>NC_056004.1:87831324-89082324 GCF_018446385.1 Zingiber officinale
CATCGTCGAAAGGGCAAAGAGATAGAGGATGGAGAAGAAGTTGAAGCCCCAATTTCATCAAGTCAAATACTTCATCAAAAGAGCTCAACTTCAAGACGAATTTTCGAGATGTATTTGGATATGACACATGGGCACGCCCACCATTCATAGCATCAAGCTTAGATTCTTGGAAATAAAGGATCAAAAACTTTTTGATGATGGAGATAGAGCAATGGTTTGCTCTAATGGAGGAATTTGAGACTCCAACAGATAGCAAGGGCAAAATCCTTAAGAAAGCAAATGGAGCGAAGAACAAATCAAAATGTCCAAGGCAAATGATAAGGTAGCCAAAATTTTGGTTAATTTATTGCCTAACAACATCTTGAGCAAGATAGAAGAATATCAAGATGTCAAGGAGCTTTGGAATAAATTGGCAAAGATTCATGTAGTCTCCTCCACTGTACCAAATCAAGATGAATCGAAAGAGGAAGATTCATTGAATTAAGAAGAAGAAGATCCATCCTCAAGAGAGTGCAATGAAAAAAACAAAGGAGCCTACTCTTTATTTTAAGTACATGAGGATTTGGAGGTTGAGAGATGCTCAATATATGAGGGTGAAGAGGAAGAATCATTCACCTCAAGGATTGAGGGGGAGCGTGGATCATCAATGCCGGATTAAAAGGAAGCCTCCACATCGGGATCAAATGAAGAAAGTGCCACTTCTACAAATAAGGTATAACAATTTCAATTGTAAATAATAAAAAATCATATTATTTATTTTAAGTGAAGGGAGAAAGGGCATTACAAGAGTAAGTGATCTAAGTTGACCAAGAAGAAGGGTCAAGTGACACCAAAGGTTAAGGAGAAACCTAAGACGGTTGACCCCGTTGTACGCAAAGGCAAAGAACACATTGTGTGGTTCTTGTACAATAAAAAAAGGATATTATCGAAGTCAATGTTCTAAGAGAAGGAGATCAACCAAGGTCAAAGGAGGAAGCTCAACTTAAGGGGAAGCTCTCAAGAGCAAATCCAATGTATCATTTATTGAGTCAATTCCTTTAAGTTATGATAAAAAAAACATGCTAAGTTTAATCTTTATTATTTTAATAATATTTATCATGAAAATAGGAAGTATGATAGGATTAAATAAAAATATATAGCACATCATGCTAACACTACCTCACCTAAGATTAGGAAGGTAGAAAATAATTTAGACAAGAACTTTAAGAATTTTAGATATAAGCCTAAAACTAGAAATGCTCAAAGAAATCAAGAAAACTTTAAATCTAAGGATTTAATGATTGAAAACCAAGTCTCGAGGTCAAGACTTAATAAATTGGAAAAAAAAACTCCTAAAAAATGGAAAGTATTTTTAAAGGACCAAATGAGCAAAACCTAGATTAAAATAGGCAAGAATCATCAAATGGTAGGAGAGGTTTGGGTTACAAACCTAAAGCCAAGAAGGATGTGCCTTCTCATCATAGAGTTCCATATAGTTATGGAACTAACCATAGTGTTAGGATCCTTCGTACTCGGCTAGAGAGGGGGGGTGTGAATAGCCGCCCCAAATCGCTCGTTTCTTCCTACAATTTGTTAGCGCAGCGGAAAATACAAATAGAAACGAAAGGAAGAATACCAAACCTTAACACAAGGATGTAACGAGGTTCGGAGATGAAACTCCTACTCCTCGGCGTGTCCGTAAGGTGGACGAAGCCTATCAATCCGTCGGTGGATGAGTCCCCGGAAAACCGGCTAATACAATATACTCCTTGTGGGTGGAGAAACCTCGCCACAATGTTCTTGCAACAGCAAGAAAGGAATACAACAAGAAATACAAGAAGACAAGAACAATGAATGTAAAAACACAGGTTTTCTTGCCTCGATTGATGAAGCAGCAGCCTCACACCTACAACAGCAGGAGATATCCAATCGAGAAGCTCACGCGAAGCTTGCGAAGAAGAGCTCAACAAAGCTCAAGCACAAGAACAGCAGCTCTTTAGCAGAAGAGAAGAGGAAGAAGTTCTACGTAAGATGCCCGATCCTTTTATACCGAAGAAGAAAGAAACTAGCCGCGTCTAGAACTCGACGGCCCCGCACCGATCGCCCAGGCGCAAGAGTCGACACCGATCGGTCCCCTGCACCGATCGGTGTCGCGATCGATCCGATCGGCGGACCGATCAATCCCGATCGGTCCCTGCACGATCCCGCTCTCACGAGAGAATCGATTGCCTCACGATCGGCCGTGGGGACCGATCAGATACACCGATCGGTCCTCGACCGATCAGAGCTTCTTTTCTCCGCTCGACACGATCGGTCGGACCGATCAAGAACTCCACAGATGCTACTGAGTGGAATCTGATCGGTCACCATCGATCAGAAACATCGATATCACCGATCGGTCCGAGACCGATCCAGAGCTTGGTTTTTGCCCAAACCAAGTCCAAACCAATATCCGGTCAACCTTGACCTATTGGTTCATCATGCTTAGCATCTGGTCACTTCCTTGACCTGCTAAGACTCCCTACCAAGTGTCCGGTCAATCCCTTTGACCTACTTGGACTTTTCAACACCAGAAGTCCGATCATTCCTGATCCATCTGGATTTTCCAACACCAGAAGTCCGATCATCCCTGATCCATCTGGATTTTCCAACACCAGAAGTCCGATCATCCCTGATCCATCTGGATTTTCCCTTGCCTGGTTTCACTCACCAGGACTTTCCAACTGCCTAACATCCCAGTTAGGACTTTCCCACTGCCTGGCTTCACTCACCAGGACTTTCCACACTGCCTAACATCCCAGTTAGGACTTTCTCATTGCCTAACATCCCAGTTAGGACTTTTCCACTGCCTGGCTTTACTCACCAGGACTTTCCACACTGCCTAACATCCCAGTTAGGACTTTTCCTCGTGCCAAGCTCCCTGCTTGGACTTCTCCGTGCCAAGTCTCCATACTTGGACTTTTCCAGTGCCAAGTCTCCATACTTGGACTTTTCGCGTGCCAAGCTCCCTGCTTGGACTTTTCCAGTGCCAAGTCTCCATACTTGGACTTTTTCCCGAATCAGGTCAACCAGGTCAACCTTGACCTACGGTTGCACCAATAATCTCCCAAACATCTATTCTTGTCCCATATCAAGAATAGAATTCTCTCACGAGTGTCAAACATCAACATGCAACTCAACTAGGTCAACCTTGACCTAAAGTTGCATCAAGAATCTTCCCAAGTCAAACATCAAAATACAACTCGAGTCAAGTCAACTCGAGTCGGGTCAACCAGGTCAACCTTGACCTAAGGTTGCACCAACAATCTCCCCCTTTTTGATGTTTGACAAAATCATAATCAAGTTAGGTTAACCCGATAACCTAACTTAGGTTTTCCAACCATCTTCCAACGTCCAATGTTCTTTCCTTGAACATTCTCTGGACATTCTCCCCTTAGGTTAACCCGATAACCTAACTTGGGTTCTCCAATAGTTCTCCCCCTTTTTGACACACATCAAAAAGTATTCCAATGTTCTTCCTCGAACATTCCTTGACATTCTTCCCCTAGCTTAGGTTAACCCGATAACCTAGCTTGGATTCTTCAATAATTCTCCAATGAACACTCTCTCCTTTTTGACACACATCAAAAAGAAAAAGGAGGGTATCAAGGTCAAGAGTTTCTTCCTAATGAAAGTCTCATACCTTTCATTTGAAACTCTTAATTTCCCCCTTGATACTAAACTCAACAATCAACTTAGTGATAATCCCATATCACTAATCCTTAAAAGTCTTTTGGAGTAAAAACTCCCCCTAAAAGTCAACTCCCCCTTGACAATTAGGTAAAACTTCCCCTAAAGGTCAACTCCCCCTTGACCATTGCACCAACAATGTCTTGGCGAGTTTCAAACCTTTAGAAATCCACAAAACCCAACTTCCAGCTGAAATTTCAGACCAACAGCTGAAAGTCATGCACTGATCGGTCCCCAGACCGATCAGAATCCCCCTGGATCGGTCCCCAGACCGATCCACCCTTCACTGATCGCACTGGATCCTCACTGATCGGTCACCAGACCGATCAGAACTTCCCTGGATCGGTCCGGTGACCGATCCATACTCTGAAATCAGAGTTTCTGATTTCCCCTTCCGGAAATTCAGAAACTCCTAATAAATTCAAGAAAATTCCAAAAATTACGAAACTTTGAGGATACATTCCTCATATCATACACTATCATGGAAAAATAGTTTTCTATGAAAATAACTTCCATTTTTCAATCTTGATACAAAGTTCAAAAACTTTGAAATAGTTCAAGTTTAGCTCAACTTTGTATCACTTCGGTCAATGATGAATGCTATCACTAGGAAAGCTTCATCAAGGTTTTTCAAATCAATTTTAAAATACTTTTAAAACCATTTGAATTTAGGACCATAATCTTAGGGCTAGATGTACATGACTTGTACACAAGCTTTCCCTATGATCCTTCATTTCTTGAGTTAGGTTCATCTAGGTACAAGAACTATGCACCTTGATCCTAATTCATGATCCTAATATCTCACACACATCTAAGGTGTATCAATCACATCCATGACAATTTTGATGTGAGATATGGGTTTAGGTATCTTAGACTAAGGTCTCATGCATTTTCTAGACACAAATTTGATCTCAATATCAAAATGTGTTTTTCATCCTTAAATCAATTCAATTGATTATTAATGCAAGAGATGATGACATGGCATAAATGATATCATAAATGGAAAACATGTGCCAATGTCATGATGTCATGGCATAAAGCTTGAAAACTTAAATAAAGCATGACATATAATAACCTAAGCATTATCATGACATTTCAAATGATCATAAATTAAATATGGTGTCATGACATGGCAAATGGCAAACAACCATGGTAAGTTAACACAAATAAAATACCTAGATTACCTATCTAAGTATCCTTAATCACTTAGCTAACTTAAATTCTAATCCTAGATTGCCCAAAGTGCTCCAAGAAAATGTCAAAACCCAAGTTGGCATTTCTTGATCTCTTGTTTGATTTATACCATTTAAAATTCTACAAGAGTAGCACTTCTAAGTTAAGGCCCGGATTGCCTTGATTACCTAAGAGAATATCAAAATCCCAATTTGATATTTCTCTAGGTTTTTCAAAATTGTGTCAATTTAAAGTAAGATTAATATATTCTCACTTTGGCACAACTTACTCTTCCAAGGAGTGAATGACAAAGATTATTCCATTTCATTTTCAAAGGTTCCCAAACACCTTGAAAATGCTCCTTGAGTGTCAATTTCCTCAAAGTTGGGTTAACTACCCTTCTTATTGGAGTTGACACTCTCTAACCCATCTATGGGGTAGAGAAGATGCTCCTAGGAACCCAATACTTATTAGAGCTCATTGGGTTCACTAAATATTCACTAGGGATAACTTCCCTAGCAACCCTCCTAATGACCCTCTTAGGCTTTGAAGCCTTGGTCATTTGGGTCTCATCAAGGTCAACTATAGGGGTGACTCCCCTTGTAACCTTGGTAATGGTCTTCCTAGCCCTAGGTTTTGTTCCATAATCAAATGGAACATTGTGGTAAGTGGGCTTGACCATTTGGGACTTAGGTTTGTGACCCAAACCTTTCTTGTCCTTGGACTTGGGTTTTTGACTCTTAAACCCTAGAGATGACTTCTCCATGTTTTTAAGAGCCTTTTCTAAATTATCAAGTCTTGACCTCAAGACTTGATTTTCCCTCTCCAATACCTCAAGTTTTAATTTGTCATTTTCTCTTGAGATATTCCTAGGCATGTGTCTAGTCTTCTTGGGATTTCTACCTATGTTTTCCTTAACTTTAGAAGCGTTAATCCTAGGGTTGGTATTTCTAGTGATATTCTTATCTAGGCTCACATGTTTGGCACCTAAGCATGTGTATCGATTTCTAATGTTATCATGCTTATCATTATTGACTAGTGCAATAAAATTTCTAGCATGCATCTTACTAGTATTGCACGAATGAGACTTAAATGATACCTTAGGGTTTGCCTTAGCTCCCCCTATAGAAGTGCTTGGTCTCTTGCCCTTGTGAGGTTGCCTCCCCCTCGGACAATGACTCCGATAATGTCCCCTTCGCTTGCATTGGAAGCATACCACGTGCTCCTTGCCTTTGCGTGTCGGGACTCCGGCTCCCTTGACTTTTGGTGCCGGTGGAGTCTTCCTAACCCTCCTTGGACACTTACTCTTGTAGTGCCCATGTTTCCTACACTCAAAACACATTATGTGTAATTTGCTTGAAATCACAGTGTTTGAGTTACCTAGGGTTGTGGATGGAGATGAGCTTTCCTCTTCAACCCTTCCGGAGGTGGAAACTTCTTCTTCTTGCTCCGAACTTGAGCAAGAGGAACTCTCCTCCTCTTCTTCCTTGGATGTTGAGTAGCCCTCAACTCCCAATTTGCTCCCTCCATGATGTGAGCTACTTGGCTCACTAGGCTCCTCTTCATGGCTTGAAGTGAAGCTCTCCTCATGGTACTTGGCCAAGTTATCCCACAATTCCTTGGCATTGTTGTATTTACCTATCTTACACAAAATATTAGTAGGTAATGAAAATTCAATTGTTTTAGTTACCTCATTGTTGATCGTGGATTGGTGGACTTGTTCCTTCGTCCACTTGTTCTTCTCTAGAGGCTCTCCTTCTTTATCCATTGGAGGAGAAAACCCTTCTTGTACACAAAACCAGTTCAACATATTAGTCCTAAGAAAATACATCATCCTTACCTTCCAATATGTGAAGTTGTCGTTGTAGAAGGGTGGAATCGTGATGTCTTCTCCGAATTGATCCATCTCTAGCTTTGCTCCCACGGGTGTTGATCCGATGAAGAGCGAACCTTCGCTCTGATACCACTTGTTAGGATCCTTCGTACTCGGCTAGAGAGGGGGGGTGTGAATAGCCGCCCCAAATCGCTCGTTTCTTCCTACAATTTGTTAGCGCAGCGGAAAATACAAATAGAAACGAAAGGAAGAATACCAAACCTTAACACAAGGATGTAACGAGGTTCGGAGATGAAACTCCTACTCCTCGGCGTGTCCGTAAGGTGGACGAAGCCTATCAATCCGTCGGTGGATGAGTCCCCGGAAAACCGGCTAATACAATATACTCCTTGTGGGTGGAGAAACCTCGCCACAATATTCTTGCAACAGCAAGAAAGGAATACAACAAGAAATACAAGAAGACAAGAACAATGAATGTAAAAACACAGGTTTTCTTGCCTCCTTGCCGACTGGATTTCGTTGAAGCAGCAGCTCCTCAGAACACCTACAACAGCAGGATATCCCAGTCGAGAAGCTCACGCGAAGCTTGCGAAGAAGAGCTCAACAAAGCTCAAGCACAAGAACAGCAGCTCTTTAGCAGAAGAGAAGAGGAAGAAGTTCACGCGCAGCAGCAGCCCTCGACCCCTTTATACCGGAAAAGCACAGAATTTAGTTGGTCTCAGTTTCTGCGAGCTGCGGCGGCGACAGCGAACAGCCCTGCACCGGTGTGGCTACGACCGATGCATCCGAGGCCTATCCGATCGGTGCGGACCGATGCGTCGCAGTCGATTGCAACTTCGCCGGCAGGAGGGGGGTCCCATCGGCACCTCACAACTGGCTTCTGAGGTTCAGAGCGCAATGACGTGGAGGAAGATTTCGGGTCATTCGGGTGGAAGACGATGGCTGCCCATCAGCTGTGGTCGGAAACGAGGAGAACTGGATCGGTCTGGAGACCGATCCAGAGCTTGGTTTTTGCCCAAACCAAGTCCAAACCAATATCCGGTCAACCTTGACCTATTGGTTCATCATGCTTAGCATCTGGTCACTTCCTTGACCTGCTAAGACTCCCTACCAAGTGTCCGGTCAATCCCTTTGACCTACTTGGACTTTTCAACACCAGAAGTCCGATCATTCCTGATCCATCTGGATTTTCCAACACCAGAAGTCCGATCATCCCTGATCCATCTGGATTTTCCAACACCAGAAGTCCGATCATCCCTGATCCATCTGGATTTTCCAACACCAGAAGTCCGATCATCCCTGATCCATCTGGATTTTCCAACACCAGAAGTCCGATCATCCCTGATCCATCTGGATTTTCCCTTGCCTGGTTTCACTCACCAGGACTTTCCAACTGCCTAACATCCCAGTTAGGACTTTCCCAGCTTCACTCACCGGGACTTTCCACACCGCCTAACATCCCGTTAGGACTTTCTCATTGCCTAACATCCAGTTAGGACTTTTCCACCGCCTGGCTTTACTCACGGACTTTCCACACCGCCTAACATCCCGCTTAGGACTTTTCCTCGTGCCAAGCTCCTGCTTGGACTTCTCCGTCAAGTCTCCATACTTGGACTTTTCCAGTGCCAAGTCTCCATACTTGGACTTTTCCCGTGCCAAGTCTCCATACTTGGACTTTTCGCGTGCCAAGCTCCCTGCTTGGACTTTTCCAGTGCCAAGTCTCCATACTTGGACTTTTTCCCGAATCAGGTCAACCAGGTCAACCTTGACCTACGGTTGCACCAATAATCTCCCAAACATCTATTCTTGTCCCATATCAAGAATAGAATTCTCTCACGAGTGTCAAACATCAACATGCAACTCAACTAGGTCAACCTTGACCTAAAGTTGCATCAAGAATCTTCCCAAGTCAAACATCAAAATACAACTCGAGTCAAGTCAACTCGAGTCGGGTCAACCAGGTCAACCTTGACCTAAGGTTGCACCAACACATAGGTCTAGTGGTCAAGTTAAGATAACAAGGGAAGTTATCCCTAGAAGTAACCTTGAAAAGACCAGCATGACGAAGGCTTCTAAGAAGCCTAAAAAAGTAACTAAAAAGGTCACAAGGGAAGTTATCTCTAGAGTGGACCTAGAGGAGTCTAGCATGACTAAGGCTTCTAAGAATCCTAGGAAGGTCATTAGGAAGGTGTTAAGGGAAGATATCCCTATGAATACCTGGCACACCCAAAGAGCACTAATAGATTTTAAGTTCCTAAGAGTCTGTTTTCTACACCCTAGATGAGTTTAAAGAGTATCAACTCTAATTGGAAGGGTAGTTAACCCAACCTTGGTGAAGTTGACACTTGGAGGCATTTTCAAAGTTTTGTCAACCTTTGAAAATGTAGGTTTAAATGTTTACTCTTTAGAAGTGTAACAGCCACTCTCCTTACTACTACTATGAAGGCGACCGTTACTATACTACTTATACTACTAAACTGGATTTCCCTTAACTTAAAGAAAATAAACTTGTCATGATATCTGTTGTTGTTGTTTGTTTTTTTTTTAGCATGCTATATTACTACTAATTATTTCAGTACTGCCAACAACCAAGTCTATCAATCATACTAAAATGTATTAGCATGTTTCCATAATAGCATTTAAAACTTGTATGCATGTATATACTTGTGCATATTTCGGTCATGGCTGTACCTACAAAAAAAAACTGCATGCATAACAATTTATTACCAGCTCAACCTTTAAATGTTAATACTCTACAGTGTGCATAAGGAGAACTTCTGAGCATTTTAAAACCAAGCATTTTATCAAGCATCATCTATGCATTTAACCTTCCGAATGGTTCCCGAACCTACCAGCAGAAGACATCTGCCGACCAGTGATACCAGCAAATTATACCAAGCAAAGTAATTCCAGCAGAAAGAATACATGCATTTCTTTCAACTCATATATTGCATTTCCAGTTTAACACATGAATACTCAGCAATGTAGTAAAAGGGAAACTAAACTATGTAATTCCCACGGCCTCACGAAAACTGACAGCAATATAGATACCAAGCAGGAAAATTTTGAGCATTTCACAACAGGTTAAATCCTCCAGCAGTATCAAAAAGGCAATGCAATCAAGCGAAAAAGAAAAGAACTCTATGGTTTTAACTCCCACGGCAACACTAGGAAATTTCCAGATTTAAGCAATGCACCAAAACCGAATTTCATATAACTCAAACAATTCATATTGTACTCAACAGAACCAACGTAATTAATCAACTTCAAAACAGAAAAACAGGGAGAGCATAAAGAATCTAATTTTTATTAATTCTCCTAGTTATTTAAGAAGAAACCTAAATAATTTAACTTGCAGAAATTTAAAAACAAGGTCCCCAAATCTTCCATCACCGCCATCCACACACACATCACCAGTGTCTCCTTGTCGCCTTCTTCTATGCCATTTTAGCCTTTCCTTTATTTTTATCCATATCTGCAGTAGGAGGAAAAGTAGCATCTATAAGCTAAAAGCTTAGTGAGTGCTTTCTACTCACAAAATCCGATAAGAAATGCATATACGTAAAAGAAAACAGGAGGTACATGCTCAACATGAAATAGAAGTGAAACTACATCATGCATCTCTAAAGGAAACAACAATTTATCTTGTTAGAATCTTTCAATTTAGATAAAAGAAACTTGTTCTATTTGTTTCCAAAATTTAATACTTTTATACTTTAAAATAATACTCAACTTTACTTGGGCCCGGCATTGTACCACTTTGCGCGCCTTTCTTAATGAGAATTGAGGTAGCTAATCCCAAAACCATTAAGACACTTCTAGACTTTATGTCTAGGGGCAACTTGGAGCCCATCCCTTGGACCTTGTGTCCGGTACATGCCCTTTTTAAAAATAAAATACTTTTCTTTATATCTTACTTTAAATACTTCTTCTGATAAAATGCCTTGGCATATCTTTGAGCACTTGATATGCTACTAATCCCAATTCTTAAAAGATTAGGGATTCTATTAAAAAACTTTGGTCTCTTTTCTTTTTTTTAACCTTCTAACAGCAATACGGAAAACTAACTACAAACTCAAAATTTAATCAATCTATCTCATATTCATTGCTTATTAAAATCAAGCCAAAACTAATAAAACTTGTAAAGGAATATGAGCATTCTGATTAAGACTTTAATGTAGTTATCAACTAAAAGAATGCTGCTGTTATCATACTTTTAATCATGCACATTAAGCATATAAGGAACCAAAACCTAGCTCATTGCAAAATATTTCCTTAACTACTCTTCTAACTTCAAACTGTTCTAACATGGTTCTAAACTTAAGGAAATAAATTAAGCCATTAAAAGAAACCAACAGGACTCTCTCAAATAGGGTTGATCTACACCCATTGCATGGCACAAACTCAAATCTGACTTACTCAACCATAAAATGATCCCATAATCCACCTAGCATATTCGGATTTAACAATTATGGCAGCAACCATTATAAACCAACCCGAAACCACAGAAACTATAGTTGGTTCTTCATAGATTAGAGATCAAAAATCTTGTATTAAGCCTTTGTTAAGTCTAATCGAAGAATTCTTTACAGATCAAACTTCACAAAAGGATTTTGTCTAACTTCTTAGAGTACACGGCAGTAAAACAGCAACCCTAGCATGCTTCACAGGAAACTCAAACAACCAGAAAACAAAAACAAATCGGAACTACTCCTACTGCAGGTGAGAAGCAACTCACCTTGTGTTCTTGAACTTACAACCGAAGGGGAAGTGCTCTACGGTTTGGATGAAGTGGAGGTCTCGGCGATCCCTTCCTATCCGCGTGTTCTCCTTGACGAGGAGACCACGAATCCGCGAACAACTCCCGGAAAGAAGTCCTCGCCGGCCGCCGGAGACGAGCCCTAGCGCCGTCGCCCCTTTTTCGCCCGAGAAAGAAAATCGCCCGAAAGAGTCGGCGCCGTCGCGAGAGAGAAGAGGAGTTTAGGTTTTTTTTGTCCGAAAATCACTAAAGTCCTCTCTTTATAACCTAGGTAATTTGTTCTCTGTTAACCCTTAAATATTGTCCGTTCTCTCCTTAATTAACAATAGCCGCTGGCACAATTGGTTGGCTGCGTTCTGCTTAATACGCGGCTCGCGGGTTCGAGTCTCAGCTGCAACTATTTTTCTTCCTATTTATTCTCTATTCATTTACTACTGCTTAGATATTATTCGCTCCATATAAGGTTAACAAAAATCGTGTAGCTCAGTTGGTTGGTTGGGCCGATTACAACTTGGGCCCGAGAAGCTGGGTTCGAATCCTAGCTCTTGCACTTTTTTTTTTTTTAAACTTTCTCCACTCGGTAATAATACCAAACGGACTCCAAAAATTGCATAAAAATACTCTAAAAATTTCTAAAAATCTCTAGAATATTTTAAAAGCATTTTCAAATATTCTTTAAAGATATTCAGAATTCAAAATAGGGAAAATTGGGTCGTTACAAGAAGAGTAAAATGTGCCAAAAATTTGAGGAATTGAACTTAATTAAAATTGGTACAAATAGGAAGAGTAAAAAAGGGGGCAACTTAGGATTATGTTTTGGCTTAGAAATTAATTAAATATACTTAGATAGATAATTTAGGTATATTTTTATGCTAAATTTCCATGATTATTTATCCATCATATGCTATGACATCATATTTTACATTCATATTTGTTATGAAAAATAAAGAATACTATGTCATGTCATACATACATCATATATGTATAATATATTTTATTTTTAGAAATACTCTTATTGATGTATGTCATAAATCATCATGCATTATTTTAATCTTGTCAAGGACAATGGCATTAATCAACAAGTGACATCCTAAGTGGATGATTAATTTTAAAATGTCTAGATAGAAATGCATGATCCCTTAGTTTAGGGCAAACTAATATCTATATCTCACAAGGACTATAAGTTAGCTTATATATGGTTTAGTGCACATTAGATACATAGCTTATATATGGTTTAGTACACATTAGATACAAGTGAGATGTTAGGATGATGAACAAAACTCAAAAATGTTAATTTGGTATATCTATTTGAGTTTTAGTTTCATCAAAATACATAGTTTATATGTCATCCAATCATGGGGAAAGTAAATATACAAGTCATGTTCATTTAGCCCAAAGATCATGGTTGGAAATTTGATTTTGAAAATGATTTTAAATATACTTTGGAAAACCTTGGTGAAGACTATCTTTTGATAGGAATCACCATTGTATAGTCAAACATAAACTTGGAAAAAACATTGAAGTTTTCAAAAGTTTCTAAATTTGTGTCAATCTTTGAAAATGAGATGTATTTTCTTAGAATTTTTTTTTCAAGATAGAATATGCCTTAAATAATCTTTACATGAATTTTCATGATTTTTAAAATTTTATAGAATTATTAGGGGCATTTCTGAAATTTAGACAAAATTGATTTCAGAATTTTAGAAATGTTAATTGATTAGGGAAATCTATTAACCCATCTTAATCGATTAGGTCAATCAATTAAGGTGATTCCCATGAGCACAGTGGCTCACAAAATCAATTAATGTAGTTAATTAAATGTCTTAATCGATTTCAACAATCAATTAACACATGGTAATCGATTAAATCCCTACTTTAATCGATTAAGGTTGGTCTTAAACAATTATGAGCCTTGTTTAAGCGTTTAAGACTCTAATTTCAGCTTAAATAAGTTTATTTAAGTTGATTAAACCATGTTTAGTCATGTTAACCATCCTTAATCCTAAGAAATTCACTTATGAGCATTTAAGAGAAGTTTTCTTGTTGAAACAAGAAAGGATTGGTTAAAAGAAGACTAAGTTGGAGTTTAGGATGAGGTTTAGTTTCAAAGTTAAATTTTGAACCTCGAAACTTTAAATTTTGGGTTTCCTAAATGTATAGGAGCTTCAAATCATTTTTGGTGCAATGATAGAAAATTAGAGCATGTTTTGAGGGGGAACTATTCCTTAAAAACCTCCTTTGCGTTCTCGTGCATGCCGACTCGGTTGAGTTCTTCTTTTGTTAGTCCGTACTGGATCGTGTTCAATGTTTTGGAGTCGATTTGGGCTTTCTTTTTTATCTTCTAGACTCCATCTTTCTGGATCGAGTGGTACTTTTTTTGCTTCGTCTACAGTTGCCCGGTACCCTCGTCAGATGATGAACCATTACTTGATGTTCGTTTTCAAGTAAACTTCCATTCTCTTCTTCCAGTATGGAAAGACATTTTTGTTGAAGAGAGGAGGATGAGTGGTGCTGAATCTCTCTAGTTGAGCCATTTGATTGCTAAAAAGAAAGCTATAAGGAGGTACCAAGACTTGATCTTGGATTAGTAGTGTTTAAGGAAAAAAATATCTATGACTCGAGTGGTGTTGCACTGATTTTGAGTAAGAACTAAATGAGAAATAGTTATATGAGAGAGTAAGTTCTACTAATTCAAATAAGATATGAAAAATAAAAAAATAAAAAAAATGGTTCCCTTGACTTGATTGGTGGTTACGCCAATTTAAAGTAGAACTTAGCTTTGATACTATTTGTTGGATCAAGACGCACGTGAGAAGGGGGGGGTGAATCACGTGGTTTTCAAACTTTTGACTTTTATCAATTTTGAAAAACAAAGTGCGCAAGGGAAACAAAAACAGACAAGAAATAGAAAGTAATAGACACGAACACAAGCGGTTTTACTTGGTTTGAAGGCTTCGTTGACTCCTACTCCAAAACTCAAGTCCCGCGGATTTATCTATGGGTAATTCACTAAAAGCCTCTTCCGGAACCGCTGAAAGAGGGGATCAAGTATAAAAGAATCGAAAAAGTGTAACAGACTACACTTTCCGTTGGTAGAAATTAAATTATGTGATCAAATACTTTCGTAGACGGTCTAATTGAGCTCGGTATTTGGATGGCTTCTCAGTAGCAGTCAGTCATAGTAGAGTCACAGCAGGGCAGTAACAGGAAGTTGGAGCAGTCGGAAAGCCAAATCAGGCGTGTAGGAGTTCGTGTAGAAGTTGATGTAAAAGCTTGGTTGAGACACCCTTATAAAGGCTATGGAAGACATCTTCCATAGCCTTGAAAGCGCCTTCTATAGGAGAAATCCTATCCCGAACTCACTGCTCCTTATCTACGATGAGATCTAAATTTTATCCATTGGAAGGCGCCTTCCATGGCACTAAAGGCGCCTTCTATGAATAGTGCGAAAGGCGCCTTCCATAGCATGGAAGGCGCCTCGAGTACTGTTTACTAGAGGCCTTTTGTACTCCTCTTTCCCTGCAAAATGTATTAGTCCAATAAACTAAATAATAACCTATAAGATAGTGTTAGTACAGTAATAATAAGGAGTAGTAATTAGATTCTGTCTACCTAAGACCAGAATCTAGTCAAGGTCTCATTTTAAGTTTTCGAAATGGACCTAAATTAGACATAATAATTGTGACATGTTGTGAGCATTATGTGATTTATCAAAAACTTTATAAGCTAACAATCTTTTTTAGATATTCCAAAAGTTATCAATCCAATGATAAGTCACACTCATATATGAATGTGTTTGCCAATAATCGCTCTAAATATCATAACATAAAGAAATTTTATTATTTAATTTACTAAATTCTTCGATTAAATTGTTTCCCCTTGTTTTACTAATTTTGTAATTATATGAATAAGTGTATTTGTAGGAACAAGTTTAGCAGATGGATTAAGAGATTCTTTAAAAAATATTCAAAAGTACATTTAGATTCAAAACTAAATGAAATATATTTTATGGAAACAAATCTAGCTAATAATTCTCTTAATTTATTATCAGAATATAAAAAATAAACTAGAATCATTACTTCTGTTAGTGGAAAATTTAGATAATTATGCTTGAGCATGGTCAATTTCAAATTATGTTAGGTGCTTCACTTCTATGTGTCGTTTCAATGACCCATAACCACCGTCAGCTTGGAATTTGTAGGAAGCATTGTAGTGCTTATATTTGGCATGCAATTCTCTTGACATAAGAGTGACTTTATCAAAATATTAAGTAAAAATAGAAGATTTTGAAGGAGGAACTTTCCAAACCTTAGAAATAATTGCATCAGTACTTTCTTGTGTTTCGGGTGTCACAATCAGATTCAAAAGTTGCTCTTCCATGATTGAGATGATGATGAACCTCCTTCTTGCCCTCGGTCTCCTTCTATTGTAGTTAGAAATCAGAAGAGGAAGTCGAAAGTATGTAGAATTAGAGTCGAACGTATGTAGAGATTGCAGAATTGAAATGAGATTATGAGTGTAGAGAAGATGTGAGTAAAAATAATGAAATGAGCTATTTATTTATAGAGTTTGGAGAGTAACTAACACTAAATCATAATCTTTGATAAAAAAAATGGTCAAATGATCTCAAATGTTGAAAAAAATATATAAACTTCATCCCAACAGCTAGAATCAACGGTTTCAACGGTCAGAACTGCTGGTTCCAATGTCCCACATAAAAAAAACCAACTGAACCATCGAATGGCGGGTTTTTGAGGGGGTTGAACCATAACAGTTATAGTTTTTTAACCGGAACTGAGTCAATGGGTAGTCGACCCGTTAACCTAGTTCTGGGTCCAGGCTTCGTCCGGTTCGGACCTATTCGGGGGTCTGGCCTACACCCATGGTGAGCGACCATCGGTGGTGGGTGACTCTCACAACACCAATTTTTTTTTTTTTTTTTTTTTATCTTGTGATGAAGCAATTTAGGGTTTTGCTTTTAGGGGTTGTATTATAGTATTAAGTACAAAAAAAATTAAATTGAATTTTTTTAGGTGTGCACAAAGTGTGCAGGGTAAGAGAGAGAGGGGAATGTTAGCATACACACCCAATGGTGCATACCTTGTGAGCACCATGTGTATTTTTTTTTAAAATAGCTTTAATACTATAACCCAAACCCTAAAGACTAAACTTGAAGCAATAAAAAAATAAAAAAAAATAAAATACACATGGTACTCACAAGATTTGTTGGTGTAGGAAGTACTAGATGATAAAATCTAAGTTTTGATTATGATAAATGATTCAAAGTTAATGTTTCATATTGTCTAACAAGTTGAACTAAGTGTGCAGGAAAGTCCTAAGTGATCTTAGAAAAAAGAAAAGTCCTAATTGAGGCTAGGCAGATAGAAAGTCTTAGCTATTGTTAGGCAACGAAGTCCTGGTCTAGGGGGCTAGGCAAAGTCTTGGTAGGTCGAGCACTTTGGACAAAATCCTAGGGTCAAAGATGTTAAGTGAAAATCCTATGGTTGCGAACACCAGGTGGAAGACTGGACGGGTCATGGATTAGAAATCCAGCATGAAGTCTTGAAGTCTCAAATACTGAGCAAAAGTTCAGAAGGTCTAGAGGACCGGTCTGAAAAAAGGTAAACTCTCCTAAGAGGAGTAGGTGAGGATGTGTTCCTCGAAGAGGGAACAGTAGGCATCGGTCTGACCTAGAATTTCAGTGAAACTTAAAGTTAAGACTGGATAGTCTGAAAGCTATCAAAATTATACTTTATATATTATTTATTGTCTGGACTAACTTTATTTTACAAAAAGGAGGTTTCAGCAAAAAGCTAGTTCGGGCGCCCTCCGGGCGCCTGGGAAGGCTTCAACGAAGAGACGCCCCCGGGAGGGTGCCTGGCCAGGCACCCTTACGGTCCGAGTGCTCAGAGTTTCTCCAGGCGCCTGGACGACCAAAACTTCATCTTCTTGCTGAGCTGGAGCGCGACGAGTGGCCGGTCCACGTCAGTGATCTAGGCTCCCAAAGAGAGTCTGGGCGCCTGGATGTGGATAAACTTCAGGGATGAAGTTTCGACGAGAGCTTGCCATGTCAGCACTGTCTAAGCGCCCGAGAGGGGATCAAGGCACCCAAATGGGGCTATAAAAGGAGATTTTGACTAGCATCTTCAACACGATAATTCAAAAAAGTTTCTCTCTTGCACGTTGCTCAGAAAACGCTTTCACGACACGCAAACGCCGCTCCAACAACCAAAGGCTCGCAAATTCAGATCTCTACAAGTTGTTGGTATAGTTTTGTCTATAGTTTTATCATTGTAGTTCTTATACATAATACTTGTATCCTTTCTTCGAACTACTAGTAGATTACCCATCGAAAGCACTCAACGAGTGCGGGCCTTGGAGTAGGAGTCGTCATAGGTTTCAAATCAAGTAAATCAAAGTGTTAGCAATTGCTTGTTTTCACTTAACTTATATTCTATTGTGTTTTACTCGATCGTGTTTTAAACGAATGTGAAAGTCACGAACACTAATCACCCCCTCTAGCGCAATGATCCTACAATTGGTATCAGAATGGGGCCACCCTGAATCAATACAACTGCCATTCGAGCATTCTTTATCGTTGCTTTTTCGTTCATTTTTGGTAAAAATAAATTCTTATGCCTTTTTTTCATTTTTCTAATTTTTTCCATAAGTCAGAATTGGTTTAATAATCTCTCCTGACAAATTTGTTGATTCATTAAATTTTTTCTCAAAATTGGTGTAACACTAGTCGAGCCACTTTTTTTTCATCTTTTCTCTTTTATATGACACTACTAATCCAAGACTAAGTCTTGGAATAAGTTTCATTGTTTTTGTTATTGCAAGATCTTCACTAAACTGTCCCATCAAGAAACCTTTTCTCTGGCAAGGACTTCAGATATTGGAAAGGATGGATAGAGTACCACTTGAAGATGCAAGTGGAAATATAGATCATAATCTAAACCAAATTCACATTTTCCACCGAAGATGGAATACTCATCCCCTCCGACAAGTGGGACACGCCAACAAAGAGGCAAATCGAGGCGGATGCAAAAGTGACATGTGTTGGTGCAGCGAAGACCGGCAAGAGGGGGGTGAATTGCTGAAAAAAAGAAAATAAAAACTACCCTCCTCGGATTTCAACTCAGAATTAAATCAGCAATAAAAATAAAAACAACTAAATTAATGAAACAGAAAAAGAAATAGGAACAGAAAAGACTCAGGGATTTAACCTGGTTACAACCAAGGAGGTTGTTAATCCAGGACAGTAGAAAAGAGCGCAGTAAGAAAAATCTCCTTCTCTGAAGGCGGAGAAGCCTTTTACACTTTTGAAGCTCACTAGTTGCTTAGGAATTGCTTACAGATTGATTGCTTGAGTTGTTGTTGAATTCCTAGCTCCAGGGGCCTTTATATAGGCCCTGGAAATCTTATCACGAGAGTCCAAGGCGCCTCCAACAGGATTTAAGGCGCTCCAACTCAATCTGCGGATAAAACTTTATCCGCAACGCAAACGGTCAAACTGGCCTGCTCAAGGCGCCTTAAATAATCCATTCAAGGCGCCTTCAATGTGTTTAAGGCGCCTTCAATGTGTTTAAGGCGCCTTCAAGGTTCCTGCTACAGTAATTTCCAGCCTCTTTTGACTCCTTTTCTTCTTCACTTTGTCTTCCGAAGCTCCGTTTGTTTGGGTGATTTTGGCCAACCGAAATAGGGCTCACCCGAACCCAATTTTCGGCCTTCTCCTCGAGTAGCCTTCCGTCCCGGCTTCACGTCCCTCGAACGCCGCGCACGCTCTTCACGCCCACCGGAGTACTCTTCCGCAGCTCTCTCGTCCTTCGGACACACCGAGCCCGTCGGCTCCCTTCCCGTGCCGTCCTTCTCGCTAGCTGCGTCTTCCGCTCGACTTCCTGTGTTCCTAAGCTCCTGCACACTCAGACACAGGGATCAAATACAGCAGTACCTAACCAACTTGGTAGATCACATCAAAACTACCACGGGGTCCAACAATCTCCCCCTTTTTGATGTGCATCAACGCAAGTTCAAGTTAGGGTTAAAAATAGACATAAATAGTAATTTTAAAGAAAAATTACTAAACTAACAAGTTAAGAATAATTTGTGCAATTAGTAAAATTGCAACACAAATTTTTTTTTAAGTTTTTCTAACTCCCCCTAAACTTGTACTTTTCTCTCCCCCTTTGATCACAGCAAAAAATGGGGTCTTAAAAAATTTCAAGTAAGATTGAAGTTTTTGAAAAATTTTTATTTTAACAAATATTTGATAAACTTTCAAAGCATTATTTAATTCTTGTTTAATACTTTTTCAGAAAGTTAATTAAACATTTTCTTTCAATATTTTAGCTTCCAGGTCGTGGCGAGGCACAAGGCCTTCTTGGTTATTGGAGCAACAAACACTTCCTTAGATAAAGCTTTCATAAAAAATTTCAATGTTTAATTTTCTCACTGTAAGCCTTTTTTAATTTTTGAAAAATTAATTAAGCACAGATTTTGAAACCCAATAGAGGTTCCTTCCTACAGGATTATTCAAAAATCTAGGGGGTACATAGTTTCTTGGTATTTTCCTAAGTTGACCTTGATGCTTCCTTATATACCAATTTAATTTACCATAAATTCTTAATTTTGAATTTGGAAATTGATTTAAGCATGCATCAGATTTCAGTTTTTCAATTTCTAATTTCAAATTTTCATTTTCTGATTTTAGATGATCATACATTTCTAACGGGCATGCTCTTGCTAGGTTCAACTTTAGTTCAACATTCTCTTTTTCTAATTGATCTAACTCTTTAGAAAGAGACTTGATAAATTTAAAAGATTGAGTTGGGGTTAGATTGCGTACCTTACTTACCTGGTCTGGTGACGCTCCCCCTTCACTGCTGCTTTCTTCTTCTGATGTTCCTCCCCCTTCATCGATGCTCATCTCTGAGCTTGAGTCTTCTTCCGGTTGATGGTTCGCCAATAGCGCTAACCCTGAGAATTCTTCTATGTCCGACTCAGAGGTTGACGAATCTGACCAAGTAGCCTTCAGATTCTTGTACTTGGAGGGTTCTGGTTTCTTGTATTTTGGCTTTTCCTTTTCTTTCTCCTTTTTCTTCAATTTTGGGCAGTCCTCCTTGATGTGTCCTTCTTCGTTGCAGTTGTAGCAACGAACCGTCCTCTTCTTTCGATGATGCCTCTGCGATTTAAATTTATTAGAACTGAAAAACTTATTGAAGCGTCTTACCAGTAGTGCCGCTTCGGATTCGTCGACTGAGGCTTCGGAGTCAGAATTGTTCATCTTTGACTTTAAGGCAATGTTCTGACTTGTCTTCTCTGCTCCGTTGGGTTCTGAAACTCGAGATTCGTGAAGTTCAAAAGTCGAAAATAATTGTTCTAACGTTCTTACCTCGAGGTCCTTAGAGATGTAGTATGCATCTACTAAGGAGGCCCACTCTGGAGTTCTCGGGAAGGCATTGAGCGCGTATCGAATAGAATCCCGGTTGGTTAGTTGCGTTATCAGCTCCTTGATTCTCGCTTGGAGTTGCGCTACCTTCTCGCCTTGGTTCATCCGGAGGTTCGTTAACTGGTTCCGGAGGATGTCGCGCTTCGCTAGCTTCGCTTCGGAAGTATCTTCGTGAAGCTCCAGGAATTTCTCCCAGAGATCTTTCGCTGAGTCGTAGCTTCCGATCCGATTTACCTCCTGCGGCGGCAACACACTGAGCAGGTGAAACTCTGCCTTTCCGTTGGCGACGAAATCGGCTTGCTCCTTCTTGCTCCATGTGTTTTCTTCTTTGTCTTTCGGCGCTGCAAAACCATATTTCATTGTAATAAGAATATCAAAATCGGTTTTAAAAAATACCTCCATTTTGCGCTTCCAGGTGGCGAAGTCTCCGTCGAACTTCGGGGGATGGATGTTCGCTCCGGCCATCGTCTTGATCGTAGTGCTTCAGTTGGCGCACTACAAGAAAATTGGGATTCTACAACACTTAAACGACAACGCTTTTTATAAAAAGCGTTGTTAAAACAAGTGAAAAGCGTTGTCTATTTCATTATTTTCTTATTAATAGACAACGCTTTTCTAAAAACCGTTGTCTATTAGTGATTTTTACGGGTCAAAGACAACGCTTTGTAAAAAGCGTTGTCTATTAGACTGATTTTTAGTGTCTACGACAACGCTTTTTAAAAAGTGTTGTCTATGTTTAAAATCTCATCTAATTCTTGATTAATACAAACCGTTGGATCTAAATCTTGATTAATACAAACCGTTGGATCTAGGTAAGGAGTAGAAAACCCAAACTGTAACGATCCACCTTCTACTACTAGGCTGTAAGGCGAATCGTCACAATAATGCTAAACTATACTGTGCGGAAAGCTGGGCTAATTAAAACTTTACTCTACTAATGACCGATACAACTAATAAGAAAGGTCCAAAGACCTTCTCTGCTGGTGCACATATGCTACGGAGGGGAACCTGAATGCCCCAACTGAGCTAGGGGCTAGAAACTAACTTCCCAACTACCTGCCGGCCTGCTGATCGATCTACGGATCGATCAAAGCTGGGGAAGCTCCTGCTCCCAACTGGATCGGTCGACTGACCGATCCAGCAGAGGCTGGATCGGTCGGCAAGACCGATCCAGGTGGGTCTGGATCGGTCTGCAGACCGATCCAGGCACCTGGAGACGTTGGGATCGCTACTGTATCGCGCTGGATCGGTCGGCTGACCGATCCAGTGACACGGCCAGGCCCTGATCGGTCGGGAGACCGATCAGAGCCTGATTTCACCCGGGGACTCGGATTTCAGCACTTTGGCGTGCCAAAACCCCACTTAACACCTAACTAATGCATCACAACTATTCTAACAACATATAATAACATTCCAACGACATAAACTAGTAATCTGACTTAATATAGGCATAGTTTAGGAATTCATGGCAACACACAACTAAAAGTGCTTAGAACATGAAAAACCAACCCCAATAAATAAAATGCTAAAGTAAATGCTAAAGAGTCTAATGCTCAATTTGCTACGTCCCCTAAGGACCTTTGATTCCAGTTCCATACACACACTTCCTCATCTGCATTGACCTCCAACCTCCACTGCTAGTCCACTTTTCCTTTACCTTTATCTGCAGTATAAGAAAAGTAGTATCTGTAAGCTAACAAGCTTAGTAAGAAACCATCTACCTCACAAAATCATGCATTCGATGCAATATGTTTTTAAATCATGCTATTTGAAAATATGCGCTGAACTTGCTAAGACATGGCATACTGAAATCGTAAGGCATAACATATAAGCATGGCATAAGCACTGAATCATGGCAAAGCAACCAAATAAACACTGAACTGAATATAGGCTAAACTAACTGAAACTAAATCTGTAACTGGAAACAAACTCAACTAGCATAATGGATTTGAGTTTTGAAATCTAATACATAATAAGTGAAAATACATAATCATGCTGTTTGGGCGCGCATCCCTACTAGACCCGGGGTTGCAAGTCCCGAATTTAGCAGGGTTGTCTAGGCTATCTGAACCTAGGGACGACTGTGGGAGTCCAACCTAATGGATATCTAATCCAGTACAGTGCCACTGAAAATAAAATACTGATATCTATAGCTAACTGATATAACATGCTGTTTCTAGGTTATCTGAACCTAGAGCTAGGTTATCTAAACCTAGAGGCGACTGTGGGAGCCCACCCATTGGACCGTAGTCCCATATAGCTAAAATAAACTGATTTACTGTTTTAAACGCTTCTAATGCATTTAACTGTACTATTAAAATGCCTAAGTTGCATTTTTACTGATCTAGTTATTTTGTCGAGCACTTAGTGTGCCCCAACTCTCCTCTTTATTAGGGAGATCACCTTTAGGCACCCGACAACGTCTACAACCCCAACTGAAGAGGGTAAGCGTGTCCGGCCCATCTAAAGGTGCTCAACTAGAATCCCTAAATCTAAGAGGAGGGTTAAAACACCCTATAGGTCAACAAAATCTGCATATTACTAATCTAATGCATAGAAAATCCAAACGGAGCTATTATACTGCAGGTGAGGGGTTTCTTACCTCTTGATCGTAATTTCTTACGATTCTATTCGCTAGAGTTCTGGTGGAGGTGATCCTCTCGACGATCCGATCACGTCTTCGCGTTCCTCTCCCGGAGAAGAACCTCTTTCGTGTTGGAGTCGTCGTCGGAAGGTGAACCGATGGACCTTGGGCTTGGTGTGCCGTGCGTGAGGAAGAGGAGAAGAAGAGGGGCGCCGGCGTGAGGGTTTGAGAAGAGAAGGTGCCGAACCAGAAATAAAAATAACCCAACTCCAACTTAAGTTTATTATTTATATTAAGTGGTTTAATGAACCCAACTCTAATATAAATATATTTGGTTCTCCTTTCTTTCAGCACGGCCCTGCTGGGTTCACCGGTTACTAATCTTATCCGTAAACCATAGGTCTCGGGTTCGATTCCCGCCTAAGCTATTTTACGGTTCTAATTATTTTTGCTACTTCCGATACTCCGATTTTTCCGGAAAAATATCTAAAAATTCCAGAAAAATCATAGAATAATTCTAAAATAGTTTTGAGAATTTTTGGGCGTTACACAAACCCTTCTCCCAACTTCTATCTTCCGATCATTTTCAAGTCCCGAACCCTTCTCCCAAGTACTCCTCATCTCGCGCAGCCTTCTCCATCCAAGAGCGAGATCAGATACGAGGGCATCCTCTACAGCATCAACACCGAGGAATCCATCATAGGCTTGTGCAACTGTATAGTTTGCTTTATGTCCAATTCCTCGCGTCTTCGCTTTTCTCCACTCCCCTTCGCGCTGTTCCTCATCAAAGGGAACATTTTTTCGAGCTTTTTTGGCTGGATTTTAGGGCTATTATCTTTGTTTGTGGCAACGGAACAAAATCTCGATCACATTTTTTCTTCGGATCTGACCTTTGCACGCCTGCCTCTTCTTCCTCCTTCGCAGGATCTAGGGTTTCGTCGAGACTCCTCCGCCACGATGTCTAGCTTCAGCGGCGACGAAACTGCCCCTTTCTTCGGATTCCTCGGCGCGGCCGCAACCCTCGTCTTCTCCTGTAATTTCCCCCAATTTCGGCGACCTTTATCTCGGACTCCTATTCCGTTCGAATCAAAAGGTTCGTTTCTTGAAATGTTTTTCATTCTTTTGCAGGCATGGGGGCGGCGTACGGCACGGCGAAGAGCGGCGTCGGGGTGGCGTCCATGGGTGTGATGCGGCCGGAGCTCGTGATGAAGTCGATAGTTCCCGTTGTCATGGCCGGAGTCCTGGGGATTTACGGTTTCATCATTGCGGTGATCATAAGCACCGGGATCAACCCCAAGGCCAAGTCGTACTACCTTTTTGATGGGTATGCCCATCTCTCTTCTGGCTTGGCTTGTGGTCTTGCAGGACTTTCAGCTGGTATGGCCATTGGCATCGTGGGAGATGCTGGAGTCAGGTAGTTGTTGTTTGAGATCCTTTCTAGATTCGATAGTGCTCTCTATTCCTCTTTTTTTTTTTTTTGTTTAATTATTGACTACGAATTCTCTAACCTTGTCTTATGTTATCGCATATTTAGTCCATTTTTCCTCTGATAGTCCTTTCATAAAAGAGCAATTTATTTTTCTAGGTCATGTGTGTAAAATTTATTTACAGTCGTATTCCTATTGTGTATGTGTCTTTCATCCATTCTTTGCACTATCTATCTATATAGGAGTCCTGGAGGGATCGTGCCTTAGCTTGTTGTTGTTGTTATTGAGAGAGCTAGTTATTGATTAAAAAAATTGGAATATTTACTGAGATGCTTGTAGTTTCATATGCAGATCCCACATGAATCCTTAGATCTATCGATTTCAATGATTACTACAAAATTTTCTATGTTTTAGTCACTTTGAAAGGGTAACAAACAATGTTTGTGCCCATATTTTGATTACTTACTGCGTTTAGTTTCACTACCTAAAATATTGAGTCTTATTTATGGATACAAATAGCATAGACATATATGTGCTTTATTTCTATGGAATTTACCAAAACATATACAATCAAAGCACTTTTTCTATAATTGTTTTTTAATAAAAAAAAGTGTCAGCTTTGCATTGTGCTTACAAAACCATCTTGCAAATTTAATTTTTTAAAGATGTAGAAATAATAAAAGGTCAAAAGAGCTATTTTGAACTACATGTAATTTGATGAATCAAAATGCATGTATAGGTAGTTATGTAGATAACGTGTATTGACCAACTAGACATCTGCAGTAGTAAGGTTGGAGAATATTGGTTCTTCCATTATGGTTAGATTTATCACATTGAGTTTGAACAAATGAGTTTAATGAAAATATGAAGCAAATGTGAAGCGGTTGTTACCTTAGGAGTACGTGTGAGTTGCATCTGGGATTCATGAGTAAGGTTATGGTTAGATTTATCACATTGTTATAATAGTTGTCAGTAGTTTTTTAAGTCAAATGGTTTGAGCTAATGGCCTTGTATTACATTTGCAATTCTAATATCTATTTGTAGTTTATCATCTACGTGTTTGAACAAATGAATTTAATGAAAATATGAAGCCAATGTGAAGCGGTTGTTACCTTAGGAGTACGTGTGAGTTGCATATGAGATTCATGAGTAAGGTTATGGTTAGATTTATCACATTGTTATAATAGTTGTCAGTAGTTTTTTAAGTCAAATGGTTTGAGCTAATGGCCTTGTATTACATTTGCAATTCTAATATCTATTTGTAGTTTATCAGCTATGTGTTTGAACAAATGAATTTAATGAAAATATGAAGCCAATGTGAAGCGGTTGTTACCTTAGGAGTACGTGTGAGTTGTATCTTGGATTCATGGGTACATCTTGTAAGAATAAGATAAGCATCTAAGGTTAGTATTATTTACATGGGTAGTTTATTGTTAAAGCCACAAGCTATTTGGATTAAGATCATTTGTTGTTGTGTCAGATCTTCAACCTTTTGGAGTTTGGATGAGCCAAGTTCTCCAAATTTGCTCCAAATTAAGTGTCATCTTATATTGTTTATAACCAAGTACATCAATCCACATGAATTAGGAATTATGAGTTTGATGCTTGTAAAGCCTGTTTTCACTATGGAATATAACTTCGTAAACTGTTCCAGTTAAGATCAACTTGTGGCTGGTGTTTAAAAAGTTGATTTTATTACCTGAGAAAAAGAAAATTGAAAAGTCCAGTAAATTTGTATCTTCGTTGTAAATTGTATAACTAAAAAGTTGAAAACTTGGGAGAGCAAAGAACAAGCTGCATGAGATCAGTTTAATAAAGCAGTCAGATAGCTGCATGCAATTTGAAAACTATTTTACATCAAGGATCTGAAAATCTTCATTATGATTAGTGTAAATTTTGTTTCTTTTGGTAGAAAGTCATGATGATTGTTTTGTTTCTTTTGAGAGCCATCAGTAATGCTCATATATGAACTTGAAACATATTATTGCTACTTTTGTAGGTGAATACAGGACAGTCGAGATCAGTACACTAAGGAGCGTCTGGATTCAGTAATTGATCAGTACACTAAGCGTATGGATTCAGTAACTACTGTACTATTTTGAGTAAACAAATTGTTGGCTACTTCAATATTAAGTATTAAGTATTCAGTAAACAGATTATTGGCTAAACAGATTGTAGTTGTTCAAAACAGATTTTTTGTGCTCTTTTGTTTTATATGTGAATATCACTATATACTTTGAAACAGAATTAGTGTAAATTTTGATATTTACTAGCTTTTCATGTAATTAATATTACTTCAACGTCAGATTTCTATTATTTTTATGAGTTTGAAATCATTAACTGAGTTGATTATATGTAAAATTCGAATCTAGACATGGTAAAAGAAAAATAATAGTTTCGTAAATATAAAAATAATGATTTTTAAATATTTTTTTTTATTTTTTTCTTTAAAACGACAACGCTTTTAAAGCGTTGTCTTTTCTACCAAAAACAACGCTTTAAAAGCGTTGCAAAACGTTGCCTCTGCATAAAACGACAACGCTTTTAAAGCGTTGCAAAAGCGTTGTCTTTGGTACAAACGACAACGTTTTAAAAGCGTTGTCGTTGAGCAGACTTTTTACAACAGTGCCTTTAACAACGCTTTTTCAGGCAAAAAGACAACGCTTTAAAAGCATTGTCTATTAGCTTTTTTCTTGTAGTGGCGGTAAGTCCTTCTGAGGCGATCAGGCTCTGATACCACTTGTTGGTGCAACGGAGACCGGCAAGAGGAGGGTGAATTGCTGAAAACAAGAAAATAAAAACTACCCTCCTCAGATTTCAACTCAGAATTAAATCAGCAATAAAAATAACAGCAACTAAATTAATGAAACAGAAAAAGAAATAGGAACAGAAAAGACTCAGGGATTTAACCTGGTTACAACCAAGGAGGTTGTTAATCCAGGACAGTAGAAAAGAGCGCAGTAAGAAAAATCTCCTTCTCTGAAGGCGGAGAAGCCTTTTACACTTTTGAAGCTCACTAGTTGCTTAGGAATTGCTTACAGATTGATTGCTTGAGTTGTTGTTGAATTCCTAGCTCCAGGGGCCTTTATATAGGCCCTGGAAATCTTATCCCGAGAGTCCAAGGCGCCTCCAACAGGGTTTAAGGCGCCTCCAACTCAATCTGCGGATAAAACTTTATCCACAGCAATAACGGTCAAACTGGCCTGCTCAAGGCGCCTTAAACAATCCATTCAAGGCACCTTCAATGTGTTTAAGGCGCCTTCAATGTGTTTAAGGCGCCTTCAAGGTTCCTGCTACAGTAATTTCCAGCCTCTTTTGACTCCTTTTCTTCTTCACTTTGTCTTCCGAAGCTCCGTTTGTTTGGGTGATTTCGGCCAACCGAAATAGGGCTCACCCGAACCCAATTTTCGGCCTTCTCCTCGAGTAGCCTTCCATCCCGGCTTCACGTCCCTCGAACGCCGCGCACGCTCTTCACGCCCACCGGAGTACTCTTCCGCAGCTCTCTCGTCCTTCAGACGCACCGAGCCCGTCGGCTCCCTTCCCGTGCCTTCCTTCTCGCTAGCTGCGTCTTCCGCTCGACTTCCTGTGTTCCTAAGCTCCTGAACACTCAGACACAGGGATCAAATACAGCAGGACCTAACCAACTTGGTTGATCACATCAAAACTACCACGGGGTCCAACAATCTCCCCATTTTTGATGTGCATCAACGCAAGTTCAAGTTAGGGTTAAAAATAGACATAAACAGTAATTTTAAAGAAAAATTACTAAACTAATAAGTTAAGAATAATTTGTGCAATTAGTAAAATTGCAACACAAATTTTTTTTTAAGTTTTTCTAACTCCCCCTAAACTTGTACTTTTCTCTCCCCCTTTGATCACAGCAAAAAATGGGGTCTTAAAAAATTTCAAGTAAGATTGAAGTTTTTGAAAATTTTCTAAGTTAAAAATGAATTTTTTGAAAAAATTGCTAAGTTAAAATGAATTTTCCAAAATAAATTTCTAAGTCAAGTGAAAGAACCTTTAGAATTTTCCAGAAAAAAAAAATTAAGTTAGAATTTTTTAAAAAAATTCTAAGGAATTTTTTTTATTTTAACAAATATTTGATAAACTTTCAAAGCATTATTTAATTCTTGTTTAATACTTTTTCAGAAAGTTAATTAAACATTTTCTTTCAATATTTTAGCTTCCAGGTCGTGGCGAGGCACTAGGCCTTCTTGGTTATTGGAGCAACAACTACTTCCTTAGACAAAGCTTCCATAAAAAATTTCAATGTTTAATTTTCTCACTGTAAGCCTTTTTTAATTTTTGAAAAATTAATTAAGCACAGATTTTGAAACCCAATAGAGGTTCCTTCCTACAGGATTATTCAAAAATCTAGGGGGTACATAGTTTCTTGATATTTTCCTAAGTTGACCTTGATGCTTCCTTATATACCAATTTAATTTACCATAAATTCTTAATTTTGAATTTGGAAATTGATTTAAGCATGCATCAGATTTCAGTTTTTCAATTTCTAATTTCAAATTTTCATTTTCTGATTTTAGATGATCATACATTTCTAACGAGCATGCTCTTGCTAGGTTCAACTTTAGTTCAGCATTCTCTTTTTCTAATTGATCTAACTCTTTAGAAAGAGACTTGATAAATTTAAAAGATTGAGTTGGGGTTAGATTGCGTACCTTACTTACCTGGTCTGGTGACGCTCCCCCTTCACTGCTGCTTTCTTCTTCTGATGTTCCTCCCCCTTCATCGATGCTCATCTCTGAGCTTGAGTCTTCTTCCGGTTGATGGTTCGCCAATAGCGCTAACCCTGAGAATTCTTCTATGTCCGACTCAGAGGTTGACGAATCTGACCAAGTAGCCTTCAGATTCTTGTACTTGGAGGGTTCTGGTTTCTTGTATTTTGGCTTTTCCTTTTCTTTCTCCTTTTTCTTCAATTTTGGGCAGTCCTCCTTGATGTGCCCTTCTTCGTTGCAGTTGTAGCAACGAACCGTCCTCTTCTTTCGATGATGCCTCTGCGATTTAAATTTATTAGAACTGAAAAATTTATTGAAGCGTCTTACCAGTAGTGCCGCTTCGGATTCGTCGACTGAGGCTTCAGAGTCAGAATTGTTCATCTTTGCCTTTAAGGCAATGTTCTAACTTATCTTCTCTGCTCCGTTGGGTTCTGAAACTCGAGATTCGTGAAGTTCAAAAGTCGAAAATAATTGTTCTAACGTACTTACCTCGAGGTCCTTAGAGATGTAGTATGCATCTACTAAGGAGGCCCACTCTGGAGTTGTCGGGAAGGCATTGAGCGCGTATCGGATAGAATCCCGGTTGGTTACCTCTTCTCCAAGGTTTGTTAGTTGCGTTATCAGCTCCTTGATTCTCGCTTGGAGTTGCGCTACCTTCTCGCCTTGGTTCATCCGGAGGTTCGTTAACTGGTTCCGGAGGATGTCGCGCTTCGCTTCGGAAGTACCTTCGTGAAGCTCCAGGAAATTCTCCGGAGATCTTTCGTTGAGTCGTAGCTTCCGATCCGATTTACCTCGTGGTGGCAACACACTGAGTAGGTGGAACTCTGTCTTTCTCTTCTTGCTCCATGTGTTTTCTTCTTTGTCTTTCGGCGCTGCAAAACCATATTTCATTGTAATAAGAATATCAAAATTGGTTTTAAAAAATACCTCCATTTTGCGCTTCCAGGTGGCGAAGTCTCCGTCGAACTTCGGGGGATGGATGTTCGCTCCGGCCATCGTCTTGATCGTAGTGCTTCAGTTGGCGGTAAGTACTTCTGATGCGATCAGGCTCTGATACCACTTGTTGGTGCAGCGGAGACCGGCAAGAGGGGGGTGAATTGCTGAAAACAAGAAAATAAAAACTACCCTCCTCGGATTTCAACTCAGAATTAAATCAGTAATAAAAATAACAGCAACTAAATTAATGAAACAGAAAAAGAAATAGGAACAGAAAAGACTCAGGGATTTAACTTGGTTACAACCAAGGAGGTTGTTAATCCAGGACAGTAGAAAAGAGCGCAGTAAGAAAAATCTACTTCTCTGAAGGCGGAGAAGCCTTTTACACTTTTGAAGCTCACTAGTTGCTTAGGAATTGCTTACAGATTGATTGCTTGAGTTGTTGTTGAATTCTTAGCTCCAGGGGCCTTTATATAGGCCCTGGAAATCTTATCCCGAGAGTCCAAGGCGCCTCCAACAGGGTTTAAGGCGCCTCCAACTCAATCTGCGGATAAAACTTTATCCACAACAATAACGGTCAAACTGGCCTGCTCAAGGCGCCTTAAACAATCCATTCAAGGCGCCTTCAATGTGTTTAAGGCGCCTTCAATGTGTTTAAGGCGCCTTCAAGGTTCCTGCTACAGTAATTTCCAGCCTCTTTTGACTCCTTTTCTTCTTCACTTTGTCTTCCGAAGCTCCGTTTGTTTGGATGATTTCGGCCAACCGAAATAGGGCTCACCCGAACCCAATTTTCGGCCTTCTCCTCGAGCAGCCTTTTGTCCCGGCTTCACGTCCCTCGAACGCAGCTCTCTCGTCCTTCGGACGCACCGAGCCCGTCGGCTCCCTTCCCGTGCTGTCCTTCTCGCTAGCTGCGTCTTCCGCTCGACTTCCTGTGTTCCTAAGCTCCTGCACACTCAGATACAAGGATCAAATACAGCAGGACCTAACCAACTTGGTTGATCACATCAAAACTACCACGGGGTTCAACAACATGTAGTTTCCAATGCGGCCTAATCAAAGAAGAATTGAACCTAGTCGACTCTTTCTCATGTTAGGACCAAAAGGAATTTAGATATTTTCACAATGGAATGATATTGTCCACTGTGGGCCTAAGCCCTTGTGATTTTACTCTTGGGCTATATCCAAAATGCTTCATACCAACGGAGATATCTTTCTCTTATAAATCTATGATATTTTTCATGTATTTTCAATGTGGGACTTTATTTGTAACCTTGCAACCCAACAATCTCCCCTTCAAATGAAGGACCACAGGCTTTCCACATCCGATCCTCGATCCACCAGGTCTTCCTACCCCCTCGGTCCACCCAACCTACTAGGACTTCGTTGCCTAGCTGTAATTAGGACTTCCAACCTGGTGTATGATTCTCTTGAATTGGACACTGGAGTCCTCACTTCTTTTATTCGAGGTCAATATTCTACTCACATGACTCTATTAGCCCATAGCTCTTGTGCATAGTTGCAGCTAGACCTTCTGGCGTCTGAGCTCTGATACCAATTGTCAATACCAAAAGGAATATAGATATCTCTACAATAGAATGATATTGTCCTCTTTGGACCTAAGCCCTCATGATTTTACTTTTGAACTCTATCTAAAGGCCTCATAACAATGGAGATATCTTCTCCTTATAAATTTATGATCTTTTCCATGTATTTTCAATGTGGGACTTTATTTATAACCTTGCGACCCAATATCTCAAGCGCGAAAGAATTGTGGGAAAAACTCATCGAACTACACGAGAGCACATCTGACACAAAGATAAGTAAGAGAGATTTAATTCTTAATAAATTGTATAACATTAAAATGTAGGAAGGTGAGTTGGTGAGTTAGTTGCACGCTCGCATCCAAGATTTACTAAATGGCCTCCATGCGATCGGACAAAAAGTGGAGAATCGCGACATCATCAAGTACGTGCTAAACACTTTTCCAAGGAATACATTATGAGCATCAATGGTAGATGCCTATAAGGTATCTAAGGACCTTTCCTTAATTAAATTGGATGAGTTGTTTTCCAAATTCAAACTTCACTTACAGACTAATGTACTGCCAGTCAAGAAAGGTATTACTTTGGTCGTAGGTACAAGCAAGACAAAAGAGTCTAGGAAGAAGTACGAAATTGAACACTAGTCTGAAGGCGAATTCGACTCAGAAGAAGACAACCAAATTACTGACGAACTCATGAAACTAATACAAAATTGTACAAGAAGAAGAATGACTTCACAAAATGAGATATCAAGAAGGTGACTCAATTGAACCCTAAGGTCATGTCCGAAGTTACCTGCTACGGTTGCAACAAGAAGGGACACTACAAGCAGGAATGTCCAAACCAAAAGCAAAAAAGAAGGAAAACTTTGAAAGCAACATGGTCCGAATCCTCGGAAGACTCTGACGAAGAACACGAGCAAACGAGCTTCCTTGCTCTACTAGTACAAGCTTATGTTGCTAAAATCGAGTCTGAGTCCAGAACTAGAGTTGAATCAGAATCTGTCTTAGAAGACAATTCCACTGTAAGTCCATCAATAATTAGATTACAGAATATATTTCTTACTTATCTAGAAAACTGGTAAAATCCAACATTCGGATTAAGTCATTCTAAAAGGAGGTAACAACCCTTAAAAAAGTGATAACCCAAGCTCCTTAACCGAATCTATTCAAGTTGGAACTTCAACTCAAGTCCAACAACTTGAGGAAGAAAATTCTGACTTGAAAAGTCAAGTCAAGGAACTTAGGGGCTCGTTGGAATAGTTCACTTTGGATTTCAAGAATCTTGATTTGATCCTTAAAAAATAAAGAGCCATATACAATCGATCCAGACTCGGATATAAGGTAAAATACAAATTCAAATCATACTTATCCTTAGTGAATCGACCAAATAGAAAACTAGTCCAAGCATGGGTCCCTAAGTCTAATTTGATAAATCAAGTTAGACTTAATCAATATTGGATTTCCAAGGATCAAATTCATTACCTTGATAGATCTTATCGAGGCTATGAACTAGGGGCAGTCAATAAAAAGACTATTTTTATTATTACATAGACTTGTTTGATGTTTGTTTTATCACTTTTCTTATACATGCTTAGATTAGGGTAGATAAGGACTTATGCTTGATCGACACTTGACTAGTTAGACCTTGGATTTTCAGATAGAAAATTAAATATTCAATTTCTTTAAAAGACTTTGTCTAGAAGTGTTTATTGCTCCAATACCCAAGAAGGCCTAGTGCCTCGCCACAGCCTAGAAGCCAATTATTGAAATGAATGTTTAAAACAGTCACTATAAAACTTTAGTCTAACTTAAATGTAAATCAATTCTTAGATTTTAATTTAAATTGGAGATAAAATTAACCATCTAACAAAATAGACAAGGTTTCTTGATTGACAATCTAGAAAAAGGGTGAGATGGATTTATGTATAAAATTAGTTAATTAAAGCTTAAACCTAACTTAATATTTAAATCAAAGAAAATATAATTCAAATTAATCAAACTTAACCTAAACTTAATTAAACTTAACCTAATCTTAATCAAACTTAACCAAACTTAAACCGAATCAAATTAAACTTAATATAATCTTTAGAAATTAATTTTTAAATCTTAATTAGTTTCAAATATTAATTAATTTTTAAATTATAATTAATTTTTAAATTTTAATTAATTTCAAAATCTTACTTATTTTAAATTATTAATTAATTTTTAAATCATAATTAATTTTCAAATAGTAAATTAATTTCAAAATATAATTTAAACTTAAAATTTTCAAAATTCAAACTTAAATATTTGAAAATACAAACTTAATTATTTTATAAAATTCAAAGATAATATTCTCAAAATTAAGATTAATTTAATCTCACACAAACTAATAAACTTAACATGTTTGATAACTTAGAAAGAGTGAGATAGAAAATCAGGATAATGGATAATAACTGTTATATTTGTTTAACCTATGTTTTTCGTGCTTGGACTCTAGGACCCTCAAGCTTAAATAATTTACTTAAAACTTTTTTTTAAGGTATTAATCAAGGGGGAGTAGAAGGAGTTAAGTTAAGTTAAAAAAAATTTTAAAGTTAAATATATTTTTAAGTTAATTATATTTTTAAGTTAAAGTATTTTTTTTTTAAATTTCAAAGTTAATTTTTTTTAAAGGTACTTCTTCAAAGTTAAGTTTTTTAAAGTTAGAGTATTTTTCAAAAAGAGAATAAGTACTTTTCAGAAAGTACTGATAAGTTAATTTTTTTTTAAAGTACTGTTTTAAAGTTAAGCTTTTTTTTTTTTTTTTTTTAAGTTTAAGTATTTTCAAAAAGAAAGTAAGTACTTTTCTTAGAAAGTAAGTTAACATTTTAAAATAAAGTACTTTTTCAAAGTTAAGTTTTTAAGAAAATTCTTTTAAAGCTATGAATTTAGCTAAGTATTTTTACAAGAAAATTACTTTTCAAAGCTATATTAGAAATCATTTTCAAAGCTAAGTAAAAAATATTTTTCAAAGCTAAGTATTTAGCAAAGAAACTCTTTTTAAAGCTAAGCTTTTTGAAAAGAAACTCCTTTAAAAGTTAAGTTGTTTAAGAAACTTTTTTTTAAGCTAAGTTTTTTGAAAAACAAAAAGTTAGAGTGATGAGTTAAGGAGGAGCTTAAAATTAAATTTTTGGAAAGAGATTAAAAGTTAGTTTTTTTTAATAAAAATTAAGTACTATCTTTACAAATTAATTTTCTCTCTACTTAATATTCTTTTTTTTATTTATGTCAAAGGAGAAGAGAAAGGTTAAAAATTAAGTCAAACATAACTTAATATTTTTTTATAATTGAGGATTAAATTAAGGGGGAGAATCTTCAATTTATTAAATCGCTAAATTAGTTTATTTATGCTCAATTTTTGTACTTATGCTACATATTTTTTTTGTTATGTTTTACTTAACTTTGAATTATGTTGCCATAATCAAAAAGGGGGAGGTTGTTGGTGCAGGAAGTACCAGATGATCGAACCTAAGTTTTAATTATGACAAATAGTTTAAAGTTAAGGTTTCTTATTATCTAACAATTTGAACTGAGTGTGCAAGAAAATCCTAAATAATCTTAGGCAAAGGAAAAGTCCTAGTTGAGGCTAGACAGGTGGAAGTCCTAGCTGTGGTTAGACAACGAAATCCTGATCCAAGCCACTGGGCAAAGTCTTGATGGGTTGAGGACTTTGGGCGAAATCCTAGGGTCGAGGATGCTAAGTGAAAATCCTAGGAGTCACAGACACCAGATGGAAGACTAGACTAGTCGTGGATCAGGTGTCCAATATGAAGTCCTGAAGTCTTGGATACTGAGCAAAAGTCCAGACGGTCTGGAGGACCGGTCTGGAAAAAGGTAAACTCTCCTAAGAGGAGTAGGTGAGGAGGCATTCTCCAAAGAGGGAATATAGGCGTCGGTCCGACCTAGAGTTTCAGCGAAATTCAAAGTCAGGACCGGACAATCCGAAGGTTATCAAAATCATACTTTATATATTGTTTATTGTCTAGACTAACTTTATTTTACAGAAAAGAGGTTTCAGCAAAAAGCTGGTCCGGGTGCCCGGGAAGGCTTCAGCGAAGAGGCGTATATATATATATATATATATACCGCTCAACGTGGTGCTTGTGCGAGACACCAATGTTGGGATTTGTTTTTAGAATTTTAACTTTAGGGTTTATGAGTAAATTAAAACAAAAAATATTACATTCTGTGCTCAAGGGATGTGCGACGTAAGGTGTGCGACATAGCATTCCTCTCTCTATATATACATTCACTTCAGGGTTCCCGAATCACTTCTAGACGCTCTGACCACTTAGTGTGGACGAGCAAACATATATATATATCAAGCAAATAAATCACGAGGAATATTTTACTCTAGTGGGTTTTTACATGAGGGAGATTAGACATCCAATGAGTCATTTTACACATATTAAAAATTGATCTCAAAATCTATTGAAACAAATATATTTGTAGGTACCATTTACATCAAGCATGGGGATAAATAAGAATAATATTAAGGATAATACTAAATGGTTAGAATCTGATTCGTCAGAATAATTTTTTTTTTAATTTTTAAGATCATTATTAAAAATGTCTTAATGATATCATATTTTATAAGTCAATTATATCCTTTCTCATCTATTTTCATATTTAATTTCAAAATGAATACCTAATTAATTTTTATTAATAATGATACGGTTGGTAATGGAGGGGCCCATGAGGAAAGGGTTAGAAAAGTCAAGTCCATATGACGGTCAAAAGTCAGGAGGATGTGGCAGTCAATAGTCAAAGCGACTTGGCGGTCAAATAGTCAAGCTGACGAGGCAGTCAGAGTTGAGCATAGGGGAGAGCCAGAGGCCTGACAAGCTTGTTGATCGAAGGGGCGAAGCAGTAGGAGAACGAAGAGAGACGACAGGCCTGCGGTGGAGGGCCAGGAAATACAAAACGCAGAGGCGGGTCGGGATCAGCAGAGCTAAGCAGAGGCAACTCGAGCTACAGGCCTGCGGTGGAGGGCCAGGAAATACAAAGCGCAGAGATCAGAGCCAGCTAAGCAGAGGCTCGAGCTACAGGCTGCGTGAGGGCGAATACAAAGCGCGGGATGCGTGCCCCCGAAGGTAGTTAGTGTTGCAGGTCCGCGGGATTCGTAAATGCAACCACGGTGGCAGTCTGAAGGTCATCGAGAGCTATCTGTAGCTAAGGGCGGGATGGAGAATCATTAATCAACAACAATGTCAGAGAATCATAACCCTATCAGAGAATAGCTGCCATACGTCAGGAAATATTCTAGTGGTTGCTATACCTGCAAATGTAAAGTTGCTTCCACCAATAGCAGGTCACCGTAATCCTAACTCATCTGACAGGCCCTGCGCCCAACATTTTCTGACAGGATGGCAAGTTCTAAGAGGAGGAGGCATAAAAGGGAGAGATCCCTCATCGTACGCCGCACACACCCTCGCTTTTCAACTATTTTTTTTTCTTCTTCTTCTCTGCTTTTCTGGGAAGAAGGACCCGACTTGAGCATCGGAGGGCCGGATCCGGACTTTTTCCCTGGTTTCGATCTCTAACGTGATGGGGAGATTGTCCGAGTGTGCTGCGCCTTCATGCCTTTCGGAGATGAATCACCACGACTTTCCAATCAGCAACCGCCACACGCTCGACCGCCTCGGACGGATCACCGCCACCTGGGAACACACAGAATCCGGAGCGTGAAGATGGAGAACCTGGTCAAGCTCCAGCCGGAGGATCAACGTGACCATGATCATGGGAGTACGAGCTCTTCAAGTCAGAAGCAAGCCGAAAAACAAGGAACGGTTTCTACCTGCTTTCGCGCCCAAGTTAAAGAACTGTCCCCCGGCTTGGGCTCAAAGAGGAAGCAAGCAGGAAGAACTCCTCATACTTCATTTCGAGCTCGCCGCAACTATCATCACCGACCTCGCGATCATAGTCCGAAGAAAGAAGCCCATGTTGCCGGGCGTAAAGCTCTCACATCCACCCCGGATGCAGGAAAGGAAAAGCTATAGCTCTCGCTGATCTCAAGATCCGGACGACAAGGTACCTTTCACGTATCCCGAGGGAAACCCCTTAGGGTTATCGAGCCCCAACATCGAGAATACGATGGGAGCAAGGATCGAAGAGCACCTTCAAAATTCAAGAACGCGGCTATCTTGTTGTACCCGGTCATCAAATGAGTTCCTACACACCCGGCTTCCTGCCTAGCAGTATGGATGGATGCTTCCCAGAGCCTTCTTCGCCGCCAAAGTGGATTTCAAAAACCGCCTCTTACGTTCCCGAGAGTATCACCGCCAGCCTTCGCTTTCTCGTGATTCGACCGTGGCCAACGCGGCCGCTTACAACCGGCTCAATAACGACGCTTCTTCGCCACCTCGTAAATATTGATGAGCGCCTTCTCCCACGGAAGTGAGAGGGGGGAGTTCTTAGGGATGAACCCCGCCCGTGTTTTGATGACATGGTGAAGAAAGCTTGCTACATCAAGGTGGAAGAAGGCGCAAGCCGCTAGGCTAAGGCCGAAAAGACCGTGGCCCCTGTGCAATAGACTAAGGAGAGCACCAGCACTACCACCACCTTCCAACGCTAATAACCCAGCGCCGCCTCACCGCCGTCAGTCGCCCGCCCATGAGTTGTCGCTATATACACGCACCTGGACCGAGGGGAGCACCATATTGCACATATCATCGGGTCCAGACGCATGATCTTAGTAATCGCCTTCACTCGTGGTTCCGTGAGGCCGACCGCCCGGAGTTAGCACCCGTATACAAAGGATGGAGGAGGAACGGGCCGCAGCTGACATGCTCGTTGCACCCGACCCGACCTAGCCAAGTAAGCTAACTGCTCCCTGGGAAGACCAAGAGATGCCGCAGAGGAGAACCGTGGTAACGCTGTCGGCGACATGGGTGATGATTTCAGGAGGGCCCACCGATGACTCGTGCCGAGCCCGTAAGTCACGTGCGGTGGGGAGCCGTGGATGGCACACGAGCAGCCTCCGCCTTGTTAGTTTTGGGCCTCAAGACGAAGGTCCGGAGCCTCACCACAACGCCTCCTAATCAAGGCCATCAAACCCGAAGCTCTGGCTTTTGGGATACCGGAGCTCGGTGGCAACATTTTATTCGTGAGTCGCGGTCGAGAGATGCACGGGCCCGAGAGCTCAACCCAGAACTTCCTTGTATGGGTTCACGTGTAACAAAGTCAAACCCATGGGTCGATCAAGTGGCCATCTCCATGGGCCGAGCCCTTGTGCGCACCCGGAGGAGCACCTTCATCGTGGTGGATTCACCTTCCTCCTATAACGCCATCCCGGGAAGGCCAACCTCGCATGAGTTCGGCTGGCCTCCACCTTTCACCGTAAGATCAAGTTCCTAGGAGTTGCCTGAGCAGGAGAGCAGAGGGTGTCTCGTTGCTACATCGATATGGTCCGGTGGAGGCGCGCAAGCCATGCGGACTGTCAGAATACGTGTACATGCTATCCGTGAGGAGCTCGATTGCCGAGGAGCCTATCCCTTGGGAAGAAATTCCCGCATGCGGATAGAGTGGAGAGCATCACTCGCATTGCCGGTGACTTACCACCGGAGCTAAGTTGAGCCGATGTTTAATCCGCAATAGGACGTTTTGCTTGGTCACCGAAGAGCGGAGTTAAACGAGTAGCCGAGCACAAGTCGATATTATACCCGAGGCTGCCACCAAGAAGAAGAAGAGAAACTTCTCCGCCGATCGTAATAAGATTATCCGAAGTAGATCAGCGAAGGCGTGGATATGTAGAGGTGCAATTCCGCCCGGCTTCTAACGCCAGGCCGGTAAAGAAGCCTAATAACAAGTGGAGGGTGCATCGACTTTCACGACTCAACAAAGCCACCCCAAAGATTGTTACTTCCCGCTGGATCGATCGTGGTGGATTCAACCTGGTCGTGAAAGGATATGCATGATGGACGCTTATCGTGATACCATCGATACCCCGCTAAGGAGGATCAGAGAAGGTTAGTTTCATAACGGTGATGGTACTTTCGCTATAATGTCATGCCGTTTGGCTCGGGAACGCTGGAGCTACCTACCAAAGGATGATGGATAAAGTTTTTCGAAGTGAACGTAGAGGTCTATGTTGATGACATCCGATCAAGTCCTCAAGGCGCTAATAAAAGACGAAGAAACCCGTGGACTCGAGGCAATATGGTGAAGTCAATCCTCGAAATGTCCGTCGGGCCAAAGGAGGGAAGTTCCCAGGTTACCTGACCGAATGAGGATAGAAGCCAACCCCGAGAAGGTTCAAGCACTTGAACATGCAGTCCCTCGAATCAAGGAAACACATAAGTCGGCTCAGGATAACAAGACCGTCCCGATTCATCTCCGGATCTACAGGAGCGCCCTTCTTCAAAGTGCCTGTGAAAGCGGCCAAGTTTCAACGGAGGAATGCACACAGCCTTTGAGGAGCTAAAGCAATACCCGGAGTCCTTGCCATGTGCTCAAGCTCGTTGTGGAGAGCCCCTTGTCTACTTGTCGCCCACCCCGAGGCCGCCGTAGTTAAAGAAACAGGAAGGTACAACCCAGGTATTTTTTCAGTCATTTATGAAGGCCGAGTCTCGATACACTACCTGAAAAGTTGGTTTACTGGACTTGTTCTCATGGCTCGGCGCCTCCGATCGTATTTTTTGGCGCATCCCATCACCGTCTCGACAACCAGTACAACCAAGGTGGAGGTAGCGGGTCGGCTTATCAAATGGGCGACCGAGCTAGGGGAATATGATATACAGTATCAGCCTCGAACCGCGATCAAAGCACAGGCTCTGGCAGATTTCTTAACAGATGTTTATCAAGCAGACTCGGAGGAGGTCTGGAAAATTTATGTAGACGGATCAGCTACCCAACGAGGAAGTGGTGTAGGTGCACTTCTAATATCTCCGCAGGGAGACATTATGCAGTTAGCTGTACGGCTAAATTTCAGAGCTACCAACAATGAGGCAGAGTATGAAGCCCTATTAGCAGGTTTGCAAGCTGCACGGCACGTGGGGGCAAGCCGAGTCGTAATATATTCAGATTCGCAGCTAGTAACTCAGCAGGTGACCGGACATTTCGAAGCAAACAACGAAAAGATGCAAGTTTACAAGGAGGCCTATGAGAAGATGAGGAAAGATTTTAAAGAGGTCACAGTCACCAAGATTCCCAGGGCTGAAAATGAAAGGGCAGATGAACTAGCTAAGATGGCCAGTTCCCTGACTACTTGGGTGCTTGATAGATCTATAGCGCAGGCCTTCCTTATAGCTCAGATCGATCTGCAAAACAACCTGGGAGCAGTAATTGATTGGAGGGCACCCATAATGAGTTTCCTCCAGCAAGGAATTGTACCCACCAACCTAGAAGAAGCACGTATGCTCCGCAGGCAGGCCCATTCTTATATCATGATTGGGGATCAATTGTACAAAAGGTCTTTCTCTCGACCTCTGCTCAAGTGCTTGAATATGGAAGAAGCAGATCAGGCCTTACGGGAGATACACTTAGGATGCTGTGGCAATCACGCAGGGGGGAGAACGCTAGCTCGGAAAGTACTATTGGCCGGATATTTCTGGCCTACCCTTCAGAAGGATGCACAGAGGCTGGTGAATACTTGTTTGTCATGCCAAAAGTACCAGAACCTGACGCACCGACCTACAGAGTTGCTGAGAACTTCCATGGTGTCTTGCCCTTTTGACCAGTGGGGTATGGATATCGTAGGACCTTTCCCGATGGCTACGGGGCAAAGACGTTTTTTGCTGGTAGCAGTAGATTACTTCTCCAAGTGGGTGGAAGCGGAAGCTCTGGCTAAAATCACTGAGGATGCGGTGATCCAATTCTTATGGAAGAATATCTTTTGCAGATTTGGCTTACCTCACAAATTGGTGTCGGACAATGGTAGACAATTTCAAGGACGCAAAATACAAAATTGGTGCAAGGGGTTCGGCATAACTCAGGCCTTCACGTCGGTGGCTCATCCTCAGAGCAATGGTCAGACAGAGGTGGTCAATCGGGAAATAGTGTGAGGGCTCAAAGTCAAGCTGGATCATTCGGGGGGCAGTTGGGTGGATGAACTGCCGAGCATTTTGTGGGCTTATCGTACGACACCCCGAGAGAGCACAGGTCTGACACCTTTCCACTTGGTATATGGCAATGAAGCAGTGGTACCTCTGGAGGTCGGGATACCGTCCGTCAGGAGAATGCTGTACGACGAGGGGAACACGGAACGACGGTTGGCCGAACTAGATTTCATCAGCGAAATTCGCGAGCAAATAGCGGCCAGGCTGGAAGCCTATAGACAAAAGATGAGACAGAACTATAATAGAAGGGTGATCCCTCGTTTCTTCGGAGAAGGAGACCTAGTCTGGAAGCAGGTGAAGCCCTTAGGGGAAGTGACGAAGCTAGCACCACAATGGGACGGACCATACAAAGTCATCAAGAAGCTGGCATCAGGGGCCTATTATTTGCAAGACGCTCAGGGAAGGAAGCTAGATCGACCTTGGAGTGCTAACTACCTAAGGCCCTATCGGGTGTGAGGGATACCGACCCCGTTGCTGTAAGCCAGGTCAGCCGAGGGGGCTAGAGATAGCGTGGTAGTCAAGCCAAAACTCGAAGATACGTATGTACATATAAAAATTTCATCGGATTAAGAAGTTGATACAGATCATTTGAAAGGAGCAAAAATATCATCTGGAAAGCCTTGAATGATTTGATGGCGATCCAAAAAGTCTGCGGGGGGGATGGAGCTCAAGAAGCCCTGCGCGTGCAACTGACGGATAACCCCGGCCGCCGTGTATGGTATGGTCGCAGAGAAGCGTGCCCCAGCCTGGGATAAAAATTCGGAAGAGGTCAAATAGGACATTCGACTTCGCAGGCAACGGTCCTCCTCTCCTTCTTGATAGACGGCCAAGGCGGTGGATACTCCCGACAGAGCCGCTCGAGACTGGGACAGTTCTGCTTTCAGAGCCCTCAGTTCAGCTGCTTGAGTCTCCAGTTGAGCTGCCTGAACCTCCAATCTCTCGCCCCTCTCCTGCAGAAGGGTATCTTTGGACCGTATCTCTTGAGCTTGGTGGGCTAGTTGTTGCTGATAACCCGCCTCAGATGCAGTTCTCTCCTCCCTCATGGCTTGGAGCTCATCTTTCACCTGTATCAGGGATCGTTTCTGACGGTCGGTCTGATTGGTTAGGGCCTGAATCTCCGCTCGCAAAGCATAACTGGCTTGGGCAGGGTCGTTCAGTTGCAGCTCTAATTCGGAGACTCTCTCCCGGAGTTCTTTGCTTTCATGATGAAGGGTGTGGAAAGATTGGTTCAACACCAAAGATTCTGCATGAGTCTGGATGGAAGATATAACCCTCAGCTAAGGCGAACCAATACCCAGTATAAGGCGAAGAATACTTACTTTGGCCCAGGACTTCGAAAACCTGTCCATCTGGACTAATGGAGGCGCACCACCCATTTGATCCATGCTCTCTGCCCACAAACTGCCGAGGCAGCCTTTCATCATCAAAAGGCTCGTGGGGGCGTCAGGCTGCCGAGCTATTGCAGCTTCAGAGGGGATGGTGGTCCTGTAACGATGGCGGGCGAAGGAGGAAGATTGAGAAGGGCCGGCGTCAGCACCAGGAGGAGCAGGAGGTTGTTCGGGAACGGGCTCAGTTGGCGCGGGGTTCGGATGATCGCCTGGGCTGTCTTCCTCTGCAGGAGTAGGGGCAGAGCGGGACGCAGCTGGTCTTCCCCTGTAAGGGTTGGGAGAGGCTGCCAGATAAAGGAAACAAAAATGAAGAGGGAAGTGATGTCATAGCCAGTTTTTCGGGCGCTTGTAGGCGATGGTCAGGATCGCCGGCACGGTGAGGCCGACCGTGGAGGTGGCCGCCCCCAGGCACAGGTTGATCGCCCGCTGGAGCTCGTTGCGGGCCACGCACCTGGCCGGACGGCCGGTTGGATCACAACCTCGACCTCGGCTCGAGGCGGCAGGCGGAGGAGAAGCGGCGTGTGAGGCAGGGCTGGGAGCAGGCTGAGTTGCTGCCCCGACTGAGGCGGATCCAAGGTGAGGGAGTAGCCTCCTGGCCAAGATTGCCCGACCGCGCCGCAGTATTTCCAGGCCATCGAGGGGTAGAGGAAGAACCTCTGACGCACGATACAAAACCTCAGCTGAAGGCGCCACCACGAGAAGTCATTCTCACAGGGAAAGTGATCAGAAAGGAGGCACTCAACACGAACTTACCTAGGGAGTGCGGCGTGTCGGAGGTAGAGTGGCTCAGCCTGAAGAAAGAAAGTAGGTCTTCAGATAGCAATCTTGTCAAATTCAAGCGCCAATCCTCCATTCGAGTAGCAGCCGTAGCATAGGGGAGATCCATGTGGAATTCGTCCAGCATCGGAGTCAGAGGCAGCTCAGGTTGCCAATGCATGGGCCAGTCTGTTTCCTCCGGAAACCGGATAAAAAAGAACTTTTTCTTCCAGTTAGCACTGGGAGGAGGAAGAGGAGAAAAGAAAGCAGTTTGGCTGCGGGCTCGGAAATCAAAAAGACCATCGGCGCGCCGAGCGAGAGCGAAGAAGCAATGAAAAAGGGGGGCTGACCAGGAAACCTCACAAACTTCGCAGAGTATCACGAAGCCACATAGAATCTTTATGGAATTGGGAGTTAGCTGACCTAGGGGAATCCTAAAGTAGCGACACACTCCAGACAAAAAAGGATAAGGGGGCAGACGAAGGCCAGACACAAATTGTTCAGTAAAGAAAGTACATGAACCAGGCGGAGGGTCGAAGTACAAGTTCACACCAGTAGGAATGATGGGGCGAAAGCTAGTAGGGATTTCGTAAGTGTACCGTAGGTCATCCCAATCCAACTCAGCGAAAGTTGAAGCGCCTGGGAAATGTTCCGCCAACAAGGAAACCCAAGAAGGAGAAGCCATTGCAGGGGAGATTATCTCAGGAGGCAGAAAGAACAGACGAAAAGAGGAGGCTTAGAGAAAAGGAAGAAGCGCGGCGTAGTCTCGGAAAAGATCAGTCGGCGGCGGCGACGCTTGAGTGCTCCGTGGTGATGGCGAATCATAACCGAAGGGAGAGAGGAAGAAGATACTTATAGGTATGGTGGAGGAAGGATATTTTCGTAGGTTAACAACGGATGGTTGATGAAGGGGCGGAAATAGGCAGGGAGCGCTCTGTGATGAGCCTCGAAAATATAACCAGAGGGCATTATGGGAAAGGCGAGTGCTCGAGATACGAAGCGTCTCCTAAGGGGGTCGCTCCAACCAAGACAAAAGTGTACGGAAGAGGCAGCAGGAAGACGGGTAGTGCAAGTCAGCAGGCTTCAGGGACATGCGAGGCAAGAGTTGGCCCGGACCGGGCTAGGTACAGAGGTAGCTATCGGAGGAAGAGCTACGTGGCCGAACAAAGCGAGCAAAATAAGCAAGGGCGAGCAGATTAGCAGAGATCTAACAAAGCCACGGACGACCTACTAAGGAAAGAAACAAGCTAAGGATGCATGAAGGGGAAGCGAGACAATTGTCCGGAGTTCAATACGACCATACAAATAAGTACAATCATGGAAGGTTCAGCATCAACGCACAGAATGTGGACATTACAACACATCGCTTGTCATACGACATCCGGGGGAGAAGGCGTAGAATCAACGGAGGCCAGCGGGAGGAGCCCGGGGTCGGCTGGCACTGTGTCGGAAGACGCAGGATCAGCGGACGCATCAGATGCAGCAACAGAAGGGGCCTGGGCGGAAATATCCCCGGGAGCTGGATCGGCCGCAGGGGGAGGAGCCTCCAAGAGGAAAAGTCCCTCATCCGCTTCGAAAGAAGGGAAGGTGTCCTGCGGCAATTCCCTGGTCAGGCGAGCTGTGTCCAAGAAGGTGGCAGGAGGTGCCGAGCGTAGGAAACCCTGCTCAAAGGCCTGTCTGACCCCACCAGCGGCCCCATGACAGAGCAACAAGACCATCCAGCGTCCCAGCTTATGGAGGAAGAAGGAAGAGCGAACGTAGGCCAGTCTGTACGCCTTTAGCCGCTCTGATTCGCCAGCCCGGTACGCCTCCAAACTATTCCAGTTCTCCTCAGCTTCGGCGCGGGCCACGGACAAATCGATCTGGCCTTGAGACACCACTTCCTGGGCCTTCGATAACTCTGCTTGCAAGGATTGGAGAGTGGCTTGACAAGCGTCCCACTGAGTCCGAATGGTTGCTTCCCGGCTAGCGGCAGCACTAGCCAGGGCCTGGGCGTCGGCCAACCCCATTTGCAAGAGCTCTTGACCTTGCCGTAGCAGCGTCAATTCCTCCGATTGGGAGAGCAGCTCTGCCTCTTTGGCTTTCAGCTCAGAAATTGTCGCTCATTGACGATCCGCTTCAGAGGCTAAGGAAGACTCACTTGTCTTCAAAGACGCCTCCAACTGTTGAAGTTTATCGAAGGCAGCATGGGAAATGGCCCGAGTAGAGGCCGCCGACTCCCCGGCGGCACGCAGATAAGCATCCAAGCTTCCCAGAGGAGGCTCAGGAGGAGCGGAGGAAGCAGCAGGGTGCTCCAGTTCCTGAAGACGTGCCTTGAGTGCCGCGTTCTCTCGCTGAAGCTCAGCCGCACGTTGCACGGTGCTCAGACTCACGGAGCAGGTCTGCCAATAGCCGGAAGAAGAGAAAGGAGGTTACAGAAACACACGGATACCAGGAAGAAGAAGAGAAAGAGCTTACCGCCACCAGGGAGCGGGCAATTTGATCGAACTCCTTCAAAAGGGAACTGCTCTCCCAGAACTGCCGATTGGCTGATTGCCAGGAGGTAGCCAAGTCCCCATAGAAATCGACCCTACCAAAGATAGGAGATAGGTCGGCAGCGGATGTGTAGGCCGGGTCGGTCTCTGAGGGAAGCCTCCAAGAAGCCTCAAAGGCCAGGTCCGTAGATGGCAGCGTAAGAGGCGGCACGGCTGAGCTCATAGGCACGAGGGGAGGAGAAGTTGAGTGGGTTCGCGAGCCCAGAGGTTGATCGTCAGAGGACAAGGACGGAGCAGGTAATATACTCTGAATTGGCAGCGGAGCGGTCAGGTCCAACGGCGGGTCTGCCACCTCCGGATCAAAGGCCTTCTCCCGGGCTAAGCTTGTCTCCTGGGTCGAGCTCGTGTCCGAGGACCTGGTGGGAGAAGAGATGCTCACTACGCGTTGATGGCGAGGAGGTGGAGGAGAAGTGGCGGTGACTGGGGCCGTCCGTTTGCCCTTGTGTGTCAGGCGCAGTTTCATAGTTGGAGGAAGAGAAGACACCTGTCCTGCAGGCGATGGCTCAGCCGTAGGTTGGTCAGAGGTGCGAGGCAGGGCTGAGTTTGCAGGATTGATTGCAGGTGGTTCAACAAGCAGCGGAGCCTCCTCCGCATCAGAAGGCCAGGGTTCCGAAATCTGCGGACCGGCGGCGACGGCAGGAGCAGAAGGTGGACCCTGGGTTAGCTCCTCATTCAGAGCTTGCAGAACGGCCACCGCGGGTGTCTCTTGACTGGCGAAGGAACGGAGGATGGCAGCCACTGCAAAAATAAGAAGAAAAAGCACCTCAGTTAGCGAAGAGCGGTATACAAAAAGATAACAACTTACCAAAAGGAGCTCCAATTTCGGTAGAGACAGGACTAAGGCCAAAAGTGTGCAGGATGCCTTCTAGCATCAGCACAGACAGGCGAACAACGACACCTTTCAGCTTATCCATAGCCGCGGAGCAGGCAGGTTCATGGACATGCGAGGGGAAGTCCGAAGCGAGGAGGGGACGCCATTGGGAAGGCCCGACTAAGGGGACGGGGGGCTTGAGGAAGAAAAAGCGAGATCTCCAGCCTTTATTGGAAGAAGGTAGGTCATCAAAAAACTTATGGCCCGGCTTGGCCTGAACATTGAATACCCCCGCTTCAGCTCGCCGGAAGGAATAGAAGTGATGGAATAGTCTAGCGGTCAAGGGGATTTGGTAAATGCCGCACAAGATGATGGTTCCGCAAACCGCTCGGAACACATTGGGGGCAAACTGAGAGATACCAATACCGCAATACTGACTTAACTCGGAGAAAAAAGGATGCAAAGGAAAGCGAAGACCACCTAAGATTTGGTCCCTAAAAATAGTGATAAACCCTTCTTGAGGAGAAGAAGGATGCTCATCTGGCGAGGGAAGACGAAGCTCATATGCAGTGCCTAGCCTCAGATTGGATTGCAACGAAGACAGGTCGTGATGGTCTAAATCAGAGATGTAACGGGAATACCAGGAGAGTTCCTTACCATCCATGATTGCGAGGAGTAAGCAGGCGAGGGGAAGGAAGACAAGAGGGGTCACAGGTCAGGCGCAAACCGGGGAACGAGGAGTTGCACTGCCAGAAACGGCCGCGAACGAGAGGAGGAGGATAGCGAAGCGTCGAAGTAAGGAAAGCGGATTGCCTTTAGGGTTTATAAAGCCCATTCATTCCTTGGAAACATCGAGAGTCGAGCCGAGTATCTTTTTGGGTAACGCGCCTCAACGCCGCCGGATGGGAAATGAGCGCCGAAGGGTGCAAAAGGTGGTCAGAGGCTGGCGTCAGGGGGCGTGCACAGTAAAGGCGCCGGACAGGTGTCATAACGAGAAGAAGCGCATTAAAGATCGACAAGGCAAGGTAATCATGAAGGGGCGTGGCCTAAAAAAAGAAGCATTCTTCGTAAAAGGCTCAAGGCTAGGCGGGAAGTTTCATGAAGCTACAGAAGCCAGGCAATTCAAAAGGGTCGCAAATAGGACAGGGAAGCGGGAGCGATTGCCAGATCAGAAAAGTAGCAAGCAGGTCTGCGGGGGTGTTATCCGTTCGGGGCGGCCGAGCAAGCAGCTCTACGTAGGTAGCCCCCGATCTGAGCAGCTAACCGGGCGCGTCGCGAGAACTGCGGGGTCATCATAAGATGCAAGGGCGTTGTGGCCCAAGGGTGGAGTAAGGTTTTTACGCTCCCTCTCTTATTCTTAATTCTATACCATACGTGATGCAATTGCAGGAAGAAACGCGACGCAAATGAGTAAGCTCAAAGCTATCAATAGCGACCAGATTAACTAAAGCAAGGAGGTCGGCGTAGGCGGGATGGATGAAGGCAGTATATCTAGGCCTTTGTCGTTTGGAGTTCTTACTAGTTTCGAACCAGCGCCATCGCCACCGGTCTCGGACCGGAGTATCATTACTGGTCTCGGACCAGCGCCATCGCCACCGGTCTCGGACCGGAGTAGCCCAGACTCTCGCCTCAGTGCGAGTTATAAGTGAGCTCTGCTCTCAAGCCCAATGACCTTTCAGGTCGGCTCCCATGCGAGAATTATAAGTGAGCCCTGTGCTCACGACCAACGGCCTTTTAGGTCGGTAGTCCCAGACTCTCGCCTCAGTGCGAGTTATAAGTGAGCTCTGTCCTCACGCCCAACGACCTTTCAAGTCAGCTCCCATGCTAGAATTATAAGTGAGCCTTGTGCTCACGCCCAACGACCTTTTAGGTCGGTAGTCCCAGACTCTCGCCTCAGTACGAGTTATAAGTGAGCTCTGCTCTCACGCCCAACGACCTTTCAGGTCTCGCCCCCATGCGAATTATAAGTGAGCCTCGTGCTCACGCCCAACGGCCTTTAGGTCGGTAGTCCCAGACTCTCTCACCTCGCGAGTTATAAGTGAGCTCTCCTCACGCCCAACGACCTTCGTGGTCGGTCCCATCGAGAATTATAAGTGAGCCTGTGCTCACGCCCAACGACCTTTAGGTCGGTAGTCCCAGACTCGAGTGCGAGTTATAAGTGAGCTCGGCTCACGCCCAACGACCTTTCAGGTCGGCTCCCATGCGAGAATTATAAGTGAGCCCGTGCTCACGCCCAATGACCTTTAGGTCGGTGTCCCCAGACTCTCGCCCCTGGGCGAGTTATAAGTGAGCTCTGCTCACGCCCAACGACCTTTCGTGTCGGCTCCCATCGAGAATTATAAGTGAGCCATGCTCACGCCCAACGACCTTTAGGTCGGTAGTCCCACACTCTCCAATGCGAGTTATAAGTGAGCCCCGCTCTCACTTTCAGGTCGGCTCCCATGTGAGAATTATAAGTGAGCCCTGCTCACGCCCAACCACCTTTTAGGTCGGTAGTCCAGACTCTAACCCCTGCGCGAGTTATAAGTGAGCTCGATCTCATGCTTCCGGCTCCCATGCGAGAATTATAAGTGAGCCCCGTGCTCACGCCCAACGGCCTTTAGGTCGGTAGTCCCTGAACTCTCGCCTCGGTCATGAAGTTATAAGTGAGCTCTCCTCTCACGCCCAACGACCTTTCAGGTCGGCTCCCATGCGAGAATCGAAAGCGAGCTCTGTCCTCACGCCCAACGACCTTTCAGGTCGGCCCCCACGCGGGGATTAAAAATCAACTCCTTTGCGAAAATCATAAGCGAGCTCGGTGCCTACACCTGACTACCTTTCTGAGGGATGTGCCTCACATTGAGCGGAGCGTTTTCAATAATCAGGTCAGCTACATCTAGCTTTACTTTACGCAAATTGCAAATATGCAGCAAATACGCAGGGCAAAGGATGCGGGAGGCCACCTACCCTACTCCGCACGTAAGGAGTCGATGACCGCCTGTTGCTGGGCGAGCGTGTCTTGCTTGACGTCAAGGCACGTGTGGAGAAGGGATAACTCCGCCTCATGCTCTTGCTTCAAGCGTTCTTGGAGGCTAAGTTGGCGCTGCAGGCTAGCCTGACATTCCTCTTTCCTCGCCTTCTCCGCATATACGCAGTGCTTCGCCAGACGGTACTGATCTTCCATGGAACGCAGGGCAGCCTTCTGGCGATCCCGATCCTGGGACACGCACTCCAGTTCGCGTTCTCTCGCGACAAGTAGCAGTGCATCTAGGCCTTTGCCGTTTGGAGTTCTTACTGGTCTCGAACCAGCGCCATCGCCACCGGTCTCGGACCGGAGTATCATTACTGGTCTCGGACCAGCGCCATCGCCACCGGTCTCGGACCGGAGTAGCCCAGACTCTCGCCTCAGTGAGAGTTATAAGTGAGCTCTGCTCTCACGCCCAATGACCTTTCAGGTCGGCTCCCATGCGAGAATTATAAGTGAGCCCTGTGCTCACGACCAACGGCCTTTTAGGTCGGTAGTCCCAGACTCTCGCCTCAGTGCGAGTTATAAGTGAGCTCTGTCCTCACGCCCAATGACCTTTCAGGTCGGCTCCCATGCTAGAATTATAAGTGAGTCCTGTGCTCACGCCCAACGACCTTTTAGGTCGATAGTCCAGACTCTCGTCTCAGTGCGAGTTATAAGTGAGCTCTGCTCTCACGCCCAACGACGGCCCCCATGCGAGAATTATAAGTGAGCCAACGACCTTTTAGGTCGGTAGTCCCAGACTCTCGCCCTCGGTCACGAGTTATAAGTGAGCTCTGTCCTCACGCCCAACGACCTTCGGTCGGCTCCCATGCGAGAATTATAAGTGAGCCCCGTGTCTCACGCCCAACGACCTTTAGGTCGGTAGTCCCAAACTCTCGCCTCGGTCATGAGTTATAAGTGAGCTCGCTCTCACGCCCAACGACCTTCAGGTTGGCTCCCATGCGAGAATTATAAGTGAGCCCCATGCTCACGCCCAACGCCTTTAGGTCGGTAGTCCTGCACTCGCCTCATCAAGTTATAAGTGAGCTCTGCTCTCACGCCCAGACATTTCAGGTCGGCTCCCATGCAGGAATTATAAGTGAGCCCTGTGCTCACGCCCAACGACCTTTAGGTCGGCAGTCCCAGACTCCCTCAGTGCGAGTTATAAGTGAGCCCTCTCACGCCCAACGACCTTCCTACGGCTCCCATGCGAGAATTATAAGTGAGCCCTATGCTCACGCCCAACCACCTTTAGGTCGGTAGTCCCGCACTCTCCGCTGAAGTAAGTGAGCCCCGATCTCACGCCCAACGACCTTCGTGGTCGGTTCCCATCGAGAATTATAAGTGAGCCCTGCTCACGCCCAACGGCCTTTTAGGTCGGTAGTCCTAGACTCTCAGGTCGAAGTTATAAGTGAGCTCTGCTCACGCCCAACGACCTTTCAGGTCGGCTCCCATGAGAGAAAGCGAGCTCTGTCCTCACGCCCAACGATCTTTCAGGTCGGCCCCCACGCGGGGATCAAAAATCAACTCCTCTGTGAAAATCATAAGCGAGCTCGGTGCCTACACCTGACTACCTTTCTGAGGGATGTGCCTCACATTGAGCGGAGCGTTTTCAATAATCAGGTCAGCTACATCTGGCTTTACTTTACGCAAATTGCAAATATGCAGCAAATACGCAGGGCAAAGGATGCGGGAGGCCATCTACCCTACTCCTAGAGCGTTAGTATTAACTAAGAAATCAGGTTTTGCGCGTTCATTATAGTTTTAAGTCTTAAGCACTATGTCAGTTTTATTATCCAAAATTCATACATGAAAAGGAATCATGAAGCGATTCTTGACTCCTACATACGGGCCAGTTTCTAAAAAATACTTGCTAGATGAAAATTGAGCAGGAAAGACCATGTCGAAAGGAGACAGATGTACAAGCACCGCAGCACAGTCCAATAAGAAGGTGATACAGCCAAGACCACAAGCAGGAACGCCGTATGACAAAGGAGCCACTGAGACAACTATCCCCCAGACCAGCTTTAACTCGTGGAAGGGATTGACCATGGAGAATGAGCACTTCCACGTGAAGACCTGTCGGGAGACTCAGGGGCGTTCTGAGCCCGAGCCAGCTCCGCACGTAAGGAGTCGATGACCGCCTGTTGCTGGGCGAGCGTGTCTTGCTTGACGTCAAGGCACGTGTGGAGAAGGGATAACTCCGCCTCATGCTCTTGCTTCAAGCGTTCTTGGAGGCTAAGTTGGCGCTGCAGGCTAGCCTGACATTCCTCTTTCCTCGCCTTCTCCGCATATACGCAGTGCTTCGCCAGACGGTACTGATCTTCCATGGAACGCAGGGCAGCCTTCTGGCGATCCCGATCCTGGGACACGCGCTCCAGTTCGCGTTCTCTCGCGACAAGTAGCAGTGCATCTAGGCCTTTGCCGTTTGGAGTTCTTACTGGTCTCGAACCAGCGCCATCGCCACCGGTCTCGGACCGGAGTATCATTACTGGTCTCGGACCAGCGCCATCGCCACCGGTCTCGGACCGGAGTAGCCCAGACTCTCGCCTCAGTGAGAGTTATAAGTGAGCTCTGCTCTCACGCCCAATGACCTTTCAGGTCGGCTCCCATGCGAGAATTATAAGTGAGCCCTGTGCTCACGACCAACGGCCTTTTAGGTCGGTAGTCCCAGACTCTCGCCTCAGTGCGAGTTATAAGTGAGCTCTGTCCTCACGCCCAATGACCTTTCAGGTCGGCTCCCATGCTATAATTATAAGTGAGTCCTGTGCTCACGCCCAACGACCTTTTAGGTCGACAGTCCTAGACTCTCGTCTCAGTGCGAGTTATAAGTGAGCTCTGCTCTCACGCCCAACGACCTTTCAGGTCAGCTCCCATGCGAGAATTATAAGTGAGCCCTGTGCTCACGCCCAACGCCTTTAGTGAGTCCCACTGCCTCGAAGCGAAGTTATAAGTGAGCTCGTCCTCACGCCCAACGACCTTCGGTCGTCCCATGCGAGAATTATAAGTGAGCCCTGCTCACGCCCAACCACCTTTAGGTCGGTAGTCCCAAACTCGCCTCAATAGGTGAGCCTGCACGCCTCCCAACCACTGTGTGTCAGAATTATAAGTGAGCCACGTGCTCACGCCCAACGGCCTTTAGGTCGGTAGTCCCGCACTCTCGCCTCGGTCACGAGTTATAAGTGAGCTCTGCCTCACGCCCAACGACATTTCAGGTCGGCCCCCATGCGAGAATTATAAGTGAGCGTGCTCACGCCCAACCACCTTTAGGTCGGCAGTCCCGACTCTCGCCTCGGCAGAGTTATAAGTGAGCCTGCTCACGCCTTTCCGGTCGGCTCCCATGCGAGAATTATAAGTGAGCCCTGTGCTCACGCCCAACGACCTTTTAGGTCGGTAGTCCCAGACTCTCGTCTCAGTGCGAGTTATAAGTGAGCCCTGATCTCACGCCCAACGACCTTTCAGGTCGGCTCCCATGCGAGAATTATAAGTGAGCCCCGTGCTCACGCCCAACGGCCTTTTAGGTCGGTAGTCCCAGACTCTCGCCTCAGTGCGAGTTATAAGTGAGCTCTGCTCTCACGCCCAACGACCTTTCAGGTCGGCTCCCATGCGAGAATCGAAAGCGAGCTCTGTCCTCACGCCCAACGATCTTTCAGGTCGGCCCCCACGCGGGGATCAAAAATCAACTCCTCTGTGAAAATCATAAGCGAGCTCGGTGCCTACACCTGACTACCTTTCTGAGGGATGTGCCTCACATTGAGCGGAGCGTTTTCAATAATCAGGTCAGCTACATCTGGCTTTACTTTACGCAAATTGCAAATATGCAGCAAATACGCAGGGCAAAGGATGCGGGAGGCCATCTACCCTACTCCTAGAGCGTTAGTATTAACTAAGAAATCAGGTTTTGCGCGTTCATTATAGTTTTAAGTCTTAAGCACTATGTCAGTTTTATTATCCAAAATTCATACATGAAAAGGAATCATGAAGCGATTCTTGACTCCTACATACGGGCCAGTTTCTAAAAAATACTTGCTAGATGAAAATTGAGCAGGAAAGACCATGTCGAAAGGAGACAGATGTACAAGCACCGCAGCACAGTCCAATAAGAAGGTGATACAGCCAAGACCACAAGCAGGAACGCCGTATGACAAAGGAGCCACTGAGACAACTATCCCCCAGACCAGCTTTAACTCGTGGAAGGGATTGACCATGGAGAATGAGCACTTCCACGTGAAGACCTGTCGGGAGACTCAGGGGCGTTCTGAGCCCGAGCCAGCTCCGCACGTAAGGAGTCGATGACCGCCTGTTGCTGGGCGAGCGTGTCTTGCTTGACGTCAAGGCACGTGTGGAGAAGGGATAACTCCGCCTCATGCTCTTGCTTCAAGCGTTCTTGGAGGCTAAGTTGGCGCTGCAGGCTAGCCTTGTTAGTTAGAGCCCTAGAGCCAATCATTTGATGATTGTATGGACTCATGTATATCATATTCTTATATTAATAAAGGCAATAGTTTGGTTATTATGCTTATTTGTTTTAGTGCCAAATAAACTAAGTATAGTAACGTCCTTGAGTAGATCGTTCTTACCTATATCAATCGATTGGTTGAATTGATAGTGAGATGATATAGGGAACACTACTCTTAATCATTTCTAGTCGAGTATTAACATTCAGGGACGATGTTAATGCAATAAGACTAGCATGTAGGTCAACTCGATGACTTGATCTCACAAGTCATGGATATGGAGATATCAAGTTGACACATGGGTATATATTGGAGAATGTATACTGAATGACCCGCCATGAGAAAGTATCATGGATCGTTATATGAGTGTCATATACTTTCTCATGTGGCTATTAGTATGACTATTAGTCCTTAGATCTGAAGTCACCATGGATCTCTACATAAGGAGTTATGTACTTTGGTTTCGTCAAACGTCACCCGTAACTGGGTGGACTATAAAGGCGATTACTGGGTATATAACGAATTATGCAGAGGGATGTGAGTGATGTAGATGGAATCTATCCCTCCCATATGACGGGAGCGACATCGCTATTCTTGATAGAGTGAGACCACTAAGTGCATGGCCATGCCCAAATGAGTCAACATTAGATGTTGAGCTCGTTTGATCGAGTGTGTCTACTTGGAGTTCAAGATTTAAATTGATTAGAGGATGACACGGTCTATGCCTCACATTGATCAATCTAGATGTCTAGGATAGAAGGACAATGTCACATATTGTGAGGAGTCACAATTAGTAGTCACAAGGTGATGTTGGATCTCAACATTTCTTGTAACTTGGGTAGCAATGATGTATTGCTAGATGCCGCTCATTGCTTATGTTTCTAAAAGAGTTTAGAAACATTGCCAACGTTACAAAAACCTATTGGGTCACACACAAAGAACATGTGGATGGAGATTAGGTTCATATGATGAACCAATCGGATTAGGTTCATATGATGAACCAAAGATTGGATTCGAATTAGACTTATTGAGTTAGACTCAATTAGATTCAATTGTTGAATGAGTCTAATTTACATTTGATTCATTGAGTCAATTTATATTAATGAATTGAGATTCATTAAATTAAAATTGACTTGAATCAAAGCTTGGATTTAACTCAACAAGGAAGAGATTGGGTCAAGTTTGACTTGACCAAATTGGAAGTTGAAACATCAAGTTTGACTTGATGCATTGCCACATCATGTAGGTTGACTCATCCTACATGGCATGACACATAGTTGCCACATCACCTCCACCTCATGAGGTGTGCCACCTCATTGGAGGTTACACTCTCCTTAATGTGGCCGGCCACATTAATGAGAGGAGTTATGTGGCCGGCCACACTTAATGGTGTGGAGTTTTTTCATTTGTGTGTATTGATGTGGTTTTATTGTATCATCTTCCTTCTTGCTTTGGCTCTCCATGGCTGATGGTTGCCATGCACTTCATTGGGAGGAGAGGTGTGAGTTAAGTCCAAGACAATAAGAGAGTGTGAAGGTCACAAAGGAGAAGACTACTAGAGGAGTGGTGAGATTCTTCTTGTTTTCTCTTCTTTTCTCTTCTTTTCTCTTCTTTCCAATCCCATCCGAGAGCATCTAGAGAGTGCTAGCACACTTGTGGTGCTCTCTCTTCCATCCTTGAGAGTTAGATAACCCTCCTTGTTCGTGTGGATACCGAGAGAGGATTGTCTACGTTGACAATCTTGAGATCCGACGATTTTGGACCTTGCGGGATTGCGAAAGGCACGCTACAAGGGTAAACATTTTTCTCGTAGATCTAAGTAGTAGATCAGTTTTTGAACTCGTACAAGAAATAGTTTTTCGAATTTTGTATACGAATCTTTGCACGGATCTACGGCTTTGGGTCCTTCGGGGTTTTCGCGACGCGAAAAAGCGGTTTTCGCGGCCCGAAGAACCCGTACGAGTTAGTTTTTGGTTTTTGGAAAACAAAAAACTTCTGTGATTTTCTGTAAAAATTCAATTTTTATGTTTTTATGGGTAATTTTTCCTTATAGGCGAAGCACAAGTGTCTCGGCACTTGTAGGCTTCGGCTATCGGGAAGAATTTTCCCAAACGGCTTCGTTTCGACCCAAAATCTTTTGGGACAGCGGACTCGGGTTCCTTTAGATCGCAACGGAGCAACTCACGATGGTTAGATCGTGGGTAGGGGCGCTGCCCCTAACCCCGCAAGGGGATTTGCTCCGCGATCGCACCCGAAATCGCTAAAAACGAACCCGTCGGGAAGATTTTTCTGAAACGGTAATGTCTCGGCCCAAATCATTTTGGGACAGCGGGTTTGGGCGCTGTTGGATCGCAATGGGACCCTCGCGATGGTTAGATCGAGGGTAGGGGTGCTGCCCCTGGCCCCGCAAGGGGATCCGTTCCGCGATTGCGCCCGAAACCGCTAACCGGGACCGCCGGGAAATTTTACTTGTAAAATTGTAAAAAAAATTATTTTTAAAATTACATAAAATAAGAAAATATATAATTTTGAATTATATATTAATTTTGTGATAGTCATGGCCCAAAACCCAATATGATTAGTTGTGTTGTAATTCATAATACGGCCTGCGTGCCGTGATGTGTTTTCGCGTGTTGTATTTATTTTATTATTCGCGACCTGCACGTCGTGCCTCGTCTTTTATTCTTGTTGTAAATTAGATTTAGACTCGAATGTAACTCGAGTTTCAAATTATAATGTACAAATTGGAGCGGTGGAGGGTCCACATGAGACGGAGTTCCGAGGCGGGCACGAGCAACACAAGGTGGTCAAAGGGAGGAGCTTGGAGAAGCTGTTGACCCTAGGTTGACCATTCGATCTTCTCATTGGCTTGAGAAGATCGTAGTAGGGCCATGACTAAATCACAAATAGATTAATTAATTAATTATTATGTATCTGATGCATGTTTAATAGTTAATTAATTAATTAGTGCCTTAACGATTAGATTAGATCTAAGTCGTGCACATGATGCACCCTTGCGATTAGATTAGATCTAAGTCGTGCACAAGATGCATCCTTCTCGATTAGATTAGATCTAAATCGAACCAACTCTAAATGCCTAACCGTGCCGTGATACCTATCACTACCTCGATCACATGTATTGTTGAATCTGCCAAAGCTGAGCAATACATATTATCTTGGTAGGGTACGGAGGGACAATCTTGGTCCCGCCTATCAACGCATGGGTGAATACAAACTCAATTAGATTGAGTATTCCTAGTTACTCGGTTGGATCGAGTCAACTATAGGCATTATTCCAACGGTTGAAAAAGATAGGTCAAAATCACATCTATATTAACTCTCGGGCGTATTAGCCGAAGCTAACTCGAGTTTTAATATAAATGCGGATATTGATTCTATAAACAAGAGTTGCATAGAGATGTAATTGGTAATCGTTACCTACCGATCATACTAAGCCTTGGGCGTATTAGCCAAAGCTAACTCAAGGGTTAGTATGATGTGGATCTTGTCCCACAAGAATTATAGAATTCAGTGGGAGCATCATTTAATTAAAGGCCTAATTAAATGATTTTAAAAGAATATGATATTTATTTCTGTAAATTTTCTGTTGTAGATAACCATGACATCAAATACGAACACTTTCTCCCTGCGATCCGTCCTTGAGAAGGACAAGCTCAACGGAGCAAATTTCCTGGACTCGTACAGGAACTCGAGAATGTATGCTTTGGAGCAGCCCATTCCCGAGGCTCCTCCCGCCAATGCCCATGAGATGACAAAGATGCTTATAAGAAGCATCAAGGCGACGCATTAGATGTGTACGTCTAATGCTCGCGACCATGAACTCGGAGCTGAAGCAACATGAGTTGATGGGCGCTACGATATGGTTGAGCATCTTCGCCAACTATATCAGGGACAAGCGAGGCATGAGATTTGAGATCTCAAAGGCATTGTTCTATCATGCATGTCGATATCTGCGAGGTCCTTATGTACTCAAGATGATTGGGTACATAGAGAACCTACAAAGACTGGGGTTCCCACTTGGCCAAGAGCTGGCCACTGACTTGATCTTGCAGTCCTTGCCAGATAGCTATAGTCAATTCGTTCTGAACTATAACATGAACGAGATTGACAAGCCACTGCCCGAGCTACTTAGTATGTTACGAACTGCTGAGATTAACCTTAAGAAGGTTAAGCCCATTCTGATGGTTCAGAAGCACAAGGGCAAGGGCAAGCCCAAAGGTAAGGGAAAGTCCCAAACCAAGGGCAAAGGCAAGGCACTGAAGCCTGAAGGAGGGGTCGCCAAGGATGCTACCTGCTTCCACTGCGGTCAGACCGGGCACTGGAAGAGGAACTACAAGGTATACTTGGAGGATCTTAAGACGGTACTGATCTTCCATGGAACGCAGGGCAGCCTTCTGGCGATCCCGATCCTGGGACACGCGCTCCAGTTCGCGTTCTCTCGCGACAAGTAGCAAGGTGAGCTAATTTATCTGCATTTGGGAGGGCGGTTGATCAACTTCGTCAGAGGAAGGAGAATGCATCTTGGGGGGAGAAAGGAAGCAAGTAGGAGAGCAGGAATGGAGAAGGATAGAGTAAAGGAGTGACCATGAGGCTTTTTATAAAGGAGGTGGGTGCCCGAGTCAAAGCAATTGCGTGGGGACGGCGCACCAAGCGACTGGCGATGCAATTAAGGAGGCATAGTATCCCAGGCGACGCGACACAAAGTTTGATGTGAAAGCCTAGGCGACGCGACACAAAAGTTGACACGTGACGCAGGAAGCAGAGCGCGCAGAGATGTGCTGAGGTCACAGAGATGTGCTGAGGTAGAAGCACAGAGATGTGCTGAGGTAGAAGCACAGAGATGTGCTGAGGTCCCAGAGATATGCTGAGGTCATAGAGATGTGCGGAGGTCTAGTCAGTCAGACTGTCGTCCTCCTTCGACTAGACTTGTGGAGGAAGCTTGTGATACAGTTGGTAATGGAGGGGCCCATGAGGAAAGGGTTAGAAAAGTCAAGGCCATATGACGGTCAAAAGTCAGGAGGATGTGGCAGTCAATAGTCAAAGCGACTTGGCGGTCAAATAGTCAAGCTGACGAGGCAGTCAGAGTTGAGCATAGGGGAGAGCCAGAGGCCTGACAGGCTTGTTGATCGAAGGGGTGAAGCAGTAGGAGAACGAAGAGAGACGACAGGCCTGCGGTGGAGGGCCAGGAAATACAAAGCGCAGAGGCGGGTCGGGATCGGCAGAGCTAAGCAGAGGCAACGCGAGCTACAGGCCTGCGGTGGAGGGCCAGGAAATACAAAGCGCAGGATGCAGGTCGGGATCGGCGTAGCGGTGTATAGACAGCTTGGGCTGTAGGTCTGCGATTTGGAGGCCCGGAAATGCAAACCACGGGTGCAGGCCGGTGCAGGTCACAGTGGATCGGAGGAGCTAAGTAGTACGGGTGCGGAGAATCTCAACGGTCCGTCAAGGAGAATCATTACATATCAACAATGTGGGCGAAGGCGGAGGTTCCTAAAACGAAAAGATGCCCTCATAACTAGTAGTAGCCTGCCAGTTGTCCCTCACTACAAGACAAAACCCATGTGCGAAGGCGGAGGTTCCTAAACAGAAAGATGCTTTCACGACAAATAGCAGCACGACAGGTGTCCGGAACTAGGCGACAAAGCCCAGCGTCTAACGTTTTCTGACAGGATGGCAGGTTCTAAGAGGAGGAGGCATAAAAGGGGAGAGATCCCTCGGACGCAGGTACGCGCACACACTCCCTCTTCACTTTTTTCCAGAACTGTTTTTTTCTTCTTCTTCTCTCTGTTCTTTCTGGGGAAAAAGGACCTGACTTGAGCGTCGGAGGGCCGGATCCGGGGACTTTTTCCCTGGGTTTCGGTCTCTAACGTGAAGGGGGAGATTGTCTGAGTGTGTGTAGGAGCCTGCAGCAGCGTCAGCCTTCCGCGGGAGCTGAATCACCTACGACTTTCCGTCAACAACCGGGTCACCTCGACCAGCCTCCGTCCGACTCAGCTTCCGGACGGGATCAAATAATATTTAATTAATTTTTTAACTAGCTTAATTAATTTTTAAGTCAGATAAATTCATATTCTGACTGACTAGATTATGGCCCGTCACATTTATCGTAATACTAAATGGTAGCAAAAAGACGAATACGTTCGCCCCAGCGCTCCCGTCAATCTGTCCCAGGGCCAACACGGAGGAGGTATATCACAGACGGCTACTAGACCGTAATACTAAATGAGCAAATAGAAAAGTACGATTAGATGGCACAATAATCAACATATATATTCAGAACTTAACCAAAGTAAATATCATCAGTGTTTGATCGGCCGAGCCAATCCGACCTATCAAGCTGATTCGACCGGACCAGCACTCTGATCTCTTGACTTATCGCTGTTCCGAGGCCCAACCACCTCACTTACTTGACTGCAGTTCGAATTGTAGCATGGTTGAGCGAGATAGAGTCTCTTGGAACTCTCTGATTGCCTTGCAGGCAAACAGAGGGCATGCTGATGATGCTCTGGCTCTCTTTGTAGACAAGCTAGATGAAGGCATCTCACCAGGAAATGCACTGGCTGATACTTATGGCAGGTTTGTGAATGTGAAAATTGCGTCCCAAATCTTTGTTTTGATGCGCACCAACGCAGTGTTGTGGTGTGGAACTCTGTTATTTCATCTTGCTTCGATAACGGCAATGCCCAAGAAGGTGTGCGATTGTTTCTGATTACTTTTTAGCTTCTGAAGATACATGGCTTGGATGCTCTTTGTTGACATGAAAGGTTTGGGGTTTCAACCGGATGAGATCATCTTGGTAGGTGCTTTGGCTGCTTGTATTTCACTGGCTCAGCATCAATCTGGAAGAGAGGTTCATGGTGACATGATCAAAAGAAGCATCGTATCAGATGCCTTGCTCGGCAGTGCACTTATCGACATGTATTCCAAACTGATGGTTGTATCCATGCTTGGCAGGTATTCAGCAGAGTCAAACATAAGGATTTGATCAAAGCTAGGGTACGTTGCTTGTTTCCTAGCTAATCATGGTGATTAAATATCTATTCAACTATGCCAGAGTTGATCCTCGTAAAAAGAGCAACAGACCTCTGCTCTACCTATAAAGCAAAAATTGCTGGGTGGGTTTCTGTCACTATCATCATAGTGAGATTTCTGACCGGATCACATGTCATTGTTCTTCAAAGTTGGGTATTTTGAGCTATGTCGACCGTGATCCGGTGCTAGGTTAACCCTTTAGCTCTGCTTGAGCCTAAGGAAAAGTTAGATCCTGTACGAATTTTGTATACATTCAAGTATGGTTGTGCTAGGCTAAGCTCGGTTTCTTAGTTCATGGGTCTTGCTCTATATTTTGACCATATGAAATCGACACGATCAACTTATCATTTCAATAGTTGAATGTCCTTTTCAACGGGGTACTATGACAATTCAGTGGAGGAGGGTTGATGTTTTCGACAAAATAATACGTGATCGGAAATTTTAGAAATTAATTGAATTTAAATACATCAAATTAAATTCAATTTAATAATTTTAGATTGCTAGCAGGGTTGATTCAGTGCTAAATTCCCTACGCACGCACCCATGTATGAGAGAGAGTCTTTCCTTATACATTTATTTAAATCATCAATGCATATGAATTAATATAAATCAATCAATAAGCCTTGAAACTCTTAATGTGGGATTAAAATCATATTCATAATGGAACTTTATGACTCTTTCACATTTTCTCCATTTACATATATCCAACATGATGTAAAATGGGTTGAGATATCAATGAAGAGAGAGGAGATCAAAAACAACATTCATTTTCAGAACAAGACAAACAATAAGGAATATCATCTACTTTAGATACAACAACAACAACAACAACCAAGCCTTTTCCCACTAAGTGGGGTCGGCTGTATGAATCCTTTTACGCCATTGAGCTCTATCTCCTATTATATCATCATCTATATTTAAATAAATTTTATCTTGTTTTATTGTTGCTAACCAAGTCTTTTTTGGTCTTCCTCTTCCTCGTTTTATATGCATGTTTATCATAGTTTCACATCGCCTAACTGGAGCATTTATTGGTCGTCTAAGTACATGTCCGTACCATCTTAAACGTGTCTCTCTGAGTTTTTCCTCAATAGATGCAACTCCTACTTTCTCTCTAATGCTCTCATTTCTTATTTTGTCCATCCTCGTATGTCCACACATCCACCTTAACATCCTCATCTCTGCAACTCTCATCTTCTGCTCATGTGCTCGAGTCATAGCCCAACATTCAGCTCCATATAACATAGCAGGTCTAACTGCGGTTTTATAGAACTTACCTTTAAGTTTAAGAGGTACTTTACGGTCACATAAAACACTCGACGCTCCCCTCCATTTCACTCATCCTGCTTGTATTCTATGTAAGACATCTCTCTCAATCCCTCCATCATTTTGTAAAAATGATCCTAAATATTTAAATCTCTCGGTTCCGGACAACTCGTCCTCTTCTATCTTAACAATTGTTTCATTACTTCTAATATTGCTAAACTTAAATTCCATATATTCTGTCTTTAATCTACTAAGCTTAAAACATTTCCCTTCTAGTGTTTCCCTCCAAGATTCTAGTTTAGCATTTACTTTTTCACGTGTCTCATCTATCAAAATAATATCATCTGCAAACAACATGTACCACGGTACTGTGTCTTGAATGTGCGCAGTGAGTTCGTCCATAATTAGTGTAAAAAGATAGGGACTTAGAGCTGATCCTTGATGTAACCCTATCTTTATTGGAAATGCTTCAGTTACTCCGCCTGAAGTCTTTACTCTGGTCGTTACATCCTCATACATATCCTTAATTAGTTCAATATATGTTACGCTAACACCTCTCTTTTCTAAAATTCTCCATATAATTTCTCTTGGGACTCTATCATATGCCTTTTCTAAGTCAATGAATACCATGTGTAGATCTCGGTGTTGGCCGCGACATTAATCAATTAATTGTCTAAGAAGATGTATAGCTTCTATTGTCGACCTTCCAGGCATGAACCCAAATTGATTTTCTGTCACTATGGTCTCCTTCCTTAATCTTTTTTCTATTACTTTTTCCCAAAGTTTCATAGTATGACTCATTAGTTTAATACCCCTATAGTTTGCACAATTTTGTACGTCTCCCTTATTCTTATATAAGGGAACTAGAGTACTTATCCTCCATTGATCAGGCATTTTTTTCGTTTTCAATATCATGTTAAATAATTTTGTAAGCCATTCAATACCTTGTTTCCCTAAGCACTTCCATACCTCTATCGGAATATCATCTGGTCCAACGACTTTTCCATTGTGCATCTCATTTAAAACTTGTTTTACTTTTGAAGTTTGAATTCTACGATACAAATTAAAATTTCGATGCTCATTTGACCTAATTAAATTACCTAAGTTAAGTTGGTCTCCTAAGCCTTCATTAAAAAGTTGATAATAATACCCTATTACATTCATCTTTAATACATTTTATTTGGCTAAGATCTCTTGTTTTTCTTTCTCTCACTTTAGCTATTCTATAAATGTCTCTTTCCCCTTCTTTTGTATCTAATTTTTGATATAACCGTTCAAAAGTTTCATTTTTTGCTTCACTCACTACTTTCTTAGCTTCTTTCTTGGCTATTGTATATTTTTTTTAAGTTTTCCTCGTTCTTACAAATATATAATTCCTTATAAGCTATTCGTTTTTCCTTCACTTTCTTTTGTACTTTCTCATTCCACCACCAAGATTCTTTACTTAGTGGTGCATGCCCCTTTGACTCACCGAGTACACTCTTAGTTACTAATTTCAACTTTGATACCATCTTATCTCATGTTATATTAGAGTCATCGTATATTTCACCTAATGCTTGTACTTCTAACTTCTCCTTAACTATATGTTGCTTCCCATCCTTTAACTTCCACCACTTAATTCTAGGAATTGTATGTATTTTCTTTCTATTGATATTATGTTTGAGGCATATATCTAACACTACTACTCTATGTTGGGTAGTTAAGTTTTCTCCATGGATGACTTTGCAATCTTTACAAATCTTTCTATCCTTCTTCCTAACCATAAGAAAGTCAATTTGCGATTTATTATTCCCACTTTTGAATGTGACTAAGTGTTCTTCTCTTTTCTTAAAAAACGTATTAGCTAATATAAGGTCATATGCTATCGCAAAATCTAATATAGTTTTCCCTTCCTCATTTCTCGTTCCAAACCCATAACTCCCATGTACTCTCTCATATTCCTCATTTTTCACTCCGACATGGCCATTTAGATCACCTCCTATTAAAATCCTTTCATTTGGTGGAATATTTTGTAATATTTCATCTAAGTCCTCCCAAAACCTTAATTTGGTAGCTTCATCTAATCCTACTTGTGGTGCATATACGCTAATTATGTTCATAGTTTCTTTCGCCACTATTATCTTAAGGGCTATAATTCTATCCCCTTTTCTAACTACTCCTACAACTTCATCCTTTAACAAACTATCTACAATAATACCCACTCCATTTCTTGTTTTACTCTTTCCAGTGTACCATAACTTAAAACCCGAGTTCTCTATCATCTTTGCCTTCTCACCTGTCCATTTTGTCTCTTGTACACATAAAATATTAATTTTTCTCCTAATCATCATATCTACTACCTCCATTGATTTACCAGTGAGAGTTCCTATATTCCATGTTCCAAATCTTAGATTATTAATTTTCCTATCATATTTGTTCTTATCTAACCTATGGTGTGAGAACTCTTGCCTATTTAACACTACACCCAAGTTCTCATGGAGATATAGCGGTCCTTGCTGAGACGTTACAGTCGGACCCTGTAACGCGAACTCTTGCATATTTATCACTACACCCGAGTTCTGGAGATGTAGCGGTCCTTGCCGAGACGTTACAGTCGGACCCTGCAACGCGTTCCTTCCGGGGAACAACCTAGCATTAGCACAATAGTTTAATGGATTCATTCATGAAATTTTGCCATAGTTTGACGCTGGCTGGCAACCTAACGCAACCCTCCTCCTTTATCCGGGCTTGGGACCGGCCATGACTGGTCATCATGGGCGGAGTTATATCATCTACTTTAGATATACTATGTAAATTATTAATCGTAGTAAAAAGGTAAAATTATCATATCTATGTAAATTATTAATAGGAAAAAGGTAAAATTATCATATCGACATCCTCTCGAGGATGACCCTCCATTGTCTAAAACAGAGGTAAAATATGAAAACTTCATCTAGCATGTAAATTATGATAACAAAAGATGAATACATTCACCTCCAACGCCCCCACTAATTCGTCCCAAGGTCAACACGGAGGAAATAAATCACGAGCGGCTACTAGCCTTTGGAATAGTGACTTACATAAGGGAGGTATTTACCTCGATCTTATCGAGATTAGAACCCCTGACCTCATGATAATAACACTTTATGTGTTAGTCATTAGACCGTCTCGAAAGAACATCTAACATGTAAATTATGATTCTATTGGAAGATGTCGTAACTAATAGTGATAGTCCAAGGTAATCTATAATGCCAATAATGACATTGGTATACTACGATACTCATCCCTCTTCATGTCAATATACCGTAACTCCAGTCTAATTATCTACTTGGCTCAAACCCTCAAGTCCCTGATACGACTAATTGGTATATCAAATCGTTCTCACAACTCAGTCTCTGTCATATTACTTGGTATTCCAAGTTGCTCCCATAGTTCAGACTCCTGAGTCCTCGATATGGCTTGGTATCATGAGTTACTCCCGCAACATGAACTCCCGAGTCATCAATATGAATCAGAATCCTACACTGCTCCCACAGCTCGACATCATAAGTGCCTTATACAGCTCAACTCCCTAGAATGCCCCACATAACTCAGTACTAGAGTCGCTAAAGTAGGGCCTCTGCCTGAGCTTCATACTTAATGCTCCCCTCCCCGTATGTTATTGTAGGCCTAGGCCATCACTAGACATGGTCCTCATAGGAATGAGCTGTAATTAGACATAATCCTTAAAGATCATAAACTCTACAAATACAAACCCCATATTAATTGGATATGGACCTTGGGTATGTATTTTGATCCCTCATAATCCATACTAGTGTAGCGCATGAATCCTAGGCTCAACAACTTTATGGTTCATGATATTGATCATATATATTCCCATCTCCTAATCATTTGTGGTCGGCTAAACTGATTGCATGATTTATCTTTTTTCACATAATATGGGGACGGACTGTGAGAGATATTTAAAATGAGTATAATTATCTTTTACTATAATAATATTAATCATATATAATAATTGAAGTTAGCGATGGTACGGAGATTTCTTCTTTCATTAATCCTTCTTTCTATTACTTCCATCAACTTCCACAATGAGAAAGTAGCTTAAGTATTAGCGGGATTTTGCCAGAGAAATCCGAGTATTATTTCATGCAAGTTAATCTTTATTTTTTATGTTAGCTTCTATTTCAACATCGAAGTGGAGACAGATTTCATGCCTGAGTTATTGTAGATTTCTAAGATGGCTTGTATTCGGCCGACATGGGGTATGAGCGTGCCAAGAGGCACTACAAGAATAATAATATATTATGATATATATACATGTTATTATAGTATATTTATGGTGACACTAACATTTTGCTAACATTTTCAAAAAATTGCCTATAAAGTGATGTCATCTTAGACTTTCCTCGGTCCTCACATTCTTGACGTTTTATAATGTCATTATATAATATCAATACTAATATCGAAAGTATCTCAATTTAAACATACAATAACACTCTAAAATATAAGGAAAAGTCTTTTTTATAAGGATATTTATGTATGTCTTGTTATCATCACAATAGGCATAAAGCTAAATATCATCAAAACTCATTTATTATGATATTTATATTTTTTTATAAGGACGATAAAAGAGTAATAAAGATAATTTATAAGATCATTTTAAAATATCACACGTTAATAAATATAATTATAATGATTTATAAATATATTTAAAATGATGACTAATATCTATTTAGAATATATAACATGAATTGAATATTTATATATCATCACAATTCATTCATTATTTAGAATTAAAAAAAATATAAAGTATAATTTAAAGAGCAAATAAATAATCTAAATTCATCCAAAAATATTTGAGCTAAAGTTACAAATACAAACTAATGACAAGTCTTTTACATCCAAAACTAACTACAAACCACACTTAAAATATTAAGTTTTAGAACTAACAAAGTTTTATAAAATAAAAACTCAACTAGGTAGACGATTTTGTATTAGTGATTCACAAATACAAATACAATAGATATATTTGTATTAGTGAAATAAAATAATGGACACAAAGTTAATAGAAATAATGATAAAGATTGAAGACAAAATGAGAAAATGTAAAATATTATTTCATATGCACCTAATAGTAATCTTCGTTTATTGTTAACTGTAAATACATTTTATATTTATTAAAATGATAATAACACGAGAAATTAAAAATAATAATAATATCTTAATGAAAGGTTAAAATTATATCAGATGATAAGATCAAATTATTATTCCTCCAAGTATATCCTCAAACTTCTTTAAAAGATCATATGGTCTAATTGAACTCTATTCTGATTCTAGTACAACTAGTACTCATACTTCACACCAATTTGATCCTAGTGTCTGTCTTCCTATTATAGTATTTGGATCCATATGGAAAAGAAAGAGCCTTTTATTATTTTCTTCCGAAACTTTCCCTTCCTCCTTTTTTGATACAGGAGGATTTGAAGATTATTATTATTATTATTATTATTTAATAATTTTTATTTAATAATTTCATATTTTTTTGATATTTTAGTTATTTTTTGTCATTTCTATCTATTTATATTTTTTTGTATGTTGAGTATATTTAGATATTTTAGGATTGTAAATCTGTTAATATTTTTTTTTTTTAAAAAAAATTCTTTCCTTTCTTTACAAGTTAAGAATTATAGTTCATATATTAGGATTTCCTTCCTTTATTTTTGAACTTAGGGTCTATAATCTATATAAACACCTATATAGTTGTTCAAGGAATTATCCTATATTCTTAATAAAAAAAATTTGGGTAAAACCTAGAGTACGGTAGTTTTGTTTTTTTGGTGGTTTCTCTTCTTTCCTTTGTCTCAATTCCCTCTTCTCGACTGCCTGAAAGATAATCACTATCATGCCCAATGTCAGTTGATATCAGAGCACCAAGAAGATTTCGATTGAGGAATTCGAGCATCAAATTCAATGGAAGCTCCTCGTGGTCGTCGTTGCGGTCAAGGTCACAACAACAAGAAGGTTTCGACTGAGAAAGTCTTGCACTATGATCGTAACATCTAAGACAAGATTGAGAATTTACAAAGGCAAGTTACAGATTTAATCTAGTGTCTAGCGATGTGAAATCTTGAAGATTGTGAGGTATGTAATCGAGAGGATCGACATGGAGACCTCAGATGTTGAGTTGATCTACCCGAATGTTTTGGTATGTCATAGACAAAGAATTTTGTTGATTGGATAAACAAATTGGAGTGGTTCTTCGACTATTTGCAAGTTCCTGATCGGATGAAGGTTAAGTCAATTGCCATCAGACTCAGGGGTCGAGCATCGGTGTGGTGGGAGCACTTATAGTGCTGATGAGACAAACAGGGCAAAACCAAGAGCAAAGATTGGGAGAAGATAAAGAAAAAGTTGAAAAATCACTTTCTTTATTTTGGTTAAACTCAAACTCTGTTCGAGGGATGATTAGGTCTTGCCATGGAGAATAATAGCTTCGATGCCCAAGATGAGCTTGACGGATTCGAAGATGAAATGGAGGAAGACCTTGACGAAGAGGTACTTTATGGTGATGACCCTGAGACTTTAATCATTTGTGGAATTTGACCCAGAACAGGGCCGCTCCTTGCATGAGGCTGCAGAGTCAATGGACTCAGGCCTCACATTTTTTAGGGCCCATATTTTAAAGTATGTGTTAATGAGAATTAATAGCTTAATAGGCCCATATTCTACAATCCACTTAATTTATTTACCTACATGTTTTATTTTTAAAAAATCATGACTTCTCCTCTGTCGATTGCCGAAACCCTTTAGTTCTACAAAAAAAGCTCGTAAATTCTCTCTTTGTCGTTTGTACTTCCAACTTTGAGAATTTTCAAACTGCTACACAACAGTGAGTGTTCCTCCATCTCTCCATGTTAATTAATGTGCAAAAAATTATTTTGATGATTTATTTATTAGGTTGTCAAGTGTACAAAGTTTTTTGCTTTGTGTGCCCTAGCACACTGCATACCAAAGATCTATATGGTTGAAATTTCAACAAGATAGGTTTTTAGAACGACACAAATATATGCTAGTTGCCTAGATTTAAGTGATGACGATTTTCATGTTGGATTAGGTTATTAGGTATTTAGGTTGCCAGGTTGGGTTTTTTTAATGTAGTTTAATTTTCCTTTTAACTTGAAGGATTGATTATTGGTCTTTGAAGTAAAATAGTAAATATTTAGCTATTTCGTATTGATTTTTCATTAATTTGATGGTTGGTTTGTATGAATCCTTGATTCCTTGTCAGGTGAAGACAATTCTTTTGTGTTCGGTTTTCCATGAATTACTTTTTATTTAATTTGCTACTTTGGAGTGTTTGAGCTTTTCATCATAAATTCAGAATTAGTGTAGAGAACTCCATCAAAATTGTAAAACCTACTGTCTACACTCCATAGGTTAGTATATATTATATATGAAATCTTTCTTTGTACCTCTTGCTTAAATTATGATGCTGAAATTAATTTCTAGATTTTAGAATTGAGAAATTTTGTCATGAATTAATATTCTGAAATTAATTTTTAGATTTTGGAACTGGATAACCACCAACTTAGTATTGTGTAGAATATGTGAATTTTAATTTGTTGTGTTATAGGAAATTTGTGTATTTATATCAATATGAATATATATGTCTTAACTAAACTTGAACATTTATTGTAACTTGAAATTATATTTTCTTTGTTTGTTAAGCAAATTCATATACCATGCCTCCCAAGTACATGTCTGGATATCAAAATAAGAAAAGAAAGCTGAGAATAGAATCATTAATTCAAAGTCAAGTTGGAGATATCAATAAGTACTTTACTCCCAATCTTGTAGAGAGTAAAAATGTGGTTGAAAATTTGCTGAATAACGAAGAGGATATGGGATTAAATGATGATGATAAAGTGCTTGAACCTGTCAATATGGATGAAATGGTTAACAATAATAATGAAGAGGTTCTTGAACCTCTCATTGTAGATGAATCTAATTTTTTTGAGAAAGATGATGAGCAAGTTCAACATGGAACTTTAAGTCAAGAGACTTGTTCTGATGATCCAGGAAAGTGGGATAATATTGATCAAAAAATTAGAGACTTTTTGGTGGAGAGAGGTCCAAAGAGAGATGCTTGTACGTTGTTTCCAAAAGATAGTACCAACAGACATTTTAATGTATTGCATTATAAAAGAATTTTGTCAAACGGGAAGGAAAATGATAGAAGATGACTATTATATTCAATTTCTTTGGACAAAATTTTTTGCTTTTGTTGTAAACTATTCAAAAAGCAAAAGCATAAGATTGGCACTCAGTTAACTAATGAAGGATACAACGACTGGCATAATTTGAGTCGTTGTCTTACAGCTCATGAAACAAGTAAGGAGCATATGGAGTGTATGACTGATTGGCTTGAATTAGAAAGAAGGTTGCAAAAGAATCAAACAATTGATGCAACAACACAGGTACAATTGAACAAAGAAAAAGAACACTGGAAACATGTGTTACATAGGATAATTGCTATTGTGCAAAGACTAGCAAAAAATAACTTGACCTTTAGAGGAAGTTGTGAGAAGTTTATGTTGAAAACAATGGTCTCTTTCTGCAAATGGTTGAAATGATTGCTGAGTTTGATCCAATAATGAATGAGCACCTTCGGCGTATTAAAGACCATGAAACTTATACTACATATCTCGGTAGCAGAATTCAAAATGAATTGATAGAAATGTTGGCAGGTGAGGTAAGAAAGAAATTACTTGCAAAAGTCAAAAAGGCCAAATACTTTTCAGTCATCTTAGATTGTACTCCAGATATTACTCATAAGGAGCAAATGTCTCTTGTCATACGATGTTTGGATGAGTCAGAAAATTCAACAAAAGTGAAAGAATACTGGATAGAATTTTTAGAGGTGGATGACACTTCTGGGCTTGGACTTTTTATGCATCTTAAGGATGCTTTAATCCATCTTGAGCTTGATATTGATGATATACGAGGTCAAGGATATGACAATGGATCTAACATGAAAGGGAAACACAAAGGTGTACAAAGAAGGTTGCTTGAAATAAATCCCAGAGCCTTTTATACTCCTTGTGGTTGTCATAGCCTTAATTTGACATTATGTGATATGGTGAACTGTTGTCCTCAAGCTATGTCATTTTTTGGAGTAATACAACGCATTTATACATTATTCTCCTCTTCTACGAAGAGATGGAGAATTTTTAAAGATCATGTAAAGGGTTTAACAGTTAAGCCATTGTCACAAACACGCTGGGAAAGTCATGTTGAGAGCGTGAAACCTATAAAAGAACAAACTGCACGAATTAGAAATGCTTTACTTGACTTAACAAATGATACTGAAGATCCCAAAACAAAAAGTGAAGCAGAGTCCTTGGCATTATATGAACTTGAGAAGTTTGAATTCTTACTTGGTGTGGTAATTTGGTATAAGTTGTTATTCGCAATTAACACTGTGAGTAAATTTCTTCAATCCGAAAATATGGATATTGATGCTGCTATCAAACTCTTACAAGGAATTATTATATTTCTTGAAGAGTATAGAGAATCTGGTTTTGATAAGGCAATGGTTGAAGCTAAAGAAATGGCAACTGAAATGGGCATTGAAGCAGTATTTCGAGAAAAGCGAGTTGTTCGTAGAAAAAAACAATTTGATGAAAGTAGTAGTACAGAAATAGCATTGTCAGCAGAGGAGTCCTTTAGAGTTAACTACTTTCTCTTTATAGTTGATCAAGCTCATTCATCAATCGAGTCTCGATTTGCACAATTTAAAAAATATTAGGAAATATTTGGTTTTCTATTCAATGTGGAGAGGTTACAACGTTCTGATGATGAAAGTTTGTTGAGGTCTTGCAAGAATCTTGAAAGTTCTCTTGCACATAATGGTTGTTCTGACATTAATGGAGATGATTTGTTTTCAGAGTTAACATTTTTAAAGTGTTCTTTACCAGAGGAATCAAAATCATCTATTGATGTACTAGATTATTTGAAAAAGATGGATGGTTGTTTTCCAAATGCTCATGTTGCTTACAAAATCTTGCTGACAATACCAGTTACAGTAGCAAGTGCAGAAAGAAGTTTCTCAAAGTTGAAGCTTATCAAAACTTTTCTTCGATCGACCATGTCACAAGAAAGATTGAATGGACTAGCTATGTTATCAATTGAAAAAGAAATTATTGAACAACTTGATTATACAGACTTGATTAATATTTTTGCTGCCAAAACTGTAAGGCGAGTTGTCTTTAACTGACCATTTTCAATATATTTGTCATTACTATTTAGTTATAATTGAAATATTTAGACTATTGTACATGGTATTGTATTGTATTATATATTGTCTTTAAATTTGTTGATTTAATTCAAAAAACAAAATCACTATAAAGTAGCATGATTAATATAGAGGCCCTGTTTTGTAAGTTAGACTCAAACCAAAAAATTAGTAGGATCGGCCCTGACCATTAAGAAGTTGATGAATCTGACATGCTGCAAGTTATGGAAGATGCTATAATTGAAGAGAAATCTTGATCTCAAATTGGTAAAGAGGCCGAGGCGACTAATGAACCAATGTATGACAATGATGAAGTTGACAAAGTTTCAAAGCTAGAAATTAGTGAGGAGGTGATCGGTAAAATCCATGATAGGATGTTGGAAGTGCTAGAAAAGAAGGTAGACAAAGCAAAAGAAAGTGGATGTGATGCAATTTGGTTGGAGCTTGATGAGCTTGGCACTAAAAAAAAATCCATATAGGAGCGATTTATTAGGAGCATTTTTAACACCACTCTTGAAAATCAAACAATATAATCAGTTCGAATTAAACCGTTTCTATTGTCTTACCGTTCTAGAATGATCTTACAATCACTCTTGTTAAATAGCTTTAGCACCGATTTGAATAAACCGTTGCTGTAAATTGCTCTTAATGATTCAACTATTAAAAGTAATCTTGAAACTACTGACATTGGGTACTTTTAGCAGCAGTTCTGTGTTAAATGCTACTACTAAGTATTTCTATTCCTCTAACTGTTAGATCATCATGGACCGGCTAGAGGAAGGGGGGAAGGGTGAATAACCCTAAAATAAAAATTAGAAGATCTCTTGCTTTCTATATACCAAGGACACAATATTAGATAATCAACAATAACATAAACAAAGTAAGAAACATAGCAAATTTACTTAGTTTGCAACCGGGGAGGTTGGGAATTCAAAGGCAGTGGAAGTTCAACAAGAAGGATCTCCCTTATTGAAGGCGGAGTAACCTCTTACAGACTTTGACAGCTCAGAAAACAAATAAGAAAATGTTTACAAGTTGTGTTTTTTTACAACTAACTCTAGGGTCCTATTTATAGCCCCTAGTCGAAGTGACCATTTGCTGATGTGGCAAAATCTAGGCGCCTCTATTGAATTCAGGTGCCTCCATCATACTGAATTTATCCACACCAATGGTTTATTTTTCACTGACTTCAAGGCATCTGGAAAGGATTCAAGCTCTTGTATCCCTTTGAGGTGCCTCAAGTTTAGTCGTTGCTGTTATTCACTCGGTAACAACTGAAATTTAGAGCTTAGGCACCTCAATCCAATAGAGGCTCTTGGAGCCCAGACACTTGTAAATGATCCAGGCGCCTGAATGGTCAACATCAGAAGTTGACCATTCTGTCCTCCACTAGCTTAGGTGATGCTCTAGTCGTCCAAAGCTGAGCTCACCTGAACCTAATTCTGGTCTTCTCTTTGAGCAGACTTTCTCCTTGGCTTCTCGTTCCTCAAATGTGTCATGTACGTCCTTCTTATCCACCAGTATATTTTTATCCACCGATGTACTCTTTTGCAGTTCTTCGTCCCTTAGATGCACCGAGCCTGTTGAATCCCTTTCCGTGTCATCCTTCTCGCTCGTTGCATCTTCCGCTCGATTTCTTGTATTCCTAAGTCTCTACATACTCAGACACAAGGATCAAATACACAGAGTCTAGTTGGTTGATCATATCAAAATTAATCCGGGGTACTTATACTAACTTCTAAGAACAGTTACCAAACTATTCCTATTGAATATTTTTAACATCGTTTCGTGTAAAATGCTGCTATAAACCATTTCTATTACTCTAATATTTTAGAATTGGTTTTCAAACTGCACCTAGTTTACAATTTTAGCATCAATTTGAAATAACCATGGCTGTAAATAACTCTTAATGATATAACTATTAGAAGTAATCTTGAAAATATTGATATTGGGTACTTTTAGCAGTGGTTATGGGTCAAACTTTGCTACTACTAGTTTCTATTTCTCTAACTTCTAGGAGTACTTTTCAAACCGACACCTATGTCGGCACTTCTCGAGCCTAGATCTCCACCACCAGAGACATGAAGCCTTTTGTGTTTTTCATCATATATACTGTCATTCCACACGAACTTTTAATCATATATGTCGTCATTTTGTCGATGCCAAAAAAGAATTAATTATCAAATAAATATTTTTGACCAAATAAATTTAGTTGATAACTTATCGAAGTTAAAAATGATCAATAAGTTTTTTTTTTAATAACAATTAAAGTGTATCAATTACTTAATTTAATTTAATTTTATACCTATCAAATTTAACTTTATTTAATTAATTTAAAATATTTATTAGTCAAATAAATTATTCTTTAAATAAAATATAAAATCTTAATTAAACTATTGATTAGTTATTAAATAATTAACTAACCCTTCACTCACAATTTTGGAGAAGGGGCACTAGGATTTTGTAGAGACATTAGTGGAGCTGAATGCTTTTGTGGTGATGGTGGTTCATTGATGAAAGTCTTCAACCTTGATCTTTCTAATCGATGTATCGGGGGGCATGCCAAATGCTTTTTCGCCTGTTGTGATGCCATCCCTTTCACATTTGACTATCCATAGCAATCAGTCATACCAAATTTTCGTTGGTGTTCTCTTACACCTATTAAGGGTTTTCAATTCTTTGCAAAGTTTGGAGGTTGATATTCCTGGTTCTCTTACACATATTATAGACTCTTCCATTCAACCACATTTTCCAGAATGTGAGCCTACAGAGCCTCTTCGATAGGGTTTTTAATGCAATGTGGTTATACTTGATGATATACAATCTCGTAGATGAAGAGATGAAGAGATTCTGGAATTGAGATTTACTTTGAGATTGCTATGGAGTTATCACCTTCATTTTGTACAATCTTGAGCTACCTCTATGAGATTTCGTGGCCGAAAGGTCTAGGGTTCGATCCTCGGGGTGTCATTGCCTGGGGTTAACGTCCCGGTTATGCGCTTTCAGTTGTGTACATGCATTTACCTCCTTCCATATCTGTGAGACCGGCTGTAGGGGGGCCGCTGATGTGACGGTTCCATATTTTTTGAGCTACCTCTATGAGGTCATGTTGGATTTTATTATTCCTATTAGGTGGAGTTATTTATAAGTTGAACTTTTAAATACAATCCGAACCCTTTAGAGTGATCTAACTTATGTTTATTGGATTTCAGATTATTGGATATGGGATTAATGTGTAAAAACTTTTAGTTCAATCCGTTATCATCTATAGGCTGATCACGGATTGAATTTCTATATAAAGAGGAGGTTCCTAAGAGTTTAGGGAAATCTTGACAGAGCTTTGGATTCTCTATTAACCTAGAGTTTTTTTATGTCATCATCCCTAAGTCCCTTGAAAGATCTTTCCCTTCTTTCTGCTACATCTTCTTTCACATGGATCAAGTTGATGACGCTAGGACAAGTACAATAACTCTTCAATCAGCTTCCTTATCTTTTGATTTGTGTATTACTTTGTTATGCCATGTTTTTTTGTTGAATTTAGATTTTCTTGTTCTTGTTTTTCCATTTCAAAATCTTATTTCAGTTGTTTAGAATTCATGCGACGTAGGTTTGACAAGAACTAGCATGGCATTCTATCACACAATGTAATTTTGTCATGGGCTTTCTTGGCCTACTCGGATACCCTTGATGCAGCCAAAGATGAGATTCAAGTGGCCAAAGATCAATATATTGCTACCGAAGATGATGGTCGTGGCGAAGATCAAAAAGATTACTGATGGGATTGCATATACTCATATCGTACAAAAGAGAGCACACATCTATCCACAACAAACATTTGCTGATTTAGTTCCAAATTATCTTCCTCTTGGGCCACTACCTGAAACTACTCTAAACTCGAGGATGAATTCTTTCAACCCGAGACGATTGATGCAAGAAGATCTGAAGATTATTATTAGTAGTAGTAGTAATTTTTATTCATTTTCATAATTTTAGGTTTTTTGATATTTTATGTTTTTTTAGTAATTTCTATCTTTTTGCATTTTTGTATTTTGAGTCTGTTTAGTGATTTATGTTAATAATTTTTTTTCTTTTAAAATTTCTTTTCTTTTTTTTTACAAGTTATGAATTTTAGTTCATATATTTGGATTTCTTTCCTTTATTTTGTACTTAGCGTCTAGAGTATATATAAATACATGTATAGATGTTCGAGGAATTATCATTTATTTTTAATAAAATTTTCTATTTTGGTAAAACCTATAGAACGGTGGTTCTCTTTGTTTTTTGTAGTATCTTCTTGTCTTATTCTCAATTTCATCTTCTCGATTGACCATAGGATAATCACAATCATGTTTTACATTATTTTTTTAGGCGATGGGACTACACTAACGATGACCCCTCTTTCTCAATGTCTCCATTGATCCTCCACCACACATGAGCACCGATGATAGTTCTCCCATTGCCCCTCCCGATGTGCCCTCTCCTTCTTCCTCTCCTTCTATCACACCACCTCCAAATCCAGTTAGGGTCGAGCAACGACACCCCTCTTTTCTCCTCTCCTCTTTGACTCAAGGTATCCCCTCTATCTCTATAGCCGACTCAAATCTGTGCATCATCACTGTCAGTGTCTACTAGATCCTCGTTGAGATGCGGATTGATCTCCGGTAGTGCAACCCGATGTTTCTCTTGCCAATCCAAGCCCAGCGCAACCCAACACTTATCTCCCAGGCCCATGCTCCTCCGGGCCTCACCGACCCAGCTCTCCTTTTGGCCTCGTCGATCTAGGTCCAGTACTCCATTTGACCCCATAGATCCAGGTCCAATGCTCGATTCAGCTCTGCCGACCCAATGCCCTGCTCATCTTCGTTTGGCCTCTCCAACACGACGCCTCTCCTAGGCTCAAATATCCAGTTCCTCAATAAAGAGGATCTATCTAGCCATGGGATCATCTACTTGCAACCTCTTATCTCCCATAAATCCTTCAAATTTGTAATAAGAGGTTATAAGTAGATGTTGATGCTATTTCCTTGGGTGAATGGGCCAAGTATCAATAGTGACAACACAAAATATGGTTGCATCATACACATCCATTGTGGAAGATTATATGACATTAAAATAATCAGCCACATACTCTGTGTCACACTCATATTTTTAAATAGATTAAATCCATCTAATGTTAAAGCAAGCCCTTATATTCCTAGGATCCTTTACAAATTCTAGGCATTTATGGTCAAATGTTTGCTAACCTGAGAAGCCAACCGGATGCCGCATGTAACCATCTTTTGTGCAAGATTCAAAATGTCATCTCATATGGGATGCTGTCTTGGATGACATGCATGAACAAACATTGTAATCTAGGCTTTATTGGAAAATATCATAAAATCTTGTGTGATTTTTCTCTTCTCACTAGTATGATCATTTTTAGATGTTTCCCATCTAAGCACACTACATGTTTTGTATTAAATTTTTTTTCTTTATCCAACCTCCAAAACAAAGTACAATCATTTGGGCAAACATCAATCTTTTCGTAACAAAGTTCTAATTGCTTCATCAATTTTTCTACTTCATAGCATGACTTAGGCAAATCATCCATTGCATTTGGAAATGCTTCTCTCAACAAATCTAAAAGCACATAAAAAATATTGTTGGTCATTTTGCCTAGACACTTTAAATGAAGCAAATGAATAATAAATGCAAGTTTTGAGAATTTCTTACAACTTTGATATAATTCTTTTTGTGAATCATCAATTAATTTATAAAATTTCTTAGTCTCTCCAATTGAAATCTCCTTATTATTTTCAAATTCTAATGTGGTAATTATATTATCATTATGCTCTAGGATCCCAAATGCCTCATAAACCACACCTTGCATATCATCTACATTATTTCGAGATGGAACAAAAATAGAGTTTGTAGATGCACTATATGCTATCTCTCCATAAGCTTCCTCGTGAATATCACCTTAGATAAATTCATCAACAGTTAAATGATCATAAGCAACCTCTCTTGAAACAAATATACTAATCAAAATCATTCTATTTATGTTAGCATTGGAAATGCAAAATGCAAGAAACTTTCAACTCCATTTCTATACTCCTTAGTTTGTCTCGGTAAAATCATCCATTCATATCCATAATGATTCTAAAAAATACTTATTAAAATAAGTTTAACATTATGATAAATTGAAAAATTTTAAAATGCATGCGTACTAAATTTAACACTCACAATATAGTATAAATTACAATACACAATATAATGTATAGATATTAATAGCCACAACTTATAAATCACACAACCATTTAGTATGAGATAAGACTTAATAGAGTTGCTTAGTATTACATGCTGCTCTTGTAAATAGTGACTTTGTTATGATTATAATTGAGAAAATTTTTAATTAGATAGGAATGAGGAACTATTCATTAATTGTTATTGATCATCAATCTAGTCAGTTTAATTTGGTAAGGTCTGTCAAAAAAATTTACTACCAAGTATAATATGATTGAGCAAAGTCTTATCAAAGATCTTATTTTCTCATTATGGTTGAACCGAAATTATAGAAAAATAATAATTATGCTCACCTCAAACGTCCCTCACAACCCATCTAGTTGAATTGAAATGATGAGGAAGGAGATGAGGCGAAATTGTCTTTGGAAGAGTTAATCCAATCATTATAAGGGTGATTATGTATATGTCCCAGTCACTCAAAAAGGATATTGGAAGGTTTGTGTCTTAAGTTTTATCTTGACTGATCAATTACTATTTTATATGAAATGGCTTCACAATATTATACAAAATTGAATTGGAAATTTAACATGGGAGATGTGCTCATTGGTGGTGAATCTACTGGTATGGCATGCAGACTGATTTATTTTATTCCCATTCTTCCATTCATGTCTCCTATATCACAATTTAGTTACTCACACATTTCCAAAGCCAAGGAGATAAGAAAGAAAAACATAACTGAGGATCATACCTTCTTCAAGAAGTTTGGATCTTTGAAGAACACGTTTGAAGAAGAAAACTGATCGAATGTGCTCCAACAAGTGCAATGCAAGACCAAGCGCCAAGACCAACACCTGTCATCACAACTATGTCATGAGAGAAGAAATTGAAAACGAGGGAGGGGGAGCAAGTGCCAACCAACAAACACAGAAAATAGTTATAAAAAGATAAGGATGCAGTCCTTGCAACTGATCCTTCGGGCGTTCTCTAGCAAGAATGTTACGAGACCGTATTGTGAGGGGAGAAATTGAAAAGGGGGAGGGGAAATCGAGGATTAGGACACAAACCTAAGTGAAGATGAATGTCACAGAAAAGGGGAAAAGAAAGGTCGATCGCTCAGCTTCAGCGCAGTGCTGAGTGCGGAAAAGGGGAAAGCTTCACATGACACGACTGTGTATGAAAAAGCAGAGAAGGGAGAAGGCAAGTAATTAATTTTAACCAAATATATAATCTTTATTAATAGATTAATACTTGTACTAACATTTATTAAATATGTCATGACAAAAGTTCTAATTTGATATTTGTTTTTTAAAAAATATTTTGGATAAGTGACTTTATAAGGTGTTTATCATGACACTATAAAACAAGTGTCATCAAGAAAATATTATAATAGACTAATTTTCTTATAGTGAGGCATGACAGGTCATGCCAACCTCTCAAGGCATAAGCACAACTGTGCCAGGAGTTATGACTTAGCCATGCCATCCGCTGAGAGAATGGGCACGGTCGTGCTAGGAGGCACGACCTAGCCATGTCAGCCATTAAAGACATGGGCACGGTCATACTACTAGACACAACCTAGCCATGTCCTAGTCTAAGGAAAATGGACACGCCCGTGACACTAGCATGCCCAGGGGCACGACTTGGTCTTGCCACATGCTGGAGGCGCCAAGAGTTGCGAGATTTTTTATTTACTTGTTATTTTTAGTCCAAAATACCATGTATGACTTGAGTTGTATATATAGGATCATTGTAACTCTAAACCTAGGGCTAATTGAGAGTTCTTGGTCATTTTGAGGAGTAGGTACATTGCCAAAGCACAGTAATTCTTTCTCGTCTTCTCTTTTCTCTAGATTCTTCTTCCTCTTTAATTTTTATTCTGTAATTCTTCACGTAGATCATGACACGATCTCAACAATTGGTATCAGAGCCAAGACATCATTGATGGGACCGATGTGCCCGCTAGAGGGGGGTGAATAGCGTTTCGTCGCACTTGCGTCGGTTTGCTTCATCTTGTTGTTGTGCAGCGAAATTCTTGAAGACAAAACACTCACAATGCTAACACCTAGGATTTACTTGGTATTGTTATGCAACCAAAAGTGTACGGTTTCGTCGTCAGTAATAAAAATATCGAATCCACAGGGACTGTTGATTAAGCACTAGAGATGTCACAAGGTAAGTTATCTAGACGGTTGAAAGTTGGCTTTGCCGTTTGCAAACTAACAAGGGTGATTGAAAAGGGAAAGAGAAGGATGAGAGAAAGAGAAAGAACTAATCTTGGGTGGAATGAGCTTCGGGAGATGGATTCTAGGATTTCGGTTTCATTGTAATACTAGGAAATACTACATAGATTGCTTAGTTTCTACCCTCTATGTTCATGCTCTTGAAGGAAGTTAGATTGTTCAATATCCCTAAGTATCAAATAGAGACGATCCCTATGAAATCCTGTAATGGTTAACCCCCTTGTCACGAGGGCGCCTTGGTAGATCACTGGGATACACATCTAGTAAATAATAATAAGGATAAGGGTTACCTACCTCCTTATGGAGGAATTGCCTCTCCCTTCAAGAGAATGTCCTAGACATCCATGAACGAGTTACCCTTGTCACTAGGGCCCCTCGGGTATGCGATCTAGAGCACTCTCTTTATGAGAGCAGCAGTTCCTAAGGGATTGTTTCTCCTTTTAAGGGAACGTCTTAGACGTCCGGAAAGGGTTACCCCTGTCACTAGGGTACCTTGGTCAATATGCTCTAAGGTATCCCCTTTGCAGGATCAACAATCTTCCACATTAAGCAATCAAAGCATAGAAACATAAACATGACACACACGCAACTCATCAAGCACGAACAAGGCATCAACAAGTAATTGAATGGAAACAAGGTGAATCTACATAGTTCTACATCTCCATCATATTACAAATACTTCCTAATCCTAGAACAGGATGTCTACTCCATTGTGGGGGAAGAACAACCCCAAAACATAAAAAAAGCATACTTACAACCCTAGAAGAAAAGGAAGAAGAGATGCTTGATGATTCCGCTGTCTTGGTGATGCTTCCTTGCTCCGGAGATGGACGGATCGTCAAGGGACGACAGTGGATGAAGCTCTAGGGTTTCTTCCGAAAATGAAAACCCTTTCCCAAGGAGAGGGACGAAGTCCCCGAACCAAAGATAATCAAACAATAGGGTTCTTGACCCTTTTATACCTCCTCCACGCTGCCCTGGAAAACCAGGATTATAGGCATCCGGTAAACCAGATTTTTCACCCATTAAAACAGATTTTCTCGTGATTCACCCTGAACCAAAGTTGTATCCCTTAAAATTATCTTCAATCTGATACTTGGATCGATCCCTGACTCAAACCGAGCCGAAAGTTATGGCGGTTCAAAGTTTGGTCTGTAGTCTGGGCGGAGGTCCAGTTGAACCCACGGTTGGGAGGCACGGCCGTGCCATTTAGTACGGGAAAAAAATTATTTCTCTCTATTGGATCTGAAGAAAAGTTGTAGATCTTGAAGTCAGCTACGTTTTGATATAAAGAACAGCCTGAAACTTCAACGGAGCACAAAGTTATGGTTGAATTACGATCGGTCTACAATCTGCCCAGAATTCAGCACACCTCTATTTTGGCGTGACACAACCCGTGTTCTTCGTCGCACGACCGTGTGGAATCCACATGGCCTCACACGGCTATCTCTCGGATTGAGTCGCATGGTCGTGTGGGATCACACGACCGTGGCCTTCTTCGTCTCTGCCGAGGTCACACGGCCGTGTGGAATCACACGACTGTGACCTTCCTCCCCTCTGGAATGTTGGCACGACCGTGTGCTGCTTGGCCACAGGTTGATTGGCACGGCCGTGCCATTCAGCACGGCCAAGGCCATCTTCATCTCTGGATTGCAAGCGTGGTCGTGCCATTTGGCACGGCCGGAACATGCTCATGGCCACACGGTCGTGTGGCCTTGCACGGCCCAAGCTCCTGTGTGCACTTTTGCTCCATTTTCGCTCCAAATAACATTCTGTCAACAAGAAAACAAGCAAAGAGTAGATCTTCGAACAAATATAATGAAAGTATGAAATTATAAAGAAATAGGGTGCAATAAACATAGAATATGCTATGAAATACAAGTAGATGTGCGTCCAAACATGCATAAATGATCATAAAATCTACGCACATCACATCCTCAGACTTAAACCTTTGCTTGTCCTCAAGCAAAATCCGTAATCTAGATTCATGTGGTTAGATAGTGCATCATAATCTCTAGCAAGTTAATCTAATTCTATCAAATGATTTCATTGGTGAGCAAGATACAAAAGTAGTTTAAGTATGACCTAAGTGTTGGTGCAACCTTAGATCAAGGTTGACCTGGTTGACCCGACTCGAGGTGACTTGACTCGAGTTGTATTTTGATGTTTGACTTGGGGAGATTGTCGGTGCAACCTTAGGTCAAGGTTGACCTAGTTGAGTTGCATGTTGATGTTTGACACTCGTGAGAGAGTTCTATTCTTGAGGTGAGACAAGAATAGATGGTTGGGAGATTATTGGTGCAACCCTAGGTCAAGGTTGACCTGGTTGACCTGAAAAGTCTAAGTATGGAGACTTGGCACTGGAGAAGTCCAAGCAGGGAGCTTGGCACGGGAAAAGTCCAAGCAGGGAGCTTGGCACGAGGGAAAGTCCTAACTGGGATGTTAGGCAGTTGGAAAGTCCTGGTGAGTGAAGCCAGGCAGTGGGAAAGTCCTAACTGGGATGTTAGGCAGTTGGAAAGTCCTGATGAGTGAAGCCAGGCAGTGGGAAAGTCCTAACTGGGATGTTAGGCAGTTGGAAAGTCCTGGTGAGTGAAGCCAGGCAGTGAGAAAGTCCTAACTGGGATGTTAGGCAGTGTGGAAATCCTGGTGAGTGAAGCCAGGTGGAAAGTCCTGGTGAGTGAAGCCGGGCAAGGGAAAATCCAGATAGATCAAGGGTGATCGGACATCTGGTGTTGAGAAGTCCAAGAGAGTGAAGCTTGGCATATGGAGTCGGAGAGGGCTCGGTAGCTCGTTCTCCGAACTAGGTTAGAGAGGGCACTCTAAACCTAGGAGTTGGATCGGTCTGCAGACCGATCCAGTGATACTCAATGTTTCCTGATCGGTCTGGTGACCGATCAGATTCCACTCAGTAGCCTACTGTGAAGTTCCTGATCGGTCCACAGACCGATCATGCGACGATCAGAAGTGAAGAAAGAAGCTACTGATCGGTCCAGGGACCGATCAGGTGTATGCCTGATCGGTCTCCACGACTGATCAGGGAGAGCTGGGATCGGTCCGGGGACCGATCAGATTCCACACAGAGAGTTGGGCAACTCTCTGTGAAGACTTCTGATCGGTCTGGGGACCGATCAGCACAGGGCCTGATCGGTCCCCACGACCGATCAGGCAAGCCCCGGACCGATCAGGCTGAAGCCTGATCGGTCCAGGTTCTAGCCGTTGCGTAGCAACGGCTAGTTTCTGCTGTGTCTTCTTCGCAGGTATAAAGGGGTCGAGGGCTGCTGCTGCAATTCTCCTGCTTCCTCCTTCCTGTTGCGAAGTGCTATTGTGCTTGAGCTTTGTTGAGCTCCTCCTTGTCGAAGCTTCGCGTGAGCTTCATTCCACGACTGGATCAGCTGCTGCTGAGTTGCTTCTGTCCGTGAAGTTGCTACTTCATCCGGGACCCCAGTCGACGAGAAGGCAAGCTACTGTGTTTACATTCCTGTTGTATTTTGTTCTTGCCATTCTCTTGTACTCTTAGCTTGCTGTTGCAAGTGATTGTGGCGAGGTTTCTCCACCCACAAGGAGTTTGATTTAGCCGGTTTTTCGGGGACTCATCCACCGACGGATTGATAGGCTTCGTCCACCTTACGGACACGCCGAGGAGTAGGAGTTTCATCTCCGAACCTCGTTACATCCTTGCGTAGAGGTTTGATTTCTTCTCCTGTTTTCTTTCTGCATTTAGTTTCCGTTGCGCTAACCCTAGTTTGTAGAAAGAAACGCGAGCAATTGGGGTCGGCTATTCACACCCCCTCTCTCTAGCCGTATGAAGAGATCCTAACAAGTCATAGAGCGAAGGTTTGCTCTTCATCGGATTAACACCCGGGGAGCACGAGCTAGAGGATGGATCTACTCGGAGAAGATGTCACCGTTCCACCCTTCTACGAATGCGGTGACTTCGCGTATTGGAAGGTAAGGATGAAGTACTTTCTTATGACTAACATAATAAATTGGTTTTGTGTACAAGAAGGTTTTATTCCTCCGGTGGATAAGGAAGGAAAACCACTTGAGAAGAAGGAGTGGACAAGAGAACAAATTCACAAATCCGAAATCAACCAAGAGGTAACGAGAATAATTAAATTTTCATTGCCTACTAACATCTTGTGTAAGATAGGTTACAACAATGCCAAGGAATTATGGGATAACTTGGCCAAGTACCATGAGGAGAGCTCCACTTCAAGCCATGAAGAGGAGCCTAGTGAGCCAAGTAGCTCACATCATGGAGGAAGCGAATTGGGAGTTGAGGGCTACTCAACATCCAAGGAAGAAGAGGAGGAGAGCTCTTGTTCAAGATCGGAGCAAGAAGAGGCATCTACCTCCGGAAGGGATGAAGAAGAAAGCTCATCTACATCCACAACCCTAGGTAACTCAAACACTGTGATTTCAAGCAAATTACACATAATGTGTTTTGAGTGTAGGAAGTTTGGGCACTACAAGAGTAAGTGTCCAAAGAGGGTTAGAAAGACTCCACCGGCACCAAAGGTCAAGGAAGCCGGAGTCTCGACATGCAAGAGCAAGAAGCACGTGGTGTGCTTCCAATGCAAGCAACGGGGACACTATAGGAGTCAATGTCCAAGGGGGAGGCAACCTCACAAGGACAAGAAGCCAAACACATGTAAAGGGGGAGCTAAGGCAAACCCTAAGGTAACATTTAAAGCTCATTCTTGCAATTCTAGTAGGATGCATGCTAGTAGTCTTATTGCCATTGTCAATAATGATAAGCATGTTAACACTAGAAATCGATACATGTGCTTAGGAGCCAAGCATGTTAGCCTAGATAAGAACAATTCTAGAAATGTTAACCCTAGAATTAACTCATCTAAGGCTAAGGAAAATCTAGATAGAAATCCCAAATCATCTAGACACATGCCTAGGAATACCTCAAAGAAAAATGATAAATCAAAACTTGAGGTATTAGAGAAAGAAAATCAAGTCTTGAGGTCAAGACTTGACTCTCTAGAAAAGGCTCTTAAGGATTTGACTCTAGGGTCCAGGGGTCAAAAACCCAAGTCCAAGGACAAGAAAGGTTTGGGTCACAAACCTAAGTCCCAATTGGTCAAGCCCACTTATCATAATGTTTCATTCGATTATGGAACAAAACCTAGGGCTAGGAAGACCATTACCAAGGTCACAAGGGAAGTCACCTCTATAGTTGACCTTGATGAGACCCAAATGACCAAGGCTTTAAAGCCTAAGAGGGTCATTAGGAGGGTTGCTAGGGAAGTTATCCCTAGTGAATATTTAGTGAACCCAATGAGCTCTAATAGGTATTGGGTTCCTAGGAGCATCTTCTCTACCCCATAGATGGGTTAGAGAGTGTCAACTCCGATTAGAAGGGTAGTTAACCCAACTTTGAGGAAATTGACACTCAAGGAGCATTTTCAAGGTTTTGAGAACTTTTGAAAATGAAATGGAATTATCATTTACTCCTTTGAAGAGTTAAATGTGCCTAAAGATTGGAAATTTTATTTTTAATCTCAATTGGCACAATTTGAGAAAATCTAGAGAACTCTCGAGGAAAAATGAAACATGCCAAGTTTTGAGGATAAATTTGATCTTTAAGTGGCATGAATTAATCTAGAGTTCAAGAAGTGTCAAAATTAAGATTTTGGCATTTTAGGGCAATCAAGGGTCAAATTTTAGGTTAGCAAAGTGGTTAAGGATACTTAGATAGGTAATCTAGGTATATTTATTTATGCTAAATCTTGCCATGATTGTTTGCCCTCACATGTCATGACATCATGTTTAGTTTCATTATCATTTGAAATGTCATGATAATGCTTAGGCTAGTTTATATGTCATACTTTATTTAAGTTTTCAAACTTTATGCCATGACATCATGACATTGGCACATGTTTTTACTTATGATATCATTATATGCCATGTCATCATCTCTTGCATTATAATCAATGAAATTGATTTAAGGAAAAACATATAATTTGATATTGAGATCAAATTGGTGTTTAGAAAATGCATGAGAACTTAGCCTAAGTTGACCTTAATCCATATCTCACATCAAATTAACTTGAATGTGGTTTGATACACCTTAGATGTGTGTGAGATATTAGGATCATGAGTTAGGATCAAGGTGCATAGTCCTTGTACCTAGATGACCCTAATTCAAGAAATGGAGGATCATAGGGAAAGCTTGTGTACAAGTCATGTACATTTAGCCCTAAGATTATGGTCCTAAATTAAAAGGTTTAAAATCATTTTTAAATTGATTTGGAAAACCTTGATGAAGCCATCTTAGTGATTGCATTCATCATTGAACATTGTGATACAAAGTTGAGTTAAACTTGAACTATTTCAAAGTTTTTGAACTTTGTATCAAGATTGAAAAATGGAAGTTATTTTCATAGAAAACTATTTTTCCATGATAGTATATGCTATGAGGAATGTATCCTCAAAATTTCACAATTTTTCAAATTTTCTGGAATTTGTTGTGAGTTTCTGAATTTCGGGAGAAGGAAATCAGAACTCGAATCTGTCCAAGGCTGGATCGGTCACTGGACCGATCCAGGGAAGGCTGGATCGGTCTGGGGACCGATCCAGAGGGGTTCTGATCGGTCCGATGACCGATCAGGCGTGCTGAATTTGCTGAATTTTGACTGTGGTCTGAAATTTCAGCTGTGGGAGTTGAGTTTCGGGTTTCTAAAGGTTTGAAACTCTCCAAGACATTGTTGGTGCAATGGTCAAGGGGGAGTTGACCTTTAGGGGGAGTTTTTAACTAATTGTCAAGGGGGAGTTGACTTTGAGAGGGAGTTTTTTACTCCTTAAAGACTTTTGAGGATTAGTGACATAGGATTGTCACTAAGTTGATTGTTGAGTTTAGTATCGAGGGGGAAATTAAGAGTTTAAATGAAAGGTATGGGACTTTCATTAGGAGGAAACTCTTGACCTTGATTCTCTCTTTTTTTGATGTGTGTCAAAAAGGAGAGAGTGTTTATTGGAGAATTATTGGAGAACCCAAGTTAGGTTATCGGGTTAACCTAAGCTAGGGGAAGAATGTCAAGGAATGTTCGAGGAAGAACATTGGAATTCTTTTTGATGTGTGTCAAAAAGGGGGAGAATTATTGGAAAACCCAAGTTAGGTTATCGGGTTAACCTAAGGGGAGAATGTCCAGAGAATGTTCAAGGAAAGAACATTGGACATTGGAAGATGGTTGGAAAATCTAAGTTAGGTTATCGGGTTAACCTAACTTGATTATGAGTTTTGTCAAACATCAAAAAGAGGGAGATTGTTGGTGCAACCTTAGGTCAAGGTTGACCTGGTTGACCCGACTCGAGGTGACTTGACTCGAGTTGTATTTTGATGTTTGACTTGGGGAGATTGTCGGTGCAACCTTAGGTCAAGGTTGACCTAGTTGAGTTGCATGTTGATGTTTGACACTCGTGAGAGAGTTCTATTCTTGAGGTGAGACAAGAATAGATGGTTGGGAGATTATTGGTGCAACCCTAGGTCAAGGTTGACCTGGTTGACCTGAAAAGTCCAAGTATGGAGACTTGGCACTGGAGAAGTCCAAGCAGGGAGCTTGGCACGGGAAAAGTCCAAGCAGGGAGCTTGGCACGAGGGAAAGTCCTAACTGGGATGTTAGGCAGTTGGAAAGTCCTGGTGAGTGAAGCCAGGCAGTGGGAAAGTCCTAACTGGGATGTTAGGCAGTTGGAAAGTCCTGGTGAGTGAAGCCAGGCAGTGGGAAAGTCCTAACTAGGATGTTAGGCAGTGTGGAAATCCTGGTGAGTGAAGCCAGGCAGTGGGAAAGTCCTAACTGGGATGTTAGGCAGTTGGAAAGTCCTGATGAGTGAAGCTGGTGGGAAAGTCCTAACTGGATGTTAGGCGGTTGGAAAGTCCCGTGAGTGAAGCCAAGTGAGAAAGTCCTAACGGGATGTTAGGCATGTGGAAATCGGGAGTGAAGCCAGGTGGAACGGCCTGGTGAGTGAAGCCGGGCAAGGGAAAATCCAGATGGATCAAGGGTGATCGGACATCTGGTGTTGAGAAGTCCAAGTGAGTAAAGCTTGGCATATGGAGTCGGAGAGGGCTCGGTAGCTCGTTCTCCGAACTAGGTTAGAGAGGGCAATCTAAACCTAGGAGTTGGATCGGTCTGCAGACCGATCCAGTGATACTCTGGTGACCGATCAGATTCCACTCAGTAGCATACTGTGGAGTTCCTGATCGGTCCACAGACCGATCAGGCAACGTTTAGAAGCGAAGAAAGAAGCTCCTGATCGGTCCAGGGACCGATCAGGTGTATGCCTGATCGGTCTCCACGACCGATCAGGGAGAGCTGGGATCGGTCCGGGGACCGATCAGATTCCACACAGAGAGTTGGGCAACTCTCTGTGAAGACTTCTGATCGGTCTGGGGACCGATCAGCACAGGGCCTGATCGGTCCCCACGACCGATCAGGCAAGCCCCGGACCGATCAGGCTGAAGCCTGATCGGTCCAGGTTCTAGCCGTTGCTTAGCAACGGCTAGTTTCTGCTGTGTCTTCTTCGCAGGTATAAAGGGGTCGAGGGTTGTTGCTGCGATTCTCCTGCTTCCTCCTTCCTGTTGCGAAGTGCTGTTGTGCTTGAGCTTTGTTGAGCTCCTCCTTGTCGAAGCTTCGCGTGAGCTTCATTCCACGACTGGATCAGCTGCTGCTGAGTTGCTTGTTGCATCTGTCCGTGAAGTTGCTACTTCATCCGGGACCCCAGTCGACGAGAAGGCAAGCTACTGTGTTTACATTCCTGTTGTATTTTGTTCTTGCCATTCTCTTGTACTCTTAGCTTGCTGTTGCAAGTGATTGTGGCGAGGTTTCTCCACCCACAAGGAGTTTGATTTAGCCGATTTTCCGGGGACTCATCCACCGACGGATTGATAGGCTTCGTCCACCTTACGGACACGCCGAGGAGTAGGAGTTTCATCTCCGAACCTCGTTACATCCTTGCGTAGAGGTTTGATTTCTTCTCCTGTTTTCTTTCTGCATTTAGTTTCCGCTGCGCTAACCCTAGTTTGTAGAAAGAAACGCGAGCAATTGGGGTCAGCTATTCACACCCCCCTCTCTAGCCGTACGAAGAGATCCTAACACTAAGTAGTAGTCCTCCATGCTCAGTGCAAAAGTGACCTATTTATCAAGTTTCAATCCCTATGTCTAGTCAAGTCGTCATAAAATTGTGTTCTTTATGCTTACGGTGATAGACACTTACCTGCCACACGCAAGGTTCGTTCCCCTCAAAAATGTTATGCATCGTCTACACAAGGTCTCAAAGCAATACTCAATATCAAGAGAAACATAGCATTCATTTCCCTAGTAACCTAACTCGGTCTCAAAGGGGTGAATTGCTAGTTTCCACTCACGACAACAAATTTTTTATCCCTTATTTTTTTTTCATTCATTATTTTTTTCTTTTTGAATGTTTGCAAAGTACCAAACTTAAACATGTAGGACCGTTAGATTCGATAGAGGGGGGGGTGAATATCGATTCGAAAAAGACGAGTATAATCGCAGCGGAAAAATAAAATAGACACAGATATTTTTACTTCGTTCGGAGCCTGTAACGACTCCTACTCGAAGGCCCGTGGTCCTTGACCACTTTCGTTGGGCAATCACTAACAAGTCGAAATATGATTACAGAATAAGTACAGGAAATGCTAGTAATAAAGCAATACCGACAAAGAAAAATTAAATAAAACCGGAAGAGCACTTTTTTCGGAGCGTAGTTGACGTCGCACTTGAACGTCGAGCAGCAAGATCAGCAGTAGAAGAGTTCTCAGTAAAAGTTGATTCTGAAGCTCCTGCCTGGGGCTTCTTTTATATGCTGTTCCGGGCGCCTGGAGTGTGACGTAATTGCTCAAACCAAGATGCTCCACATGGCGACGACTTGTCTGGATAAAATTCGCCTTCCGGGCGCCCGGATCCCTTCCGGATGCCCGGACCTCCGGGCGCCCGGATCCCCTCCGGGCGCCCGGACCACCTTGTTCCAGAAAGACTCCTTTTTCCTGCAAAACAAGGTTAGTCTGAGGCAAATATACATCCTGTAAAATAAATTGTTAGCACAGTTAAAGTTCAACAGATGGATAAAAAGAGTATGACTTAGATTCCGTCTTTCCGAGACCGGAATCTAGTCACGATCTCGACTTAGACATCCGAAATGGATCTAAGCCGGATCGGCGCCTAATGTCCCCTTCCTGGGAACGCGTCCTCACAGTCACTCCCCTCCAGTGACTTACCTCACTTACCTGCCAGACGTCCGGTCAGCCCGTCGACCCGTCTGGACTTCTCGCCAAACGTCCGGTCAGCCCGTCGACCCGCTTGGACTTCTCGCTAGCTATCCGGTCAGCCCGTCGACCTAGCTGGACTTCTCGCCAAGCGTCCGGTCAGCCCGTCGACCCGCTTGGACTTCGTGCCAGACATCCGGTCAGCCCGTCGACCTGTCTGGACTTCTCCTGCACATTCGATCAAAGTGTCAGACAACAACAAGACTAACTTAACCTATTTGTCATTCATCAAAACCTGGGTTAAATCGTTAGTGCTAGCCGCACCAACAAAACAAACTTTTAAAATATTTTTTTTTGGGATTAATTTTTTTTCTAAATGAGCTTACATGATTTGAGTTTATCCAGTAACCAAAATGTAGTTGAGAGGTCACCATAGAAGCACAAGTACTAGTCCAATTCTATGAATCATGACTATTTTAGAGTTATCAACCATCAAAAATAGGCAGTGTATAGAGATCATAAAACAAGGCCAATACTTAAACTCTTATAGTAAAAGCATTGCTCACTTCATGCTATCAAAGATAGAAAAATATATATCACTAAACATACTAGCACCATAAGTAACACATAAAATCTAGAATAAACGTGCTAGTATTTTGCAATAAGGAACAAACAATCATGATGTGATATAAGATACAACTAGCAAAAATTTTATTATGCGAAAAGAAGAAAATAAAAATAAAAACCAAATGCATCTAATGCATCCCCCCAGACTTAAACTTTTCATTGTCCCAATCAAAACTAAAAATAAAGTGGAGGAGATTAAAAGTAAGAGAAGTTACCAAATGATGCGTGCCAAGTATCCATGTCATTAACTCTCCATCATGTAGTTGCACTCCTCCTAATCTTTGAGTCCTATAAAAGAAGATAGATAACAAAAATTAAGTAGAGGATACATGTTTATTATAAAGAAAGAACTAAAGATATAAAAGAAAACAAGGAAAATGAACTTGGGTTGCCTCCTAAGAAGCGCTTGTTTAAGGTCATTAGTGTTGGTGCGGGAAGCATCCGACGATCGAACCTAAGTTTTGATAATGGCAAAGGATTCAAAGTTAAAGTTATGTTGTGATCTAACAAGTCTGTCTAAGTGTTTCAGGAAAAGTCCTAGCTGTGGTTAGGCAAGTGAAAATCCTAGGGAGTGGTAACCCTAAGTCATAGGGGGTGGTAACCCTATGCGGAAAGTCTTGGTGGGTTGAGTGCTTCAGGCAAAAGTCCTAAGGGGGGGAAACCCTAGGTGGAAAGTCCTGGTGTCGCGAACCAGGTGAAAGACTGGACCAGCCGGGAAGCGGAAGTCCAGCAGAAAGTCCGGAAGTATCGAGCGCCGAGCAAAAGTCCAGTCGATCTGGAGGATCGCACTGGCAATAGGTAAATCTCCTGAGTGGAGTAGGTGAGGACACGTTCCCCGTAGAGGGAACAGTAGGCGTCGGGTAGACCTAGGGTTTTCGGTTGGAAATCCGAAGTCAGACCCGGACAGTCTGGAGACTGTCAAACTTTCATATTCATACTATTATTGTGTACTAACTTTGTGTTGCAGGTATTTTGGGACTAACATGTTTGCAGGTACCAAAAACACAAAGTACACCTCGGATGAACAGTGTCTGAGGCGCCTCCATGGGGCTTAGAGGCGCCTCGGGTGCAAAGCTGGAGCTGGCTGTGAAGCAAGCTTGAAGGTGCCTTGGAGGAAGCTCAAGGCGCCTTGGACTGGTGGATGAAGGCACCTTGGAGAGCACAGAAGGCGCCTTGAAGAGATAAGTCATGACCAGTTCAAGCTTGATCCACGTGGGTGACTCGGCTAGTTTAAGGCGCCTTGGATGGGCTTTAGGGCGCCTTGAGCACTGTTTAAAAGGGGGTTTCAAGTAGCACCTTCAATCAATGAATTCCAAGCGATCCCTTTGCAACTAGCTACTAACAAGATGACCCGAAAGTGCTGCAACTTGACACCAACGACCCGGAGCTCCGAATCTTCAGATTACTATACTATTGTCGGTATAACTGTCTTTTTCAATTGTACTTAATTGTAATATTTGTACTCTATTCGAGCTTATAGTTGTTGCCCACGGAAAGCGATCAAGGATCGTGGGCCTTCGAGTAGGAGTCGTCACAGGCTCCGAACGAAGTAAATTCCTTCGTGTCTGTATGCTTATTCTAATTTTCCGCTGCTTATTACTCTGTTAATTTTTCGTACGATTTACGAATTCGAAAAGTGAAAGCCACGAGCGCTATTCACCCCCCCTCTAGCGCTTTTCGATCCAACAATTGGTATCAGAGCGGGGTCATTTTGAATCGGTGCAACCACCATCCAAAACAATTTTACGTGGTATTTTTAGATTTTTTTTTCGGAGTCAATTAGAATTTAGCTCTGTAACTATATTCTAATTCTTTTCTCGATTCGGTTTTTGCTCGAAGTTGGTGCAACACCACTCGAGTCCATTTTTTTTAATTATTCCCGCACTACTAATCCAAGACTTAGTCTTGGAACAGATTTTCGTTCTTTTTATCGTGCAGGATTTCAAATGGCCCATCAAGAGGGTTATAGCATCGTTCGTCCCCCGCTCTTCACCGGAGAAGACTTCGGGTACTGGAAGGGGCGAATGGAAACATTCCTCAAAACCCAGTTTGAGACATGGATGATCGTCAAGACAGGACTACAACTCCCATCCGACGAAGACGGCAAGCCGACACCCTGCGAAAAATGGGAACCAACCATAATCAAGAAGGTGGAAGCTGATGCCAAAGCGACCTGCACCCTCCAGTGTGGACTGACCAAGGAGGATCTCAATAGAGTTGGTCCGTTCACATCAGCAAAAGAGCTCTGAGAGAAGCTGATCAAACTCCACGAGGGAGCCTCCGACACAAAAGTAAGTAAACGTGACTTGTTGCTTAATAAATTGTATAATCTAAAAAATGCAGGAAGATGAGACGACCTGTCAACTCCACGCACGTATACAAGACATTCTCAACTCCCTCCACGCAATCGGTCAAAAGGTAGAGAATAGGGACATCATAAGGTATGCACTCAACTCTTTTCCTAGGAGTACATTGTGGGCATCAATGGTAGATGCCTACAAAGTCTCCAAAGATTTATCGTTAATTAGATTAGACGAGCTATTTTCAGAATTCAAACTTCATGAGCAGACTAATACACAGCCTTCCGAGAAAGGAATTGCTTTGCTTGCAGGTACCGGTGGAGCTCGCGAATCAAGATCACGACGAAGAACCAAACAGGAGCCGGAAGCAGAAATCGACTCAGATGAAGAAGACAATGAACTAACCATTGAACTCATGAACCTTGTGAAGAGACTCTACAAGAAGAAGAAAGGCTTCAACAAGAGAGACCTAAAGAAGGTGGTCCAATCCAAGGAGGCTCAACTGAATTCTAAGGTAAAATTTGAGGTGATCTGCTACGGATGCAACCAGAAGGGGCATATCAAGGCCAACTGCCCTAACCAAAAGGAAGCAAAGAAGCAGAGAAGGAAGAAGGCCCTGAAGGCGACATGGGATGAATCTTCTTCAGAAGACAACGACGATGAACTCGATCAGACGAGTTTACTTGCGCTGATGGCCCAGGACCAGATCAACCTGTCCGAGAGCGAGAGCGAGTCGGAGGTCGAGTCTGAGCGAAGCCACGGATCCGTATCCATTTCCGAAGGGCCCGATACCTCTGTAAGTAACTCTCGACTCAATAATTTAGTTAATTATTTGTTACGAAAATTAGCTAAATCAAACCTTAGAGTCAAGTCACTTCTAAAGGAAGTAGAAGTCCTTAAAGAAGTGACTAACTCCGAATCTTTGACTGAACCAGTTCAGACTGGAAACTCAACTCAAGTCCAAAAACTTGAAGAAGAGAATTTCAGCCTGAAAATTCAAGTCAAGGATCTGGAGAAAACACTAGAACGGTTTTCTTTAGGTTCCAAGAATCTTGACCTAATTCTTGGGACACAAAAAGCCGTTTACAATAGAACTGGTCTAGGATTTAAATCAAAGAAAAAATATAAATCTTATTTATCTCTTGTACAAAGAGCAAATAGAAAAATAGTCCAAGCATGGGTCCCCAAGTCAAAATTGATTAATCAAGTTGGACTTGGTCAATATTGGATCCCGAAGGATCAAATACACTACCTCGATAGACCATATCGAGGCTATAATCCAGGGGGAGCAAAAAGAAAGACGATATTAATAAAACGAACATGATTCAAAATTTAAAATTTCAATTAAAAATTCAAAATTAAATTAAAAAAAAATAAAAATTTAAAATTTAAAATTAACTTAAAAAATTCAAAATTAAAAATTCTAAATTAAATTAAAAAAAATCAAAATTAAAAATTTGAAATTAAATTAAAAATTAAAAATTCAATTCAAAATTCGAAACTAAATTCAAAATTCAATTAAAAATTCGAAATTAAAGTAATTCAAAATTAAAAATAAAATCCAATCAAATAAAAATAGAAGAAGGATCCAGAATAGCTGGCACCCCTAACTAAACTACCCGACTGGGTAACCAAACTTAATCTACCCGGCAGGGTAACCGAACTTTACCTACCCGGCAGGGTAAATAGGGTTAGATTAAAATGGGCTAGGTTTAACTTGACCCATGGTACTGGTGAAGTATTGGATGATAGTACGTTGGGGAAACTTAGTCATCGCATGTCTAGGAAGATATGGCTTCGACCTGGTGCATTTGGCTAAGTGGAACTGACCGAAGCTACCCTTTATGGATCTTAACCAGTTAGACCAAGGTTTTGTATTAAGTTCAATGGGTAGGGTTATTTGGAAAACCTCGAAGGAATGATTACTTTATTGATGTCCTTGTGATTCACCATAGCCCAGAAGTTTATCCAAATAACGCTTACTTGTTGAACCCAAAGCTAAACCTGAATCTAACACAAAGTTAAACTAAACCCTAAAATTGAACCTCAATTCATCTCACAACAATTATAGGATTACCTGATTGAAAATTTAGATCGGGTGAGATGACTAAGTAAAATCAAAATTAATTCAAAATTAATTAAATTAAAATTAAATTAAAATTAATTCAAAATTAAATTCCCAATCAAAATTAATTAACTTAAAATTATTTTTCAAAATTAATTAACTTAAATTATTTTTTCAAAATTAATTAACTTAATTTTTTTTTTCAAAATTAATTAACTTAAAATTATTTTTTCTTTAATTATATTAAAATTATTTTTTCAAAATTAATTAACTTAAATTTTTTTTCAAAATTAATTAACTTAAAATTATTTTATCAAAATTAATTAACTTAAAATTATTTTTCAAAATTAATTAAATTAAATTATTTTTCAAACTCAATTAACTTAATTTTTTTTCAAAATTAATTAACTTAAAATTAGTTTTTCAAAATTAATTAACTTATTATCATTTTTCAAAATTAATTAACTTAAAATCATTTTTCAAAATTAATTAACTTAAAATCGTTTTTCAAAATCAACTTAAAAATTATTTTCTTAATCAAACTTAAAAATTATTTTTCAAATCAAATGGAAATTTTTTTAATTAACCTTAAATATGTGTTACCTGAAAATTAATTAAATAATTAAAAAAAAATGCAAATATTACACGTGGCGTCTATCGAAGGCGCCTCCCACACGAGGGAGGCACCCTCGAATGCGGCGGGAAAATTCCCGCCGTCTCAAGTTAAGGCGCCTCGGATTATCTCCGAGGCGCCTCCAAAAGAACTCTTAAGGCGCCTTAAGAGTATAATTGTGCTTATTTTTCACTTATGCTTTAATTCAGCACTTATTTGTCACTTTTTCAAAATTGTGAGTATAATTTCAAAACCACTTTTAAATTGTTTTGAAAATTATAGGGAAAATATATTTTCAAAATCCCAATTTCTTAGAATTTTTCAAAAATATGGACTTAGTTTAGGCTCTACCCTAGAAATCATGTTCCCCTAGATTTAAGCCAGAGCATCTCACAAACACCTAGGTATACCTTGCTTGTGTTTAAAATACATAGAACGGCGTGAGATGCATAGGGTGTAGCATGGACTCCAGTATGCTTATATCTGTGCATCATTATGAGTCTGGGCGTTAAATACTTTATTAACAGTAATCAGGTTAAAGTCATCCAGCCTCAATCAAATCTAACTGGACCAAATGACTTAACTTGACTAACCGAGTGAAAGCTGCTGCCCTTTAGGCAATCAGCAAGTAGCTAAAGGTTAGACAGTTGGTGAAGGAAATGAAGATTTTAAGATTGAGCATGCTTGTACTTTAGGGCTCTGATACCTGATCAAAACAATTTGGATAAGTTAACAACTATTTAACTTGACTCATGCCTGGACTTAAGGACCAACTAAATTTGATTAAATAACCTAAATTAAATATTTAGTTACTCCCTCTTCGTCCTAAAATTTCATAAAGTTCTTATTCCTATTTTTTCAAAATTAAGCTTTTAAGCTAAGTACCTTTTTAAAACTGAAACTACATTTTCAAAATTCAATGTTTACAAAAGGCTTAGCTAAGTGATTCATATAGCAACTTTCAAACTTTCTCAAACTTAGCCACCTTTATAAATTTTTGCTAAAATACTTTTCTAAGTTACCTCTTAGATTCATTCTATACTTAGCTAAAAGTATTAAAAAGCATATTTCTTTACTTGCAAAATTTAAACTCATTGCTTTCAAAAGATTTCTGCTAAGAGACTTCAATTTTTTTTTAAAAAATAATTTGTCTCCAAAAATTCTTTAAAATCTAGCTAAGTTTTTCAAAATTTAGTTAAGTATTTTTTCTAAAAACAACTAAGTTTCAAAAGTGGCTAAAGTCATCCTTCGAAGTCAACCATATATTATCCTTTTAAACTTAGGAGAAAAATATTCCTTTTTAAGTCCTCCTTCTCCCTTAGCTAACAATTTTTTTAGTAAAATTTAATTATAAGCTAAGTGTTATACAAGCATTTTTACCTTCTTTCAAAAGCCTAATTCTGTTTTTTTTTTTAAAAACTTAAAACTTACTTTCAACTAGCTTATTTTTTGATAAATGGCAAAGGGGGAGAGTAGGAAAATTCAAAAGTAAAAATCTGATTCAAAAAGAAAGCCCTGTATTAAGGGGAGCTTCACAAAGTTTAAGTGTTAGCTTAAGTTATGTTTGAATTTGAATTTATATACTTAAGCTTGCTCACTTAAAACCTTTTAAATATATTTATGCATTTGTTTTAATTAACTTTGAATTTAGGTTGCCATAATCAAAAAGGGGGAGGTTGTTGGTGCGGGAAGCATCCGACGATCGAACCTAAGTTTTGATAATGGCAAAGGATTCAAAGTTAAGGTTATGTTGTGATCTAACAAGTCTGTCTAAGTGTTTCAGGAAAAGTTCAGGCTGTGGTTAGGCAAGTGAAAATCCTAGGAGGTGGTAACCCTAGGTCATAGGGGGTGGTAACCCTATGCGGAAAGTCTTGGTGGGTCGAGTGCTTCAGGCAAAAGTCCTACGCGGGGGGGGGGGACCTTAGGTGGAAAGTCCTCGTGTCGCGAACCAGGTGAAAGACTAGACCAGCCGGGAAGCGGAAGTCCAGCAGAAAGTCCGGAAGCATCGAGCGCCAAGCGCCGAGCAAAAGTCCAGTCGATCTGGAGGATCGCACTGGCAATAGGTAAATCTCCTGAGTGGAGTAGGTGACGACGCGTTCCCCGTAGAGGGAACAGTAGGCGTCGGGTCGACCTAGGGTTTTCGGTTGAAAATCCGAAGTCAGACCCGGACAGTGTCAAACTTTCATATTCATACTATTATTGTGTACTAACTCTGTGTTGCAGGTATTTTGGGACTAACATGTTTGCAGGTACCAAAAACACAAAGTACACCTCGGATGAACAGTGTCTGAGGCGCCTCCATGGGACTTGGAGGCGCCTCGGGTGCAAAACTAGAGCTGGCTGCGAAGCAAGCTTGAAGGCGCCTTGGACTGGTGGATGAAGGCGCCTTGGAGAGCACAAAATGCGCCTTGAAGAGATCAGTCACGACCAGTTCAAGCTCGATCCACGCGGGTGACTCGGCTAGTTTAAGGTGCCTTGGATGGACTTTAGGGCGCCTTGAGCACTGTTTAAAAGGGGGGGTTTGAGCAGCACCTTCAATCAACAAATTCCAAGCGATCCCTTTGCAACTAGTTGCTAACAAGACGACCCGGAAGTGCTGCGACTTGACACCGACGACCCGGAGCTCCGAATCTTCAGATTACTATACTGTTGTCGGTATAACTGTCTTTTTCAATTGTAATTAATTGTAATATTTGTACTATATTCGAGCTTATAGTTGTTGCCCACGGAAAGCGATCAAGGATCGCGGGCCTTCAAATAGGAGTTGTCACAGGCTCCGAACGAAGTAAATTCCTTCGTGTCTGTGTTCTTGTTCTAATTTTCCACTGCTTATTACTCTGTTAATTTTTCATACGATTTACGAATTCGAAAAGTGAAAGCCACGAGCGCTATTCACCCCCCTCTAGCGTTTTTCGATCCAACAATTAGCTCTACCACCTCATTAGATTTAATGAAATCGTGATCTTGGAGGGGTAAGATATTTTAGAACCCTCTTACCAAGGGCTCTTATTATGGAGGGAGCTTTCATCAAAAAGTGAAGACTAACTCTCTCCATCTTCATCTTCTTGGAAATTCTTTCAAGCGGTCGAAGACGGTTCAGATCGAGCTTCCAATTATAGGCCCCATGAAAATATGCACACCCAAAAGAAAAACATACCTCTCCCAAGCATGCTATATCAGATAGAACTAGAACCTTATTAAGATGAACTGAGTATGTATCAAAAATTGAATCACATCTAATAAAATCAATTATGGGTACCTCTATAAAGTTTTCCAAAAGATCGCTAGAAATACTAACCTTGCATTGTTGAGATATACCTAAAATTTCTAAACATGTGGATGTGACTTTTGAATCTTGTATTGGCTCTAGCTCTGACTCAAGTGGTGGTGCTTCTGAAGTGGTGATTCTTGGGGCTTTGCTTCTATTGTAGAAGTCCCTACACATTGGTCCACAACATGTTCAATCCTTGTAATTCTCATAATCTCAGAAGGTTGTGTGGATAAAGGAGGTGATTCTTGAGATGGTGCTTCCACAACACAACTCCCTACACTTCCTTTCATAACATTATCATCAACACAAGCATAAAAAAATAAACAAACATCAATATCCTCAGTGGGAGAATCATCTATAGGAGGATCACTAACCTCATTTGCAGTTTTAAGTTGATCTACCACATCACATTCATCATCTGAAAATTTAATTTCATCATAACACCCTGTAAACCCAGGAGGTAAATCTAAAAACTTGTTATCCACTGCATTATCGTCAAAATCCTCATCTTCATATACGTCCAGAAATCTACACTCAACCATATTGGTGTCACAGAATCTACCAAAGTCTTCATTTTCGTTGACCCGCACTTGCCTTTGTGGAAAAGGAACCTTTAGTGAAGGTCTTGGGAAAGATATTTCCTTTTTTCCATACTCCCTTTGAGCTTGTGGAGGAGGTCCAGCTTGCTCATCTAATGTTGGTGTCATCAACCGTTGAGGAAAAGGTACTTGTGGCCTTTGGGAACTTCTTAGAGTAATGGAACTGAGTTCTTGAGGTCTTCTATTGTTCTTCTCCTCAATCCTAAACAAATCTTTCTTCAGAAGTTCTTCATGATTCTTGCCATTTCTCAACTTAATATCATTATCAGTTACACTAGATCTTGTCTGTGTAGGAGGAAGGTCTTTCTTGAACCATTTTGAAACTATGCTATTAATCTTTTCCCCCAAATGTTTGAACTCCTCATTCTGTGACTTCTGAATTTCGACATTCTTGAGTGGTTGAACTGCATTTTGTTTGATAGGCTCTCTTGTATATATGGTTTGTACTTCTTGAATTTCTGAGGGAGATTACATCCAATTTTTTTTTGCTCGACCATCCTTGGAGGTTCAATGCCACTTGATCAATTAATGTATAAGCTTCTTCTATACTCTTGTCCATAAAAGACCCTCCGGCTGATAAATCTAACAAGCATTTATCTGAAAAAGAAATTCCCCTATAGAATATGTGTAGAATTAGCCAATTCTCTAAACCATGATGAGGGCACTGTCATTATAGACTCTTGAATCTATCCCATGCTTCAAATATTGATTCTCCATGTGCCTGAGCAAAATTCATGATGCCACTCCTCATGTAGATTGTTTTGCTTGGAGGGAAAAAGTGATTCATAAATTGCTGCTCCAATTGTTCCCAACTTGTGATGCTTTGAGGACGGAGAGAATATAACCAAGTTCTTGCTTTGTCCTTGATACTAAAAGGAAATGTCATCAATCGGACTGCATCCGCTGATACTCCTTCACAATTCACCATATCACAAAGCTCTAGAAATGTCTCAAGGTGCAGATAAAGACTTTCTGATGCTTCTCCTCCAAATTTGTGACCTTGTATCATGGAAATTAATTCTAGGTCTAGTTGGAAACTTTCTGCTTCAATATGAGACTGCACAATAGGAGATAAAAATTTTGCAGAAATGGTGCAGAGAAATCTCTTAAGGGTCTGCTTGACATGTTAGTGCTCATCAATATTCAAGAAAGGAAAAAAAAATTGAGTAAAAATAGAGATGAAGAATTAATGATAAGATGTAAAGTGTTTTATGAAAAGAAACAAAATGCAGAATTTGAAGACAAGAAAGAAAATGCAGATATTTTTTTTTGAATTATGAGAATGGAAAACCAAAGCTATTCACAAGTCTAGATTAACTAAATTACTAGTCTACTAATGTTAATGCGAACAGTCCCTGACAACGACGCCAAAAACTTGTTATACAACGGCAAGTGAACGGTTTCGTCGTCAGTAATAAAAATATCGAATCCATAGGGATTGTTGATTAAGCACTAGAGATGTCGCAAGGTAAGTTATCTAGACGGTCGAAAGCTGGCTTTGACATTTGCAAACTAACGAGGGTGATTGAAAATGGAAAGAGAAGGATGAGAGAAAGAGAAAGAACTAATCTTGGGTGGAATGAGCTTCGGGAGATGGATTCTAGGATTTCAGTTTCATTGTAATACTAGGAGATACTACATAAATTGTTTAGTTTCTACCCTCTATGTCCATGCTCTTGTAGGAAGTTAGATTGTTCAATATCCCTAAGTATCGAATAGAGACGATCCCTGTGAAATCCTATAACGGTTAACCCCCCTGTCACGAGGGCGCCTCGGTAGATCACTGGGATACACATCTAGTAAATAACACTAAGGATAAGGGTTACCTACCTCCTTATGGAGGAATTGCCTCTTCCTTCAAGAGAATGTCCTAGATGTCTATGAACGGGTTACCCTTGTCACAAGGACCTCTCGGGTATACGATCTAGAGCACTCACTTTACAAGAGCAACAGTTCCTAAGGGATTGTTTCTCCTTTTAAGGGAACATCTTAGACGTCCGGAAAGGGTTACCCCTGCCACTAGGGTACCTTGGTCAATACGCTCTAAGGTATCCCCTTTGCAGGATCAACAATCCTCCACATCAAGCAATCAAAGCATAGAAACGTAAACATGACACACACGCAACTCATCAAGCACGAACAAGGCATCAATAGGTCATTGAATAGAAACAAGGAGAATCTACATAGTTCTACATCTCCATCATATTACAAATACTTCTTAATTCTAGAATAGGATGTCTACTCCATTGTGGGGGAAGAACAACCCCAGAACATAAAGAAAAGCATACTTACAACCTTAGAAGAAAAGGAAGAAGAGATGCTTGATGATTCCGATGTCTTGGTGATGCTTCCTTGCTCCGGAGATGGACGGATCATCAAGGGACGGCGGTGAATGAAGCTCTATGGTTTCCCCCGAAGCAGAAAACTATTTACCAAGGAGAGGGACGAAGTCCCCGAACCAAAGATAATCAAAGAATAGGGTTCTTGACCCTTTTATACCTCCTCCACGCTGCCCTAGAAAACTAGGATTACAGGTGTCCGGTAAACCAGATGTTTCACCCATTAAACCAGATTTTCTCATGATTCACTCTGAAATAAAGTTTTAGCCCTTGAAATTATCTTCAATCTGATACTTGGATAGAGCCCTGGCTCAAACTGAGCCGAAAGTTATGGCGGTTCAAAGTTTGGTCTGCAGTCTGGGCGGAGGTCCAGTTGAACACACGGTTGGGAGGCACGACCGTGCCATTTAGCACGGGAAAAAAATTTATTTCTCTCTGTTGGATCTGAAGAAAAGTTGTAGATCTTGAAGTCAGCTAGATTTTGGTATAAAGAACAGCCCGAAACTCCAACGGACCACAATGTTATGGCCGAATTACGATCGGTCTGTAATCTGCCCAGAATTCAGCACAGCTCTGTTTTGGCGTGGCACAGCCCGTGTTCTTCGTCGCACGGGCGTGTGGAATCCACACGGCCTCACACGGCTTCCTCTCGGATTGAGTCACACGGTCGTGTGGGATCACATGGTCGTGGCCTTCTTCGTCTCTGTCGAGGTCACACGGTCGTGTGGAGTCACATAGCCATGACCTTCCTCCCCTCTGGAATGTTGTCACGGCCGTGTGCTACTTGGCCATGGGTTGATTGGCACGGCCAAGGCCCTCTTCATCTATGGATTGCAAGCACGGTTGTGCCATTTGGCACGACCGGAACATGCTCATGGCCACACGGCCGTGTGGCCTCGCACGACCCAAGCTCCTATGTGCACTTTTGCTCTATTTTCGCTCCAAATAACGTCCTGTCAACAAGAAAATAAGCAAAGAGTAGATCTCCGAATAAATATAATGAAAGTATGACATTATAAAGAAATAGGGTGCAATAAATATAGAATATGCTATGAAATACAAGTAGATGTGCGTCCAAATATGCATAAATGATCATAAGATCTACACACATCAGGTATCCACCTCAAGAAGAGGTGACTAATCTAAGGATCCACACACGACATGCTATCTCCACTAATGAAAACCTCCTTCTTGGTCGCAGCCGGAGGCGGAGAAGCCTCGTACAAACTCACACACAACACAAACACAAATACAAGAAGAAACTCTAAGAATACAAGTGAATACACGTTTCTTCTGGCTACTTGTTGTTGCCTCTTGAACCTTGAAGATGCTCCTGAAGTGACTTCAAGAACTAGCGTGAGTGCTGGAGAAATTGTTGTGAAGATTGTTATAAGCTTGCAGGAGAAGATCGCAAAGATCCGTGGAGAAAAACACTCTGCAACGGCTATATCCTGTGCTCCCAATCGATTGAAATCAATCCTAATCGATCGCCACATCAGCTCTGCACAATCCCAACCGTCCATCACCTGCATCATGTGCAACGGTCGAATTCCAATCGATCGGCCAATCGATTGGGACATTCTGAATCGATCCACTGATCGATTCAGATGCTTTCTGTGTTCTCACGATCGCGCGAGAACTCCCAGCTCCAATCGATCGATCGGTCGATCGATCGATTAGAGATTCCCAATCGATTGCCCAATCGATTGGGAAGGCCTCTGTGCTCGCAACTCATACTCCCAATCGATTGACCAATCGATTGGGTCATTTCTTCCTTCACAGCACACTCCAATCGATCGACTGATCGATTGGACCCTAGTTCAATTGATTGACCATCCTGGACTTGACTCAATCTCAAGTCCAAAGTCTCCAACCCACTCCCGGTCAACCGTGACCTGTTGGGTCTCCATGCCTAGCATTTGGCCACACCCGACCAACCTCGAACTAGCCTTCTAGCCTCGTCCATCAGTCTCGCGTCCCTCGGATATCTCCCCATCCTTCACGTCTTGCCTTCAGGAGCTTCCTTCGGCCTCATCCTAGTTGTCAGGTTTTCCTTGCCAAGTCATACCAGGACTTACCTTACCAAGACCACATGCTTGGACTTACACCCTTTGCCAAGATCACACTTGGACTTTCCAATTGCCTGACTCATCACCAGGACTTTCTCCTTTGCCAAGATCACACTTGGACTTTTCAATTGCCTGGCTCCTCACCAGAACTTTTCCTTTGCCAAGATCACACTTGGACTTTCTCCTACCTAGCTCCACACCCAGACTTTCCCGTTGCCTGGCTCCTCACCAGGACTTTCCAAATGCCTAACCTCCAGTTAGGACTTTCCCAGTCAAGTCTCCTGTCAACCTTAACCTACTTGACTTGTATTCTCATCAACCTGGTCAATCCTTTGACCATCTCCATAACCAGACGATTGCTCCAGCAATCTCCTTATATTGTCAAACATCAAAACTCAAATCCCGACTCAAGCTTGACTCAACTCAAGCTTGGTCAACCTTGACCTAGAAAAATTGCCCCAACAATCTCCCCCCTTTTGATGTTTGACAATACCTCGAAGTTAGGCTAAATCCTATAGCCTTAACCTCTTCTTTATACCAAGGCTAAATCCCATAGTCTCAACATCTTCTTTATACCAAGGCTAAATCTCATAGCCTTAACCTCTTCTTTATCACAAGGCTAAATCCCATAGCCTTAACCTCTTCTTTATACCAAGGCTAAATCTCATAGCCTTAACCTCTTCTTTATCACAAGGCTAAATCTCATAGCCTTAACCCTTTCATGACAAGGCATGAATGAAGGTTTCCTTCATTCTCTCCCTTTCCTAGAGGGCAAACTCCCCCTGCTTGGGATGAAGACCTAACTTAACCTTCCATTCTCCTCCTTTGTCACACATCAAAAACTGAAAACAAACTCTTCTCCATAAGAGTTAACTCTACATTGTTGACAAGCTCATATGTTACGCAATGAAGATCTCATATTCTTCATTGCCGCCAAAGCTCCCCCCTTGAGCTCTACTTCACTTCACAATGCTCATCCTAGAGCATGCATCAACTTCCCAATGAAACTCGCACTCATTGTATTCAATGCTCCCCCTTGAGTAATAATCTTCTTCTCAATGCTCATCCAAGAGCATTTTTCACTTTACCAATGAAGGTGTGATCCCCCTTCATTAATTCAATGCTCCCCCTTGAGTAGTAACCTACTCCACAATGCTCATCCGAGAGCATTTATCATCCTAGCAATGGAGATAACTAATCTTCCATTGTTCCCCGATACTCGACCCTAAGTATTATCCATCACGAAGGTTTAACCCCCTTCCAAGGTCCTTGAAAGTAAATTTTCATGCATTCAAGGAGTAACTCCTCCTAAAAATATGGTCAAACTTCTGTCATTGCACCAACAATAATTTGGAGTTCCTAAACAGTTAGGAAAACCAAAACTTGAAGTTTTGAGGTTCAAAATTCAATAATGAAACTAAACCCCAACCTAACCTTCACCTAAGTCTACCGTAACCAATTCATACTTGTTTTCATCATAAAAACTCCCCCTAAATATATACAAATGTATTCCAAGGGATTTGGAATGGTTATTGGAACTTGAAGTGGCTTAATGTGCTAAAATCAACCTTTTCCAACAATAATCAGACTTCCCAACCGATTGAAGTTGGGACTCAATCGATTGAAGCTACTTCAATCGATCCATTGATCGATTCCGCAAGCTTCTGCTTGCAGAAATTCCCTCTGAATCGATCGACTGATTGATCCATCCTGGGTCAATCGATTGGCTGATCGATTCACTGACCTTCTGTTCATGGGAATGAACTTTCCAATTGATCGGCTGATCGATTGAAACTCATCCAATCGATTGACTGATCGATTGAGTTTCTGATTTCTCGGAAATTCAATTTCAACAGACTTTAGAAACTCTCCAAAAATTTTACAAACCTTTAAAAATCATGAAAACTCATGTAGACATTATTTAGGGTATATTCTATCAAGAAAAAATAGTTTTCTATGAAAATACTTCCTATTTTCAAAAATTGACACAAACTTGAGACCTTGTAAAAATTTTAGTATTTTCTTCCAAGTTTGTATCTAACTATTCAATGGTGATTGCTATCAAAAGATAGTCTTCACCAAGGTTTTCCAAAAGTCTTTTAAAATCATTTTCAAAACCAATATCCAACCATGTTCCTTGGGCTCAATGCACATGACTTGTACATTAGCTTTCCCAATGATTAGAAGACATATAACTATGTGTTTTGATGAACCTAAAACTCAACGAGATTCACTAAATCAACATCTTGAGATTTGTTCACCATCCTAACATCTCACTTGTATCTAATGTGTACTAAAACATATACAAGTCACCTTATGGTTCTTTGTGAGATGTATATTTAGTTTTGCTCTAAACTAAGGGATCATGCATAACTATCTAGGCATTATGAAACTTATGATCATCCACCTAGGATGTCACTTGGGGTCATCCCACTTGTTGAAATATTTACCATTCATAATAAATGCCTTTTGTCCTTAATTACAAGGAAATTAACATAATGCATGATGTTACATGGCATACATCAAAATAAGCAATTTTCAAAAGAGAAAAAAAAATGCTATAGGTACATGATGTATGTATGGCATGACATAATATTTTTGTGTCTTTCATACTAAAAATGAATGCAACATATGATGTCATGGCATATGATAGGCAATCAATCATGACACTTTAGCATAAGTAAAATATACCTAGATAATCTATCTAAGTATCCTTAATTCTTAGCTAGACCTTAAAATTAACCAAGATTGCCTATTTCTTAAAAAAGACTGCCAAAACCCAACTTGGCATGTCTTTTACCCTTTCTTATTTGTACCAATTGAAATTAAGAATTAAATCCTCAAAATTTTGTTTGACACATGTTACTCCCTCAAGGAGTAATCTTCTTAGATTTAAGACTTAGGTTTGCTCTTAACTCTTAAAGAAGTTATCTAAGTCCTAACTTGACATTTCTTTTGCTTGGGGGTGTGGCCGACTCGACCTTGGCATGGCCGAGCAAAAGTACTTCACAGGGCCGTGTAGATCTACACAACCATGCCAAACGGCACGACACCACATGCTCCTTCTTGGCTTTGTTCACACGGCCGTGTCTGTCACACGGTCGTAATCTTTTCCTTCTCTATTGGTCTCGTACACCCGTGTGGCGCACACGACCTTCTTCATCTTCATCTCTGGAGTTCTCACACGATCGTGCGAAGTCGCATGACCTTGACCTCCTTCTTCTTGGATGGACTCACACAGGCAGTGTGAGTTACATGACTTTGTGCTCCTCCACCCCTGTAAGTGTCACACGGCCGTGTATGGTACACGGCCAGGTTCTGTCAAGACTGAAATTACTACACTTCCTCCTTACTGACTTCTCCAATGCTTCTGTGCCCATGCAATAATCATGGCCAACTCATGGAAGCTATGTCCAACCTGAAAATAGAAACAAAATCAAATTAAAACTCTAACTAATGAAAAAGACAACTCAAATTAAATCTAACAAAAGAACCCTTGGGTTGCCTCCCAAGAAGCGCTTGTTTAAGGTCATTAGCTCGACCTCATCTCCATTTTCACGGCTATACCCAAGGAGATACGGATTTCTCTCCTAAGGTTGAGTGAGTTCATTCTTCCCTCATTCTCGCACTCGGAGGGCAGATGTATTTTTCACTTTTAATGGGAGGCCTTCTCCCAATGCTTACCGGATCAGGTTCTTCATCCGGCGGCCTCCCATGAGGATGGAAGTTTCAATCCTCAAATTTGCAAGCATCTGCCCCACTGCAAACACTCACTAGAAAAGAAGAGACATGATTAGAAGAATTAGATAAATCATATCCCAACCATTCCTTACCGATTACCAATGAAAGTTTATGATTTTTCACATCAATTATTGTTCCAACTGTCACAAGGAAGGGTCTTCCCAATATGATTGGAATTTTCGGATCTTATTCCATGTCAAGTACCACAAAATCTGTGGGAATAATGCTCCCATCAACTACTACCGGCACATCTTTCACAATACCCATAGGGTACCTGTAAAAATTATCAACCAATTGCAGTGTCATGGTAGTAAGTTTAAAGTTTTTGAGCTCTAACTTATTACAAATTGAATATGGAATGAGGCTAACACTAGCCCCCAAATCACAAAAAACTTTTTCTATAAATTCAGTTCCTATAGTGCAAGGTATATAAAAGCTTCCTAGATCTTGAAGCTTTGGGGAAATATTCTTCCCAAATAAAGCGCTACATTCCTCGGTAAGAGCTACAGTCTTGATATCCCCTTTTCTTCTTTTTTTGGACATAATGTCTTTCAGAAATTTGGCAAACTTTGGCATTTGTTGAATCGCATCAATCAAAGGTACCTCAACACAAATATCTTTAACTTTATCCAAAAATCTGCCAAACTCTTCATCTTTCTTCATCATGATTAATCTTTGAGGAAAAGGGATTACTTGACTTTGATGGTAAAGTGGAAGAGTCTCTTCAACCTTCTTGGTACTTTCCTCTTCATCTTGAATCTGAATTGATTCAAGTGTTGGAGGAGAGAACTCTTCTTGACTTTCCATCCCTTTTAGAGCAGTCACTTGAGGATCTCCCAAGGTCCATCTGCTCCTAAGTTCAATTTTGTTACAGTGTTCCATTGGGTTGACATCAGGTTTTCTTGGAAATTGTCCTAGGTCTCTTGAAGATGATGAAGCTATCTGTGCAATTTGTCTATCTTGTATTTTCTGGTGCTTCTCTGAATTATCTATTCTCTGAGTGAGTAGCTTGATCTCTTGCTTCATTTCATTTTGATTGGAAATAACTTCTTCAAACATTTTCTCTAATTTAGAAAATTAATAGTCTTGAGAAGATTGTTGTTGATAGCCTTGCTGTCCAGGCTGATAGCTCGATCTAATCCCCGTGGATGGTCCTTGTTCTTGATTATTTCTATAAGAGAAGTTTGAATGATTCTTCCAACCAGGGTTGTGTTGGAATCCCAAGGTTATTTTGGTGTGATCAACAAGTTAAGTTAGGTCATGTGTGTTTCTAACCTGGTGTCTAAGTGTACAGGAGCTTAGGAGCACAGGTAGTCGAGTGGAAGACGCGGCTAACGAGAAGAACGGCACGCGGTGCATCCGAGGGACGAGGCACTGCGGAAGAGTACACCGTCGGACGAGAAGGAAGCGTGCGGTGGTTCCGAGAGATGAAAGCCAGACCGGAAGACTGCTCGAGGAGCAAGAGACGGAGCTAGCGAGAAGGACGGCACGCGGTGCGTCCGAGGGATGAAGACTGCGGATGAGTTCGCCGGCGGACGAGAAGGAAACACGCGGCAATTTTGAGGGACAAGAAGCCGGAGGGAAGCACGCTTGAAAAGACCAGAAGTTGGGTTCGGGTGAACCCTTTTCCGAATGGTAGAGATCACCCAAGCAAGCGGATCCTGTGTTGAAGACCCGGACCGAGGCGAACTGAACCGGAACAGTGGTCCCCAGATGAAAAAGTCAACATCTATTGACTTTAGGCTCCAGGGCGTCCGGAACCATTCCGGGCCCTCGGAGCAGCCCAGGGCGCCCGGAACCATTCCGGCCGCTCGGAGCAGCCCGGGGCGCCCAGAACCCTTCCGGGCGCCCGGACCTGGTTTGTTGACCAGATCGCGTCAAACGCGATCTAAACGTTGGGGGATAAACTTTTATCCCCCCAGGGCGCCCGGAACCCCTTCCAGACGCCCCAACCAAGGCTATAAATATAGCCTTGATCCAGAAGTTTTTCAATCAGTTCAAAAATTGTAACAACGCTTGTGCGCTTCCACTGTTTAGATTAGCTTCTTTCTTTCTGTGCCTACATTGCTGTAAAAGAGGCTTCTCCGCTTGAAGGAGATAGTAGTGCGATCATTTTCCTTGGATTAACAACATCCCCGGTTGTAACCAAGTAAACATCTGGTGCCTCATCTTTTTCTGTTTTGATTTATTGCTTTTCTATTTTTTATGCAAGTGTTAGTTTGAAAAGTCGGGAAGGGTTGTATTTTATTTTTACAGGGCTATTCAACCCCCCTTCTAGCCAGCCGCAATGGTCCTACAAGTGGTATCAGAGCCGAGGCGCTTCAGGAGGACTAACCGCCGAACGAAGCAATGAGATGGTCGGACCAAGCATCCACCCACCGAAATTCGAAGGGGATTTCGTCACTTGGAAAAAGCTGATGCAAGTATTCTTTACCACCGATTTTGAATTAATGCTTACAATGGAATTTGGTTTTATAGCACCGGAAGGTAAGGAGAAAATCAATTGGATGAAAAAGGAGCAGGCCGACTTCATGGCGAACGACAAAGCATAATACCATCTGCTAAGTGTTCTTCCGCCTCAAGAAGTCAATAGAATCAGGAACTACGACTCGACAAAGGAACTTTGGGAGAAATTCCTCGAGATGCACGAGATCTGCTTCGCTATCAGCTCACCAGCCTGCGACTTGGGGAAGACGAGATAGTCACGCATCTGCACTCGAGAATAAAAGAAATCATTACCGGACTTTCGAATCTCAGAGAAAAGGTAAGTAACCGAGATTCGCTCAGGTACGCACTGAATTCCTTTCCTAGACATACCAAATGGGCATCATTAGTAGATGCCTTTTACATTTCTAAAGATTTAGAAAAAATTTCATTAGAAGAATTCTTTTCAACATTTGAAGTGCATGAGTCAAGATGTGCAGGAATGAAGGAGCCCAAGAACAACGTCGCCCTCAAAGCTTCGAGAGATGAACCAGAGTAGGAATCTTCTCTTGACGACAAGGAAATGGTAATAATGGTAAGAAGATTCAAGAAACTTTGTAAATCCAGATCTACTAACCATCCGCAGGGGAAGAAGAAAAGGACGATCCGTTGCTACCACTGCGACGAAGAAGAACATGTCAAGGACAACTGCCCCAAGATTAAGAACAAGGACAAGGAGAAGGGTAAGAAGCCTATCCAAAAACGAAAGGCCCTAAAAGCGACGTGGGACGATACCTCGTCGGAGTCGGAAGTCGAGGTATTCTCTGGTCTTGCTCTAATGGCAAGTCATCAAGACGACGACTGCGAGTCAAGCTCTTCCGAAATGAGCATTGAGAGCATCGATGAAGGGGGAGCCACGTCGGAAGCAAGCAGCAGTTCAGGGGGAGAAACAGACAACGAGATCGACAAGGTAAGTCAAGTACGATCTCTTCCTCCCGATAAAATGTTTAAGTTCATTAAACTTTTAACAAAAGATTGCTGCAAATTAGAAAACGGAAATAAAAATTTAAAAGTAATTTTAGCTAAGTAATGTCCCTTAGAAGAATTAGACAAATCAAAATTAGAAAATGAGAAATTGAAATCAGAAAATAAAGATCTGAAAATTCAAGTAGATAATTTGAAAAAACCATGCATGCTCATCTAATTTTAGAAAATTTAAAAATTTAAATTGGTATTATAGATATCACCAGGGACAAATTAGGAATATTTCAAGAAAATATGTACCTAAGAAACATTTAGTTAATCCAGTAGGCTGGAACCTATATTGGGTTCCTAAATCTTACTTAGTCTAAAGTTTAAACGAAATTAGCGCCTTCAGTGAGAAAATTAAAACAGTGAATTTCTCTATGAGGCTTTGTCTAAGGAAGTAGTTGTTGCTCCAATAACCAAGAAGGCCTAGTGCCTCGCCACGATCTGGAAGCTAAAATATTGAAATAAATATTTAATTAACTTACTAATAAAGCATTAATATTAGAATTAATTAATGCTTTTAGAGTTTTTCGAACATTTTTTCCCAAAAAAAGAAGAATTTTTTCAAAGTCTTAAAAAATTTTTTAGAAAAATTCTTGAGTGTTTTTTCTTTCTTAGAAAACTTCTCTTTTATACTTAGAAAAATTTTTAGAAGATATTTTTTCCTAAGTTAGAATTTTTTTACTTAGAAATTTTTTAAAAATATTTTTAACTTACAAATTCTCAAAGATTTAAGTTAGATTTTTTTTTAAAATTTATCTCAAAAATATTTTTACTTAGAATTTTTTTGAAAAACTCTCAAAAATCATTTTTTTTTCCTAAGTTAAAAACTTTTTCCTGAAACTAGAAATTTCTGCTTAAATTACTTAGAAAATTTTCATATTTTTCTTAAACTTAGAACTTTTTTAGAAATATTTTTTCAAAGTCTTTAACCCTTAGATTATTTTACTTGGAACCCCATTTTTTTTTTTTTTGATCAAAGGGGAGAAGGAAAAGTATAAGTCTAGGGGGAGGTAGACCAAAATTTAACTTATTTTATTTTTGCACTTAATTACAAATTTAGTTAAGTTTATTTTATGTCTATGTTTACCCTAGCTTAACTTGGGTTGCTCACACCAAAAAGGAGGAGATTGTTGGAACCCCAAGGTTGTTTTGGTATGATCAACAAGTTGAGTTAGGTCTTGTGTGTTTCTAACCTGGTGTCTAAGTGTGCAGGAGTTTAGGAGCACAGATAGTCAAGTGGAAGACGCAGCTAACGAGAAGGACGGCATGCAGTGCGTCCGAGGGACAAGGCGCTGCGGAAGAGTACACCGGCGGACGAGAAGGAAGCGTGCGGTGGTTCCGAGGGACGAAAGCCGGAGCGGAAGACTGCTCAAGGAGCAAGAGACGCAGCTAGCGAGAAGGACGGCACGCGGTGCGTCCGAGGGACGAAGACTGCGGATGAGTTCGCGGGCGGACGAGAAGGAAACACGCGGCGATTTTGAGGGATGAGAAGCCGGAGGGAAGCCTGCTCGAGAAGACCGGAAGTTGAGTTTGGATGAGCCCTTTTCCAGATGGCAGAAATCACCCAAGCAAGCGGATCCGGAGTTGAAGACCCAAACCGAGGCGAACTGAACCGGAGCAGTGGTCCCTAGATGAAAAAGTCAACATCTATTGACTTTAGGCTCCGGGGCGCCCAGAACCATTCCGGGCGTCCGGAGCAGCCCGGGGCGCCCGGACCTGGTTTGTTTACCAGATCACGTCAAACGCGATCTGAACGTTGAGGGATAAAGTTTTATCCCCCCAGGGCGCCCGGAACCCCTTCCAGGTGCCCCGACCAAGGCTATAAATATAGCCTTGATCCAGAAGCTTTTCAATCAGTTCAGAAATTGTAACAATGCTTCTGCGCTTTCACTGTTTAGATTAGCTTCTTTCTTTCTGTACTTACATTGCTGTAAAAGAGGCTTCTCCGCCTGAAGGAGATAGTAGTGCGATCATTTTCCTTGGATTGACAATCTCCCCGGTTGTAACCAAGTAAACATCTGGTGCCTCGTCTTTTTCTGTTTTGATTTATTGATTTTCTATTTTATATGCAAGTGTTAGTTTGAAAAGTCAGGAAGGGTTGTATTTTATTTTTACAGGGCTATTCAACCCCCCTTCTAGCCGGCCGCAACAGTCCTACAGGTTGTATGTGTTGGAGTATAGATTATTCTATTTCTGATTGTAACTCATGATAGCATCACACTGCTCTATTCGATTAATTTGTGTAGAAATAGATCCTAAAGGACATGAGTCTTGAGAATAATCTAAGCTTCCACAAGTTTCACAAACACATATTATGGCATTTACCGTGCTAGAATTTGTACCCATATTTTCTAGCTTTTTAGTGAGAGCATCCAGTTTTGAAGACATCAAAGTAATTTCATCTATATCAAATTTTCTTGACGCTTTAGCTGGTGGTGCATAAGAATAGCCTCCACTTCATTCTGTTGCCCATTGGTGATGGTTTTGCGCTACACTCTGAATTATATCCTCGGTCTCATCTAAACTTTTATTCATAAGTGCCCCTCTAGCTGCAGAATCTAGAGACGCCTTTGTATAATAGTTGATGTCATTATAAAAAGTATGTAGAACCAATGATTTTTCTAATCCATGATGTGGACATTGTTTGAGCATATTGTTGTATCTATCTCATGCTTCAAATAAAGATTCCAAGTCTGATTGTCTGAAGCTTGCAATTAGATTTCTCATATGAGCGGTCTTACTTGGAGAATAGAATTTATCAAGGAACTGTTGATCACATTGCTCCCAAGTGGTTATGCTATTAGTTGGTAAAGAATTCAACCATTATTTTGCTCTATCTCTTAAAGAAAACTCAAATAATAATAATCTCACTGCTTCGGATGGAACACCGTTCATCTTCATTGTGCTACAGATTTCGTAGAAAATTTCAAGATGTTGATTAGGATCTTCGTGTGGTCCGGCTCCAAATTTATTTTGTTGCACCATAGTGATTATTGCAACCTTGATCTCAAAATTATTAGCTTCAATAGATGGTCTTGTAATACTAGAACGAAGCCCTCTAGTATAGGGTGCTACATAATCTTTCAATGGTTTGTTTGTCATCTTAGAGTGTTCTTGTTCTTCTTGATTTCTTTGCAAAATCTTCCTTCTATAAAAAGTTCTATCAATCTCTGGATCAAGAGGTAATAGATTTCCTGCAAAGTTAGATCTACGCATACAAGAACAAGATCTCAAGTTTTTTTTTTAGCATTTCTTTTTACTTGAAAAATAAACTAGATCAAAATGCTAAAAATATAAAATACAGAATTTGAATTACAATAAGTTAAATTGCAGGAAAAGTAAACAGAAATAAAAGGTAGGATTGTGAAAACAGAATTTCTAAGGCTAGTTACAACTATGTAATAGAAAAGAAAAGAAAGGTCTTGTCTAACTCAAATGATTATTTCTAATGTTATAGACGCAGTCCCCGACGACGACGCCAAAAACTTGTTACGCAACCGCAAGTAAATGATTTCATTATCAGTAATAAAAAGATATCGAATCCACAGGGACTTGTTATAAGCACTAGAGATGTCTCACAACGAATTAGCTAAACAATCGACAAAGTGAATGTACTGAGTAGCAACTAGAAATAGAGATAGAAAAGTAAATGTAAGAACTTGGTTTTTGTGAGAGTTCTAGGAGTCCAGTTTCATTGTGATATTTATCAATGTAAGGTGATCTACCAATTCTTATCCTCAATTGTCATGCATTTGCAGGAAATTGTTGGTTTCCTCCTACATAAGTCAACCGACAATGAGATTTTATCTATACCTCTAGTAATTTGATAGTTATGGTCTCCATGAAGTCCGTTAGCGGGCTAGCCTGTCACCAACGCCCCTCGGTCATACAACATAGAAGCACATCACTAATCCACATAAAGGCATAGGGAATAAATGCACTCAACCAATCCACCTCCTTGTAAGACTAGCTTCACCCTTCAAGGTGATTCCCTATATGTCCGTTAGCGGGGCAGCCTATCACTAGCGCCCCTCGGTCATACGATCTAGGGAATCCCTCTACGAGATCCACAAGTAGCACAAACATCCAATCAAGCAAGGAAATCATATCCAAACACAACAATCCACACAAGATCAAATAGATACAAAACATAACAACATCATTGATATAGAAAATTGGCATATACATGAGATTCTTACATCAAATCATGCCACAAATACTCCCTTAGTCCTAGAACAATGAATCTACTCAATAATGCAAAGATAGAGATCTGAAAATAAAGGGATCACAAACATTTCAATCCAAATCGAGAGAAGAGAATAGAAATACTTATCTAGTGACGATAAGTGATCTTTGGAACCAATCCCTCGCTTTTGGAGTTGAAACTGAGATGGAAATATCTTAGGAACGCTGGATCATGGCTAGAGAAGATGGAGATTGGCCCCCAAACTTGATCTCCCCAAAAGGGAGAGCTTCCTCCCTTTGGAAAGAGGAAGAAGCTCCTTATATAGTACAGGGCACGGGCACCACACGGCCTGTACCACGGTCGTGTCGCACACACGACCCCAGCTGCTCTGCCCTCGGCCAAGGTCACCCGACCATGTTGCCTTCACATGACCGTGTAACTCTCTGCCTCTGGCTGGCTCACATGGCCGTGCCAATCTTTGCCTCTGGAAACCTCACACGACTATGTGACACACACGGCCTGGGCTTGCCTCTTCTCTTGAAATGTTGCATGACCATGTGGAGAAGTTTCTTGGGCTGTGTAGATCCACACAGCTAGGTTCTGGTTGTGCTTGCTGGGATGACACGGTCGTGCCAATCCACACAGTCGTGTCATTCTCCTCCTCTGGTGAAGCTACACGACCTGTCTACTCCACATGGCCAAGGTCATTTTCCTCCCTGCACCTTTGACGTGGTCATGTGGCTCATATGACCAATGTTGTCTTCCTTTGCTTGTTTCCTAGATCAGCCATGAACACCATTTCTTCTCCAAATTCGACTCCTGAAGATAGAAAATACACAAGAGCAGATCTTCTGTAACAACCTAAATTTCCTCATTTCGAGTCTTAATAGTATTTAAAAATGCTATAGAAATATTCTAGAGATTTTTAGAAATTTTTAGAGTATTTTTATGTAATTTTTAGAGGTCGTTTGGTAATTTTACTGAACGAAAGAAGTTTCGACAAAAATAATGTCCAAGCCAAGATTCGAACCGGAGACCTCCGGCCGAGCCAACTCTTAAGCGAATCTGGCTGACCAAGTGTCCAAGCGGACAATGCTGATAAGATAGGTAGCGAAATATATTTAAGGAATAGCATTGAATAAGAACCCTAGTTATAAGAAGAGAACTTAGGTATTAACCCGAGACCTAATTCCTTCTCACCTCTTCTTCTCTCACGCGCAGCGTGTCGCCATTCTTTGCTCGGGCGGAAACACAAAGGAGGCTAGGGTTTCGACTCCGGTGGCCGGCCAAGGGTCCAATCCGAGAGCTCTTTCCATCCTTGTGATCCTCTCGTCGAGGGGAAACCGTGAGCACGAAGAGGAGGTCGAAGCTTGCAATCTTCGAAACCCTAGGAGCCCTTTTCTTCTTCGGTTGTAAGTCCAAGAACACGAAGGGTAAGTTGCTTCTCACCTGTAGTAAGAGTAGTTTCGGTTTCTTGTTTTTTTTTTCGAAGCATGTTGTAAGGGGCAGCGCTTTGAAGTTTCTACCGTGGGTTGAGGTTTCGGATTTTGTGTAGAGAATTGTGATTGTTAAGGATTGTTAAAATAGATCCAAGCTTCTGGTTTTTCTTCCTTGCAATTCTGCTGAAGCAAGTTTATAGATTTTGGTTGCTCAATAAAAGTTCAAGTCGTGAATAAGTTTTATATAGGTTTTTGTTTTAATTTTTCAGCAAGCTTAATTTGGTTGGTTTTGTGTTATGTAATAAAGATGATCAGCCTTTGGAAGCTTATTGTTAGCTATTAGTCCCTTTTTCACCTTTCTGTCCATTTAGGTTACTTCAGGCTGATCTGATAAACATGTACGGCCAGAACTTCTTTTACGTTTCCTTGCCGTGGTAGTGTGTAAGAGGAATGGAGATAATTCTTTTTGGTTTTGATAGAAGGTTCCTTATCAACTGCATTGTGCATAATCTGTTAGATGTTTTTTTTTGTAAGAATGCAGATAGTTTTAGTTCTTAAAGCATGCAATTAAGCTTGTATGCAGAATTCCATTCATAGTGCAGGTTTTTATAGGTATGGCTTGCAGATTTTTGTGGGCATAGTATGCAGAAATTTATTAGTAGTATGCAGATTTTTGTGGGCATAGTATGCAGAAACTTATTAGTTGAGAATATTTGAAATTTAGTGCAAATTTTTGTTAGTCCTAGTATGCAGATTTATTTTTTGTTTGAACTGAAATTTTTGGAACTTCTCAAGCACAGCAGTTTTAGTTTGTTTAAGTATTCAATTTCAGTTTGTTTAAGCATTCACTCTTAGTATGTTTAAGTGTGCAATTTCAGTTTATCTAAGCATTTTAAAGTTAGAATTTGTATGAGACATTGTTTTTAGAGGTATTAACAAGTATAAGAAAGATAAAGTATAAGAAAGAAAAAGGTCAAGGCCTTAAGTAGATCCCAAAGTCAAGACTTTAGGGATTTTGACACACAAGGTGCTTATTAAAATGCCGAGACATTATATATTAGAAGTAATAAAAGATAACAAGTATTTTATTTTAAAAAGGCTAGTACCTGACTTCCAAGGTTGTCGTTAAACAAATTCAGGTGACCAATTCCAAGGTCTTAGCCCTGGTAAGACCAAGGTCTTTACCCTCGTAGGACTGGTGACTAGCTACCACAGTCCCTATTAGGGAGCACGCATTGGTACTAAGCCTGGGCCCTAGAGAAGCTTTATTATTATTTTGAAGTATTAAAGTATAAATTTTAAACAAGTGAAATAAGCTTCACATAGGTTTAAAATTCAGCAAGTTTAGTTTTCTTATATGCTGACATGTTGTTTAGATCTGCTTACATGTTTAGTATTTCAGTATGCTATGTTTCTTTTGCTATTAGATGAGCATGAGTAGTATTTCTTTCTGAGCATTTAGTTTTAGATTTCCTTCAGCTACATGCATATTCGAGTTTTTGTGAATTAGACAGCGCTTACTAAGCATTCGCTTATAGTTTGCATTTCCTCTTACTGCAGATAAAGGAAAGGAAAAGCTATAGCAAAGGAAGGTGACAAGGAGGTGTTCGATGATGTGTGTGATGCCAGGACTATGGGAGAGACTTGGGACGTTATTGAGTTTCCATGTTTTAGTGAATAAGAAATATTGAGATTGTACTTTATATTCCATGTAATTTGAGATTGTACTCTATACTCCATGTCATTTGAGTCTATTCTTGTTTTAGATTGCATGCTAAGATGAGTTCGGTTTAGTTAGTAGGCACTTTGTGGTTGTATTGAGATATAGTTTCATATGTTACTGCTATTATGTGTTATATGTGCATGTCAGTATTGTATTGTATTTTAGTCCTGCTGTACTGCATATACTCTGCCGAAATTTTAAGTTTTCTGAAAAAAAAATAATGTACAGTTTGCTATACTAGTGAGTAAGAATTTATAGTAGTTATGTAACGGTCACCTTTAGAGAGTAGTATATGAGAAGGGTGGTCGTTACATCTTCGAACAAAGAAAAGTATTTATGATGAAAGTAAGTCAAAGAGTATGAAAGTGTATAGACAAAGAATGTGTAAAATATGTAAATGTGCATTAAAACATGCTAAACAAGTGTATCTAATCTAAGCACATCAGTGTACAAGAGCTTAGGAATACAAGAAGTCGAGCGGAAGACGTATCTAGCGAGAAGGATGGTATGAAAAAAGGAGTCGACGAGCTTGGTGCATCCTGTTGGACCCCGTGGTTGTTTTGATGTGATCAACCAAGTTATATTAGGTCTTGTTTGGTTTTGATCCCTGTGTCTAAGTGTGTTGGAGCTTAGGAGCGCAGGAAGTCGAGCGGAAGATGCGACTAGTGAGAAGGATGGCATGGGAAGGGAGTCGACGAGCTCGGTGCGTCCGAAGGAAGAAAGAGCTACGGAAGAGTGCACCGATGGACGAGAAGAACGTGCAAGACATTCGAGGGATGAGAAGCCGGAACGGAAGCCTGCTCGAGGAGAAGGCCGGAAATTGGGTTTGAGTGAGCTCTATTTCGGTTGGTCGCAATCACCCAAGTGATCAGAGCTTCGAAAGAAAAAAAGGAGTCAAAAGGAGCTGGAAAAGCAAGCTGAAGGCGCCCTCAATGAAGTGTTGAGGGCGCCTCCGCTGCCTACAGGCATAAGGGCGCCCTCATTGCCTTGAGGGCACCCTCCACACTGTCCAGGGCACCCTCAAGGCCATTGAGGGCGCCCTCGACCCAGTCTACTTAACCGTTTCAAATTTGGATAAAGTTTTATCCGATGCCTCGGCTGGAGGCCCCCTCAACCCCTTTGGAATCACCCTCAAGACTCGAGATAGAGTTTTCAGGAGCTATATAAAGACCCCTAGAGCTAAGAATTATTCATTCAACTCTGTATTTAATTCCTAGCAACATCTGAGCTTCCTTAGTGTGTAAAAAGGCTTCTCCACCTACAGTGAAGGAGATATTTCTAGTAGAGCTGTTCAACCGCCTTGGATTAACAACCACTTAGCTTGTAACTAAGTTAATTTCCTGAGTCTCTTATTTTCTATTTCGTTTATTTTTATTATTGTTGCTATTTTTAAAGTTGAAAGCACGAGGAGGATATTTTTCTTTTGCAGACAATTCACCCCTCCCCTCTTATCGGCCCCGCTGCACCAACAAGTGGTATCAGAGCCTAACAGCCTCAGAAGGACTAACCGCCGTCTGAAGCAACAAAGATCAAAATGATGGACGGTGCAAGTATTTATCCCTCGAAATTTGACGGAGACTTCGCTACATGGAAACGCCGAATGGAGGTATTCTTCAAAATAGAGTTTGATATTCTTTTAATTATGAAATACGATTTTGCAGCCCCTAAAGACAAGGAAGAATACAACTAGATGAAAAAGGAGCAAGTTGATTTCGTGGCTTAGCATCATCCTCTACAACTACAACGACCGATGCTACAACTACAACTACAACGACCGATGCTACAACTACAACGAGGAAGGGCACATCAAGGATGACTGCCCAAAGTTGAAGAAAAGGGACAAGGAGAAGTCCCAAAGACCGACGTCCACTAAACGCAAGAGTCTGAAGGCTACATGGGATGAATAATCATCCTCTGAATATGAAGTTAAAGCCTTCTCAGGATTAGCACTGATGGCTAACCATCAAGTAGAAGAAGATGAGACCAGCTCATAAATGAGTATAGATGAAGGGGGAGGATCATCAGAAGAAGAAAACTGCGATATATGAAGGGGGAGCATCAGAAATTGAGGTAAGTAAGGTACGTGCTCTAACTCCCAAGTAATCCTTTCAGTTCACTAAAGTGCTTACTAAAGACTTAGTTAAGTTAGAAAGGGAAAATAATGAATTAAATTAAACTTAGCAAAAACATGTCCTCTAGAAATATACGATAATCTAAAATTAGAGAATGAAAAATTGAAAATTAAAATTAAAATTTTTAAAAATTAAAAAATGATCATGCATACTTAAATAAATTTTAAAAATCAAAACTTAGAACTTATGAGAAATTAAATTGGTACATTAAACATCACTGATTCTGTCCGAGAGTCGAGTCGACGGATGCTGGGGATGTGGCGCTCGCTGCTGTCTTTGGGTGAGCTCCGAGGTGATGTGGACCTCCGGTGAACCTACAACAAAGCCGAGCCGGGAAGGGGTTCCCGGCGACGACCCTCTGACGCCCAAGTCAAGCAACGACGAGATGAAACAGAAGTAAAGTAATGAGACTGTAACTACAGTGATGAATAGCCAATACCTCCGTCGAAGTCTGGGGGGCCTTATATAGGGTCCCGGGGAGGCGCGTGCACGCTTCTCGAGATGTACATGCTTCCCAAAGCGTACCTCAGAATGCCCGTGTTAGAAAAGTGCGTCTGACGCCATACCGCAACTGTCTGAGCATATCTTTGACATAACAGTGGAAACTTCCACCGTACGATTCTCTATCCGGTCCAACCGCCGACCATGCTGTCCATCGACGGCACCTGGCTCGAGAAGGATATCACCAGCTGTCTGCCTCCTTTGTCCTCTTTTGCGCCTTTTGTCTGTTTTCGGGCCGAGCGGGAGGGCCGCTCGGCCACCCCGGCGGTCGGGCGTAAAGGCATGCCAGACTGAGCGGGAAGGCCCCTCGGGCACATATTCGGATGAGAATGCGTCCTTAGTTGATCTGCAGCTCAACTGAGCGGACGGGCCGCTCGGTGCAGCAACTCCTCTATACGGGCAAATCATGAGCATCAGAAGCCCGACCCGTGGTTGAGCTATCTTCGCGTCGGCCCTGGCGCTATTCTGGCCAAGCGACCATGGGACATCTCCGATCAGCAAGACCCATAGGTTGACCCTCTTGACTTTGACGCCCACGTGTCGTTGACCACTACCAATATGGGTCCCCCTATGCTTACCACCGGATCACGTGCCTCCCCTTCAAGTATAGTCGATGTGATAGCCACTCTGCCATTGACGAAAATGTCTCTCCGCTCAGGCACCATGGAGGTGAACACTTCCGCTCGACAGACTATCCCCTGGAACTTCAAAAGTTTTTGTTTGTCGCTGATTGCCTCCCCGATCCAATGGCGGTCAATGCTGGCATCTTTAGGATTCCCTCAGAATTCATGCAAATCCTCACCATTAAGGCTGAGCACGCGGCCACGGCTATGTAATGGGGCTCATTAAATGCAATCCTGTGAGCGGGAGACGCGTGGCGAGGCCACCATCATCGCATGATCGGACGATGTGACCTCTGGCTTTTTGAATTTAACGGTGAGATCTGGTCCTCGATTCTTATGACCTGAATCCAATGGTTTGGAGGAATTGAGCCTCGTCTGTATAAAGCCTTCATCACCTTCCTCCGTCACCTATCTTAGTGCTCGTGCGTCCGAAGGCCTTCGTCTGTGTTCGGTACTCCGGTAAACTCGTTCCTCAGCATTTCGACAACTCCTCTTCTTCTTCGATCACCCTTTTCCCTGTAAGGCTTCTCCGCCCCTTGTCTCTTTGTTCTTTTGCATTTTTCTTTACACTCTAGCGGTGTTTGTTCCCCTTAGGCACTGTTCCGATCATCTCCTCCATCGACCCGTCCGTTTTTCTTTGGCATTTGCCTTTCCTACTGTTCCGACGATGGCTAGTCCTTCTCAACCTTCGGAACTTGCTCCTGGCCCATGGTACATGACCATGGAGTCACTATTCGACGGGAGCGACGCAGAGAGCCTGACCAATGCCCTCAACCTTCCTTCTGATTTTGAACTAGTTTTGGCTTCGCCTTCCGACCGACCACACATGCCGCCGAGCGGCACGATCTGCTTCTTCCGAGAGTAGTTTGTGGCCAAGCTGCGATTTCCTATCCACCCCTTTATCATCGAAGTCTATAACTTCTTTCGCATTCTGCTCGCCCAGCTCGTCCCTAACTCCTTTCGCCTCTTGTGTGGGGTCGTGGTGTTATTCAAAATTCACAACATACCTCTCCGTCCTGAGGTTTTTTACTACTTTTATTATCTCAAGCAGTCCGAGCTGGGCACTTATTTGTTCCAATCTCGAATCAGCTTAGTCTTTTTTGATAAGATGTCTTCCTCTAATAAACACTGGAAAGATTACTTCTTCTTCTTGCGACTCCCCGAACTGCCTCCCTTCCGAACAAAGTGGCAGGTCGGGCTTCCTACTCCTCCCGTGCTGAAGAGATATAAGACCCGACTGGACTATCTCCAAGCAGCAAATATGTTGGTCGGCCTGAAGCTCGATATCCACAAGCTACTACCAGAGGGGGTGATATACATGTTTGGTCTGAGTCCGATCTGAACAAAGCTCCCGAGTAGCTTTGGTAAGGAATTTACTTGTGTCTTTACTTTGAGTCTAACTGATTTTCTTCCTTTTCTTTCATAGAGAACATCGTGATTGAGTCCGTGCTGTTCGGCATCCTGAAAAAGAAAGCCGCAGCGATAGAGGTAGCAGCGGCCAAAGAAATGGAGCGACTTGACATTGCTCTGGTCGGCTCTCAGGAGGGTGAGAGCGAGGCGGATGTTGGAGAGTCTGCCGCTCAGACCTCTCCTGTGGAGGTGGTGGGCGAAGCAACTTCAAGCCGACAACCTGCCGCTCGGGGCGGCGACTCTGACCCGGAGGACGATCTTCCCCTTTCCGGACGAAAGCGACGCAGGATGGGGATGCCTCTGCTCTCAGCCACTTCAGCAGTACAAGCGTCCGAATAGACGGGCGCGCTCTCCCCCAAAGAAAATGCACCATCTGTCGAGGCCCTCTCTTCCGATCGGACTCCCTCCCAGCTGGATCTGCCAGCTGACCCCATCGCGGCGCCGCCGGTCAGTTCTTTACCTCCAGTGCTTCAAAGGATTCACCACTTGGGCATACTTTCTGCACCGTCCAACCAGCCATCTGGTTCCTCAGCGTCCGCTCATACAACGCCAGGTGGGCGCCACATGATAAAGGTCGTTCTGCACCTTCCAACGGAGGCCTATATGGCAGAATCTGAGCGGCCTACGGCCCCTGAACACATTATCACCATCAGAGGGCCGCTCACCAAAGTATGGGATGACGCCCGTGCCCGTGTCACCGCAATGCCCCCCCCCCCCCCCCGGTCTGCTGGCCAATAGCTACATGCAGCACACCACCGGTGTAAGTTTCCTATCCATACTCATTCACGTGTCTTTTACGATCGGCACTGAACATCTCTTTATTTGTCAGAACTGGGTGGAAAGCGTGGTCGTCGCCAGTCGTATGGCGATGTTAGAGGAAGAGCTGAAGAAGCTCAAAATTTCTGGTGGGCCATCCTCCTCTCAGGCACCATCATACGCCGAGCTGCAGAAGGAGCTAACCAAAACTAAGGCACTGCTGGAGCCCGAGCGGAAGAAATCGGCTGATCAGGCGTACATGCTCAGCTAGTTCGAGAATCAGGTCAAAACCTTTGACCACAAGATAGAGCTAGCGACCACTCGGAAGAATCGTGCCATCGCCGATCTGGACGCCAAGAACGTGGAAGCTCGAGCTCTAGAGCAACGGGTGAAGGAATTGGTAGACCTGCTGGATGCTGAGAAAAAAGGTCGCTCGGCGGAGGTGACAGCTCTCAAGGATGAAATGAAGGCCCTTCAGGAGGCTCTCGAGGCCTCTCATGCTGCTTTCAAAGAGTACCAAGAGGCCGAGCCGAGTCGCTTCGCTGTAATGAGGCAGAACTACATTCGCTCGGACGAATTCGTTCAGAAGGTTTGCGACCGGCTCGTCCTTGCCTTCGAGGTGGCCATCACTACCACGGTGGATCATCTGAAGGCCAAGGGTCACCTCCCGGAGTCATTTACTATCCCCGTCCGAGAACACACCGTGCTTCTCACCACCATACCAAAACATGTTTTTAACTACCTTGAGTGAAGTGTCTTTGTAATTCTGTCGCTCGGTCGGAAAACCCTATTTTGAATGGAACTTTGCTTTTTGCTCTGCGAGCTCATTTTCCCTGGTCGGCGCAAATAATCATGTGGCCCGAGCGGGTGCCGTGCTAGAGGGTCATTGTTTCCTCCCTTTGGGATTTTTGGTCGCCGCTCGACGGTCTTCAGGCCGGGGGGTTTATAGTCTTCGGTTCGACTCTAGAGTTTAACGTTGTCGCTCAACGGTCTTCAGGCCGGGGGGTTTATAGTCGTCGGTTCAACTCTAGAGTTTAACGTCGTCGCTCGACGGTCTTCAGGCCGGGGGGTTTATAGTCGCCGATTCGACTCTAGAATTTAACGTCGTCGCTCGACGGTCTTCAGGCCGAGGGGTTTAGAGTCGACAGTTTGACTCTAGAGTTTAAAGTCGCCGCTCGACGGTTTGATGGAGCGTTGCCGTTCGGCGCAAATTTGTTATACCCTTGTGTTCCATGATTTCATTCCTGCAGTCAAAGGGTACCGAAGAACGGAAATACACATAATAAATTACATTTGCGCACCTTTCACCCAGCTCAGTATGGCTGGAGATGGTTAGCGCTCCATGGTCGTTCTAGCTACCGTCCGTCTTCATCTTCAAGGTAATAGGCGCTCGATCAGAGCTTCTTGATGATCTTGAAGGGCCCAGCCCAGGGAGCCTCCAGCTTGCTTACGTCGTCGATCGGCCTCACCTTCTTCCATACTAGGTCGCCGACCTGGAACGCTCTGGGAACTACTCGCCTGTTGTAATTCTGCTTTATTTTTTGCTGATACGCCAATAACCGGACGACTGCTTTGGCTCGCACCTCGTCTATCAAGTCCAGCTCCAGCTGCCTCCGCTCAGCGTTATCCGCGTCGTATTGTTGCACCCAATTGGATTCTATTCTGACCTCCATGGGAACGATAGCCTCCCCTCCGTACACCAAGTGGAAAGGAGTGACCCCCGTTCCCTCCTTAGGGGTCGTGCGGATCGCCCATAATACTCCTGGGAGCTCGTCCACCCAGCTGCCTTCGACATGGTCAAGCCGAACTCGAAGAATCCGAAGGATCTCCCGATTAGCGACTTCGGCTTGTCCGTTACTTTGCGGGTAGGCCACGGAGGTAAAGTGCTGCTGAATGCCGTACCTCTCACACCATTCTCGGAGATGCTGGCCGACAAACTACCACCCATTGTCGGACACGAGCCGACGTGGAATGTCGAACCAGCATATTATGTACTGCCAGATGAACTTCTTGATCATCTACTCAGTTATTTTTACCAGTGGCTCGACCTCGACCCATTTGGAGAAGTATTCCACCGCCACGAGTAAAAACTTCCGCTGCTCGATCGCCATAGGGAACGGTTCCACAATGTCCATGCCCCACTGGTCGAACGGGCAGGATACTGTAGACGTCTTCATTTCCTTCGTTGGCCGATGGGAGAAATTGTGATATTTTTGACAGGACAGGCAGGTAGTGACGGTCCGAGCAGCATCTTCCTGGAGAGTCGGCCAAAAGTACCCGGCCAGAAGAATCTTCCTTACCAGCGAGTGACCGCCCGGATGCCCTCCACAGGATCCTCAATGCACTTCCTGTAAAATGTACTCCGCATCTTCCGAGCTGACACATTTTAGTAGCGGTCTGGAAAAAGCTTTTTTGTAAAACTGATCCCCGATGAGGGTGAACCGACCAGCTCTCTTCCTCAGCAACTGAGCTTCTTTCCGATCGGATGGCGTAGCTCCTGATCGCAAAAATTCCACTATGGTCGTCCTCTTGTTGCTCGGGAACGCAAGGCCCTCCATCCTGTCAATGTGAGCCACTAAGGATACCTGCTCGATCGGTTGTTGGATGACGATCGGTGATATTGAACTCGCAAGTTTAGCCAATTCATCCGTCGCCTGGTTATCCGCTCGGGGAAGTTTCTGCAGACTGACTTCGTCGAAGTTGGCCTTGACCTTTTCGAAGGCCTCCGCGTACAGCTTCAGCCTTACGTTGTTTATCTTGAAGGCTCCCAAGAGCTGCTGAGTGGCCAACTGTGAGTCTGAATAAATTAGAACCTTACTGGCTCCTACGTGCCGAGCGGCCTGCAAACCAGCTATGAGGGCCTCATACTCCGCCTCATTGTTAGTTGCGCGGTAATCCAGCCGAACGGACAGATGCATACGCTCTTCTTGTGGTGAAATTAACAGAATGTCGATGTCGCTTCCCTACCGCGTGGATGACCCGTCCACATACACCTTCCAAGTGGCTCCGGGCTCAGGGTTTTGCACCTCGGTGACGAAGTCTGCCAATGATTAGGCTTTAATGGCCATCGGGGGTTGGTACTGTATGTCGAACTCATTGAGCTCTGTTGTCCATTTGATCAATCGTCTGGACGCCTCGAGATTAAGAAGTACTATTCCCAAAGGTATGTTCGTTATGACTACAATTATGTGTGCGAGAAAGTAGGGTCGGAGTCTCCGGGCGGCGAGGACCAACGCGAAGGCAAGCTTTTCGAGGCCAGTGTAGCGGGATTCAGCATCCTTTAAAATGTGACTCAGAAAATACACTGGTTGTTCTTCGCCGTCCGGCCGCACTAACGCCGAGCCAACAGCATGTTTGGTCAAGGATAAGTAGATGCGGAGTGGTGTAGCCTAAAATCTATATTAAATGTCACAAATAGGCTTATCAAATTAATAAAATGTATTTTCCACTGAACCCCTTAATTAAACAATAATGTCGTAGTAACGAGCCCAGGATCGATCCGAGGAACCAATGGTAGAATGTAATTTAGGATTGTCTTTTCTTCCTATTTTTGGGGTTTTCGATATAAAAATGGAGTTGGGGGTTTAAAAGCTTTAAATCTAAATCTAACAGAGGAAAAGCACAGCGAATAAAAAAACTAATCTAAAGCAAGAGTAAAACCTAACTATGTGTCAATAATCAAACCTCAATGTATTGTCACTCTACGTTGTGATTAAACTATCGACACACACTTAAACTAAAGATAAAAGAGCAAGACACAATTAAATCTGATCTAAACAGAAATGAAACCCTAACTTAGAATTTAAACACTAAACAAGTAACCAAGCATCAACTAAAACTTAAACTAAACTACAACAAGGTAATGAAAGGCTAAATTACTTGCCTAAAAATATAACAAAACATAAAAGTAATCTGTGCTAAGCTATAAAAATAATAAAAAAATGAATTAAACCCTAACCAATCCAACTCACAACCAATCTCACCAAACTTCACACTCTTGCCGTCACACAAGAGGCCAAAATCGAGACCACCCAATTTCGGACCTCAGTGGAGCATCTCAGTGGCGTATCAGTTCAAGGAATGTTCAAGAACACCGACGAACCACCCCGGCGAGCTAAGAACATCCCAAAACCCCAAGAATGGCCGAAATCTGAAAATCTGGTCTCTGATCTGATGGGAAGCTGTGGAACGTGGATGAACGTCGAGTGAAGCTCAGGAACACCGGAAGACCACCTCCAAATGTTGCTGATGGGAATCGAAGCTCGGATTTGGAGGACCACCTCCAAATCTGAGGTGAAACGGGGAGATGCCGCGAGCCAAATTCCACCGGAGAGAACACCCTCCAATGGCTCCAGAAGATCGGGATGATACCGCCGAGAAGCTCTCCACCGAAATTGAAGCTTGAGAAATCGATATGAGAAGGAAAGGGGTCGGAATCCGAAGAAACGCCGCGGATACGAAGCTGCTGCGCGCTGTGGAGTCGACGAAGCAGAAAGAACACTGTAGCTTCTGTTTTGCATCTGTTCCAGATCTGAACGGACGGCTGGGATCAATTTGGAGCTAAATCAACGGTGAAAGTTTGCCCAAAATCCGATCTGAAGGTATTGATCTTGCTCTAGGGTCTGGATCTACCCTCCCGTAGGTCGGATCGATCAGATCATCACTGGATGGCCCAGATCTGCCGATCTTCAATGAACGGCCCAGATTAATCCGGCTGAATCAATGGCTAGATGAACTCAGATCTGGATCAAAACTTCTGGATCTTCATCAATGGCTTAGATCTGCTCCCCATTAGGTTGGATCGGCCAGATCTTCAACGGATGGTTCAGATCTGTCCTATTCTTGATAAACGGCCCAAATCGACCCAAAGCTTGATCTTGTCTTTTGAACTCCGATTCGAGCCCAATTTCGGTCCAAATAGATCCAAATATAAGATTCTTTGATGCCTACAAAATAAGAATCAAATATTAGCATCAAATAACACCAAAAATAATATAATTTGCAATTAAGTCCAAAATCTATACAATGCACAAAATGTAATGTAACCATGATTTAAACTTTGAAACCAACATCAAAACCATGCATAAATGAATCAAAATAATGCAGTAAAATCATGGTTATCAAATCCCCACACTTAGCCTTGAACGTCCCGTGAAAGTAAATAAAACTAAAAATCATCTCCATAGAAAATTCCCTAGCAATACCTAAAAGATAGTAAAAAGAATTTAACTAAGACCATCTAAAGATCACAAACAATCATGAATACCATTCAAACAATAATCAGTAGGTATGGTAGTTTCAATCCAATTGAAAAATTTAAGCAAGTTGCATCTCACAAGGAATTTACCTATTCTAGCTCTCACACTCAAACATGTGTATAAGTGGAGCTCACTCAATGCAACTCACAACATTTCACTACCATAAGCTTGCTTATTTTCTAATTCTCCACCACTATAAGACATAGCATACATGAATCAAAAGGAATTTATCATGAATAATTGAAATAGAAGCAAAAAGAACAATGAAAATGGATAAAGTAGGCAAAAGAAAAGGCATTAATGAAGAAAATGAGAAGATGAGAGTATTGGAGGAGTATACTTGATGAGTTGACTAATTTTGATGTGTAAAGAGATAAATACCATTTGTCATCACCAATTCAAAAGATCAAGCTAACCTCTCCTTCAATTTGATGGCAAATCAAAATTCTTGATACTCTATCTCCACTCTTGATACTCTCTTGCTTGCCACTTCAATTTTTTTCTCTGTTTTCTTCACTGTTTTTCCATTCCAATTTCAGCACTTTGAAACTAAAACAATTCAATATCACCTCATGGAGAAGAGTTCCCTCCCCCACACTTAAACTTGGCCGTCTCGGGCAATAAAATTATATATCAAAAGATCAACCCAAATGCAATCAAAATGATAACTAGCCAAGCAACCAATAATTCTGCAGTTCTAGAAATCTGCTCCAAGATGTTTTGCCTGTAGAATATATTTTCTTTTGTATTCAATATGCAGCAAAGCTTTCCCACAATCCATTAAAAGGGCATAGAAATTCAGCACGAATTTAAACTTCCTATAACAGTAAAGTCATTTACCAAACACATACTGCAGAATCAGTTTCCAGTTTCTAGTTCTCAGCTTCTATTTCTGTTATGTATCAAATTCTCAGCTCAAAAATCTCAGAACCCCTTGATAAAATAGATTAGCATTTAACAAGACCAGAACAACAGTTGGAAATCAATTTTACAGTGATTAGCTCACACAAAAACCCAAGTAGCACAGCAACAGCAGGTTTTCTGAAATTTCTGTACAGGTTCTGGACTCTAACAACTAATCATCATTTAGCTTCCAAAAATTCTCATTCCTTTCCATCCAGCTTCTTAAGATCCTTATCAATTTATTCTCCAAAGATTTCCAGGTTTAAACAACTCTAGCTTGTTGTAACTCATTTCTGAAGTTGGCACAGAAATGATACATTAACCTGCAAAAATTCTGCATTCTGTTCCTTTCTCTTCCTGCAGCGAACGTGTTTTTTTTTTCTTTTCATTTGTTCGACTTCCAAACTGAAATTATAATCTTTGAATGAAATATCACTGAACAACTTAGAATCCATCACTGTCCAGCAACTGAACGCAATGAAACTGAACAGTTGCAGAAACTCAATTCCATATAAATCAAAAGCAGTTAGTTTGAAACGATTCTGGAAATTCAGGAATTCAAATACAAAGAAGTTTCGTTTCAGTTCTTGAAACAAGAAGGCATTGAAAAGGAGATATTACCACTTTGCTTGAGAATTGCAATCAGAAATGAAGTTCAATTTCAGTAGGATTCAAAATTAAATTCCAGAATTGTTGACTCAGTTCCCAGATTCAGAAAATGATTTCAGCAAAATGTTTTCCAGGTTTCAGCAGTTCTAGCTTGTTACAATTCACTTCCCGAATTGGCACAGTGCCTGTGTGTTGAGAACTCTTAATTCCAAATTCAGAGCATCCTCAAATGTATACCAAACTTCCTTGTAATAGTACACTGCCAATGCAACAATTTAGTATTTCTCCTTGTAATCTTCACATATATGCAACAACTCTCCTACTTCTTCCAACATATTTGAGACTGTAAGAGTAGTTCTATCCTAAATCTCCAATCCAATTTCCAAAATCAAATGCAGATTCAGCTCTTGGAATTTCTGCGCTCACTGCTTCAATATCAGAAAATGACACACTACAATGGAAATATCTTCACTTGAGGTCTAGCAATACAAGGATGCAATTAAGTTCTTCCAGCAGAATCCAGGACTAAAGTCTCAGACTTCAAGAACTAAAGTAACTCCAGCTTGTTATGAAAATACCAGCTTAGTAAAGATTCTCTGTTCACCAACAGCAGCCCATCAAAATTCTGCATTCACACTTGACAAGCAAAGTTTCCTGCTTAGTGTGTGTATTTTTTTTTTCTCTGTAAAATGACATTCCTTTTGCAAAATTGGGTCATTCCTGAACTTGGTCCTTAATGATCAGATGCTTGGATCAAAGTCTTGGTTCAATCTTGATGAAATTGATACATCACTTGCTGGTTCCTGCATTCTACATTTCCATTTCAGAATCAGTACTTAAAGATTTTCAATTCTGCATTTCTCTAGTTTTTAGTTTCCCGACTTCAATTCATTGAAAATTTGATCCAAACCACAGAATTCCAGCAACTACTAACATTAGAAACGATAGAAACCCATCAGTTCTGGCATACTAATTCTGATAACTGCAGGACAGCAACTTCTGCATTCTTTCTCTATTCCTGCACATTAACTTATATGCATTATTGCTTAATTCCCAAATTCTGTAACTTCTGCATTTCTGGTTCATGTCTACTCCATACCAACTTGCGTGAATTCTTGATTACAATCAGCTGCTCAAACTCGATTTGCAGCAACCTCTGAAAATACAGCAAATTAAAGGACTTAAGTTCAGCTGTCTCTTGAAACCAGAAATTCTAATCAGTAACTTGAGTTCCATTTCTTGATTTGTTTCAAAATCTGCCTTACTTCAGTTTTCAGTTGTTTCAATTCAAGATCTCTTGAAATTCATCACAACTTAGGATTCACTCCTTCTATTCCAATCAGCACAGAAATCATAACTGAAAATCATGGTTATCAAATTTCTGCCTTTACAGGATTTAAACCAAATGAGGTCAGTTTTTAAATTCTATAACTTTAGTCTTCAATTTCATAATTGGAATTCAATTGTAACTTTAATTCAATTCATTACAACTTAAGCTGGAAAGTAGGAATCATTAAGCACTGAGATGAATTCAGATTGGTACATGTCATAACAGCATGAATATTTGGCACAAAACAGACTCTATAGTTCAACTTCTCAAAGGATGGCATACAACTAATTCATCAAGTTCAGTTTCCTTCCTCTGCAGGTTTCTCACAATTCTGCTAGATTTTGTTTGGCTTCTGAATCTGGCACTAGGTCCTGATCAACAAATGGTTGAAAAACTGGCTTATTGAAATTAAGAGAGAATTCTAGCACACAGTTTCTATTTCTTGGTTATCAATTACACAACCCAACTTTCAACTTCTAGAATTCTACCTTTCTTGAAAATGAGTGGACTGTCTTTCCAACCAAATTTAGAATCAAGAATTCGAGGTAATCTTGGTTGGATTCAAAAATACAGCTTGCTGATTTCTGCACTGCAGTTCTCAGTATATTCTTCCTTCAATTCCAAGTTACTTGCAGATTCTTGCTTGATTCAATTTCAATTCACGAATTGGCACAGAAATGCCCAATAAAACTGCATCTCCAGTTTTCTGATTCCAGTTTCAGAAATTCCAGTTGAACAAATCAATTTCAGAACCTTGAATGTATTTAGTTCTACCTTTGATGCTTCAGTTCAAGCTTGATCTTTAATCTCTCTCACTTAATTCTTCACTGATTACTGAATCCAATTTGATTCACATTGGCTTAAAGGTTATTCTTGATTTCCGGCACAGAATGCAATGGAGTTATGCAAAATCTTCATTTCTCCACATCCTCCAACAGCTATAGCAAAACTCATAACCAGCAACTCTAAATATAAACCAAGATTTCAGCATTTTCAAACCTTCTTGCCACATATGTCTCAAAGTCTCGATTGTATCAACAAAGTATCAAGTCTAAAAATTCTAAACAATTGGAGCTTGCTCTTGACATGATAAGACTCAAGAAATGGACACATTTAGCATTCAATCCAAGGAGCCATCCAACACCTTCAACATCTTCAAATGTAAACTAATTTTCCCCCACACTTAAACCTTTACCCATCTTGCAAAATCAAACTCATCAAGAATTCAACCAAAACTCTAAATAAAATATAGCAAGCAAAGGTAATAAAAGGATAAAATGTAAGAGGAAAATGTTTAAAAAAATTGTGAGGAAAGGAATTTGAAAGTATGAAGAGGAACAAAATTGACAAAATTCTCAATTTCCATGCATACAAATGCTATTGTGACTTTGAAAAGAAGCAAAGCAAGTTCTAGAGTTTAATTTGCTATGAGTGCATGCCACACAAGAGAAAATAATAGTGTATAGGCTTAAAGTGGACCTCACTAGGTATTTTTTATACAATCAAGCTCAATTGTTCACATTGGAATCCACCACCAAATTAACTAATATCATGCAAGAAAAGTATCCAATCATGTTAAATGACCTAAAATTGATGGTCAAATTTAAAACAACTTTTACCATCTTACAAATATTACTTAGGAAATTTCCATGGTGGCTTTTATTCAAATGAAATGCTATGTACTTAACTAAATGCAAAGTATGAAAATAAAATGCAAAATTGCAAAGTATGAAGCTAAAGAAATGTATAAAGAATTTATTAAACTCAAAGCACGAATTAAAATGCAAGAGCAAGCAAGATTGGAACCAACTCCCCTTTAATTCCCGGTGGTTGAAGAAGATTCAAAAGAAGAAGCCACCCCGGAAGTTGAGTAATCATGGTTCCAATCAAATCCTTCTTATTACTCATTTTTCCTTTCAAAACTCTCTCCGAAGGTCGTAGGCGGTTCAGTTTTAATACCCACTCCGAAAGCTTGTGTTCTCCTACAACATCAATAAAAGAAAATACCTCTCACACGCATGTGAGGTAAAAAGAAAATAGGAGAATATTAGTGTGAGTAGAAAATGTATCAAGCAATGAATCACAACTAATAAAATCAACAATTGGTACCTCTATACAATTCTCTGAAAAATTACACAAAATACTCACCTTGTCATCTTGAGAGGTACCTAGAGTGGTGATTGTTACCTCTTCCTCATCAAATAATGGCTCAAACTCTTGTTCTGGTGAAGGTTCAACTTCATGTAGTGATTCTTGGGTGCTTGACTCCGTAGCACAAGTCCCTACACTTACATCTTCAATCCTTGGTGATTCTTGAGGTAATGCTTCCAGTAAGCAATCCCCTACACTTAAATCATCTTCTGTAACAATACCTGCATCTTCAACAACATCTAAAGCAACATCATCAGTAGAATTAGAAATTTGTACAACTACATCATCATCACAAATAAAATTAGATAAATCTTGTGAATTAATGGAAGTAGTGTCAGGCCTGACAAGAGCTCCACAATCCATCTCTTCACTGGCGTTTTGTGTTTGTAACTTGCTGATGGATGATGCAATCTGATCCAACTGACTCTGTATATTCTGTATCCTTGCAAATTGCTGCTCTTGATGCTCTAACATTTGTTGCATAACTTCATTACATTTCCACATTGATTCTTCAATTTGTTCTTGTGCATCCTCATACCTATTCCGTTGCTCCATAGGTAGGTAGGACTGATAGAACTGAGTCTGAGGCTGATAAAAATAATTCTCCATCCCATCTCCAAAATACTGATAATATGGATCCATGAAAGGAATTTCCTGTTCTTACACTGAAAACTAGCAAATAAAATCACAAGACACAGGAACAAATAAAATCAAACACATGGATATATAATCATGAAAGCAATCAAACAACAATCCTAAAATTACCAAACATTGCATATTAACGTTAATCCCCGGCAACGGCGCCAAAATTTGGTGTAGCCTAAAATCTATATTAAATGTCACAAATAGGCTTATCAAATTAATAAAATGTATTTTCCACTGAACCCCTTAATTAAACAATAATGTCGTAGTAACGAGCCCAGGATCGATCCGAGGAACCAATGGTAGAATGTAATTTAGGATTGTCTTTTATTCCTATTTTTGGGGTTTTCGATATAAAAATGGAGTTGGGGGTTTAAAAGCTTTAAATCTAAATCTAACAGAGGAAAAGCACAGCGAATAAAAAAACTAATCTAAAGCAAGAGTAAAACCTAACTATGTGTCAATAATCAAACCTCAATGTATTGTCACTCTACGTTGTGATTAAACTATCGACACACACTTAAACTAAAGATAAAAGAGCAAGACACAATTAAATCTGATCTAAACAGAAATGAAACCCTAACTTAGAATTTAAACACTAAACAAGTAACCAAGCATCAACTAAAACTTAAACTAAACTACAACAAGGTAATGAAAGGCTAAATTACTTGCCTAAAAATATAACAAAACATAAAAGTAATCTGTGCTAAGCTATAAAAACAATAACAAAATGAATTAAACCCTAACCAATCCAACTCACAACCAATCTCACCAAACTTCACACTCTTGCCGTCACACAAGAGGCCAAAATCGAGACCACCCAATTTCGGACCTCAGTGGAGCATCTCAGTGGCGTATCAGTTCAAGGAATGTTCAAGAACACCGACGGACCACCCCGGCGAGCTAAGAACATCCCAAAACCCCAAGAATGGCCGAAATCTGAAAATCTGGTCTCTGATCTGATGGGAAGCTGTGGAACGTGGATGAATGTCGAGTGAAGCTCAGGAACACCGGAAGACCACCTCCAAATGTTGCTGATGGGAATCGAAGCTCGGATTTGGAGGACCACCTCCAAATCTGAGGTGAAACGGGGAGATGCCGCGAGCCAAATTCCACCGGAGAGAACACCCTCCAATGGCTCCAGAAGATCGGGATGATACCGCCGAGAAGCTCTCCACCGAGATTGAAGCTTGAGAAATCGATGTGAGAAGGAAAGGGGTCGGAATCCGAAGAAACGCCGCGGAGATGAAGCTGCTGCGCGCTGTGGAGTCGACGAAGCAGAAAGAACACTGTAGCTTCTGTTTTGCATCTGTTCCAGATCTGAACGGACGGCTGGGATCAATTTGGAGCTAAATCAACGGTGAAAGTTTGCCCAAAATCCGATCTGAAGGTATTGATCTTGCTCTAGGGTCTGGATCTACCCTCCCGTAGGTCGGATCGATCAGATCATCACTGGATGGCCCAGATCTGCCGATCTTCAATGAACGGCCCAGATTAATCCGGCTGGATCAATGGCTGGATGAACTCAGATCTGGATCAAAACTTCTGGATCTTCATCAATGGCTTAGATCTGCTCCCCATTAGGTTGGATCGGCCAGATTTTCAACGGATGGTTCAGATCTGTCCTATTCTTGATAAACGGCTCAAATCGACCCAAAGCTTGATCTTGTCTTTTGAACTCCAATTCGAGCCCAATTCCGGTCCAAATAGATCCAAATCTAAGATTCTTTGATGCCTACAAAATAAGAATCAAATATTAGCATCAAATAACACCAAAAATAATATAATTTATAATTAAGTCCAAAATCTATGCAATGCACAAAAATGTAATGTAACCATGATTTAAACTATGAAACCAACATCAAAACCATGCATAAATGAATCAAAATAATGCAGTAAAATCATGGTTATCACGGAGCGGCTCGCCGATAGTCGGCTTAGCTAATACAGGTAAAGAGTTCAGATAAACCTTCAATTCTTCGAACGTCCGGTCACATTCTTCATCCCAATGGAACTTGGTGGCTCGGCGCAGAATCTTGAAAAAGGGCAAGCTCCGATCGGTCGTTTTGGATATGAACCACGAAAGGGCCGTTATCCGACCGGTAAGGTGTTGTACTTCCTTCAAATTTCTAGGAGGCGGCATGTCTTGCAGTGCCTTCACTTTGCTGGGATTCGCCTCTATGCCTCGCTCGATGAAGATATAGCCCAAAAAGCGACCACTCTTCGCTCCGAACAGACACTTCTAGGGATTTAGCCTGATTCCATACGTCCTCAGTGTCTGGAAGGTCTCCTTTATATCTGTAGAAAGGTTGGCCGCTCGGAGTGATTTAATAAGTATGTCATCAACATATACCTCCAAATTCTGCTTGATCTGCTTCCGGAACACCTTGTTCATGAGCCGCTGATATGTAGCCCCGGCGTTCTTCAGTCCGAATGGCATCACATTGTAGTAGTAGGTGTCGTCCGCCGTGATGAAGCTTACCTTCTCCTGATCACCTCTGGCGAGCGGGACTTGGTGGTATCCCTGATAGGCATCCAGCATGCATATCAGCTCGCACCCAGCGGTGGAGTCCACCATTTGGTCAATTCGGGGCAAAGGATAAAAGTCCTTTGGACACGCCTTGTTTAGATCTCGGAAGCTGATGCAGACCCTCCACTTGTTACCTGGCTTGGAGACTAACACCACATTCGCAAGCCAGCTCAGGAATTGCACCTCCCGTATATGGTCGGCCTCTAGAAGCTTCTCGACTTCCGCTCGGATGATGACGTTCTACTCGGCACTGAAGTCCCTCTTCCTCTGCTTCACGGGCTGCGCGCCCGGCCGGACATGGAGCTCATGCTACGCGATGCTAGGTGAGATGCCCGGTAGCTCATGTGTCGACCACACAAAGATGTCGTGGTTGCGCCGCAAGCACTTTATCAGCTCTTCCTTCCGGCCCGCTTCCAAGTCAGATGCAACGAATGTGGTGGCCTCCGGTCGGCTCGTCTGGATCTGCACCTCCTCTTTTTCTTCATAAACTAAAGTCGGAGGTTTTTCGTTTATGGTGTTTACCTCCAAGCACGGCACTTTCCGAGCGGACCTCGATTCTGCTCGGATCATCTCCACATAGCATTGCCGGGCGGCCAGCTGATCTCCCTAGACTTCTCCCACCTCGTCCTCCACGGGGAACTTGATCTTTTGACAAAAAGTGGAGACGACCACCCGGAACTCATTGAGAGCCGGTTGCCCCAGTATCACATTGTAGGCGGAAGGGGCATCAACCACAATGAAGTTTGTGGACCGCGTCCTCCACAGCGGCTCCTCTCCTAGCGAGATGGATAATCGGGTTTGCTCGACCGACAGAACCTCATTGCCAGTAAATCTGTACAGCGGGGTTGTCATGGGCAGCAGCTCGGCTCAGTCAATTTGCAGTTGATCGAACGCCTTCTTAAAAATAATGTTGACCGAGCTACCTGTATCAATGAATATGCAGTGAATAGTGTAATTTGCTATTACCGCTCGGATGATGAGTGCGTCATCATGCGACACTTCAACTCCTTTAAGGTCTCTGGGCCCGAAGCTGATCTCAGGGCCCTGTGCCCGCTCCTGACTACAGCCTACTACATGGGTCCTCAGCTGCCGAGTGTGTGACTTTCTGGCCCGGTTTGAGTCATCGCCTGTTGGTCCACTAGCAATGATGCTGATCTCGCCCCGAGCAGTGTTGCTCCTATTTTCTTCTTCCTGAGCGAACGGTCTTGTTCGCTCATGCGAGACTCGGTGATTATCCCTCAGCTGATGATGATGTTGTCGTTCGGGGGACTCCCTAGCCACCCGTCGCCCGGTACTCTGGTGTCGATGGTGTCGATCGGGCGAAGGTGATCGGCGTTGATAGCTTCTCGGCGTCGGGTGAGCAATCGGGTCGAGACTCCGACAATCACGGGTGTTATGGATTGTTGACTGGTGAAGCGAACAAAACATGGGAGTCCATACCTTTCCTTTCTTCTTGGGTCGATCGGCCGCCACATGTTGGACAACGTGCGACCTTGTTTCTTGATGAGGGTGCGCTCCCTCAGAGCGGGGTCCTCTTGGTGGCTGATGGCTGGCCAGCGGCCTCCGCTCGGCCGGAGCTGAAGGCTCAGACGGTGCTTCTTTCCTCTTGGCCACCTGAGCTTCCTCTACGTTAATATATTCGCTCGCTTTCTTCAACATGTGGTCGTAGTCACGGGGCGACTTTTGTTGGTTGCTACTTGGAAAACCTAGAGGTTCCACTGTACAAAAATTTTGTACAAAGGTCTGAACCTTTTCCTAGCTACCATGTGTTCTTTTAAATTAAATTTTGGATCGCCTGCGGAACTTAACACGTTTGATCCAAAACTTAATCTATTCGTTCTTTTAGGTTTTGACTTGGGTCTCCTGCGGAACTTAACACGTTCGACCCAAATCACCTTAAGTTATTAATTCTATTAAATATTATTTTCCATAATTGGTTCCCAGTACTGACGTGGCGAGGCACACGGTCTTCTTGGATATGGGAGCAACCACCACCGACTAGACAAAATCTTTTATGGAAAGCTAATATTTAATTTCCTAAAATAACTTTAGGTTAACCGAAAAGAACAATCAAATCACAAGGAAAAATAAAACAAAAGAACACAACATCGAAAAACATATTCGAAACACTAAAATCATATGTCTCTTGTATTTGTTATTATTTCCAAAAATAACTAGTATGATGCGGAAAGGAAAAATACTAGTTATACCTTTTAGAAAGACCTCTTGATCTTCTACCGTATTCCTCTTCTAACCTCGGACGTTGTGTGGTCAACGATCTTCTGAGATGAGAACCACCTTTCCACCTTCCTTCTTTCTTCTAGATTTCGGCCACAATAAACTCCTCCAAGGATGAAGAATTTCGGCCACCACCAATGCTCCAAGGGATGCTAGAGACGAGGCTTGTTTTCTCTCCTTCTCCTCCTTCCTTGATCCGGCCACAAACAAAAGCTCCACCAAGAGATAAGTTTCGGCCAACAAGAGGAGAGGAGAGAAATAGGGCCGGCCACCAAAACCAAAAAGGAGAGGAAAGAAAAAGAATAGAAGTTTATCTCTTGAAGGCTCCACTACCTCCTCTTTTATAATCCTTGGTTTTGGCAAATAAGGAAACTTTAATAAAAACTTCCTTAATTCCTTTGCCATGAAAAAGAAAATTTTAATTAATTAAAATCAAATTCCTCTTCTTAATCAACATGGTCGGCCACACAACAAACCTCCAATCAAAGGAAATTTAATTCAATCAAGAATTAAAACCTTCCTAATTTGTTTCCGGAAAGTTATAAAAATTTCTCCAATAATTTAATCCCTTCATGATTGGTTTATAAAAAGGAAATTTAATAAATTAAAATCTTTCTTTTAAACATGTGGATAAAAAGAAAATTATCTCTAAAAATCAAAATCTCTTTTAATCTACAAATAAGGAAAGATATCAAATCTTTTCTTAATCTTTTGTAGAAACTAATAAAAGAGAATTATTAATTTTTTAAGCTTTCTTTTAAATCATGAACATGGTTAAAAGGAAAGTTTTTACCAAAATTAAAATCAACCTTTTAATCTACAAATAAGGAAAGAGATTTAGCTCTTCTCTTAATCTTTTGTAGAATCTTATAAAAGGAAAGATTTAAATTTTTAAACTCTCTTTTAAAACATGTTATCCACATAAGAAAAATTTTAAAAAAATAAAAATCCTTTTTATTTTAATTTGGGCCGGCCACACCAAGCTTGAACCCAAGCTAGGGCCGACCACCTTGAAGCACCCATGAACCAAACTTTGGCCGACCCTAGCTTGGTCTCCAAGCTAGCTTGGCCGACCCCTTATGGGATGGGTAAGAAGGTGGGTGTAGTACTCTATAATTAAGAGGCTACGATAGGGACCGAGAGGAGGAATTGGTTTTTGTCTCCCGATAAAATTCGCCCCGAACACACAACTTAATTTTATCAATAATAATTCATTCCACTAAAGAACTATTATTGAACTACCGCACCAATCCCAAATTACATTTTGGGCTCCTTCTTATTATGAGTGTGTTAGTCTCCCTGTGTTTAAGATAACAAATATCCACTAATTTAGTAAGTTACTGACAACTCACTTAATTAATATCTAGCTCCAAGAGTAGTACCACTCAACTTCATCGTCATGTCGGACTAAGTCCACCTGCAGGGTTTAACATGACAATTCTTATGAGCTCCTCTTGGGGACATTCTCAACCTAGATTACTAGGACACAGTTTCCTTCTATAATCAACAACACACACTATAAGTGATATCATTTCCCAACTTATCGGGCTTATTGATTCATCAAACTAAATCTCACCCATTGATAAATTAAAGATATAAATATCAAATATATGTGCTTGTTATTATATTAGGATTAAGAGCACACACTTCCATAATAACTGAGGTATTTGTTCCTTTATAAAGTTAGTATAAAATAAACAACATCTAATGGTCCTACTCAATACACTCTTAGTGTACCAGTGTAATTATATAGTTAAGATAAACTAACACCTAATTACACTACGACCTTCCAATGGTTTGTTCCTTTCCATCATGGTCGTGAGCTACTGTTTATAATTTATAAGGTACTGATAACATGATCCTCTGTGTGTGACACCATACACCATATTATCTACAATATAAATTAATTGAATAACTACATTTATCATAAATGTAGTCATTTGACCAATGTGATTCTTATTTCTAGATAAATGTTTATACCAAAAGCTAGGCTTTTAGTATACATCCTAACAATCTCCCACTTATACTAAAAGACTAAGCTACTATATCTGCTGTCATACATCTGATTCCCAACCCTTCAACATGGCCATCAAAAGCTCTTGCCTTAAGGACCTTAGTGAAAGGATCACCTTATGCAATCTAGGCGGCAACAACTTTTCCTCGTTTATACGATTTCTCGTATTGGGTGGTACTTGCGCTCTATTGTGTTTACTTGCCTTATAGACTTATGGTTTCTTCGAGTTTGCTACTGCACCAATATTATTACAATAAATTGTAATAATCTTTGGACAAACCAGAAATCATATCTAAGTCTATCTTGAGGTTATTGAGTTATTCAACTTTTATGGCCACCTCAGAGGCTTGCCATATAATAAGCTTCTATGGTGGAGTCTAGAAAAACACCTATGTTTATCACTCTTCCATAGTTATGACTTTACCTCCTAAAGTAAACACAAAACCCCCAGGTTGACTTATTATTGTCCCTATTGGAAGTCAAAATCCGTGCAACCCACAGGGACCAAATTAACTGCCTTGTAAGCTAGCATATAATCTCTAGTGCCTCTAAGGTACTAATATATGCTTTACTGTAGTTTAATGTCCTTGTCCAGGGTTACTTTGATATCTGCTAACTATGCCCTTGGCAAAACAGATTTCTGATCTCGTGCATAGCATACATTAGGCTTCCGACAGCCGAAGCATAAAGAACTGCCTTTATTTCCTTTATCTCCTTTGATGTCTACGGAGACATATCTTTAGATAAAGTTACTTCATGCTAAAAAGGTAAGAAACCTTTCTTGGAGTTTTGCATGCTTAAAACGAGCAAGGATTTTTTCCGATGTATAAAGCTTGAGATAAGTAAAATATTCTTTTCTTGCGATCCCTTATTACTTTGATCTCAAGAATATATACATTCTCCCAAGTCCTTTATATCGAATTGTTTGGATAACCATACCCTTACTTCTGACAACATTTTGATATTGTTTCCAACTACCAAAAATGTTATCTACATATAGTACAAGAAATACCACCACGTTTCCATCACACCTTCTATATACACAAGACTTATCCAGTTACTAAATAAATCCATAGGTTTGGATTACTTTGATAAACCGGATGTTCCAAGACCTTGAAGCTTTGCCTCAGTCCATAGACTGATTGAACTTGCACACAAGATGCTCTTAGCCCTTTGCAATGAATCCTTCTGGTTGCTTTATATGGATGCTTTCTTCAAGACTTCCATTAAAGAATGCTGTCTTGACATCCACTTGCCAAATAGATAAAAGAATCTGGATAGACTTAAGCATGGCTACCAGTGAAAAAGTTTCCTTTTTCATCAAGCCTTGCTTTGAAAGTTTCTGCCTTCCTGTCTATCCCTCTTTTCCTATTATAGACCTTTTTACACCCAAAGACTTTTACACCATTTGGTGGTTCTACAAGCTTCCAAACTTTATTAGAATACATATATTCTAATTCTATTATTCATTACTCTTTGCCAAGATGCTGCATCTTTATCTTGGAGTGTCTCGTCATATGTCCGGAGATCAGGTTCATGTCCTCCTGGGATCGAGTCCAAAAATTCTCACAAAACATGAATCTTTTTAGGTTGCCTAACAACCCTCCCACTACGATGAGGCACTTTCTGCAATTGTGTATCATTTGTGATACGTGTTGCAGTTTCCTTGTGGTATCTCATCTTGTACAGTTGGTACTAGATTAGACATGTCTTTTATTATTTCCGTAAGAAAAAATTTACTTATGGGCACTTGGTTTATTACATAGTCCTTTTCTAAAAATCGGTCATTGATACTATCAATGATCTTCTGATTTTTAAGACTATAAACCTACTTTCAATTTTCTAGGATAACTCACAAACAAGTGAATTCCTGTCCAACTTATCATTGTCTCTCTTCAGCATATGTACTGGACTACCCGAATCCGAATATGCTTCAAAATAGGCTTACGTCTATTCAGCAATTCTATATGAGTAGAGAGTTCTGACTTTGGAAGGTACTATGTTCACTTCCGTTTCCAGAGTATATCCTTAAAATGAATTTGGTAATTTTCTAAATAACTCATCATTAATCTACTTATTTCCATAAGAGTCTTATACCTTCCTTTTTCTACACCATTCTGATGGGATATACCAGGTGTTGTTAGTTGGGATTGAATCCCTACTTCTGATAAGTGACTCCTAAATTCTCCCAAAAAGGGACTTGCCACTACGATCTCACCATAGTGTCTTGATACGTTTACTTTGACATTTCTCCACATCAGCCTCGTACTCTTTGAACTAATCAAAGCACTTAGACTTGCGGCACATCAAGTAAATGTATCCGTATCTCAAATAGTTGTCTATAAAATAGACGAGATATTTGAAAATACCTTTTGTCTGGATAGTCATAGGATCACACAAATCAGAATGAACCAATTCCTATATATCTTTGGCTCCATACCCCTTAGACTTAAAAGCTCCTTGGTTATTTTCCTTCCAAGTAAGACTCGCAGGTTGGAAAGCTTTCCACTACTAATGAACCCAAAAGTTCATCAGCTACCAATGAATCCTACTTAAGTTAATATAACCTAGCCTTAGATGTCAAAGATATAATTGGTTCATTTTCAAAGGTTGCTTTCTCTTAAGTTAGAAGATGTGTTACTAATTTCCATTTGTTGCATCGTGGGAGTTATTGGATTATAAATTGTCAACCAACATACCAGAATAGATAACTTCCCTATTTTTCTTGATAACAACTTTGTTATCAAAATAGACACAATATCTATTCTATATTAGTTTAGAAACTGAAATCAGGTTCTTTCTAAACTTAGTATGTAAAGACAATTTCTAATAATTCAAATTTTATTCCTATTAGAGAATAAACCTCTCCCACTGCAACAGCTGCTACTTTTGCAGTAGTGCCCATGTGGACGGTGTTTTTATTTTCATTTAGTTGTCGGGTTTCCTGGAACCCTGCAATGAATTGCAGACATGATTAATGACATCTGTATCTACACTCCAGGTTCTGGTAGATAACACCACTAGACATGTTTCAACTAATGAATTAAATACACCTAAATTATTCTTAGTTCTAAGAAGACAGTCTACCTTAATGTCCAAGTCCTATTTCCAATCATTACAATTGGGACTACTAAGTCTTTTCTATAGTATAACAACTAGGGGATTGACAAACATTTTAAATCCTAAGAATCATAAAAATATTTGGTCAAGATCAATTCTTAAAAATCCCTATGAATTTTGTATGCCACGATAGTGTGGTCGTATACAAAATCAAAAAAAGAAATTTTATCCATTAATTTTATTATCTCGTCAACTTTACTTTATGACGAATAAAATTAATAGTTGATCTGTCTTTGATCAAATATTTGGTCAAAACCTTTTGAATTTAAAATAACATTGATTTCTCAAACAATATTATTTAAATTCACCAACACCTCAAACACCGTGAATTTTGCATGCCACGATAGTGTGGACGTATACAAAATTAAACATTTGTAAGAGGAGGGGTTTACCCATTAATTATCTTGTCAATAAATATTTATGACAAATAAAATTACCTCAAACACCGTGAATTTTGTATGCCACGATAGTGTGGACGTATACAAAATCAAACATTTGTAAGAGGGGGTTTTAATTTTATTATCTTATCAACCTATTTATTTGACAAATTAATAGTTGGTTTACTTCAGTCACACAAATAATAGCAGTGACTCCGATGGGGAGGATACTATTAAATGTGCCTAAGTGTATACCATTACTTGACACTAAGTCCATTAATAAGATTGTGCCCCTTCCGATGGGGAAGATCACACGCTCTTAATTAACTTCCTATAGTCATCCAAAATGGAAGTTTAAGCTAGTGATCCACAAACAAGCTCATCCGATATGGAGGAAGGCACTCAAAGCCAACGCGCATCACTTATAAACCAGTAATGGAGACCGTGGAATTTATTTAAAAATAAATCCCTCTCCCACTTAGTTATTTAAAGTGAGGAATTTTGCCTATGCTAGTTTACCTAACATGCATACTAACAAGCACACACAACACAACATAAAAAGCAATAAATAGAAAAACTAATTTTCAACTATTATGACTTTTATCTATTGCTGTCCTCCGTGTGTCGCCAACCCTAGCTGCTGCCATCTTTGGCCACCGCCACCGGGTCTAGTTGTCGCATCCATCTTGCTCCTAGTTCCGCTGCGCCTCTAGTCCTCAAAAGGTTCCACGCCTTGCAAGATTCGATCTGCGACATAAATAGAATTTTACATTTTTCAATCCTATATTCCTCATAGGAATGTACATGTAAACTAGATCGATCATAAAATAAAATTTACATCCATCAATCCTATATTTCATAAAAGGAATATACATGTAACTAGATCAAAAAATAAAATCCTAATAAAACTAAATACAGCTCCTGCTGTATTTTATAATACAATCATGCACACACAATAAAATGCCCTTGACATGTCCAAGGGTCCAATCACACACATAATAACTATAAGCCATAATAGTTGGATCCTGCATCCACAAAGTTAGCACATCCTACTATTAACCTGCCTAAATTATGTATGGCATGTGCATAATTAAACTAATACCAAATACACAGAGGCAAAACCCTAGCTCTGATACCAATTGTTGGTTGCTACTCGGAAAACCTAGAGGTTCCACTGTACAAAAATTTTGTACAAAGGTCTGAACCTTTTCCTAGCTACCATGTGTTCTTTTAAATTAAATTTTGGATCGCCTGCGGAACTTAACACGTTTGATCCAAAACTTAATCTATTCGTTCTTTTAGGTTTTGACTTGGGTCTCCTGCGGAACTTAACACGTTCGACCCAAATCACCTTAAGTTATTAATTCCATTAAATATTAATTTCCATAATTGGTTCCCAGTACTGACGTGGCGAGGCACATGACCTTCTTGGATATGGGAGCAACCACCACCGACTAGACAAAACCTTTTATGGAAAGCTAATATTTAATTTCCTAAAATAACTTTAGGTTAACCGAAAAGAACAATCAAATCACAAGGAAAAATAAAACAAAAGAACACAACATCGAAAAACATATTCGAAACACTAAAATCATATGCCTCTTGTATTTGGTATTATTTCCAAAAATAACTAGTATGATGCGGAAAGGAAAAATACTAGTTATACCTTTTAGAAAGACCTCTTGATCTTCTACCGTATTCCTCTTCTAACCTCGGACGTTGTGTGGTCAACGATCTTCTGAGATGAGAACCACCTTTCCACCTTCCTTCTTTCTTCTAGATTTCGGCCACAATAAACTCCTCCAAGGATGAAGAATTACGGCCACCACCAATGCTCCAAGGGATGCTAGAGACGAGGCTTGCTTTCTCTCCTTCTTCTCCTTCCTTGATCCGGCCACAAACAAAAGCTCCACCAAAAGATAAGTTTCGGCCAACAAGAGGAGAGGAGAGAAATAGGGCCAGCCACCAAAACCAAAAAGGAGAGGAAAGAAAAAGAATAGAAGTTTATCTCTTGAAGGCTCCTCTACCTCCTCTTTTATAATCCTTGGTTTTGGCAAATAAGGAAACTTTAATAAAAACTTCCTTAATTCCTTTGCCATGAAAAAGAAAATTTTAATTAATTAAAATCAAATTCCTCTTCTTAATCAACATGGCCGGCCACACAACAAACCTCCAATCAAAGGAAATTTAATTCAATCAAGAATTAAAACCTTCCTAATTTGTTTCCGGAAATTTATAAAAATTTCTCCAATAATTTAATCCCTTCATGATTGGTTTATAAAAAGGAAATTTAATAAATTAAAATCTTTCTTTTAAACATGTGGATAAAAAGAAAATTATCTCTAAAAATCAAAATCTCTTTTAATCTACAAATAAGGAAAGATATCAAATCTTTTCTTAATCTTTTGTAGAAACTAATAAAAGAGAATTATTAATTTTTTAAACTTTCTTTTAAATCATGAACATGGTTAAAAGGAAAGGTTTTACCAAAATTAAAATCAACCTTTTAATCTACAAATAAGGAAAGAGATTTAGCTCTTCTCTTAATCTTTTGTAGAATCTTATAAAAGGAATGATTTAAATTTTTAAACTCTCTTTTAAAGCATGTTATCCACATAAGAAAAAATTTTAAAAAATAAAAATCCTTTTTATTTTAATTTGGGCCGGCCACACCAAGCTTGAACCCAAGCTAGGGCCGACCACCTTGAAGCACCCATGAACCAAACTTTGGCCGACCCTAGCTTGGTCTCCAAGCTAGCTTGGCCGACCCCTTATGGGATGGGTAAGAAGGTGGGTATAGGTGGGTATAGTACTCTATAATTAAGAGGCTATGATAGGGACCGAGAGGAGGAATTAGTTTTTGTCTCCCGATAAAATTAAGCATCCTGTGTTCGCCCCGAACACACAACTTAATTTTATCAATAATAATTCATTCCACTAAAGAACTATTATTGAACTACCGCACCAATCTCAAATTACATTTTGGGCTCCTTCTTATTATGAGTGTGTTAGTCTCCCTGTGTTTAAGATAACAAATGTCCACTAATTTAGTAAGTTACTGACAACTCACTTAATTAATATCTAGCTCCAAGAGTAGTACCACTCAACTTCATCGTCATGTCGCACTAAGTCCACCTGCAGGGTTTAACATGACAATCCTTATGAGCTCCTCTTGGGGACATTCTCAACCTAGATTACTAGGACACAGTTTCCTTCTATAATCAACAACACACACTATAAGTGATATCATTTCCCAACTTATCGGACTTATTGATTCATCGAACTAAATCTCACCCATTGATAAATTAAAGATATAAATATCAAATATATGTGCTTGTTATTATATTAGGATTAAGAGCACACACTTCCATAATAACTGAGGTCTTTGTTCTTTTATAAAGTCAGTATAAAAGAAACGACCTCTAATGGTCCTACTCAATACACTCTTAGTGTACTAGTGTAATTATATAGTTAAGATAAACTAACACCTAATTACACTACGACCTTCCAATGGTTTGTTCCTTTCCATCATGGTCGTGAGCTACTGTTTATAATTTATAAGGTACTGATAACATGATCCTCTGTGTGTGACACCACACACCATATTATCTACAATATAAATTAATTGAACAACTACATTTATCATAAATGTAGTCATTTGACCAATGTGATTCTTATTTCTAGATAAAAGTTTATACCAAAAGCTAGGCTTTTAGTATACATGCTAACAACTTTCGGATGAGCGAGCGGAAGAAATCCCCGTCGACTAAGCCTTGAGTGAAGGCATGCATCATTGTCTCGGATGAGACCGTAGGGTTATCCATGGCTGCCTGGTCGAAACGCTGGATGTAGGCACGGAGGGTCTCTCTCGACCCTTGCTTCATAAAAAATAAGCTGACGCTGGTCTTCTGATAGCGTCGGCTGCTGGCGAAGTGGTGGAGGAATGCCGTTCGGAAGTCTTTGAAACTCCGAATTGGCCCGTCCGACAGTCTTCGGAACCAACGTTGGACCGAGCCGGACAGCGTGGTAAGGAAGACTCGGCACTTAACCCCGTCAGTATATTGGTGGAGAGTAGCGGCATTGTAGAACTTATCAAGATGGTCGTCCATGTCGGTTACGCTGCTGTACTCCCCAATTACCAGTGGGGCATAGTGCCTCGGGAGCGGGTCCTGCAAAATTGCTTCAGAAAATTGGCGATTAATCCACTCGGGAGATGACTCGGTATGAGGTGCCTTGCCCTTTTTAACATCTCGGGTGGGGGCTTCATCAGATGACCCCTGCTTGGCTTGAGCTATCTCAGACGGAGTTTGGAACAGGGCTCGATGGAACAGAATAGGGGCGTGTGACATTATTGCACCCCCCGTGGTTATTTTGATGTGATCAACCAAGTTGGTTAGGTCCTGCTTTGTGTTTGATCCCTGTGTCTGAGTATGCAGGAGCTTAGGAGTATAGGAAGTCGAGCGGAAGACGCAGCTAGCGAGAAGGACGGCACGGGAAGGGAGCCGATGGGCTCGGTGCGTCCGAAGGACGAGAGAGCTGCGAAAGAGTACAACGGTGGGTGAGAAGAATGTACGCGGCGTTCAAGGGATGTTAAGCCGGGGAGGAAGGCTGCTCGAGGAGAATGCAGAAATTGGGTTCAGGTAAGCCCTATTTCGGTTGGCCGAATCACCCAAAAGAACGGAGCTTCGGAAGTTGAAGCAAAGAAGTAACTGAGCTAGAAAATCTGCTCAAGGTGCCTTCATCATGGCTTGAAGGCGCCTTCACCTTGAAGGTGCCTTCAAGGCTTGATTAAGGCACCATCAATTGGTCAAAGGTGACCGTTTGTGGGCGGATAGAGTTTCATCCGCTGACTCGGTTGGAAGCTCCTTGGACCTCTGTTGGAGGCGCCTTGGACCTCCGAGATAGACTTTTCAGGGGCTATAAAAAGGTCCCTGAAGCTAGGAATTAAACATCAATTTATAACTCAACTCTGTAATCAATTCCTAGCAACAAGTGAGCATTCTAAGTGTGTAAAAAGGCTTCTCCGCCTACAGTGAAGGAGACTCTGCTAGTGCGATCTTCGACTGTCTTGGATTAACAACCGTCTTGGTTGTAACCAAGTTAAACTTCTGTCTCCTCTTTTATTTCCGTCTTAATTTTATTATTGTTGCTGTATTTTTGTAGTTGAAAGCTTTGAGGAGGATATAGTTTAATTTTGCAGGCAATTCACCCCCCTCTTGTCCGCCTCCGCTGCACCAACAATTGGTATCAGAGCCAGACCGCCTCAGAAGGACTAATCGCCAACTGAAGCACAACCATCAAGACGATGGTCGGAGCGAATATTCATCCCCCGAAGTTCGACGGAGACTTCGCGACGTGGAAACTTCAGATGGAGGTATTTTTCAAGATAGAATTTGATATTTGTTTAATCATGAAATATGGCTATGCAGTTCCAAAAGACAAAGAAAACTCAACTGGACAAAGAAGGAGCAGGCCGAATTCATGGCCAACAGAAAGGCGGAATTCCACCTAGTCACCGTGTTGCCGCCCCAGGAGGTAAGTCGGATCGGGAGCTACGATTCCGCTAAAGACCTCTGGGATAAATTCCTAGAACTTCACGAAGGTACCTTAGAAGCTAAGCTAGCTAGGCGCGACATCCTCTGGACCCAGTTAATGAACCTTCGGATGAACAACGGTGAGAAGATAGTGCAACTCCAAGCAAGGATTAAGGAGCAAATAACTCAACTAAGCAATCTTGGAGAAGAAGTATCGAACCGGGACTCGATCTGGTAAGCGCTCAACGCCTTCCCCAGGACTCCAGAATGGGCTTCCTTAGTAGATGCATACTACATCTCCAAGGACTTCGAGGTAAGCACTTTAGAAAATTTATTTTCAACTTTCAAACTTCACGAATCTCAAGTTGCAGAGCCTAGTGGAGTAGTGAAGACTAGTCAGAACATTGCCCTAAAGGCAAGATCAAATGATTCTGATGTTGGTGCAGGAAGCATCCGACGATCGAACCCAAGTTTTGATAATGGCAAAGGGATTCAAAGTTAATATTACTTGTTTTCTAACATGCTTGAATGAGATTTCAGGAAAGTCCTAACTGAAGTTAGGCAGGTGGAAAATCGTAACCTTAGGTCCTAGGGGGTGGTAACCCTAGGTGGAGGAAAACCCTAGGGTGCAGTAACCCTAGGTCCTAGGGGGTGGTAACCCTAGGTGGCGAAAAACCCTAGGGGACGGTAACCCTAGGTCCTAGGGGACCGTAACCCTAGGTCCTAGGGGGTGGTAACCCTAGGCGAAAAAGTCCAGTCGGTCTGGAGGATCGTTCTGGCATTAGGTAATCTCTTCTGAGGGGAGTAGGTGAGGGCGCGTTCCCCGGAAGAGGGAACAGTAGGCGTCGGTTTGACCTAGGGTTTCCGGTTGAAAATATGAAGTCAGAACCGGATAGTCTAGAGGTTGTTGAACACTTTATTTAATATATTTATCTGTACTAACTTTGTTTTTGCAAGATATGTTTGTGTTTTGGGACTAACATGTCTTGCAGGTACAAAAGAACAAGGTTTTCCCTCGGATGAACAATGTCCGAGGCGCCTCTATGGAGCTTGGAGGCGCCTCGGGTGTAAAGGGGTTAGCTCGCTGCGAAGTGAGGCTTGAGGCGCCTCAAATGGAGTCTGAGGCACCTTGGACAACTTTGAGGCGCCTCAAAGGATTGATGGAGGCGCCTCCAGGCAGGGATAATGAGCAGGCAGCAGGGCTTATCGCAGTGCACGACTCAGGGATAAAACTTCATATTTGAGGCGCCTTGGAGGAGCTTTGAGGCGCCTCCAACAACCTATTTAAAGAAGTCACGAGGCAGCATAAAGAACATGACATTACAAGTAACCCTTCTGCTACGAGCTGCTAAAGAGACCTTCCGACGAAGCTACAACTTGACACCGATGACCCGAAACTCTGAATCTGTGATTTCTATTGTTGTCGGTATATTTCTCTGTATTCAATTGTACTTCATTTGTAATCATTTTATGAAATAGTAGGTGTTTCCCAAAGTAAACATTCTACGAACGTGGGCCTTGGAGTAGGAGTCGCACAAGGCTCCGAACCAAGTAAATACTCTGTGTCCTTATGTGTGTTTGTTATTTCTTTATTATTTCTACTGCTAACTCTTGAACGTTTTACGAATCCGAAACGAGTGAAAGCCACGAGCGGTATTCAACCCCCCCCCCTCTAGCGCTCTCGATCCAACAATTGGTATCAGAGCGAGGTTGCTCTGAATTGGTACAACTACCGTTCGAGCATTTTTTTTGTCGCTTGCTCTGAATTGGTAGGCCTTTTATTTTTTCCCTCCAAAATTATTTTTGAAAAATTCATTTTCATCTCTTCACGGTTTATTAGTATTGATAAAATATTGAATTTGGCAAAATTTAAAATAATATTTTTTTATATTTTTTTAATAATATTTTATTATTATTTTATTATTTTTTTCTCGAAATTCGTGAATTTCTATTTCTATCCTTTCCCGCACTACTGATCCAAGACCAAGTCTTGGAACAAGTTTTATTGTGTTTACTTTGCGAGATTCCTTCTTAATGGCCTACGAAGATGGGTATAGCTCCACATGCCTACCACTTCTGTCCGGCGAAAATTTTAGATACTGGAAAGACCAGATGGAGCACGAATTGAAGACCGAAGCAGAAATATGGACCATAGACCATATTGGATTTATTCTCCCCACCGAAGAAGGTGTACCCATCACCTGTGACAAGTGGGATGCACAAACAATAAGAACATTCGAGGCAAATGCAAAAGCAACATGGATTCTCCTATACGGACTAACAAATTCAGATCTTGATCGAGTTGGAAAGTTCAACAATGCTAAGGAGCTTTGAAAGAAAGTGCTCAAGCTTCATGAGATCCCTTCAGAGCCAGAAGATTGAATAGAACCTGAGTCCGAATCTGAAATTGAATCCCCAGAGTCAACCTCCGAACCAGACTCAGAAGAATCAAAGCAAATCGATTTCATAGCACTGATGGCCAAAGACGAGATATCTGAATATGAGTTAGAATTTGAAATGACAACAGTCAAGGAGGAGAATCTTATCATGGATCCTAAAGGTAAAATTATAAATTCAAATTTTAAATTTCACATAACTTGTTTTAAGTGTAGGGAGAGAGGGCACTATAGAAACGAGTGCCCTACTCATAAGATTTGGTCGGCTCAATTGGAGAAGGAGAAAACGATCAGGAAAGGGAAGAAGCACATTGAATGCTCTAAATGCAAATGAATGAGTCACTGCAAAAGACAATGCCCAGAAAGAAGACCCAATAATCCAGGACGAAAAATCAAGGTAAATAAATTTACATTATATGAAAATCTAATCTTTCAACACATGTCGGTACTCTAAATAATCATGCTTGCTCTAGTATAGATTTTTCTTCAAAATTGGATATGCTTGCTAACAATACAATAAATAGAGTTAATTCAAATCTAAATAAGAATAACTTAAAATTATTTAATAAACATAAGAAATTAACATTGAAAAAATTAGAGAAACAAAGTAATATCTTAAAAGATAAAATAGATAAGTTAGAAAAGATTATTAATAATTTAACTAATCAACAAAATCTAGACTTGGGTTATAAGTCTAAAGTAAAACTTAAACACTATAAACTAAGCTATAATCAAGTACCTTTTATTTACTAAACTTAATTTAAATATAACTCAAATCTAATTTATAAATTTAAATAAAATTATCAATAATGTAGGGGGAGGCTCCAGAATAGCTAGCACCTCCAAAACTAACTTACCCGGCAGGGTAACCCAAACCAAGCTACCCAGCAGGGTAATTAGAACTAATTAGAAAGGGAACAAGTTTAACTTGACCTATGGTACTGGTGAAATTTTGGATGATAGTACGTTAGGGAAGTTTAGTCTATGCATGTCTAGAAAGATATGGCTTTGACCTGGTGCATTTGGCTAAGTAGAACTAACCGAAGCTACCCTTTATGGATCCTAACTAGTTAGACCAAGGTTTTGTATTAAGTACAGTGGATAGGACTATTTGGAAAACCTCGAATGCATGGTTATTTTAATGATTTCCAAGTGACTCACCATAGCCCAGAAGTTTATCCGAATAAATGTCTATTTGTTGAGCCCAAAGCTAAACCTGAATCTAACACAAAGTTAAACCAAACCCTATAATTGATCCCAATTCATCTCACAAAATTATAAGATTCCTGATTTGAAATTTAGATTGGGTGAGATGACTAAGGATTAAAATTAAATCAAATTAAATTAAATAAATAATTAATAATCTTTTAAAAATCATTTAAAATTTATTTTAAAAAATCCTTTAAAAATTCTTTTAAAGATTCTTTTAAAAATCCTTTAAAAAATCTTTTAAAAATCCATTAAAAAATTCTTTTAAAAATCCTTTGAAAATCATTTAAAATTTATTTTAAAAATCCTTTGAAAACCATTTCAAAAATGATTTTAAAATCATTTCGAAAATTATTTTAAAAATCATTTCGAAAATTATTTAAAAATCTTTTTGAAAATTATTTAAAAATCATTTTGAAAATTATTTAAAAAACATTTTAAAAATTATTTGAAAATCATTTGAAAATTATTTGAAAATCATTTGAAAATCATTTTAAATTATTTGAAATCATTTAAATTCTATAATTAATTTTAAAATCATAAATCCTATTTAATTCTATATCATTTCAAATATCTTATTTAATTCCTTTAGGTTCAAATCATAATTAATTGATAAAGGCTAATTAATTTCAATCAAAGTATTAATTTTTAATATATTCATCAAAATTCTAAATATTCACTCAATTGAAATTCAAACTTAAACTTATTTTAAATATCAATATTTTTTAAAATAAAGGTAACTCCATCTCACACTCACTCATAAGCTGAACATGCTTGATAACCTAGAATGAGTGAGATGGAAAATTAGAAAAACAATTCTTAAATACATGCTTGGACTAAAGAACCCTAAGAATTTATTAAGGCACTAATCAAGGGGGAGTGAATTTTTTTTCTCTCAAGTTAATTTTTCTTTAAAATAAAAATTATCTTTGACTTGGTTTTAAAAATTATTTTTGACTCAGTTTTTAAATAGATATGATATTAAGCTTAATATTGAATTAACATTATTTTTAAAAGCTTAGATTTTTAGTTAATCATTTTTTCTAAGCACTAAAATTATCCAAATTTTTTACTAAGTTTTTTTTGCAAGAAACTGTCTCTCAAAGCTAAGTACTTAAGTTAAGCTTCTATGAAAATCCTTTTAAAATTAAGTACTTAAGCAAAGCTTTTATCAATAATTTTAAAAAAAAAAAGGGTTAAGTATTTATACCTTTAAGTGTTTAAATCTTTTTAATAGCTCATTTTTCAAACAACAATTAGTTTTAAAAGATTAAGTTTAGTTAATTTTTGTTGAAATTGAGCTAAGTATTTTCAAAACCATTTCAAATTGAGCCAAGTGTTTTTCAAAAGGCTTGTTAAAATTTAGCTAAGTATTCTCTAAAGCTTCTTTTCAAATTTAGCTAAGTGACTTCTATAGCCTTTTTCAAAATTAACTAAGTTAAATATTAGTCTCAAAAGACTTTTTGAATTTAATTAAGTATTGTTTAGAAAATTCCTTCAAACTCAGTTTTCTAAAAAGTTATATTTAAGCATTTTACAAAAGTTTCTCAAACTTACCTAACTTTTTAGAAGCTTTTCAAAATTTGACTTAATATTATTCAAAAATATTTTCAAAATTAATATCTTTTAAAAAGACTTTAAGAATTTAACGAAATATTTTTCAATAAAGTCTTTCGAATCTAACTAAGTTTTTTCAAAAGTCTTTTCAAAATTTACCAAAGTATCACTTCAAAATTTAAGCTAAATATTAAAAAGTTTTTTTTAGCTAAGGCCATTTATCTCTCACTTTCTTATTTACTCTCCTTTTATTTTGATATATGGCAAAGGGGGAGAGTATAAGGAAATTCAAATAAAAAATTTTAAGAAAAAGGGAAAGCTTTTATTAAGGGGGAGCTTTTGTAAGCTTCTATTTAGGAGGAGCTTTATATGTGCTTATTTATGTGTGTGCTGAATTTATGCTTTTGCTAAATTCATACTTGTGCTATCACTGTCTTTTCTTTTTACTTAACTTTGAATTTCGGTTGTCATAATCAAAAAGGGGGAGATTGTTGGTGTCGGAAGCATCCGACGATCGAACCCAAGTTTTGATAATGGCAAAGTGATTCAAAGTTAAGATTACTTGTTTTCTAACATGCTTGAATGAGGTTTCAGGAAAGTCCTAACTGCGGTTAGGCAGGTGGAAAATCGTAAGGGATGGTAACCTTAGGTTCTAGGGGGTGGCAACCTAGGTGGAGGAAAATCCTAAGGGGGGTAACCTTAGGTCCTAGGGGGTGGTAACCCTAGGTGGAGGAAAACCCTAGGGTGCGGTAACCCTAGGTCCTAGGGGGTGGTAACCCTAGGTGGCGAAAAACCCTAGGGGGAGGTAACCTTAGGTCCTAAGGGGCGGTAACCCTAGGTGGAAAAGTCCAGTCAGTCTGGAGGATCATTCTGGCATCAGGTAATCTCTCCTGAGGGGAGTAGGTGAGGGTGCGTTCTCCGGAAGAGGGAACAGTAGGCGTCGGTTCGACCTAGGGTTTCTGGTCGAAAATCTGAAGTTAGAATCGGACAGTCTAGAGACTGTCGAACACTTCATTTAATATATTTATCTGTATTAACTTTGTTTTTACAGGATATGTTTGTGTTTTGGGACTAACATGTCTTGCAAGTACAAAAGAACAAGGTTTTCCCTCGGATGAACAGTGTCCGAGGCGCCTCCATGGAGCTTGGAGGCGCCTCGGGTGCAAAGGGGTTAGCTCGCTGCGAAGTGAGGCTTGAGGCGCCTCAAATGGAGTCTGAGGCACCTTGGACAGCTTTGAGGCGCCTCAAAGGATTGATGGAGGCGCCTCCAGGCAGGGATAACGAGCAGGCAGCAGGGCTTATTGCAGCGCACGACTCGGGGATAAAACTTCATATTTGAGGCACCTTGGAGGAGGTTTGAGGCGCCTCCAACAGCCTATTTAAGGCAGTCTCGAGGCAGCAGTAAGAACATGACATTACAAGCAACCCTTTTGCTACGAGCTACTAAAGAGACCTTCCGACGAAGCTACGACTTGACACCGAGAACCCGGAACTCTGAATATGCGATTTCTATTATTGTCGGTATATTTCTCTGTATTCAATTATACTTCATTTGTAATCATTTTACGAAATAGTAGGTGTTTCACAAAGTAAACGTTCTACGAACGTGGGCCTTGGAGTAGGAGTCGCACAAGGCTCCAGATCAAGTAAATACTCTGTGTCCTTGTGTGTGTTTGTTATTTCTTTATTATTTCCGCTGCTAACTCTCGAACATTTTACGAATCCGAAACGAGTGAAAGCCACGAGCGCTAATCACCCCCCCTCTAGCGCTTTCAATCCAACATCTGACTCCGAAGCCTCGATCGACCAATCGGAAGCGACACTACTGGTAAAGCGTTTCAATAAGTTTTTTAATTCTAATAAATTTAGGTCGTAGACAAAGAGACATTAGCAAAAAAAAGAACGGTTCGCTGTTACAACTGCAACAAAGAAGGGCACATCAAAGATGACTGCCCAAAATTAAAGAAAAAAGAGAAAGAGAAGGAAAAGATAATGTACAAGAAACCAGAATCCTCCAAGCAGAAGAACCTAAAGGTCACTTGGTCAGATTTGTCTTCTTCCGAATCAGACGTCGAAGCCTTCTCTGGGTTAGCACTAATGGCTAACCATCAGCTAGAAGAAGAGTCAAGCTCAGAAATGAGCATAGATGAAGGAGGAGGAACTTCAGACGAAGAAAGCGACGATGAAGGGGGAGCATCACCGAGTCAGGTAAGTTAGGTACGTAATCTAATCCCTACTCAATCGTTTCAATTTATTAAGTCTCTTTCTAAAGATTTATTCAAATTAGTAAAAGAAAATACTGAATTGAAATTGAACCTATCAAAAGCATGCCCACTAGAAATGTATGATAATCTAAAATTAGAAAATTAAAAATTAAAAGTTGAAATTGAGAAATTGAAGAATAATGATGCATGCTTAAATAAATTTCCAAAATCAAAATTAAGAATTTATGAAAAATTGAATTAGTATATTAGAAAACATCAGGGACAACTTAGGAAAGTCCCCAGAAATTATGTACCCCCTAAATTTTTGAATAACCCAGTAGGAAGGAATCTATACTGGATTCCAAAATCCTCGCTAGATTAAAAAAAATTTTAAGGCTTTCAGAAGAAAAATTAAATGATAAAATTTCTTTATGAAACTTTGTCTAAGGAAATGGTTGTTGCTCTAATAACCAAGAAAGCCTAATGTCTCGCCACGATCTGGAAGCTGAAATGTTGAAATAAAATGTTTAATTAACTTTTGAAAAAAACATTAAAACTAGAATTAAATAATGCTTTGAAAGTTTTCAAACATTTTTGGAAAATTCTAAAAATTAATTTTGACTTAGAAATTATTTTAAAAATTCTAAAAATTAATTTTGACTTAGAAATTATTTTAAAAAATTCTAAAAATTCAGTTTACTTAGATATTTTTACTCATTTTAGCCTAACTTAAAAATTTGCTAAATTCTTATTATTACCCCGTTTTTGCTGTGATCAAAGGGGGAGAGAAAAGTACAAGTTCAGGGGGAGAGATTTTTTTTAAAAAAAAAAAAATTAGAAAAATTCCGCTTAACTCTTAATTAAGTAGTTGTAATTTTATTTATTGCAAACTTATGCTTAACATGTTAGTTTAGTAATTTTTTTAAATTACTGTTTGTCTATTTTTACCCTAAATTAAACTTGGGTTGATGCACATCAAAAAGGGGGAGATTGTTGCACCCCGTGGTTATTTTGATGTGATCAACCAAGTTGGTTAGGTCCTGCTTTGTGTTTGATCCCTGTGTCTGAGTGTGCAGGAGCTTAGGAGCACAGGAAGTCGAGCGGAAGACGCAGCTGTTGGGCTTTTCGGGTCGCGAAAACCGCTTTTTTGCGTCGCGGAAACCCCAAAACTCCCTAGCCAACGGATCCGTGCAAAGAAAATTTTTTCAAAAAACTACGAGTACGAGTTTACCTAGATCTACACTTAAATCTACAAAGGAAAAAAAAGTTATACCTTTGAAGCGAAGCCCTTCGCAATCCCGCAAGTCCAAGGTACGCCGGATCTCAAGATTGTCAACGTAGACAATCCTCTAGAAGTATCCACACGAATAAGATGTGTTCTCTAACACACAAGGATGGAGAAGAGAGTACCACAAGTGTGCTAGCACTTTCTAGGGCTCTCGGGTAGGATTTAAAAGGGGAGAATAAGAGAGAGAATAAGAGGAATCTCATATACTCCTCTATGCACCCTCCTTGTGACCTTCACTCCACCTTATTCTCTTGGAACTCAACTCACTCTCCTTCACCTTGCTTGGAATGCACGGCAACAGCAAAGAAGGAGGAAGAAAGACCAAGGAAGAAGATGATCACATGAATGCACTTGAATGAATATATCAATTTTTCATTCACCACACCACCTCTTGAGTGGCCGGCCACAATTGTAACCTCCTTACAATTAATGTGGTCGGCCACAATAAATGGAGAAGGGGTTTGTAACCCCCATGAGGTGGCACACCATGTGCTAGCCTTGATGATGTGGCACATAATCATTGGCCACTTAATGCCAAGTCACACATATGATGTGGCATAAAGTCAAGTCAAACTTGACTCTTCCTCTTCCTCTCAAGTCAAGTCAAACTTGACTTAATCTCTCTCATGGTTGATCTAATCCAACCATTTAATTCAAGCCAATTTAATATAATGAATCTAATTCATTTAATTAAATTGATTCAATGAGTCATAATCTAAATTAGACTCATTGAACACATAAATCAACTTGAGTCCAACTCAATTAGCCCAATTTGGATTACTCTTAATCCAATTTGGTTCATCACATGAACCTAATCCTCTTGGTTCATCATATGAACCTAATCTCCATCCACTTGTTCTTTGTGTGTGACCCAATAGGTTCTTGTAACGTTGGCAATGCCCCTAAACTCATTTAGAAGCATAAGTAATGAGCGGTATCTAGCAATACATCATTACTACCCAAGTTATAAGAATGTTGAGATCCAACATCACCTTGTGACTACTAATTGTGACTCCTCACAATATATGACAAGTGTCCTTCTATCCTAGACATCTAGATTAATCAATGTGAGGCATAGACCGTGTCATCCTCTAATCAATCTAAATCTTGAACTCCAAGTAGACTCACTCAATCAAATGAGCTCAATATCTCATATTGACTCATTTGGGCATGGCCATGCACTTCATGATCTCACTCTATCAAGAATATTTATGTCTCTCCCGTCATATAGGAGGGATAGATCTCATCTACATCACTCACATCCCTCTGCATAATTTGTTACATACCCAGTAATCGCCTTTATAGTCCACCCAGTTACGGGTGATGTTTGACGAAACCAAAGTACATAACTCCTTATGTAGGGAACTATGGTGACTTCAGGTCTAAGGACTAGTAGTCATACTAATAGCCACATGATAAAGTATATGACACTCATATAACGATCCATGATACTTTCTCATGGCGGGTCATTCAGTATACATTCTCTAATGCATACCCATGTGTCAACTTGATATCTCTATATCCATGACTTGTGAGATCAAGTCATCGAGTTGACCTACATGCTAGTCTTATTGCATTAACATTGTCCCTGAATGTTAATACTCGACTAGGAATGATTAAGAGTAGTTTTCCCTATATCATCTCACTATCGGTTCAACTAACCGATTGATATAGGTGAGAACAGTCTACTCAAGGACGCTATTATACTTAGTTTATTTGGCACCAATACAAGTAAGTATAATAACCAAAACACATGCCTTTATTTATATAAATATGAATATGATACAATAAGTCCATAATACAATCATCGAATGATTGGCTCTAGGGCTCTAACTAACAATCTCCCACTAGCACTAGTGCCAATCAGTGTAGGCTCTAAGCCCCAATGACCTAGTGTGACCATCATGCTTCCTCTGTGCCAAAGCCTTGGTCAAGGGATCTGCGATGTTAGCCTCTGTAGGTACTCTGCATATCTTCACATCTCCTCTCTCAATAATCTCTCGAATGAGATGGAAGCGTCGTAGTATGTGTTTGGTCCGCTAGTGTGAGCGAGGTTCCTTCGCCTGTGCTATAGCTCCATTGTTGTCACAATAGAGCTCAATAGGGTCAGCGATACTAGGAACCACCCCAAGTTCAGTGATGAACTTGCGAATCCAAACTGCTTCCTTTGTTGCCTCTGATGCAGCAATGTACTTGGCCTCTGTCGTAGAATCAGCTACTGTGTCCTGCTTCGAACTCTTCCAGCTCACAGCACCACCATTTATGCAAAACACGAACCCTGACTGCGATCGATAATCATCCTGGTCGGTCTGGAAGCTAGCATCACTGTAACCCTTTACAGCTAGCTCATCATCGCCTCCATATATCAAGAAATATTCTTTAGTCCTTCTTAAGTACTTAAGAATATTCTTGACAGCTATCCAGTGACTTTCACCTGGATCTGACTGGTATCTGCTCGTCATGCTCAAAGCATACAAGACATCAGGTCGAGTACATAGCATGGCGTACATGATAGATCCTATGGCTGAGGCATAAGGGATCTGATCCATGCGGTCTCTCTCCTCTCTAGAAGAGGGACCCTGAGTCTTCGAAAGACTCACGCCATGTGACATCGGCAGAAATCCCTTCTTGGAGTTCTGCATGGCAAACCGAAGGAGTACCTTGTCAATATATGTACTCTGACGTAGGCCAAGCAATCTCTTAGATCTATCTCTATAGATCTGTATCCCTAGAATGTGGGATGCTTCACCTAAGTCCTTTATTGAGAAACATGTCCCTAGCCAAGTCTTGACAGACTGTAGCAAAGGGATGTCTTTTCCAATGAGCAGTATGTCATCCACATACAATATGAGGAAGACAACTATGCCCCCTACAACCTTCTTGTAGACACAAGGTTCATCTTCATTCTTGATGAAACCAAACTGTTTGATTGCATCATCGAATCGAAGATTCCAGCTCCAAGAAGCTTGCTTTAGTCCATAAATAGACCTATGCAGCTTGCATACTCTGCTAGTATGCTTTGGATCTACAAAACCCTCAGGTTGTGTCATGTACACATCCTCGAGTAGGTTTCCATTTAGAAACACGGTTTTGACATCCATCTGCCAGATCTCGTAATCATGGTAAGCTGCAATAGCAAGCATGATCCGAATGGATTTAAACATCGCTACTGGTGAAGAGGTTTCATCATAGTCAATACCATGAATCTGCTTGAAACCTTTAGCTACCAAGCGACCCTTATAGATAAGTCCATCCATGTCAGTCTTTCTCTTAAAGACCCACTTACACCCTATGGGTTTTACCCCTTCAGGTGGATCAACCAAAGTCCATACTTGGTTGGTGTACATGGATTCCATTTCGGATCTCATGGCTTCTAGCCATTTCTCAGAATCTGGTCTCATCACAGCTTCCTGATAGGTGGTAGGCTCATCCTCTATGAGCACAACGTCATCATGGTCAAACAAGAGAAATGAGTATCTCTCAGGCTGACGACGTACCCTATTAGACCTGTGAAGAGGTATGTCTACTTGAACTGGTTGTTGTTCCTCAACTCTTTGTGGAACAACATCATCCACAACACTTTCTGGTTCCAGTTCAACTTCCATCGAGGCTTCAGTGCTAGGATCCGCATCTTGAACTTCTTCAAGATCGAATGTACTCTCACTAGTCTTTCTAGAAACAAAATCTCTTTCTAGAAAGACTCCAGTCTTTGCCACAACTATCTTGTGCTGACTGGGAATGTAGAAGTAATATCCCTTAGTTTCCTTGGGATGTCCTATAAAGTAGCACTTGTCGGATTTGGGTCCTAATTTATCTGAGACTTGCCGTCTAACGTAGGCCTCACATCCCCAAATCCTCATGAAAGACACTTGGGCATCTCTCCCAGTCCATATCCTATATGGTGTCTTTATCACGGCCTTGGATGGAACTCGGTTGAGTATAAAAGTTGCCGTGTCTAGAGCATAGCCCCAAAGGAATGTCGGAAGATCTATGTGACTCATCATAGATCGTACCATATCTAATAGGGTACGATTCCTCCTTTCGGATACACTATTCCACTGTGGTGTTCCAGGAGGAGTGAGTTGGGATAGAATCTCACACTCAGCTAGATAGTCACGAAACTCATGGCTAAGGTATTCTCCACCTCGATCTGATCGAAGTATCTTAATACTCTTGCCAAGCTGGTTCTGTACTTCATTCTTGAATTCCTTGAACTTTTCAAAGGATTCAGATTTATGTGTCATCAAGTACACATAACCATATCTACTAAAGTCATCAGTAAATGTGATGAAGTACCTATAACCGCCTCTAGCAGCGACATTGAAAGGGCCACATACATCACTATGTATAAGTCCTAACAAATCAGTCACTCTTTCGCTGTGCCCACTAAAAGGTGTCTTGGTCATCTTGCCTAGTAGGCATGACTCGCACGTCTCATAAGATTCAAAATCAAATGAGTCCAGCAAATCATCCTTATGGAGCTGGGATAAGCGCTTGTCATTTATATGACCTAAGCGACAGTGCCAAAGATAGGTTTGGTTCAGGTCATTTGACTTGAACCTCTTGGTATTTATGTTATAAATAGGGATTTCAAGATCTAGAATATAGAGTTCGTTTATCAGAGGTGCACTACAATAGAACATATCGTTTAAATAGACGGAACAACATTTGTTCTTTATTGTAAACAAGAAACCTTTCTTGTCCAAACAAGAAACTGAAATTATGTTCTTAGTTAAGGCAGGCACATAATAACAATCATCTAATTCTAGTACAAGCCTAGAGGGTAGAGATAGATAATAAGTTCCTACAGCAATAGCAGCAACCTGTGCTCCATTGCCTACTCGTAAGTCTACCTCACCCTTCGTCAATGCCCTGCTATTTCTCAGCGCTTGTACATTAGTACAAATGTGCGAAGCACATCCGGTATCTAATACCCACGATGAAGAAATAGAGAGGTTGACTTCTATAACATGTATACCTGAAGTAGAAATCTTATTTCTCTTCTTCTTAAGATCTTCCAGGTATTCTTTGGAGTTCCTCTTCCAGTGCCTTGCTTGTTCTTGATATAGGTGACAAAGATGTTCAACCATATCGTAAGCACCCATCAACTCATGTTGCTTCTGAAGCTCAGAGTTCATGGTCGCGAGCATAAGACAAGACACATCTAATGCGTCATCTTGATGCTTCTTGTAAGCATCTCGGTCTTCTCGCGTGGCAGTGGCAAGAGGAGCCTCCGGAATGGGCTGCTCCAGAACGTACAGTTTACGTTCTTGGGTGAGAACTATTCTCAGGTTCCTGTACCAGTCCAGGAAATTTGCTCCGTTGAGTTTGTCCTTCTTAAGGACAGAACGCAGAGAGAAGTTGTTCATGTTTGACGTCATGGAAATTCTACAATAGAAATAAATGCAGTAATAAATATCATATTATTTTAAATCATTTAATTAGGCCTTTAACTAAATGATGCTCCCATTGAATTCTATAATTCATGTGGGACAAGATCCACATCATACTAACCCTTGAGTTAGTTTTGGCTAATACGCCCAAGATTTAATATGATTGGTAGGTAACGATTACCAATTACATCTCTATGCAACTCTTGTTTATAGGATCATTTATTTTCTCTTTAAAAATTATCCACATGTTGATAAAATTAAAATTATAGAAATTTCCTTTATCAACCATGAAGAGATTTTTAAAGAGAAATTTTATTTTTAAAATTTCCGGAAACAAATTAGGAAGTTTTAATTTGTTGATTAAAACTTGTCTAATTTATTTCCTCTAGAAGTGGCCGGCCATTAGAGATTAAATTGGGAAATTTTATTTAATTTTTCTCAATTAAATCATGTCAAGGAAATTAAGGAAATTTTATTGTAATTAAATTTCCTAATTTGCCTAGGCCAAGGAATATAAAAGAAGGGGTGAGGGTGCCTTTACAAGACATAACATCTATTATTCCTCTCCCTCTTTTGTTCCTTGGTGTGGCCGGCCAACCTCTCCCTCTCTTCCTCTTGTGGTGGCCGAACCCTACCCTTCTATTGGAGCTCTTGTGGTGGCCGGATACTACTCGGAGAAGAAGAAGAAGAAGGAGAGAAAGCTAGCATCTCTTGGAGCTTGGTTAGTATTTTGTTTTTCTTCCTTGGTGAAGCTTCCTCTTTGTTGGCCGAACCTAGCTAGGAGGAGAAGAAGGTGATTGGTGGTTTCTCGTCTCGGAAGATCGTTGCCCACACAACGTCCGAGGTTAGAAGAGGAATACGGTAGAAGATCAAGAGGTTTTTCTACAAGGTATAACTAGTAAATTTTATTTCCGCATCATGCTAGTTATTTATGGAAATAATACCAAATACAAGAGGCTTACGTTCTAGAATTTCGAATATGTTTTTTCGAAGTTGTGTTCTTTTGTTTCTTTCTTTTCCTTGTGATTTGATTGTTCTCTTTGGTTAACCTAAAGTTATTTTAGGAAATTAAATATTATCTTTCTATTAAAGGTTTTGTCTAGTCGGTGGTGGTTGCTCCCATATCCAAGAAGGCCATGTGCCTCGCCACGTCAGTACTGGGAACCTTTTATGGAAATTAATATTTAATGGAATTAATAACTTAAGGAGACTTGGGTCGAACGTGTTAAGTTCCGCAGGAGATCCAAGTCAAAACCTAAAAGAACAAATAGATTAAGTTTTGGATCAAACGTGTTAAGTTCCGCAGGCGATCCAAAATTTAATTTAAAAGAACACATGGTAGCTAGGAAAAGGTTCAGACCTTTGTACAAAATTTTTGTACAGTGGAACCTATAGGTTTTCCGAGTAGCAACCAACAAGATAAGGCAACTTCAAATGCTTAATGGGCTAGAAGTCTGCTTTGCAAAGACTGCCTTGTGGAAGGTGTCTTCCATGACTTGGAAGGTGCCTTCAATTAATAGTGTGAAGACGCCTTCCAGCCCATGGAAGGTGCCTTTCTTAGCCATTACCTGAGGATAAAGTTTTATCCTTGAGAGATAAAATTTATCCGATGGAAGGCGCCTTAGACCACTTTGAAGGCACCTTCAAGCTGTGGATAACATTTTCTAGGGGGCTATAAAAAGACCCCTGGATCTAAAAAACATTCAACAACTCTTGTATTCATTTCCTAGCACATTTCTGAGCATTCAACAAGTGTAACAGGCTTCTTCCCCTACATAAAGGAGATCTTTTTAGTGCTTTGTTTTTGCTTTAGAGTAACAACCACCTAGGTTGTAACCAAGTAATTCCTTAGTCTCTTTTATTTTATTAGTTGTTTAATTTTCTTTTATAAGTGTACTACTAATCTAAGTTGAAAGATCGAGAAGGGTGTAGCTTTGTTTTGTACAAGCAATTCACCCCCCCCCCCCTTTTGCTGGCCCTACTGGACTAACATATTTTGACTCATACATGTTTCAAAACGAGTATAGGAGAAGTGAGTATGACTGCTGCATTTACGTTAGGAGCCTTGATGATGATTTACTTATCTTCTTATTTCTTTATGTGGATAATATGTTGATTGCTGCGAAGAGTATGAAGGAGGTCAATAAGTTAAAGAATCTACTGGGCAAAGAAATTGACATGAAGGATTTAAGTGCGACCAAGAAGATTCTAGAGATGGAGATAGAAATAGAGTGTTTGGGAGATTATGGTTATCTCAGTAGAGTTACATTGAGAAGGTATTGGACCGATTCAAGATGGGTAATGCGAAGTCTGTAAGTACACCTTTGTCTCATTATTTCAAACTATCTCTTGCACAGTGCCCAAGGGTGGATGCCAATGCAATTGGTTATTTGATGCATGTTATGGTTTGCATAGGACCTGATTTGGCACAATTTGTTGGTAGGGGAGCAAAGTTTCTTTCAAATCTTGGTCGACAACATTGGGATGCAGTCAAGTAAATTTTCATATACTTAAGGAATATTATAGATTATGACATTGAGTTTAGCATACAACAAGGTCATCCTTTAGTTACAGGATATGTGGATGCAGACTATACAACGGATATGGATAACAGAAGGTCTACTACAGAATATGTGTTTATTGTGGTAAGAGAACTTATTTATTGGAAGTCTATGATTCAACCAGTAGTTGTATTGTCCACTATTAAGTTAGAATACATGGCAGTAGCTAAAGCAACAAAGGAAGCATTATGGCTTATAGGGTTAATCAGAGAACTCGGTATTCAACAAGATGGAGTCAAGTTGTATTATGATAGGCAGAGTGCTATCTAGTTGGTGAAGATCAGGTGGATTATGCTAGGACCAAGTATATTGATGTGAGATTTAACAAGCTCATGAAGCTAATTTCTTCCAGGGAAATACTATTTGAGAAGGTTCAAACTTCTGAAAATGTTATAGATATGTTGACAAAACTAATTATTATAGAAAAGTTCAAGCATTACAATGCTTGAACTTGATCTATTTCTCTAGTTGCTAGAGAGAGGCAGCCCAGATTCAGCATTCCTGGTGGAGTTCTTCTCAGATGCTCGTGGTTCTCCTAAGGGGTGGATACTCGTTAAGGTAGAGAATGTTGAAAATGACTCGTATTTGGTTGACATGGGGCACGGTGGTGCCAAGAGACATGGTCGTGTCATGTCAGCCGTTGAGGGATGGGCATGGTCGTGCCTCCAGGAGGCCTGACCTAATAATGTCAGTCGTTGAAGACACGAGCACAACAGAGCCACTGGACATGACCTAGTTGTGTTCAGGTATGAGGAAACGGACATGCCCATGACACGTGCATGCCCAGGAGCACGACTTGGTGGTGCCCCGAGCTGGAGGTGCCAAGAGTTGCTTGTTTTTTTATTTACTTAGTATTTTTAGTCCAAAATACCATGTTGGGTTGTGTATATATATATGATTATTGTAACTCTAAACCTAAGGCTAATAAAGAGTTTTTGGCCGTTTTGTGGAGTAAACACACCGTCGCACCATGATAATTCTTCATTATATTGTCTTCTTTCCCCTCTCGACTCTTCTTCCTCTATGATTTCTAATGTCTAACTGTTGCCACAGTTGGTCTTTAAGTCTCCTCTTCTCATCCATTACTCAAAAAACAATAAGAACGGTTGAACAAAAACATTAAAACTGAAACCTCGCAGAATACTGAAGACGAGCATCGATCGTGTGCTACAGCTTTTCGAGTTTGATTTTATCTTCCTCTCTTCTTTTTGACGAATTATAAGGTCGACAGTTGTGAAACTTCAAAATGAAGAATCTTAGTCAAATTAAACCTGCCAATTGATCATGCACATGCACATGGCTATTGCCTATTGAGCCTTTAGTCCACTCTTCTAGATGTTAATTACAGCTCCAGTCGAAGAGGCAACAACTTAGGCAGCCATTTATGTAAACCTCTGTCTAGCCGGACGCCGGTGCCGCCACAATTAGTAGACTTTATCGTCATTCCCACACATATATAGACCAGTCATAGCAGAGACTAATTCAACTTGCAAATGGAAGACCAATGACTAGCTCTTCACTTGGACCACAAATGGAAGGTGAGCATCCAGAAAGTTAACACACGACTCCATGGAGAGCCACTGACTTTGACGTCCACAACCCTCGGCACAAGCCAATGGACTCTCCGTGGGAGATGCTAACCGAGTTGGATGCTTAAAAGGTGATGGATAATTAACCTTTGAAGATGCGGCCCTTTCCAGCCTACCACGGTGCTATTCGACAGAGACGTGGTGCGTATTCTTCTGTACATGGAAAGATATTTGAAGTTTGAGAGTATTTCTGCATGACTTGAAGTTTGCAAGTAGGGGTGGAAAAAAAAAAAATCAGTTAAACCAAATTGTCGGTTAATTAAAAATTTAATATCAATTGATTGATGATGTTATCGGTAGTCGTCTGATCAATTAATTTAGCAATTGATCCAATTAATTAATTATATATCAGTTCAGTTTACTTGATTGATTTTAATGATAAAATTTAAAATTTAATCGATTTTGATTTGTTCTATCCTTCAGTTTGATTTTGAATTGATTACTCGTCTATATTTTCAAATTATTTTAAGTGTGTTTTTTCCTCTATATTTATTTTAATGAAAGAGAAGGACTGATTGGTCAGATTCTGTTCTAATTGTGTTGAAGGTTGACAGCGCAGGGAATTGAAGTAATGGGGCACTAAGACAGCCTCGAAGGTGCGCCTGTGCACATGAGTGGTGGTGGACTGCTTCACAGTTCGTGCATTAGCGTAAACTATAGGGGTTTATATAGGACGGTAATCCAGTCGAGCCGAGTTGAATTGAGATTTAAAATATTTAAATTTATTTGATAAAATGATCGAGTCAAGCTGAGCCGAATTTAAAATAAATTAAGTTTTTAAAATGATCAAGTTTAGTTTAATTTATTTTTTTATAAGTTTAAGCTTTGTTAAAATTTGACTTGATCTTGGTTCATTTAGATGTTATCTGGCTTTAAATTCAAGCTTAATTTATTTAGACGTTATCGAGCTCTCAATTCAAGATCGTTTGATTATTTAAAAGTTTTACATATTTGATTGGTTATTGAATTTTATAATTTAAACTTATTTATTTATTTTTATTTTATTTTTTTGTTTATTTTGTTGAATATATGTGAATGAAGAAGAGCTGGAAGAGGGAAGAAGCTTCATTGTAAATGAGACTTTAGTCCCACATTGAGAGTTTCAAAGTATATTGGCTGATTTATATTGATTCACATGCATTAATGATGTGAATAAATATATGAGGAGAGATTTTTCTTTCATATGTGGGTGCGCAGGGGGGTGTAAATCTAGGGCCTAAATTATATTGAACCAAGTTGACTCATGTGCAAGTGGAGCAATCAATATTTTGTCACATGGATTCTTTTTATTTGTTGCTCAAGAAGGTAACAGAAATATTAACCATTGTTAATGGTGATTTCGTAACCTCCCGGATACTCTAAGGTAACGACCGCTTAGCCCGCTCAACCACTCTACCCGCTCGGGCTGCTTTGTTGCTCGAGCAGTTTTGCCTTTAGTCCGTCCTACATTCTACTATTAGGATGCGCTGCCCGGTGCGCCACTCGGCCTGGTTGGTCTGATCTGCTACTCTGCCCGCTCAACAGCACTACCCTATCGGCTGATCTACCCAGTCAACCACTTGGTCTGCTCTGCGACTCGGTCACCCTGCTCACTTGGCTACTCTGCGCCACTTGGCCTAATCAACCACTCTAGTGTACTGCCCGCTTGGCCGCTCTACCCGCTCAGCCATTGTGTAGTCTGCACTCAGCACTTGGCAAAAATCAGCCCCTACTAGCAGCCTAAGATTATCTGCTCAAGTCATCTCGACAGATAAGTTGAATTTAATTTAGTGTAATTTAAATTCGGTTAATTCCCCAAAATTTCCAATAGATTGTCCAACAATCTTGAAACAGACTTTAGTTCTATTGAGATGCCCACAGAATAAAGTGTTAATGTGCAACAGACTCAACACATTAAGGCCCCCTCTATCCCGAATAGAAGTGTGCCAATTAACCATGGGGAAAGGCTAGAGAAGTTCACAGGATTGAACTTCAAGAGGTGGCAACAGAAGATACTCTTTTAGTTGATCACGCTCAATCTGGCTCGGTTCTTGACCGAGGACCCTCCCAAGTAAGTTGTGGATGCTGATGTTCACACCATTAATATAGTGTAGGTATAGACTCATTCTGAGTTGCTTTACTGAAACTACATCCTCAAATGTCTTGTCGACTCACCGCACACTGTGTATAGCATGAGGAGAAGGACTAAGGAGTTGTGGGAGTCCCTGGATAATAAGTATAAGGCGAAGGATGTAGGGGCTAAGAAGTTTATCATGCGTTGATTCTTAGACTACAAAATGGTTGACTCTAAGACGGTGATCGACCAAGTCCAGGAGCTTTATGTGATCTTGCATGAGATTCACTCAGAAGGGATGATTCTGAGTGAAACCTTCCAGGTGGTTACTATCATTGAGAAGCTGCCTCCAGGCTGGAAGGACTTCAAGAACTACCTGAAGAACAAGTAGAAGAATATGAATGTGGAGGAACTCATTGTTAGACTTCACATAGAAGAAGACAACAAGAGTTCAGAGAGAAAGTTGTTCTCTCTGGCTACTGTGAAAACCAACATGGTTGAGCATGGTCAAAACTCTAAGCGAAAGAATCCCAAGACATCCAAGATGGGACCTAAAGGAGGCATTAAAAAAATTCTCTAGAAAGTGTTTCAATTGTGGTCGAGTCAGTCACAAATCTTCAGAATGTAGGAAGTCGAAGAAGAAGTAGGAAATCAACCTAAACGAGAGACTAGAAATGGATGATCTTTGCACTGTTGTTTTTGAACTGAACCTGGTCGGTTCGAACCCACTGCAATGGTGGATTAATACTAAAGTCACCAGACATATCTGCTGCAATAAGGAATTGCTCCACAAATTTGAAGAAGTCAAAGCTAAGGAACTCAACAACCTTGGGCATCATAAGCTAAGGAAAAGTGATGCTGAAAATGACCTCGGGCAAGACCTTACTCTGAACAATGTATTATATGTTCTAGAGATTCGGAAGAATCTAATGTCCGGATCACTATTAAGCAAGCATAACTTTCACATTGTCTTTGAATCGAATAGAGTTGTACTGTCAAAGAATAGAATGTTTGTAGAAAAAAGCTATGTATCTGATGGGATATTCAAGCTCAATGTAATAGGTATTAGGCCTAAGATAAATAAAGATAAAAACTCTTCCACTTATATGTTTGAGTCTTCATATTTATGGTATGGTAGATTAGGATATGTTAACTACAATATGTTGCATAAATTAATAAACATGCAAAGTATACCTATATTCTAACTTGACCCAAAACACAAGTGTAAGACTTGTTTTGAAGTAAAAAATGAGTAGGTCATCCTTTCAACATGTTGAGAGAAGCAACGAACCACTAGGACTAATTCACACTGACATGTATGACCTTAAAGATACACCAACACATGGTGAGAATAAATCACTACAACAAATATGACTTTCCGTAGCGTGCAAATTTGCTATCTGCAGCGCGCATTGCATGATGTACAACTGTAAGCTATTGAAAGTCATAATACATTCGCAGCGCATGTAGCGAGCTGTGGTTAAGAGCATTCACAGCACGCACTGTGTGCTGCGGTTAAGAGCATTCACAGTGTGCACTACGGTTAAGAGTATTTACAAAGCATAGTACGCGCTACAATTAACCACCTATAATTATCGCTAATATTTATTTAAAATATATAATTCAAATTTAAAATTTAGATATCATCCCAATTCATTCATCACTTAAAATAGAGATAAAAAATTTTAAAATCCAATCAAAATGTGAATATATAATTTTTTTCATCTAATAAACATTTGTTTCAATTTACATATGAAACTAATACAACATTATAAATTTGATCCATTGCAAATTTGAACATTTCCTAATGCAAATTAAGCCTTCATCAAATAACTAATACCATTCATGGTTTCGTCGAAAGCCAAGGATATCTGATTCTTTCCAAGCATCTTTTATCATAAACAACTAAATCAATCCATCTATTAACATTGTATGTCTTCATTAACTGTTGCAAGGATCTCTATGTTTACTTTGAGGACAACCTATACATGATGAAACAAACAAAATATCATCAAAATCGTATAGCAAGAACCATAATTTATACTAGTGGGTTACAAATTGAAGATGATCATAGAGAAAGCACAAATCAAGGATTATATGATTATATAAAGCATTAAGATTTTGCAGAAAAGTAATATTTAATTAACAAAGTTTTGAAATGGTTGTTATGAGTTCCACGAATTAGTTTGTGGTTTGTAATGCTAATAAGAGAAGACACTCAATATGAAAACTTATCATAAAATGGGTGAATAAATTCAAACTTTATGTCATATATTGAGTATCAAATAGATGAAGTTAATAGGTTGTCCCCTATCCTTGTACAAATAATGTGAATAGGTGCATATCGATAATTTTTATAGTTGTCTAGTTTACATTGTTCCAAGGTAGAACCACACAGAGTCCAAGCATCCCACATCAAAATTATGGCTTGAAAATACAAACTCCATTCTCTTGTTGATATGGTACCATGCAAAACATGAAGAAGTTATATGGAAGTTGTGAATTTGTAGCCAAAGCAAACACTTGTTGGCGTTGAATTAATTTAAAGCTTGCAGACATTAAATGCAATTTCTAACCTATAAGAGTTTCCCACCAGAAGATAAAGACCACAATTTGATTATGCCCTAGAGATGGTAAATGCTAATAAGAGAGATGAAGTAGCATTTAAATCAACAACACTAAAAACTATTTTGTATATAAGTCACTTGCATTGTTAAAAGTAAAATTCACAAAAAGTGTTCTGTATTGAATGCCTCATTGCACAATGCTAAAATACAAGGTGTATGATGCCTACATTAGAGAAAGGCCAAAATTTCATGACTAAGCCCTATGATAAAGTCTAAAGGTACATTGTCATAGCTCTCCCACACTCTCCTTCTCCTTTATTCTTCCTTTCATTGCTTGTCTAGACCCTCTAAGTTATGTAACTCACCCAATTAACTTGTCATACCAATTATAATTAACCTAACTCAAATTAAATAATTCAATAGTCACTCCATCATAGTTCTATAGTTGCTGAAAGGATATTCTGATGATACCGTGCCATATGCAAACTATAAATTTGTAGGACACTGGTGGATGGAAGCAAAAGTTATACTTGTTTATGCAATTTGTACTAACGATATAATTCAGATTTTGATGAATGATAAATGAGTTAAGTTAGGTGTTTATGTGATCTAATACATTTATCGAGCGTGCAAAGATTGACTAGTCTAGGGGACCTAACAGCAGGATGAAACACAACTAGGTCTAAAGACCCGATAGTTGATGTGAAGCTCAAGTAGGTCAAAAGGCCGACCTAATATATGGCAGGAAGTCCGATTGAGTCCGTAGGGCTTGATAGCTGGTCAAAGTCTAGTTGGATCTGTGGACCTGACAACTGACGAGAAAACCTTGTGGGTTAAGAGACTAGTCGATAAACTATAAGTTGGTAAGTGAAGGTAAGTCACTGGAGGAGAGTGACTTAGTAAGGACTCATCCTGATTAAGAGGACAGTAGATGTCGGTCCAATTTAGATCCATTTCAAAAACCTAAATTGAGACCTTGACTAGATCCTGGTCTAAAGGATATGGTCTAAGTCATAAATTAATCATATTATAAATTATGCTAACTTTGTTTTACAGGTTAAATATTTTTGGACTAATACATTTTGCAAGACAAAGGAATCACAAAAGGCCTCAGGTAAACAATACCCGAGGCGCCTTCCAGGAGACGGAAAGCGTCTTGAGTACTGTTCATGGAAGGTGTCTTCAAAGGATTGGAAGGTGTCTTCCGTCAGATAAAATCAAACTTTGTCAACGATAAGAAGTGAGCTATTAAGGATCAGATTTTATGCATTAAAGGTACTTTTCAATGCTAGGAAGGCGCCTTCCATTCTCAATAAAAGAGCATCTCGACCAAAGCTTCTTACACATCACTTCTACGATCTACTGCATGTCCGTTTGAAGTTCTGATTGCTCCGACTTTTTGTTGCTGCTTTAAAGAAGTCCCTCTACCACCGAGTTACTTTTTTGAGTCATCCAATCATCTCTGGCAGATCGACAGCAACACACCGAGCGCTCTAAATTGTTGATAACTTTTAATTGTGTTGTTATTTTCATACCATTGCTTTAAAAGGAAAGTGTAGGCTATTATATTGTCCCTATCTTTATATTCGATTACCTCTTTTGATGATTCTGGAAGAGGCGTTTAGTGGATTACCTATCGATAGATCCGCAAGATCTAGGTATTGGAATAGGAGTCGTTGAAGGTTCCGAACCAAGTAAAATAGACCAAATTTTTCTTGTGTTCTTTTCAATTTAAACTTTCTGTTGAAATTTTACTTTAATTTTGTAAAATAATTTTGTTTTCAAAAAATAAGTGATTGTGCTCACAATCCAACAATACTTGTGCATGGAGTTTTATCAGTCTGGATTGAATGGGAAGCTAGAAAGTGCCATATAACCGGTTTTAAAATGTGCATGAAGGTCGGATGCTATTTCTCGCTTCTGGGTTTCATCAATTGGCGCATCTATGATAGAATTGGAAAAAGTAGTATAAGTGAAACATATATAGCCATGGTCCAAATGAGCATTAGAGAAATTGCATCTTTCAGCAGTGGAGTCAACAGTTCTAATTTCCTCGAGAGTAATAATGACCCCACTTGTACAGCGTCATAGGAATTGGATCCTTGTTATATGCAATGATCACCTGTTAAACCATTCTGGATTAAAGACTTAAGCATTCTTTTTATGTTCTATGCGCATTAATCTTTCATGAAAAGACAAATGATTAAAAAATAATAAACGAATAGAAGATAACGAAGATCAAGCTCGAGTGATCGCTAATTAAAAACCCAAGTTCCCACAAAAACCTATAAAAGCATGTTGAAATTAACTTTTAAAAAAATAGCTTGGAACAACAACACCATCTGCGCATGTAAATCAAAGCCAATTAAGCATCATAGCACCTACCGATCCAAAACGTCATCATCAGAATACAACTGCATAAGGCAAATAGCATTATCAACACCAAACGTGGGAACCCCATGTAAATCATGGTCATTGCCAACAAGGAGGCAATAGTAATAAGTTGTTTTGTTTCAAACCAAGGCCATCTTCGATATTTGATACACTTTAGCACTCAAATGGTTCCTAATAAAATGTTGCATAGCCAAACCAAAAATAAGGAATTATTAATAGAAAATTATTCTATGCAAACAATAAAATAGTGAGGAAGCAACAATGACATGGATGAAACAATTATGTTAAGAAGAAAAAAAAAAGTCTAGTCCTTACATTAGAATTAGAACTTCAGCACTTTACAATGCATTTTTCTCCAACGAGAAAGAAAAGTGCTACTAATATGGTGAAAGTTTCTTTAGCAAAGTATACCACAAACCATTCCTTATCCATTTCGTATACACCACTAATTAACAAATTATTCACTAGCAATGTTTCTAGTTCCAACGAAGTTAAAAAACAAGGATTGACAAAATTTCACAAGGCGACATTGTTAGTTTTCTAAAGCACACAGAAAAAAATCTAAACAAATTCCAAAAGCAAGAGCCTTTATCTGCAAAGAGAGGTCGAAGGATTAAACTGAGATGGATCCCTAAATTGAAAAAAAGATGGTGAATATTAAAACCCTAACAGCATATCGTTTCCCTGCCTTCCTTTATCCTCCTCTTAGGAGATTCCCAAAATCAATAAGCAATAGAAAAAAAAAATTAGAAATAGATCAATATCAAACATGGTGGCCCTTAAAAAACATATCTTTGTAATACAACTCTATTAGGATCTAGCGCGCTAAACATGCGGAAGCACAGTGAAAATTTACTAGATCCTCTATCCAGCAGATCCATGCGAAGGGAACAAACATTGCATACAAACAATCTATACTAAGTTAGATGATAGGATTATACCCTTGATGCGTGCATACGATCTCCCGACAACTCGGATCTCAGCATGATCACACGTCCGCGTCTCTATGGTATCCACACGAACAAGCCTTGTCTTTGCTTGTCTCACAAACAAAGCAAGATGGAAAAGAAAACACACAAGGTTGTGCTAGCAACCTCAATGTATGTTTCGGCCAAGAGAGGGGAGGAGGAAGAAGAAGAAGACAAGAGACTTTTCACCTTCTCAAGTTTTCAACCTTATGAAAAATATCATCCAAAATGATATTTATACTCATCACATGAATACCAAGAGTCTTTCCCTTTCATCTTCCCATCCAATGGCTCAAAATTAACCATCCAATGGTTTAATTTTGACCATTAAACTTCCTTAGTGAACTCGACTCGATCCAACAATTGGATCCATTTGAGTCTAACTCAATGAGTCCAATTCGGATTACACTTAATCCATTGATTCATCACATGAAATCATCTCCATATCAACTTGTTCTTTATGTGTGACCCTATAGGTTCTCATAACGTTGGCAATGTACCCAAATCACCATTTAGATACATAAGCAATGAGTGACATCTAGCAAGGCATCATTGCTACCCAAGTGACAAGAAAGTCGAGATCCGACCTAACCTGTCCATGGCTATTATCTTGTATGACTTGGTCTCTCTATCCTTGATATCTAGATTGATCAATGAGGCATAGGCCATGTTACCCTCTTATCAATCTTTGTGTTTCTTGATCTCTAAGTAGACACACTCAAACAAATGAGCTCAATATCTCATATTGACTCATTTACGCATGGTCATGCTTTCTTGTGTCCTACTAATCAAGGGACCCACAGATATCGCTTCCGTCATATAGAATGGATAGATCTCATCTACATCACTCACATCTCTCCGCATAATTCATTGCATACCTAGTGATCGACTTTATTGTTCACCCTATTACGGGTGACGTTTGACGATATCAAAGTATACAACCCCTTATGTAGGGAACCGTAGTGACTTCAGGTCTAAGGACTATTCATAACAATAGTCACATGAGAATGTTTATGACACTCATACAATGATCCATGAAACATTCTCATGGAGGATCATTTAGTATATATTCTCTAATATATACATATGTGTCAACTTGACATCTCATATCCATGACTTGTGAGATTAAGTCATCTATTGACCTACATGCTAGTCTCAACGCATTAATATTGTCCTTGTATTTTAATGCTCGACTAGGAACAGTTAAGAGTAGTATTCTCTACAATATCTCACTATCAATTCAACTAATTGATATATTGTAAATAAGAACTTACCACCCAAGGACATTATTATACTTATTCAATTGGCAGTGAACTGAAATAAATATAATAACCAACTTTGCCTTTTATTAGTAATGATATATGAAACAAAATGAACCCTTTACAATCATATCATCATTGGTACTAGGGCTAATACTAACAAACTCGATTAGAAATAATGTGATAATTGTTGACTAAGGAAAAGTTGGTATCTTCATGGACTAAGAGGGAGAAAGCAGTACCTGGAAGGAATCAACAATGATAGATCGAATAGTGGCAGATGAGCTTGAATTGGATAGATGAAGGTTCTACAGGTTACGTACCTGGAAGGAAGCGGAGGCTCATCAGTGACGGGGAGGAAGTAGGTGTTCTTTAATTCAATGGAGGGCTTCGGCGGAGAGAGGTTCGACGGAGAGGGCTTCGCTGGAGAGGGCTTCGCCGGAGAGAGGATGGGCAGAGATGTTCGACAAAGAAGTTTAGGGTTGGCGGCAGAGAAGCTTTGGCAGAGGGAGTTGTGTGAGTAGGACACAATTTTAGGTTCTGTGTGAGAGAGGTTCGCGTGAGGGTTTTCATGCATGAAGAGTTTGGTTCTCCAGAGTGAGGAGTTTTGGCGGAAAAATAATTACGGGAGGATTTTAGCCTAAAAAGTTTTAACAAAACATAATTGGGGAGGCGGGATGTTTCGGCAGAAAGCATTAGAAAAGTTTGAAGACTCTTAACGGCGCATATTACATGCTGTTAAAATTTTATAATATTTATTGGCAGTGTGCATTTTTGTACGCCATCATTTATATATGTATAATAATTATTAACAACGCGCTCTACGCATCATTAATATGAAGTTTTAACAACGTACTTTGCATGTCGTAGAAAAACTTATTAACATCGAATTTTTCTGCATACCATCATTTGTATAAATATTATAAGATCTGCAACACACATAATTGGGTGCATCATAAAAACTATTATATATTAATGGCGCACTTTAATTACACATCGTTGATGATGCGCTACAAAAAGTCACTTTTATTGTAATAAATACTTCATCACTTTTGTAGATGATAACACAAAATACTGTTATGTGTATGTTCTCAAAAGTAAGGATGAAGCTATAGAGAAATTTGTTCTCTATAAGAATGAGGTTGAAAACCAACTTAATGAAAAAATTAAGATGACTTGAAGTGACCAAGGCAGTGAATATGTATCATTGTTCGCTGAATTGTGTGTTGAATATGGGATCAGACATGAAACAACAGTTCCTTATACGCCTCAGCAAAATGGTGTTGCTAAGTGGAAGAATCACACTCTAAAGTAGATAATGAACGCTCTTCTATTAAACTCTGGACTGCTAGAGTTCATGTGGATGAAAGTTGTGTTAACAGCTAATTACCTTTCAAATAAGGTGTCCCGGAAGAAACTAGATAAAAGCCCTTATGAGTTGTGGAATGGAAGATAACCATCCTACAAATATTTACCATTGTGGGAGTGTCTTACCAAAGTTTTGGTGTCTGATCCTAAAAGAATTAAGATAGGACCAAAAACTATTGATTACATATTTATTGGATAAACATATAATAGCAGTGCATATCAATTTTTTATGTATGAGACATAAATACCGGATATACACAAAAACTCGATAATAGAATCGAGAAATATCTTATTCTTCGAGCATGTATTTCCGTATAAGACCTGAAAGGAGGAAGCTAGCTACTCAAAACGGGCATATAAAACACAAGGTGAAGATGATGATGAGAAACCAGTCAGGGTTGAGCTTAGATGGAGTAAAAGAGCTTAGGTGGAAAAATTCTATAGAATATATTTTATCACTTTCATGTTGGAAAGTGAATCCTACAGTTACTCAGAAGCAGTAAACTCTTATGATGGATCTCACTGGAGAGAGGTAATTGCATATGAGATAGAATCTATCATGTAAAATCACACTTGGGAACTTGTGGATCTTCCTCTGGGAAGTAAACCACTAGATTGCAAATGGATCTTCAAGAAGAAAATGAAGTCAGATGGCACAATTGATAAGTACAAGCCTAGATTGGTAATCAAAGGATACTGACAACAAGAATACCTTGATTACTTTGATACATATTCTCTAGTGTCGAGAATAACTTTCACAAGAATATTGTTGGTTATAGCCGCTATGGAATCTCGAATTACATTAGATATATATAAAGACAACCTTTCTAAACTGGGATTTAGAAGAGTAAATCTATATGGAGCAACCTGAAGGGTTTTTAATACCAGAACAGAATAATAGGGTTTGTAGATTGGTGAAGTCATTATATGGCTTGAAATAAGCATTAAAGCAGTGACATGAGAAATTTAATAATGTCATGAAGGAATGTGGGTTCAAGATCAATGAATATGATAAATGTGTCTATAAAAAAGCCACGGAGAATAGCTATGTCATCTTGTGTCTTTATGTAGATGACATACTTATTATTGGAAGTAATGATAAGATTATTAAATCCACTAAGGACATGTTAAACTCAAGATTTGACATGAAGGACATGGACTTAACTAATGTGATTCTAGAAATCAAAATTCTTAGAATCATAGAAGGATTTATTCTTAGTCAGTCTCATTACATGGATAAGATTCTTGAGAAATTCACCAAGGGTGATATTGTGTTAGCACGAACGTCGATAGATATGAGTTAACATTTATCAAAAAATCAAGGAGAAAATATCTCTTAGATAGAGTACTCTTGAGTGATTGGAAGTTTAATGTATTTGATGAATTGTACACGACTGGACTTGGCCTACAAAGTAAATAAACTGAGTAGATATACGAGTAATTCCAGTGTTGAGCATTGGAAAGGTATAACAAGAGTACTAGATGCTTGAAGTATACTCATGAATATGGACTGCATTATAAGAAATATCTTGCTATGATCAAAGAATACAACAATGCGAGTTGGATATCTGATATAAAAGACTCTAAGTCTACAAGTGAATATATGTTCACTTTTGGAGGTGCAGCAATTTCCTGAAAATCTTCTAAGTAAATTGTAATAACCAAATCCATGATAGAATTTGATTTTGTAGCTCTTGACAAATGTAGTGAAAAGGTTGAATGACTACAACAATTCTTAGAAGATATTCTAAGATGGCTGAAATCTATACCGGTAATTTATATACATTGTGATAGTCAATCAGCAATTGGTCGGGTATATAACTATCTATATAATGGTAAGTCTAGACATATACATCATAGACATAATATCATTAGACAACTACTCTCGACAGGAGTTATCGCTATTAACTATGTAAAATCAAAGGATAACCTAGCAGATCCATTAACTAAGGGGTTAAGCAGAGAGTTAGTTGCAAGCTCATCGTGAGGGATGAGCTTGATGCCAATGAAAAATATTGGTGCAAAGGAAACCTAACCTATGTAGACTGGAGATCCCAAAATCTAACTTCAAAGGAACAACCTAATTGTATCGACAAAGTTACTCACTGTGGGGGAACGACCCAATGTACCAATGAAAGATGGAGATTAAGCACGCAAATTTTAATGATCCAGTAGAGTAATGAGGAATACTCTTAAGAGATCACCTATGTGAGAAAGAAGTTGGGCCATTTCAAAGGGAATTGGAGACAAAATTCTTAGAGCTTCACACAGAATCAGGTGTGTTCATGACCAAGAACAAACACACTCATGAGAATTGAGTTGTATCATAGAGACTCTTGGGGTGAGATATGTCAATTCTTACACAGACAGCATAACAATTCAAGGATATCGCGTCTACTGTCAGCCAGTAAACAAACAAATCTTCATAAGGGAAGGTTCAAAGGATAAAACCTATTTCTCCTATACTGGACTCAACTACTGAATGCTATCATATATCCTATTTCCATTTATGTTGGGGATTGTTGAATATATGTGAATAGAGAAGAGGTGGAAGAGGGAAGAAGCTCCATTATGAATGAGAGTTTAGTCCCACATTGGGAGTTTCAAGGCATATTTGTTGGTTTATATTGATTCACATTCATTGATGTTGTGAACAAATACATGTGGAGAGGCTCTCTCTCACACGTGGGTGCGCAGGGAGGTGCAAATTTATGGTTCAGATTGTACTGAACCAAGCTGACTCGTGTACGAGCATGATCTACGTGCGTCAAATGTCTGACCGATTGAGACAAAATTTATCCAAGTAGAATAACTAACATTTTTCCACATGATTTCTTTTTTATTACTCAAGAAGGTAATAGAAGCATTAAACATTGTTAATATTAATTTCATAACCTCTCGGATAGTAATGGTCGACCATTGATGGCCGACGACTCTTATTAATCCTTGGGTATTGAATGGTCATTACTCGAAGTTTAATGTAGGTAAGGGATGATGCTCCTATATAAAAGCGAGACCATGGTCTTGAGCAGTACACACATAGAAAAGCTGAAGCTCTCCACCTACGTTTCCCCTCCTCCTCTATTGTACATCTCTTACTCGACGGAGTATCTGTGATAGCAGTTGGGTATCTCTCAGTTAGTCATAACCATCAGTGTTTGGTGTGAATAACGGTTAACCGTTGTATCCTGGGAAACAACCAATCCAAGAAACCTCGAAGCACAGCCAAAGGTGGGGTGAATCTGTTTTAAGGAAACTGCGACCATCACAAGCCTTAGTCCACTTGCCCACTCGGTCGCTTAGCCCGCTGACCTACTCTACCCGCTCGAGTCGCTCTGTTGCTCGAGCAGCTCTGCCTTTAGGCCGCCCTGCCTTCTACTATTAGGTTGCTTTGCTTGGTCAGCCACTTGACTTGGTCGGTTTGATCAGTTGCTCCGCCCACTAGACCGCACTACCTAGTCAGCCAATCTACTCAGTCGGTCACTCAGTCTGCTCTACGACTCAGCCACCCTGCTCACTCGGCTCGATCAGCCACTTTTTTATACTGCCAGCTCAGAAGTTGTACCCGGTCGACGACTGTACTACACTCATCCACTAAGACTTGTTGTTAGGCGGTCTCTACTGCTTGACCTCTCAGCTGCCTGAACATTGGGGTCGCTAAACCTCTCTGCCCACTCGACCCACTCTACCCGCTCGACCCACTCTGCCTGCTCAGCCCACTCTGCCTGCTCGGCCAATCTTCTCGCTCAGCTGCTCTACCCGCTCGGCTACAATGCAATCTGCACTCAATACTTGGCAAAATCAACCTCCATTGGAAGCCTGAGATTATTTGCTCAGGTTATCTCGACAGATAAGTTGAATTTAATTTAATATAATTTAAATTATGCTAATTCCTCAAAATCTCTGGTAGATTGTCCAACATATTTAGTATATTGATAAGAATTTTATTAATAAATATGTTTCGTGAACATTATTCATGAACATTAACGATTAATGAGTTGAACACATATATGTTGAAGATTATTTGTTTAGTTTAACGAGCTTTCAAGCTAGTTTATTTAATTGATTTTGTGTATATTGAACAAATATAAACAAACTCTTACCAAGCAGAATATCAAACTTATCATAAGTTCATTTACGATCCTATTTATATATGTCAAGTTAATTAGAAAGGCAAGAAAATTATTAGAAAAAAAACTAATTAAAAGAGCACCCTTAAGTTTGTTGGAATCATTAAAGAAATCTTCCACTTTGATATGTTTTGTCAAAGGCATGTCCATTCTCTAATAATTCTATACAATTATTTAACTATCCTTTAATATTATTCTCTTTATTATCTCTTTAAATTTTGAATCGGTAGGATAACATATTTAACTTATTCAAAAATATTTATATTTTAATAATTATTATTTTATAATTATTACAATATGAATTCAATCATATTTATCTTATTATTCTCGTTATAATAACTAAGAAATCTTAATTACTATAATATATATTTAATTTGCTCATCTACTTATTCATGTTTAATAATTACGAAATCGTATTTATTACACTACGTTTGACCGGATCAGGATTAAATGTGAGATTTAGATAAAAAAATAATAATGAAAACAGTTGGAAAGGATAGTTAGGTAATTGTGATTCGAAGAGAAGAAAATTACATCGAATATCTACTTCCACTCAACAATAAGAATCACCAACCCAGATGCCCTTGGAAAGGAGGCGTCCTTATTTTGAAAATTCAAAAAACAAAAAATCATCTTAGTGCATCAATAAGGAAGATTTGTCCTTTGCTAAATTTTAAACTAGATTAGTCTATTGATAAATAGTAAACTTCATCCAGATGTATCTATCCATTGATAAAATATCAATAAGATAATTTTTTTTTAAAAAAAATGATTTTTTGGCATTTGATTTGATTTGTAGTTGTGCATCATCGTCCACAATCCAAGCAAGCACAATCAATCCACAGAGGCACAATAGCAGGAGCGATTAGCGCGTGAGCTCACGCTCCTCCTCATCGCCCATGGTGATGGATTCCACGCGCTCGCTCGCTCCCTTTGACGCGTCCAATTCCTATTCCGCCCTTTCGCCGACTTCTTCCCATATAAATTCCAATCGAATCTAATTGGTTATTCGCAGCGGTTTGCAGTCCGCAGGCACCGATCGATACAATCAATCCCACTGAAGCGTACAGACGGCGGAAGCGGCGACGACGACGACGACGACGTACATGGGCCAATCCGCCTCCGCCCCCTCCTCCTCCTCCTCCCGCCCAGTCACCTTCTCCGACCCCAGAGACTTCACCTCCGACCTGCCCGACGAGTGCCTCGCCCTCGTTTTCCAGTCCCTCGGGCCCGCCGACCGCCGGAGCTGCTCCCTCGTATCCCGCCGTTGGCTCGCCGTCGAGGGATGCTGCCGGAATCGACTCTCACTTGATGCCCGCGCTTCGCTGCTCGAGGCGGCGCCGTCTCTCTTTGCCCGCTTCGACGCCGTCTCGAAGCTCGCCCTCCGGTGCGGCCGCCGTTCCGACAGCATCGGCGATGAGGCCCTCGCGCTAATCGCGGCCCGCTGTCCCAACCTGGTGAGTCTCAAGCTCCGTTCTTGTCGCGCCCTCACGGATGTCGGCATGGCGGCCGTCGCCCGTTCCTGCCCGGGCCTCCGCAAGCTCTCCGTCGGCTCCTGCTGCTTCGGCGCCAAGGGTATCGACGTTGTTCTTCGAGGTTGTCCCCTCCTCGAGGATCTCTCCATTAAGCGCCTCCGCGGCCTGCACGACCTCGCCGCCACCGCAGGTCTCGTCGACGCGGCGCCCGCACTTCGCTCCGTCTGTCTCAAGGATCTCTACAATGGCCAGTGCTTCGCGCCGCTCATTGCAGGCTCTCCCAATCTCAAGACACTCAAGCTCATCCGCTGCTCCGGCGACTGGGACCCCCTCCTGGAAGCCATGGCCGGCAAGGTCTCCGGCATCGTGGAGCTTCACCTCGAGCGGTTGCAGGTGAGCGACACCGGACTCATCGCTCTGTCCGCGCGCGTCGAGCTCGAATTCCTCCACCTGGTGAAGACGCTGGAGTGCACCGACGCGGGCCTCGCCGCCGTGGCCGAGCACTGCCCCAGCCTCCGCAAGCTCCACATCGACGGCTGGAAGGCGGACCGGATCGGCGACGAGGGCCTCTCCGCCGTGGCCAGACGGTGCACCGGTCTCCAAGAGCTCGTCCTCGTGGGGGTCAACCCCTCAATCCGGAGTCTGGAGCTCGTGGCGACTCACTGCAACGCCTTGGAGCGACTCGCTCTCTGCGGCGGCGACACCATCGGCGACGCCGAGATCGCCTGTATCGCCGCCAAATGCTCGTCGCTGACGAAGCTCTGCATCAAAGCGTGCCCTGTTTCAGACAAGGGCATAGACGCCTTCGCCAGCGGATGCCCCAAGCTGGTCAAGGTGAAGGTGAAAAGGTGCGCCAGAGTGACGCCGGAATGCGCGAATCGGCTAGCTGCGAGCAGGAACGGCCATCTGTCCGTAAACTTGGTGCCTCCCGACGAGGGCCTAATGGAGGAGCAAGGGAGCGTCGCGGTCATCGAAGAAGGCGCAAGCGAAGAAAGCAACAATGGTGGCGAGGTAGCCGCTGACTCCGCCGCCGTTGACGCAGCGCCGGGCGGAGAAATCCCGACGAGTTGTAGAAGTAAAAGCAGGTGCACGGCGACGAAGATGCGATTGGGGTTGTCAGCGGCGGGGAGGAACATGGTGGCTTTCGCCATCAGGAGATGGTCGCACGGCGGCAACAATTCTGGACTGGGACCAAGTCAAGCATGACATGGTCACCTCCTTATTCTTCTTCTCCATTAATATCCATTTTGGAAAATTGCTGTGAACTCTGACCAGATCAAAATTTCAACAAAAAAAAAATGTGGAAAAGCTTTACTTCTCATGCTCAATGCTGACTTCTCTGCCGCTGAATACTGTTGTTAATCGTGAAGGAGTCATTCAGAGAAATTGTAGAAGATTTCAAGTCTCCTTTTTTTTTTTTTTTTTTTTTTTATTAATCTAGATATTCAATTTATCCAATATTAATTCTAGAAGGGATCGTATCGTAAAAATTTCAAATTAACTTACGAGTGTCTGATTAACTACTTGCCGTCGTACCTAACCCGGGGGGCTTTGTTTAAAGCTTTAGGTAGTGGAGGAGTTGGTTAGGGTTCAAAAAAATCAAATTGTATAAGTTTGCAATTTTTTTATTTTTCTGATTTATTTTATGTTCGAGAAGAATCTACTATCCGAATATCCTGCCGCATCCATCGATATCCACTAATTGGTTAGTTAATAGTGGAGTATTTTGACCATGTATTATTAGATTTATCAATATAGTTTCTTTTTTTTTAATTAAAGAATATATATATATATATATATATATATATATATATATATATATATATATATAATAAAGTATTAAAAGCTAAGCAAAGAAATATGAGACCCGTGAAGATGATTAGAGCCCGGGTCACTAGGACATATCTACGTTGCTCTACTTTGGATTGATGGTCAATTTGGCACGTTAGGGCTTTGCAAGTGAACGTCATCAGTTATGCTAAGGCTAAGCTTAGTTCTCCAAGCTCTCCACTTCGAGCTCAGATCTCCAAGCTCTGCACTCCGAGCTCAGTTCAATTTTTCACTCAGAACTCCATTAAGCTCTCGACTTCGAGCTCAGCTGTCCAAACTCTTCACTCCGAGCTCATTTCAATTCTTCACTCAGAACTCCATTAAGCTCTCGACTTCGAGCTCAGCTGTCCAAACTCTTCACTCCGAGCTCAGTTCAGTTCTTCACTCAGAACTTCATTAAGCTCTCCACTTTGAGTTAAGTTTTGTCATTCTAAGCTCAATTTGACTCTTTACTCCAAGCTCAATTTGTTTGATATTGTCTTTTTTTTTAGGTGAACTTATTTATAATTTACATATAGGGATATGAACCGAACCATCTAAAATGATCTAATTAAGTTTATTGGATTTCAGATTATTGGATGTGAGTTGAATGTGTAGAATCCTTTAACCCAATTCATTATCGTGTATGGGTTGATAACGGATTGGATTCCTGTATAAAGGATTAAGATATCTTGACTAAATCTTTGTTCTCCATTGACGAGGATTTGCGAAATCGTCACCCTAATTCCCTTTGAAGGCCATCTTCTTTCTTCCACTTCATCTATTGTCTCAGGGATTGAGACAATAGTTTATGAATTTATTTTGTTATGTCATGCTTTAAGATCCATCCTCATGTATTTGTATTTCCTGTTTCGAGTTCTTATATAATTTCTAGAATTCATATGACTTAAGTAATACATTATCCATCAATTGATAATGGACACAGGTTTAGTTTCATAATTTTCATGTCAATACAGTCGTTGATCTTTGTATTCATGTTAGATTAAAGTTTTACAAGTTTAATTGTCAAAATGCTGGTAAAAGAAAACTTAGGAAAGGCTTCATCTTTTATGGTCTTCATGTTTTCACAAAGAACAATGATGAGCCGCCACTGTCTTCGAGAAAAATCATCGCGTTCGACCTAATTTTAGGTCAAATCACGATGATGTAATTGATTGCCTTGATCAAATAATCATTTACTAAGCCTAAAATAGCGAACAGAATTATAGGGAATCGATTGGCTTGATTGATCAATTGCTACCAATCGATTGCTTGAATAAGATAATTGATTGGCAATTGAATTCAGGCATTAATTGATCTGAATTGATTGATGGGTTGCCACCAATCAATTGACAATCTTGCTAATCGATTAATGGCCTTGTCGTGTGACACAAAATTGATTCAGATCGATTAGTCTTAAGTCGTGTCAATCTTTGCCAATCGATCACAACCTTAAGTCGTGTCAGAATTGAGTGGAATCGATCACCCTAATCGATTGGTGAATCCAATTGATTAGGAATTGGATTCAATCAATTACAACCTTCAAAAAACACGACACAATCGATTTTAATTAATTTGCTAGATTGATTGAGACATCAATCGATTGGTGATTTACAATCGATTGATGGACTTGAAATTGAACACAGAATATTCTTGGATTGATTAAAGTGATCGATTGGTGATTACCAATCAATTTCTCAATTGCCATGAATCAACAATCGATTGAGTGTAAAATCGAACATAGAAGTTTCTATGATCGATTAGCAAGATCGATTAGGTATAACCAATCGATCGACACACATCTGAATCGATTGATGATCATGAAATCAAATACATTAGGCTCTCATATCCATTGGATCAATCGATTAGATAATATCAATCGATTATCATACAATATCAATCGACTGATACGCCTAAAACTTGAGCTATTAAGGTTGATCAAGTGCTTATCTTTTCAGTTAAAGTTCATAGGGGTTTCTTAGGTATATCTACACACATGCTACTAAATTTAACTATTGTATCAGTCCAAAGGAAGACACCTTAGGTAGATTTAGTACATTTTGTGTCAGTAAACGTATATTTATGCTAAGAGTAATTATCTCCAAGGAAAATTACTTTTGTGCCAGATATATGATTAAGGCTAGCCTACAACTAAGGGACAAAATTTATTTTTGTTAAGATAATGTACAAAATATCTCGGCCCAAACGAAGGCATATTGCGTGGCAGGTTAAAGTTGTTGTAAGTTATAAACCAAACATATCTCATATAAAGTGTCGAATTATGCGCATAGTAGGTCAGCCTAAAGGAAAACTCATTATATGGTCAATTAAAGTTGAGTTATATTAGAGATTACAGCAAATAAATTATATTTTAGTACATAAAGTAAAATACATTGTTGTATTAAGCATCTTATAAAGAGCTCATTTATATATATTTAAAATTTTATTTTATTTGTATAATCTTATGATTTAATACTTGTAGTTATATATGTTCTTGGCCTTAAGTAAATCGTGAGCTTATATTATTTTCTCTCTTTTAATTTTATTGTAATCTGTAACTGTCAACATTAATAACATCCTCACAGTACCTGGTTCGAATTTTACTGAATTGAAAGAGTACGTGATTGTAGTCTTAGGTTGCTAGACTTAGACTATGCATTAAGATATGATCGCTCTGTTAGATTTTGAGGAATGTCCTAAGGCAATCGCCTTATAGTTTTATTATTTATTTGATAAATATAAATTTACTATTTAAATGCATATTATACGTTTGATGGTCTTAAACTTATTTATTGAATGTTGTAATACAATTCATAGCATGAAAGAATTTATGATTGGATCAGAACTTGTGATTATCTCTACATGTGCAATTATGAACGTATTAGAATTTTCCTAATAGTCGAATTGATGCATTCAGACATCATCAATTATGTAAGACTAGCACGGATTATATTCTTGGGTTCGCCAAGTAGTTATTTTCTCACTAGCTGGAGACATTGGGATGTCTAGAATTAAACGTGGATACTAGTTATGGTAACTAGTTCATTGGAATGACTCGCTGTAAAACTTCATATAATCATCTATATATATAGATATGTTTGTGAAGCTTTTATTGCAGCTCGAGTGCAAGTTTCCTTCGACTTGAGGTATACAAGTCATCTTGGTCATGGAGACTTATACTTTGACATCTTAAGCAAGCATCACATTGAGGTGTGGACCCAGGATGATTGGGTATAAGTTGAAGTGTTCGAAGGTGTTTAGATAACCCACAGAGGATTCACTGCTTCTTGCAAGGAGACGTATATCCTATGGCCACTCGTTAGGATTATTACTTAAAGTCTTTGGTCAAAGCATCACATGTTAAGAGTACGAGACTCTTAGACACATGTACGAGTAATTTGAATCTGCAGAACAAGGAAGTATTACTTGGCCTAGGTGTGATATAGTTAGCCTAGTGGAGATTGACACATAGACTATGTCCTAAACCAAGTGGGTATAAAATGAGTGAAAGGAACGAAGCACAACTCACTGTAACTGCTGAAGGATTCAGAATTAATTCTAAAATCAATTATGATTTTTTGAGTAATTGGAGATCATGATGTACTACTAGGTGTCACTCATGATTATTCTATAATTAAGTAGTTAATTATGGATGACCAAGATAAATCGGAAACCTATTGGGCCACAAGCACTACAAGTCTCTAAAGGACATAAAACAAGTTAAAGAATAGGATTATTAGATCAAGAGATAAATGTTTAGTTGGATCATACATAAGACAAATATAAAAATATTTGTTGAATCAGAAGTGTGGATAGGCCACATCTCTTATGGAAGACTTAGACCCTATTTGGATTAATCATGAACCAAATTGATTTAGTTGTGAACCAAACCAAGATGTTAATAGGCTAATTTTTGGTTAAGGGATAATGAGTTGAATTTGAACTTTCTAATTAAACTCATTTAAAGGATTATATATAGATGTAATTAGGAGAGAATTAGACACAATTAGGTGAGCAGAAAACTGTGATGCTCGTAGACTCCTCCAGGAAAGGTTATAAGAGGAAGTCAAAACATCATGCTAAGGGGAAGAACAAAAAGGCCAAGATAGTATAACCGGTACAAAAGGGTTCATGTCATCATTGTGGCAAGATAAGACACTGGCGAAGAAATTACAAGATTTATCTTGAGTCTGCGAAGAAGAATAAGGCAATCGATGTCTCATCCTCTTTAGGTATTTTCGTTATTAATTGTCATATTATTTCCTCATATACTTGGATATTGGATATTTGGTGTGGCTCACATATATGTAATGACATACAGGGGCTAACGAATAGTAGAAGACTCATCAAGGGAGAAACAAGTCTACGAGTTGGGAATAGAGCAAAGATTGCTGCAGTCGCCATTGGAACATACTTGTTAAAGCTTCATAGTGGACTTATCTTAGAATTGAATAATAGTCATTTTGTTCCTACATTAATAAAGACCATTGTTTCTATTTTTTGCTTAAATAGAAAAAGTTTTCATTTAACTTTTAGTAACAATTATTATTATATAACTTTGAATAGTGTTCTTTATTGCACTGGAACTTTATGCAATGACATCTACACATTAGAAATATCTAGTGACATACTCAATATCAAAACGAGTCATAAATGCACTCAAATAGATAATCAATTAACCTCTTACTCATGACATTGTCACCTTGGCCATATAAGCAAGAAACACATGTCCGAATTGCAAAAGATTACAGTTCTCGGATCATTTGAATTAGATACATGTGACTCATGTTTAAAAGGTAAGACGACAAAGTTACATTTTTTCTGAAAAGGGTCAACGAGTTGATGAGTTACTTGGGCTTATACATACCGATGTATGTGAACCAATGTCAACTCACACACTAGGAGGTTATAGCTACTTCATTACTTTCATTGATGATCACTCTCGTTATGGGTATGTGTATCTAATGAAACACAAGTCTGAAGCCTTTGAAAAGTTTATAGAATTCAAAAATAAAGTGGAGAGACAACTTGAAAAAAGTATTAAGACACTTCGATCTAATCGAGGTGGTGAGTATTTAAGCCAAGAGTTTCAAGATTATCTAAGGAACAATGATATATTATCTCAATGGACTTTGCCTTATACGGTACAACATAATGGTGTATCAGAAAGGCGTGATCGAATCTTGTTGGACATGGTTAGGTCAATGAAGGATCATGTAAATCTTCCAAAAATCTTTTGGAGTTATGCACTCATGATAGTTATTTACTTGCTAAACAAAGTCTCGACAAAGGTAATCTCAATTACTTCATATGAGGTATGGACTGGTGAGAAACTCCTCATATCTTATTTGAAGATATAGGGATGTCCTGCTTATGTGAAGAGGATTATATCATACAAGTTGGACGCTAAGTCTGATAAGTGTTGATTTATTGAATACCCAAAGGAAACTAAAGATTACCAATTCTATCACCCTTTAGAACAAAAGGTGTTTGTTTCAAGGCATGCTATCCTAGAGAAAGAATTTCTCTTGCAGGAAGCAAGTGAGAGTATAGTTGAACATAATGAAGTTCAAAAAACTCCACTAGATACTAATGAGATGTCTAGTCAAGATCCACAATCGATTATGACACAACCTTCTCGTAGATTAGGTAGGACATACAATATTCCTGAGAGATATGGATTTCTTATAAGAGAATCGAATGACGTATTACTCATTGAGTATGAGGAACCTACTACTTACGAAGAGGCTCTTAATAGTTCAGAAAAGGACAAATGGCTTACAGGCATGAAGTCAGAAATGAATTCCATGTATGAAAATCAAGTTTAGAATTTAGTGGACCCACCTGAAAGCATTACACCTATAGGGTGCAAGTGGATTTTCAAGAAGAAAACTGACATGGATGGTAATACAATTACTTACAAGGCAAGGTTGATGGTGATAGGCTATCGTCAAAGGCAAGACATTGACTATGACAAAACCTTCTCACCTGTAACCATGCTTAAATCCATTTGGATACTCCTGGTCATATCAGCTCATCATGATTATGAGATATGATAAATGGATGTGAAAATAACTTTCCTTAACGAAAATCTGCTCGAGGACGTGTATATGACATAGTCTGAAGGTTTCACATCTGTTAACAAGAATAAAGTATGCAAGCTTTAATGGTTCATTTATGGACTGAAGCAAGCATCCAGGAGTTGGAATATCTATTTTGATGAGGCAGTCAAACAATTTGATTTCTCATAAAATCCAGACGAACCTTGTGTGTATCAAAGGTTAGAGGGAGTGTAGCTGTATTACTAATATTATATGTTGATAACATATTATTTATAGGAAACAATATACTAGTGCTTCAGTTAGTTAAAATTTGATTGTCCAATATATTCTCCATGAAAGATATGGGAGAAGCAACTTACATACTTAGGATAAAAATCTATAGAGATAGATCGAGAATGTTATTTGGTCTTTCACAGTCGACATATATAGATAGAGTGTTAAAACAGTTTAGCATGTCTGAATCCAAGAAAGGTTTCATACTTATGAGGTATGGAATTCACCTTTCAAAATCTATGTGTCTACGCACAGAAGATGAGAGGATTTGTATGGATAAGATACCTTATGCGTCCGTAATAGGATCTATCCTGTATGCTATGTTATGTACAAGGCCTGATGTGTCGTATGCTTTGAGTATTATGAGTAGATACTAATCTGATCTAGGAATGGATCATTGGATGGTTGTCAAAACAATATTTAAGTACTTAAGAAGAACTAAGGATATGCTCTTAATTTATAGAGATAGTGATATGATCATATGTGGATATAAAGATGCTAGTATCCAGATGGACAAGGATGAATCTAAGTACCAATCTGGATTTATATTCATATTAAATGAAGGCACAGTTAGTTGCAAAGTTCTAAGCAAGGTACTATTGCAGATTCTACTTGTGAGGTGGAATATATTGCAGCTTCAGAAGTAATAAAGGAAGCAGTTTGGATCAAGAAGTTCGTTACAGAACTTCGAATGGTTCCATCCATTGTTAAAGTATTACTTGCTTACTGCGATAACACTGGAGCCATTATGTAAGCAAAGAAACTTAGGTCTCATCAGCGATCAAAACATGTGCTTCACCGCTATCATCTGATTAGGGAGATCATTAGTTGGAAAGAAATATAGCTCGAGAAAATTCCCACTGAAAGGAATCTAGCAGATCTTTTAACAAAGGCTCTACGACAAAGCAAGTTTGAGAGTCACGTCTATACCTATGGTTTAGGACACTGTGGTGATTGACATTAGGCCAAGTGAGAGTGTTAAATTTTGAGGGATATCCTAAGGCAATCGCCTTATGGTTTTACTATTTATTTGATAAATATAGATTCACTATTTGAGTGCATATTATATGTTTGATAGTCTTAAACTCATTTACTGAATACTCGTAATATAATTCATATCATGAGAGAATTTGTGATTGGATCACAACTTATGATTGTCTCTATATGTGCAATTATGAACGTATTAAAACTTTCCTAGTCGTCAAATTGATATATTCGGGCATCATCAATTCTATAAAACTAGCATGAGTTATACTCCTTAGTTCGCCAAACAGCTATTCTCTCACTGACTGGAGGCATTGCGATGTCGAGAGTTAAACGTGGATGCTAGTTATGGTAATTAGTTCATTGGAGTGACTCGCTGTAAGACTTAATATGGTTATATATATATATATATATATATATATATATATATGTTTGTGAAGCTCTTACTATAGCTCGAGTGTAAGTTTCCTTCGACTTGAGATATACAAGGTATCTTGGTCATGGAGATTTATACTTTGATATCTTAAGCAAACATCTCATCGAGGTGTGGACTCATGATGATTGGGTATAAATTGAAGTGCTCGAATGTGTTTGGATAACCCACAGAGGATTCACCGCTCCTTATTGTTGGGACCTGTTGGCCGGCTAGAAGGGGGGTTGAATAGTCCTGCACAAATACAAACAAAAATGAACCTTTCTCGGACTTTAAAAGAACACTTGCATAAAAATAAGAAATGAACTAAAAGATAGAGGCACCGAAGTTTTACTTGGTTACAACCGAGGAGGTTGTTAATCCAAGGAAGTGGAACGCACTAATATCTCCTTCAAACAGAAAAGCCTCTTTACAACAGTGTAAGCATAGAAAATGAGAAGCTAAATGAAAACTAAGGTGTGTACAAGTGTTGATGCAAGAATGCTTGTTGTTTTTAGCTTCTGGACCAAGATTGTATTTATAGCCTTGGTCGGGGTGCCTGGAAGGGTTCCAAGTGCCTAGAGTGGGATAGAATTCTATCCTCGACTCGTAGATCAACGTCCACGTCGAACATGATAAAAATCAGGTGTCAGGCACCCGGACCCACAAAGTCAACATAGTTAACTTTTTCAGTCCGGACCCTTTGCTTTGATTCTGCTTGCCTCGATCCGGGCCTTATGCTCCGGCTCCGCTTGCTTGGGTGATTTCGGTCATCTGGAATAGGGCTCACCCGAACCCAACTTCTGGTCTTCTCGAACGACCTTCCACTCCGACTTCTCGTCCCTCGGAAACGCCACGTGTCTCATTCTCGTCCGCCCGCGTACTCTTCCGTAGCTCCTCGTCCCTCATTTGCACCGAGCCCGTCGGCTCTCTCCCGTGTCGTCCTTCTCGATAGCTGTGTTTTTTGCTCGACTTCTTGTACTCCTAAGCTCTTGCACACTTAGACATAAGGTTAAATATAACAAGACCTAACTTAACTTGTTTGATCACATCAAAACAACCTTGGGGTACCAACAATCTCTCCTTTTTTTATGTGAGCAGCCCAGGTTAAGTTAGGGTAAACAAATATAAAATAAAGGTAATAAATTTATAATTCAAGTGCAAAAATTAAAAGAAATTTAATCTACCTCTCCCTTGATTTAATCTTCCCTTCTTCCCCTTTGATCACATAAAAAACGGGGTACGTTAAAATGTCTAAGGGTAAATTTTGAAAAAATTTATCAAGATTTTGAAAAAATTTATCAAGATTTTGAAAATACTGAAAATAATTAAAGGTAACTTTTTATAAAACTCTGATTTACCATCAATAATTTTCTCAGTAAATCTGATATTAAAAAAAAAAAATTAAAAAGTTTTTAAGTAAGAAAAAAAATTTCAAAATTTTCTAAGTTTTTTTTTAAAAAGAAATTGTGGATAACCTAAAAAAAATTCTAAGTTTTAAAAATTTGTGCATAACTTAAAAAAAATCCTAAGTTTTAAAAATTTATAAGCACAAGTTTACACAATAACTTAAAAAAAATTATATAAAAATAATTAAAAATTACTAATCAATTTTAAAATTATTTTTAGTGTGAAAAAATTAACTTAATTTCATCCTAAGCTTCATCAAAATTAGTTAGTAAAAATCTACATTCTTAATAAAATACTAAGATAATAATTTTGAAAATGTAAAAAAGGAAGGGATAAGATTTTATTTTGATGATAAATTAAAAATCATATTGACAATTTAAAAAGAATCCTTTTCACAATTAAAAAAAAGGGTGAGGTTTTAAGTTTGTACCATTTGTATATCAAATTGTATGTATTTTTATCGGTACTGGTAAATTGAAAAGTACTGATGATCTATCTAGATGGTCAATAATTTTCAAATTTATTTTTTATTAGAGAAAAAATTCTCTATAGATAGTTGAGGTTTATGTTTTAGATCTCATTTTCAAGGGTGGGGGTGACGAAAAGTGTGTTCATTTATTAACTACTAATAGAGCTAACAATATGTGAGAAATAAAATATTATTATTTTTTAGGTTAAAGACCTCTATCGTGCGTTAAAGACGGCACTGCTTAAATATACAGAAGGGTCCTTACCCTAATTCGGTCCAAAAGATAAGCTAAAAATCTTACCTGTTTTTTTCCCCTATTCTTCTTCTTCTCCTCCATCTGTTTTTTATTATCTTACGGTTGAGGCTCAATCGGGAGGAAATCTATTCGGATAATTATCTAGTCAGTCAAATTACAGTCTCATTTGATTAGACATGAGTAGTGACGGATTCAGAAATTTAAGCATAGAGGGGTGATTATTATGTAGAACAAGAGACAGTATCATCTATCTCCACCGGTAGAATCCAATAAAACTAGGGGTTCCATAGACGTGAGGGAGAGACTTGTGATGCGATGATGATGAAGGGCCCCATCCTGCTGTCACGGTGGAGGTCAAAGTCAAGATGGTCAATGCATATAAGGCAGCGACCGATCAGGCTGAGCATGGCCCGACCGAGCAGAAGGCTCTGACCCGCCACCGTCTTCGACGTGAGCATCTCGCTCAAGGGACGATATGCAGAAGCCGAGCCGAGCGGCTACCCCGCTCAGCTGGTAGCGAGACTTGGCACCGACAGAGTTCAACTTCGGCCGAGCAGCAGACTTGACGACAGCCGAGCACGTGGACAATGGACTCCCAACCGAGCGGCAATCCCGCTCGGCCCAGCACCAGACAACATGCGGACGATGGAATTCTGACCGAGCGGTTACTCCGCTCGGCCAAGCAACAGACACAGCAGGATATCTTTTGGCATCCTTTTGGAAGCTAGTACCGCTAACAGGCGGCATGGTTAGATAGAGAATCGTACAGCGGAAGCTTCTACTGTCACTTCAGGGATATGTTCGGCCCGTTAAGGTACTGTGTCAGGGACACTTTACTAACACATCTTTTCAGGGAAAGTTTTGAGATGCGTGTTCACCTTGGGAAGCGTGCGCGCGCACTTCCGGAGCTCTATATAAAGGGGGTCCAAGCATCGGTGGAGGTATGCTTTACACGCAATTTCTACTGTTGTGTTACATTTCTCGTTTCTTCTTCTTCTTGCTTCGCCGGAGACTGACTTGAGCGGTCATCGCTGGAGACCACTTCACCGGCTTGATACTGACGCTGCTTGTATTGCAGGTAAGAGCGAAGTCCACAGGAGGTCAACAGAAACGCTACAGTATCCATCTCATCGACTTTCGGACAGATCACATAAGATTCTCTCTCTCAATATATTTACTTAATTTGTTTTTCCTATCACCAAGTCAGTTAGCAAAGGATACTAATGTATGTAATAAAATTAGAGAGACGTCCTAATTGTTAATAAGGGTCTCAAACACGTACGAGCACGTCGTAATTATCTTCCTATCTTTGTAGCTTCGGTGGTTAACAATTATATTGCTACTCCAACCTCAGCACTTGCGGCGCCATTGTTAATGCTGTAGAATAATGGCACTGTTCTACTTGACACGTCCTCTCGTGTTTATTTTGACGAGAATTCTATATACCAGTCCCTCTGCCATTGTTAATCTAGAATTCCTACAGATATATTAATAGTAAAAATAATAACTTCCATACCATTTAACATTAATCCGTTGTAGTCTAGTTGGTTAGGATATTCGGCTCTCACCCGAAAGACCCGGGTTCGAGTCCCGGCAACGGAAAATTTTTACCATCTCTGCTGTTATTTATCACAACTTCCAGAAGATTATTTTACAAAACTCATTTTAATTTAAACAAATTCAATTAATTACTCTCTCTCTCCTAATAGCTTTTTGTACACCAACCAAAAATAAAGATAAGGCAGGATATTTTAACTACGGCAATTTACCAAAGGGTGCACATAAAAATCTAAATTTATCAAAAGGCGTACATTACTTTGGTATTTACCAAAGAGCGCACTTTTTTAAATACATTTCCTATTTTACCCTCCTGATAATTTGACTTTTTCTACTATTTTTCTTTTCTTCTCTCTCTTCTCTATCGGCAGAAGATAGAAATAACATTAGTTAATTTTTAATCACATTTTAATACATTTAAAGAAGCCAAAATAAATAATGGACACCATATTTGGACTCCTTGCAATTTTAGAAATCCACAGGAACTGAAATGGGTGCAATCAGAGCTTTCTAGGTCGATCAGTGGGTTTCGGTGAAAACCCACTTATGGACCTAGAGAGCTCCGATTGCATTCATTTCAGTTTCTATGGATTTCTAAAATTACAAGGAGTTCAAATATGGTGTCCATTATTTATTTTGGCTTTTTATAGATGTTAACAAGTAAAATCAAAGAATCGGCATAAAAGCCCACGTTGGGCCTGATTTGAGCCCATATCAGGCCCAATGTGGGCTTTTTTGTCGATTCTTTAGTTTTGCTTGTTAACATCTATAAAAAGTCAAAATAAATAATGGACATCATATTTGAACTCCTTGCAATTTTAGAAATTCATAGAAACTGAAATGGGTGAAACCCACTGATCGACCTAGAAAGCTCCGATTGCACCCATTTCAGTTTCTATGAATTTCTAAAATTACAAGAAGTTAAAATATGGTGTCCATTATTATTTTTGGCACTCCTACTGGTAGACCAGAGGTTTTGAAAACCCTAAATCTCTCTTTATTTATTTATTTATTTTTTTATTTTTTGTTGTTACTAGGCCTGATATCTCCCATATCAGACTCACATTGGGCCTGATATGGGAGATATCAGGCCCACATTGGGCCTGATATGAAGAGATATCAGGCCCAACGTGGGCATGATATCTCTTTATATCAAGCCTAAATAAAAAAAAAAGAAAAAAAAAGGAGAGATTTAGGGTTTTTCAAAACCTCTTGTCCACCACTAGGAATGCCAAAAATAATAATGGACATCATATTTGGACTCCTTGCAATTTTAGAAATCCACAGGAACTGAAATGAGTGCAATCAAAGCTTTCTAGGTCGATCAGTGGGTTTCGGTCAAAATCCACTAATGAACCTAGAGAGCTCCGATTGCACCCATTTCAGTTTTTATGGATTTCTAAAATTGCAAGGAGTTCAAATATGGTGTCCATTATTTATTTTGGCTTTTTATAGATGTTGACAAGTAAAATTAAAGAATCGGCAAAAAAGCCCACATTGGGCCTGATATGGACTCAAATCAGGCCCAACGTGGGCTTTTATGATGATTCTTTGATTTTGTTTTTTAACATCTATAAAAAGCCAAAGTAAATAATGGATATCATATTTGAACTCCTTGTAATTTTAGAAATTCATAGAAACTGAAATGGGTGCAATCGGAGCTCTCTAGGTCCATCAGTCGGTTTTGACCGAAACCCACTGATCGACCTAGAAAGCTCCGATTGCACTCATTTCAGTTCCTGTGGATTTCTAAAATTGCAAGGAGTCCAAATATAGTGTCTATTATTATTTTTTGTATTCCTAGTGGTGGACCAGAGGTTTTGAAAAACCCTAAATCTCTCTTTCTTTTTTTTCCCCCTTTTTTTTTGTTTAGGCATGATATGAAGAGATATCATGCCCACGTTGGGCCTGATATCTCTTCATATCAGCCCCAATGTGGGCCTGATATGATGTGGGCCTGATATGGGAGATATCAGGCCTAGTAACAACAAAAAATTAAAAAAAAAATAAAGAGAGATTTAGGGTTTTCAAAACCTCTGGTCCACCACTATGAGAGCCAAAAATAAATAATGGACACCATATTTGGACTCCTTGCAATTTTAGAAATCCACAGGAATTGAAATGGGTGCAATCGGAGCTTTCTAGGACGATCAGTGAGTTTCGATCAAAACCCACTTATGGACCTAGAGAGCTTCGATTGCACTCATTTCAGTTTCTATGGATTTCTAAAATTACAAGGAGTTCAAATATGGTGTCCATTATTTATTTTGACTTTTTATAGATGTTAACAAGCAAAACTAAAGAATCGACAAAAAAACTCACATTGGGCCTGATATGGGCTCAAATCAGGCCCAACGTGGGCCTGATATGGAATCATATCAGGCCCACGTTGGGCCTGATATGATTATGGGCCCAACGTGGGTTTTTATGCCGATTCTTTGATTTTACTTGTTAACATCTATAAAAAGCCAAAATAAATAATGGACACCATATTTGAACTCCTTGTAATTTTAGAAATCCATAGAAACTGAAATGAGTGCAATCGGAGCTCTCTAGGTCCATCAGTGAGTTTTGATCGAAACTCACTGATCGTCCTAGAAAGCTCCGATTGCACCCATTTCAATTCCTGTGGATTTCTAAAATTGCAAGGAGTCCAAATATGGTGTCCATTATTTATTTTGGCTTCTTCAAATATATTAAAATATGATTAAAAATTAATTAATGTTATTCCTATCTTCTGCCAACATAGAAGAGAGAGAAGAGAGAGAAAAACAGTAGAAAAAGTCAAATTATCATGAGGGTAAAATAGAAAATATATTTAAAAAAGTGCGCTCTTTGATAAATACTAAAATAATGTACACTTTTTGGTAAATTTAGATTTCTACGTGTGTCCTTCGGTAAATTGCCGTTTTAACTATATTAGTATTTTGAATGAAAGTAAAAGCAACAGCATTTTAATGTTGACTTATAGACAAATAAAATGAAATGAAATAAAATAAATAAATAAAAATATATTATGAATCAGTTTCTTCGAGATGCCAACTAATGAATTTGAATAGCAACTGCAAGCTTTACGATAAACAAAATACATATATTAATAAAGGGAGCCTTCGTCCCATTAGAATTTTACAGTTCTCCGAAGCACTCATCTACAAATTGAGATATAAATTTAAAGAGTATCATGATTCTATCCAGTAGTGTATGGACTTCCTTTAAATTCTGTGGAGTCTGTATGTCTCAGACCACTTGGCGACTTTAGATATCACAGGAACTTTCCTTCTCGAGCTTCAAATAGACATTTCAGAGGATTTAGCTTTAGTCTATATTACCGCAACGTGCAGCAGGTCTCCTCCACATCGAAAATCAAGTTTATCGCCACGGTGGACTTGATAAGGATGTCGTCCATATAAACCTCCACGTTCCACCCTATTTTTCTCGGAAGATCTTGTCTATCATCCTTTGATAAGTAACCCCTGCATTTCATAACCCAAATGGAATGACTGTATAACAGAAAGTACCGTCTGTTGTGATGAAACTAACCTTCTCCTGGTCTTCCCCGTCAAGAGGGATCTGGTGGTATCCTTGATAAGCATCGTGTTGAGTTTTTCAGGCCGCGAAAACCGCTTTTTAGCGTCGTGGAAACCCCGAAACCCCCGCCACATAGATCCGTGCCAAGAAGAAATAAAACAAAATACGAGTACGAGTTTCTAATCTAGATCTACACTAGATTTACAAAGAGGAAACCTTTTATACCTTCGATGCGTGCCCTTTTTCGTATCCCGCTCGTCCAAGGAGATGCCGGATCTCAAGTTGTCAAAATAGACAACTCTCTAGAAGTATCCACATGAACTAATTAGGTGGAGAAGACCAAACAATAGGTGTGCTAGCACCTAGATAGTGTTCGACCAAGAGAGGAGAGGGAGAGCAAGGAGAGAGCAAGAGGAAGAAGAAGATGTAAATGACACTTGAATGAAAAATGAATTCATTCCCTTCACAAAAGTGGTCGGCCACTTTCACAAAAGTGTAACCCCCATTTTGCATTAAGTGTGATCATTAAAGAGATTTGTAACCTCCATGAGGTGGCACACACATGTGCTAAACATGATGATGTGGCACCTCATCATTGGCCACTTAATGCCAAGTCACAAATGATGTGGCATAAAGTCAAGTCAAACTTGACTCTTCCTCTTCCTCTCAAGTCAAGTCAAACTTGACTTAATCTCTCTAATGGTTGATCTAATCCAACCATTTAATTCAAGTCAATTTAATATAATGAATCTAATTCATTTAATTAAATTGATTCAATGAGTCATAATCTAAATTAGACTCATTAAACACATGAATCAACTTAAGTCCAACTCAATTAGCCCAATTAGGATTACACTTAATCCAATTTGATTCATCAAATGAATATAATCCTCTTGGTTCATCATATGAACCTAATCTCCATCTAATTGTCCTTAGTGTGTGACCCTATAGGTTTTTGTAACGTTGGCAATGCCCCTAAACCCATTTAGGAGCATAAGTAATGAGCGGTATCTAGCAACACATCATTACTACCCAAGTTACAAGAATGTTGAGATCCAACATCACCTTGTGACTACTAATTGTGACTCCTCACAATATATAACAAGTGTCCTTCTATCCTAGACATCTAGATTGATCAATGTGAGGCATAGACCGTGCCATCCTCTAATCAATCTAAATCTTGAACTCCAAGTAGACTCACTCGATCAAATGAGCTCAATATCTTATATTGACTCATTTGGGCATGACCATACACTTCGTGGTCTCACTCTATCAATAATATAGATGTCGCTCCCGTCATATAGGAGGGATAGATCTCATCTACATCACTCACATCCCTCTGTATAATTCGTTACATACCCAGTAATCGCCTTTATAGTCCACCCAGTTACGGGTGACGTTTGACGAAACCAAAGTACATAACTCCTTATGTAGGGATCCATGATGACTTCAGGTCCAAGAACTAGTAGTCATACTAATAGCCACATGAGAAAGTATATGACACTCATATAACGATCCATGATACTTTCTCATGACGGGTCATTCAGTATACATTCTCCAATGCATACACATGTGTCAACTTGATATCTCTATATCCATGACTTGTGAGATCAAGTCATCGAGTTGACCTACATGCTAGTCTTATTGCATTAACAATGTCCCTGAATGTTAATACTTGGCTAGGAATGATTAAGAGTAGTGTTCCCTATATCATCTCACTATCGGTTCAACTAACCGATTGATATAGGTGAGAACCTTCTACTCAAGGACGTTATTATACTTAGTTTATTTGGCACCAATACAAGTAAGTATAATAACCAAAAACCAAATGCCTTTATTTATATAAGAATATGATACAATAAGTTCATAATACAATCATCAAATTATTGGCTCTAGGGCTCTAACTAACACATCGAGCATGCAAATCCTTTCGTAGCTCGAAGTAGAATCCACAATCTGATCGATCCTTGATAAAGGGTAACAATCTTTGGGGTTGGCCCTGTTGAGGTCCCAAAAGTCGATACTGACCCTCCACTTGTTATTGGGCTTGGACACTAGGACCACATTAGAAAGCCAAGGCGGGAATTGTACCTCTCTAACGTGCCCTGCTTTTAAGAGCTGGTCCACTTCAGCTCGGATGATCTTATTTTGCTCGACCGAGAAATTTTTCTTCTTCTGCTTGACCGGCTGAGAATCGGGCAGGAGATGAAATTTGTGCTCAGCTACCTCAGGCCTGACTCCCGGCAGCTCATTGGGGGACCAGATGAAGACGTCCCTATTGCGCACCAGACATTCGATCAGGTATATCTTGATTGCTGGCGGCAGGTCACTCGATATGCGAGTGATGCTTTCAGACCGGCCAGGGTGAAGTTGAATCTCCTCCTAGGGAATAAGTTCTTCCGCCATAGGCAAAGGCTCCTCTTGAATAGCGTGGACTCTCTCGTCTTGGGTTTTCTGAGCCTTGCAGACCTCGGCCTTCACCATGTCTACATAACACATGCGCGAGACTAGTTGTTCGCCTCTAACTTCCTTGACCTGGTCTCCCATCAGGAATTTTATCTTCTGATGAAAAGTTACAGATTATCGCTTGGAATTCATGTGGGGCAGGTCTCCCCAAGATGACGTTGTAAGAGGACGGGGAATCCACTATGATGAAGGTGCTCCTCCGAGTCCTCACCAATGGTTCGCTACCCAAAGATATGGCTAACTTAATATGATCCATTGGTCGTACTTCATTACCTGTGAACTCATACAAAGAGGTAGTTATGGTTTTAAGTTCACTGGCATCGATCAACATACCATCAAACGCACTTTTGAATAGCACGTTGACAGAGCTTCCGGTGTCGATGAAAACTTTGGCCACATGACTGTTGACAATGACAGCTTTGATGATAAGTGCATCGTCGTGAGGGAGCTCTACTCCCTCCAGGTCTTCCGGCCTGAAACTAATCAAGGGTCCGACAGCTTGTTCCTGGCTGCAACCTACTACGTGTATCTCTAAGTCATGTTCATGTGACTTCCTGGCTCTTGAGGAATCCCCACCCGTAAGTCCTCTAGAGATCATGTCGATCTCCCGAATGGTGATATTTCCCCTATTCTCTTCCTCAGGGGATTCCATCGGCTCCTTGCCCCGTTCTGCTTACTGACTTTCCTGACCTCCTTTCTCAGACAGGGCTTTGCTAGATTCTCCTGCGCTAGTGGGCGTATTGTTGAGCAGCCTCTAGAGTTTGGCACGATCTCGAGTGAAGGTAGGTCAAGTTCGGCCGCTCGTTGAAAATCTTGGGTGAACTGAACGCAATCTCCTGTGCAATGGGTGTGAGACCTATGATAAGTGTAGTAACGGGACCCCCACTGGTCGGGTTTAGGAGCTTGGACAGCCTCAACTCGCTGCACCACTCTAGTTTCCTGGACAGGCGGGAAACCAGGTCGAGCATCCCTAGTACGGGTAAAGGGTCGAGCGAGAGGTTGGGGCTGTAGAAATTAATAGGTAGAGGAAAGAAATAATATAAAATTTTTTGATAATCTTATTACTAAAGTCAATAAGTTTATTTATACAAATTATTCAAAATAATAATGGAAATATTAAATAAGATATACAATCATAATAATTATAAACATAGTAATATAATAGACTTGGAAATATTATTTTTCCCTATTTAATTCATGTCGATCTTGATTATGTGCCAAATATAATAAATCTCAATTGATTAAAATCAATTAGAGATTATTTTCATTATTGTCATTACTCCTCGACAAACTCAACGAGAGTGCCTGAACGTTGAGTTTGAGTGCTAACTTGGTGAAACGTTGTCTAGATAATGACTTAGTAAATATATCAACAATTTGATCTTCCGTAGAGATATAAGAAACCGAAAGTTGACAATTTGCCACATGCTCGTGAACAAAATGAAAATCAATCTCTGCATGCTTGGTACGAGCATGAAAAACAGGATTTGTCATAAGATAAGTTGTTCCAATATTATCATACCATATTGTAGGCGTAGCAATTGGGAAAAAGTATAATTCTAAAAGAAGAGATTGTAGCCAAATAATTTCTGACGTTGTGTTAGCGATAGTTTTATATTTAGCTTCAGTATTCGAGCGAGAGACTATAGGTTGCTTCTTTGAAAGCCAGGAAATAAGATTTCGCCTAAGAAATATAGCATATCCACTAGTAGAACGTCTATCTTCGGGAGATCTAGCCTAATCTACACCACTGTAGGCAATCAACTCTCGTGAAGACTAACGATATAAAAGAACACCGTGTAGAATAGTGCCTTTGAGATATCGAAGAATTCGCTTAACACATTCCCAATGATGTTCAGTAGGAGCATGCATAAATTGACAGACACAATTCACAGCGAAAGCAATATCAGGTTGTGTAATTGTGACATATTATAGGGTACCAACAATACTATGGTAGATATGGGGATCAGAAATCGAAGAGGAGGATGAAGGTGCAGTGAAACCATGCACCCTCAATGATTGGTATGGAGATAGGATGTGCACATCCATTTTATCTCGTTGTAGAAGCCCAGTAATATATTTACTCTGAGAGAGAAGACAACCTTCAGAATGTGAGAGAAATTCTATGCCAAGAAAAAAACGAGCATTGCCAAGATTCCGAATAGGAAACTCTTGACGGAGAAGATGTAGTAAAGTAGTAATGTCGTTTTGATCCCTACCAGTTATTAATATATCATCCACATAAATCAGAACAAATATTGAAAATTTCTCATTATATTTGCAGAATAGGGAAAAATTTGTTTTTGAACCAGAAAATTCCTAAGTATGAAGTCAAGTAGATAGACGATGAAACCATGCACGAGGTGCTTGTCGAAGACCATATATATACTTCTGAAGGTGACACACATGTGTTGAAAGTTGTAGGTGGATGAATCCAGGAGGTTGCTCCATATAAATAAGTTTCTTCAAGGTGTCCATGAAGGAAAGCATTGAAAACATCTAATTGGCATATTGGCAAATTGGAGCTTACAGCTATAGATGGTAGCAATCTGATAGTTGTAATTTTGACGATTGGACTAAAAGTATCATTGAAGTCAATACCTAGCTGTTGATTAAAGCCTTTAGCAACAAGGTGAGCTTTGTAACGTTCAATAGAACCATCTGCACGATATTTAATTTGGTAAACCCATTGAGGGCCCACAATATTCATAGATGGGGTACGAGGGACTAAGCTCCAGGTTGCATTACGAAGAAGAACATCAAATTCTGTAGCCATCACAACACGCCAATTTGGATCTTTGACTGCCTGTGTAAAACTAGAAGGTTCAACAAAATTTGAAAAAGTAATAAAAGCACGTGGAAGAAGATAACAAGTGAAAACTGGTTGACATCGTGCATAAATATTGCTTAGAGGAAGCATCCGCCGAGGAATATCATCATCAGAGCTACTCGGAGATGACTGGTCAGACGGATGAGAATCAGAACTAGAGAGTGGATCACCACTAGTCGCCGAGTCTACAGGAACTTGTGAAGATGGAGCAGGACCCAAGATATCATCCCCCCCTTGTACTTTCAATATGTCTTGATGAATCAATATATGAGGCCTCTAGTATATTACTTGGTGATATTAGATAGTTGCCTTGATTATATGAAAGAGGATCTGAGGTAGCAACTGCAAACAGAAATAGAGATTTATCAAAAGTAACATGTCGAAAAATATATATTCGATCGGTCGAAATATGAAGGCAACGGTACTCATGATGCAAATAACTATAACCAAGGAAAACACATTGTAAAGAGTGAGGGTTTAACTTGTGCGTAGAGTAAGGTCGTAGCCAAAGATAACATGTGCAACCAAAGATACGAAAGAAGGAGTAATCTGGAAGACAATTATAAAGTCTTTCCAAGGGACACTTATTTTGAAGTAGTGGAGTGGATAAACGATTGATAAAGTAGACTGCGGTTTGGACGACATCATCCCAAAATTTAAGAGAAACTGAGGCATGATTAAAAAGAGCTAAGATAGTTTCAACTACGTGACGATGTTTTCTCTCGGTGGATCCATTTTGTTCAGGAGTGTGGGGACAAGAGACTCGATGGATGATGTCAGAGGAAGTAAGATGACAATGAAGCGCTTAATACTCTCCACCCCAATCAGAATGAAGGGAGAGGATTTTATGATCAAAATAGCGCTCAACTTATTTTTGAAAGCGACAAAAAATATCAAAGAGACCAGACTTTCTTTTCATAGGAAAAATCTAAGTAAACTTACTGAAATTGTCAATAAAATAACATAATAAAGAAAACCTTGATTAGATAGAATAGGAGAAGAAGAGTGAATAATTTCTAAAGGAAAACTAGAAGTACGAAAAGAAGACACAAAAGGTAATTTATGAGATTTTAATTTCGTGCAAGCTTCACATAAATGAGAAGAGGAGGCTAAAGAAATTGGTAAATCATACTGGTTAATGATATTTTGAACAACACGTAGAGACGGATGACCAAGACGTGTGTGCCAAGAGAATTTATCAGTGTGTTCTCCAACAAATGCATTAGTATAGGTGGGTTGAAAATGATAAAGATCGTCTTTAATATTTCCTCGAAGTGGAATATTTTCTGTTGTGGGATCCTTCACAAGACAACAATGAGGATGAAATTCAAAGAGCACATTATTATCAAGAGCAAACTAACGAACGGAAAGTAAATTTTTAGTGATAGAAGGAACATGAAGAGTGTTGCGCATGTGAAAAGTACGATCGCATGAGTGAAAAGAATGTTTCCAATGTGAGTAATTTGCAAACCTGAGTTATTACCTATTTGTACTATGTCGGGTCTATCATAAGGCGAAGCTTCTGTGAGAATATTATATTCCGGTGTAACATGATGAGTTGTTCCAGAATCCGGATGTCATCTTGGATTCTCAAGAGTCAATGAAACTATATTAAGATGATAGAATGCGAGAATGCTCCAGAATGAGATGGCTGAGTTGTAGAATGCCAAGAAGGTGGTGGTCGATTTGAAGATGCATGCTCTCCTTATGAAATAGTTGGTTGTCTCAATACTGCAAGACTATCCGTAAAATTTAAGATAAATCTTTTAGGACATTGAATATCAATATATTTAATTCTGAGATAAATTGACATCTTCCCTGACTATAAGATCAATCAAATTTTTTAAAGTAATGAATATTAATATGACCAAGATATGATAAATTTAACGTCGATCTAAATTTTACTTTTGATCATCATAATGTCGTTGAATATTTAACAACTGGATGACTGCCAGTAGTGAAAAGGAGAAGCACAATTTTTTTTTTATGTTACTCTTCGTGAAAACGGCGGAAGAGGAGAAGAATAAAAGGGGAGAGAGAAATATAATCAAAACCTATTTCACAACGTAAGATAGTAGAAAGAAAAGAAAAGATGGTTTTAGAAGAAAGGAGAAAAGAGAAACGTTGAAAAAGCAAATACTAAAAATAAATTTAAGAAAAGAGAAGGATGGGAAGAAATGTAGCAGATAGGAAAGAAAAGATGGTTCTAAGAGAAACGAGTTGCATGTGAAAATTATGATGTTAGAAGAAATCTGATGCGTCTGTAGATTTTATAAAAGGATATCAGGAAGAAACGAAGGAATTTTACTCTGATATTATATAAAATTAATAGATAAAAGAAAAAATAATATAAATTTTTTTCATAATTTTATTATAAAATCAATAAATTTATTTATACAAATTATTTAAAATAATAAAAGAAAGATTAGATAAGATATACCATCATAATAATTATAAATATAGTAATATAATAAATTTGAAAATATTATTTTTCCTATTTGATTTATGTCGATCTTGATTGTGTGTCAAATATAATAAATCTCAATTGATTGAAATCAATTATAGATTATTTTCATTATTGTCATTAGAGGCGGTCTTCTTTCCTCCTTGTTGATAGGAGTAGGTGCTTTGGCTTCTTACCTCCGAGCAGCCTGGGCTTCCTCTAAATTTTGATGTAGCTTGCGGCCTTCCCAAACATTTCATTAAAATTCTTCACAGACTCTCAATGAGGGCTCGAAAGAAATCTTCCTCCATCAGACCTTGGGAGAAGGCGCTTATCAAGATATCAGATGTAGCGGGCGGGACATCCAGAGCTACCTGGTTGAAATGTATGTCCTTAGGGGCTCCATAGACCCCTATTTGAGAACAAATAGGCAATGGTTCATCTTTTGGTACCTCCAGCTGCCGGCGAAGTGGTGTCGAAAGGCGTTCATGAAATCCTGAAAACAAGTGATTGATCCGACAGGCAGTCTGTCGAACAACCTTTGTGTCGAGTCTGATAGGGTGTTTAAGAACACTTATCACTTAATGGTGTCGCTATATTGATGAAGCAAAGTAACATTTTGAAACTTGCGGAGATGATCCTCCGGGTCTTTACTGCCTTCATACTCCCCAATAGCTAGGGGCTTATACCCATTCGGTAGCTTTTCCTTGAGTACCCTTAGAGAGAAGGGTACCTGCAGTTCCTCGAGTACCTCCTGATAGATCGAATGGGTGCGATAGAGGGGGGGGTGAATATCGATCGCACCTTTTTTAAAAACTTCTCTTTTCCTTTGAAATCAGAGTTGTGCACAATGGAAAGTAAATAGACAAGTTTGTTTACTTCGTTCGGAGTCTATGTCGACTCCTACTCGAAGACCCGTTGTCCTTGACCGCACCGATGAACAATCTACTAAGATTCTTCTTCCCGAAAACCTTGGAAAGAAGTAATGCGTACAAAATACAATGATATAAAATAGTAACAACCTATTATCTTATATAAGATTAAGTGCAATACAAAAACAATAAAGTATACCGACTGTGTGTACGAGTTGAAGCTTGGTCGGCACTTGTTTGCATGTAGAGGAATTGTAGAGCAGTCGCACGAGCAGCACTAGCACAGAATTGAACCACAACAGATTACATTATCAGCCTCAGGCCTCGAGCTTCAATTTATAAGATCGTCAATGTTCGGTCGACTGATCCCTGTGTTTGATCGACCAAACCAGCTCCCTTCTTTCCTGGTTGAGATCCGATTGCTTATTCAATCTTCGGCATTAACTGCCCATTAAGGGTTCGGTTGACCGATCCCTTTGTTCGGTCGACCGAACCGACTCCTTCCCTATTCGTCGAGATTCGCCGAGATTCGCATTTACTGTGCATTTAATAATGATCGTTCGGTCGACCGATCATCCGGTTCGGTTGACCGATCAGTGTAGTTCCCTTCTACTCCTGATCGTTGTTGTCTGTGTTGAGTCATCAGGGTTCGGTCGACCGATCTTACTGTTCGGTCGACCGATCATGGCTTGTCGGACTCGGTCTGTTCTGGTCTGATCTGAACACTGTTTTGATCTCTTCTTGTTCGGTCGACCGATTCTCCGATTCGGTCGACCAATCCAGCCAAACTTGCAAAACAGTGTTAGACAATAAACCTGCAAAACAGATGTTAGCACAGTTATAATATTATAATGCATGAGTAAGATTAGAAAGTAGAACTGTCTTGATCTCAACTTGGAAACCTTTCCAATTTTTTTAGTTGGATCAGCGACCTTAGGTTGTTCCCTTCAGGAACTCGACCTCACTGTCGCTCCTCCAGTTGTTTTCCTCAACTTACCTGCCAAACATGGTCCTCCAGACATGTTTGGACTTTGCCTACTCAATGTTTGATCGCTTGATCCACTAAGACTTTTCCTGCAATACTATATTAGCTAACAATAATAATAGTAATATATAATATAATGGTAAACCTAAACCTAGATTTACCGAGATCCGCTGGTTTGGTCGACAGCGCGAAGACTTCCCGTTACCTAAGGTTACTACCCCCTAGGATTTTCTCAACCTGGCTTCACTCACTAGAACTCAGTATTCGGCTACCAGGGATCAGGTCCTCCAGACCTATCCACCTAGCTTCCATGATATACCGAGATTTCCCTTGCCTTAATATTCGGCTACCTAGGGTTCAGGTCCTCCAGACCTATCCACCTGGCTTTCACGATATACCGAGATTTCCCTTACCTAGCCTCTAACTATGACTTCCCTTGCCTAGCCTACAACTAAGACTTCCCTATATCAAGCTCTATACTTAAACATACTTAAACATATTTGTCTGACATTAAAACCTTGGAGGTCGATTGCACCAACACCTCCTTGGGCTCCTCCCGGAGGACTATGACCTTCCCCTTTTTCTAATCCCTCGGTGGGGAACTTTCGGCCATGGAGGCATGGTACTGTTCCTTCTTGTTGTTGTGATCCCAGCCGTGGTCATGATAGAAAGCTCGGGGGAACTCTTCTGGCTCTTTCCTCTTAGACCCTCTGTCAGAAGCGTGGGTCTATTCCTTCGAGGTCGCTGATCTCTTCGATGGCTGTGAATATGCAGTATGCCTCTCGGAGGTTGCTCGTCTCTTAGCTTCCTTGAACAACTCATACTCTTCCGTTGTCATGGTTACGTTGATCTTACTGGTGTCCTCCATTTTCATGTTCCAAAACAGGTGGAGAGGATTCCCACAGACGGCGCCAAATTGATCTTGTCTGAAATCTAAGTCAAATGAAGGCCGGTGAAGGTGGCATCGGTGTTGATGAAAAGGCAACTTTGACGCACCCTGTATATGTGCATCAGAAAAGCGAACCCCCACGTGATACCAAAAGTCAGTAGTAACGAAATTGATGATACTTGGGCCCTGCACACACTCAGACAAACACATGGAGCGTTAGAGACCAAAACCAGGGAAAAAGTCCCCGGCACAGGCCCTCCGACACTCAAGTTAGGTCCTTTTTCTCGGGAAGAGCGGTGTCGAAAGAAGGTAAAAAGAAATGTTGAAGACGCGTGCAAATGTACGTGTACCTAGCCAACGAAGAGGACCTCCCTTTTTATAAGATTCTGCTTGCTTTGTGAGCCTGATTGCTGCCAGAAAATGTCGGGTGTCAGAGTATGTCGGGGGAGGGAGGACGTCTAGCAGCCTCCCATTAGCCAAAGGAAGGTTCTACTTTCAGTGTGTGGTAGACCATTAGAATCTTCTATTACTTAGAGCAGTTATTCTCTGACAGGAAGTTACGATTCTTTGACACTGTTGTCGCTTAGCGTTATCCATCCCACCTAGGTTCAAATACAGATAGCTCGGGATGACTGCCCAGATGTACTACAAGAATTGATCCTTGACGAAGAGGATGAGCCGTGTTGATCCGGTCGGGGTTTATCAAAGAATGTGTTGGAGTGTATACTGAAAGCCTAAGCTTTGTAAACATTCATTATGAATAAAGAATCACATTTGGTCTAATTATCTACATTTGTTTGTAGTTGTTCATTTAATTTATATTGTAGATAACATAGTATGTGGTGTCACATACAGAAGATGATGTTATCAGTACCTTATAAATTATAAACAGTAGCTCACGACCAGAATGGAAAGGAACAAACCATTAGAAAGTCGTAGTGTAATTAGGTATTAGTTTATCTTGACTATATAATTACACTAGTACACTCAGAGTGTATTGAGTAGGACCATTTGAGGTCGTTCCTTTTATACTGACTTTATAAAGGAATAAAGACCTCAGTTATTATGGAAGTGTGTGCTCTTAATCCTAATATAATAACAAGCACATATGTTTGATATTTATTTCTTTAATTTATCAATGGGTGAGATTTAGTTCGATGAATCAATAAACCCGATAAATTGGGAAATGGTATCACTCATAGTGTGTGTTGTTGATTATAGAAGGAAAGCTGTGTCCTAGTGATACTAGGTTGATAATGTCCTCAAGAGGAGCTCATAAAGATTGTCATGTTAAACCTGCAGGTGGACTTAGTCCGACATGATAATAAGGTTGAGTGGTAATACTCTTGGACTTAGATATTAATTAAATGAGTTGTCAGTAACTCACTTAATTAGTGGACATTCGATATCTTAAACACGGAGACTAACACACTCATAATAAGAAGGAGCCCAAAATGTAATTTGGGATTGGTGCGGTAGTTCAATGATAGTTCTCTAGTGGAATGAATTATCATTGATAAAATTAAGTTGTGTGTTCGGAGCAGGGATGCTTAATTTTATCGGAGACCAAAACCAATTCCTCCTCTCGGTCCCTATCGTAGCCTCTTATTTATAGAGTACTATACCCACATATACCCACCTTCTATACCCACCTAAAGGGGGGCCAAGCTAGCTTGGGAACCAAGCTAGGGCCGGCGGCCGGCCCTAGCTTGAACCCAAGCTAGTAGGGCCGGCCATAATTAATTAAAAGAAAATTTAATTTTAATGTTTATTATTATGTGGAAGATTTAATTTAAAAGAGAATTAAAATTAAAATATCTCTCTTGTAAAAGATTTACAAAGATTAAAGAAAGAGATTAGATCTCTTTCCTTATTTGTAGATTGAGAGATGTTTTATTTTCTCTTTAAAATTATTCACATGTTAATAAAATTAAAATTATAGATATTTCCTTTTATTAACCATGAAGAGATTTTAAAGAGAAATTTTATTTTTAAAATTTCCGGAAACAAATAAGGAAAGTTTTAATTGTTGATTGAAACTTGTCCAATTTGCTTCCTATTGTTTTGGCCGGCCATCATTGTTTAATTGGGGAAATATTATTTTATTTTTCTCAATTAAATCATGTCAAGGAAATTAAGGAAAATTTATTGTAATTAAATTTCCTAATTTACCTAGGCCAAGGAATATAAAAGAAGGGGTGGGGGTGCCTTCACAAGACACAACATCTATTATTCCTCTCCCTCTTTTGTTCCTTGGTGTGGCCGGCCATCATCTCCTTCTCTTCCTCTTGTGGTGGCCGAACCTCTCCCTCTCCCTTGGAGTTCTTGTGGTGGCCGGATACTACTCGGAGAAGAAGAAGAAGAAGGAGAGAAAGCTAGCATCTCTTGGAGCTTGGTTAGTATTTTGGTTTTTCTCCTTGGTGAAGCTTTTCTTTTGTGGCCGAACCTTACTTGGAGGAGAAGAAGGTGGTTGGTGGTTTCTCATCTTGGAAGATCGTTGCCCACACAACGTCCGATGTTAGAAGAGGAATACGGTAGAAGATCAAGAGGTTTTTTCTACAAGGTATAACTAGTAGTTTTTCCTTTTCCGCATCATGCTAGTTATTTATGGAAATAATACCAAATACAAGAGGCTTACGTTCTAGTATTTCGAATATGTTTTTCGAAGTTGTGTTCTTTTGTTTCTTTCTTTTCCTTGTGATTTGATTGTTCTCTTTGGTTAACCTAAAGTTATTTTAGGAAATTAAATATTAGCTTTCTATTAAAGGTTTTGTCTAGTCGGTGGTGGTTGCTCCCATATCCAAGAAGGTCATGTGCCTCGCCACGTCAGTACTGGGAACCTTTTATGGAAATTAATATTTAATGGAATTAATAACTTAAGGAGACTTGGGTCGAACGTGTTAAGTTCCGCAGGAGATCCAAGTCAAAACCTAAAAGAACAAATAGATTAAGTTTTGGATTAAACGTGTTAAGTTCTGCAGGAGATCCAAAATTTAATTTAAAAGAACACATGGTAGCTAGGAAAAGGTTCAGATCTTTGTACAAAATTTTTGTACAGTGGAACCTATAGACTTTCCGAGTAGCAACCAACAGAATGTGGCCAGAGATTCATCCTTCATGATTTGGCTGCTGAAGAGCCAGTTGGGGATTGTCTCATTCTAGGACTTAGGCCCGCGGACTTGTCCTGTCTATGATCGATCAGGAATTATACGATTGATGATACAAGGTAGTCTAAGGGGGGTGTATTCAATGTTGAACTTTTAATTACTTTGAATGACTTTTGTGGATTTTAAAAGTCTAGGTGTATTCAATCTAGACTTTTATAAACTCTATAGAAATCTAATGGTATCCAAATTAGATTTTTATAGAGTTTTAAAAAGTCATGTGGTATTCAAACTCGACTTTTTAAAACTCTATGAAAATCTTTTGGTATCCAAAATTTTAATAGATTTTCATGGATTCTTTTAGAATTTCTTAGATATAAATTTTAACCAATGAGAGCTCTCCAAAATACTTGGTATAAGTTTAAATATAAAATAAAAAGTCTTCTCCTCACCCTTGAGAATTCTATAGACTTCAAATCATTTTAATTTTTTACGAATAAGTCCTTTCTCTTGCCACTCCTCGATTTTGATTATTTCTTTGAGCCCCGTCCAGAGCCTACCAATACAATAGTACACAGTCCAACTTGATGCATATTCAACCAAGAATCTTCACCACTTTGATCAAATTTAACACTGTTCTCGATGTTATTCCTTCACCACCTTGATCACGTCGACGGTCTACCATAGAGATTACTTTAGAGGTGTGTTAACCTCTGTTATAAAATTAACTATACATGTGTTTTTTTAACATTATTATTATTTATTTATTTTATTCTTTTCTTTATTTTTTTTGTTTTTAAGGTTTACGTTTTTTTTAAAATTTACTTTTTTTTTAGTTTAGGTTTTTTTAAAAAGATTTTTACTTTAATTTTTTTAGTTTATGTTTTTTTTTTACTTTTTTTATTTTACGTTTTTTTTAGTTTAAGTTTTTTTTAAAGTTTATATTTTTTTCTTTACATTTTTTTTTAAGTTTACGATTTTTTTAGTTACCTTTTTTTAGTTTATGTTTTTTTAATTACCCTTTTTTAATTTTTCTTTAATTTTTTTTAAAATTTACGGTCTTTTTTAAAATAAAATTTTTATTATAAAAAGTTTGGGTTATGCCGAATTGCATAATTTTCTTCGCAAGAAGTGTCGTTCTGATGAATTTCTAGTTGAACCAGATAATGAAGCTTCATCATCCTTACCCGAACAAGTTCCTGGTATCAATTGCTTTGATCAATTATCTGATACTCAAGAACAACAACGAGCAAATGTCAATGCATGGAGAGATACAATAGCGAATCGAATTTGGAGCGATGTTTATCATATTGACAATAACGAAACGAATTTTTCTTTCTCATAAATCGACAAGTTTCCATGAAAACGTTTATAAATGTATGTAAAAGTCTTGCAAAAAAATCTATAGAACTCCATAGAATTTTTTTCACAACTACACGAGATTCTATATAAGTTAATAAAAATCAATCTAACTTCATAAAATCTATCATTAAAAAAAGTCAATAAAAAACATTCAATTTCTTGATTGAATACACCCCTAATTCTCGTCTACTGTTACTACCATATCTTTTTTACTATTAACTTTCATGTCTTGACTTTTGACTTCCTGACATACAGAGACGTCGTAATTGTTAATAAGGATCTCAAACACGTACGAGCACGTTAATTATCTTCCTCTAGCTTCAGTTGTTAACAATTATATGGCTACTGCAACCTCAGCACTTGCGGCGCCATTCTTAATACTTTAGAATAATGGCAGTGTTCTACTTGGCTCGTCCTCTCTTGTTTATTTTGACGAGTCCCTCTGCCATTGTTAATCTTATACATCAAACTGTGTGGAATTCCTACACAGATTTTAATAATACCAATTATATCTTCCATCCTTTTGGGCATCAATCCGTTGTAGTCTAGTTGGTCAGGATATTCGGCTCTCACCCGAAAGACCCGGGTTCGAGTCCCGGCAACGGAAAACTTTTGCAATCTCTTTTGTTATTTATTACATCTTTCAGAAGATTAGTTTAATCTCTTTTGTTATTTATTACAACTTTCAGAAGATTAGTTTATAAAACTCATTTTAATTTAAACAAATTAAATTAATTACACACTCTCTCTCATAATAACTTTTGCACACCAACTTGTTATTTATTACAACTTTCAGAAGATTAGTTTATAAAACTCATTTTAATTTAAACAAATTAAATTAATTACACTCTCTCTCTCTCATAATAGCTTTTGCACACCAACCAAAAATAAAGATAAGGCTGGAAATTTTAACTATAAATATGTGTCATTTAATTTTTTTTACTATATTATTATTTTGAATGAAAGTAAAAGCAACAGCATTATAATATTGACTTATAGACAAATAAAATAAATAAATAAAAATATATTATGAATCAGTTTCTTCGAGAACATGCCAACTAAATGAATTGAATAGCATATGCAAGCTTTACAATAAACAAATACATATAGTCTTAGATTATATAAATATATCTGAATTATTTATTTATAATTTTTAGATAGTTTAATTTTTTATCTTTTTATTTAAAATTTAGATTTTTTATAATTAATTATATAAGACTTTATACTTTTTATCTCTCAAATATTTTTTAGATTCAATCAAGATGATTAAGTTTTTTCTCAACGTCAATTTATACAATATAGATCATTCAAAATAGATATACCATTTTACTCACCTAACATTAACGTCAATTTATACAATATAGATCATTCGAAATAGATATACCGTTTTACCTCACCATGATAAAATTTGTGACAACCCCTCTAATTCCTGATGCCAAATTGTTAGTGAAATTGCATATCCAACATAATGTTACATTATATTCTACGATAACTATTTGAAATACTCAATCATGTTCAGAGTTGTTTTACATGACGTATCAATTGCTTGGCTTCAGGGACAGCTCTCCTTGTGCAAAAGCTTGGAATTCATCAACTGCTCATACTTTGAAGCTGGGAAGAGAAGCCTACTTTGATGTATTAATTAGCTACTAATTTTAAAGTCGGTCCTTAATTAACAACCAAATATTTATTCAGTCCTGAATTAGCAATCGATTTTAAAATTGATTGTTAATTAATGATCAAATATATTTATTCGTGTTGGATGTTGAGGAGACGAAGGGGTGTCTCTCCCAGCCCCGGTCCTTCGACTCAAGAGGCCCGGGATGAAATAATAAAATAAGATCCTAAATAAATTTCTAATAATATATAATTTATCTACAATGACTTATTCTAATATTTCTATTTGTAAAATCTTCTATAATATTATTATTTTCAAGATTTTCCAATATATTTTTCTCAATATATAAAATTGCCAATCTATTTAATTTTTCTTAAGACATTGACGATCTCATATATGTTTTTAATAATTTTAATTTTAAAAAACTCCTTTCAACCGATGCTACTGTAACATGCATAGTCAACAAAATTCTATAAGCAATTGCAACATTTGGATAACAATCTACACTTTGAACAAATTCAAGAATATCAATTACTAATATTATCATATTTGGTAAAGTCATTTGTAATATTTTTAATTCAGTAAATAAATCATCTAACTCAACATCTGATGAGTTGTCATGAGTTAGAGTAGATTTTAAATTGACATAATATTTTCTTAATTCATCATCATCCAAAGTTCTTAATGTTTTTGAATCAAATAAAAAGCCAAATATATTTTCAAAGGTTTTCATTTGTTTGAATCTACATTTTAAAGAAGTAATTGTCATGTCCACAACAACAATAAAATAATCAATTCTAAAAAACTCTTCTAATGATAGTGAAACTTCATCATCTTCTCTTTCATTAAATTGTCTTTTCCTAAAAATACGACGCTTTGTTGTAAATATTGACTCTATATTCATATCTAATGCAAGACTCTTAGCAATAGTCAAACTTGCAGCATAACCATCATTCCTATACTCTTCAAAAAAATAAGATTACACCTTCTAATTGTTTCATGGCAGAGTCAATGCACATAGATTTTGATTATAATTTCTTACTCACCATGTTTATAGCAAATAAGATATTATACCAAATGACCATACCAAGTAAAAATTCAAATTTTTTGATTGAATTAGGTAAACTTTCAGGTTCACTTATTGACTTTGCATCATCACAAATATTATTTAATTCAAGTAAAGCTGCTCTCACATCCACAATTTGAAATCTAATAGCTTGAACACTCTTAATATGACTTTTCCAACGAGTATTCGACAAAGATTTGACGGTTAATCCCTTCACATTATTAAGTAAAATTTTTCATCTCTTAGGAGAACTTGAAAATAATGTATATATGTGTTGCACTACTCCAAAAAAAGAAACAGCTTTAACACAAGAATGTGTCATATCACTAAGAGTTAGATTAAGACTATGATAAGCACATGGCATATACAACACTCTTGGATTTATTTCAAGTAACCTCTTTTGAACTCCTTGGTATTTTCCTTTCATATTGGAACTCTTATCATAACCTTGACCTCTAATATTTTCAATACTAAGATCAAGTGATTTTAACACATTTTGTAATTCGTTAAAAAGTCCTAAACATGATGTATCATCTACTTTTAGAAACTATAAAAAGTACTCCTTTATTTTTACTTTATTACCTAACATATTAACACATCGTACTATAAAAGTCATTTGTTCTTAATGACTTATATCCAGAGTACAATCAAGAATTTGAAAAATATTTTGCTTCTTTAATTTTATTAATGATAACACTTTTAACATCATTAGCTAAAATATAAATCAACTCATTCTGAATTTTATGACCTAGGTAATGATAATGAATTTCATTACTTTGAATACGTCTAATATAATCTTGCATCACATAATCAAATTCAGCAATCATTTCAATCAACCCTAAAAAATTTCCATTATTGTCTTGATAAAGTTTTTCATTAGATCCTCGAAAAGCCAAACAATGTTTTGAAATACATTTTACAATTGTTATTATTCTTGTTATAACTTGTCTCCAACGCTCTTTTTCTTTGGAATTTTCTCGTTGTAGGTCTTTATCAATTCTTAGATTTTTATCTAATCGTATTTTTAATTCATTCCAAGTGTTCATATTAGTTATATTTTCAATAATGTTTTCATATTCTTTAAGTCGTTCACTAAGATGTTTCCAATCTCTAAATCCATCATTTGCTAGTGAACTTCTATTGTTTTTAGATTTAACAACTTGCAACAAAAGTAATAAACTTTATCCACATATTTACTGTAAACCAACCACTTTCGGTCTCTTATTTCTCCATTACTTAAATGTCTAGAATAATGAGCATAAGAAAAATGCCTAGAAGTGTCGTCTAAAGGATATACAATATTCATTTCTCTTAGAGGTCTTTTTCAACTAAAATATCACATGCATTGTTATCAAGATTATCCCAATTTCTTGGATCTTATATATCAAGTGAAGAAATAAATTGTTCATCAATGTTAATATTCTCATTATCTACCCTATTTAAAACATTTTCATGCTTACTCAAAATTTTCCTTTCTTCATTAACATCGTGAATCTCATTACACTCATCTATATTATTCACAGTCATAGTTGAATTTTGTGCATTTCCATGAGAACTTTTAATAAAGAATTTATTAATAACACCTCTTTGTGATTCAGTCAATTGTTCTAGTTTTTTTCTTTTTCTCACATCCAGAAAGATGTTTTTTAGGCAACATATTATAATGTACAAAGCCACAACAATTACAAAAAAAATAGATAATTCAAATTATTTCACTAGTAAAGGAATAATAGCACCTGGAATATGATAGTTTTCAATATTAATGGAAATGTCCTATGTCGTTAAGTTAAGCACCTCATCAAACAACATCTGTTAAAAGAAAATTAAATCATTATCAAATTAAAACTAATTAGTAAAATTATGATACTTAAAGAAACAACAATACTAATTATAACAACACAAGTTCAAGCGCACAAGTTCAAACAGAGTAAGTACTTTAAAGGTTTCTTGAACAACCAAGAGTATAAAAAATATTATGAATTTCTATTTCTCATAGAGTAAGTACTCAAGTGCTATAATTCTCTAAGATCTATAATCTAAGGGCTTCAATCATAAGTCCCTTGGTAATTTTCTCTGCTTATTTTTGTAGGATTATTGATAGTTTATTTGACACTGACTAAAGGGATAACTCATTCACCTAATTTGAAATTTCTTACAAACACATTAATAAAGAAATGATTAATTATTTAGGGTGTGGCACGTGTTCATATATCTCAACTATATCAATTATGTAATAAAATTAAACAGAAAAGGAGGTGACCGTTAAGATCTAGATTTTGACATTGCACTTTTGTTATGTATAAGCTATAGAGAGAGAGAGGAAAATTTCATTTTGCCCTTATAGTTTACTACTTTTTTTGAATGCCTCCATAGTTTTTGAATCATCATTTTACCCCATAGTTTCAATATGTTGTCGAGATATCCCTATCTAGTTAAATCTTAGCCTGTTGGTTATCTTTCCATGATCTCCGTGATGCAAGCAGATTTACAAATCAACTTGCGCCTTAAGACTTTAAACAATTTGGAGTTACAAACACATGCTACAACTTTTATGGAAGTCAGAAACCTAATAAAAAAAAAGCCCATTTCATCTTAAATTTCTGTCACAAATCAACTCGCAGCTACTTTGAACTACTAAGGTCACAAGTTCTAAGGTCAACTTGAGTTGACTCTTCCAGGCACCTGGACTAGGTCCAGGTGCCCAGACTCCAGGCGCTCGGACCAGGTCCAAGCACTTGGACTCCAAGCACCCAGATTAGGTCCAGGTGCTCGGGATGTCTCGACCATGTCAGTGACTCGTTGCGAAGAGGATCAAAGCTGGAGTCCATGTCAACAAACTCTAGGTGCTCGAACCAGATCTAAGCACCCTGAAGTCAATAAGTCATTGATGAAGATCCATTGTGGAGTGGATTGAGGCGACCACATCCAGGTTCCCGAATCGGGTCCAAGTGCCCGGGAGCTGTCACGTTAGCAAATGGCTAGTTCGACTAGTGGACTATAAATATAGCCTTGATTTTCAAAATTAAAGACAACACACACTTTGTACTTGAATTATTTTTATGTTTTAAGTCTGCGCTTTCAACGATTGTAAGAGGTTACTCCGTCTTCATTCAAAGTGTTCTTTTAATGGGGTGTTCATCATTTTGGATTAGCAATATCCCCGGTTGCAAACCAAGTTATTTACCCCCCCCCCTACCAAGACCAACATATGAGACTAAAAGAGAAGGAAGAATTAGTTAAGAAAAAGAGAAGTCTTATAGCTAGACTCGGTATTGGTGATGTTGTGAAATGTCATATCAAGAAAATTACACACTTTGGAATATTTGTGGTGGTTGAAGGAGTACCTGCCCTTGTTCACCAATCAGAAATTTCATGGGATACAACTTTAGACCCATCCTCATGCTATAAAGTTGGGCAAATGGTGGAAGCAAAAGTTCATCAACTAGATTATACTCTTGAACAAATCTTTTTATCTTTGAGGGATAGAATGCCTGATCTATTGATAGAGGCCTTGGAATATGTTATTGGCGATGATACTTCTTTGGGTAGAAAACTTGAAGCCACATAAATTGATGTCAAATGGGTTGATATGGATTTACTTATAGAAGAATTGTAGAAGATTGAGGGAGTATCTACCTTTCTAAAGGTCATTTTTTTAAAAAAGTCAGGGTTTTACTCCAGTTAGATTTTATCATGATTTTAACAAGGGGCAATAAGATTGAGTACTTATACTACTTCTAGTTTCTTTGGTCCTAAAAAAATCAACCCTAACACGATGTGACACCTGCCTCTGGATGTGATTGACCCATCATTGGCCATTGGGTTCTACTACGGAGACAAGAATGATTTCGAAGATTTTTGTTCGCATTCCACCCAACTAGCTGACAAATCAAGTGGAGCATCATTATTCCCAGTCATCATCGTCAGTGGTACTTCTGAGGATGATGTGGCCAACAATTCAAGGTCAAATTTTCTCCATCTTGGAGAGAATGATACGGTAACGGAAAAAAGTAATTTTAGTATTTTATTATTATTATCATTGAGTTTATATTTAGGATATTTTTAATAATTTCTATCTTTTATATTTTTATATTTTGAGTTCGTTTAGAGATTTTAGGATTGTGAGTCTTTTTTCTTTTTTGATAGGATTCCTTTTCTTTCTTTACCAGTTAGGAATTGAGGTCTATATATTGAGATTTATTTTCTTTCTTTGGAATATGGTGTTTTCCCGATTTCCTGATGTTCTCCTTCAAATCAATAGGTTGTAGAAGGTAGCTTTTGGTATTCATATGTGAATCAATAGACTTGATAGTCGCTTCCGGTATTCGTGTGAGAATCAACGAGTTCGATAGTTATCCGCTATGTCAGTTAGCCAAATATCTTCATTCACCTAAACATAGTGGTCCCGTCTCTAAGAATTTGACTGCATGATAAATTCAATTAGCATAGATCACGAGTGGTTTGAGCTGCAGGGAATGCCCCATTGTAGCAAAAAAGGTGATCATGTTCACCCAACGCCCTTCATAATTCGTCTTCAGGTTATCTCAAGGGAACACAAGGAATATCCCAACACGATGAATGATTTAAGTGCCTAGATAAATTCAAAAAGTACATATGGGCTATGGGAAATGGCCCAGCACCACGAGTGGTTTAAGTGTCATTAAGCGTCTATTTGCTGTATCGAGAATCGAACTCGACGTCTATCATCGTACCAAGCCTAGGGGTGATTATACTATTTGTTTTTTTTTAATTCAGGTATTCAATTTTTCTAACCGACTAATCTTGAAGGTGACTGATCCGGTCCTACAGAAGTTTTCCACCAACCGCCAGGGTAAATCTAGGAGCATTCGCGAAGCCCCATCCAAATAGCTAACATTCATAGAGTTATCATCTTACTAGAAGAAAATTTTATAGTGCACCATAGCTAAGATTTAACCATCCTTAGATACCTAATTAATCATTTGAAGGTAGTGGCAGATCCAGGAATTTAAGTATAGAGGGGCGATTTTTACGCGGAACAAGGGGCGGTATCCTCTATCTCCACCGGTGGAACCCTATAATACTAGGGGTTCTATTGCCGGTAGGGGGGGGGGGGCGCCGATGCCGCCCCCCTCTGGATCCGCCCCTGAAGGTTTAACCGTTGTAGTATTATCTTGGGCCTGATTATAATATGGTAGTTCAAATCTTCTGTCCCGAAACTCTTCTGTCCCTCTGTACCGCGCAGAAAACGACAACATGAAACAGTGTTGCTCGTGAGAAACACGTGACGCCGAGGACCAAAATGTTTCTGCGAGAAAAACCTCTTCGTCAAAATCGCCGCGGCGCAGCAGCCCTCTCGGCTTCTACCTTTCTTTTGCTATAAAGAACAATTCCTTTCCCACTCATGCAGGCCAACACAGCTCTATTCTCCTCCATTAATGGCAAAGCAGAGGAGATTCTGTGAAGTTTGAAACAGAGGAAGAGAAGGAGATGGATATTGAAAGGCCAAGCTTCATCAGAAACGGAGTAGTGAGACTTCCACCTGGATTCAGGTTCCACCCAACTGATGAAGAACTGGTGGCGCAGTACCTTAAAAGGAAGGCCTTTTCCTGCCCATTGCCTGCCGCAGTTATTCCTGAGATCAACCTCTCCGAGTTCGATCCTTGGGATTTGCCAGGTACCTTGTTAAGGACAATTAGTTTAATCTAGTACAATAAATTTGACATCGTTTGTACATTTAATTAGGTGAGAACGAAGGAGACAGATACTTTTTCAATTTGGTAGAGAGATCCACGTACCACCGTAGCAACCGAGCGGCTGGCTCTGGCTACTGGAAGGCTAGGGGAAAGCCAAGGTCGGTGGTGGCGCCGGCGAGCAAAGAGCTGGTGGGGATGAAGAGGGTGCTCGTCTTCCACCGGTGGAAGTCACCGCGAGGTTCACGAAGAGGGCTGCGTCGCGGCGATTTTGACGAAGAGGGTTTTCTCGTAGAAACTTTTTGGTCTTCAGCGTCACGTGTTTCTCACGAGCAACGCTGTTTCAGGTTGTCATTTTCTGCGTGGAACAAAGGGTTTGAAGAGTTTCGGGACAGAAGATTTGAACTGATAAAATGGATAGAACATTATTCTGGAGAGCATTCATAATCATGAAAGTAATTTTTTTGTTAAAGTAAAAAAAGTGATATCGATAATCATGCAAGTAATTTTTTGCTGAAGTAAAAAAGTGATATGCTTCATTTTAAACGTTTCAATATCATCGATCCACGATAGAATACAAATTAGCTACGTGCATATTTTGTTCCAGTGTAGTGACACTGCAATTGCATGAGAAAGTAATTTCATTTTGTGATTTGTGAATGGTCTGCAACGTACCAACGTTCCAGATGAGCCTGCCATCCAAAATATTGATCCTACTTCACTCGACTCTCATCCTGATATCCCCTTGGAGTTAACTTAAACCCCCATCCATCCCTCTCCTTCTCCGTCGCGATGGAGGGAGCTCCATTTCCAAGCCGACCTGCTCTTCCTAACCAGACCTCCAAAATCCCAAGAAATCCCTCGCCTAACCGTCCCAAGTTCAACCTTCCCTTTCCTCCACCGCCTCCTCCTTCTCGTTCGCTTCCTTTGGACTCCCTCCTCCAACACCTCGCCAAGGAGACCGCCAACACCCTTCGCCCTCCGTCGAGCAATAAAAATCCCACCTTGCCCTCTTTGCGCCTTGCTGCGACCTCGCCCCATCGCGAGAAATCGCCTCCTGCGCAGGGCGCACGGCTCGCCGGCGTCAAATGTGGAGCTCGGTTTCTGCAGGATCCCCGTCTGGGGTTCCTCTCCGCCGCAGGCAAGTCGTTGCTGAGATCCATCGTCGAGTGGCCGCTGGTTGACTTCGCCACTCTGGTTGAAGCCAGGAAAGATGAGATTTTTGGCGTGGATTGGGTTGCCCTCTTGAAGGCGCTCGAAATTCTGGGCAATTGGGAGAAAGCTCTCGCGTTGTTCGAATGGGCTGCATCCACTTCCCGTGCCGAAGGATCCAGATTAGATGCCCCAGCGATCGAGGTGATGATCAAGGTATTGGGGAGGAGTTCACAGCACTCAGTTGCCTCCAAGCTGTTCGACTCTATTCCTCTGGAGGAATATTGCCTTGATATCCGTGCTTACACTACTTTGCTTCATAGCTACTCCCGCGCCGGGAAGTATGACAAGGCAATCGCATTGTTTGAGCAGATGAAATTGAAGGGGCTTTCAGCCACCTTGGTCACCTACAATGTGATTCTCGATGTGTATGGCCGCAGGGGGCGGTCCTGGAGCAAAATTCTCGAGATTTTGGATGAGATGAAAAGCAACAAAATTAGTTCTGATGAGTTCACCTACAGTACAGTGATCTCTGCTTGCGGAAGGGAAGGGTTGTTGAAGGAAGCCTCAGAGTTCTTTAAACGACTGAAGTTGCAGGGATATGTTCCTGGCACTGTCACGTATAATTCACTACTCCAGGTGTATGGTAAGGCAGGAAACTATCCAGCAGCACTGGGAGTCTTGAAGGAAATGGAGTACAATAACTGCCCAGCTGATGGAGTTACCTACAATGAACTTGTAGCTACCTATGCTAGAGCTGGCTTTTACGAAGAAGGGGCGGCAGTGTTGGATACAATGGCTACTAAAGGAATAATGCCTAATGCCATTACCTATACCACTGTAATTAATGGGTATGGCAAGGCTGGAAAAGAGGATGAAGCTTTAGCGCTGTTTGATCGTATGAAGAAATTGGGTTGTGTTCCTAATGTTTGCACTTACAACACAATATTAGGAATGCTTGGAAAGAAATCAAGGATGGGGGAAATGTTTGACTTACTTTCTGACATGAAACACAATGGTTGTGCCCCGAATAGGATCACATGGAACACAATGTTAGCTATATGTGGGAAAAGGGGCATGGAGGACTATGTAAGACGAGTGTACACTGAGATGACAAAATCAGGCATTGAACCCGACAAGGATACCTTCAACACTATGATTGCCGCATATGGTCGATGTGGTTCTGGTACCAATGCTTTGAAGATGTATGATGAGATGGTCAAAGCAGGTTTTACTCCTTGCACTACAACATATAATGCACTCTTGAATGCAATAGCTAGAAAGGGTGACTGGATAGCTGCAGATTCTGTTATATCTGATATGAAGAGGAAGGGCTTTAAGCCTAATGATCTTTCATACTGTTTGTTGCTTCAAACTTATGCGAAAGGAAGAAACCTAGAAGCTATAGATGCAATTGAACAAGAAGTTTATGATAGCAAAATTTTTCCTAGCTGGGTGATCCTTAGAACTCTGGTTATAGTCAACTTTAAGTGTAGATTATTAAAGGGCATGGAAAAGGCATTTGAGGAGCTGAAGAGGAATGGCTACAAACCTGACTTGGTGATTTTTAACTCAATGCTTTCAATTTATGCAAAGAATGGGATGTATGATCATGCTCGTGAAATTTTCAATCTGATTCATCCAAGTGGGCTCCGACCTGACCTCATTACTTACAACAGTATGATGGACATGAGTGTGAAAGGTGGAGAATGTTGGGAAGCAGAAGACATGCTCAAACAACTTGAAAGCTCTGGGTTGAAGCCTGATGTGGTGTCATACAACACTGTCATTAATGGATTTTGCAAACAAGGGCTCATGAATGAAGCCCTAAAGATTCTGACAGACATGATAGCTAAAGGAGTTGCACCTTGCATGATCACTTATAATACCTTAATTTCTGGATATGTGAGCATGGAGATGTTCAATGATGCTGCTGATGTTCTTAGCTATATGATCCAACACAACTGCAGCCCCAATGAACTATCCTTCAGGACAATTGTTGATGGCTACTGTAAAGCCAAGAGATATGAGGAAGCCATCCAGTTTATAGCTGGCATAGTGAATATAGATTCATCTTTTCCTGAACAGTCGCTGAATAAGCTAGCCCTAAGAGTAGAAGAGAGAAAATCTCACCATTGACCGATTGGTATTCAACAATCCTGTTTGCATAGTCCTGGTATCACTCAGGTTAGTTAACAGGACATTTATCTGCAGCTTTATGAGATTATCATTTTGTTGATATATAAATGGTCTTCATAGTATTTTTATACAGTTTTGCCTGAATTGGAACTGAAAAAAGAGTCGTTCATATATTTTCCATTGACTGATGTAGTAATTTCACAGTTATCCTTATTTCTCAAGCTGGCAAATTGACTTCTTTTTCCCTCAGTGGTAAATTGGGTTAAATCATGACTTTCAATGGGTCATTCCTAAGGTAGAATGGTGTGTTCTTGCTGTGATTGATGACTCAAAATAATAGTCCAAAAGAAGGATTATTGGGTAGAACTGTACTTTTGATAATCACACAAGCATGCTCTCCCATTGCACAAGCAGGGTGATCATTTTTTTTTTCATATAGAAATTGATTAGTAGCACAGGTTGTCCATCGAACCTTTATACACTATGGGAACAATGTTAGATAAGGCACGAAGACTATTTTATTGTCTTGTTTTCAACTCTTCCATTTCCTTACAGTTTCCTGTCTAAACAAGCTACTATCTCTTGAGCAGCTTCTTTTCTTTTCTTTTCTTATCTGCCATAACCAATCTGCCTTGGATGACTTTGTCAACCATGGCTGTCGACTTCACCACACAATATTGTTGGCATACTAAACCACATCCTCTCCTTCCTTTTCACTAGTGACTTTGTCCATGCCTCCTTTGCACATTGGTAGCTTTGTGCCCACTTTGATATTAACAATTTCAAGCAGATTGATTTCCCAACTTCACCTCACCTTTGTCCCCAAATTAGATCATCTAGTGTGCCTCATAGTGGATTATGTGGTTTTTTGGTCTAGAATTAATGCCCACCAATGGTGCTACATCATTTTGTGGTAGTGCTCCTTGCTATTGGTTCAGTGCATTTATGCCACCATCATCGCGGTCTAAGTGATGGTCCAATGATTTGACTACCCCAAGTATTTCATTGACAATTGCTCCATCAAAAGTAGAAAGGTGATCCGGTTGGGGTTCAATTCCTGGTGGTATGATTTTGAGGTGGTTTAAAGTTTCACCCGAGGTGGACTACAACTTGGATGTGTGCCAAGCAAAAGCAACCGAACCCGTTGTGGTTCAGGCCTTGCCAAGGCTCATCCAAGGTGAGTAAGGGCTTTTAGCTCTACTCAATCAAGAATGAGTTAAGGGGGCGTGAGGCGCCTTTGACTCTTCTGCAGCTAGGTGTTGTCTTTCTCATGCTGACTCTCAAAGAAGTTAGCAGAAAGGGCTTTTTGAGCGCCGAGAGTCTTCGAAAAGACACTGCTCCAGATGCCTATCCATGATGAGGAAAGCGCTTAAGCCCTGGAAACTTTTGTAGGTCTGTAACAATTGCATTACAGGCAAAGCATTTTGAAGGTACATGCTGAACGTTTTCTGAAATATGTTGCATAAATTCTGGACGATCTATACTTGTATAGCGCTATTTGCTGATTAGGGCCTTTGCAACATTGCCACCTTTCGCTCATTTGACTGGTTCAAATCGGCCATCTGCTATATACTGAGCGGCAAGGCTTCAAACATCCTCCCGGATAACAAGGTATTGATTTTTCAATCCATTCAAACATAGAACAAGCTTCTTTATTTCTTTGCCTCTTTGTATATTCTCGATGCTCATGTTTAACAGGTTGAGTTGTGTGCATATATATGTTGTAGGACGTCCTTGTCACATGGACTGAGGATCGACGCTGGTGATGCCGATGGAGTTGTTGTGGAGGCAAATGGATTCTATCCTATCCAATAGGACTAAGAGCCATTTGAATTGTGACAGGATCCCATTCTACTCTCTCCATCAGCTAACTGAATTCTTTCTAAGCATTCACCTTTACATACAGTCTTCACCACCAAGAAGGATTGGGGTATGGGAAATAGAGAAACTCAATGAGCAATGACACAGCACGAAGGCTTCTACTTGCCCTACAATGGTGTTGTTCCCTGTCCACCTTCCCCCTGAATTGCTTTCAGAATCCCAACTGAAGCTTTTGCTGATTGTATGCTGCTGCCGCAGTAATGGGCAACTAGCACTATTATTACTACGATCGGAGCAGAGAAGAAGCATATCCTCTCTTTGTCAGTTCAAATAACGCATTTTTTTGTTGCAGGTTTGAGTAGCTTTCCTAGTTGTTCATTGTTTGATGTGGGAAGATGATGAGCAGGTTCGGTTCTTCAGATGCTTCCTTCGCCCCTGCTTCCATGGCATCCTTCTCTGCGCTCGGAGGTGGCGGCGGTAGCGAAAAAGAGAAGCTTTGGGACTCGGGCTAGGCTGCCAGTCACCAAAGCCACCTATTCTTTCATCAAAATCCTACTCTGGAGGACATGGACGCCCAGATTCCATTCTCCCCGCCGCTGGGTATCCTTATCCTCCCCAGGAATTGTCCTTAAGAGGGAGGAGAATGGTGTAGGTGCCACCGGCCGAATTGGACTCAACTTGGGCCAGCGGAGCTACTTCTCCTCCGGCGTTGATGCCGGCCACTTCATTTTTCGCCAGAAAGGAAACGGCAGCGGCGTGTGGTCACCCAGCCACCAGCCACCTCCCACCTCATTGCCAGGCGGAGGGGGTGCAACTCCGACCTCTCCAGCGCCAAGCACTACGACCGGCACCACAAGGTCTGCAATTCCACCCCGAAGCCACCGTCATCATCATCGCCCACGGCCTGCAGCAGCGATTGTGCCAGCAATGCAGCAGGTAAAGCTAAGAGATCGCAAACATACATCGTCTTCGAAATCGCATTTTGATCATTTTAACATCTGCTTAATCAGTTTATTTTGTTTTCTTTGTGGAGAAGCTTTAATATTCTTCTCTTGCAAATACTGTCCAGGTTCCATGTGCTTGCAGAGTTTGATGAAGCCAAGAGAATCTGCAGGGAGCGCTTGGCCGACAACAATCGCAGGCGGAGAAAGCCTCATCTCATACCATCAGCAGCAGCAACCACAACGAAACACGACGCAGACTGCTCAAGCTCCATGATTACTCCAACCAAGCAAGCAACCAACCTGTAAGTAATACCCATTAACAATCTTCCTCCCCATATAAAGAGAGGGAGAGTTTTTATTTCTCTCTATCACCCTGGTCAATCCACAGGTATCTACTGTTATTTTTTGTTTAAAAAAATATATATATATGTTATCCATCTATCATCCATGGACGCTTAGCGTTATTTTTGTTTTCTTTTTAAGGTTTTGTGTTTAAGTAAAAGGAAGTGAAATTTTGTAGATTTTAGGATTTAAGATTTAAAATTTAGGATTTAGAGTTTAGGCTGCGTTTGGTAGGGCGTAATCTGCCTTGTAATGTAATCCTGATTACATTACAAGATTACATTACAAGGCAGATTATTTTGTTTGTTTCACTTTTAAACTTGTAATGTAATGTAATCTGGATTACAAAATGTAGTAAAGTTTTGTAATCTGGATTACAAAGCAAATGCTATGTAATCCGATTACATTACGAGGTCATCGTCCCACCAAAATTTAAATACCGAATATACCCTTAGTTCACCGTTGGCCCCCGCCCCCCACCGCCGGCCGCCACCGCCGGTCGACCGTTAGTAGAGGTCATAGGACATTTTTGTCATTTTATAATAATACAAATTACATTCCTGATAAAAAATAATAGATATCAAATAAAAGAATGTAATCATCCTTGTAATCAAATATTACATACATTACATTTCCAAACGTAGTAATGTAATCAAGATTACATTACATTATAAATTTGATTACATTACAAGCTAGATTACATTACACCCAACCAAACGTAGCCTAAGTGTTTAAGTTAAAAGAAATAAAATTTTTTAAAAAATACACTAGGTACTCACAGGTTGGTTGAATGGATGCGCGGAATAATAAAATTATATATAGATATATATCTTAAACCTTTTGAAATGAAATAATTCGTAAAAATACTACATACAGTAGGAGTATAAATAAAAATATAAATATTCATTGGCCCGTTAGGTGGATTTTTACGCTTAAACTAAGAAATTTATGAAAATAATTTTTAGCTAACAATTTTTAGCATATTTTTGAAAGATCTAATTAGTTTGATTCAATCACTTTAAATTAAAATTAATATATTTTAAAATTTTAAAATTTATTTATGTCATCGTATCTATAGAATAAATTAAGAGTAATGAGTTTTTAAATTTGTAAAAGCTGGATAAAATTTATAGTAAGTTCCTTATAAGGATTAGGATAAAGATCTTCATTAACTAACATGGTTCCTCAACTTTCTTAATTCCAAAGATATTAAACTGTCAATTTGTCAAATGGTATAGATATATTAAGTAATTTCGAAAGAAAGCTGATGTACATAGAGTTTTGAATCATTATAAATTAAATTAATATACTTCTAAAATCACTTTAATGCATTTATTTCTTTATATATTGTATAAATTAAGAGTGACAAATTTTTAAATAGATAAAATAAAAAATTGAAGATGTGATTTCAATTTAATTTACTATTTTATTTATTCTATGAACATAAATATGAAAATTTTCATAAATATATTTGATACGGATATAGGTTAAAGGTAGAGGTGGAATTAGAGGGGAGAGGAGGGGCACTTTCTATTTTATATTGTTCAGGGTTTAAGAAGGAAAGGGAGACATTGAGTAAAGAGGGTTTTTTTTCTCTTCTTCGTGGATTTTCCCCGCCATTCTCTCTCCCGCCTGAGGAACGTTGGCACCACACGCACGCCGTCGCTGCCGCCTTCAGTTAGTAGTCGCCTCTCTCTCTCTCTCTCTCTCTCTCTCCCTTTTCACGTTGCAACCGAGCCTTCGTCCCTTCCTTCACTGAGACCTCGCGGATGCCGCTGCCATTTTCGTCGGTGGATAAGGGTGTAAATGAGCCAAGTCGCTCGTGAGCCATTCGAACTTCGATTCGATAAAAGTTCGTTTGAGCTCGTTTAATGAGGCTCGTTAAGATAAACAAACCAAGCTCAAGTTTCATAATATTCGGCTCGTTAGCTCGTGAACATGTTCGTTAAGCTCATAAATCAACTTTTAAATAAAAAAAATAATAGTTTTGATATTGAATTTATAAATTTTATACTCTACTTATGAAAAACATAGACAAATATATTAAATTTATTTATTAGAATAAAATTATAAATTTTAACAAGAATATTATATATTTTTTAAAATATATAATTTAATTTTTAATGAATATTTTAATTTATAATTTATATTTATTAAGCTCGATAAAAGCTCGAATAAACTCGTGAGCCATGAATATATTCGTTAAATAAAACTCGAGCTCAACTCGATTATAAACGAGCCAAACTCAAACATCCAAGAGTTCGGCTCGGCTCGGCTCGATTACACCCCTATCGGTGGAGGGCTTCGGACGTTGCCCACCATGCCGCCGACAGCAACACCATCACTCCTCTCCCTCTCCTCCTCGTGACGCCACCACCGGACCGACTCGCAGTCGCTCCTCTTCTTTTCCTCCTCTCGCCGGAGCCTCAGCCGCAGCCGAGCCACCCCTCTTCTCCCTCTTTGCACGCCACCGCTTTCCTCTTCCTTGTCCCCTCCCTCGCACGTCCTCAATAGCGCTGACACCGCCCTTCGTCATCTCCTCCACTGTGCTGGCCTCCACCGGCCGCTGCTGCGAGTCAAGCCGCTGCCATGTCTGCTGCTTTCCTCTTCCTTGGCACACCGGCGCCCACAACCACCGGCCGCCGCCTTTCGGACCGTCGGACAACCAAGCACTGCCTCTCTTATCGCCTCATTTTATTCCACCACTGGACCGTCTGCATTGTCGTATGCCTTCGATGGGGGTCGGGCCTTCGATGGGGGTCGGGCCTTCGAACCCTCGTCGCCAATGGACGTCGATCTGATCATGTTCCGTCTTTGTTGAGTTCCGGCCTTCGAGCCGAGGCTACATTTCGATCCTCACCTCATTGTCTTATTTGGGTGTGTCCATTGTATCTCGGCATGCGTGTCGATTTCATATCTCGGTCCGCGAGCTGATATTTTATCCCGATCTACGTGTCGATGTCTTATCTCGGCTTGTGCACCGGTGTTATAACTCGGACTGCGTGCCAAGGTCGCATTAGGTTTTGTGCCACCGCGTATGGCTCCTCGTCGTTAGATCCAGCTCTTCAGCTCGGCATCATCTGCTCTTCTGGGTCACAACAACTCGAGCAGCGTCCCATTCGAGGGCCCCCCGGCCAAAGTACGTTTTCCATACTCGCTCCTCATTTATTTCATTATTATATTATTAGCCTGTTATGTTAGGGTCGAAATGTAGCTAGAGGGGGGGGGGGTGAATAGATCGTCGTGCTCGTCGTTGCTCGCTTCTTGGGATGATGTGCAGCGGAAATACAAGAAACACAAACAACAACGCTAACTCTAGGGATTTACTTGGTATCCACCTCAAGAAGAGGTGACTAGTCCAAGGATCCACACACTCACGCACCCTCCACTATAAAAACACTCCTTCTCGGTAACTACCGAAGGCGGAGAAGCCTTACAACCTCACAATACAACAATGAGAAAGAAAGAAGCAAAATACAAATGAATCTTACAAAATTACAATGAAAACCCTAGCTTCTTCTTCTTCTTGTTGCACTTGGATGAGCCTCCAAGAACCTTCAAGAACTAGCGGTGTGGAAGAAAAGATCGCTGTGGAGAGCTGCTGTGATCGCCCATGGAGAAGAGATGAAGAACTGCGCAGAAAAATGCTCGCCAACGGCTTTATCCGCGCCAACGATTGAATCTCAATCGATTGGATTGCTCCCAATCGATTGGGGAGGCTTTGGATCGATCGGTTGATCGATCCAAAGTGCCTATGTGCTCTTGGAAAACACTTGAATCGATTGCCCAATCAATTCAACGTGTCTCGCGCGATTTCCAGAGCTATCGCATGATTTTCCAGCCTCCCAATCGATTGCGCGATCGATTGGAGGTTTTCAATCGATCAACGGATCGATTCGGAAGCTCATTGTTCGCTCAAAAATTCTCCTAATCGATTGGGGAAGTTTCAATCGATTACCCAATCGATTCAGCCCATTTCTACACGAATTCGCGTCAACCAATCGATTGAACCCCCCCAATCAATTGGCCAATCGATTGGAAAGAAGAAAACTGGATAGAGCTTGAAATTAGTTTCGTTTCGCATCCGAGATCACCTCATTCCGATATTCGAGTCAAAAGTTATGACCTTCGAAAGTTTACTACGTCCGAACTTCCTAGTTCCATGCCAACTTCCTATTAGACTTATGACCGCTAAGAGTTCGGTCAACTTTTGACTCATCTGGACTTTCTCTTTGCCAAATGTCAAGTCAACCATGACCCACTTGGACTTACCGTCTTGTGCCAAGTGTCCGATCCTCCATAACCCACTTGGACTTACCGTCTTGTGCCAAGTGTTCGGTCCTTCATGACCCACTTGGACTTTCACCAGATGTCTGGTCACCCTTGACCTATCTGGATTTCTACTTGCCTAGCTTCACTCACTAGGACTTTCACCTAGCTTCACTCACTAGGATTTTCATACTGCCTAGCTTCACTCAGTAGGTCTTCCACCTGGCTTCACTCACCAAGATTTTCCCAACTGCCTGACTTCACTCACTAGGACTTCCTTTCTGTCTAGTTTCACTCACTAGGTCTTTCACCTGGCTTTACTCACCAGGACTTTTCTTCTGCCTAGCTTCACTCACTAGGACTTTCACCTGACATCACTCACCAGAATTTTTCTTCTGCCTAACCTTCCAGTTAGGACTTTCCCAGTCAAGTATCTGGTCAACCTTGACCTACTTGACTCTTCTTCACTAAACTGGTCAACCTTGACCAAAGGGGAATTGTACCAACAATCCCCCCACATGAACAATTGCACCTGTAATCTCCATGTACTGTCTTCATGTATTGTCAAATATCGAAATCCAAACATCAAGACTCAAGCTTAGTCAACCAGGTTAACTTTGACCTAGGGAATATTGCACTAACATGTTACTCATATATTCGTTGGATCTGCCTCGAGCCTCGGGGTTCTAGGGACCGGGGGCACAACAACTCGAGTAACGTCCCATCCGAGGGCGCGGCCTGGGCTAGGGTACGTTTTCCATACTCGCCCCTCATTTATTTCATTATTATATTATTAACCTATTACTCATATATTTGTTGGATTTGGCTCGAGTCTCTGAGTTCCAGGGTCGGGGATAACTCAGTCACTGGCTGCAGGTAGCATTGACCAGCGAATTTCTGACGACTTGATCAACATAAAAACTAACTTAGTATACTCCTCTCCAAAACATCATAATTCAATTAATATTTTTACAATCTCATTCGACGGTCCATCTGACTTCATTTCCGGATACGATCAATATTGATTTTTATTCGAAGTTAGTTCTGTTTATAGTATGAAGCGAACGAGGAAATATTTTGGGAATATGTTTTGGGATTGGGATATTTTGAAATCTAGGTATATGAAAGGGATAATAGTCAAACTGGCTCACGCTCAGTAAATTGCTTTTACGTTGGAGTCTATCAAATTGAAGGGGGTTGCTCGGGTTGTTTGAGTTCGTTGATTCGGTTAGGTTAGGCCGGGTCGGGTGGCGGACCAGGTGAATCTGGTCCTTCGTCATTTCCCGAATGTTGACGTAATGACCTACCCTGCGTCTACAATCCCTCATCTCTTCGTGTTCGTTGTGTGCTCTGGCCGACGCCGTCGCTGCCTTCATAAGCACCGCTCGCTTTCTTCATCCACCGGCGAGGCAGCGCGACTTGCTCGGCCAATTGTTGAAAGCTTCCGCTGTTGTTTTGGTTGGTCATGGTGTGAAGCGCAGCTTCGATCCAACAAGGAGTTAACCAGCGCGAAGCGAGTGCATGTGAAGCTCAGACGAGCAGTGTTGCTGGACGATCTGTGGTGCTTGTTTTATTGGCTTGAGACTAAATAGAGTTGCCTCATCAATTGTTCTTCGTCCATTCGCTGTGTTTCTCCATTTTGGTCCCAGAAGCATTCATCACTTGAACCTACCGAAGGGTGGAACTGAATAGCAAGTAAAACTTAAGCCTTTAAGTGTTCTCCTTTCTCCCAATTTTTTCCAATTGTTTTAGGCAATACTTTGTCGAGTCAAATTGTGTGATTTATGTCTTGAATGTGTTTATGTGGTCAGTTCCGAATTGTTAGTTCATTTCAAGAAATTTCCTTGCTTCGTTTTTTTTCTGAGATTGCCTTACATGCATATGTAGATATAGAAACATGGAAGCCGAGGGTAAAGTAACCCTAGCCATGTAATCGTTTTCCTGATGCTGCATCTAATCGGAGGAGTTCCGAATATCAGAGCCTTGGTGTACGATTTAATGTTGGCAGCTCCGATGACCAGCACAGCTTCCTGGCAGGTATTGGGGTTCCTTGTTGCTGTCATCTTTTTCCACTCCTCTGAGTACATGCTTGCTATCTTCTTCCACGGCCGGTCCAATGTCACCCTCAGCTGTGAGTGCTCTATTCTTTCTCTTTTTCTCTCACTGTTTATACATCTGAGTTGTTAGTTTTTGCGCTTGTTATTGGAGGAATACAAATACATCTTTGTATCTAAGAATTGTTGGACAGTAAAAAGTTTGTTCTTGTTGCAATAAACAATTTCTAGTTTGGTATATATGTTTGGATTCAAATATGGTTGTCTAGGGATAAATGCATGAGATTTAACATAATTTTGACTTGAATTGTTGGGGTTTCTTCCTTTTTTTGTCTGTTTTTTTGGTATTTCACTTTATTGGTTTCTGGGTTTAATGATGCCGTAGAATTTTCCATTGCAAGAAGTGACCCTCTTTTGTTATAATTTTTTTCTTGTTCAAATTACAAACATCTATAATCGATGAATTGTTTCTTACTCTTGCTGGCTTTTCATTCAAGTGATAATGATTGAGATTTGTAATATATTTATGAAGGATGTGAGCACATAATCTTGTAAGGCATCTGCGCTTCTTAAGTTCTGGAACTTGTTATCTTGTTTGATAATTCCATTATCCAAGATATTTTGCTTGTGCTGAAATAATCCTCTTTTTTTTTCTTCATATTGTACCCCTATGGGTCTCTGTGTATGCTCATCTATGCTTCATGAAATTGAAAGTACTAAATGTTGTTATTCTTGTGATTTTCTTTCAAATTCATTCTGAGAGATTAACTCATTAATATGCTTATTGTGAAGCCCTTTTGATTAGCAAGAATTATGTAATTGCGATGACTTGTGCACTGCTGGAATATGCTATAGAGTCTCTCTTATTTCCAAGTCTGAAAGAGCATTGGTGGGTTAGTAGTATTGGACTTTTGATGGTACTATTTGGAGAGTTTATTCGTAAAGCTGCTGTTCTTACTGCTGGCCAGTCTTTCACACATATGATTAGAAGAAATCATGAAGATGACCATGAATTGATTACTCATGGTATTTACAGGTAATTAGACTGGAAATTATGATGGCTTGTTATTTGAGGCTGCACTTTGTTATGTCTAATTTTAGCACCAAAATTAGAGAATATACTCTTAATTTGTTGTAGTTGGCTCAAGCAACAATATATTTATCATTCTATTGATTAACTGGTAGGACTTTTAATATTTTTTTATGAATAAGAAATGAGTTATGCATATAACAGACTTTTGATATATGATCCTTAACAGGTGTAGGACAACTTGATAACTAAAGCTGAAAGGATATGGAAGTGCAATTTATTTAAAAAAAAAATATTCGGGTAATAGAATACTGTGCTAGTTTGAAACTTCATACAATTTGTTCTTCCTACATATTAATTCTTAATTTGTAAGACATTATTTATCATTATCATGGGCAAATCACGTCAATTTTAACCTCCACTGAGTTCTATGCAATGTTGTCACTAGTAATAAAATGAGAACATCCCTTGTGTTTAGAATGACACTACCTAGACTTCTCATCAATCCTTAAGACACGGTTGTTCATTTAAATAAAATAATGCCCTTCCATTGCAACTATTCATTTATTGATAAAAATTGTCTTATCTAATCAAGCAAACTAGGTGTCTTTGATTTAATATTGAGTTCATCTGATTAAAGCAAACAGCCGGAGATATCTTTGCAAATGCTCAATTATGATTTAGATGACTAATCATTTTCCCCATTTGGTTATCTGAATCTCCTCGAAGGGCCGGTGATTCAACTCATAGTCTCATATCTTGGGCATCAATTTCTTGACTTATCTTAGATTGCTATTCTTTTAAGGGCATGTTTGGTTCAAGGATATCACAGATAATCAAGGTTATCCTTCTACGGTAATCTAGGATAATCGTGTTTGGTTCAAGGTTTCTCTAGATTCTAAAATTTTTTTCGATTCCGAAACATCAGCAAACGTCATCAATCTCGGCATCGAACCCGGAATTAGAAAACCAAGGGGTCACCTAAGGTTTTTCTCGATTCCGGAGGTTAAGCAATTTTTTTCCCGAAATTACCCATGGAAGCGCAAAATGAGGTTCGTTGCAAAGCTTCATGTGGTGTGCAGTGGAGCGGTGGCTGGAGGTGGCAGTGGCGGGTGGCAAGAGTGGGCGACGACTGACGACAGTGGGCGGCAGGAGGTGTCGGATTGGCAACGGGGTGGGGCGGTGCGGTAGGCAGCGATGTTGCATTCCTTCATGCGTGCAGATCGCTGTGAAGCCAAATCGCCTTGAAGCTTCGTGGTGGCCAGAGGTGGCGGTAGTGGGCATTGGGCAGCGGGCGACAATGGGCATTGGGCGGCGGAAGTGGCAGCAACTGTAGCTGCAGTAGCAGGCGGTGGGCTGCGGCAGTGTGGCGGCCAGAGGTGGTAGCGGCGGTGGGCAGTGGGTGGCAAGTAGCGAGCAATAGTGGGTGGTGGGTGACAAGCAACTGTTAGTATTAGCCCTAGTATCAATTATGAAATGATTGTAAAGGGCTCCTTTTGTATCATATTTCAAAAAAAGGCAAAGTTGATTATTTTATTTATTTCAATTCGAATGAATAAGTATAATAATGTCTTAGAGTAGGAGGTTTTAATCTACAACATATTAATTGGTTGAATTGATAGTGAGATATTGTAAATATACATAGAATACTATTCTTAATTATTCCTAGTCAAGCATTAATATGCAAGGATAATATTAATACGTTGAGACTAATATGTAGGTCAACGGATGACTTAATCTCACAAGTCATGGATATGAGATATCAGGTTGACATATGAGTATATATTAGAGAATACATACTGAATGACCCGCCATGAGAATGTTTCATGGATCGTTTTGTTAGTGTCATAAACATTCTCATGTGACTATTAGTATGAATAGTCTTTAGACTTGAAGTCACTACGGTTCTCTACATAAGGAGTTGTGTATTTTGGTATCGACAAATGTCACCTGTAACAAGGTGGACTATAAAGTCGATCATTGGGTATGCAATAAGTTATGCGGAGAGATGTGAGTGATGTAGATGAGATCTATCCCTTCCATATAACGGAAGTGATATCTGTGGGCCCCTTGATTAGTAGGACACAAGAATGCATGACCATGCTCAAATGAGTCAATATGCGATATTGAGTTTATTTGATCAAGTGTGTTTACTTAGAGATCAAGAAACACAAAGATTGATAAGATGATGACACGTTCTATGCCTCATTGATAAATCTAGATATCAATGATAGAATGATTGAGTCATACAAGATAATAGACACGGAAAGGTTAGAGATCTCGACATTCTCATCACTTGGGTAGTAATGATGCGTTGCTAGATGTCACTCATTGCTTATGTATCTAAAATGATTTTAGATACATTGCCAATGTTACAAGAGCCTATTGGGTCACACACAAAGAACATGTTGATTTGGAGATGGATTATGAGGTTTAGTTTAATCCGAATTATACACATTGAGTTAGACTCGAATGGATTCAGATTAGACTTATTGAGTAATGGGTTATACTCATTGGTTTATTGAGTTAATGACTTATTGGGTTAATGGTTAATCCAATATTCTAAACCCAACCCATTAAGATTAATGAATATTAATAGAGATTAATATATCATTAATCAAAAGGAAGATTAAGAGACAAAAATATTTTTGTATTCATTGGATGAATATAAAAGCCATTTGTAAAAGTAACCTTTAGGTGAAGTAACCTTTTTGGTAAAGTAACCTTTTGGTGAAGTAACTTATTTGGTAAAGTAACCCTTTTGTGAAGTCACCTTATATAGATGAAGTGACCTTACCTTATATAGATGAAGTGACCTTTTGGGTGATGTGTTCTTCTTGGTTTTTGCTTTTCTTCCTTCCACTCTTGTCCGAAACTTCCACAAGAGGTTGCTAGCACAACTTTTGGTTGTTTCTTTCTCCATTTCATGAGTTCGTGAGATGGGCGGAGAACGGACGTGTTGATCGCGCTGATATCTACATCCTAAAGAAACGTTGCTGTCGTGATTACGAAGGGCACGCAGCAAAGGTATATATCTTTTAACAAAACTTAGTATATGATTTCCTTTGCATGGATCTTCTGGATAGGAACTTATTTTTCCGCTACGCTTTTCGGCGTGTTTAGTGCTATAGTTCTTTACAGTGGTATCAAAGCCACTTGCAAAGACATATACTAAGTTATAGTAGATTTTGATATGTGATATAGAAATGTATGAGATTTTACTATGATTTACGTGATTATGAGTAATATTTAGGCCAACAGTCTCGGCTAAAATTTTGTGGGTAGCGGGGTCTCGGGCATGGCAGCAACTCATACAATGAGTATGCAACTTCTGGGGCGCTGCCCCCTCACCCTGCAAGGGACACTGCCTCCTTGACCCTCGTCCGCTAACCGGCTAGCGGGACCACCGTGACATTGTCACTCATAAGTCTTTGTTTAAATCATAGTAGATTTTATGTCATAAAATATTATGAATGTTATGTGACATGGTGCATGGTTATGATCCTTAACTCCGATGTGATTGGATGTGTGCAGTAATTCATAATATGGTCTGCGTGTCGTGCCTCTCCCTTTTCTTTCTTGTTGTAAATTTAGACTACCCTCGAATGTAACTCAAGATTTCTTTAGGTTTTGTAATGTACAAATTAGAGAAGAATAAGTCTACTGGACGACGGTGAAAAGGGATAAGGACAACAGCACACGACAACTGTGGAAGCACTTGGAGAAGATGCTCTGACCTAGGTTGACCTTATGATCTTCTCATTGGCTTGAGAGGATGATAGAAAATGGGGTCATAACCATGTCACATTTTATTTGATGCATATATATGTGATGTATGCCATGATATACTATGCGATGCATGTATAGTTTAATCATGATTAGGTCTCTTTTATATATACCTACCAAAGTTTGGTACTCACTTCTAGCTCAATCAATTGTAGTCAGGTTTTGCCAAAGTAAAGTGACTCGATTTATCTTGCTAGAGTGCGACAAAATAATTGTGATGCCCGACTATTAAACTTTGGGTGTGAGTTAACTAAGTTGAGAACTTAGAGACATATCACATATGATGAAATTCAAATTATACTAGTCTTGGACGATTGACCAAAGCTAACTCAAGATGAGTTATAATGTGGATTTCATAAGATGGACAAATGAACAAATAATCTTGTTCACCAAATTATACAAGAGTTACATATGATGTAATTGATAAACGTTGCCTACCTATGTTATACTAAGTCTTAGGCGATTAGCCAAAGCTAACTCAACATGAGGTATAATATGGATCTTGTCCCACATGAATGTCAACACGATTGGACTTGGAGCTAGTAGTGTGGGTAACACCACATCTATGACTTGCTCCTACCAAAGCTTTATAATTCAGTGGGAGAATAATTTAATTAAAGACCTAATTAAATGACCTAAATATGATATTTATTTCTGTATTTTATTGTTGTAGATCACCATGTCGTCAAATACGTCGAATACTCTCTCTCTACGATTTGTCTTTGATAAGGACAAGCTTAATGGAACTAACTTCCTGGACTGGTACAGAAATCTGAAAATAGTTCTCAAGCAAGAAAGAAAATTGTACATCCTAGAGCAGCTCATTCCTGAAGCACCCCCCATGACTGCCACTAGAGCTGATAAGGATGCTTATAAGAAGCATCAAGATGATGCATTAGATGTATCATGCCTTATGCTCGTCACCATGAACTCTAAGCTTCAAAAACAACATGAGAACATGGATGCTTATGATATGGTTGAACATCTTAGACAACTATATCAAGGACAAGTAAGACGGTCTCCAAAGCTCTATTTCAATGCAGAATGCAAAAAGAAAGTCTCGTAGGGCCTTATGTGCTCAAAATGATCGTGTATGTGGAGAACCTACAATGATTGGAATTTCCACTAGGCCAAGAATTGACCATTGACCTTATTTTGCAATCATTGCTTGAAACATACAGTCGATTTGTCATGAATTATAATATGAATGAAATTGACAAGCCATTGTCTGAGATGTTGAGCATGTTGAGAACTACTAAACTCAACCTTAAGAAGGCAAAATGTAATACCATTTTGATGGTGCCTAAGGGCAAAGGCAAGTAGAAGCCTAAAGGTAAGGGTAAGACCCAAGCCAAAGGCAAGGGCAAGACTAATGCATTGAAACCCAAAGGTGGGGTTGCTAAGGAAGGAACTTGCTTATGGTGAAAACGGGCATTGGAAGCGGAATTGCAAGTTGTACCTAAAGGAAGTGAAACGAAAGAAAAGTGAGACTTCTGCCTCAGGTATAAATGTTATAGAAGTCAATTTATCTATTTCTTCTTCATGGATATTAGATATCGGTTGTGGATCTCATATTTATACTAATGTGCAGGGGCTGACAAATAGTAGATCTTTGACAAAGGGCGAAGTGGACCTACGAGTAGGCAATAGTGTAAGAGTTGTTACTATAGCTGTAGGAATATATTCTTTATCTTTGTCCACTGGGCTTGTTTTAGAACTTGAATAGTGTTGTTATATGTCTGTCTTAATTAAGAACATCATCTCTGTTTTTTGTTTGGACAGAAAAGGATTCTCATTTGTAATAAATGACAAATGTTGTTTTGTTTATTTTCAATGAAATGTTCTATTATAGTGCACATATCGTGAATGGACTTTATGTTCTAGACTTTGACAGCCCAATCTATAACATAAATACCAAATGGTTCAATTTTAATGATTTAAACCAAACATATCTCTGACATTGTAGCTTAAGTCACATAAATGAGAGTCGCATATCCCAACTCCATAAGGATGAACTTTTGGACTCATTTGATTTTGAGTCATATGAGGTATGCAAATCTTGTCTTCAAGGCAAGATGACAAAACACCATTTAGTGGACATAGTGAAAGAGCTAATGACTTGTTTTGACTCATACATATTGATGTATGCGACCATTTCATAATAACAGCTAGAGGAGGCTATCATTACTCCATTACTTTCACTGATGATATTAGTAGATATGACTACGTGTATATGATGAGACACAAGTCAGAATCCTTTGAAAAGTTTAAAGAATTCAAGAATAAAGTATAAAACCAACTTGGTAAGCGTATTAAGATGCTTTAATCAGATCGAGGTGGGGAATATCTTAGCCAAGAATTTCATGACCATCTCGTTGAGTGTGAGATCATATCTCAACTTACTCCACCTAGCATACCACAATGGAATGATGTATCAGAAAGGAGAAATCGTACTTTATTAGATATGGTACGATCGATGATGAGCCAAACAGAACTTCCTACTTCCTTATGGGGACATGCACTACTGTCATAAAGACACCATATACAATATGCACTGGAAAGAGTCCTAAGATATCTTTCATGAAGATTTAGAGATGTGAGGCTTACGTTCGACGACAAGTCTCAGATAAACTAGGATCCAAATCAGACAAGTGCTACTTTATAGGATATCCTAAGGAAATAAAGGGATATTACTTTTATAATCCCACACAAGGCAAAGTGTTTATTGTCAGAACTGGTGTCTTTCTAGAAAAGGAATTTATTTCTAGAAAAACTAGTGGGAGTTATGTTGATCTTGAAGAAATTCAAGATACATAAACTAGTACCAAAACCTTAATGGAAACTGAACAGGTACCACAAGATATTGTGGATCATGATATTTTTACACCACAAGAAGTTGTGGAGCAACAACCTATTCAAGTAGCACAAGCTCTACGCAGATCTGATAGGACTCGTCATCAACTTGAAAGATATTCTTTTCTCTTGTCTGACAACGGTGATGTTGTGCTAGTTGGTCTCAACGAGCCTACATCTTATCAGGAAGCTGTACAGGGCCAGATTATGAAAAATGGTTAGAGGCCATGAGATCCGAAATGGAATCCATGTATACTAACCAAGTATGGACTTTGGTTGATCCTCCTGAAGGGATCAAATCCATTGGGTGTAAGTGAGTTTTCAAAATGAAGACTGACATGGATGGGTATGTGCATACCTATAAAGGTAGATTGGTGGCTAAACGATTCAAGCAGATTCATGGTATAGACTATGATGAAACCTTTTCACTAGTTGCGATGCTAAAGTCCATTCGGATCATGCTTGCTATTGCTGCTTACTATGATTATGAGATCTGACAGATAGATGTCAAAATCATATTTCTTAATAGAAATCTACTCGAGGATGTGTACATGACACAACTTGAGGGGTTTGTAGATTCAGAGCATGTTGAAAAGGTATGTAAGTTGCAACGATCTATATATAGATTAAAGCAAGCTTTTAGAAGCTGGAATCTTCGATTCGATGATGCGATCAAAGCGTTTGGTTTCATTAAGAATGAAAATGAACCTTGTGTCTACAAGAAGATTAGTGGAAGCACAGTCATCTTTCTTATATTGCATGTAGATGACATACTTCTCATTGGAAATGATATCCCTACTTTTCAGTCAGTGAAGAGATAGCTTGGGAATTGTTTCTCAATGAAGGATTTAGGTGAAACAGCCTACATTTTAGGCATCAAGATCTATATATATAGATCTAAGAGATTGTTTGGTCTAAGTCAGAGTACATATATTGACAAGGTGCTTAAATGTTTTGCCATGCAACATTCCAAGAAGGGATTCCTGCCGATGTCACATGGTGTGAGTCTTTCGAACACTCAATGCCCTTCTTCTAAGGAAGAAAGGGACCGCATGTATCAGATTCCTTATGCATCTGCTCTAGGGTCTATCATGTACGCCATACTTTGTACTCGCCCAGATGTCTCGTATGCATTAAGCATGACGAGCAGATATCAGTCAGATCCAGGTGAAGGTTACTGGACAACAGTCAAGAATATTCTTAAGTACTTGAGAAGAACTCAAGATTATTTCTTGATCTTTGGAGGCGATGAAGAGTTTGCTGTAAAGGGTTACATTGATGCTAGCTTCCAAACAGATAAGGGTAATTACAGATCTCAGTCAGGGTATGTATTTTGTTTAAATGGTGGTGCTGTGAGCTGGAAGAGTTCAAAGAAGGATACAGTCGCTGATTCTACAATAGAGGCCGAGTATATTATTGCTTCAGCTGCAGCAAATGAGGCAATTTGGATTAGGAAGTTTATTGCCGAGCTTGGCATTGTTCCTAGTATACCGAACCCAATAGATCTCTATTATGATAACAATGGGGCAATTGCATAGGCTAAGGAACCTCGTTCTCACTATAGATCCAAACATATACTACGACAATTCCATCTCATTTGAGAGATTATCGATAGAGGAGATGTGAGGATATGCAGAGTACCGACCGATGCTAACATTGCGGATCCCTTGACTAAGGCTTTGGCATAGAGGAAGCACGTGGTCATACTATGTCACTGGGTATTAGATATTTCAGTGATTGACACTAGTGCTAGTGGGAAATTGTTAGTATTAGCCCTAGTACCAATTATGAGATGATTGTAAAAGGTTCCTTTTGTATCATATTTTTAAAAAAAACCAAAGTTGATTATTATATTTATTTCAATTTAGTGCCGAATGAATAAGTATAATAATATATTAGAGTAGGAGGTTCTAATTTACAATATATCAATTGGTTGAATTGATAGTGAGATATTGTAAATATACATAGAATATTACTCTTAACTATTCCTAGTCAAGCATTAATATGCAAGGATAATATTAATGCGTTGAGACTAGCATGTAGGTCAACGGATGACTTAATCTCACAAGTCACGGATATGAGATATCAGGTTGACACATGGGTATATATTAGAGAATACATACTGAATGACCCGCCATGAGAATGTTTCATGGATCGTTATATGAGTGTCATAAACATTCTCATATGACTATTAGTATGAATAGTCTTTAGATTTGAAGTCACTACGGTTCTCTACATAAGGAGTTGTGCATTTTGGTATCGACAAACGTCATATGTAACAAGGTGGACTATAAAGTCGATCATTGGGTATGCAATAAGTTATGCGGAGGGATGTGAATGATGTAGATGAAATCTATCCCTTCCATATAACGGAAGTGATATCTGTGAGCCCCTTGATTAGTAGGACTCAAGAATGCATGACCATGTTCAAATGAGTCAATATGTGATATTGAGTTTATTTGATTGAGTGTATCTACTTAGAGATCAAGAAACACAAAGATTGATAAGATGATGACACGTTCTATGCCTCATTGATAAATCTAGACATCAAAGATGGAAGGATTGAGTCATACAAGATAATAGATACAGAAAGGTTAGGTCGGATCTCGACATTCTTATCACTTGGGTAGCAATGATGCATTGCTAGATGTCACTCATTGCTTATGTATCTAAAATGGTTTTAGATATATTGTCAACGTTACGAGAGCTTATTGGGTCACACACAAAGAACATGTTGATTTGGAGATGGATTATGAGGTTAAGTTTAATCCGAATTATACACATTGAGTTAGACTCGAATGGATTCAGATTAGACTTATTGAGTAATGGGTTATACTCATTGGTTTATTGAGTTAATGACTTATTGGGTTAATGGTTAATCCAATATTCTAAACCCAACCCATTAAGATTAATGAATATTAATAGAGATTAATATATCATTAATCAAAAGGAAGATCGAGAGACAAAAATATTTTTGTATTCATTAGATGAATACAAAAGTCATTTGTAAAAGTAACCTTTAGGTGAAATAACCTTTTTGATAAAGTAACCTATTTGGTAAAGTAACCCGTTTGTGAAGTCACCTTATATAGATGAAGTGACCTTTTGGGTGATGTGTTCTTCTTGGTTTTTGCTCTTCTTCCTTCTTCCGCTCTTGGCCGAAACTTCCGCAAGAGGTTGCTAGCACAACCTTTGGTTGTTTCTTTCTCCATTTCATGAGTTCGTGAGACAGGCAGAGAACGTGTTCGTGTGGATACCGTAGAGGTGCGGACATGTTGATCGCGTTGAGATTTACATCCTAAAGAAACGTTGTTGTCGGGATTGCGAAGGGCACGCAACAAAGATATATATCTTTGAACAAAACTTAGTATATGGTTTCATTTGCATGAAACTTCTGGATAGAAATTTATTTTTTCGCTACGCTTTTCAGCGTATTTAGCGCTATAGTTCCTTACAACAGTGACAGGTGGCAACAGCAAATGGATGACAACAACAGAGAAGAGGAGGAAGATGATCGGTATTTTTTTTTGTTTTTTATTTTTAAATATAGTTAATTAAATCAATCAGCTCCTAGCTATAGTTGGAATAAATTAGATAGATATATTCTAAACCCAATAAAATTATCTTAAAAAATTCTAAAATAATAAAAAAATTATCCAAGTTTATTTATTTATATATATATCACTATTAATAATAATAATATTATCATTATTAAACCAAGAATAATACAGTAAAATATCATGCTAGATTATGTATAAAACCTCCAAACAAATGAGGTTTTATTGCATTATCTAAATTTAACCAAATATTTTTTGGTTATGTTTTATTCTCCATAACCTTGGTTATATGATTACTAGGTAATCACATAACTAAGATTATATGTGATAACTTGAACCAAACATTCCCTAAGGGTGCGTTTGATTGAGGGTTATCCTTAATAACCTTGGTTATCTATACAAGGTTATCAACGAAAATCCTGTTTAATTTAAGTAATCGGCGATTCCCGAGTAATAATCTATGCTCGACACATCAACAAAAGGGACATGCAATCCTGAATCAGAAAATCTCAGAAAAGTAAGGTTTTTCTTGATTTCAGGGTTAACAAAATTTTTTAATCTAAAATACCCATAAAATTTTTTATAACTTAAACTTAAAATAATAATAATAATAATAATAGGGAAAAATGTAAATTTAAAAAAAAAATAAATAAAAACGTAAATTAAAAAAATAAAAAAAACGTAAACTTCAAAAAAAAAAAAAAGCGAACTTCAAAAAAAAAAAAAAAACAAAAGAAAAAATGTAAATAAATAAAAAAACGCAAACTAAAAAAACAAAAATTAAAAAAACGTAAAAAGAAGAAAATTGTAAAGTTAAAAAAAAATAATAATAAAATTAAAAAAGAAAGAAAAAAATATGTATAGTTGGTTTTGTAACAGAGGATAATATAATAAAATATTAAATCAAGTTATTCATTAAAATCTTCAAACAGATAAATTTTCATTACATTATCTAGGTTGAATCAAATAACATTAGGTTATGTTTTATTTCCCATAATCATGATTATGTGATTACTTGATAATCATATAACCAAAGTTATATATGATGACTTGAACCAAACGCACCAAGGGTCATTAATCACTTGCCCCAAAAGAAAATAAGTCATCAGTTGAAAGCCCTGGAAATTGATCTATAATGTAGTAATGTTCATTCTTCAAGAACATATTTTCCCTATAGCTTCTCTTGCTTACATCCATTTTCCCATGTTATCAAAGCCAGTGACTATGATTTACTTATATCTTCACTATACCTGAGTAACAGATTTATCCGCCACCCTGGCTACTCTGGATTCTTCATTTGGGCAGCTGGAACACAGGTTATGCTCTGCAATCCAGTCTCCACCATCGGTTTCATAACTGTCCTTTGGCGATTTTTCTCGACGCGAATACCGTATCCTATTTGTTAAAGTACTATTTTGTATTCTTTGCTTATTTCTATGCTTCTATTATTCAATGGATCTGCATAATTTTTGCTTGGATAACTACTATTCAGAAGGCAAGTAGTCCTTAATGACGAGCAGATACGAAGAATTTTTCTTGAGGCAATTTTTCGGTTCACAGTATGTAGAATATGCAAGAAGAGTGCCATCTGGTCTTCCTTTTGTTAGATAAAATCTGTAATATCGTGAGTAATGTTCGAGTACTTCATTTTCCATTATGTTGTTAAGCCTACGGATCATCAATGAATCTTAGTATGCGCAGGCTGCGACGCATGGAAGTGCAACAGAATCACCAACGCCTACTCTACTCAGCCGATGACATTCAACAGAGAAAATATAATTCACATCGCATTTTCACTTCCTCCGAGTAGGTCACCTTGTAATCAGAAATTTGTCGTGTGTTTCATGTTTTGGTTTGAATGTTTGTGGAGAGACTCATAAGTTTTTATATGATGATTAGACTTTGGGTGTGGTTGTTGGAGCACCAGATAAAGCAAACTGCTGCAAGATCCTCATTTCTTAAAATAATATTTTACTTATTGTTTACTATCCGAAATATATGTTTGTACTTTATTTTAGAGTAATTTTAACTCAAACTGTTCACTTTCTTGGAATAATTTATCTCTAATATGGTATAGTTTTAGTTAAAGTTGTTCTAAAATGGTATAATTTTGAACAAATTTGTTTTAAATGTTATAAGGTGGAGATAGGCGTAAGTAAAAGTTCTAATAAATTAATTTATTTTTTATTAGTTCGATTTATTTAATTTTTATTAAAATGTTAAACTCCTAGTTGGAACGAATTATTTCAAAGTATCAAATTAAAAGTGTTATAATTTTATAGTCTTATTTTAATTAATGTGCAATTATATTTTGAGTTTGGGACATTGACCGTTGACTTGGTGATTCAATTAAGGAAGGAATCAGACACTCAAGTCAACGAGGGCGAAGAATCCTCGGTGGAATTAAGAGCATGCTTATCATCTACGTGAGCATTACACTACTTATCGTACGACAAAAATCTACCTCCAAATTAAAATGATTATAAGTCAAATCTTACGTATCATTTTTGTCGATGTCAACGTTGACTGAAATCTTTGACCGCCTCATCAACCTATCAAAGACACAGTCCACAAGGGCACGTGGCTTACTTAGTCGATGGGATATTCAAGTCTAATAAATTTAGTAAAAGCGATAACAATACAAATTAATTGTACGGATGGCGATAACGCCGTGATTTTACTTGCACTTGCTTTGGCGTTGATAGCAAGGCGTTGCTCCGGATGGTGCGGGTGGATGTTTTTTTTTTTTTTTTTAAATTTCTTAAATATGTAAGAATCGAATTGAGTTTTAACAAATTAATAGATAATTTTTTATAAATAATTAATATAAAAATATTAGATTAATGGACTATTCATCATTGCAAGTCCTTTCTAATTTATTTTAATGATTGATAAAAAATTCTTATGAATCGATTTTAGAATTAGTGGGCGAAAATTAAAAATGGATTAGAATTAGTAAATTAAAAATTCCATGCCAAAAATTGATGGCAAGGCGTTTTCATATATTTTGAGTTACACAATTTCCCCCTTAAATATTTTGAAATCCCAAATATTCCCTTAATTATTTAAGAAGAATAGGAAACACGGTGTTATTATTAAGTTAATAAATTATAGAAATATATGGTTTTTTTAATCATTTGTGGTAAAATTTAAAAGGCTGTCATTTAGGGGGACGGATCCTCTAGTATGTAAAGATTGAATCAATTCATAATCCAATTTTTACATTAGTGGGGGGCAATGGTCCTCCACCTGTTAACAGAAGGGGGTCATTACTTCCCATCAATCCTTTTGTTCCGATCCAGGAGCAGATCAGGATAAGGGGATCAGAGGATCCGGTTCTTGCTATTTAGTTTAAATCAAAAGATTATTTTTTTTTAAAAAAAAATTAACTCCTTAATATATTTTTCATTAAAAAAATATTTTTATTTTAAAAAAACTGTAGCAACTAATTTATCATTGTTATATTGATGGCAAAAGGTGAATACGTTCGCGCCTAGCGCTCTTGTTAATCTGTCCCAGAACCAACACGGAGGAGATAAATTTTTCATTACTATATTACCCTCACAAGCGATAGTATATTAGGGTCGATTTTTAACGTGTATTAAATATATTGGGGTCTCTTGACCCTATATAAAAGGTTTGTATTGGACGAAGTCTTATAATTTACATCCCTTCTAAATTATATGGGATAGTCTTGAAACCCTAGGATGAAAATTATTACCTTTTATTACCATATGGCATTGCTATATTATTTTAAATTAAATTAATTCAAACTTAATTAAAATTATTATACAATACTATAAGAGCACACTTTATTTGAGTTTGAATAATTTAATTAAATTAATAAACAATTTGTGTATATAATAGTTTTTATGTGTAATAATTTTAATTAAGTTAGAGTACTTTCACTTTATGTTTTTAGGTACGAAAATTAAAAAAAAATTAAGATACAAAATATATTAGATAAAAAAAAAACCTTTTTGATAAAAAAAATCATTATATCTACATAATTTCAATTAAACACACACACACTAATATTTATTTTTGCTTATATATAATTCCAACAGATAATAATTAAAAATATTAAATTATATAGTCGTCAGTTAAGTTCGCCGGCGGAGAACCAGGCCATCCACCACCACGCTTTTCCTGGCGCCGGCCATCCTCTCACACGACGAACACACCGACACGGTCATCGTCGTCGACTTCACCAGCTGCATCAGCTCCTTCTTCAACCTCCGGTTCTCCTCGTTCAGCCTCTCGCAGCTCCTCTTCAAGTACTCGTAATCCACCTCCATCTGCTTCGTCTTCGTCCTCGCTCTCCGGTTCTGAAACCACACCTCCACTTGCCGCGGCTGAATGCCCAGCCGCTCGCCCAGTTCCTGCTTTTGCTTCTGCAATAATTTCAACCATCTTTTTCTTCAATTCTTTTCAACACATTAAAAAACGCATTCAATTCTTAAGAGATTTAATTAATTTAATTAATTAATTACCGTATTAAGAGTGCTGTGCTCGCTAAAGCTTTCTTCGAGCAGCATGACTTGCTCCCTTGTGAGCTTAAGCTTCTTCCTCGCGCCGACTGAATGCCTCTCACTGCTGCAGTTGCTGGTTTCCTTTCCACTGATACCTTCATCTAACTCTTCCTGTTCTTCTTTAAATTGAATCGGAAACAGAGCATCAAAATGAAGAGTACTGGTAGAATTTCTAGCATTACTCTTCAATCCATAGTCTCCGATCCCAAGCGCGAGCCTCGTGTTGCATTCTTCTTCTTCTTCTTCTTCTTCCTCTTCCATGAACGGAAGCAAGTTTGGTTGGAAGAACAGAGACACGGAGGAAGGCTTTATAAAGAGGAAAGTGAATGAAGAAATCAATGTTTGAACGAAGCATTAATTTCAGCTCTTAAATTTCCTGGCAGTTTCCTATAGAAAATTTAAAAAACCGAGTCAAGTGACAAATATATGTTTCATGCTTAACATCGATCGATCTCGATGGATGAGTTCACAAAATCTTGAAGAGAAAGATATATATGTAAAGCAAAGCATGAGTTGCATGCATGATGGCCTGCGAACTAGTCCATGCAAGAAGTGATCAGGGAGTTGACAAAATGATCTCCTAAGGCTGGCTGGGTCCAACACCTGCAACCCTAACTCCCAAGCAAGGGCTCATGATTCTTCACCAAACACCATTATTATAACGTATGACAAAGAAAGCAGCTTGTGGGCCTTGTGTACTAACTCTATCAGATCATCTTTAACTATGGCATTAATTATTACGTTGATCTGGTAAGTTAAGTAATTAATTATGGCAGTAATGAGAATTTAAGGATGAGGATAATTGGGAGGAAGGAGTCATGGAGTTGATTGATAAATTATCTGAAACTTGGCAAACAAGGAATGGGTTGGATTATGATGAGCATGATCTTTCTTTCTTTCTTTCTCCATGAATCATGGATTACTGATGTCTAGCTAGCTAGCTGGCTACAAGAAGACTGTGGAGTTACAGTTGCAATGGGTTATGCCTATCCCCACAGATTGTGGGTGCTTCTTACTAATGATTGATCTATCATTAATTGTATTGCTAATATAAAAGAAGAATCACTTCTATAGCTTTGGATTCCCTTGTTTTGTTTCTAAAAATCAAAATGCATTATGATGTGGAGCATCCGAGGGGTTTCGTTGAGGTCTGTCTTGGCCCCCTTCTAACTTTAGCTTTGTGGTCACAATAGTCTTGCTCGCTTGTCAACCTCGGAAAAACTCTCGATTCAACTCCGATATTTATAATTCCACCAATTTTCACACTAGATCAACAATTGAGAACCCCTAATTTACCCGATCAATACACGATCCAATTAGCTATTGATCCGAGAAGAGCTGACCTGATCAAGAGCTAGAAGCAATCTGACCCTCCTCCGTTCTACTTGCGGTAACTTGTCTAGTCTTCAAGAAGTCAGCTCATCATCTGATCTCAACCGAATCACATTATATGAAAGTTGATACTCCTTTTTATATTTCAAAAAGTTGTTGATACTTGTTTTGAGAACATATTAAACTTTTAACTTTTAACTTATAACTAAATTCTATATAAAAAATCAGTTACTCAAAGAAATTCTCAGTGAAAAATATATGGTTGAATGTAATGCAAATTCACATGAAACTTAATATAGAGGAGATAGGTATTCTTGTTTGAAATACTATGTGAGTTATTTTGTTTTAGATATCATATTTTAATTGCACTTGAGATACTATGATAATTATTCTATTTGAGATGCAATTTAAACGTTGAGATATCATGTTATATTCCTTAGTGGTGTTATAGTTGTTAATATTACAGTAGCTCTTTTTTGACAATCTTTATGTTGTTCTCTTTTAAGTCATTGCATGAAATGTTATATTAGTGAACACAAATACTTCAATAACACATGGCCATAACACATCTTAATTGAAGAAAACTTTAAATCAAAGGCTTACTAATCCGAGTTCCCTTAAAATGAGTTAACATAATGGATGATATAGGAGGCGATTAGAATGTGCCACATGGCTAAGAGGAAGTTGATAGTCCTATTGAGGTGGTGGTTAGTGTCAACAAAGGGTTGCTTCCCGACTCCGTGAAGCGCCCAACTCTGGGATGTCCCTAACTCGACGCCACAGTTGGTTCTAAGCCATCCATGGCTTAGCGCCACCATTGGATCTACGTCATCCCTGACTAGGCATCATAATCGGCTCCAGGTCGTTCCCGACTTGGCGTCGCTCCTAGTTCTACATCGTCATTGGCTTCAATTCAATAGAAAGTTGTTCCCCAACTCCATGCCATTCCTGACCTTGGATCATCCCTGACTCCATGATATTCCCAACTCTGGATAATCCCCAGCTCCGTACAATCTCCGCATTTGTACCATTCTCAACTCTGCAAGCGAGGCATGGCGCTGTTGCCCAAGACACTAACAATGTAGTCGTTTCTTTCAGAGAACATGGAAAACGTAGTCATTTATTGCAGGAAACATGGCTAACGTAAGCACGAATCTTGGAACAGGTGGAGATTGTGACAACACAACTACATCCCTATAAAAGATCACTTGCTCTCATAGGCACAGGTAAGCGCATACACATCTAAACTCCCAGAAACACTAATTCACTATTTGTCTTCTTCCTCTTCATCCTCCCCTGTCAGAGACTGACTTGAGTATCGGAGTGGCTGCGCTTGAGAACCCCAGCCGTCAACCCTCTCCTTCTTGTTTACCCCTCTCCAGACTCTAGTGGGTTTCCCTACAAGTCCTTGCTATGCCAAGGTGATCGATGGCAAAGTCAACATCCATGCCAACTCATCGGTGGCTCATGCATTAGCGGTCTTAGACTGGATCAAATTGGTATCGTTTGTGGAAAAATTGAGTTAAGACTTAAATTGAGAAGTTGAGATGGATGACACCGAAAGACCCAACGTCGTCGCCATGGCAACATATGATTTTAATAAGCTGGTTGTTACCATGTTGTAGGCGATGTTGTAGTGACAATCCTAGTTGGCACCACCAGTACCCAACCCTCCATCATTCGAGATACTACCTCGATTGATTGAAGCGCCACAAGTGCCTCATCAAAGGTAGACCCGACCAACCAAGGCGCCTATAGTTGCGATCCCCACTCTAATTGGGACATCAGCTATGCAGGCACCATCCTTGGAATCTTCAGGAGAGACCCCAATCGAAACCCTTTGAGGGGAAAAGCTCCCACATATGGCGGAGGAAAGGGCCCCTAAGGCCCTCCATTTTCAAGAAGCATCTTTCGAGATGAGCTACCGTAACATTTTCGAGCGCTCTAAATTGGGGAATACAATGGGACAATTGACTCCAAAGATCACATATGCAAATTTGAAAATGCTTCTCTAGTACATCAGTATACATATGACATCAAGTGTCAAGTTTTGTTGATGACCCTCTCAAGCTTGGCACAAAAGTGGTTCAATCATCTTCTCGTTTCCTCCATTCAAACCTTCTAGGAATTCAAGACTGTTTTCATGCAACACTTCGCCACCAGTCGGAGGTATCAAACAACTCTGCATGACCTGTTTGCTCTCAAGAAAAAGTACAAAGGACTTCTAAAGGAATATTTATAACAATTCAATCGGGTAGCTATGGATGCTCTTTTGGTTATCCCAAAAGTACAAGTCAGTGCCTTCTCAGAAGGCATAATGGATGGAGATTTCTTTAGATCTCTAGTAAAGAAACCTCCAGTTGATTTCGATAGTTTGAAAGTCCTCTCAATTAAATATATTCAGGTGGAGAAAGCTCAATGTACAAAGAGAAAGGAAGTTCCGTCCCTAATTCTTGCCACTACTCAACCATACCATAAGGTTCCCCCTCTACCTTTACAAAATCAGAAATTTATGAACCTAAGAGAAAAAGTTGTACAAATGATGGAAATTACTCCAGCAACCACATTTGAGTTGGGTCAGGAGCCTCTCAAGGCAGATCATTTTCACATTATCATCAATCGGACACTCACTCTAATCGAGAATGCTAGTAGTATACGAGGGAGTTACGGTGTGTGACCGAGCAACGGAAGGCCAATCAGAACTAGTCTAGTAGAAAAGATCTCCCAAGCCTTACCAACGCTCTCACCATCTTGCTCATGAGGTTGATGTTAATCATCGTACAAATTGACGAACTCACTCACCTTCTAGGGAGCCCCAAGACTCGTCCAAAGCTTGACAAGAGGTGGATTAGGAGAAAAATAAAGATAAAAAGGCAAAGGCTAGATTGATTCCAAGGGAATGACCCACATGATTCGGAAGATCCAATAGATGGAGACTCCACTTGGGATAAAAGGCTAATAGATGAAGATTGAAAAGTTATGGTGTTAGCACTAGCCGGGGAAGTGGAAGCTGTTGGTTGCTACTTGAAATATCGTACCGGTTCCCCTGTACAAAAATTTTGTACAAGTCCCGAACTTTTCCTAACAACCTATTGTGTTCTTTAGAAATTAAATTTGGAATCGCAAATAGAACTTACCATTATTGATTCCAAATTCAACTTATCTATTCTTAGAGGTTTAGACTTGGATCGCAAACAATGCTTAACATTATTAATCCAAATCCACCCATGTTACAAATTTAATTAAATATTTATTTCAGAGATCGGCTTCCAGGTTAAACATGGCGAGGCACTAGGCCTTCTTGGGTATGAGATCATCCAACACTTCCTAGACAAAGCCTTTCAACGAAATTCAATATTTAATCTCCTTACAGTAACCCTAGGTTTAACCATTAAGAGCAATCGAATCACAAGATCGAAAAACAAAATAAACACAAAATCGAATCATAAATCCGAAACCTAGAATCGTTAGCCTCTTATGTTTGGTATTTCAAAATCCATACAAAAGATGAACTAGTTATAATATGGAAATAAAACTAGTTATATCTTTTGTAGCTTATAGACCTCATGATCTTCTGTCGTATTCCTCTTCTTATCTTGGACGTCGTGTGGGCGACGATCTACCAAGATGAGAATCCACCCAAGCCTCCTTCTTCTCCTTGCAAGTTTCGGCCACCAACAATCTCCTAGAGATGAAGAATTTCGGCCACCAACCAAGCTCCAAGGGATGCTAAGAAACAATCTCTCCTTCTTCCTCTAATAAGATCCAGCCACCAACAACTCCTAGAGATGAGATGTCGCCAGCCACCAAGGAAGAAGAATAGGGAAAGAAGAGGGCCGACCACCACCAAGGAAGAAAGGAGAGGAATAATAGATGTGTTTTCTCATAGGGCAACCCTCCCTCTCTTTTATAATCCTTGGTCATGGCAAATAAGGAAAGTTTTAAATATAATTAAAACTTCCTTATTTTCCTTGCCAATGACTAAAAAGGAAAATTTAATTAAAACTTTTTTTTAATCTTTCAATGGCCGACCACATCATGTGCACTAAACAAGGCAAGTTTTAAATATAAAATTAAAACTTTCTTATTTGTTTCCGAAAATTTTTAAAATAAAAATTCCTATTTTAAATTCCCTTCATGGTTGGTTATAAAAGGAAACTTTTATAAATTAAAATCTCCCTTTTAAAACATGTGGATGATTACAATTAAGGAAAGTTTTCTCCAAAAATTAAAATCTTCCTTTTAACTACAAATAAGGAAAGATATCAAACCTTTCTCTTAATCCTTTGTAGAAACTATAAAGGGAAAGATTTAATTTTTAAAACTCTCTTTTAAAATCATGGTTTCCACATAAGGAAAGATTTTAAAAATAAACTCCCTTTTATTTTTTATGTGGCCGGCCACCTAAGCTTGGGCTCCAAGCTAGGCCGGCCACATCTTAATCACATCCAAGGCTTGGTTTCGTCGGCCCTTGCTTGGGCTCCAAGCTTGGCCTGGCCGACCACCTAAGAATGGGTAAGAAGGTGGGCTTTAGGTGGATATAAGACTTTATAATTAAGAGGCTACGACAGGGACTGAGAGGAGGAATTGGTTTTGGTCTCCCGATGAACTTAGCTTCCCGTGTTCGCCCCGAACACCCAACTCGAGTTCATCAATAATAACTCATACCACTAAAGAGTTATTACTGAACTACCGCACCAATCCCATATTACTATATGGACTCCTTCTTATCATGAGTGTGTTAATCTCCCTGTGTTTAAGAAATCGAATGTCCACTAATTAAATGAGTTACTGACAACTCATTTAATTAATATCTAACTCCAAGAGTAGTACCACTCAACCTTATTGTTATGTCGGACTAAGTCCACCTGCAGGGTTTACATGACAATCCTTATGAGCTCCTCTTGGGGACATCATCAACCTAGATTGTAGGACACAGTTTCCTTCTATAATCAACAACACACACTATAAATAATATTATTTTCCAACTTATTCGGCCTATTGATTTATCGAACTAAATCTCACCCATTGATAAATTAAAGAAATAAATACTAAATATATGCGGTTATTATTATATCAGGATTAAGAGCACACACTTCCATAATAATAAAGGTCTTGTTCTTTTATGCAGTCAGTATAAAAAGAAACTACCTTAAATGTGTTGGTTGCTACTCGGAAAACCTATAGGTTCCACTGTACAAAAAATTTGTACAAAGGTCTGAACCTTTTCCTAGCTACCATGTGTTCTTTTAAATTAAATTTTGGATCGCCTGCGGAACTTAACACGTTTGATCCAAAACTTAATCTATTTGTTCTTTTAGGTTTTGACTTGGATCTCCTGCGGAACTTAACACGTTCGACCCAAGTCTCCTTAAGTTATTAATTCCATTAAATATTAATTTCCATAATTGGTTCCCAGTACTGACGTGGCGAGGCACATGACCTTCTTGGATATGGGAGCAACCACCACCGACTAGACAAAACCTTTTATAGAAAGCTAATATTTAATTTCCTAAAATAACTTTAGGTTAACCAAAGAGAACAATCAAATCACAAGGAAAAGAAAAAAAAAACAAAAGAACACAATATCGAAAAACATATTCGAAATTCTAGAACGTAAGCCTCTTGTATTTGGTATTATTTCCATAAATAACTAGCATGATGCGGAAAGAAAAATTACTAGTTATACCTTGTAGAAAAACCTCTTGATCTTCTACCGTATTCCTCTTCTAACCTCGGACGTTGTGTGGGCAACGATCTTCCGAGATGAGAAACCACCAACCACCTTATTCTCCTCCTAGCTAGGTTCGGCCACAAAGGAAAAGCTTCACCAAGGAAGAAAACCAAAACACTAACCAAGCTCCAAGAGATGCTATCTTTCTCTCCTTCTTCTTCTTCTTCTCCGAGTAGTATCCGGCCACCACAAGAGCTCCAAAGGAAGAGAAGGGTTCAGCCACCACAAGAGGAAGAGAGGGAGAGGATGGCCGGCCACACCAAGGAACAAAAGAGGGAGAGAAATAATAGATGTTGTGTCTCATGAAGTCACCCTCACCCCTTCTTTTATATTCCTTGGCCTAGGCAAATTAGGAAATTTAATTACAATAAAATTTCCTTAATTTCCTTGACATGATTTAATTGAGAAAAATAAAATAAAATTTCCCAATTAAATCTACATTGGCCGACCACATCATTGGAGAACAAATTGGACAAGTTTCAATTAACAATTAAAACTTCCTAATTTGTTTCCGGAAATTTTAAAAATTAAAATTTCTCTTTAAAAATCTCTACATGGTTAATAAAAGAAATTTCTATAATTTTAATTTTATCAACATGTGAATAATTTTTAAAGAGAAAATAAAATATCTCACCAATCTACAAATAAGGAAAGAGATCTAATCTCTTCCTTTAATCTTTTATAAATTTTACAAGAGAGATAATTTAATTTTAATTCTCTTTAATAAATTATTTCTTCCACATAATAAAAATTAAAATTAAAATTATTTTTAATTTATTTTGGCCGGCCCCACTAGCTTGGGTTCAAGCTAGGGTCGACCACCCAATCTTATACCTAGGCCGACCCTAGCTTGTTTCCCAAGCTTGGCCGGCCCCCTATTGGGTGGGTATAGAAGGTGAGTATAGGTGGGTATAGAACTCTACAAATAAGAGGCTACGATGGGACCGAGAGGAGGAATTGGTTTTGGTCTCCGATAAAATTAAGCATCCGTGTTCGCCCGAACACACAACTTAATTTATCAATGATAATTCATTCCACTAGAGAACTATCATTGAACTACCGCACCAATCCCAAATTACATTTTTGGGCTCCTTCTTATTATGAGTGTGTTAGTCTCCCTGTGTTTAAGATATCGAATGTCCACTAATTAAGTGAGTTACTGACAACTCATTTAATTAATATCTAAGTCCAAGAGTAGTACCACTCAACCTTATCGTCATGTCGGACTAAGTCCACCTGCAGGGTTTAACATGACAATCCTTATGAGCTCCTCTTGGGGACATTATCAACCTAGTATCTCTAGGACACAGTTTCCTTCTATAATCAACAACACACACTATAAGTGATATCATTTCCCAACTTATCGGGCTTATTGATTCATCAAACTAAATCTCACCCATTGATAAATTAAAGAAATAAATATCAAAAATATGTGTTTGTTATTATATTAGGATTAAGAGCACACACTTCCATAATAACCGAGGTCTTTGTTCCTTTATAAAGTCAGTATAAAAGAAACGACCTCAAATGGTCCTACTCAATACACTCTGAGTGCACTAGTGTAATTATATAGTCAAGATAAACTAATACCTAATTACACTACGACCTTCTAATGGTTTGTTCCTTTCCATTCTGGTCATGAGCTACTGTTTATAATTTATAAGGTACTGATAACATCATCTTCTGTATGTGACACCACATACTATGTTATCTACAATATAAATTAAATGAACAACTACAAACAAATGTAGATAATTTGACCAAATGTGATTCTTTATTCAAAACAAATGTTTACAAAAGCTTAGGCTTTCAGTATACACTCCAACAATCTCCCACTTATACTAATACTAATCTAACCTCTAACATACTGTCGACCATTCGCTACGTCCTCTCTGGTGAAGGAGTAGGATCCTGCATTCGTTATAGCGATGCAATCTTGGCGATGACAACTTCTCCTCGCTTCACGATATCTCTTATCAGGTGGTACTTGCGCTCTATATGTTTACTTGCCTTATGAGCTCGTGGTTCCTTCGAGTTTGCAACTGCACCACTATTATCACAATAAATTGTGATGATTTTGGGCAAACCAGAATCACATCTAAGTCCATTAGAAAGTTCCCGACCCATACGCTTCTTTAGAGCCTCGAGGCTGCCATATACTCAGCTTCCATGGTTGAGTCAAACGCATTTCGCTTAACACTCCTCCATGAAATGGCTCCACCTCCTAAAGTAAACACATAGCCCGATGTAGACTTACTGTTATCCCTATCCGATTGGAAATCAATCCGTGTAACCACAGGGAGTAGATCGTCTGGCAGTAAACTAGCATATAATCTCTAGTCCTTCTCGGTACTTTAATATATGCTTTACCGCATCAATGTCCTTGTCGAGGTTACTCGATGTCTGTGACCATGCCTACTGAAAACAAATATCAGGTCTCGTACATAGCATTGCATACATTAGGCTTCCTACACAATAAGGAACCGCTTTCATGTCCTCTATCTCTTCGACGTCTTGAGACATCTCTTTAGAAAGAGCTACTCCATGTCTAAAGGTAAGAAACCTTTCTTGGAATCCTTGCATGCTAAAGCGAGCAAGGATTGTATCTATATATGAAGCTTGGAGACACAACATTCTTTTCTTACGATCCCTTATTACTTTGATCCCAAGAATTTGTGCACAATCTCTAAGTCCTTCATATCAAATTGTTTGGACAACCATACCCTTCTTCGATAATACCTTGACATTGTTGCCAATTAACAAAATATCATCTCGTATAGTACAAGAAATACCACCACGTTTCCGTTACACTTCTTATATACAAGACTCATCCGGACTTTGAATAAATCCATATGACTGGATTACTTCATTAAACCGGATGTTCCAAGATCTTGAAGCTTGCTTTAGTCCATAAATGGACCGATTGAGCTTGCACACTAGATGCTCTTTGCCTTTTCAATGAACCCAGGTTGCTTCATATGGATGTTCTCTTCAAGACTTCCATTAAGGAAAGTCTTGACATCCATTTGCCAAATCTCATAATCCATATGAGCAAGAATGGATAAGAGTATCCGGATAGACTTAAGCATGGCCGGTGAAAAGGTCTCCTCATAATCGATTCCCTCTTTGAGTGTACCCTTCGCAACAAGCCTAGCTTTGAAGGTTTCTACCTTCCGTCATCCCTCTTTTCCTTTTGTAGATCCACTTGCATCCAACGGCTTTTACACAATCGGTGGTTCTACAAGCTCCCGCCTTATTAGAGTACATAGACTCTATTTCGAATTCATTGCCTTTTGCCAAGATGCTGCATCTATATCTTGGAGTGCTTCATCATATGTTCGTGGATCGGGTTCATGTTTCCAGGGATCAAGTCCAAGACTCTCCCAAAACATGAATCTCTCGGGTTGCCTTACAACCCTCCCACTCTGACGAGGCATTGTCCGTGGTTGTGTATCATGTGTGACACGTGTTGCGTCTCTTGTGGTACTTCATCTTGTACTATTGTACTCAAGTAGACGTGTCCTCTAAGTTCTTCTAAAACAACTTTTCTGGGCTTGTGATCCATTATATAGTCTTCTTCTAAAACTGGGCATTGGTGCTAACAATGACCTTCGATCTTTAGGACTATAAAATAAACCACCTTTTGTTCCTTTGGGATATCCTACAAACACGCGAACTTCTGCAGATTCTAACTTATCAAGATCTGGTTTCAGCACATGTCTTGGACTACCCCAATCCGAATATGTCTTAGACTGTTTTCGGCCATTCCATAATTCTATGGGAGTAGAAGAAACCGATTTAGAAGGTACTAAGTTCGTAATGTATCTGCTGTTTCCGAGCATATCCCAAACGAATTTGGTAATTCGAATAACTCATCATCGATCTAACCATCTCCATAAGAGTCATATTCCTTCGTTCGCTACACCATTCTATTGGGGTGTTCCAGTGCATAATTGGGATTAAATCTCAACCTCGATAAGTAATTCCTAAACTCTCCTAAGAGGTATTCGCCACCACGATCAGATCGTAGTGTCTTGATACTTTACCTAATCGTTTCTCCACATCGCTTGTATTCTTTGAACTTATCAAAGCACTCGGACTTTGGCGCATTAGGTAAATGTATCCGTATCTTGAATAATCGTCTATGAAAGAGATAAAATATTCAAAACCTCCTCTTGCTTGGACAGACATAGGACCACACAAATCAGAGTGAACCAATTCTAACACTTCTTTGGCTCTATACCCCTTGGCCTTGAATGACCTCTTGGTCATTTTTCCTTCTAAGCAGGATTCACAAGTTGGAAAATTTTCCAACTCTAATGAACTCAAAAGTCCATCGGCTATAAGCCTCTGAATCCTACTTAAGTTAATATGACCAAGCCTTAGATGCCAAAGATATGCTTGGTTCATTTCCGAAGGTTCTTTTCTCTTATTAGAATTAGAAGATGAGTTATAAATTTCCATGTTTTGCTTTGTGGAAGAAATTGGATTTAAAGTATACAAATTGCCAACTAATGCACCAGAACAGATAATCACTTTATTTCTTTTAATAACTACATCGTTACTGAAAGAAACTGAATATCCATCTAAAAACAGTTTAGAAACTGAAATTAAATTCTTTCTAAAACTGGGTACATAAAGATAATTTCTTAAAACCAAATTTTTATTTCTACTAAAAGATAAGTAGACGTCTCCCACTACAACAGCTGCCACCTTAGTAGCATTGCCCATGTAGACGGTAATCTCCCCTTCAGATAGTCGTCGGGTTTCCTGGAACCCCTGCAAGGAATTGTAGACATGATCAGTGACTCTCGTATCTACACACCAGGTGCTGGTAGATAACACCGCTAAACATGTTTCAACAACTAGAGCATGAGATATACCTTTGTTTTGGTTCTTACGAGGACAGTCCGCCTTCCAATATCCTGCCTGCTTGCAGATGAAGCACTTGCCCTTCGGCTTCTTCACTCCAGCTTTAAATCCCGTACTCTGAGATTTATTCACTTTCTTTGCTGAGCCAGCTTGTTTCTTCTTCTTCTTTCCTCTCGGTTTAGAAGTAGAACCATTTTCAGCAAAGTGAATTTGAGAATTGTGACGAAATAATCCTTCTGCTGCTTGAAGTTCTGTCAGTAGTTCCCCTAATGAATAAATCCTTTTATTCATATTATAGTTCAGGCGGAACTGCTCAAAACTTCTAGGTAGCGTTTGGAGGATCATATCGATCTGGGTTTCCCCATCAATTTCTCCTCCAAGGATCTATATCTCGTTCATATAAGCCATCATCTTTAGGATATGATCCCTTACAGGAGTACCCTTTGTTGGTGCAACCTTAGGTCATGGTTGACCTGGTTGACCTGACTCGAGTTGACCTAACTTGAGTTGTGTTTTGATGTTTGATGATGTTTGACGAGAAGAGAGTTGTATTCTTGATGTTTGACAAGAATAGGTGTTTGGGAGATTATAGGTGCAACCTTAGGTCAAGATTGACCATGGTTGACCTGAAAAGTCCAAGTATGGAGACTTGGCACTGGAAAAGTCCAAGCAGGGAGCTTGGCACGCGAAAAGTCCAAGTATGGAGACTTGGCACTGGAGAAGTCCAAGCAGGGAGCTTGGCACGGGAAAAGTCCAAGCAGAGAGCTTGGCACGAGGGAAAGACCTAACTGGGAAGTTAGGCAGGTAGAAAGTCCTGGTAAGTGAAACCAGGCAGTGGGAAAGTCCTAACTGGGATGTTAGGCAGTGTGGAAAGTCCTGGTGAGTGAAGTCAGGCAGTGGGAAAGTCCTAACTGGGATGTTAGGCAGTTGGAAAGTCCTGGTGAGTGAAGCCAGGCAGTGAGAAAGTCCTAACTGGGATGTTAGGTAGTGTGGAAATCCTGGTGAGTGAAGTCAGGCAGTGAGAAAGTCCTAACTGGGATGTTCGGGGATGATCGGACATCTGGTGTTGAGGAAAGTCCAAGTAGGTCAAAGGGATTGACCGGACACTTGGCGAGGAATTCTAGCAGGTCAAGGGAGTGACCAGATGCTAGGGATGAAGTACCAATAGGTCAAGGTTGACCGGATATTGGTTTGGAAGGTTTGGGACTTGGTTTGGGCAAAAACCAAGCTCTGGATCGGTCTGCAGACCGATCCAGTGATACGTTTGTGTATCTGATCGGTCCGGTGACCGATCAGATAACAAACAGAAGGCTGTGGGCTTACTGATCGATCCCCGGTCTGGAGACCGATCGGAGTCCCGATTTCAGTGGCTGGATCGGTCCGGGACCGATCAGATTCCACCGAGAGTTGGGCAACTCTCTGAAGCTTCGATCGGTCGGGGACCGATCGGCCTGATCGGTCCCCACGATCGAGGTCGGTGGGTCAGTCTAGCCGTTGCGTAGCAGCGCTAGTTTCGCCGTGTCTTCTTCGCGGTATAAAGGGGTGATGCGATACTACTTCTTCTTCTTTTCTACGAGAACTTTTGTTCTTCACCTTCTGAAGCTTCGCTTCAACGAGCTTTGATTGAGTCTCGCCTCCAAGCTTCAGCGTGAGCTTCTCGTCGACCACTGCGCGCTTTGGGTTGTGAGTTCTTCACCTCCAGTCGACAAGAAAGCAAGCAATTGGTAGAGTGCTATTGTATTCATATTGTATTGCTTCTCTTACTGTTCTTTTACTCTTTGTTTGCTGTTGCAAACGTTTGTGGCGAGGTTTCTCCACCCACAAGGAGTATATTGTATTAGCCGGTTCTCCGGGGACTCATCCACCGACGGATTGACTGGACTCGTCCACCTTACGGACACGCCGAGGAGTAGGAGCCCTAATCTCCGAACCTCGTTACATCCTTGTGTTAAGGTTTGGTTTTTCTTCTCTTTCGTTTCTTTGTATTTTCCGCTGTGCTAACTTTGATTTGTAGAAAGAAACGAGTAATTTGGGGCGGCTATTCACACCCCCCTCTCTAGCCTCCGTACGAAGGATCCTAACGAGTGGTATCAGAGCGAGGCCGCTCTTCGACGGATCAACACCCGGGGGAGCACGGGCTAAAGATGGATCTCTATGGAGAAGATGTCACGATTCAACCTTTCTACGAGTCTCACGACAACTTCACATATTGGAAGGTAAGGATGATGTATTTTCTTAGGACTAATATGTTAAATTGGTTTTGTGTACAAGAAGGGTTTTCCCCTCCGATGGATGAGGAAGGAAAACCTATCAAGAAGAAGGAGTGGACGAAAGAGCAAATCCGACAATCCGAAATCAATGACGAGGTAACAAAAATTATTGAATTTGCTTTACCTAATAATGTTTTGTGCAAGATAGATAGGTACAACAACGCCAAGGAATTGTGGAACAATTTGGCAAAATTCCATGAAAAGGAGCCTAGTGAGCCAAGTAGCTCACATCGTGGAGGTGAGGAATTAGAAGTTGAGGGCTACTCAACATCTAAAGAAGAAAAGGAGGTGAGTTCTTCTTCAAGATCGAAGCACGAAGAAGAAGCTTCTACCTCCGGGAGGGATGAAGAAGAGAGCATCCATCCATCCTCAACCCTAGGTAACTCAAACACTTTAAGTTCAAGTAAATTGCATATAATGTGTTTTGAGTGTAGGGAATTTGGACATTACAAGAGTAAATGTCCAAAGAAGATTAAGAAGACTCCACCGGCGCCAAAGATCAAGGAAGTCGGAGTCCCAAAACGCAAGGGCAAGGAGCACGTGGTGTGCTTCCAATGCAAGCAACGGGGACACTATAAGAGTCAATGTCCAAGGGGGAGGCAATCTCACAAGGACAAAAGACCAAGCACATGTAAAGGGGGAGCGAAGGCAAACCCTAAGGTATCCTCTAAGGTTCATTCTTGCACTTCTAATAAGATACATGCTAGTAGTCTTATTGCAATTGTCAAGAATGATAAGCATGTTAACACTAAAAATCAATACATGTGCTTAGGTGCTAAACATGTCAACCTAGATAGGGATACTACTAGGAATGCTAACCCTAGGATTAACACTTCTAAGGTTAAGGAAAACCTAGGTAGAAACCCTAAATCAACTATACACATGCCTAGGAACACCTCAAGAAAGAATGATAATTCAAAACTTGAGGTATTAGAGAAAGAAAATCAAGTCTTGAGGTCAAGACTTGACTCTCTAGAAAAGGCTCTTAAGGATTTGACTCTAGGATCTAGGGGTCAAAAACCCAAGTCCAAGGACAAGAAAGGTTTGGGTCACAAACCTAAGTCCCAATTGGTCAAGCCCACTTATCATAATGTTTCATTCGATTATGGAACAAAACCTAGGGCTAGGAAGACCATTACCAAGGTCACAAGGGAAGTCACCCCTATAGTTGACCTTGATGAGACCCAAATGACCAAGGCTTTAAAGCCTAAGAGGGTCATTAGGAGGGTTGCTAGGGAAGTTATCCCTAGTGAATATTTAGTGAACCCAATGAGCTCTAATAGGTATTGAGTTCCTAGGAGCATCTTCTCTACCCCATAGATGGGTTAGAGAGTGTCAACTCCGATTAGAAGAGTAGTTAATCCAACTTTGAGGAAATTGACACTCAAGGAGCATTTTCAAGGTTTTGAGAACTTTTGAAAATGAAATGGAATTATCATTTACTCCTTTGAAGAGTTAAATGTGCCTAAAGATTGGAAATTTTATTTTTAATCTCAATTGGCACAATTTGGGAAAATCTAGAGAACTCTCGAGGAAAAATGAAACATGTCAAGTTTTGAGGATAAATTTGATCTTTAAGTGGCATGAATTAATCTAGAGTTCAAGAAGTGTCAAAATTAGGATTTTGGCATTTTTGGGGCAATCAAGGATTAAATTTTAGGTTAGCAAAGTGGTTAAGAATACTTAGATAGGTAATCTAGGTATATTTATTTATGCTAAATCTTGCCATGATTGTTTGCCCTCACATGTCATGACATCATGTTTAGTTTCATTATCATTTGAAATGTCATGATAATGCTTAGGCTAGTTTATATGTCATGCTTTATTTAAGTTTTCAAACTTTATGCCATGACATCATGACATTGGCACATGTTTTTACTTATGATATCATTATATGCCATGTCATCATCTCTTGCATTATAATCAATGAAATTGATTTAAGGACAAACATATAATTTGATATTGAGATCAAATTGGTGTTTAGAAAATGCATGAGAACTTAGCCTAAGTTGATCTAAGTCCATATCTCACATCAAATTGACTTGCATGTGGTTTGATACACCCTAGATGTGTGTGAGATATTAGGATCATGAGTTAGGATCAAGGTGCATAGTCCTTGTACCTAGATGACCCTAATTCAAGAAATTAAAGATCATAGGGAAAGCTTGTGTACAAGTCATGTACATCTAGCCCTAAGATTATGGTCCTAAATTCAAATGGTTTTAAAAGCATTTTAAAATTGATTTGAAAAACCTTGATGAAGCTTTCCTAGTGATAGCATTCATCATTGAACATTGTGATACAAAGTTGAGTTAAACTTGAACTATTTCAAAGTTTTTGAACTTTGTATCAAGATTTGAAAATGGAAGTTATTTTCATCGAAAATTATTTTTCAATGATAATGTATGTTATGAGGAATGTATCCTCAAAATTTTACAATTTTTAAAATTTTTTGTGATTTTCTAGAGGTTTCTGAATTTCGGGAGAAGAAATCAGAAATCTGATATCAGACTTGTGGACCGATCAGGAGGTTGCCTGATCGGTCCAGGGGATGCTGGATCGGTCACTGTGACCGATCCAGGGAATCCCTGATCGGTCACCAAATGCTGATTTCAGTCTGTTGTCTGAAAGTTCAGCTAGAAGTTGGGTTTTGTGGATTTCTAAAGGTGTGGAACTCACAAAGACATTGTTGGTGCAATGGTCAAGGGGGAGTTGCCCTTTAGGGGGAGTTTTACCTAATTATCAAGGGGGAGTTTTTACTCCTTAAGACTTTTGAGGATTAGTGATATGGGATTATCACTAAGTTGATTGTTGAGTTTAGTATCAAGGGGGAAATTAAGAGTTCCTATGAAGGGTATGGGACTTTCATTAGGAAGAAACTCTTGGCCTTGATACCCTCCTTTTTCTTTTTGATGTGTTCATTGGAGAATTATTGGAGAACCCAAGTTAGGTTATCGGGTTAACCTAAGCTAGGGGAGGAATGTCAAGGAATGTTCGAGGAAGAACATTGGAATTCTTTTTGATGTGTGTCAAAAAGGGGGAGAATTATTGGAGAACCCAAGTTAGGTTATCGGGTTAACTTAAGGGGAGAATGTCCAGAGAATGTTCAAGTAAAGAACAGTGGACATTGGAAGATGGTTGGAAAACCTAAGTTAGGTTATCGGGTTAACCTAACTTGATTTTGGATTTTGTCAAACATCAAAAAGGGGGAGATTGTTGGTGCAACCTTAGGTCATGGTTGACCTGGTTGACCTGACTCGAGTTGACCTAACTTGAGTTGTGTTTTGATGTTTGATGATGTTTGACGAGAAGAGAGTTGTATTCTTGATGTTTGACAAGAATAGGTGTTTGGGAGATTGTAGGTGCAACCTTAGGTCAAGATTGACCATGGTTGACCTGAAAAGTCCAAGTATGGAGACTTGGCACTGGAAAAGTCCAAGCAGGGAGCTTGGCACGCGAAAAGTCCAAGTATGGAGACTTGGCACTGGAGAAGTCCAAGCAGGGCGCGGGAAAAGTCAAGCAGGAGCTTGGCACGAGGAAAGACCTAGCGGGAAGTTAGGCGGTAGAAAGTCTGGTAAGTGAAACCAGGCGGTGGGAAAGTCCTAACGGGATGTTAGGCAAGGTGAAAAGTCCCGTGAGTGAAGCCGGGAAGTCCTAACTGGATGTTAGGCGGTTGGAAAGTCCCGGTGAGTGAAGCGATGAGAAGATCCTAAGCGAGGAAGGGCGGCGGCGTGGGAAATCCACGGTGAGTGGTGAAGACAGAGGAGGGAAAATCCAGATGGATCGGGATGATCGGACATCGGTGTTGAGGAAAGTCCAAGTAGGTCAAAGGGATTGACCGGACACTTGGCGAGGAATTCTAGCAGTCAAGGGTGATCGGATGCTAGGAATGAAGTACCAATAGGTCAAGGTTGACCGGATATTGGTTTGGAAGGTTTGGGACTTGGTTTGGGCAAAAGCCAAGACCTGGATCGGTCTGCAGACTTCTGATCGGTCTGGTGACCGATCGGATAACAAACAAGCCATCATGGTTCTCCGATCGGGGACCGATGGAGCCCCGGACCGATCGTGACCGATCGGGGGGCATCGATTCTCACGAGAGTTGGGCAACTCTCTGAAGCCTCGATCGACCGATCATGCCTGATCGGTCCCCACGACGATCGTCACCATCATCAAGCCCGATTGGTCCGTCCGCGCCAGTGAGCAACGGCTAGTTTCGTGTCTTCTTTGCGGTATAAAGGGGTGCCGCGATACTACTTCTTCTTTTCTACGAACTGTTCTTCACAAGCACGCTCCGAGCTTTGATTGAGCTCACCTCCGAAGCTTCGCGTCGACCAGCTGCTGCGTTTGGGTTGTGAAGTTGCTGCTTCACCTCCAGTCGACAAGAAAGTAAGCAATTGGTAGAGTGCTATTGTATTCATATTGTATTGCTTCTCTTAATGTTCTTGTACTCTTTGTTTGCTGTTGCAAACGTTTGTGGCGAGGTTTCTCCACCCACAAGGAGTATATTGTATTAGCCGGTTCTCTGGGGACTCATCCACCGACGGATTGACTGGACTCGTCCACCTTACGGACACGCCGAGGAGTAGGAGCCCTAATCTCTGAACCTCGTTACATCCTTGTGTTAAGGTTTGGTTTTTCTTCTCTTTCGTTTCTTTGTATTTTCCGCTGCGCTAACTTTGATTTGTAGAAAGAAACGAGTAATTTGGGGCGGCTATTCACACCCCCCTCTCTAGCCTCCGTACGAAGGATCCTAACACCCTCTTGCATGGTGGCTGTCATTATATTTCTCATAGCTTCTTGTCTAGAAGCCCTATCCTGATGACCAAAGAGCTCCTTGAGATTGTTCATAATATCATAAGCTGTTGGTAAATCTTGATGCTGATGTTGCAATACATTTGACATTGAAGCCAAAATGTAATACCGCACCATCTCATCTGCCTTTACCCATCTCTTATGATATTCAATCTCCTCTTGGGTAGATTCACAAGGTGCATTCACAAGGTTCGACAAGATAAATTTATAGCTTTCGAACAATGTAACAATGCCTGTGTTCCTTTCAATCTATGTAATTAGGTCCAGAAGTCTATTTTGTGTTCAGATCGAATTGAAAGTCATCCTAAAATTTCAAATAACTTTAAATTTAGAATAATATTGATTCCTCAAACAATACTATTTTAAATTAACCAACACCTCATAACACCGTGGATTTTGTATGTCACGTTAGTGTGGACGTACAAATTCAACATTTGTAAAAGGAGGGTTTTAACCCATTAATTTTATTATCTTGTCAACTTTTTTGACAAATAAAATTAATAGTTGGTATTATTTGGTCACACAAATAATAGTAGTGACTCCGTTGGGAGGATACTATTAGATGTGTCTAAGTGTATATCATTACTTGACACTAAGTCCATTAATAAGATTATGCTCCTTGGGGAAGATCACACGCTCTTAATTAATTTCCTATAGTCATCCAAAATGGAAGTTCGTTAGTGATCCACAAACAAGCTCATCCGTATGGAGGGCACCTGAGAGCCAACAGCAGTTTTTGCATCACTTACAAACCAGAATGGAGACCATGGGATTTATTTAAAATCCCTCTCCCACTTAGTTATTTATAAATGAGGAATTTTAACTATGCTAGCCTACTAAACTTGTAAACTAACATGCACACACAGCACAATATAAAAGCAATAAATAGAAAATTTAATTTTCAACTATTATGGCTTTTATCTCTAGTTGTTCTCCGTGTGTTGTCATCCCAAGCTACTGCCATATTTGGCCACCGCCACCGGATCTAGCTGTCGCATCCATCTTGCTCCTAGTTCCGCTGCGCCTCTGGTCCTAAGAAGGTTCCACGCTTTGCAAGATTCGATCCGCGACATAAATAGAATTTTACATTTTTGATCCTATATTCCATAAAAGGAATGTACATGTATCTAGATCAAAAATAAAATCCTAATAAAACTAAATACAGCTCCTGCTATATTTTAATACAATCATGCACACACATATAAATGCCCTTGACATGTCCAAGGGTCCAATCACACACATAATTAACTAAAAGCCATAATAGTTGGATCCTGCATCTACAAAGTTAGCACATCCTACTATTAACCTGCCTAAATTATGCATGACATGTGCATAATTAATCTAATACCAAATACACAGAGGCAAAACCCTAGCTCTGATACCAATTGTTGGTTGCTACTCGGAAAACCTATAGGTTCCACTGTTCAAAAATTTTGTACAAAGGTCTGAACCTTTTCCTAGCTACCATGTGTTCTTTTAAATTAAATTTTGGATCGCCTGCGGAACTTAACACGTTTGATCCAAAACTTAATCTATTTGTTCTTTTAGGTTTTGACTTGGATCTTCTGCGGAACTTAACACGATCGATTAAGTCTCCTTAAGTTATTAATTCCATTAAATATTAATTTCTATAATTGGTTCTGACGTGGCGAGGCACATGACCTTCTTGGATATGGGAGCAACCACCACCGACTAGACAAAACCTTTTATAGAAGCTAATATTTAATTTCCTAAAATAACTTTAGGTTAACCAAAGAGAACAATCAAATCACAAGGAAAAGAAAAAACAAAAGAACACAATATCGTAAAACATATTCGAAATTCTAGAACGTAAGCCTCTTGTATTTGGTATTATTTCCATAAATAACTAGCATGATGCGGAAAAAAATTACTAGTTATACCTTGTAGAAAAACCTCTTGATCTTCTACCGTTCTTCTAACCTCGGACGTTGTGTGGGCAACGATCTCCGAGATGAGAAACCACCAACCACCTTCTTCTCCTCCTAGCTAGGTTCGGCCACAAAGGAAAAGCTTCACCAAGGAAGAAAATCAAAACACTAACCAAGCTCCAAGAGATGCTAGCTTTCTCTCCTCCTTCTTCTTCTTCTCCGAGTAGTATCCGCCACCACAAGAGCTCCAAAGGAAGAGAAGGGTTCGCCACCACAAGAGGAAGAGAGGGAGAGGATGGCCGCCACACCAAGGAACAAAAGAGGGAGAGAAATAATAGATGTTGTGTCTCATGAAGGAACCCTCACCCTTCTTTTATATTCCTTGGCCTAGGCAAATTAGGAAATTTAATTACAATAAAATTTCCTTAATTTCTTGACATGATTTAATTGGAAAAATAAAATAAAATTTCCCAATTAATTCTACATCGACCACATCATCGAGAACAAATAAGTTTCAATTAACAATTAAAACTTCCTAATTTGTTTCCGAAATTTTAAAATTAAAAATTTCTTTAAAATCTCTACATGGTTAATAAAAGAAATTTCTATAATTTTAATTTTATCAACATGTGAATAATTTTAAAGAGAAAATAAAATATCTCACCAATCTACAAATAAGGAAAGAGATCTAATCTCTTCCTTTAATCTTTATAAATTTTACAAGAGATAATTTAATTTTAATTCTCTTTAATAAATTATTTCTTCCACATATAATAAAAATTAAAATTAAAATTATTTTAATTTATTTTGGCCGCCCCACTAGCTTGGGTTCAAGCTAGGGCCGACCACCCATATACCATGCTTAGCTTGGCCGGCCCCTATTGGATGGGTATAGAAGGTGAGTATAGGTGGGTATAGAACTCTACAAATAAGAGGCTACGATAGGACCGAGAGGAGGAATTGGTTTGGTCTCCCGATAAAATTAAGCATCCCGACAACTTAATTTTATCAATGATAATTCATTCCACTAGAGAACTATCATTGAACTACCGCACCAATCCCAAATTACATTTTTGGGCTCCTTCTTATTATGAGTTAGTCTCCCTGTGTTTAAGATATCGAATGTCCACTAATTAAGTGAGTTACTGACAACTCATTTAATTAATATCTAAGTCCAAGAGTAGTACCACTCAACCTTATCGCCATGCGGACTAAGTCCACCCAGGTTTAACATGACAATCCTTATGAGCTCCTCTTGGGGACATTATCAACCTAGTATCTCTAGGACACCTTCTATAATCAACACACACACTATAAGTGATATCATTTCCCAACTTATCGGGCTTATTGATTCATCAAACTAAATCTCACCCATTGATAAATTAAAGAAATAAATATCAAAAATATGTGTTTGTTATTATATTAGGATTAAGAGCACACACTTCCATATATAAGATTGTTCTTTATAAGTCAGATAAAAGAAAAGCGACTCCACCTACAACAAAACAAACAACTAAGAGTTTCTGCTAACTTGTGCTTTATTAAGTTAGAGCTTTACGGATTTGTAACAACCCTTTCACTGATTTGTAAATACAACCAATACTATCTGTATGCTAGTGAATCAAGTTTTTTTTAGCGATATACATTTTACAACGGTTTTATAAACCGTTGTCTTTATCCGCGTTTTATCGGCTACACCACGCTTTTGAAAAACCGCTAATTGAATTTGGTCATTTCCCCTATTTTCTCTCCGCTATTTTCCTTTCCTCACTGTGTTTCCCGTGTTCCCAAACCTAAGCCATTTATCTTTCCCTCTCCTCATACGACGTTGCTCCCTCTCCTCATACGACGTTGCGCTCCTTCTAGTTTCCTAGTGAGCGGAGGTGTTCTTCAATGGGCTGCCGAAGATCCAGACGCACGGGAGGGAGAAACCATGACAATAGCGCACCGCCGGTGAAGGCGAAGACCATCGACGAACTGCACTCCCTGCAGAAGAAGAGGTCGGCGCCGAGCACCACCACCATTTGACGCCGACCATCAGCATCAGCGACAGTGCCCTCGAGTTTACCCATGTCCTCTACAACCTCTCCCTTGCCGGTATCTGCTCTCATCTCCTCTTCATCACTCAAATCATCACATTTCATTCTCATTGAAAGAATCATGAATTCCTTGTAGAACTCTACGAGCAAGCCATAAAACATGAACATGGATCATTCATAACATCGACAGGAGCCTTGGCTACCTTGTCCGGCGCGAAGACTGGCCGTTCGCCGAGGGACAAGTGCGTCGTCAAGGATGAAACCACTGCCAATGAGCTTTGGTGGGGAAAGTAAGTCCACACAACTAATTCATGATCCTTCCATTGATGATTCCTTCTCAAAATGTATGTGCACTATTCACGCAGAGGCTCACCGAACATAGAGATGGATGAGCACACCTTCCTAGTGAACAGGGAGAGGGCTGTCGATTACCTCAACTCTTTGGATAAGGTACACATGCAGATCAAGTGTTTGATGTAATTCCTCATAGATCCTAATATGTCATCTGAATGATACAAGGTATTTGTGAATTACCAATTCCTCAACTGGTATTTTAATTTTATATTATTTAAAATTAAAATTTTAGGATTTATGTAATCTAAACCTATACTGTGCATTTTAAGTGTTTCTCTCGATCTATTGTTTCTATTAAGATGAAATTAGCTCATTTAATTTCTTGGTATTATTGCTCAAACACTATATGCAGGCTACTCTTAGAGAAATCCATGCCTCTCTTCTCCAAAAGCATCTACATGAACATGAAGATGCAAAAGTAGAAAAGGAAGAGTTGCAGGATCCAGAGGGTAAATAACTTGGGAATTTAATTAACTTAGTTATCTGAACTTGTTTGAGTCCTATACTTATGCTGTAAGTTTATTATTATTATTAATATTATTATTTTTTTTTCTAGATTACAAGCATTATTCTCGTGAGAATGTAATTGAGGAAGCTGATGAACCCGAAGAACGGAAGAAGCAGGTTCATTCTCACCTCAACTCTTGCAAGGTGATGAAGACAATGATGCAATTGATCTTGAAGAAGACTGGGCTAAACTGGTAATGTGCCTCTCCTGCTGTTGCGCAACTTCTACTGTACATGCCATGGAATAAGCCTAGAATTCATCTCAACTTTTTGTTTTTATTCTTGATATTCCATGTTGAATCGTGTTGAGTTGGGCACTCCCGGCTTTTTGATTAATTCGTGTTTGGTTTGGCTGAATTGGAAGGACGAATTGCACATATCACCCAGTCAAATGGGATCAGTGACGGATTTTTGCTTATTCTGACAACCAATTTATTTGACTTTCTCCTTGTTGCATTACTTTCTGAATTGGGAGGCTTTTCAGAGTATGCTTAACTCATATTTCTAAATTGGGAGGCACATCAAGTGTTTAAATTTGGAACTGGCAAGTGCCCTATCAAACTCAACATGCACTTTGAACTGGAACCATTCATATTTTTTTGTCCTAATGTTTGCAAATTTCTTGCAGTGTTGGAAAATGTCGTTTTCGATGAACACACTAGGGAAGTAGACTACTCTGATAACTCTATTACAGGTGATTAACAAGATGAAACAAACTTCTTGAGTGAATTGGTATTGTGTGAAAGGGAATCTGGTTCAATGGAATTGTTGATGTTGCAGAGAACACTCGAGCTTCATATCCAATTGAGTATATTCCTAATGTTCGATTCATTTAATCATCACAATCGTTATGAGAACTTAAAATATATAGTGGATATGTGAGTACATATTTATTTTTTAATTAAGCATTTAATTTAATTTATTAATCATACGTCAACTCTTGTTGTACAAAGGAGCTTGAAATTGTTCAATTCGAATAAGCAAAGGAAAGGGAAAAAGAAGCCTATGTGGGAAGTCGTAAAAGTTTGTATATTATATATACACACATATGTTTACTTGTGATTAATTTAAAAATATTTAACTGTGCATTATTCGTTGATATTTTTTTGTTAACATAGGGTCCTTGACAACCTGATGCTAAACAATGTGAGTTTTATGTGATGAAATTTATGAGAGAAGTTATTGAAGGAAATGCTACCGGTGAGAAGGATTCACTTAGTTCAATGGTAATATTTGACATATTCTCAATTTTCTCAAATAATTTCTTTTATTTGACTTTGCTTCTTCATTACTGATTTTTTTTACTAATATAATCTGGTTTGTTAACAGTTCATGAAAACAATTTACTCCAACGAAGAAATTGACGAAGTGCGATCCGAATGGGCGGATTGCGTACTATACTATATTCATTACTAGGTATAAATTACTAGACTTCAAAAGATGGTTGAACGCTTTGTTTATGACTCCATGACTTATTGATTTTGATTCCTTAGTGCTAATAATTTGTTTGTTCACAGCTAGCTATCTCCTTTGCTCAATACTTCATTCTTGCATTTCTACCATGAGCAGAATTAGCTGACATTTTCCTTTTTTATTGCCTCTCTTTGTGGTCCAAAATTAATAATGGCTGGGTTGTGTGAGTAGCTTATTTAGTTGTTTCCGAATTATGCAAGGACTGACAATGTGGAAATTATCTCTTTGTGAATTGTTAGATGATGACCTTTTTGTATCTTATGAGTTGCTCTACAAATTTCTTGTTTGTACTCTCCTTATGGTTTCTGTCTATATGCCATGACTTAATCTTGTTTTTCCTCCTATAATTTATTATTTTTTCTTGTTTGTACTCCTCTCCTTATGTCAATTTGCAGCTCCTGACAACTTGTTACTTGCAAAATGGAAAAGCATATTATGCCTACCAGGTCTCAAAGGTAATGCAGTCTGGAAAATGGCACAGAAAATTACATGAATATTTTGTTTCAAGATGTTAATGGATGTAATGCGCTTTGCATGGATTCTATTGATCTTGGATGATAGTTCACTTAAATAATGTTAGCTGCATGTAGTGCTAATTATTTAATAAACTATGTTAAGCTAGGTATCACTGCTCCTAGTAGATTCCATGTACTGTTATTCTCTAATAAACATCTCTTTTTGTTTCCTTCATTTGGTTTGTTTTTGCCTTCTATGCACTACAGATTGGTTAATTACATTCTCCTTTTGGAATTCTGGAATTTGATAAGTTTTGTTAAATTTTCTCTTGCAGGTCGGGTAATTCGTGAGCCTTGAGTTTTTTTTATGCAAGAAGTGAGCTTTGTTAGGATGTAGCTTGCCTTGCTAATTTGTAAATTAAAAGCTATATGGAGAACAACAAATGGAAAACATGCATGTGATTTAATGTATATGGAGAGTAATGGAAAACATGTGTATTTTGATGAGTAACAACTCATTTTGTATATTTTTGTATATGTGGCTACAAGATGAATTATATATGGATGTTTATTTTGGATTTAATGTAGTAAATATTTAGTTTTGCATTGGTGGTTTGCTTATAGTAAAATAAGATTGGTTGTTTGGTATTAATGAGCATTAAAGACAACAGTTAAAAATATTGTAAAAACTAGGTAAACCACAACGAATTTTTTTTGTAAAAAGTGATAAAAGACAACGATTTTATCCGTTGTAAAATATATTAAAACTGTTGTTAAAAAAACAAAACGTGTCAAATATTATCTACCACAACAGTTTATATCTGTTGTAAAAAATGTCTACCACAACGGTTTATTTCTGTTGTTAAAATTATCTATCACAACGGTTTTAAAACGTTGTCGTATCCTTCGCAGCCAAATTTTGGGCATATAAACAACAACGGATAAAAACCGTTGTCAAATATCTACAAAGACAACGGATTCAAAACCGTTGTCGTAGGGCAATACATTCTACAACACCCTCAGTTACAACGATTTTTTTACCCTACGACAACGGATAATATCCGTTGTTGTTTGCAGTTTTTGTTGTAGTGTCAAATGGTCCTACTCAATACACTCTGAGTGCACTAGTGTAATTATATAGTCAAGATAAACTAATACCTAATTACACTACGACCTTCTAATGGTTTGTTCCTTTCCATTCTGGTCGTGAGCTACTATTTATAATTTATAAGGTACTGATAACATCATCTTCTGTATGTGACACCACATACTATGTTATCTACAATATAAATTAAATGAACAACTACAAACAAATGTAGACAATTTGACCAAATGTGATTCTTTATTCAAAACAAATGTTTACAAAAGCTTAGGCTTTCAGTATACACTCCAACAAAATGGTCATGCTCAATACACTCAGAGTGTATTAGTGTAATTTTATAGTCAAGATAAACTAATACCAAATTACACTACGACTATTCCAATGGTTTGTTTCTATCCATCTTAGTCGTGAGCTATTATTTATAATTTATAAGGAACTGATAACATGATCTTCTGTGTACCACACACTATGTTATCTACAATATAAATTAATTGAACAACTACACTTAGCATATAAATGTAGACATTTGACCAATATGATTCTTTATTTAAAAATAAATGTTTACAAAAGCTAGACTTTTAGTATACACTCTACAATCTCCCACTTATACTAAAAGACTATGCTGTCATAAATGCTGCCATACATCTGATTCCCATTCCTTTAACATGACGATCAAAAGCTTTCGCCGGAAGGGCCTTAGTGAAAGGATCTGTCAGGTTATCTGCTGATGCAATCTTGGCGACAACAACTTCTCCTTGCTTTACGATGTCTCGTATCAGGCGGTACTTGCGCTCTATGTGTTTACTCGCCTTATGGGCTCGTGGTTCCTTCGAGTTTGTTACTGTAACGCTATTATCACAATAAATTGTGATGATTTTGGACAAACCTTGAATCACATCTAAGTCCATTAGGAAGTTCCTAAGCCATATAAATTTTTTGGCTGCCTTAGAGGCTGCCACATACTCAGCTTCCATGGTTAAATTTGAAACGCATTTCTGCTTAACACTCCTCCATGCTATGACTCCACCTCCTAAAGTAAACACATAGCCTGATGTAGACTTACTATTCTCCCTATCTGATTGGAAGTCTGAATCCATGTAACCCACAGGGAGCAGATCATCTGCTTGGTATACCAGCATATAATCTCTAGTCCTCCTCAGATACTTTAGTATATGCTTTACGACAGTCCAATGTCCCTGTCCTGGATTACTTTGATATCTGCTAACCATGCCCACAGTAAAACAGATATCTCGTCTCGTGCACAACATAATATACATTAGGCTTTCTACAGCTGAAACATAAGGAACTGTCTTCATTTCTTCTATCTCTTTTGATGTCTTTGGAGACATCTCTTTAGATAAAGATACTCCATGCCTGAAGGGTAGAAAACCTTTCTTGGAGTCTTGCATGCTAAAACGAGCTAGGATTGTATCGATATATGAAGTTTGGGATAAACACAACATTTTTTTCTTGCGATCCCTTATTACTTTGATCCTAAGAATATGTGCGCATTCTCCCAAGTCCTTCATATCGAATTACTTGGACAACCATACCCTTACTTCCGACAACACTTTGATATTGTTTCCAACTAACAAAATGCCATCTACATATAGTACAAGAAATACCACCACATTTCCATCACACTTCTTGTATACACAAGACTCATCCTAACACTGAATAAATCTGTATGACTAGATTAGTTCATTAAACTGGATGTTCCAAGATCTTGAAGCTTGCTTCAGTCCATAAATCGACCGATTGAGCTTACACACTAGATGTTCTTTTCCTTTTGCAATAAATCCCTCTGGTTGCTTTATATGGATGTTTTCTTCAAGACTTCCGTTAAGGAAAGCTGTCTTGACATCCATTTGCCAAACCTCATAATCCATATGAGCGGCAATAGATAAGAGTATTCGGATAGACTTAAGCATGACTACTAGTGAAAAAGTTTCCTCATAATCGATTCCCTTTTTCTGAGTGTACCCCTTCGCAATAAGCCTTGCTTTGAAGGTTTCCACCTTCCCATATGTCCCTCTTTCCCTTTTGTAGATCCACTTACATCCAACGACTTTTACACCATTTGATGGTTTTACAAGCTCCCATACCTTATTAGAATACATATATTCTATTTCAGAATTCATCGTTGTTTGCCAAGATACTACATCTTTATCTTGGAGTGCTTCGTCATATGTCTGGGGATCAGGTTCATGTTCACCTAGGATCAAGTCCGAAGACTCTTCCAAAAATATGAATCTTTCAAGTTGCCTCACAACCCTCCCACTACGACGAGGCACTGTCTGTAACTATGCATCATTTGTGACACGTGTTGCAGTTTCTTATGATATTTCATCTTGTATTGTTGGTACTAGATTAGACGTATCCTCTCTAATTTTTCTAGAACAATTTCACTCATAAGCTTATGGTTTATTACATAATCTTTCTCTAAAAATCGAGCATTGGTACTAACAATGATCTTATGATTTTTAGGATTATAAAATAAATCACCTTTCGTTCCTTTAGGATATCCTACAAACAGACAAACTTCTGTACGTGATTCCAATTTGTCAGTGTCTCCCTCCAGCACATGTGTTGGACTACCCCAAATCCGAATGTGTTTCAGACTAGGCTTACGTCCATTCCATAATTCTATGGAAGTAAAGGATACTGATTTAGAAGGTACCATATTCAGAATATACACTGTTATTTCCAAAGCATATCCCCAAAATGAATTTGGTAATTCTGAATAACCCATCATTGATCTAACCATTTCCATAAGAGTCATATTCCTTCATTCTACCACACCATTCTGTTGGGGTGTACTAGGTGCAGACAATTGAGATTGAATCCCGACCTCTGATAAGTAATTCCTAAATTCTCCAAAGAGGTATTCGCCACCACGATCAGACCGTAATGTCTTGATACTTTTACCATGATGTTTCTCCACATTAGCCTTGTATTCTTTGAACTTATCAAAGCATTTAGACTTGCGACGCATCAAGTAAATGCACCTATATCTCGAATAGTCATCTATAAAAGAGACAAAATATTCGAAACCACCTCTTGCCTGGATAGACATAGGACCACACAAATCAGAATAAACCAGTTCTAACACATCTTTGGCTCTATATCCCTTGGCCTTAAAATGTCTCTTGGTCATTTTTCCTTCCAAGCAAGATTCGCAAGTTAGAAAGTTTTTCAACACTAATGAACCCAAGAGTCCATCGGCTATTAGTCTTTGAATCCTACTCAAGTTAATATGACCAAGCCTTAGATGTCAAAGATATGTTTGGTTCATTTCTGAAGATTCCTTTCTCTTATTAGAATTAGAAGATGTGTTATTAATTTTCATTTGTTGTTTTGTGGGAGAAATTGGATTTAGAGTATACAAATTGCCTACTAATGTACCAGAATAGATAATAACCTTATTTTTCTTGATAACTACTTTGCTATCAAAAGAAATAGAATATCCATCCATAAACAGTTTAGAAACTGAAATTAAATTCTTTCTAAAAGTTAGTAAATAAAGACAATTTCTCAAAATCAAAGTTCTATTCCTATTGAATGATAAGTAGACGTCTCCCACTGCAATAGCCGCCACTTTCGTAGCATTGCCCATGTAGACGGTTATCTCTCCTTCATATAGTCGTCGGGTTTCCTAGAACCCTTGCAATGTATTATAGACATGATCAGTGACTCCTGTATCTACACACCAGGTACTGGTATATAACACCGCTAAACATGTTTCAACTACTAGAGAATAAGATATACCTTTATTGTTCTCTTTCCTACGAGGACAGTCCGCCTTCCAATGTCCAGACTGCTTGCAGATGAAGTACTTGCCATTTGGCTTCTTCACTCCAGCTTTTGGTCTAGTACATAGAGATCTATTCACCTTCTTTGCTGAGCCAGCTTGTTTCTTCTTCTTCTTGCCTTTCGATTTAGAAGTAGAAATATTTTCAGCAAAGTGAATTTGAGAATTATGACGAAATAGCCCTTCTGCTTCCTGAAGTTCTGTCAATAGTTCCGCCAATGAATAAATCCTTTTATTCATGTTGTAGTTCAGGCAAAATTGCTCAAAACTTTTGGGTAGCATTTGGAGAATAATATCGACCTAGGTTTTGTTAGGACCAAAAGTAGCTAGAGGGGGGGTGAATAGCTCGTCGCGTGCTCGTTGCTCGGTGTTGCTTGTTTCTTCAAGAATGCGCAGCAGAAAATACATAAACAAACACAAACACGCTAACACTAGGAGTTTACTTGGTATCCACCTCCAACGGAGATGACTAATCCAAGGATCCACACCACGCACGCACCCTCCACTATGAAAACACTCCTTTTCGATAACTACCGAGGGCGGAGAAGCCCTACAAGACTCTCAGTACAAGAAGAAGAAAGGGTAGTAAAGAATAAGCAAAAGCTTACAAGAAATGCAGTAAAAACCCTAGCTTCTTCTTCTTCTCGTTGCAACTCGCCTCTTGACTTGGATGAACCTCCAAGAACCTTCAAGAACTGGCGGTGAGGAGCTTAGAGAGTGCTGGGGAGGAGCTGTGATGAATCTGGAATGAATCGGTGAAGTTCTGCTGAAGAAATCGCACGCCAACATCTATAAACAACGCCAACGGTCGAATCCCAATCGATTGGATTGCTCCCAATCGATTGGGAGGCTGGATCGATCCACGGATCGATCCGGGCGCTTCTGGAAAAACTTCGGATCGATCCACGGATCGATCCGACTTTCGCGAAGCAGCGGCGTCCCAATCGATCCAGCGATCGATTGACCTCTGAATCGATCCACCGGATCGATCCAGAGGTTCCGTCGGGGACTCACGGATCGATCCACCGGATCGATCCAGATCTTCTGGATCGATCCACCGATCGATCAACCTGTTGGATCAATCCACGGATCAATCAAACTGCTGGATCAATCCACGGATCAATCCAAACCTGCTGGATCAATCCACGGATCATCCAAACCTTGGTTTTGCCCAAAACCAAGCCCAAAGCCCCCTAAACCAACATCTAGTCAACCATGACTTGTTGGTACATAAAACCTAGCATCCGGTCACCCTTGGCCAGCTAGGACTCTCTCACCAAGTGTCTGGTCAATCCCTTTGACCCACTTGGACTTTTCTCTTCTTGCCAAGTATCCGGTCACTCCCTAAGACCTACTTGGACTTTTCTTCCTCGTGCCAAGTATCCGGTCAATCCCTTTGACCTACTTGGACTCTCACCAGATGTCTGGTCAACCTTGACCCATCTGGATTTCTCTTTCCTGGCTTCACTCACCAGGACTTTCCCAATTGCCTAGATTCACTCACTAGGTCTTTCACCTGGCTTCACTCACCAGGATTTTTCTCCTGCCTAGCTTCACTCACTAGGACTTCCCAATTGCCTAGCTTCACTCACTAGGTCTTTCACCTGGCTTCACTCACCAGGATTTTCCTCCTGCCTAACATCCCAGTTAGGACTTCCCAGTCAAGTATCCGGTCATCCTTGACCTACTTGACTCTTCTTCAATCAATATCTTATTGTCAAACATCTAAACCCAAACCAAGACTCAGCTTGGTCAACCAGGTCAACCTTGACCTGAGGGATGTTGCACCAACAGGTTTCTCCATAGATTTCAGTTCCAAGGATTTGTATTTCATTCAAGTAAGCCATCATCTTTAGGATATGATCCCTTATAGGTGTCCCCTCAGACATGGTGACTGTCATTAAATTTCTCATAGCCTCTTGTCTAGCAGCCCGATTCTGGTGTCCAAAGAGTTCCTTGAGATTGTTCATCATGTCATAGGCAGTTGGCAAGTCCTGATGCTGATGTTACAACACATTTGACATTGAAGCCATAATGTAACATTGTGCCATCTCATCTGCCTTTACCTATTTCTTATGATACTCAATCTCCTCTTCACTAGAATCACTATTAGGCACATTAGAGCAGACCTCTAACAGTACAAACTTATAGCCTTCAGTAGTTAGGACAATGTCCAAGTTTCTTTTCCAATCTATGTAGTTGGGACCAGTAAGTTTGTTCTCTTTCAGAATAATAGCCAGTGGGTTGAAAGTCATCCTAAGAATCACAAAATAAGTTTTGGTCAAGACTTTAGAATAATATTGAGTCCTCAAATAATATTATTTAAATTCACCAACACCTCAAAACACCGTGAATTTTGTATGTCACGTTAGTATGTACGTATACAAATTCAAACATTTGTAAGAGGAAGTTTTACCCATTAATTTTATTATCTTGTCATCCTAACCTTATGACAAATAAAATTAATAGTCGATTTCCTTTTGTCACACAAATATAGCAGTGACTCCGTTGGGGAGGATACTATTAAATGTGCCTAAGTGTGTACCATTACTTGATACTTAGTCCATTAAATAAGATTGTGCCCCTTCAGTTGGAGAAGATCACACGCTCCTAAATAATTTTCTATAATCATCCATTTAGGAAGTTTGATCTAGTGATCTGCAAACAAACTTATCCGTTATGGAGGAAGACACTGAGAGCCAACACGCAAGTTTGTTTGCATCACTTACAAACCAGTAATGGAGACCGTGGAATTTATTTAAAATCTCTCTCCCACTTAGTTATTTAAGGTGAGAAATTTTAACCATGCAAGAACACATCACACACATCATAGTAAATAAAAGCAATAAATATGGAAATTAATTTTTCAACTATTATGGCTTCTTCCATCATTGTCCTCCGTGTGCTGCCAGCTCTAGGGTTCATGTCGTCGGGTTCATCGAGCTTCCTTTTCTGCTACACCTCTGGTCCTCTAATAGTACCACGCCTTGCAAGGATACGATCCATAACAAAAATAAAATTTTACATATATCGATCCTATATTCCCCAAGGGAATGTACATGAAGTCTAGATAAACAAAAATATAAAATCCTAGGGCTAATACAACTCCTGCTGTTTTAATAAATATAATCATGCACACACATAAAATACCCTTGACATGTCCAAGTATTTTAGAGATCGGCTTCCAAGTTAAACATGGCGAGGCACTAGGCCTTCTTGGGTATGAGATCATCTACCACTTCCTAGATAAAGTCTTCCAATGAAATTCAATATTTAATCTCCTTACAGTAACCCTAGGTTTAACCATTAAGAACAATCGAATCACAAGATCAAAAAATAAAAGAAACACAAAATCGAATCATAAATCCAAAACCTAGAATCGTTAGCCTCTTGTGTTTGGTATTTCAAAATTCATACAAAAGATGAACTAGTTATGATGTGGAAACAAAACTAGTTATACCTTTTGTAACTTATAGACCTCACGATCTTCTGTCGTATTCCTCTTCTTATCTCGGACGTCGTGTGGGCGACGATCTACCAAGATGAGAATCCACCCAAGTCTCCTTCTTCTCCTTGCAAGTTTCGGCCCCCAACAATCTCCTAGAGATGAAGAACTTCAGCCACCAACCATGCTCCAAGGGATACTAAGAAACAATGTCTCCTATCGCTCCTTCTTCCTCTAACAAGATCCGACCACCAACAACTCCTAGAGATGATATGCCGCCGGCCACCAAGGAAGAAGAATAGGGAAAGAAGAGGGTCGACCACCACCAAGGAAGAAAGGAGAGGAATAATAGATGTGTTTTCTCATGGGGCAACCCCTCTCTCTCTTTTATAATCCTTGGTCATGACAAATAAGAAAAGTTTTAAACATAATTAAACTTCCTTATTTTCCTTACCAATGACTAAAAAGGAAAATTTAATTAAAACTTCCTTTTAATCTTTCAATGGTCGGCCACATCATGTGCACTAAACAAGGCAAGTTCCAAACATAAAATTAAAACTTCCTTATTTGTTTTCGAAAATTTTTAAAATAAAAATTTCTCTTTTAAATTCCCTTCATGGTTGGTTATAAAAGAAAACTTTTATAAATTAAAATCTCCCTTTTAAAACATGTGGATGATTACAATTAAGGAAAGTTTTCTCCAAAAATTAAAATCTTCCTTTTAACTACAAATAAGGAAAGATATCAAACCTTTCTCCTAATCCTTTGTAGAAACTATAAAAGGAAAGATTTAATTTTTAAAACTCTCTTTTAAAATCATGGCTTCCACATAAGGAAAGATTTTAAAAAAACTCCCTTTTATTTTTTATGTGGCCGACCACCTAAGCTTGGGCTCCAAGCTAGGCCGGCCACATCTTAATCCCATCCAAGGCTTGGTTTCGTCGGCCCTTGCTTGGGCTCCAAGCTTGGCCTGGCCGACCACCTAAGAATGGGTAAGAAGGTGGGCTTTAGGTGGATATAAGACTTTATAATTAAGAGGCTACGACAGGGACTGAGAGGAGGAATTGGTTTTGGTCTCCCGATGAACTTAGCTTCCCGTGTTCGCCCCGAACACCCAACTCGAGTTCATCAATAATAACTCATACCACTAAAGAGTTATTACTGAACTACCGCACTAATCCCATATTACTATATGGACTCCTTCTTATCATGAGTGTGTTAATTTCCCTGTGTTTAAGAAATCGAATGTCCACTAATTAAATGAGTTACTGACAACTCATTTAATTAATATCTAACTCCAAGAGTAGTACCACTTAATCTTATTATCATGTCAGACTAAGTCCACCTGCAGGGTTTACATGACAATCCTTATGAGCTCCTCTTGGGGACATCATCAACCTAGATTGTAGGACACAGTTTCCTTCTATAATCAACAACACACACTATAAATAATATTATTTCCCAACTTATTCGGCCTATTGATTTATCGAACTAAATCTCATCCACTGATAAATTAAAGAAATAAATACTAAATATATGCGTTTATTATTATATCAGGATTAAGAGTACACACTTCCATAATAACAAAGGTCTTATTCTTTTATGCAGTCAGTATAAAAAGAAACTACCTTAAATGGTCCTGCTCAATACACTCAGAGTGTGCTAGTGTAATTTTATAGTCAAGATAAACTAATACCAAATTACACTACGACTATTCCAATGGTTTGTTTCTATCCATCTTAGTCGTGAGCTACTATTTATAATTTATAAGGAACTGATAACATGATCTTCTGTGTGTGACACCACACACCATATTATCTACAATATAAATTAATTGAATAACTACACTTAGCATATAAATGTAGATATTTTACCAATGTGATTCTTTATTTAAAAATAAATGTTTACAAAAAGCTAGACTTTTAGTATACACTCTAACAGAAGCAGCCCTTTATTAGCTTTGGGTCCGAGATTTAGAAGGAGTAGAGACTCCTCATGACGATGCCTTGGTGATCGAAACTTTTATATCCAGCTATAGGGTGAAGCAAGTGTTTATAGATACGAGCAGCTCAGTCAACATCATCTTCAAGAAAGTCTTTTACCAAATGCAGCTTGACGGGGAGGAGTTTCGTCCAATACATACCTCCTTGTATGGGTTTACAGGGCATGAAATATAGCCACTTGGCCAAATTGAACTCTTGCTTTCCTTAGGAGAAGAACCACTAATGAGGACTCGATGTACGCCCTTTATTATCGTAAACATGATCTCCGCCTACAACGTTATATTGGTAAGACCAACTCCTCCTAATTGTATCAATCATTAATAGAAAATTTTAAAGATCTAACTAACTCACCATTAGATCAAACAACTATGGATATTAAAACGATTATTGAATGAACTTACCCCACCTTCATCTTCCAAATGTGAGATAGAGTAAACCTAAAAAAAATTTGAGTGAATTCATAGAGTTGCTCATAGATACAACAAAATGAAAGGATGTTTAATTTTATTAGGATTCTAAGTTCATCTTACAATCCTTATTACAGTTAAGCATACGTCTAGGGAAGAGGATGTAATTTCTAACCCGTGACACTAGCTTTGTAGGAAATTAAAGGACGGATGATAGAGTAGAATACCTTCTCACCTCTGATATGAGAAGAACAAATAGAGGATCAAGATTATTTAAATCATAGAAAATTAAAGATCACCTACCTTAAAGATTAATTAGGTGGCCAAAACTTAAATATTAAACTATCAAAAGAAGATGCAGGACCAAACCTCCTCCCTAGAATCATGGGAGATAATTACTCAAGCAGGATTAGCAGATTAAAATGTGGATTATCTCTTTGCCTGGATCGAAGAAAACAACTACAATCAAGGAGCATAGTTGGAGGAATTAGCTAGATTTAATCTGATAGCTGCAAAGTCACATCCCATGACTCACCTGCAGACTAATTAATTCACCAGTTTTCCTGCTTTGGCTGGCCTACCATTCGTTAGGCTCCAAAGACAGCGACGGGTCTCACTTCCCCAACTATTTGGATTCATATAATTACTTAATTCCATTATCAATGGCAACCTTTTCATGTACCATTTGTTTAGTTAACTTGAAGGGCACCCAGAAGGCAACATTAAATTGTCATCTCATCTAACAGATTCGTAATATTCGAATGTTGGATTTAATCTTTTTATTCGGTAGATTTACGTGTTATTTTATAACACACAGGTTCTATGTTGTTACCAGTAGGACTTTGTAATTATAAATGAACTATAAATGTTTACTATTAAGTTTGATGTTCAATTTAATAAGAACTTATTTATATTCATTCAAAAATTGTGAATTATTCGTGAACAATATTCACGAACTAAACTTGTAAATTATATTCATCAATAAAATTCTTATTAACATGATAAATAATTAAAGAAACTTTTAAAATAAACTAAACTGAGAGCTCAATAACATTTAAATGAACCAAGCTCAAGTTAAGCTTGAATCAAACTCAAACTCAAACTCATAATAAAGAAACTAAGTTAAACTTGAACCATTATTTTAAAGAGTTGGTTCATTTTAAGATCAACTTGATTTAGTTCGATTGCTTTATCAAACAAGATTAACTACCATAAAACTTAGCTCAACTGGACTGATTTACCGTCCAAGTTACGAATAAATTCATAAAGTGATCCAATTGTTAATTATAAATTTATATTATTCAATATAAATTTATATATGTAAAACTTGTTAACCTATATATTGTTATCTTTATCAGAGCTATAAACGAGTCGAGCTGAGCTGAGCTGAGCCGAGCGGGGTTCGGGATGTTCAAACTTGTTTGATAAGATAATTGAGCCGAGCTGAGTCGAGCTTAAAATGAATCAAGCTTTTGAAATAATTGTTTAAATTTAGTTTGGTTTATTTTTTTATGAGTTTGAATTTGTTTGAAACTTGCTTGAATTTGGTTCGTTTAGATATTATTGAGCTCTCAATTCAAACTTGACTTGAGTTTGGTTCATTTAGATGTTATCAAGCTCTTAATTCAAGCTTATTTAATAGTTTGAAACTTTTAGTTGTTTAATTAATTATTGAGTTTGATAATTCAAACTTATTTATTTATTTTATTTTATTATTTATTTAATATAAAAATTTTATTAATCAATATGGTTCATTAGCATTGATTATGAATGTTATTCATAAATATCAATGAGTAAACACATATATATTTAAATTTTATGTATTTAATTTAATAAACTATTCAAACTTATTTATTTAATTAACCTTAGGTGACGTTTGATTTAAGGGAATAAAAGTGGGGAATGGGAATAGCAATCATTGATTATCATTGTTAATGTTTGGATTACATGAATGGAAATACAAATAAAGGAATCAATCCTTATAATTGGGTAATGACTCATTCTCATGTCCCCTTCAATGAGTCATTACTCTATTTTCAATAATCAAAATATTCTCTTATTTCAAAAATACTCTTAACCTAAAACTAAAATTTTTCCCCTTAATATCAAATATCAAAATATATTTATTTAATTTTTCTTTCATATCACTTTCTCTCTCCTTGTTCTCTCTTCTTATTTTATCACATACTTTCTCTTTCCTCAATCTATTCCATTACACTCTCTTCCTTTTTTTTTCCTCATCATACTTTCTCTCTCATCATACTTTCTCTCCTATCAATCTCTCCTATCACACTCTTTTTTCTCTTTTTTTCTCATCGCACTTTCTCTCTCATCACACTTTTTCTCTCCTCCTATCACACTATTTCCCTTTTTTCTTAACAAACTTTTTCTCTCATCATACTTTCTCTCTCATCAATCTCTCCCATCACACTCACTTCCTCATTTTTTCTCATCACACTTTCTTTCTCATGTCATTTTCTCTCTCATCACGTTTTCTCTCTCATCATACTTTCTCTTTTCAATATTTTCCATCACACTATTTCTCCTTATTTTTTCTCATTACACTTTCTCTCTCTTCATTCTCTCCCATCATACTTTTTCTCATCATATTTTCTCTCTCATCATGCTTTCTCCTATTACATTCTCTTTCCTCATTTTCTCTCATCAGACTTTCTTTCTATTCATTCTTTTCCATCATGCTTTCTTTATCATCATACTTTATATCTCATCATTCTCTCTCATCATATTTTTCTCTTACATCTAATTTTTTTCTCTTATTTTTCTTTAAATATAAAAAAAAATTAATTTATTTCGATAGAAAATATTTAACTAACTAAATATTATTTTTTTAAAATGATATACTCATTTCTATTTCATCCCCTTATATAAAATTTTATTAAATGAACTTTTATTCACAGTTCATCGCTTTAGTCGTTATAATAGGCTGATAACAGAATCAGACCCTCCCATACAAGAGGCGTGGCCCCGTAGGATTGAAAAGTTCGAGTATCTCTCCACGAGGAGAGCATGGCACCGCCACCTGACACCCAAATCTCTACGGAAGATCTGTCTTTTATTTTTCTTATTAAAATCACTATTAAAATCAGTGGATTTAGTGGACGACTTTGTTTAATTTAATTGCTATTGTAGAATTCGATGTTATGCGTGTTATATTTGCTTTTCGAATTGATTAGGTTGCTAGAATTCCTGATCGAGAAACCTTCGTCATCCAATTGCCCGTTTGAAGGGAGAATCTCAAGTTTCTAGATTAGCAAGAACAAATCCACACTATATTTGGCAAAATTTATACACCATAAGAAGTTCTATAAATGTCGAAGCAGCATTCGGACTGAACAGAGTGATCGGGAGGGGGAGGCTTGAGGCCGGAAGATGCGGAGGGATCGGATCGGATCGGATCGGAACTACTGGTACAGGGATACGAGACGGCGGTCGCATTGGGAGCAGGAGAACTTGGTGGTGGTGTGGCGGCGCAGCGGCAGAAAGCAGAGCCGCACTGCCTTCTCCACCTCCGTCGCCACCACCGCGCCGCCGCAGCACGGGCATCGACCTGGCGCCGCCCTCTGCGTCCCCGACGGATTCTCCTCCGCGCCGCACACCCACGCCCACGCCAACCTCATTGCTTTCCTCTTCGTCTTCTCCTCTGTTTCCCCCAGCTCTCGCGGCATATGGATAAACATTAACTGTTTACTTCGAGGTGTCGAGCGAGGACTGAGGAAGGAAAGGAATCCAAGATTTTGAAGAAAAAACATTCATATAAGGAGACAGAAGAAAAAGGGAAAAAAAATCTAAGGAAAAGAAAAACAAAGGAAAGAGGACAGCCGCATAGGGCTTCTTGCGGCCCCGCAGGACCACCGCAGGGCTATCCGTGACCGCATAGACCGCACGAGGCGACTATGCCAGGTGGCATGAAGTGACCAAGGAAGGTTCCTGCGGTTCAATAGTGATAAATGTTGACTCATCTCGGTAGGGCAATCTCCCGCGGTAATTTTTTTTTAGAGATTTTTTCTTTTTAAAAATCGTATCAAAAATCTGGCCAGATTTTTTTTTTTTTAAAAAAAAAACTTTTAGCTGGATTCAATAAATTGAACCGAGGTTTTTAAGCTTTAGTGGGTAGAATAAAAACGTTTTTTTAATAGTTTGATCATTTGAGTTTTTGGGAGTTGGTTGGTTTTATTTATTTTATTCTCTAATTAATTTTTGCTATTTTTTTTCGTATTGTACTTGACCGTTTGATTTTTTGTGACCGTTCTTTTTTACCTTTTTTAAATAAATATTTTTTCTACCGTTGTTTTGAGGGAATTGTTTACAACGGCTATTTTTTTATTATAAATATATCTCCTCTATTTTAAATTTTTCTCATCCAATCTATACTCAACCGAAAAGTCACTCCATTCTTATTTATTTTAATCCATTTCATCCTTTAGTTGGATCTATTTTAAATGTCTCACGATGTCAATTACTCTAGGTGTTCTATCTCTACGATCAATAGAGAAGAAATATTTTGACGGATTCAGATAATGACTTAGATCAAATGATGCTAATGCTACTTGAGCATAAAAAAAAAAAATTCTAGCAGCTCAAAGTTTTTCCGATGGAACTCATAGAAAGTATTTAAATTGAGATTGTGTAGTCAGATATGATCACCTCTTGAATGATTACTTCTCTGATCAGTCAGTATATCCTTCATGATGAAGTATTCCGACGACGATGTCAGATGCAAAGAGAGTTATTCCTTAGTATAATCAATGTCTTGTAATATCATTCAGAATATTTTAAATAGAGGATTGATGCAGATGAGAGACGTAATTTATCACCCCTTCAGAAATGCACAGTTGTTATTGTTGGGCGTTACAGGAGACGAAAGGGTTCATCTCTTTCGTCGCTGCAAACTCCTGTTTGCTGCAAACGCCAAGGAGACGAAGGGGCGTCCTTTCCCCTTCGTCTTCCTCAGCCGTCCTATAAAACGAGCGTCCAAGCACAGATCAAAAGGATGGAGTAGAAGGTTTTGCGAAGGTGATTAGAGAACACTGCCAAGCTGTGAGGTGATCGTGTGTGAGCGTTAGCGAACGTCCAGAGGCTGAGATTTGATTCGTGAAAGAGTTCGAGGAGGTTCCGTGAGATGATCTTCTCGGCGACAACAACAGTGACATCTCCGGCGGTTCTTCGACGATTGCTTCGGGAGATCACTGTGAGTGGTTACCGCTTTATTTAGTTTTTGTTTCATGCTCTCGGATCCTACAATGGTATCAGAGCATGGTTTTGAAAGCATGAAAATCGACGCGGAGATCACTCTCGCGTTTTTTCTTCTTCTGTCGCGAAGAAGAAGATGAACAGTGCATACTATTCATCAATTGAATCGATTAACCAATCGATTCAATTGAATTGAATCGATTGAAATTGCATTTCAATCGATTCAAAATCACACAGTGAAAAAAATGCTCACTGAATCGATTCTTCAATCGATGGAAGAGAAATCAAAAGCGCAAACAGTATCGTTTTTGACGAAGCACAGTGATGAATCGATTCAATACTGTGCATGAATTGATTAAAGTTTCAAAAGCATCTGTACACTCACTGAATCGATTCATGAATCGATTAAAAAATTGAGATGTAACATTGTTTTCACGAAGCACAGTAAAATGTGTAAGAAGAAAAAAACGTGCATGTGCATGTAATTTTTTTTAATTTTTCTTCATATATATATATATATATAAACTGTGAATATTAATTAAATATATTTATTAATTAATTAAATACATATAGTTATGTATTATTAATTAATAAATAAATATTTAATTAATTTATGGTTCAATTTATTGAAAATAGAACTCTACCAACTTGTCTAATCAAACACAGGTCTGGTTTAAATTATTAGTTGATTTAAATAGACCAGTTTGATTCAATGATACCTAAAACTGGTTCAAATTATTTGTTAATTTAACTAGTTCAGTTTCTTATTGAATTAATTGGGGTAATCTTTAGGGGTGAGCATTCGGTTAATTCGGTACATAAATTAACCGAAAATCGATTTAGTGTTGGCTAACCAAATCAAATCAAAGTTTTACTAAAACTGAATTAACCGAATTAGTTATTTCAGTTAACACCGAATTAATTAAATTTGTTTAAAATAATAATAAAAAGAATTTATACAAAATTAATATCAAATTAACCGAATGCTCACCCCTACTAATCTTGATTACAAAATTGGGCTGATCAAATATGACCAGATTAGTTCTGTTGTGTCAGATTTGATCAAAAATATTAGATTTGTTCTAATGACTCAGACTTGATCCAATGGGCAATTGGACGGATCAAACAGACCTAAGTTTGATCAATAAGTCTGAAATTGACTCAAATGAGCTTAAACAATAACAGAACATAGGTCAGAAATCCCTGTCCAATTAAATTAGTTCTAATGAGGACAATAAACTAAGCTTAAGATCTGGACTCCTGATTAACCGGTCCAATGGGTCAGTCGACTTAAACTCTTGAAAATCAAGGAGATTTATTTTTCTTGATTTATAATGATGGTATTATGCCTGTATGAATTGAATTAAACTGGTTTTGTACTGGTTAGTCGGTTTTATACTGACTTATTTAAATTCAATTTTTCAGATGGCACGAACTATTACCACATTGACTCGTCGCGAAGTTCGGCGAAACCAGCTCCGAGAGGAGATTCAGGAGATAGAGTATAAGTCTGCTTATGGAGTCGACGGGCATGTAAGTGTTGGGACCGAAAAGTAGCTAGAGGGGGGAGGGGTAAATAGCTCGTCGCGTCCTTCGTGGTTGGCGTTGCTTGTTTCTTCTAAGATGTGCAGCGAAAATGTACAAGAAACAAAATACAACGCTAACAAATATATTTTACTTGGTATCCACCTCACAAGAGGTGACTAATCCAAGGATCCACACACTCACGCACCCTCCACTATGAAACACACTCCTCTACGGTAACTACCGAATGCGGAGAAGCTTTTACAAACTCTCAATACAAGAAGAAAGGAAAGGATATGAAATACAAGCAAAAGCTTACAATAAACCCTAACCCTAACTTATCTTCTTGCTTTTGATCCGCCTCTTGACTTGGAAGAACCTCCAAGAATCTTCAAGAACTGGCGATCTGAACTTGAGAAAGAGCTGTGGAGTCGCTGGTGAAGATCGGAGATGAATCGTGTAAGCTCTGCTGAAGGAAACGCTCGCCTGCAGCTAAATACGACGCCAACGATCGGATCCCGATCGATTGGATTGCTCCCAATCGATCGGGGAGGCTTTGGATCGATCAACCGATCGATCCAGAGTGCCTCTGTGCTCTCTGGAATAGCCTAGATCGATCGGCTGATCGATCCAGGGCTTATCGCGCACAGGCAGCAGCTCCCAATCGATCCACTGATCGATTGGGACCTCTGGATCGATCCACGGATCGATCCAAAGGGGTTCTGTTTGTGGGGACTCACCCGATCGATCAGTTGATCGATTGGGCATGATCCAATCGATCGGCTGATCGATCCAAATCTGCTGGATCAATCGGCTGATCAATCCAGATCTGCTGGATCAATCAGCTGATCAATCCAGATCTTGGTTTTTGCCCAAAAGCAAGTCCAGAGCCCCCTAAACCAACATCCAGTCAACCATGACTTGTTGGTACATAAAACCTAGAATCCGGTCACCCTTGACCAGCTAGGACTCTCTCACCAAGTGTCTGGTCAATCTTTTTGACCCACTTGGACTTTTCCTCATAGTGCCAAGTATCCGGTCACTCCCTTAACCTACTTGGACTTTTCTTCCTCGTGCCAAGTATCCGGTCAATTCCTTTGACCTACTTGGACTTTCACCAGATGTCTGGTCAACCTTGGCCCATCTGGATTTCCCCGTGTCTGGCTTCACTCACCAGGACTTCCCTTTTACCTAACTTCACTCACTAGGACTTCTCTTCTGCCTGGCTTCACTCACCAGGTCTTCCCTTTTGCCTAGCTTCACTCACTAGGACTTCTCTTCTGCCTGGCTTCACTCACCAGGTCTTTCACCTAGCTTCACTCACTAGAATTTTCTTCTGCCTTGTTTCACTCACCAGGACACCTAGCTTCACTCACTAGGACACCTAGCTTCACTCACTAGGGTTTCCTTCTGTCTGGCTTCACTCACCAGGACTTTCACCTAGCTTCACTCACTAGGATTTTCAGTCAAGTATCCAGTCAACCTTGACCTACTTGACTCTCCTTCACAATCTCCCCACATGAACAATTGCACCTGCAATGTTCATGTGTTGTCTACAAGTATTGCCAAACATCGAAACCAAATCATCAAGACTCGAGCTTGACTCACTTCAAGTCCAGTCAAACAGGTCAACCTTGACCTAGGGAATATTGCACAAACAATCTCCCCCTTTTTGATGTTTGACAATACCACATGTTAAGTTAGGAAATTAGGCTAATCCCATAGCCTCAACTCCCTTCATGCCAATATCTGAATGATGGTTCCCTCCATTCTTCTCCTTTTCTAGAGGGCAAACTCCCCCTTTAGGTACTGAAGGTCTAACTTAACCATGTATTCTCCCCCTATTGGCACACATCATAAACATGCCCCCATCTTTGGGCACACATCAACCACAACCTCTCCCCCTGAAGAGTTGCTTATCGTTGTTCACAACTTCACTCGTTGTGATCAACACGATAATAAAGATCTCATACCCTTCATTATCATCAATGCTCACCCTTGAGCATTAACCACTTGAATAACCCAAATGAACGTCTCATACCCTTCATTTTTTATCAAATGTTTATCCATGAGCAAACTCCACTTAAACAATGAGGATATCCACTCCCCATTAATTTCAATGCCCAACCTTGAGCATTTTCTCTAAAAGAAGGTTAACCACCTCCCAAGGTGTATGAAAAATAACTTTCATGTCCTTAAAGAGTAACTCCCCCTAAAGACATGGTCGTACCTTCTGTCATTGCACCAACAATGACTTGGAATCCCTAAACCTTTAGGAAGCCTAAATTTAGAAGTTTTGAGGTTCAAACATTCAATATTGAAACCAAACCTCAACCTAAACTTCAATTTAGTCTTCCCCAACCAATCCATCTTTGTTTTCAACATGAAAACACCCTTTTTATGTATATAAATGTATTTTGATGGGTTTGGAATGGTTACCTCGACTAAACCTGGTTGGAATGCTGAAATCAGGCTTTCCCAGCCAAAATCAGCTTCCTCAATCGATTGGAGTTGGGTCCCAATCGATTGAACTGCTTTGAATCGATCCACTGATCGATTCAGCCAGTCTGGATCGATCGACTGATCGATCCAGAGAGCTTTTGCTCGCGATAATAGCCTTCTCAATCGATCGGTCGATCGATTGAGACACTCCAATCGATTGGGTGATCGATTGGAGTTCTGATAGTTGCTGAAATTCCATTTCAATCAACTTCAGAAACCCCTAGAAAAATCTACAAAAATCCAAAAATTGTGAAAATTTGTGTAGACATTATTTAGGGCATATATTATCATGGAAAATTAATTTTATAAGAAAATACTTCATATTTTCCAAGATTGACACAAATTAGAGAACTTGCAAAAATTTTAGTATTTTCTTCTAGTTTGTGCTCAACTATTCAATGATGATTACTATCAAAAGATAATCTTCATCAAGGTTTGCCAAAAGTATTTTAAAATGATTTTCAAAACCAATATCCCACCATGTTCCTTGGGCTTAATGCACATGACTTGTATATTAGCTTTCCCAATGATGGGAAAACACATACCTATGTGTTTTGATGAACTTAGAACTCAAAAGAATGCACTAAATAAACATCTTGAGTTTTGTTTATCATCCTAACATCTCACTTGTATCTAATGTACACTAAACCACATACAAGTCACCTTATGAGTCTTTGTGAGATGTAAAATTTGGTTTTGCCCTAATTTAGGGATCATGCATATCTATCTAGACATTTTTGAATACTAAACATCCATCAAGGATGTTACTTGTTAATTAATACCATTAGTCCTTAATAAACAAGGAATTCAAATTATGCATGATGATGTTATGACATACATCAAAAAGAAATAATTTTCAAAAGAAAATTTCTTATAACTATATGAAGTATGGATGACATGACATGGTATTTTTCTATTTTTCATAATAAGGCGTGAGTGCAAACACAAATAAATAAATATGATGTCATGGCATTTGATGGGCAAACAAAGCATGACAAGTTAGCATAGATAAAATACCTAGATTACCCGCTTAAGTATTCTTAACCCCATAGCTAATTTTAAATCTAACCTAGATTGCCCAAAGTGCTTCAAGACAATGTCAAAGTCTAAATTGGCATTTCTAATTCTCTTGATTAATTTATGCCAATTGAAATTAATCATATTCCTCAAGTGTTGGCATATTTCATTTTTCCCCAAGAGTAGCACTTTAAATTAAGGCCCGGATTGTCTTTAATCTCTTAAGAACATACCAAACTCCCAACTTGGTAGTTATTATGGTTTTCCTAAATTGTGCCAATTAAGATTAAAATCACTATTTCCAAAATTTTGGCACATTTTACTCTTCCAAGGAGTAAATGATATATCTATTTCATTTTCAAAGGTTAATAATAACCTTGAAAATGCTCCTTGAGTGTCAACTTCAACATGATTAGGTTAACTACCCTTTCACTTAGAGTTGACACTCTCTAACCCATCTATGGGGTAGAGAAGATGCTCCTAGGAACCCAAAACCTATTGGTGCTCCTTGGATGCTCTAGGTACTCACTAGAGATAACCTCCCTAGATACCTTCCTAATGACCTTGTTTTGCTTCTTAGAAGCCTTTGCCACATTTTCTAGGTCAACCTAGGAATCGCTTCCCTTGTGACCTTCTTTATGACTTTCTTGGACTTCTTAAAAGTCTTAGTCACATTTGTTGCAAAAATACTCTTAGGGATGACCTCCCTAGTATTCTTTACTTGACCACTAGACCTAGGGTTTGTTCCATAACTATATGGAACTCTATGATAAGTAGGTACATCCTTTTTGGTTTTAGGTTTGTATCCCAAATCTCTATGACCCTTGGATGACCCTTGTTGTCCTAAACCTAGATTTTGACTCTTGGACCCTTGTGTCATATTTGTTATTTTTCGAAGAGTCCTCTCTAATTTGTCAAGTCTTGACCTCAAGACTTGATTTTCCTTCCATAATTCTTCACTCTTAGGTTTTTCACTAAAACCTTGATTTTTCTTCTTCTTAGGCAAATACCTAGAATCCTTAGGGTTCTTGCCTAAATTCCTATCTACCTTTCTAGGCCTACGTTGAGAGGTTTTAGCATGATAAGCTACATGATTTTCCTTAATCTTATCATGCCTTCTATTTTCATGATAAATAGCATTAAAATGATATAGATTAGAATTATCATGCTTTTTACCATTATTAAAGGGAGTAGGTTCAATGAACGATACCTTCCTTTTTACCTTGGAGGCTCCCCCTTGACTTGTGCTTCCTCCTTGAGCCTTGACCACCTTCTTCCCCTTAGGGCATTGACTTCGGTAATGCCCCTTTTGATTGCAAGAGAAGCACACAATGTGCTCCTTGCTCTTCTTTGTTCTGGGAGTGGTCTCCTTAGGCTTCTCCTTGCCCTTTTGTGCCACTTGGTCCTTCTTCTTGACCAATTTAGGGCATTTGCTCTTGTAATGCCCATGTTCCCTACATTCAAAGCATATGATATGATTTTTATTATTAAATGAACTATTTATACCTTCTTGTGTAGGGGTGGCTTCTTCTCCTTTGGATCCGGATGTGGAGGCTTCCTCTTGATCCGATGATGATTCTCCTCCAATAGATATGTCTTGATTTGTGGAGGTGGAAGCTTCTTCATCCTCTTCTCTTCTTGACCCGGATGTGGAGACTTCTCCTTCTACTTGATCTGGTGTCACCAAAAGTTACTCCCCCTCAATCCTAGAGGTGGAGATTTCTTCATCTTCATCTTGTACATGGAACAAGGAGTATGCTCCCTCCTTGCCCTCTTCATTGCATCCCTTTGAAGATGAAGCTTCTTCTTGGACTTCTTCTTCGGAAGTTGAGCATCTCTCAACTTTGGAGTCCTCCTCTTGGTCTTGATCCAATGAGTCGCCCTCTTTGGATTCCTCTTAATTCGGTACAGTGGAGGGGATCTCATGGATTGATGCCAATTTGCTCCAAAGCTCCTTGGCATCCTTGAACTCTCCAATTTTTCCAATAATGTGGCTAGGCAATAGATTGACCAAAAGCTTGGTCACTTTATCATTGGCCTCACATCTTTGGATTTGCTCTTTGCTCCAATTGCTTTTCTTGAGGACTTTGCCCTTTGAATTTCTTGGAGCCTCGAAGCCTTCTATTAGAGCAAACCATTGCTCTATCTCCACCATTAAGAAGTTTTCGATCCTTGATTTCCAAAGATCGAAGCTAGTAGATGTGTACGGTGGAGCCACCCTTGTGTCAAATCCAAGTCCATCTTGGAATTGCATCTTGAAGTTGAGCTTCTTGAATTCTTTGACTTTGATGAATTTGCTCCAACTTCTTCACCCTCTAGCTTTGCTTGTTTTGTTTGTCCCTTTCGGCGATGATTCCGGTGAAGAGCGACCTTGCTCTGATACCACTTGTTGGGACCGAAAAGTAGCTAGAGGGGGGGGGGGGGTGAATAGCTGGTCGTGTGCTTCGTGGTTGGCGTTGCTTGTTTCTTCTAAGATGTGCAGCGGAAATGTACAAGAAACAAAATACAACGCTAACAAATAGATTTTACTTGGTATCCACCTCACAAGAGGTGACTAATCTAAGGATCCACACACTCACGCACCCTCCACTATGAAACACACTCCTCTACGGTAACTACCGAAGGCGGAGAAGCCTTTACAAACTCTCAATACAAGAAGAAAGGAAAGGATATGAAATACAAGCAAAAGCTTACAATAAACCCTAACCCTAACTTATCTTCTTGCTTTTGATCCGCCTCTTGACTTGGAAGAACCTCCAAGAATCTTCAAGAACTGGCGATCTGAACTTGAGAAAGAGCTGTGGAGTCGCTGGTGAAGATCGGAGATGAATCGTGTAAGCTCTGCTGAAGGAAACGCTCACCTGCAGCTAAATACGACGCCAACGGTCGGATCCCGATCGATTGGATTGCTCCCAATCGATCGGGGAGGCTTTGGATCGATCAACCGATCGATCCAGAGTGCCTCTGTGCTCTCTAAAATAGCCTGGATCAATCGGCTGATCAATCTAGGGCTTATCGCGCACAAACAGCAGCTCCCAATCGATCCACTGATCGATTGGGACCTCTGGATCGATCCACAGATCGATCCAAAGGGGTTCTATTCGTGGGGACTCACCCGATCGATCAGCAGATCGATTGAGCATGATCCAATCTATCGGCTGATCGATCCAAATCTGTAGGATCGATCGGCTGATCAATCCAGATCTGCTGGATCAATCGGTTGATCAATCCAGATCTGCTGGATCAATCGACTGATCAATCCAGATCTTGGTTTTTGCCCAAAAGCAAGTTCAGAGCCCCCTAAACCAACATCCAGTCAACCATGACTTGTTGGTACATAAAACCTAGAATCCGGTCACCCTTGACCAGCTAGGACTCTCTCACCAAGTGTCTGGTCAATCCCTTTGACCTACTTGGACTTTTCCTCATAGTGCCAAGTATCTGGTCACTCCCTTGACCTACTTTGACTTTTCTTCCTCGTGCCAAGTATCCGGTCAATTCCTTTGACCTACTTGGACTTTCACCAGATGTCTGGTCAACCTTGGCCCATCTGGATTTCCCCGTGTCTGGCTTCACTCACCAGGACTTCCCTTTTGCCTAGCTTCACTCACCAGGACTTCCCTTTTGCCTAGCTTCACTCACTAGGACTTCTCTTCTGCCTGGCTTCACTGAGTCCTCTTCTGCCTAGCTTCACTCACCAGGTCTTTCACCTAGCTTCACTCACTAGGATTTTCTTCTGCCTGGCTTCACTCACCAGGACTTTCACCTAGCTTCACTCACTAGGGTTTCCTTCTGCCTGGCTTCACTCACCAGGACTTTCACCTAGCTTCACTCACTAAGATTTTCAGTCAAGTATCCAGTCAACCTTGACCTACTTGACTCTCCTTCACAATCTCCCTACATGAACAATTGCACCTGCAATGTTCATGTGTTGTCTACAAGTATTGTCAAACATCGAAACCAAATCATCAAGACTCAAGCTTGACTCACTTCAAGCCCAGTCAAACAGGTCAACCTTGACCTAGGGAATATTGCACCAACAGTAAGAAGGCTTGATAGACTGTTCTGGAAACTTGAGCAAGAAGAGTTTCCAGTCCTGGACAGTTATAGGATCTGGGCATTGGTGCAATCATTGCCAGAGTATCCTAAGATAATAGCAGACTATGTATAGGGACGTCATGAAGGACGCATCACATATTCAGAATTGTGTAAGGAGCTGCTTCACCATATGGGTGAAGAAGAGCCTGAAGAGTCTGAAGAGGACCAGGAAATGTTCGAGGAAGATCCATAAATGGATCTGATGGAGAATCCTGAAGCTGCCCCATCTGAGATTATCCCAAATGAGTCCAGGTTAATAGGGATAATATTGGTTGTTGCACTAGTGTTTGTCCTAGTGGGAGCAGTGTTGGCCTATCTAGTTTATTAGTGTTCTGTTTACTGTCGTTATGTACGAACAGTGTTAGCTCATCTAGTTTTTGAGTCATGTAATAATTTCTGTCGTTATGTACGAACAGAATTATATAATGAAAAGTTATGTTATATGTTAACAAACTTGGAAATTATTAGTTCATTTCATGACATGATTAGTTCATGAGAATATGATTCGTTCATATATCCATATGATTAGTTCATATGAAAAATGATTAGTTCATTTTAATAATGATTCATTCATTAGATGGGATATGTGTAATATGATTGATCAATGTTGATTAGATTAGAACATACAAATGATGAGTGGAAACAATGTTATCACTTGATTTTGTAAATTAACTCTAATTTACACTGAGTCAATAAATAATTGCACATATATGAATTACACTAAAATAATAAATAATGTGTTTATTTATGCAGATCATGGAAACTAAAAACATCATAGCTAAACTCAATAAGGGTGAGAAATTATATGGGGATAACTACAAAATCTGGCACCTCAAGATACAATACGTTCTTGAGGAACAAGAAGTTCTAGAGGTTGTAAATCAAATCATGGAGGAATCGATTGATGGTTCTACAGCACAGCACAGACGTGACCTTGATGCCTATAAGGCATGGAAAAGGAAGGACTCCATTGCTAAGGGTATATTGATTAGTTCAATGGTGGATGGCCTGGTATTTGAGTATGAGTCATTGCCATCTGCTCATGCTGTCTCGGTAGCCCTTAGAGAGAAGTACAGTGGAGTCAGTCTGAGTAAGCTCCGTCAGCTAACTATCAAGTTTGATAGCTATAAAAAATGCTCAAATGTTACCATGGCCCAGCATCTCAGGGAGATGGGTAACATGATTCGAGAGCTTAAGACTGGTGGTCATGCGTTGACCGATGAACAACAGGTTCAAGCAGTTATCCGTTCCCTTCCTGATTCTTGGGAAATGATGAAACAAAATCTGACCCACAGTGAGAGTATCAAGACTTTCGCCAATGTCTCACGCCATGTTGAACTTGAGGTGGAGAGGATTGAATCCGCAAGGATTTCTGGTCAAGCTTTTGTAGCTGAAGGTTCTAGTTCCAAGAATAAGAAAAGATGATTTAAGAAAGGAAAGAAGGCTAGTGCTGTTGCTGTTAAAAACCAAATCAAGAAGAAAGGAAAGAGATATGGACAAAGACCTATGAGCAAGTTGACTTGCTTCAACTGTGGCAAGAAGGGTCATTTTGCTCGGGAGTGTTCTGAGCCTAAAAAGGTAGATCCATCTTTGTCTTCTTTCAACGAGCAATATGTTGCAAGTACAGTGTTGTTAGCTGATTCGTATTCTTTGTGGATTGTAGATTTAGGAGCAACGAACCACGTAGCACGTGATCGAGCTACATATGTGGAGTATCGTCGGGTACCAGCTGGCAACAAATGGATATATGTAAGAAACAATGCAAGAATTGAAGTCAAAGGAATTGGCACTTGCAAGCTCAACCTACGTGGTGGAGGCACCTTGTTTCTGCATGATATCCTGTATGCTCCTGAGATTCGACGGAATCTGGTTTCCATCATTTGTCTTCTTGATTTAGGTTATAATGTAAATTTTTATAGCCGTTGCGTGGAACTTCGAATTAACTCTGTGTTAATTGGGTATGGTTATGTAACAAATAATTTTATGGTTCTTGATGTAGAACCAAATAATAATGATGGTTATTTTTCAAACATTGCTCTTACTAGTAATGCTGATGTTAATGATGAAATTTGGCATGCTAGATTGGGACATATAGGACAAGAATGGATGAATAGATTAGCTAAGGAGGACCTTTTAGGCACTCATGCTAAGATTAACTTGTCTATATGTGAGCATTGTCTTGCTGGAAAGACAACTAGGAAACCATTTGGTAAGGCTATTAGGGTTGAATCACCATTGCAATTAATTCATCCGGATATTTGTGGTCCAATGAATATGAAAGCTAAAAATGGGAGTTCTTATTTCATTATATTTATTGATGACTTCACACGTTTTGGTCATGTGTATTTGATTTCTCACAAATCTGAAGCATTGGATTGCTTTATTCGTTACTTGAACGAAGTTGAGAATCAATTAGAATGTAAGGTTAAAACCATGCGCACTGATCGTGGAGGTGAATATTTGTCTGATCAGTTCAAGATAATGTGTAATGAGAAAGGGATTATTAAACAGCTAACTATCCCTGGAACTCCACAGCAAAATCGGGTTGCTGAAAGAAGAAATAGGACTCTTCTTGAAATGGTTAGGTCTATAATGGCGCAGGCTAATTTGTCAATCTCCTATTGGGGAGATGCATTATTAGTTGTGGCCTATATACTTAACAAAGTGCCTTCAAAGTCAGTTCCATCTGCCCCACATGAACGTTGGACATGCAAAAAGCCGGATTTGAGTAATCTGAGACCTTGGGGGTCAGCTGCCTACGTTCATGATAAGACTCACGAACATAGAAAATTAGGACCCAAAGGTAAGAAGTATATCTTTATAAGGTACTCTGAGACTTCTAAGGGTTATGTTTTTATTAGTGAGCGACAAGATGGAACCATCTCTGAAATAGAGTCAAGAGATGCTACTTTTCTTGAAACTGAGTTCCCAACACAAGGTGAAGTTGATAAGACAATTCCTCTATATGAGATAGAGGAGGAGGATAATATTTCTTTATCAACAGATCAGGAGATGTCTGAATCTAGTCAACCGAGTGGGAGTAATTTGCCACTGAATGAGTCAGTTTCTCAATAGTCTAACCTTCGAAGAAGTAGTCGACAGATTATTCCTCGAAGAAGGTTTGATATTGAGAATGAGGCATTGATGGTTCTCCCAGTTGATGATGAGGAACCTCGAACAGTTGAGGAAGCTTTGAGAAGCTTAGTTAGAAAATAATGGAAAATTGCAATGGATGAAGAAATAGAGTCAATGAGAAAGAATCAAGTTTGGGATTTAGTCGATCTTCCTCCGGGTCGAAGGGTTATTGGGAATAAGTGGATTCTCAAAGTAAAGAGGAAAGCAGATGGATCGATTAATCGATACAAAGCTCGATTAGTTGCAAAAAGATATACTCAAATGGAGAGTATTGACTTTGAAGAGACATTCTCCCCAGTTGTGAAGTTTGTATCAATATGTGTCATCCTAGCTATAGTAGCACAATATGACATGGAATTATATCAGATGGATGTAAAAAATGACTTTCCTTAATGGTAATCTTGACGAAGAAATCTATATGGTACAACAAGAAGGTTATGTTGCTGAAGGCCAAGAGAAAAGAGTATGTAGACTTCGGAAGTCTATATATGGGCTAAAGCAAGCGTCAAGACAATGGAACATAAGATTTAATGAAGTAATATTATCTTATGGTTTCGAAATGATCAATGAGGATCATTGTGTTTACCTAAGAAAGGAAAAAGGAAAGTTTGTCATTTTATCATTATATGTTGATGATATACTAATAGCTGGAAGCGACATAAAGTGTGTGATAGAAGTCAAAAGTTAGCTTTCATCACAATTTGACATAATAGATATGGGAGAAGCAGAGTACATCTTAGGAGTAAAGATTGTTAGAGATCGATCAAAGAGGCTTTTAGGTTTGTCTCAAGAAGCTTATATCACTAAGATGCTGCAACACTTCAATATGTCATATTGCAACGTTGAACAGACGCCTATAGCGAAAGGTACTGTCTTGAGCAAAAGATGTATCCCAAGACTCCTGAGGAAATAGCCAAAATGAAGAAAAAAATCATATGCTAGTGTCATTGGTAGTTTGATGTACACTATGTTGTGTACTCATCCTGATATAAGCTATGCTGTTGGCTTAGTTAGTCATTTCCAATCAAACCCAGGATCGAGACACTGGAAAGCGGTGAAGAGGATATTCAGATATCTCAAAGGAACAACGGATTATTGTCTCTGCTTTCAAGGATCGAATATAAGCCTAAGTGGCTACTCAGATGCAGAATGATTAGGGGACCTTGATGAAAGAAAATTCACATCTGGCTATGTCTTCTTACTGAATGGTGGCGTCATCTCATGGAACAGCAAGAAGCAGGCTTGTGTAGCCTTGTCGACAATGGAAGATGAGTATGTGGCTTGTGCAGCGGCTGTGCAAGAGGCTGTCTGACTAAGCAAGTTCCTGAAGCATCTGAAGATTGCTGAGGATAGTGGGAGTCCTGTTATAGTGTACTGTGACAGTCAAGCTGCAATAGCTTTTTCCAAGGATCCCAAATATCACAGCAAAGGCAAGCATATAGAAATTAAGTATAATTTTGTAAGAGATATTGTTGACAAGAAAAAGGTGATTCTTGAGTACATCCCTACACGAAATATGTTTGCTGATCTTTTTACTAAGCCATTGACTAAAGAGTCATTTCATGGGCATGTGAAGTCTTTGGAACTTCGAAGAATGTAACTAATTGTAAAGACATTGTGATAAATGAAAAATGTCATGATTTATTCAGTGTATATGTCTTTGTTACATTCGAATAAAAGTCTCGATAAACATGTTGGCAGATTGGGATTGGTCCACTCACATGGACAATCATCTCTATTTGTTAAGTACAAATAGAGGTAAAACCGTTGCTTATGGGACAACTTATGTAGCTGTGAATAGAGACATATCCATAAGTTAAGGTTGCCTTGATATTTGTGTCAAGATGAGATCATTTGTGTAATGATTGAAGTAAATGCACCCACCATTTACTGAATCTGCTTGAGGTTAGATTAGAATTCATATGTTGAATTCAGGATTAGACGTTGGGAATGTCTGGATCGAAATCTGTACCATGTTAAATTTTGGGAAAAACATGCGCTCTTTTTGGTAAAGGGAATAACATCGTAGCATGTGATTCATACCATATGTGCTATGGCGACAAGAATGGTAGTAGGAGAATGGATCTCTGCTTCTCTACTATGTGAGATCATTGAGATTATAAGTTAATCTCGATTTTACCCTAAGTGACTATTTAGTTGTCTACTTGAAGTTCTGATCAGTGGCTGCTACTTTAGCATGTTTCTTATTGGCTATGGATGATTCGATCTATGGAGCATAACTAGGAAAGAGACTGATTAGAATGAATAGATTCTAGCTAAAAAGGAATATTAAGATTGATTTACATCTGTGACATTTATTCACTGGTACCAGTTACATTTTTAGTTCAGTACATAAAATGTAATTGTGAATAATTTGTTTGATTGGAGATGTTGAACATGCTCTTGACATTGAGTCAATATGAGAGATTAGAAATGTTCATAATGATGTAAATAATTTAATCTGGGGTAAAGGTAAGTCATTTATGTCTTTGATTCGTTCTATGGACATTTATGTCTCTAATTTGTTCTATGGAGCAACTAAGTAGGGTGTGACAATCTTCTTAGCAATTGAATGCTCACTGTGCTTGCTGTCGCACGAACCATTTTCCCTAATGTATGGAATGGATGTTCTAATTTGGTCTTTGTGACTAATTTTGCTCTGGTCTTTTTGACTTGATCCTCATAAAGTTTACGTGATTTATTTGGTCTTTGTGACTAATTTTGCTCTGGTCTTCGTGACATGATCACCTTGTAGTCTATGTGACTGACATGGTCTATGTGACCATATAACCTTATGGATTGACTTGGACGAGTGGGAGATGTTGGACGTTACAGGAGACGAAAGGGTTCGTCTCTTTCATCACTGCAAACTCCTGTTTGCTGCAAACGCCAAGGAGACGAAGGGGCGTCCTTTCCCCTTTGTCTTCCTCAGCCTTCCTATAAAAGGAGCGTCCAAGCACAGATCAAAAGGATGGAGTAGAAGGTGTTGCGAAGATGATTAGAGAACACTGCCAAGTTGTGAGGTGATCGTGTGTGAGCGTCAGAGAACGTCCAGAGGCCGGGATTTGGTTCGTGAAAGAGTTTGAGGAGGTTCCGTCAGGTGATCTTCTCGATGACAGCAGCAGCGACATCTCCGGTGGTTCTTCGGTGATTTCTTCGGGAGATCACTGTGAGTGGTTACCGCTTTATTTAGTTTTTGTTTCATGCTCTCAGATCCTACAGTTATCCGTCGCGTATGGCTCCCCTGCCGATATTTATGATGAATACGTACACATGGGTGAAACAACTACTCTAGATTTCTTGGTCAATTTCTGTCAGTGTGTGATTGAAGTATTTGGACCACAATACTTAAAAAGGCCTAATGTTTCTAATATCCAACGTTTGCTTGAAATGCATGAGCAGAGACACAACTTTCCTGGCATATTGGATAGTCTTGATTGTATGCATTGGGAATGGAGAAATTGCCTTATTGCTTGGAAAGGTCAGTTTACTCGAGGCAATCATGGAGTCCCGACAATTGTGCTTAAAGCGGTTACATCTGCAGACTTGTGGATATGACACGTATTTTTTGGAATCACAAGGTCACGTGTGCTTCATAAATCACCTTTATTCAACGACATTCTACAAGGAAATGTACCCGAGGTTAATTTTACAATAAATAACATACAATATACAAAATGATACTATTTAATTGATGGGATTTATTCAAAATGAGCTACTTTCGTTAAAGCTTTCAGTACCCCTGGGTTTCCAAGAGAAAAATGTTCAAGCAAAGACAAGAAGTTGCAAGAAAGGACATCGAGCAAGCATTTGGGATGCTCCAATCTCATTAGACAATTATCAAAGGTCTAGGACGATTTTGGTACAAAAATAACTTGAAGGATATCATGCATATGTGTATTATTTTGGACAATATGATTATTGAGGATGAGGAGGATGAAGTAAACAATTGGTCAAATGATGAAGAAGATCCTTTGATATATATATTTCAGGGCTCTACCCAAGAGTTTAAAAAATACCTTCAAAGAAACAACGAAATACGTGATAATCAAGTACACCATCAGTTTTGAGCCGACTTGGTTGAGCATATTTGGACACGCTACAAGTGTGATTAGTAAAAGATTATTTTTTATAAATTATTTGTAATAATTTATTATTTAATGGTGTACTCTTTTTAATTTGATAAATTTCAATATTATTTTTAATAAATTATCTAATATAAGGGTGATCCATTAACAAATAATTATGATTTTTTTATAAATATGTGAATGGTAAGTATGGGCATAGTACTACAGAGGGTTTTTTATAATGGAAAGAAGAGTAGGATTTTTTATTTTTAACGTGGTAATGATATAACACATCTAAAATGAAAAAAATCTCATTTTTGAGGTTCACCTATTGGAGATGCTCTTAATAAAATAAAATAGTTAAATAATTAAAAAAAGATAAATTATTTAGGAATACTTTCAATGTTAAAATTACGCATTGACTTTTTGATAGTAAACCAATAAGTATGACGTCTATCTAATGCTAGATGCGCATAATAGATCTATAGTAAAACAACTTTGAGATTAACATAAAAAATAAAATTGAAAATTTTAGAGGAAAAATAAACAACTATGAAGATAAAATGAAATTTTAATAGTAAAATTAATATTTTAAAAAATATAAGAGACAGTGCTTACTGATCTCAAAATAAGTGTCTTAGATGGGCCAAAATTTTCATTTCAAGATCCAAATGAGGCCTTAAAAAAAATTTAAAAAAAAAAACAAGAAACGAAAATTATGGAATTCTAAGTCATTGCATGCTTGCTCCTTTATCATTTTTTTATTAAATAAATAATTTTATACTGAAGAGCTGTTGCATCATTTAAAAACTGAAGGGTTCATCAGTTGGTGCATGAACCTCCTGATGGTGATCTTCTGTGTTCTTCCGTTGAGGAGTCAGTTTTCAAGTGTATGAATCTAATATTTGATGCTTTCAGATCTCTTATTTCTGTTTTTTATTTGGTACAATAAATGCAGAAGTTGGTGGAGTTTAGTGGCTCAATTAGAAGAATCTTAGTGCAATTATGAGCAACTATAAAATTTTTTGAGCAATGAATTTAAGCTCAACGAAAAGGTGCAGCATTATTTATTGTAGCAATCTTTTTATATTTCATATGAACAAGTGAACGATGGCTAAAATTGAACCTCAAAATGCAACATTTTTCATTGAAAGGATCAATGTCGATAACACGATTAGTATTTAAGTTAGGTGGTGAAGCTAATTTGTAAAAAAGTTATTCTGGCATAAAGATATCTAGCGAAACCGTAGCTAAAATTAAGATGTCATTTATGTTGACGTTGGGTGCACAACATTAACTCAGAGTTTTGATATATGACTGAGATTAAAATTAGGTTAGTTGTGATCTAACCCGTTGTGTCAAGTTTGCAAGTATATGATACTTAACAAATGATAAAGTCCTGGATGTGAATCGGACAGTGACTAAGTCCTAGTAAATTTAGACATCAAAAGTCTTAATTGGGAGTCAGTATGAGCTAAGTTTTGGTTGAAATTAAGCAGACAAATTTTTAGCTAGAGGCTAGGTGAATCAAGTTCAAGTGATTAAGGCTTAGTAGACAAATTCCTAGCTGGAGGCTAGGTGAATCAAGTCCAAGTAATTAAGGCTTGGTAGATAAATTCCTAGTTGAGTGCTAAGTGACTCAAGTCCAGGTAGAGTCAGCTGGGAGCTGAGCTGTAACAACCCAAATTTTCTCATTACAAGTCTTAATAGTGTTTAAAAATATTTAGAAATGCTTTAGAAATATTCTAGAGATTTTTAGGAATTTTTAGAGTATTTTTATGTAATTTTCGGAATTTGTTTGGTATTTTTACCAAAAGAAAGAAGTTTCAAAAAATAAAGATGTTCGGCCGAGATTCGAACCCACGACCTATGACCCGATCCGAGACTTAAGCAAAGCATGATGACCAAGAACCCAGCAGGGCCGTACTGATCAAAGAGAGGGCGAAATATATTTATGTGGTAATAGATAACAGAAATATTTGGGTATTAAGAGGAGAATTTGAGTTATTTGCTCGTGACCTAACTTTTCCCTTCTCCCTCTCTCGCGTGCGACAACGGCTCGATTTGGGCGGAAGACGAAGCCGAAACTAGGGCTTCGTCTTCGGCGGCCGGCGAAGGACAAATCCCGTGAGCTTTTCACGGATTAGAGACCTTCTCATCGAGGGAATCCGTAGGCACGAAGAAAAGGTTGGATTTTTAAGCTCTCCGAAAACCCTAGAAGCTTCTTCTTGGTTGTGAGTCCAGGAAACCAAAGTAAGTACTTCTCACCTGCAGTAGGAGTAGTTTCGGACCTTTGTTCTTCTTGAATTCGAAGCATGTTGTAAAGATTGTCTATTTTGTGCTTGCTGCCGTAAACCTCAAAGAAAGAAAGAGGATGACTAGTATAGGTTAAGCATATGAGTTGTGTTTTTAGGCCTTATAACTAGAAATCCAGATGTTGATTTAAATCCTTCTGTTCATGAGTTTTTATGGGTATGATCGGTTAGTTGGAAGGATTACAGGCTTCGGATTCCTGCTGCTAGACAATGAACAAGAAAGAGTTTAGTTGTTTTTTTAAGCATGTAGTTTTGTTTTTTTTTTGTGGATTACTGCAGAATGGTTATGCTTTGGTTTTCTTTTGTTGTTGCCGTGGCACTGGGCATGAAGAACAATTATGGTTTTAGGTTTACAGTAGCAATTATCCTTACTAGTTGTATTTTGGTCTCTTTTGGTTTCCTTGCTGTGGTATTGAACAGGGGGAAAGGTGTTGGTTTCAGTGGTCACTGCAATGAAAGGTTAAGTAGCTTAATTGAATTTACAGTAGCCATCAATATAAGTTTAAGTAGCCATCAATACAGTAGCCATCAATACCAATTAAGTAGCCTAGTGGTCCTTGCCGTGTCTCTCCACTGTTAGTACAGATTTCGGTTGCCTTATATAAGTTTAAGCTGTGAACAAGTTTTCTATAGGTTATGTTTTAAATTTCCAGCAAGCTTAATTTGACTTGTGCATGAAGAGTTCATTGTGCAGTTCGGTTTTTAGTTTACTCCCTTTTAGTATGCAGCTAGATTTTCTTTTGTTTCGTTTCCAGTAATTAAGCATGAACAACCCTTTGGAGCTGCTATATAGTTTAGATTTGTGCTATAAAAAGGGACACGAACAACCTTCTTTAGCCTTGCTGTACAGATTTTGGTTTGTGCTATGCAATTAATATGAACAATTATTTTTTTTAGCTTACTGCTTGATTTATGAAGCATTCTTTTATTAGAAGTATTAACAAGTATAAGTATTTTACTTGAGAAGGCTAGTACCCGACTTCTGAGGTTGTCGTTAAACAAATCCAGGTGACCGTTTCCAAGGTCTCGGCCCTGGTAAGACCAAGGTCTTTACCCTCGTAGAACTGGTGGCTCGCTACCTCAGTTTCTATTAGGGAGCGCGCAATGGTACTAAGCCTGGGCCCAAAAGATTATTATTTTCAAGTATAAAAGTATAAGTTTTTAAACAAGTGAAATAAGCTTCACATAAGTTTAAAATTCAGCAAGTTTAGTTTCTTTTATGCTAGCATGTTATTTAGAATTTTCTTGTTGTTATTTTCTATTAGATGTGCAACTTTACATGTTTAGCATTTCAGTATGTTCATATGCATATTCGAGTTTTGTGAGTTAGATAGCGCTTACTAAGCATTTTTGCTTATAGTTGCATTTCCTCTTACTGCAGATAAAGGAAAGGAAAAGCTATAGTGAAGGAAGGCGACAAGGAGGTGCGGATGGATGTGTGATGTTTGGACTATGGAAGCCTTGGGACTTAGCTTAAAATTTATTATGATTTTGTATTCAGAATGTTGAAACTATTCTTTCATGTTGTTAGATTTGCTCATTGGATATTTTATGTTTAGAACTCTTTCTTTTAATTGCTATGCACATTGGTTTATTATCTGAGTTGTATCATTGTTGCATGCTTGTGTAGATTTATATATATAGTTTCTAGCATATTCAGATTTATGTATAGTTTTTAGTTGTGAACGTATGCTTGAGTAGTATGATTTCCACTATTACATATTGTATGCTTTGAGTTCTGAGAGTTTCAAGTAATCTTAATTTCATGTGAGCAACTCTAGTTAAGTATAGTTAGTAGTCTAGTAGCGGTCCCATCCTCACAGACTAGTAGGGAGGAGGTTGGGGTCGTTACAAGTTGGTATCAGAGCAGTTCCCATTCTCCAGCATCACACATACATCAGCATCAGTCTTGCCGTCTTTAAGTAAGAATGTATTTATACTTTCTATAAATGTTTTCCTTTATTATTTATGTGCAGTATAGAGAAATGTTTAGAAGTACTGCTCACCTGTAGTAAGAGGTGTTTTCCGTTGACTTCTCGTCGTAGAAATATTGTATGTGCAGATTTCTTTTGTATTTTATGTATGATTGTGTGTTACCTAGTTAGTTTCACTTATAGATGCATATGGAAAAATACCCTATCAGTATTTTGAGTTTAAGAAAAGTATAAGAAAGATAAAGAAAAGAAAGAAAAAGGCCAAGGTCTTAAGTAGATCCCAAAGTCAAGACTTTAGGGATATTGGCACACAAGGTGTTTGTTAAAATGCCAAGGCATTTAAAGAAGAAGTAATTAAGATATTTTACTTTGAAAGGCCAGAAATAGCACTTAATGTGAGTAGTGGAACTCACCGGTCATAGACTGGTGAAGAGCTGGTCAGCAGGACATTAGTCGATGAGCACTATCTGAACAGCATCAATGCACAACAAACGCAATTCAAGCCAGTTAAGATAGAGGACAAGACAGCAGGGAGTCAGAAGCCCCAGGCAAGTAAGCAGAACTGGAAGGGCAAAGATAACAAAAGGAAACGATGGAATACAGGAGGTAGCCAAAAGGGAGGTCCAGTAGACAAGCAGACCAAGTTCCCTCCCTGCCCTAAATGTGGGAGACTACATCCAGGAGCCTGTCTTGTGGGTATGACTGGATGTTATTCATGTGGTCATGAAGGACACCTAGCTAAGGCATGTCCTAACAAGCTCAAAGCACCTCAGCAACAGGCAGCGCAATACGGGAACAAGCCTCAGTTACACTACATGCCTGCAACTCTGGACGGACCTCAGCTCAGTCAAGGAAGGTTGGAAGCCCCACCAGTTTCATCCAGTGCCAGAGTATTCTCCCTCACTAAAGAGGAAGCTTCTAGTGCCTCTACGGTCGTAATAGGTCAAGTAGTTATTTTTCAGCATTTAGCTACTACACTATTTGATACTGGGGCGACCCATTCTTTTATATCAGTACTCTTTGCCAAAGAATTTCAGATGCCTACAGAGAGCATGAACTCTAAGTTTTTAACGACCCTACCTTCTGGGGAAGTCATGGAGTCCAGAATTTCAGACCGAGAGCTATATGTTGATCTAGTAGTCCTTGCGATGCAAGATTTCGATGTCATTCTGGGTATGGATTTTCTCAGCAAGTACAGTGCTTCGGTGGACTGCTGCAGAAGGAAAGTGATTTTCAGCCCAGAAGGTGAACCATCCTTTGAGTTCACGGGAGTGCCGAAGAGGAAGACCCAGAAATTCCTCTCTTCCCTCACAGCTCACCAGATGTTAGCTAAAGGGTGTACTAGTTTTTCTTGCGCACATTGTGAATATAGAAGAACAAAAAGGACCCAAGCAGGAAGATGTTCGGGTAGTCTATGAGTACCCAGAGGTATTTCCAGAAGAGCTACCTGGACTACCTCCCAACCGAGAAGTGGAGTTTGAAATTGAATTGGTTCCTGGTACTGATCCAATTTCAAAAGCTCCGTACCGAATGTCTCCAGCAGAGCTGGAAGAGCTACAAGAACAACTCCAGGAGCTACTTGACAAAGGTTTCATTCGCCCTAGTCATTCACCATGGGGAGCTCCGGTGTTGTTCGTTAAGAAGAAAGACGGATCCATGCGGATGTGCATAGATTATAGAGCGCTGAACAAAGTGACAATTAAGAACAAGTACCCTCTTCCTAGAATAGATGATCTATTTGATCAATTAAAGGGGGCAACAGTGTTCTCTAAGATAGATCTGCGCTCTGGGTACCATCAGCTGAAAGTGAAAGAAAGTGATATACCCAGAACAGCTTTCAGGACCAGATATGGACACTACGAGTTTGTAGTCATGCCTTTTGGTGTGACTAATGCACCTGCGATCTTCATGGACTTAATGAACAGGGTGTTCAGAGAATGCCTTGACAAGTTTGTCATCGTGTTCATCGACGACATTTTGATCTATTCAAGGACCCCAGAGGAGCATGACACGCACTTGAGAATAGTACTGCAGACCCTTCAGCAAAAGCAACTTTATGCCAAATTCTCAAAGTGCGAGTTCTGGTTAGAGCAGGTGGCGTTTCTAGGTCACATCATTTCTAAAGAAGGTATCCAGGTGGATTCTGCCAAAATAGAAGCGGTCAACAACTGGAGTAGACCCAGAAACGCCAGGGAGATCAGAAGCTTCCTTGGTTTAGCTAGGTAATATAGAAAGTTCGTGGAGGACTTTTCTAGGATAGGTTCTCCACTAACAGCCTTAACTAGGAAAAATAAGAAGTTTGAATGGTCAGATAAATGTGAGCAAAGTTTCCAAGCATTGAAGAAGAGATTGACCAGTGCTCCTATTCTGACTGTTCCAGAGAGTGACAAGCCTCGGAGCTGTTCTCATGCAAGAAGGGAAGGTTATAGCTTATGCTTTCAGACAACTCAAAGATTATGAGAAGAATTACCCCACTCATGATCTTGAGCTGGCAGCTGTGGTCTTTGCACTAAAACTCTGGCGATATTATTTGTATGGAGTCCAGTGCCGAATCTTCACTGACCATTAGAGCTTGAAGTATTTCTTTACCCAGAAAGATTTAAACATGAGACAACGCAGGTGGCTAGAGTTGGTCAAAGATTATGACTGTGAAATCCTCTACCACCCAGGTAAAGCTAACAAAGTGGCGGATGCACTGAGTCGAAAGTCCAGTGCAACTCTGATGTACTTGTCATCATTAGCACTGCCACTACAGAAGGAACTATTAGATTTTGGAGTCGAAATTGTTTATGGGCAACTCTCTGCATTGACCTTAGAGTCAACCCTGCTTGAGGATATACAGAGAAAGCAAAGTGAAGATCCAGATATCCAGAAGATCAAACAAGGGATACAAAAAGAATAAAATTCAGAGTTTCGGGTATCAGACAGTGGAGTTCTTTATCAAGGGAGCCACCTTTGTGTTCCCAATGATGAGGAATTGAGAAAGAAGATTCTAGAAGAAGCTCATAGTATACCATACACCATGCATCCTGGTTCCACCAAGATGTATCAAGATTTGAAGCAGAGATTCTGGTGGTCTGGACTCAAGAGAGATGTTGCAAAATATGTCAATACCTACCTGACATGCCAGAGAGCCAAAGCAGAACATCAGAGACCAGGAGGAGTTCTACAGCCTCTCCCAATACCAGAGTGGAAGTGGGAAGAAATATCCATGGACTTTATAACAGGTATTCCAAGAACTACTAATGGATATGATGCGATATGGGTGATAGTGGACAGATTGACCAAGTCTGCCCATTTTCTAGCCATCAAGGTGTCTCACTCTATAGAGCAGTTGGCACAGCTATACGTTAAGGAAGTGATCAAACTTCATGGAGTCCCGAAGTCTATTTCTGACAGAGATGGGCGCTTCACCTCTCATTTTTGGGAGTGTGTTCAGAATGCACTAGGCACCAAACTCAAGTTCAGCACAGCCTTTCATCCCCAGACTGATGGACAGACAGAACGAGTAAATCATATTTTAGAAGACATGCTCCGGGCTTGTGTAATAGATTTTAAGGGTAGTTGGTGCAAGTATCTGTATTTAGCTGAATTCGCCTACAACAATAGCTACCAGGACACTATCAAGATGGCACCTTATGAGGCACTGTATGGCCGAAAGTGTAGATCACCTATATGCTGGCTGGAGGCTGGAGAAAGAAAAGAGATGGAATCAGAATTGGGCAGGCAGACCGAAATGATAGATGAAACCACTCAGGCTATCCAGAAGATCAGATAGAGAATTGAGACTGCCCAGAGTAGACAGAAAAGTTATACTGATGCACGCCGTAGGCCACTTGAATTCCAAGTAGGGGATTCAGTTTTTCTCAAAGTTGCTCCGATGAAGGGAGTGATGAGATTTGGCAAGAAGGGCAAGTTAAGTCCCTGCTATGTAGGGTCATACCTGATCACAGAAAGGATTGGGAAAGTAGCTTACAAGCTGGACTTACCATAAGACATGTCAGCAATACATAATGTATTTCATGTCTCTATGCTAAAGAAGTGCCTTCACGACCCTAGCCAAGTGATTCAGCCTCAGTCAGTGCAGATCCAGGAGGATCTTAGCTATGAGAGCAGACCTACACAGATAGTGGACAGAGAAGTTAAGAGACTAAGGAACAAAGAAGTACCATTAGTAAAGGTCATCTGGCAGAATCAGAATTACGAGGAAGTTACTTGGGAGTGTGAAGATAGTATGAGACAGAAATATCCAGAATTATTCTAAGTTCGAGGACGAATTTTTTATAAGGTATGGGGAATTGTAACAACCCAAATTTCCTCATTACAAGTCTTAATAGTGCTTAAAAATATTTAGAAATACTTTAGAAATATTCTAGAGATTTTTAGGAATTTTTAGAGTATTTTTATGCAATTTTCGAAGTTCGTTTGGTATTTTTACCAAAAGAAATAAGTTTCAAAAAATAAAGAGGTTCGGCCGAGGTTCGAACTCGCGACCTCCCACCCGATCCGAGACTTAAGCGAAGAGTGATGACCAAGAACCCAGCAGGGCCGTGCTGATCAAAGAGAGGGCGAAATATATTTATGTGGTAATAGATAACAGAAATATTTGGGTATTAAGAGAAGAATTTGAGTTATTTGCTCGTGACCTAACTTTTCCCTTCTCCCTCCCTCACGTGCGACGGCGGCTCGATTTGGGCCGAAGACGAAGCCGAAACTAGGGCTTCGTCTCCAACAGCTGGCGAAGGACAAATCCCGTGAGCTTTTCACGGATTAGAGACCTTCTCATCGAGGGAATCCGTAGGCACGAAGAAAAGGTTGGATTTGCAAGCTCTCCGAAAACCCTAGAAGCTTCTTCTTGGTTGTGAGTCCAAGAAACCAAAGTAAGTGCTTCTCACCTGCAGTAGGAGTAGTTTCGGACCTTTGTTCTTCTTGAATTCGAAGCATGTTGTAAAGATTGTCTATTTTGTGCTTACTGCCGTAAACCTCAAAGAAAGAAAGAGGATGACTAGTATAGGTTAAGCATATGAGTTGTGTTTTTAGGCCTTATAACTAGAAATCCAAATGTTGATTTAAATCCTTCTGTTCGTGAGTTTTTATGGGCATGATCGGTTAGTTGGAAGGGTTACAGGCTTCGGATTCCTGCTACTAGGCAATGAACAAGAAAGAGTTTAGTTTTTTTTTAAGCATGTAGTTTTTTTTTTTTTTTTGTGGATTACTGCAGAATGGTTATGCTTTGGTTTTCTTTTGTTGTTGTCGTGGCACTGGGCATGAAGAACAATTATGGTTTTAGGTTTACAGTAGCAATTATCCTTACTTGTTGTATTTTGGTCCCTTTTGGTTTCCTTGCCGTGGTATTGAACAGGGGGAAAGGTGTTGGTTTCGGTGGTCACTGCAATGAAAGGTTAAGTAGCTTAATTGAATTTACAGTAGCCATCAATATAGTAGCCATCAATATAGTAGCCATCAATACCAATTAAGTAGCCTAGTGGTCCTTGCCGTGTCTCTCCACTGTTAGTACAGATTTCGGTTGCCTTATATAAGTTTAAGCTATGAACAAGTTTTCTATGGGTTATGTTTTAAATTTCCAGCAAGCTTAATTTGACTTGTGCATGAAGAGTTCATTGTGCAGTTCGGTTTTTAGTTTACTCCCTTTTAGTATGCAGCTAGATTTTCTTTTGTTTCGTTTCCAGTAATTAAGCATGAACAACCCTTTGGAGCTGCTATACAGTTTAGATTTGTGCTATAAAAAGGGGCACGAACAGCCTTCTTTAGCCTTGCTGTACAGATTTTGGTTTGTGCTATGCAATTAATATGAACAGTTATTTTTTTTAGCTTACTTCTTGATTTATGAAGCATTCTTTTATTAGAAGTATTAACAAGTATAAGTATTTTACTTGAGAAGGCTAGTACCCGACTTCCGAGGTTGTCGTTAAACAAATCCAGGTGACTGTTTCCGAGGTCTCGGCCTTGGTAAGACCAAGGTCTTTACCCTCGTAGGACCGGTGGCTCGCTACCTCAGTTTCTATTAGGGACCGCGCAATGGTACTAAGCCTGGGCCCAAAAGATTATTATTTTCAAGTATAAAAGTATAAGTTTTTAAACAAGTGAAATAAGCTTCACATAAGTTTAAAATTCAGCAAGTTTAGTTCCTTTTATGCTAGCATGTTATTTAGAATTTTCTTGCTGTTATTTGCTATTAGATGTGCAGCTTTACATGTTTAGCATTTCAGTATGTTCACATGCATATTCGAGTTTTGTGAGTTAGATAGCGCTTACTAAGCATTTTTGCTTATAGTTGCATTTCCTCTTACTGCAAATAAAGGAAAGGAAAAGCTATAGCGAAGGAAAGCGACAAGGAGGTGCGGATGGATGTGTGATGTTTGGACCATGGAAGCCTTGGGACTTAGCTTAAAATTTATTAAGATTTTATATTCAGAATGTTGAAACTATTCTTTCATGTTGTTAGATTTGCTCATTGGATATTTTATGTTTAGAACTCTTTCTTTTAATTGCTATGCACATTGATTTATTATCTGAGTTGTATCATTGTTGCATGCTTGTGTAGATTTCTATATATAGTTTCTAGTATGTTCAGATTTATGTATAGTTTTTAGCTGTGAACGTATGCTTGAGTAGTATGATTTCCGTTGTTACATATTGTATGCTTTGAGTTCTGAGAGTTTCAAGTAATCTTAATTTCATGTGAGCAACTCTAGTTAAGTATAGTTAGTAGCCCAGTAGCGGTCCCACCCTCACAGACTAATAGTGAGGAGGGTGGGGTCGTTACATGAGCACTTTGCAAACAAAATCCAAGTGGAAGTCACTGGGAGTTGTAGCCTGGCAACTCAATCTAGATGAGTGAAGGCTAAACATTTAGACCCAACGTAAGTGAAAGTAAATTTATATTCTGTATTATACTCATTGCATGTAACCATTACATGTTAGAGTGTATACTAAAAGCCTAGCTTTTTGTAAACTTTTATTTTATGAAATAAGAATCACATTGGTCAAATGTCTGCATTTATGTTAAATGTAGTTGTCCATTTAATCTATATTGTAGATAACATGGTGTTTGGTGTGACACAGAAGATCATGTTATCAGTTCCTTATAAATTATAAATAGTAGCTCACGACCAAAATGAAAATGGACAAACCATTGGAATGGTCGTAGTGTAATTTGATATTAGTTTATCTTGACTATAAAATTACACTAGTACACTTAGAGTGTATTGAGTAGGACCATTTGAGGTTGTTCTTTTTATACTAAATGCATAAAAGAATAGAACCTCAGTTATTATGGTAGTGTGTACTTTTAATCCCAATATAACAACAAGCACGTATACTTAGTATTTATTTCTTTGACTTATCAATAGGTGAGATTTAGCTCGTTAAATCAAAAGGTCTGATAGCTTGGGAAATAATATTATTTATATGATGTGTTATTGGTTATAGAAGAAAATTGTGTCCTAGTGATCTAGGTTAATGATGTTTCCAAGATGAGCTCATAAGGATTGTCATGTAAACTCTGTAGGTGGACTTAGTCCGACATGACAATAAAGTTAAGTGATACTATTCTTGGAGCTAGATATTAATTGAGTGAGTGTCGGTAACTCATTTAATTAATGACATTCGATATCTTAAACACAAGGAGATTAACACACTCATGATAAGAAGGAGCTCATAATGTAATTTGGGATTGGTGCAGGAGTTCAATAGTAGCTCTTTAGCGGTATAAGTTATTATTGATGAACTTGAGTTGGATGTTTGGGACAAACACGGGAAATTCAAGATCATCGGGAGACCAAAACTAATTCCTCCTCTCGGTCCTTATTGTAGCCTCTTATATAAAGTCTTATATCCACCCAAAGCCTTGCCTCTTAGCCCATGCTAAGGACCCTATCCTTGCTTGGAGCCCAAGCAAGGGGTCGGCCAAGCCAGGATTGGAGCTAGAGCTAAAGCCGGCCAAGCCTTGCTTGGTGCCGAAGCAAGGGGCCGGCCAAGTAAGGAAAGGAAAGGGGAATTTAATTAAAAATATAATTTTGATAAAATCTTTCCTTTTATGTTTTTATCCACATGGTTTTAAAAGAGAGTTTTAAAATTTAAAATCTTTCCTTTTATAGATTTTCTATAAAGAATTAAAAGAGATATTAGATATCTTTCCTTATTTGTAGATATCTATAATGTTAAAAGAAAGATTTTAATTTTTAAGAAAAACTTTTCCTTTTTATAATCATGATATAAAAGGAGTTTTATTTTTAAAATCTTATCTTTTATAGATATCCATAAAAGGATTTAAAAGAGAGAGATTTTAATTTATAAAATATTCCTTTTATAGCTAACCACATAAGGGATGTTTTAAAAGAGAGATTTTAATTTTTGTTTAAAATCTTTCCTTGATTATTTAAACATGTTGTGGCCGACCATATAGAGGAATAAAAGAAAGTTTTATTTTTTATAAAACTTTTCTTTTTTGGATTCACCAAGGATTATAAAAGAGAGGTAAAAGGTGTCTTCATGAGACACAACCCTCTTCTATTGTTCCTCTCTTCCATCCTTGGTGGCCGGCCCTCTCTTCTTCTCCTATTCTTCTTCTTGGTGGTCGGTGGCATCAACCCTTGTGGAGCTCTTGGTGGTCGGTTATTTGGAGGTGAAGAAGTAAAGAAAGAAGGCATTATTTTCTAGCATCCCTTGAGCATTGTGGTGGTGGCCGAAACTTGAAAGAGTAGAAGGTTTTGGTGGATTTCTTCTTGGTAGATCATCACCCACACGACGCCCAAAAGAAGGAGAGGAATACAATAGAAGATCAAGATATTTTGTTTACAAAGAAAGGTATAACTAGCAGTTTTATTCCGCATCTTACTAGTTTTTCTTTGTATGGATTTTGAAATACCAAACACAAGAGACTATTGGTTTTAGGCAATCGATTTTATATTTCGATTTTGTGTTTCTTTTGTTTTTTGATCTTGTGATTCGATTGTTCTTAGTGGTTAAATCTAGGGTTACTATAAGGGGATTAAATATTGAATTTCTTTGAAAGGCTTTGTCTAGGAAGTGGTGGATGATCCCATAACCAAGAAGGCCTAGTGTCTCGCCATGTTTAACCTGGAAGCCGATCTTTGAAATAAATATTTAATCAACTTTGTAACGTGGGTGGATTTGGATTAATAATGTTAAGCATCGATTGCAATCCAAGTCTAAACCTCTAAGAACAGATAAGTTGAACTTGGAATCAATAATATTAAGTTCTATTTGCGATTCCAATTTTAATTTCTAAAGAACACAATAGGTTGTTAGAAAAGGTTCGGGACTTGTACAAAATTTTTATACAGGGGAACCAGTACAATATTCTGAGAAGCAACTAATATTACAGGGATTCATGCTCGATGGTTCCAGGCAATCTGATGGAGTTCGAAAGTGATTGGATGGTGATAACTCTCAACGGAAGGATTTTGAATGGTCCAGAGGACTGTATGTTGGTGCAATCGACCTCTAGGGTTTCGATGTTTGACAATGTACCTTAGTCTTAGGGGTGTCAATTCGGGTGGGTCGGGTCAGGTTGAGTTTTTTTTTTTAACCCAACCCGAACCCAACCCGAACTCGAGTTCAACCCAAAACACCTCAACCCGAACCCGACCCATATAACCCGAAAATCCTATTCAAAATGACTTTTTTGGGCTATTTTCCCTATAATTCTTCACTTTTATCTCAATACTCCATCATTATCATACAAACATGATATTAATATATATAAAAACATCTAAATTTTTAAAATAAAATTTGATTTAACCCCAAAAAAATCCACAAAACCCTATATTTAAGTCAACCCGGGTCAACCCGAACCCGACCCGACCCAACCCGAAACTTTTTTACTCTCCAACCCGAACCCGACCCGAACCCAAAAATGCCCAACCGGAACCCGATTTTTTTCGAGTCGACTCGGGTTGGGTCGTCGGGTCGGGTTCATTTTTGACACCCCTACTTAGTCCAGTCAGTTTGCCCAAGGGTTAATCCAAATAAGACTTGATGTTTAGAAGAGAAAAGTCTATTCAGAACTAGATGACTAGCAAGGGTAAGTCCTAACTGGAGATTAGCCAAGAGAAAGTCCTTGTGAGTGAAGCCAGACCCTAGTGAGTGAAGCTATATAGTGGAAGTCTTAGTAAGTAAAGCTGGGCCCTAGTGAGTGAAGTTAGGTAGTGGAAGTTCTGGTAAGTGAAGTCAGGCCCTAGTGAGTGAAGCTAGGTAGTGGAAGTCCTGGTGAATGAAACCGGGCCCTAGTGAGTGAAAGTAGGCGGTGAAAGTTCTGGTGAGTGAAGCCAGACAATGGAAGTCCTAGTGAGTGAAGCTAGGCATCCCTAGGGGAAGGTAACCCTAGGTAATATGTGATCGACGTGCGGTCGACCGGACCAGCGAATTATTAATAATGCTAACATTATTTTATCTTTACCATTTCATATCTATCTTGCTAACTCAGTGTTTCAGGCAAGTCTTAGTAGATCAGCTTGGTCAAATACTAAGCAAGGCCAGAGAAAGTCCAAACAGATCTGAAGGACCAGATGTTTGGTAGATAAGTAAAGGTAACTCACTGTTGGAGAGTGGCTCGGTGAGGATGCGTCCCGATTGAGGGATAGTAGGCGTCGATCCAGTTTAGGTTCATTTTAAATCCCTAAACTGAGACCTTGACTAGATCCTGGTCTCAGAGAGACAGAGTATAATTATTACGCAGTATTATTATGCTAACACTTGCTTGCAGGTCATTATTTGGTTTATTCGACTATCACGTTTTGCAGGGCAAGAAGAGCTCCAAAAGGCTCGGGTGAACAGTACCCGAGGTGCCTTCCAGGGGATAGAAGGTGCCTTCAAGGAGTGGAAGGTACCTTGGCACTGTTCATAGAAGGTGCCTTCAGTTTATAGAAGGCGCCTTCCGTAAGATAAAAATTAAACCTCATCGCGGATAAGGGCCAGCTTGTTTAGGATCGAATTTGTTAGGTTGGAGGCACCTTCAAGGCCTTTGGAGGTGCCTTCCACGGCCTTTATAAAGGCTTTTTGACCTAAGCTTCAATAACAACATCCATATAAGCTTCTACGCATCCATTTGAGGATCCGACTACTCCAGCTTCCTGCTGTGACTCTGCTACAATGTTGTTACGCCCGACTACTACCAAGGAGTCGACCGACACTGAACCTAAATTGACAATCTTCGAAGTTGTTAGGTAACAAATTTGTAATTTATGCACTTTACTACTTGTAAAAGGACAAGTGCAGAGTGTTGCACTTGTTCCGTCTTTTTTTGTACTCGATTCTCTTTTTCGGAGGTATTAGAAAAGACATTTTAGTGGATTACCCATCGATAGGTCCACAGGACCTGGGTCTTGGAGTACGAGTCGTCACAATCTCTGAACCAAGTAAACCGACTGTGTTTACATTGTTGTCCGCTTGTTCTTTTACTTCGCTTTCTGACTTCCCTTCTCCGCTGCGTACTTTGCTTTTAGTTTTAAAAAGAAAAGATAAATTTTCAAAACCACGTAATTCACCCCTCCTCTCACGTGCGACTCGATCCAACAAGTGGTATCAGAGCAGATTCTGCTCTGAATTGGTGCAACCACCAATCAAGCCAGGGGGAATTGTTTTATTTTCTTTGGATTTCAGTTTTTCGTATTCTATTTAAATCGGTAAAAGTTTACCTCTTCAAATAACTTTTCTTTGTTCGATTTTTACTAGAAGTTGGTGCAACACCACTCGAGTCATTGATATTTCCTTTTTACTTCAGACTCTACTAATTCAAGATCTAGCCTTAAGACATTCCTTCTAATTTCTTTTACGAGATATTTGAAATGGAGCACAAAGAGACGCTCAGTCGAAATGTCAATGAACCACCTCCATATGAGATGTACATGAGGCACAAATTCAATCTGTGGAGGATACAAATGGAGTACTTCATCATGATAGGCGACTTCGACTATGGAATAACATTGAAAAGAACCACTTAAAATTCAGAAGCAAACCAAAAGGTAATAAACTTTATTTCAGAGCTATTGCCTAATAAAATTGTGTGCAAAATTAGAGAATTCAAATATGCCTACGAATTTTGGAACTAACTGAAGCTACCCCTTACCAATCCTAACCAGTTAGACTAAAGTTTTGTATTAAGTTTAGTGGATATGACTATTTGAAAAATTTCGAATGAATGGTTATTCTAATGATGTCCAGGTGACTCACCACAGCTTAAAACTTTATACAAAAAATGTATGTTTGTTGAACCCAAAGTCAAACTTCAATCTAACACAAAGTTAAACCAAACCCTAAAATTCACTTAAATCATCTCACAAAATTATAAAATTTCTAATTGAAACATATACTGGGTGAGATAACTCAGAATTCAAATTTAAATTAAAACTTAAAATTAAATTAAAATAAATTAAACTTAAAATCAAATTATATTAAATTAAATTAAATTAAATTAGATAAATTAAATTAAATTAAATTAAAATTAAAATTAAAAATTAACTTTAAACTTAACCTAAAACTAATTTAAAATTAAAACCAAACTAAAAGTAAAATTAAAATTAAAATTAAAATTTATTTTGAAAATTATTTTAAAATTATTTTAAAAATCATTTAAAAGCTATTTTAAAAATTCTTTTAAAATTTATTTAAAAATTATTTTTAAAAACCTTTAAAAATTATTTATTTTAAAATTAAAATTTTTTTTTAAAAAAAAATATTTTCAAAATTGTTTACAAATTCTTTTAAAAACCTATTTTGAAAATCATTTAAAAACTATTTTAAAAATTCTTTTAAAATTATTTTTTAAAAATCTTTATAAATTATTTTTAAAAATTGTTTTAAAAATTATTTTTTAAAAAAATCTTTAAAATTTTTTTAAAAAAATATTTTAAAAAAACTTTAATGAAATCATAAACATAAAGTTTAATTAATTTAATTAACTTAAACCTAAATCTTAATTCAACAAATAATTAAATCAACTAAAACTTAATCAACTTAAAATTGAAACTTAAAACTTAAAATTTAAACTTAATTAAATTTGAACTTCAATAAGTGTTTATCTTAGTTAATTATTTCAAATTTATAAACTTATCTAAATTCAAGTAACAATCAATTAACTCAAATTTTAATTAGTTAATCTTAATTTAATAATTCATTTAATAATATGCATTTTAATTATTCTAATCAATTAATCCAACCAATACTAGTGTAAATTAATCAACTAAATAAAATTAATTACTTTCAATAAATAATTCAATGTTTACTATTAATCCAAAAATAATTATAACTTATTTGTTAATTCAAATTAAGATTAAATTATATTAAATTATAGTTAATCTTAGTTAATAAGTTAATTAGAAATTCAATTATTAACTCAATCTTAACTTAATAAATTAACATATAATTTATTCATTTACTCTAAAATTAATCAATTAATATGAAAACAATATTAGATTTGACTTAAATACAACTCAAGATTAATCTAAAATTCTATTTCTAAATCCAAAATAGCTAAATAATTCATGATTAATTAATGATTCAAGACATTAATTAATTAAATTGAATTCATGACTAATTTTAGATTATTTAAGTTAGAATTTAAAAACAAAAAAAATAAATTATATCTACCTTAGATAATACATATTAAGCATCTCCCTAAACACGTAAGATTACCATGTTTAAAAATCTAGAATGGTTTAGATATTAGGAAAAGAAAATGATTGTTGACCAACACTTAGTGTCTTAAAATGATTGTTGACCAACACTTAGTGTCTTAATCCTTTAAAGTCAACCATAAACTTGTAGACCCCCAGACAAATATGTGGTTAATAAGGGTTTCCTAAAGAAGTGGCAAATTAAGGGGGAGACTTATTTAAAAGACAAATTTAATTAACATAGTATTTTTAAATCCTTATGATTTTTTTTTTAAAAAAAATACTTTGAAAATTCTTTAACAAAAATATTTGAAAAATATTTTTCTTTTAAACTTTTGAAATTATTTTGAAATACCTTTTTAAAAAATATTCTAAAAATAGCTTAGGTATTCTTTTAATTTGGATCCAACCCCCTAGGCACATAGGAAGTTTTCCTTATAGTTAATAAGGATTCCTAAGGGTGTGTCAAGTTGAGGTGGAGTCCTGATTGAAAGATTAAACATAATTTTCCATTTAACAACTACTCTGGAAAATTACATCTTAATTATATTTTTGAAACACTTACTTATGTCTTTCAAATATTATTGTTGGTGCAAAACCTAATAGAGAGTAACCTTCAGGTTAAGTCTTTTTGATGTGTGTCAAAGAGAGAGTGTGATCTTAAGTTAGAAAAGTTAAGATCTTACATTAGAAAAGAATATTTCTTAACTCTCAAACTTTTCGAATCTCTCAAACTTTGAGAATTAACCCTTATACCCAAGCCTAACTTAAGAAAATTGTCAAATATCAAAAAGGAGAAGATTATTGGTAAAATCAACCTCTATGATTTTGATATTTAACAATGTACCTTAGTCTGATCAGTTTGACCAAAGGTTGATCCAAACAGGACTTGATGTTTGGAAAAGAAAAGTCTAGTCAAAACTAGATGACCAGAAAAGGTAAGTCCTAACTGGAGGTTATGCAAGGGGAAGTCCTAGTGAGTGAAGCCAGACCCTAGTGAGTGAAGCTAGGTAGTGGAAGTCCTGGTGAGTGAAGTCGGGCCCTGGTGAGTGAATCTAGGTAGTAGAAGTCCTGGTGAGTGAAGTCAGGCCCTAGTGAGTGAAGCTAGGTGGTGGAAGTCCCGATGAGTGAAGTCAAACAATGAAAATCCTAGTGAGTGAAGCTAGGCATCCCTAGGGGAAGGTAACCCTAAGTAATATGTAATCGACCCACGATCGACCAGACCAGTGAATTATTAATAATGCTAACACTATTTTATCTTTGCCATTTTATATCTATGGTGCTAACTCAATATTGGAGGCAAGTCTTAGTAGATTAGCTTAGTTAGATATTAAGCAAGGCTAGAGAAAGTCCAAACAGGTCTGAAGGATCAGATGTTTGGCAGATAAGTAAATGTAAGTCACTGGAGGACAGTGACTCGGTGAGGACGCGTCCCGATTGAGGGACAATAGGCGTCGGTCCAATTTAGGTCCATTTCGAATTCCTAAACTGAGACCTTGACTAGATCCTGGTCTCGGGGAGACAGGGTCTAATTATTACTCAGTATTATTATGCTAACATTTGTCTTGCGGGTTATTATTTGATTTATTGGACTAACACATTTTCCAAGGAAAGAAGGGTACCAAAAACCTCAAGTGAACAGTACCCGAGATGCCTTCCAAGGGATGGAGGAAGGTGCCTTCAAGCAGTGGAAGGCGCCTTGGCACTATTTATAGAATGCACCTTAAGTTCATGGAAGGCACCTTCCACACGATAAAAATCAAACCTCATCGTGGATAAGGGCCAACTTGTTTGGGATCGAATTTGTCGAGTTGGAGGCGCCTTCCACATCCTTTATAAAGGCTTTTCGACCTAAGCTTCAATAACAACATCCATACAAGCCTCTACGCGTCCATTTGAGGATCCAACTTCTCCGGCTTCTTGCTGTGACTTTGCTACAATATTAATGCTGCCATGCCCGACTACTGCCAAGGAACCAACCAACACTGAGCCTAAGTTGACAATCTTCAAAGTTGTTAGGTAACTAATTTGTAATTTGTGCACTTTGCTATTTGCAAAAGGACAAGTGCAGGGTGTTGCACTTGTTCTATCTTTCTGTGTACTCGATTCCCTTTTTCGAAGGTACTAGAAAAGGTATTTTAGTGGATTACTCATTGATAGGTCCACAGGACCTCGGTCTTGGAGTACGAGTAGTCGCAGGCTCCGAACCAAGTAAATTGACTGTGTTTGCATTGTTGTTCACTTGTTCTTTTACTTCACTTTTTGACTTCCTTTCTCTATTACGTACTTTGCTTTTAGTTTTAAAAATAAAAGACAAGTTTTCAAAATCATGTGATTCCCCCCCCCCCCCCCCCCTCTCACATGTGACTCGATCCAACATTGTATTGGGTCTAGGCGACCAGAGAATATGGGCAACCGGAATTGGGGTGCAAACGAATTGAATCGAGCTGAATTATATAGAAATATTGATATTTGAGCTCAAGCTTGAAAAATATATATGATATTTGAATCTCGATTCAAAGCTCGAAAATGCAAATAATTTTAGCTCGACCTCAAGTTTGATTCGAATTGTTTGCACCTTGATTTGAGCATATTCGAACTATAATTTGAAATGACTTAAATTCAAATTTGATTCAAATCATTTGAATCTTAATTTGAATATATTTAAGTTAAAATTATGTAAAAATAATTAGAATTTGATTCAAGTTTGGCTCGTGAGAGGCTCATGAACAATCGAACAAAATATTATGGGTTCAAATTCAACTTAAAAAATTATCAAAAAGGTTCAAGTTTGGCTCAAATTCAATAATTTTGAATACAAATTGAATATTTTTTAAGCCAGCTTGAAACCCCCTAAACTGGAGCAGCTTCCAAGTGACCCGAAGACCCCATTAACAGCAATCTGATCAAGATGATCAAGATGAAGTTGACCCTAATCCAAGTGACTGGAGGGTGTCCAGTAGACCAAAGACCTTTGTCAACATTATCAAATGGATAAAAGTTGTAGCCACATCAATACCAATATAGGCGACCAGGAATGCTCTAGACGACCGAATGAGCCCTATATAAGAAGTTTCAAGGCAGAGGTTGAAAGTCACTCATTCACATAATCACTCATTCACTCATCACTTAATCTCTTGTGTTTGTGCTCTAAGTTCTCCTTCACCTTATGTGCTATAACACACTGCAATGCATGTTTTATTTCTAATTGGCAATATCTAGAGTAATATTTCATTTATTTTAGTGATCTCTTATTTATTTTATTGTGCTTAAACTTTCTAGATTATTTTCCTGTAAGATTTCTCTTCCTAGGAAAAATAGGAATAAGAATAATATTTTATAATTGTTACATGTCTATACTTCTGGCTTAATTAATCAACTTGCATGCTTAAACTATTATAGTTAAATCTATTGCATGTTTTTATTACCTTTGTTATACTTGATTGAATCAATCTAAGTAAATTTTATTTCTACTATGCTAACTCTGATTGATTCAACTATTTTATTTACTATCTGCTCATTTTAACATTTATAACTGTTGGTATTGCAAGGTTACAAACATAGCCCCATATTGAAAATACATGGGAAAGATCATGGGTTTATAAGAAAAATAATATCTCCATTGGCATGAGGCCTTTTGGGTAGACTCCAAGAGAAAAACTATGAGGGCTTAGGCTCAAAGTGGACAATATCATATTATTGTGGAGATATTTAAATTCTTTTTGATCCTACAATTGACATCAGAGCGAGGTTGCTCTTCACCAGACTAACCACCAGAAGAAGCACGAGCCAGAGCCATAATCCAAGATCGAACCATGTGGGTGAAACCTTGAATGAAGTAGGGGAGGCCCTGAGCAGGTCAAGAGTGACCCGATGCCTGAGGGAGACCCTGTGGTCCTTTGTTTGAGGGGGGATTGTTGAGGTTGCAAGATTGCAAACATAGCGATCATACAATAATGTTATTCACCGGCTCCCCCCTCTAGTGTCAAGTTTGATCCTACAATTTGGTATCAGAGTGGGTTGAGTTGATAGTACACTAAGAAAGCCTAGTTAGGTACATGTATGGGTAAGGAGTGCCCTACCTGGCGCATCTAGTCAAGTGGAACTAGAAGAAGTTAACTCATATAACTTTAAACTAGTTAGACCAAAGTATTGTATTTAAGTTGATTTAGCTTCTATTTCTTAAAAAATCTTTATCTTAGAAAGTGGTCATTTTTCAATACTCAAGAAGAGCTTTGTGTCTCGTCACGACCTAGAACCAATTTCAAAAACTTTTGCTCAATTAGCCCAAAACAAAACCTGCATTAAGAATGAAACAAACAAACTAATTAATGATTCAATCCTAGCCCGTAACCAAATCCAAATCATAATTACAACCATACCAAACCCATATCTCACCCTAAGCCTTAATACAACTTGAACAAATTTGCTTTTAAGATATGTCGTTATAGGAAAGATTCAGCACAACCTGCCCTCCTTATAATGACAAAAGTTTTGTCAATTGGAGGAGAAAGATAGAAGACGTTCTTTAAACTAACTCAGAATGTTGGAAAAGTATCCAAAATGGAATTGACTTACCAAGTGATACAAAAGGTGAGCTATGAAGGTTGGGTCATGGATAAGCAACATGAAACAAACAACTCAGTCAAATGCAAAGTCAACAAACATAATTCATTACGATCTGACTTATCCTCAAGTTAAGGAGATCAAATCATTTAAACATGCAAAAGAGCTATAGGAAAAGTTAATTGCTAAAAATAAAGAAACTGAGTTAGAACAAATATGTTGCACTGCAATCATTGCCAAGTTTGACTCAAAACTTGACAAATCAAATTCAACATGAATGAATGTTGAACAGTGGCTATTCCAGATACATGACTGAAAATCAAGAGATGTTTACATCACTCTAGCTAAAAGAAATAGGGATAGTCTACTTCGAAAATAATGGGAAGCTAAAGGTACTCGGCTCAGGTAACATTGTATTAAATTCAAAGTTATTTATTAAAAGAGTTTTGTTTATAGAAAACCTAAGTTTTAATTTGCTTAGAATAAGTCACCTCTGTGATACCGGATATAAAGTAAAATTCTTATCTAACAAATGTATTGTTACCAAAGAACCTGAATTAACTTTACTAGGAACTAGGAAAAATAGCGTTTATAACACATGCTTTCTTTCACAACAAGAGGAAAATAGGCTATGGCATAGGGAACTAACTCATATTCATGCTAGACATATAAAAAATGAGTACAAATGGATTAATTAAAGGTTTACCTACCTTAACTAAATCAGATGACTTAAATTGTTATCCATGTAAAAAGGGTAAACAAACAAGATCAACCCATAAATCGACTAGTTCAAATCAAACAACTCACATCTTAGAAAGAATTCATATGGGCTTATTTATGGACTTATTTGAGTGTAACAAAATTAAATCATTAAATGGAAGTCAATATTGTTTAGTAATTATTGATGAATTTTTAAAATTTACTTGGATATATTTTTTAAAACACAAAGATGAAACCTTAAATAAACTTATACAATTTATTAAACAAATAGAAAATCAAATGAATACTAAAATTAAGAAAATTAGAAGTGATCATGGAGAAGAATTTGATAATCATGTGTCTAAGAAATTTTGTCTACACAACGGATACAAACATGAATTCTCATGTCCTAGGAACCCATAACAAAATTGCTTAGTAAAAAGGAAAAAATCGAACCTAATAGAAGCAACCAGGACAATATTAAATGAGTTTAATTTACCTAGTTACATTTGTGCAGAAGCCATTAACACAACCTTTTTTGTTCAAAATTGAACTCATATTAACAAAATTCAACAAAAAAACAACTTATGAAGTATTCTTTAATAAAACACCCCCAATTAAATATTTTAAAATATTTGGATGCAAGGCCTATATCTTAAACACTAAAGATAACCTACCAAAATTTACAAGTAAAATTGATTAAGAAATCTTTGTAGGGTATGCAACAAATAGTAAAGGATATAGAAGTTATAATAAGAAAACCCTTAAAATTGAAAAAACCTCAAATATAACCTTTAATGAAGATTGAACCAAAATAGATCAATCTATTCAATTAGAAATTGATAAAGTGGTTAACAATAACTTAAGAGAAGTCAGACATGAGTCAGACAAAGATTTACCTAGAACTCAAGTTAAAAATCAAACTATAAGAACACTATGACCAATACTAATCATCCAGTTGAATAAATTATAGGAGATCCAAACTTAGGAGTCTGAATCAGATCTACTCATTGATAAGTCAAATAGTTTTAATATCCAAAATAGAACCAAAGAACATAGATGAAGCTCTACTTGACTCAGATTTGGATCATAGCTATGCAAGAAGAGTTAACTCAGTTTGATCGAAACTAAGTTTGGGACTTAACACCAACACCAAGTAAAAAACTTTTGCAGGAACATGATGGGTATTCAGGAATAAACTAAATGAAAAAAGTAGAAATTACTATGAATAAAGCTTGTCTCATAGATTAAGGGTTTAGTCAAGTAAAAAGATTAAACTATAACGAGACATGACCCCCAGTAGCTAGACTTGAGTACATTCAGATGCTATTACCCTTTGCCACACATAAAGGGTTCAACTATTTCAAATGGACATAAAATCAATATTTTTAAATGGTTTTATTAAAGAAGAAATATACATAGCCCAACCACCAAGATTTGAAAACCTAAATAAACCTAATCATGTACTAAAACTCAAAAAAGCACTTTATAGACTAAAACAAGCTCCTAGAGTTTGGTATGAAAGATTGTCAGCCTAGTTAATTTCTAAAGGATTTAGACAAGGTAAAGTTGATTCATCTCTGTTCATCAAAACCCATGTTAAAGACATTTTTATTGTTCAAGTCTGTGTTGATGATATTATTTTTGGATCAACTAACAGTTCATTTATAAAAGATTTTAAATTCACTATGGAAAGTAAATTTCAAATGAACTTAGTGTAAGTACCCCGTGGTGGTTTTGATGTGGTCAACTAAGTTAAGTTAGGTCATGTTTATGTTTGATGCCTTGGGTCTATGAGTACTAGAGCTTAGGAACATAAGAAGTCGAGCGGAAGATGCAGTAGATGAGAAGGATGGCACGACAAGTGAGTCGATAAGGTCAGTGCATCCAAGTAATGAGAAGCTGAGGAAGAGTACACCGATAGATGAGAAGGATGCACGCAGCGTATCCAAAGAATGAGAAGCCAAGGAGGAAGTCTGTTCGAGGAGAATGTCATATTTAGATTCGGGTGAGCTCAACTCTGTTTAACACAAGCATCACCTACATGAAGAAGACATCTTGGAGGCTGATCTACCTTATGGAAGGCACCTCCAAGAGGCTTGGACGTGCCGTCGTGCCTTCGCATGGAAGGTTGATCTACTTCATGGAGGGCGCCTCCAATATCTTGGGAAGGCACCTTGCATGAACAATACAAGGCGCCTTCAAGCTCATTGAAGGAGCCTTCAACCGAGCATATCCATTAGCAATGACCGTTGAGTTGAGGATAAAAGTTTATCCTCTTGGAGGCACCCTGGATCTTCTTGGAAGTGTCTTCAAGCAATGGATAGGTTTTTCTAAGGGCTATAAAAAGACCCCTGGAACTAGGAATTGTACAACAGTTGAATTACAAGTTTTGTAATCACTTCCTAGTCTTTCTTGTGAGCTATCAATGTCTGTAAGAGGAGGCTACTCTGCCTTCAACAAACGAGTTTTTCTAATGGAGTATTTTTAATGCCTTGGATTAACAATCACCTAGGTTCTAACCAAGTAATTCCTTGCCTCTTCTTTATTTTAGTTGTTCAGTTTATTTTTACTTAAATTAATTATGCTTACTAATCAAAGTCTAAAGAACGAGAAAGGGATCAATTTATTTCTGTAGGCAATTCACCCCCCCCCCTTTTATCGGTCACACCGGGACCAATAATTAGTATCAAATCGAGGACACTTCAGAAGGACTAACCGCTGACCGAAGAAAACAAGATGATGGTCAGACCAAGTATCTACCCATCGAAGTTTGAGGGGGAGTTCACCCTATAGAAAAAGCAAATGGAAGTATTTTTTTAAAACCAACTTTAAGATTTTATTAATAATTAAATATGCTTTTGTAGCTCCAAAAGATCAAAAAGACAAAGAAAAAAAGAGTACCTTTGGACAAAGAAGGAGCAAGTAGACTTTGTGATAGATGGACAAGCCAAATTCTACTTACTAAGTGTGTTGCCACCTCAAGAAGTCAGCAAGATCGGCGCCTACGGATCAGCAAAGGAACTTTGGAAGAAGTTTCTAGACCTACACGAAGGAATGTCAGAAGCAAAGCTTGCGAGATGGGACCTACTCCAGAACCAACTGACGAACCTCCGACCAAAAGAAGGAGAGTCAATAGCGTAATTGCACGCCAAACTGAAGGAACTGATCACCGAACTAATGAATCTCAAAGAAAAGGTAACAAACTGAGATTCACTAAGGTACACTTTGAATGTTTTCCCTAGAACACAAGAATGAATGTGCATAGTTGATTCCTACTAAATTTCTAAGGATCTAGATGTAAGTTCATTAGAAAGTTTATTTTCGACTTTAGATCTTCACGAATCTAGATGTATAGAATTAAAGAAGGAGTCAAGTCAGGCAATTACCTTGAAGGCAAGAACGGACGATCAAGACTCTGAAGCATCAATTGACAAAGACAAGGCAACCTTAATGGTAAGAAATTTTAGTAAATTTCTTAAAGCTAATAAATTTAATAAGTCATAGGCTAAGAAGCACCTTCAAAGCAAAAGGAAAGTTTGATGCTACAGCTGCCAAAGAGAATGTCACATCAAGGATGACTGCCTTAAATTAAAGAATAAGGAGAACGACAAGGGCAAAAGACCAACAAGATTGAAGCACAAGATCGTGAAGGCGACATGAGATGAATCATCATCATCAGAATCAGAGTTAGAAGAGTACGCTGAATTAGCCCTGATAGCAAGAAGGATGCACATGGCGTATCGAGGGACAAAAAGTCGGGGAGAAAGTATACTTAAGAAGAAGGTCGGAGTTAGGTTCGGGTGAGCTCAACTCTAGTTAACCGGAGCATCACCTACACGAAGAAGATTAGCATTGAGGTTGATCTACTTCATGGAAAGCACCTCCAAGAGGCTTGGAGGTGCCCTCGCACCTTTGCATGGAAGGCTGATCTGCTTCATGGAGAGAGCCTCCAATGGCTTGGGAAGGTGCCTCGCATGAACAGTGCAAGGCACCTTTGAGCTCATTAAAGGCGCCTTCAACTGAGCATATCCGTTAGTAGTAATCGTTGAGTTGAGAATAAAAGTTTATCCTCTTGGAGGCGCCTCCAAGCAATGAATAGGTTTTTCCATGGACTACAAAAAGACTCATGGAGTTAGTAATTGTACAACAACTGAATTATAAGTATTGTAATCACTTCCTAGTCTTTCTTATGAGTTGTCAACGTCTGTAAGAGACTGCTCCACCTTCAACAAAGGAGTTTTTCTAGTAGAGCACTTTCAAAGCGATTAACAACCACCTAGGTTGTAACCAAGTAATTCCTCGTCTCTTCTTTATTTTAGTTGTTTAGTTTATTTTTACTTAAATTAATAGTGCTTACTAATCAAAGTCCAAAGAATGAGAAAGGGATAATTTTATTTTTGCAGACAATTTACCCCCCTCTTGTCGACCGCATCGGGACCAACACATAGTAGGCGAACTTAACTATTTTCTAGGGTTACAAGTTAAATAAACCAAAGAATGTATATATATTTATCTGACTAAGTATACTAATAAACTAATTAAAAGATTTGGAATAGAAAATTATAAAAACTTAGCAACTCCAATGGCCCTAAATGTAAAATTGGACAATGACCCAAGTGGAAAAAGTGTCGATGCAAATACTATAGAAGTGATATAGGTTGTTGGTGCAGGAAGCACCAGATGATCGAACCTAAGTTTTGATTATGAAAAATGGTTCAAAGTTAAAGCTTTTTGTTGTTCTAACATGTTTGGCTGAGTGTACAAAAAAGTCCTAAGTGATCTTAGGAAAGATAGAAGTCCTAGTTGAGGCTAGGTAAAGAAAGTCCTAGTGGATACTAGGCAAGTGGAAAGTCCTAGTTATGGTTAGGCAACGAAGTCCTAGTCTGGGAGACTGGGCAAAGTCTTGGTAGGTTGAGGATGTTAGGTGAAATTATAGGGTCGAGAACTCTAGGTGAAAGTCCTAGGGGTCGCAGACACCAGGCAAAAGACTGGACGGGTCAGCGAACGGACGTCCAACGGAAAGTCTTGATGTGTTGAAAAATGAGCAAAAGTCCAGAATGTCTGGAGGACTGGTCTGGCAAAAGGTAATCTCTCCTGAAAAGAGTAGATGAAGACGCATTCCTCGAAGAGGGAACAGTAGGTGTTAATCCGACCTAGAGTTTCAATGAAACTCAAAGCCAAGATCGGACAATCCGGAGGTTGTCAAAACTTATTCTTTATATATATTGTTGCATGTACTAACTCTTTTTTGTAGAAAAGGCAAAGTTGGAAAAAAGGTGGTTTGAGTGCTCGGAGTTGTTCCAGGCGCCCGAACAAGCTTTGATGAGGGAGCGCCCCCAAGCGGCTGCTTGGCCAGGCACCCCGGCGGTCTAAGCACCCGAAGTTGCTCTAGGCACCCAGACAGGAAAAATTCATCCAGAAGCTGAGTTGAAGCGCAATGACTGGTCAACCCACGTCAACGATCCAGGCACCCGGAGAGGGTCCGAGCTCCCGAACGTGGATAAACTTCCAGATTGAAGTTTCAATGAGAGCTCGCCATGTCAGCACAGTCCAAGTACTTGACAGGGGATCCAGGCACCCGAACAGGGCTATAAAAAGAGGTTTCGATCAATAATTCAATCACATCAATTCAAAGAAGTTTCTTCCCTGCGCGCTATTCAGAAAATGCTTTTACGACGCTTAAACGCTGCTCTGACGACAGTAGATTCGCAACTTCAAATCTTTAAAAGTTGTCGGTATAATTTTATTTACTGTTTCTAATCATAGTAGTTCTTATACTCAATTCTTGTAACCTTTTTTGAACTACTAGTGGATTTCCCATCGAAAGCACTTAACGAGTGCGGGCCTTGGAGTAGAAGTCGTCATAGGCTCCAAACCAAGTAAAACCAACTTGTGGTATTGTTTTCTTTACTTATTTTTAATTCTACTATGTTTACTCAATCGTGCTTTATGAAAAGTGAAAAATCTACGAGCGTTATTCATCTCCCCCCCCCCCCTTCTAGTGCTTTCGATCCTACATAGGTGGACTCTTATACCTAACTGCTAGTAGACTAGATATTTTATTTTTAGTAGGTATGTGTGCATGATTTCAATCCTATGCTAAAGAATCACATCTAACAGCAGTGAAAAAAATTATAGGGTACCTAAAAGGGACCCAAAAAATAGGACTATAGTACTCAAGAGCAATCAATTTTGACTTAGCAGGATTTACCAATTTTGACTATGCTGGATGTAAGTTAGATAATAAAAAATACTAGTAGAAGTTGTCAATTTCTAAGTCAATCATTAATAAGTTGGAGTAATAGAAAATAATACTATGTAGCCTTGTCTACTACTGAAGCCAAATATGTTGACATACATGGATGTGTTGCTCAATTACTGTGGATGATGAACACATTAAAGACTATAAACTTAATTATAAAATGGTCCAAGTAATGATTGAAAACATCAACTCCATTAATTTGACTAAAAATCTCGTACATCATTCAAAAACCAAACACAAAGAAGTCAAATATGTTGAATCTAAGTCTAACATAGTAGATATTTTTACAAAACCATTAGTTGAAGTTGAGTTCAGTATACTTAGAAGAAGACTTGCTTGTGCATAATAGATTAACTTAAGTTTGACTTTGACTTGTGGCTGACTTATGCTATGCTTGACCTGACTTTCATTGTTTATATTGCTTATCTTTGCTTGCATTTAACTTAACTTGGATTATATTGTTTATTATTACATATTCTGTGCTTGGTTTGAGTTTACCTTTGACTATTGTTTGACTTGAACTCTATTTATAATTGCAAATCAATTATTAGTTTATCTACTTGAGTTATTTTTACACTTGACTATATACAATTTCATTCCTTTATTTACTCTATAATGATGATGTAACTCATTTTTGATATACAAGAAAAATGGGAGAAATGTAAACAGTTAAATTATAAAATTAAAATGATGTATTACTGCACTAACCTTATTTTTTTTCTTTCATACATTGAATATAAATTCAAATTTCAACATTTTGATTATTTTTACTAATTTTAACTTAATTTTCATATTATCAAAAAAGGAGAAATTATTAGTGTTAGATGTATAATATTTAACCTAGAGTTTTAATATATGACTAAGATTAAAGTTAGATTAGTTATGATTTAACCAATTGTGTCAAGTTTGCAAGTGTAGGATACTTAACAAGCAATAAAGTTCTGATTGTGAATCAGACAGTGACTAAGTCCTAGTAGATGTCGGCATCAAAAGTCCTGATTAAAAGTTATGCATGAGTTAAGTCTTGGTTGAGACTAAGCAGACAAATTCCTAGTTGGAGGCTAGGTGAATCAAGTCCAAGTAATTAAAGCTTGGCAGACAATTGTCGGATCGAGAAGCGGGGGGTGAATAGCGCTCGTGGCTTTCACGTGTTTCAGATTCAAAAATCGACAAGAGTAAAACAGCGGAATAGAAAATAAAAGCAAGATACAAGGACACCAAGATTTACTTGGTTCGAAGCCTTGGGCAACTCCTACTCCAAGGTCCACGATCGTTGAGCGTTTACGTTGGGTAACAACTATAATTTCAAAAAAGTATTACAAATTAAGTACAATTAAAAGTTGTAATAAAACTTATACCGACAACAAAAAACTAAGTTTGAGGCTCCTGGTCGTCGAGGACTTGCTACAGCTTTTCTGGATCGTCTATTGAGCAGCACGAAGAAGATTGATCGCTTGAGAATTGATGCCTCAAGCTGCTGGTCAAGATCTTCTTAGATAGGTTGTTGGAGGCACCTCAAAGCCCCTTGAGGGTGCCTCCAAAGTGTCGAGTCAGCCGCGTGGATGAGCTGAGAAGAAGTCTTCGTCTATCCTCTTGAAGGCGCCTCCATAAGCCTTGAAGGCGCCTCCAACCTGCCGTCCGAGGCGCCTCAAGCTTCCATGAGGGTGTCTCCAATGTTGCTTCCAATGCAGCTTCTGCCTTGCACCCGAGGCGCCTCAAGCTCCATGAGGGCACCTCGGGTGCTGTTCATCCGAGGCTAATCTTACTCCTTTGTCTCTGCAAAACATGTTAGTCCACAAACCAACCACATATCCTGCAAAACAAAGTTAGCACACACAATAAACATAATAATGTGAAAGCTTAACAGTCATGGACTGTCCGGTTCTAACTTTGGATTTCCGACCGGAAACCCTAGGTCGAATCGACGCCTACTGTTCCCTCTTCCGGGGAACGCGTCCTCACCTACTCCACTCAGGAGAGCATACCTGATGCCAGTTCGGTCCGCCTAACCAACTAGACTTTTCGCTTAGAGTTACCACCCCCTAGGACCTAGGGTTACCATCCCCTAGGGTTTTTCGCCACCTAGGGTTACCTCCCCATAGGACCTAACGTTACCCCCCCTTAGAATTTCCTCCGCCTAGAGTTACCACCCCTTAGGACCTAAGGTTACTTCCCCTTAGGGTTTTCCTCTACCTAGGGTTACCACCCCCTAGGACCTAAGGTTACCGCCCCTTAAGATTTTCCACCACCTAGGGTTATCACCCCCTAGGACCTAAGATTACCGCCCCTTAGGATTTTCCATCTGCCTAACCGCAGTTAAGACTTTCCTGCAAACTCAGTCAAGCACATTAGATAACAACACAACTTAACTTGAACCCTTTGACATAATCAAAACATAGGTTCAATCGTCGGATGCTTCCTGCACCAACAACAAATTCATAGTTAAAGGCTAGGTGAGTCAAATCCAAGTGATTAAGACTTGGCAGACAAATTCCTAGCTAGATGTTAGGTGATTGAAATCCAAGTGAAGTCAACTGAGAGTTGAAAGCTTGGTAAAGAAAGTCTAAGTGAAAGCAACTAGGAGTTGTGGCTTGGCAACTCAATCTAGATGAGTCAACTAGAAGTTGATCTAGACCTAACGTAAGTGCGAGTAACTTTACATTCTGTATCCTATTCATTACATGTAACCATTACAGGGAAGCATGCTCAACAGTTCTAGCTAATCGAATGGAGTTTGAGGGCGACCGCCTGGTGATAACTCTCAATGAAAGGATTTCAGAGGGTCCAAGTGATCGTATTAGATCTAGGCGACCGGAGAATATGGGCGACCATAGCAGCTTCCAATCGACCGAGAGATGGTGTTATCGGCAATCTGATCAAGCCGATCAAGATGAAGTTTAATCCTTGTCTAGGCGAGCTTTGTTAACATTATTGAATGGATACAAGTTTTCAGGAAGGCTCCAAACAACTAGATAAGTCCTATATAAGGAGTTTAGAGATGGAGGTTGAAAATCACTCTTTCACTCTGTCACTTATTCACTCATCTCTTAATCTCTTGTACTCGTGCTCTAAGCGCTTCTTCTCTTTTTGTACTACGATACACTACAACACACGCTTCATTTCTTATTGGCAACACCTAAAGTAACATTTCCATTTATTTTAGTGTTGCCTTATTTATTTTATTGTGCTTAAACTTTTTAGATTTTTTGTTATAAGGTTTCTCAGCCTAAGATAAATTTAGGAATAACAATTATATTTTATAACCACTGCATATTTATACTTCTGGTTTGATTGATCAACTTATATGTTTAAACTATTAGCTAAATTTATTGCATGTTTTTATTGCCTTTGATATACTTAATTGAATCAGTCTAAGTAAATTTTATTTCCACTATACAAACTCTAATTGATTCAATTATTTTATTTACTATGTGCTCATTTTAAAATTTATAATGTTATTCATACCCCTCTAGTGTCGAGTTTGATCCTACAATTTAAAGAAAAAGACTATCTTTGGTCCAATCGGAGGATGATGACATTTGAAATTTTGACATTTTAAGAAACATTTGCTTTGGTGGCCAAGCTCACATTTGTGCATGTCCTCTTTGCCATTGTCTCTCTGTCAATGTGCTCTTTGTACTATACCAAAAATTCATTTCTTAATGGTAATCTTTGAGAAGAAGAATATATGTGTTCACCACTTGTAATGCCTTCCTTCATCGCCATGTTTGTCACCTTAGCAAAGCTCTTCACAACTTGAAACAAATTCCCTGTAAGTATACCGGGTGAATTTTGATATAATCAACTGAGTTAAATTAGACTCTAATGTTTAATGCTTTGTGTCTAAGTGCACAGAGACTTAGGAACACAAGAAGTCGACTGGAGACGCAGCGAACGAGAAAGATGACACAAGAAGCGAGTCGACGGGCTCGGTGCATCCGAGGGACGAAGAGCTATAGAAGAGTACACCGGCAGACGAGAAGGACGTGTATGGTGCTTCCGAGGGACGAGAAGCTAGGAGGAAGATTGCTCGAGGGAAAGTTGGAGTTGGGTTTAAGTGAACTCAACTCTTGACGGCCAAAAAATCACCCAAGGTCAAATCTGTGTTGACTGTGTCTAGGTACCTGGATCAAGTCCAAAAACCCCAACTCCAGGCACCTAGGATGTACTGCCATGTAAGCGATCCATTGTCGAAGAGGATCAGCACAGATTCCATATCAACAGACTCATCTACACCCAAGAATCATGGAGCTGATTATGGGACTCACAAATCTTAGAGAAATGGTAACAAATTGAGCTTCGCTAAGATATGCGTTAAATCATTTTTCAAGAACTCCTTAGTAGACATCTATAGTAGACTCATTTTACATATCCAAGGATCTCAAGGTAAGTACATTAGAAAATGTATTTTCTACTTTCAAATTACACAAGTCGAGATATGAAAGTTTAAAAAAATAAAGAAGAAAAATCAACTCAGAACCTAGCACTCAAAGCCAAGAAGAACGAACCGGAACCGGAACCGGATTCAAACTCATCGGCTAACGAAGATGAAAGAGCTCAGGTGGTAGAAAATTGAATAATTTTTTTAAAACTAACAAATTTAATAAGACACGGGCCAAAAGTTCATTCCTGGAAAAAGGAACGTACGATGCTACAAATGTAATGAAGAATGGCATATCAAAGATAACTGCTCCAGATTGAAGGGCAAAGGAGCAAAGAAAATCTAAACACAAGAAGCTCAAAGCAACATGGAACGAGTCATCCTTAGAAGAGTCCGAGCATGAGTAGTATGTCAGAATAGCACTGATGACAAGTCATCAAGAAGTGAGCATCGATAAAGGAGGAGCCACTTCTAAAGAAAGCAGCAATAAAGGAGGAGAATCAAACTACGAATCTGACACCATGATAAGTGAGGTACGATTTCTACCTCTGAACAATTATACGATGGTATTAAACTTATGTCTAGATCATTATTTAAATTAAGGTCCAAATATATTAAATTAAAAAAGGATGACCTTCATCTAAAAATTAAATTAGCAACAGCCTGCCCGTTAGAAAATTTTGATAAAGTTCAAATGAAAAATAAAAAATTAAAAGATCAAATAGATTTATTGAAAAATGACTCTAGATGCTTTAATTCAAATTTCTCACAAATGTCATATTCTAGAAATAATGGAGAACTTAACTGGTATTTAAGAAACCATAAAAGTATTGCAAAAGTAGTTAGAAATTACATTCCAATGAAATATTTGATAAATCCAATAGGTAGAAATTTATTTTGGATTCTCAAATCATGCTTAGTCAGATTAAATTAATTTATGCATGCAAAAATTTAAATTTAGTTCAATTTTATTATTGTTTGTAAAATTGATTATTTCATATATCTTCTGTTTATCTTTTATGTTAAAATGTTTTTGTGAAAAATAAAGACATTATTTACTCATAGAAATATTTTCAAAATTTTCTGACTATTATATTAATTCTTTTAATTCTTCTTTCAAAAAATAAATTTTAATGATTAAAAATGTTTCAAAAATTGATTTATCAAAAACTTAATTTTTGTGACAATGAATTAGGTTTTCTATTAGAATAAAAAATTTTGAGATTTTTCAACTAGCTATATGAGTTTTTATGAATTTTTTTATCAAAAATATTTTTTAATATTTAAAATTTTTCTGATATTAATTTTGGAAAAACTGATTTTTTTTTATTTTTTTTTTGTTGAAGATAGTACATTTTGAATTTTTAGAAAAATCAACAGGACTTTTAGGAACAAAAATCTAATTTTAAGCATTTATATTCGAAAATAACCTGTCTTCTTAAAAATATTTATTCTAGTCAAAATAAAATTTTATTTTTCGTGAAAATTTTTATCCTAATCCAACTATTTATTCCTGTTTGATCAAGAAAAAAGTTTCAACATTTTTGAAATCCTAAAAATTATTTTCAAATTATTTTTGTAAAAACAAAAAATTAATTGGAAAAAATACCTCCTTTCGAAAATTATTTTTGGTAAAAATACATATAACTGAAAATTCTATTTAAAATCTAAAAAATATTCTAATATTTTTCTAACTTTTTAAGTATTTTTCTTAACATTTTTTTATGTGATCAAATAGGGAGAATTTAGAAAATGAGTTAACGGGGAGATATAAATTTTAATATTTGTTAATTAAATTGATTGTAATTTTTTCTTATAATAATTGCAAAGTTATTGTTTTATTATTTGTTTTAATCCTAACTTAACTTGGGTTGATATACATCGAAAAGAGAAAGATTGTAAGCATCCAACTAAGTTTTGATATGATCAACCGAGTTAGGTTAGACTCTGCGATTTTATGCCTTATGTCTAAGTGCGCAGAGACTTGAGAACACAAGAAGTTGAGTGGAAAATGCAACGAATGAGAAGGATGACACGGAAAGCGAGTCGGCGGGCTCAATGCATTCGAGGGACGAGGAGTTGTGGAAGAGTACACTGACGAACCAGAAGAACGTGCATGCTGCTTCCGAGAGATGAGAAGCCGGGAGAAAGACTGCTCAAAGAGAAGGCTAAAATTGGGTTTGGGTGAGCTTAACTTTGGACAACCGGAGAATCGCCCAAGGTCAACTCTGAGTTGATCGTGTCTAGGCACTTAGATCAGGTCTAGGCGCCCGAACTCCAAGCACCCTGACTAGGTCCAGGTGGTGCATCCGAGGGACTAGGAGTTGTGGAAGAGTACACTAACGAACGAGAAGGACGCATACGGCGCTTCCAAAGGATAAGAAGCTAGAAGGATGACTGCTCAAGGAGAAGACTGGAATTGGATTCGGGTGAGCTCAACTTTGGACAGCCGGAGAATCACCCAAGGTCAACTCTAAGTTAATCGTGTCTAGGCGCCTAGATCAGGTCCAAGCGCCCGAACTCCAGGCACCCGAACTAGGTCTAAGTGCCTGGGATGTACTGCCATGTCAGCCAACCGTTGTCGAAGAGGATTAGCACAGAGTCCACATCAGCAGACTCTAGGCGCCCGGACCAGGTCCAGGCGCCCAAGAACTAATAAATCGTTGATAAAGAGTCGTTGCAGAGTGGATCAAATTGACCACGTCCAAGCGCCCGGACCAAGTCCATGCGCTCAGAATGTGCCACATCAACAAACTGCTAGTTGCAACCAGTAAGCTATAAATAAAACTCTAGTCTTTGAAGTACAATACAACACATTCTGTGCTCAAATTCATAATTCTGTTTTTATTTTGTTCAGCTTTAACTTCCGTGGAGATTTGTAATTACCTTAGATTAACAACTTTTCCGATTGGAACCAAGTAAATTCTATCTCTTTACTGTATGCATTTCTTTTTGTTTAACCATGCTTGTTGTTGCTAAGTAGCAAGAAAAAGTTGAATATTTATTAGAGGTTATTTACCCCTTTTAGCCTGCCTACATGGAACCTACATTCCTCACGTGTGATTTTTGAAATTCAATATTGTTACAGTTCGAAAACTCAATCCATTCTTCTCTGAAACCGCACATTAACATCAGGCTGCCATTTAATGTTGTTATACTTAGTCTCCGACTTTAGAATAGTACTTAGGGCACAACACTATTTATTTGTAAAAACTTTCAAAGAACTATTCTCCTTTTATATGATTGATGATATAGTTAATATATAAGGCATCCAAGAGGTACTGAAGAACACAAAACTACCCCTTCAATACAACTTTTGATATAAAAGATATGCACCCTAAAGTTCCTAGGTACAGAAATCTTTCGTAATGCTTTAAGGATAATTCTCGCACAAATCAAATACTCATCAAATGTAATAAAAATATTTCATTATTCTATACACATCGAATGTATAGGGAAAAAAAGGCACCTGTAACCGAGTTTAAAAGACCCAATGTATTATCTCTTCCTTCTAAATCTTAGGAGAAGACCTAATGTATTATCTCATTTAGTCGGAAATGGCACCACAGATATCCTGGATCACTTTTTTGTGATCCAGGGGATGTGTCACTTTCATTTGCAGTTGAATCACGATCGCGATTCGGTTGTAAATGGTTGCGATCCCTTCTAGGGTTCACCGTCCCCATCAAATTATAATTTTTGTTCGGAGCGGATGGTCGGAGGTCGCCCGAAGGCCTCCGGTGGTGAATAAGTGGTCAGATTACTGGGCGCCGAGCGAAGGTGTCTCCGAACAAAAACTATAACTTGGTGGGGACGATAAACTCAAGAAGGGATCGCAACCATTTACAATCGGATCGCGATCGTGATCTGATCGCAAATGGGAGTGGCACATCCCCTGCACCACAAAAAGTGATCCAGGAGATCCTGCCTCCGGAAATGATCCCTCACTTAAAAAAAAAATATATTTTGGTATAAAATAATAATACTTTTTAATTTAAAAGATCATTTGATTTGAATGATAATGAATTTTGGCTCAAACTCTTAAAGTTTTCTTCTCTCCCATTTTCTCCCATGGCCACTTGTGTGTAACGCCAACCCTGCCCCTCCGCTTAAACGGTCATCAGCGCCTCCATCATTGACATTTCGCATGGCTTCAACTACTCCTCTTTCCCCAACAACCTCCGCCTCATTCCGCGACGCGTTCAACCAACAACGTCTCTGTTTTTTTTATACGCCCTATCTCCGACGCCCCTCTACCATTCTCAGCCACCAACTAATATAGGTGCGCACAAGTTCAATTAACCAAACAAATCAACTAAACCGATCGAATTTAAAATTTTAATTTAATTATTTTAAAATTATTTTTTTCTAAAAAAATAATTAATTTGATTGGCTTTCAATTTTAAAAACTCTTACGAGTTCAAATCCTGAAAATCACCTCTGGCAAAAAAAAATAAAATAAAACTACGTATAATAAATCCTCCCCAGACCTCACATGACAAGACTTCGTGTGAAAATTAGATTTGGATAGAATCAAATAAAAAAATTATTTGGAAATGAATAAATTTTTATTTTTGTGTGTACTAGATTAAAAAATGGAAATAATATTATTCATTATTATAATAATTCATTATTATAATAATAATAATAATAATATATATTATTCTCTTTTTCCTAATCGGAAAAATCCGTGGAAAAGAAAGAAAAAAAAATTTATGATAAAAAATTCATTCATTTCACTTATTTCACAAGAAGAAAACAGTGGTTCGGTTGAATTTCAAATATTAAGTCCTTTTTTTCCTTTTCAGTTAAACCAAATAAACGAGATAAACCAAATAAAAAAAATTAATCAATAAATTACTAAGTAAATAAACTTATAAATTCCTAACTAATCAATAAATCTCTCGTAATATTAAAAATTTTAATTAATTCAAATTTTAACCAAATTAATATATATTTTATATATTCAATTTGGTCAATTTTTATTAAAACATTCGATTGATTTGGTTAATAAAAAATCTTAATTTGTTGGTTTCAAGTAAGTAATTTTGATTCAATTTTAATCAAATACTCAATCCAATCCTACTTGAGAATATCGAGAAAAAAAAAGAAAGATTTTAATCTCATGACAAATATTTTCTATCAAAAATTAAAATTCCAAAAAAAAAAGGTACGAAATTAAGATCCATAACTTTCAGAAGCACGTATAGTCATCTGAACCTTGCAGAAGCACTCCTCAAGTTGCAATAACTTTAGTGACTATACGAGGCATGTGGATTGTATAAGAATGCAGAGATTAAAACAAAATGTTCATCTCTTTCATTAATTATTAACATTAAGGATGCAGAGATAATAACTGTCTCCGACTAAAATAACTACTGCATGAGCTGATAGCTGACATGACAGTGCTCGGATTGTCAGCAACACTACAACAATTGCATTGAAGATGAAAAATAAATTGCTTCAACAAACACAAAATGCAGGTAAAATAGGCACAGACCTTTCATTTCTTTCAGATTCTTTGTGACAAAACTCATAAAATGGCCATATTTCAATTTCAGTAAATATACCTGAATCTCTTGAAACTGTCAACTCTAAAGTGCACCAAGATCAATCAAGATTTTTCCAAAAGCAATTCAGTATACTCTTCAATTTATTAGTTAGTGAAAATAATATAACTGTGATATACAGTACAATTTGGTATAAAAATGATTTTCATATAGAAATATATTGTGATCAATCATCATGTTTATATCTTAAATGATTATATGGCGGTTGGAGTAGAAATATATATAACGCACTATTACTAACCATGTTCACCTGCCAAATGATTAGATTAATGGACTAATATGTAAGAACAAAAATGAAGATCACAGTTTGTGAAACAGAAGATAGCACATGAAGTTTGCTCATTGTCAAACTGTCATGTTCTCCTAAGCATGCAAATGCATTAAAAACAAATATAAAACAGACAAACAAATATCCCTACTGCATTATGAAGCGAGGAGCAATTATATTAAATCAAATTTAAAACACTAAGATCGTAGATGCTTAGGATGGTAAAGGACATAAGAAAACAATAGCAAGTACCAAAAACTGCATCTGGAGAAGATTGCATGCATATTTGCTCCTAGAGGGGAATCAATTCCATAGACCCACATGGGAATCCTTTAACCAATCCATATATGATTGTGGCAATGATGAATAGATCGTTAGAACTAGTTTTATTTTCCTTGATGTAAATCTGAACCAGTTCAGTTTTGTAAGAACAATTCAGAGTAGATCTAGTGGTTGTGTGAAGGTAGATTTTCTGCAATTATGAGCAATAATGCCAATAAAATATTGCATTTGTTAATAAAAGAAATGCAAAAAGGTAGTTGAATTGTGTCTCCCAGCTTCTATAAATTCTCATACAACTGAAGCATCATGACACAATCATAGTCCTTACCTCCATCAGCATTAGTCTGAGCCACCACGAGAAGCATGGATTCGAAGAGGCCCAACAAGATCACAGAGGTGGTGAGACTCCAACAGATGCTGAAGAAATGGAAGAAGCTGACAGTTTCTCCCACTGGCAGCAGCTGCAGTAGCAGACAGAAGAGCATCAAGTTCCTGAAGAGGAACCTCTCCTTCTCCAGCAGCGGCAACAGCAACATAACGAGAGGGTGCCTTGCTGTGTGTGTGGGAGAGGAGATGCAGAGGTTTGTGATCCCAACTGAATATTTGAGCCATAGGGCGTTTGAGATTCTGCTGAGGGAAGCAGAGGATGAGTTTGGGTTTGAGCAGGAAGGTGTACTGAGAATTCCATGTAAGGTATCTGTGTTTGAGAGCATAGTGAGGGTTGTGGAGGAGAATAAGGAAGAGTTTTGCTACTAATGTGCGATAGGAAACCTATCTTCTTGTTTCTGTGATACGAATGTGGATGCAAGGTGAGGGATGACACTTCTCCCCCAAAAAATCTATGTTCTAGTCCTGTGTTTTCTTTCTTTATTTCTGATTATGAGTGGACTTGGAAAATTGCAATCTTTCGACATACTTCTAATTTATAAATCTTTCTTCTCTATTATACAAAGAACACTGCATGAGCAATGAAACAACTGAGGAAATATTCTGCAATAGCTACAAAAATCTCAAAATCTTCAATGTGTCTTCTAAATATAAAATAAATTATGAATTCCAATCTTATGTGTTTTGCAAACCTATTGAAACTACAACAAGAATTCCAACTAGCACTATTGACCTTATCCTTATCCTCTTGACCTTTATATGACCTCTCTATAGACTGGGTATTGATTTTGAATTAGAGTTCTAAGAAAGCAGTCCAAGACTCTGTCTAGGCATTGTAGACAAGGGGCCATATTACATCTGTGATATATAATCCTTTAGGACATCCAAGCACTTAAGCAAACTGAGTAGACACATGCATGCTAAGCAGACTATCAATAAAGTCAAATTTGGAAGGAAAAAAATGGTTTCGTTCATTTAATTATCTAAAACTACAGACTTTTGTGATGATTTTTTTCACTAAAATTGATAATTAATGTGATTGTGAAACACTAAACCATGCTTTAATCTGGTAGCATGCAACTAACTTGTAATTGTTAACCATTCGCTTTGCTAGTGATGAACACTTAAGGTAATAGTTATATGCATGAGACTAATAGATACTGTTAGGACCAAAAGTAGCTAGAGGGGGGGGGGGGTGAATAGCTCGTCGCTCGCTCGTTGCTCGACGTTGCTTGTTTCTTCTAAGATGTGCAGCGGAAAATACAGAAACAAATCACACAACGCTAACCCGGTTGGTTTACTTGGTATCCACCTCACAAGAGGTGACTAGTCCAAGGATCCACACCACGCACGCACCCTCCACTATGAAAACACTCCTTTTCGGTAACTACCGAGGGCGGAGAAGCCCTACAAGACTCTCAGTACAAGAAGAAAGGAAAGGGAAACAAAATACAAGCGCAAAGCTTACAATGAGTACAGAAAACCCTAACCCTAGCTTCTCTTCTTGCCTTTGATCCGCCTCTTGACTTGGAAAGCTTCCAAGATCCTTCAAGAACTGGCGATCTGATCTTTGAGAGCGCTGTGGAGGAGTTGGCGAGAGATCTGGAGTGAATCGGTGAAGAGATGTCGAAGGAAATGAACGCCTGCGGCTTAAATCGACGCTAACGGTCGAATCCCGATCGATTGGAATGCTCCCAATCGATCGGAAGGCTTGATCGATCCACGGATCGATCCGGAGCGCCTCTCGGAAACTTCGATCGATCCACGGATCGATCCGCTTATCGCGGCAAGCGGCCCCAATCGATTCACATCCTCGATCGATCCACGGATCGATCCAAAGGGGTTCTGGGGACTCACCGGATCAATCGGTGGATCGATCCAGCGTCTGGATCGATCCACGATCGATCCAAAACTCGCCGGATCAATCCACGGATCAATCCAAACCTGATCAATCTGATCAATCCGGATCTTGATTTTGCCCAAAACCAAGCCCAAAGCCCCTAAACCAACATATAGTCAACCATGACTTGTTGGTAAGACCTAGCATTCGGTCACCCTTGACCAGCTAGACTCTCTCACCAAGTGTCCGGTCAATCCTTTGACCCACTTGGACTTTTCTCTTCTTGCCAAGTATCTCACTCCCTAAGACCTACTTGAACTTTTCTTTCTCGTGCAAGTATCCGCCAATCCTTCGACCTACTGACTCTCACTGATGTCCGGTCAACCTCGACCCATCTGGATTTCTCAGCTTCACTCACCAGGACTTTCATCGCCTAGCTTCACTCACTAGGTCTTTCACCGGCTTCACTCACCAGGATTTTCTCCTCGCCTAGCTTCCCTCATTAGGACTTCCCAATTGCCTAGCTTCACCACTAGGTCTTTCCGCTTCACTCACGAGATTTTCCTCCCGCCTAACATACCGCTAGACTTCCATCAAGTATCCCATCCTCGACCTACTGACTCTTCTTCAATCAACCTTGCATCACAAACATCGAAACCCAAACCAAGACTCAAGTTTAGTCAACCAGCACACTCCCTCGAGGTAACGAAAGCCTCCCTTTGATGTTTGACAATACTAACACTATCACTTACAATACCACATGTAAGTTAGGCTAATCCCATAGCCTAAACCTTCTTCATGCCACTAGGTAATGAATACATAAGTTAAGCCCTTCATTCTCCCCCTAAGAGGGCACACTCCCTCTAGGTAACGAAAGCCTAACTTAGTCCCTTTCATTCTCCCCCTATTGGCACACATCAACCCATCTTTGGGCACACATCAACCCATGCCCCAATTTTGGTTACACATCAAAAAATCCATTTGTTGACGACTCTCCCCCTGAAGAGTTGCTCATCGTTGTTCACAACATCACTCGTTGTGATCAACACGATAATGAAGATCCCATACCCTTCATTTATCCTTAACTTCTCCCTCAATGTAGACAAATACCCAACCTTGAGCATTTTCTAACAACTTGAGTTCCCACTTGAAATAATGAGGATATCCACTCCCCATTTCAAGTTCAAAAGCTCATACATGAGCATTTTCTTTAAAGAAAGTTAACCACCTTCCAAGGTTCATGAAAAATAATTTTTCATGTCTTTAAAGAGTCCCTCCCCCTAAAGACATGGTGGTAACTTATGTCATTGCACCAACAATGACTTGGAATCCCTAAACCTTTAGGAAACCCAAATTTAGAAGTTTTGAGGTTCAAATGTTCAAAATTTGAAACAAACCTCAACCTAAACTTCAACTTAGCCTTCCTTGTTTTCAACACGAAAACACCCTTTTTATGTACACAAATGTGTATTGAGGGGTTTGGAATGGTTACGTAGACTAAAACAGGTTCAAATTGCTGAAATCAGACCTTCCTAGCTAAAATCAGCACCTTGGATCGATTGGAGTTTGGTTCCAATCGATTGAACCTTTCTGAATCGGTCCACTGATCGATTCAGACTACCTGGATCGATCGACTGATCGATCCAGCGAGCTTCTGTTCACGGGAGACTTGCCTTCTGAATCGATCCACGGATCGATTCAGGTACTCCAATCGATCCATGGATCGATCGGAGCTCTGATAGTTGCTGAAATTCCATTTCAGTCAACTTCAGAAACCCCTAGAAAATTCTACAAAAATCCAAAAATCATGAAATTTCGTGTAGACATTATTTAGGGCATACTTAATCATGGAAAAATAGCTTTCTATGAAAATACATCATATTTTCAAAGATTGACACAAACTTGAAAACTTGCAAAAACTTTAGTGTTTTCTTCAAGTTTGTGTCTAACTATTCAATGGTGATTACTATAAAAAAATAGCCTTCACCAAGGTTTTCCAAAAACAGTTTAAAAACATTTTCAAAACCAATATCCCATCATGTTCCTTGGGCATAATGCACATGACTTGTACATTAGCTTTCCCAATGATGGGAAAACACATAACTATGTGTTTTGATGAACCTAAAACTCAAAAGAATGCACTAAATCAACATCTTGAGTTTTGTTCATCTTCCTAACATCTCACTTGTATCTAATGTACACTAAAACACGTACAAGTCACCTTATAGTCCTTGTGAGATGTGAGATTTTGGTTTTGCCCTAATCTAGGGATCATGCATATCTATCTAGGCATTCTAGAGATATTAGACATCCACCTAGGATGTCACTTGTCAATAATTGTTGTTAAATGTCATTCGTCCTTAATTACAAGGAATTAAACTTAATGCATGATTATGTTATGGCATACATCAAAAGAAAATAATTTTCAAAAGAAAATATCCTATTACTACATGATGTATGAATGTCATGACATGGTATTTTTGGATTTTTCATAATAAAACAATGAATTCAAAAATAGACATGATGTCATGGCATATGATGGGCAAACAATCATGACAAGGTTTAGCATAAATAAAATATACCTAGATTACCTATCTAAATATCCTTAATCACTTAGCTAAACTCAAAATATACCACTTGTTTTAACTTAAAACGATACCACTTGTTTTAATTTAAAACGATACCACTTGTTTTAATTTAAAACATTAAACCTAGATTGCCCTAAATGCTTCAAAGAAATGCCAAAACCTAAATTGACATTTCTTATTTCTCTTGATTTGTTTATGCCACTTAAAAATTAAACATATCCTCAAATGTTGGCATATTTCATTTTTCCACAAGAGTAGCACTAAGAAAATACCAAAGTCCCAACTTGGTATTTCTTATATTTTTCTAATTTGTGCCATTTTAAGATAAAATCAATTTTTCCACCAATAGACACATGTTACTCTTTCAAGGAGTAAATAATAGTTCCATTTCATTTTCAAAGGTTAACAAAAACCTTGAAAATGCTCCTTGAGTGTCAATTTCCTCAAAATTGGGTTAACTACCCTTCTAATCGGAGTTGACACTCTCTAACCCATCTATGGGGTAGAGAAGATGCTCCTAGGAACCCAACACCTATTGGTGCTCCTTGGATGCTCTAGGTATTCACTAGAGATAACTTCCCTAGATACCTTCCTAGTGACCTTGTTTGGCTTCTTGGAAGCCTTGGTCACACTTTCTAGGTCAACTCTAGGGATAGCCTCCCTTGTGACCTTGTTTGTGACTTTCTTAGACTTCTTAGAAGTCTTAGTCACATTTATTGCAAAAATACTCTTAGGGATGACTTCCCTAGTATTTTTGGCTTGACCACTAGACCTAGGGTTTGTTCCATAACTATATGGAACTCTATGGTAAGAGGGCACATCCTTCTTAGCCTTTGGTTTGTATCCCAAACCTCTATGGCCATTGGATGGCTTTTGTACCCCTAAACCTAGGTTATGCTCATTTTGCCCTAATAGGATATTTTCCATCCTTTTTAGGGTCTTTTCCATTTTATCAAGTCTTGACCTCAAGACTTGATTTTCCATCACTAAGTCCTTAGTTTTTGGTTTTCCATTAAGTTCATGAGCATTTTTGTGTCTAGGCTTGTAGCTACAATCCTTAGAGTTCTTGCCTAGACTTTTACCTACATTCCTAGCCTTAGGTGTAGTAGTTTTAGCATGAAAAGCTATATGTTTTTCTTTAACGCTATCATGCTTTCTATTTTCATGGTAAATAGCATTAAAATGATATAAGTTAGAACTATCATGCTTTTACCATAATGTAAAGGGTAGGCTCAATAAATGTTACCTTTTCTTTACCTTGAGGCTCCCTCGACTAACGCCTCCTCGAGCCTTGACCATTTTCTTCCCTCGGGCATCGACTTCAATGCCTTTTGCAAGAAAGCACACATGTGCTCGCTCCTTTTATTCCGGGATGGTCTCCTGGCTTCTCCTCTGGTCACTCGCCCTTCTTCGCCAAGTTGGGACACTTGCTCCCGTGTTCCCTACATTCAAAGCATATAATATGATTTTATTATTAATTGAAATATTTATACCTTCATGTGGATGACATCTTTCCTTTGGATCCGGAGGTAGAAGCTTCCTCTAGATCGGACCTTGATTCTCCTCCATTTGATTTTTCTTGAGGAGGTAGAGGCTTCTTCCTCCTCTTCTTCTCTCGACCCGGATGTAGAAGCTTCTTTGATCCGGCGTCACCATGATTGCTCCCCTCAATCCTAGAGGTGGAGGCTTCATCATTGAATACGAAACAAGGAGTATGCTCCTCCTTGTTCCATTCGCTGCATTCCTCGAGAATGAAACTTCGATTTCCTCTTCTTGAGGTTCGGACATCTCTCCTCCTCTTCGTCTTGCTCCAAAGAGTCACCCTCTGGATTCTTCTTGCCTCAGACGATGGAGGGATCTCTCAAGCTCGCCATTTGCTCCATAGTTCCTTCAGATCTTCAAATTCTCCACCAGAAGGACGGTGTTAAATCACCAAGAGCTCGGTCACTTGGCCTCGCACCTGGACTCGCTTCTGGCTCCACTCGCTCCTCTCGAGAACTTTACCCTTCAATTTCTTGAGCCTTGAACCTTCCATTGAGCAAACCATCGCTTCATCTCCATCATAAGAAAATTTTCGATTCTTGATTTCCAAGAATCGAAACTCGTGACATCTTGGAATTGCATCTTGAAGTTGAGCTTGATAAAGTCTTGAACTCAAGAATTTGCTCCAACTTCTTCACCCTCTAGCTTTTCTTGTTACGCTTGACCCTTCCGGTGATGATTCCGGTGAAGAGCGGCCTCGCTCTGATAGCGTTGCTAGGCGTTGCTCGGCGTTGCTTGTTTCTTCAAGATATGCAGCGGAAAATACAGAAACAAATCACACAACGCTAACCCGGTTGGTTTACTTGGTATCCACCTCACAAGAGGTGACTAGTCCAAGGATCCACACCACGCACGCACCCTCCACTACGAAAACACTCCTTCTCCTACCGAAGGGGGAGAAGCCCTACAAGACTCTCAAGACAAGAAGAAAGGAAAGGAAACAAAATACAAGCTTAAAGCTTACAATGAGTACAGAAACCCTAACCCTAGCTTCTCTTCTTGCCTTCCGCCTCTTGACTGGAAAGCTTCCAAGATCCTTCAAGAACCGCGATCCGATCTTCGAGAGCGCCGGAGGAGTCGAGATCCGGAGGAATCGTGAAGAGATCAAGGAAATGAACGCCGCGCTTAAATCGACGCTTTGATCCCGATCGATCGGAATGCCCCAATCGATCGGAGGCTTGATCGATCCACGGATCGATCCAGTGCTCTCGGGAAAACTTCGGATCGATCCACGGATCGATCCACGCTTATCGCGCGACAGGCCCCAATCGATCCATCGATCGATTGATTCTCCGATCGATCCACGGATCGATCCAAAGGGGTTCTGTGGGGACTCACCGGATCGATCGGTGGATCGATCCAGATCTGGATCGATCCACGGATCGATCCAAACCTGCCGGATCAATCCACGGATCAATCCAAACCTGGATCAATCAACGGATCATCCAAACCTGGATCAATCGGTCGATCAATCCAGATCTTGATTTTGCCCAAAACCAAGCCCAAAGCCCCTAAACCAACATATAGTCAACCATGACTTGTTGGTACATAAGACCTAGCATTCGGTCACCCTCTAAGACTCTCTCACCAAGTGTCCGGTCAATCCCTTCACCCACTTGACTTTTCTCTTCTTGCCAAGTCCGGTCACTCCCTAAGACCTACTTGAACTTTTCTTTCTCGTGCCAAGTATAACCCCCTTGGACTTCCACACCAGACGTCCGGTCAACCTTGACCCATCTGGATTTCTCTTGCCTGGCTTCACTCACCAGGACTTTACCAATTGCCTAGCTTCACTCACTAGGTCTTTCACCTGGCTTCACTCACCAGGATTTTTCTCCTGCCTAGCTTCACTCACTAGGACTTCCCAATTGCCTAGCTTCACTCACTAGGTCTTTCACCTGGCTTCACTCACTAGGATTTTCCTCCCGCCTAACATACCAGTCAAGTATCCGGTCATCCTTGACCTACTTGACTCTTCTTCAATCAACCTTGCATTGTCAAACATCGAAACCCAAACCAAGACTCAAGCTTGGTCAACCAGGTCAACCTTGACCTGAGGGATGTTGCACCAACAGATACAACTTATTCTATATAGTTTTCTTGTGTTGTACGCTTTATGATTACTATTTTTTATGGAATTATGAAATAGATGGATTGATTAGTATACTTTTTGACATATGTTAATCATTTTTATCTATGAACATTATATCCACTCCATATTTCCCTCACATATCACATATGCACTATAAAGTGGGTTGATCATCCCACATCTGAAAATTCCTTTTAAAATTTGCTTTGATTGGTTGTGTAATATATTTGGTTGTGAAAGGCACCGCCCAAGTTTCACATATAGCTTGGATATCCTTGGTTAGCATCGTCATACAAGAGTATTCACAATGAAGATTCCAAATCAGCAGTATTTGTGGCCTTTGTAAGAGCTACTCAGAATCATGCAAACATTAACTAAATGCTCTTTAACTGAAATTGGCAAAAACAACATCTACTCACATTTAATTGTCAAAAATATAATACTCCTCTAAGGGGCAATCCAAGCATGCAATATCTAATCATTCTCTAACAAGTTATGGACGAATAGGAGTAGATGAATGAATACATTGATTTGCGAACTGCACAATTTTTTCCAATCTCACAACAAAATGCAAATGTTAATCGTCTAGATGCACGAAAAAAATAATGCAATAACAAGAAATAAAACACAGGGGCATATAATACTTAATATTAATACACATAAAATATGTCAATAAAATAAATATTCACATAAATAATACTTCATATTAATACAACTTGTAATCAATATTAATGTCTTACAATAAACATTAATAGAGCATAAATATTAATGATTGATCAATATTAGTATAGCATTAAAAAAATTAATAAGACATTAATGTGACTTAAAATATTGATAAATCTTCTAAATATTCAATCAATTGCTTCCTAGAAACCGACATACTTGACTCAAATAATATAGCTCATACATCAAACACCAAAAGCATAAAATTACACAAGAGTTTGAACAGGAAACATGAGAAAAATAGATTTAACTAGAAAATTTAGAATTACAAAATTGCTAATCTATGCATTTTTTTCCTTTTTTTTCAAGGTAAATACTCACACTGACACCCTTGCAGACTCTTTGAAGATTAATTGGATCATGAATTTTTTATCCACAAATCACATATGCTACCCTTCATTTTATCAAGACCACTCTGTAATCTGCCTCTTTCTTCATATGAAATGTTATGCTTATTTGAATCCTGCAAATACAGATAGATAAATCAGCCAAAATATTGGTTGTACATTGATAAAAATTTCATTATATATTCAAAGAGTGCCCTATCATTGTCTTGATCTATGTTACTCAAACACAGGAATCTCACGGGTATGGATTCAGATGTCAGACACATGATTTCTTTGAAATGGGATCACAGGAACTCAGCAAAAAAGAAAGTATAAATCTTGATTAATAATCAACAATAATATGTTGGGTTCAAATTTTGTTATTCAATCAACTAGTACTGAATTTGAGTTATTAGGGCTTTATTTAGGACCAAGTAGACTTGATTTGGATCCAACTAGAGAATTTATGAACTCCTAACAAATATGATCAGGCTTGAATTGGTTGGAACTCAAATCAGATTCAATTTGAAAGACAAGCACTAAACTGACCCAGCAACCAGGTGTGTAGTGGTTGAACCAAACCTGAACCAGCACTAAACTGGTCCGGTACAGAGAGGGGAAAGGTGTCCAGGATTCATTGATATTATATGAACCAATATAGTTCTGCCATTGCAACCTTCCCCACTCTCAATTGTGATTCCAACTCCCCTCGCAATCTCTCCCCTTCTAATCATTGTGCCCTTCAACATCCTCACAAGATAACGTCGAGCAACCCATACTATCCCATCCTGCACAAGCAAGAGATATCATTGCCTTCTTCCTTCAAGTTATGGCAACAAAGATAAGCTCCTCCATTTCTTCCATGTTACTTCCTCGTGTTTCTTCTTCGGATTTTCTTTACCTCCTATTCTCACTTGAGACATATTCTCACTTGAGAAAATATATGAGTTTGCCTCATTGTGCTTGTTTTCCATACCCATACACATGTCATGCCGTATCAACATGTAACCAAGAGAGAGTAGCAATCCAAAGTAACAAAGGTCATGGTAGCATATCCCATGTGAAGTAACTAAAACTAGCAAATGCGAATTGAGAAAAGTTGTGATATTTTTTTTACATTAATTTGACTTGTCCATGTAAATGTGGTTTTGAAATTAGCCAAACAAACTTGTGAATGTTCTTAAAACACAAAATATTGCAATAACACAACTAACAATCAAGTTCATTGATGAATGACCAATTACTTAAGGTAGCTAGTAGAATCTTAAGTTACCAATAAGTTATGCATGATCAGAAGAGTATGATCAATGTGTGCTTTATTTCTTGAAAGATTTATGTGAAGTCTCTTATGACTAAACATAAAGCTGAGGATGCGTGACACTGCATTTATTCTACTCGAGATATCCATTCCATATTTATCATCAGATTCAGAAGGAAGCAATATACAATCTTCTGAAATGAACTGATTGAGTAACTTCAACACAGAAGGTAAGACGTTGCCGCTTGCAATCAACAGAACAATGCAGGGCTTCAGACAAAAATCAAATGTAGGGATCCCACTGAACCGACAAGCCACATCAGGATCTTCAGACATAGACTGTGTCAAAGCAAGAGAAATTAAGTACCCAAAACAGCAAAATTTTAGAAATCTAATGTGCAGTTAAAAACTTGTTGAAACAAGAACTTCAACATGTTATTCGAATGCAAGAGTTTCATAATCAAGCCTTAAAAAATACCACTTTCCAAAAAGCATATAACTTCAACAAACATAAAAGTATGAAAGAGTATGATTATATTTGGTTATTTATCAGAATAGCAGAGAGTGGATTTTAGGGTACCCACAAAATTTTCAACTACCCATATCTGCTTAGCAAATCCAAATCTAAACCTGTCTCATACCTGTGATGGGTACTTAGGAGTCTACCTGTACCCATCTCATCACTACCCATGAGCAAATGAGTACCCAACCACAACTGAACTTAACAGAATTTAACATATTTTAATTTAATACCTCCAATGTCAAAAATAATAACAAATTGAACCACTAAAAATAATTAAATCTGTCATCAAAACAGAATATGTATTAAAAAGTATGTATATCAATCTCTAACAATGAAATGCCCAGTAAAATCTTATAGTCCATCAAATTTAAGTCAAACCTACATGATAAATCTTGTAAAAATGCAAATATACATATCTACATATGACCTGTACCAAGTATACACATAAAACTGATCCATGCCCAAAAAACTGATCTATACCAAGTATACACTTAAAACTGATCCATACCCGATTAGACAGGTGAAGTAGACATGGATACCCAAAAAATAGAATACAGGAACACTGAGAACTGAATAGAGAATTGGTTTCACTGAATTGCAAGAAAGATTAAATCATGTGCTCTGACAGAAGGATGCTAGTTTGGATAATTCCAAAAAGAACTCAGATCTAAAGACACAAAAAAAACAGAAGTATCCTAATCCCGATAAGTTAAGCTAACTGATGCTGGTGGCATTGAATTCACAAAGGTTCAAGCAAGCTGCTCTATTCAGGTTGGGGTTAAATAAAAAATACTCCATCAATTAAAAATCTGAAGCAATCCATCTAAATTCTTACTCATTTTGGCAGGTAGTCTCCTAGCCTCATGACACAAATACCAGATAATGATCATTTAGACCAAGTGTATAGAAACATGGAGGGAAGGTAGCAGTAGCTAGTGTAGCACAATGCGGACATTGTGCTGTACATAAAGAAAAATGTCATATTTGACACACATGAAGCACCCAATAGGATAGATAGGGTGTTGTCCTTAGTACAAACATTGAGGGAATTATTCATAAATTATAGGGCAGACCACAACTCCACATAAGAGGCTATCATTTTTTGTTAGTAGTTCCAGACTCCCAGTGTACATGACAAATTGAATCAGATAAATATCACATGTTAATGAGAAAAACAATTAAAAATTAATTTTATATTATATAACAGATCTCAATTTGAACGTTTTCTTCAGCATTCTCTACAAGAAATTCATAAGCAAACATTTTATATTCAGCACCAAGTGTCAAGTGGTTCAATGTTAGCAACTTATTCGACCACATTGGCCATGCACGAATTAATCTTGAAAGCCATGAAAGATGCAATGGATTGGTCCAATCCAATAATAACTGAGTTTTAATATTCTCATGTATAACGATGTATATTAGTGGTTTAGTCCTTTTGGTTTGGCCATTAAATGTTTATTGGTGAGGTTTTTTATGACCATAGAAGTAGTCATCACATGCGTTGTTTCCTTAGAATGACTATAGTTGATTGAGTTACACTGCAGAGAACTGAAAACACTGAAATTTATTATGATTATTTTGACATTCCAAGTATCAAACCATAATTTTCCATCTCTCAAACTAAGCTGAAAATATTTCTGTGTGTGTGTATGTATGTACACACTATAAATAACAAGAAAATCTACAAGCACTAAGCAAGCACATACTGATGCTGTATCAACCATATATCGACAAAGGATTTTGCTTAAGTCGCCGATATCCTCATCTGAAAGTTTAGTTAGCCTGGCATCAAGTGCAATGATCATTCTGAGCATACCACGGAAATTGTCCATAGGAGGATTTAGTAACTGCAGAGGTCAAGCAAACATCACATAGTAAGGGCATAATTTTTACAGGAAATAGAATGTTTTTTCTATATGACAAAAGTCTTCAACCGTGAGGTAAATGCATAGGGGAGTGGAGAACTAGATATGCAAAGAATAAGCTTATGAAGAAAGCCAACACACCATCTCATTTAACATGTTCTTGAAAAGCAACTTCAGGACAATGCAACTGTCACCGATCTGATCAAGGCATTCAAATACTGCATCTGTGATGGACTTGAAGGTTTTCTGATTTGAATCTTCCTCAAAAATTTTGGCAAGAAACCTTTCTGAAATGAAATGCAATATGTAGCAATCAGCATATATTTGAAACAAAATTTAAATGACTACTTATTGTTCCGAGACATTTCAATCATCATTGGAGAAACAATATACTGTACTCATAATATTTGCAAGTTGAGAGATAAAATTAAAAAAGTATATAGAATGTCACAAATATCCAACTGCTATATGAGACAAAGACAAGCCATAATAATCAATAGAACAAGTGATAATTTGGTTTCTCATTTCACAAATTATCTAACAAGTAGAACATTAGTTTATATCCATGTTTCAATTTGACAGAAGTGATAGGCTAAGATAACTATGTATTATACCAATAATTGCTATGCTTTCAATTAGATTGTTCCTAATGCTACTTTGCACAAGCCCCCAAGTATTCAATAAAGTTGAGTGCAATCTTTTCCTCCACCTCTAACAATGCCCATAATGCTAGACCATGTTGAATGTTACTGATATCTACTGGTCAGGAATACAAACTGGATGGGAATTTGTAGCCTTCTGTTAAAACAAGCAACCACCGAATCGAGACCATCTTAGCTGCTTTCTTCTCCTCGGGTTTCCCCTTGATCTGTGGCCCAATTCCTTGGCAAACTCACCTAGCATTCTTCTACACCTATCTTCAAGGTATATCATCTCCTCTATCTTCCGTATCTTCCTTGTCTCTTGTTTCCCCTCCCCATGAACGGAAACATGATACCGAGTAGTGTTCCGTTTTCCGCCTAGTTCCATGTATCAGTCAAATAATGAAATGAAATTTTTTATCATGACGCCTAGCATGGCACGTCAACAATCATGACAAATAATAAGGAAAAAAGACAAGTTTCTGATATTACTATTTTACATTGCTTTATTGTTTGGATATATGGCCTGTTATTGCTGTTACACTATTACATTGATAATAAGGTCAACTCGATTGACTACATTTCATCCTTAAATGAACCTGAATGGGATTGAATTACAGAAGCATTAGAAGTTTAAAGGTTAATAGTTTATACTTCCCTTCCAGCTGAAAACTGCATTGGAGGTACGAACCTAACAAGTTTATTCTGTTCACATCAAATTTTTCTGGCAAACAAATGAGCATAGACTATAATTTTATCATGGTCCATTAGGATTGAATTGCATTATCTACATAAGATAAAGCATTTAAAGATGGTAATTATATTTCACAAACAAATTGTTCTTATTACCAAATGAGACTTAAAGAGTTCAAGATGGTTCTCATATCAACAGAAAAGACAAGAAATATGAATTCAAGAAGAGTTATAGGCCTTCTAAATTTGGGAAAATTGAAGAAGGAGCCTCTTGTGATGCATACTCATAAAAGTTATTAGTTATGTTATAGTCAGTGTTGTACATTCATGTGGGACAAAAATATCAAAGGTATGTCGTGCACTAATGGGAATTAGTAATACACTAGTTAGTGTTTTGTGAACCCACAATGACTCCCTCACAAGTTTTCCCCTTTGGTTACTTCTTTCAAACCCCACATCTAGCGGCAAGCAGAACAAATTCCTCATTATACTCACAGCTGATAATGCAGCTAGTGCTCAAAATCCTCAATCTCATTCCTTTGCCACAGCCTTGAGTGTTTGCTATGCAAACCTACGGGTGGATACACATTTGAATTCCTGGCACAGCATCCTCCCATGGCTCCATAGATAGGCTAAAAGTTAACTTGATGATAAAAGGGTACCCTTAAAAATGTGATGTTGACTATACTGACATATTTTCCTCCTATCACCAATGATTGCTACGGTGTTTCTTCCTTGCACTTAGCGGCTATATTCCAACATACAATAATATATCATCAAGAATATGCTTTTATTCATGGTGGTCTTACTAATAAGGTATACCTACATCAATCTTCTTTTATTTATGGTAATCTTGCTAAGAAGGTATACCTACATCAATCCCCTAGGGTGCATTTGATTCAGGTTATCATATATAACTTTGGTTATGTGATTATTAGGTAATCACATAACCAAGGTTATGGGAAATAAAACAAAACCAAATGTTGTTTGATTCAACTTAAGTAATGTAACAAAAACTTGTTTATTTGAAGGTTTTAATGAATAACCTAGTTTAATATTTTACTATATTACCCTCACAAAACCAACCATATTTATGTTTTTTTTACTTTTTCTTTTTTTTTTATTTTTTTACGTTTCTTTTTATTTTTTTCATTTTTTTTCCTTTTTTACATTTTTTTATGTTTTCTCTTTTTTTTACTTTTTTCCTTTTTTATTTTTTTTACTTTCCTTTTTTATTTTATTTACATTTTTTTACATGTTTCTGTTTTTTTTTCTTTTTTATGTTTTTTAAATTTTTATTTTTTTACGTTTTTTTAAGTTTTTTATATTTTTTTATGTTTTTCTTTTTTTTTTCTTTACATTTTTTACGTTTTTCTCTTATTAGAGGATATTTTTGGTAAAAAAAAAATTGTTAACCTCGGAATCAAGAAAAACCTCAATTTTCCGAGGTTTTCCAATTCCAGATTGCATGCTCCTTTTGCTAACGTGTCGGGCATGGAACATTACTCGGAAATCATCGATTACCTAAACCAAACAGGGTTTTCGTTGATAACCTTGAATGGAGAATCAATGTTATCAAGGATAACCCCCAACCAAACACACCCCTAGGGTTTTTGCTCAAAGGGAGAGTGGTTTTGCATATAAATTGAAAAGGTCCTTATATGAGCTAAAACAAACTCCTAAATAAGGTTTGATAAATTAAATTTTTTTCAAAAGTGCATCAAATCATTCAGCTTTTCACCTTATCCAGTTTGAAAATTATATCCTTCACTTTTTTTTCTTTTTTTTTTTGGTAATCTAGGTATCTAGTGAAAATTATATCCTTCTCATATGGCAAAAGGTGATTCGCTTGCCCCCAGTGCTCCTATCAACCCGCTCCTAGGACAACACGGAGGAGGTAAATCACGAGTGGCTACTAGCCATTAGTGCAAGTGGTCAAGGTATGCTTGAATGCACCGAGTTTCGACCCCAATATCTCATGTAGCAACTCCCCAGGCCTTAGCCACCGCACCGCCCCGAGGGACAAAAATTATATTCTTCTCAATGTTTATATAGATGGCATTAATATAACATCAACGCTAATGATACTGCAGGAATTAGAAGGATGAAACTTATCCCCATTGGCACTTTTAAACAAAAGACTTATGTGGTATTGAATATTTCAAGCCATACAAGTTGCTTGTTCAGAAGGAAACATTTAAGTGAAATTTGTGTTTGATGTGTTGAAGAAGCTGGTGTGTTAAGTACTAAATCCATTGATTCTCTCATAGATCTAAATGTCAGATAAATACAAGGACAAGTGGAGTCTAATCAAGAGGAGTACAGTAGAGTTACGACTAAAATCTAATTTATTGCCATCTAATTTCTCTAGTCTCCATGCCAAGACAATGGAGAGGCAAATCAAGGAATATATGGTACCTCGAGAATACCCGAGAAGAATTTCTATGATATCATGATTATTGGTATATATTGATGCACGTTTCTCCCACAAATATATGTCCACATTAAATTGTTGCATTATTCTAGGAGAGAATATGATATTTTTGAAAAAGCAAAAGCAGACTGTAGTGGACAAATAAAGTGCAGAGTCAAAATGCTAAGACATGAATATTACCAAATGTAAGCTTATTTTGCACAAATAATTTTCTCTAAGTTGGATAATGCTCTTATTGAACTAATAAATATATTTTGGCAATCAGATATACATCACCTCTAATTCAACCTTTCATAAGATGTCAAAATACATAGAGATATGTGTTACTTTCGACTGAGAAAATATAAATGCCATTTAAGATTGTTTTTTCATTTGTTAGTTACAATGATCTAGTAGCATAGTTGCTTAACCTTTAACTGACTAGCTATAACATTATAACATATTTGAGCAAATTTAAGGGAGGTATTAAGGACCACAAATTTTCTAATGCAATTGATATATGGGTAGATTGGGCAGCATAGGGTTATGGTGAAAAACCAAAATTACTATCATAATTACATTGTACTGAATGCTATAATGCAGTTTAAGTTGGGTTGCCCATTTATTGGTAGTTTTCTTGTTACATTCATACTAATAAATCAGATACATTATTGATAGCTTTGTCCATACAATCTGTTGATCGATTAATTATTTTTACTCTCATCCTTATCACATCCCTAATCGACATATTGTTGTGAAGTTTGTTGCATAGATTGTTACCAGATGTAATCTATATTTTGTTATATAGTGTTCCAACATCAGCAGCTTTTAGTTATTGACATACAGGTTGCGCTCATCCAGGCAATATTTACTCCTTGGTGAATTAACACTAAATGCAAAACAAAATAAAATTCCAAAATGTACTTTCTCCATAGCATAAAAGAGAGTATAAACAAATTTTGAATATGTACTTTCTCCATTGCATAAAGCTAGAGTATAAAATAAATTACCAACATGCATAATGCAAAAGCTGAACTATTTACACAATTATGCAACTGCTTAAAGAAATAAAATATCATCCTACAAAGTTAGAACCTCAGAAAAGCTTCCTCTGAATAGTTAACCTGGGTTTTAGCATGATTAACTTGGTAGGAGGTACGGAGTTTGTACTTTTTATCTGTACAAGTAGAATAGAGGACAGTGTACAAGACAAAGGACAATCACAATAAACTTTTCTATCTTTTTTTTCAAATTCTTATATTAAATTCAATTCAGTATAAGATCATAACAATTGAAAAACTATAGTTTGCTTAACACATTGTCTTTTGAAATTACGAAATAATACATGGCTAGAATTTCTTATTCCGTTCTGTGTGACTTAAACATGGAACATGGTGGCACGGCACAACCAAAATATCTTGTCTGTCACAAGGAGGGGAAGAGGAGGAACTATAAAAGAGGAGCACTGGGCAATAGAGGATAGATGAGGGTGTTGGTGTGCAGCCGACACAAAGGAGGAATCTAGGGGCATCAACGCTGAAGGGGTGAGCTAAGATTGTCAAAGGGGGTTTCATTAGATGACTTTGCCAAAGCCACAATTTGCAATTGAGCTGTAAATCACGTAGTCCAAATGAAGCTGGGATTGATAGGGAAGAGGAAAGTTGTGTACTTTTCTTTTCTTTTTTATTTTGCCCTTGGGATAGGCTGGCTATTAATTAATTGCTAGTTAATAGATATTAAAAATTTAATAGATACATATATTTAATTAATACAGTTAATTAAATAGTTAATTACTTGATACATATATAATTGATATATAGATACTATTGGTATTAAATAATTAATATCATATTAGTGTAATTTTTATAAATATAATTACTTATAATGTATTATTTATATATTTTTATAAATATTATTTTATTTATTTATAATTATTTATAAAGGTTGCATACAATAGACTTAATGTAGTCGGATCTTTCACTAGGACCGTATATTGGCGGAAGTTTTATGCACCGGACTATCCTTTTTTTAGTTATAATTATAAGTAAAAAAAATTATTAGTAAATGGCTAATAATTACAAGTACATAACTATTAAAAAATTAATTATAAGTAATTAATTATCAATTATAACTTATATAAGTTATACTGAGTCTAATAAGATTAATTAAATATTTAACGTTTTAGTTTTACCATGGATGCTGATAACAATTTGAAACTTCTTGCTTTAACTCTTAACATAAATAACCGGAGTATGAATTCATTCTTGGAAGTAAATAAGCCTCAAAATCATGGCTCACTCTTAACTCTTAGTGCAAATGACTTGTATTGATTCGTATTTAGAAGTAAATAAATTTAGAAACTATATGGGCACAACATAGTACCAAAATTGTATTGTTCTGGCTAAAAACTAAAGCTTTGACACTCTAGAGATTTAAAACCTGGATCTTATCATCGTTTTCTAATAATAAAAAATGACAGTCCAATGCACACAACTTTATAGGAGGTTGTTTCCGAGCTCCAACTCGTCACCTCTGGGTCACATAGTAGCAACTTTACCATTGCGCCAAAGCTCTCCTTCTAATGATATATTTTAATTATGACAATTTATATGATCTTTTCATGCCAAAATAGAATATGCTAAATAGGTATAGTACATCATTCATTAAAAGCACAGGGCTGGCATAAGTACAATAATTGCTAGTTGTTTATCAGCTAACAATGTACATATGAAGAAAGAATATTAAATTGAATAATGTTACGAAGTAAAATTCATGACACGGACAACTATGCAGAAGTTCACTCCAGTTTTGTAAACCAAGCAGCAATGTAGGAAAGCCAAACTAAAAGATCCATTAATAATGAACGAATTTAGAAAAACAAATAACACCATGATAGTTGTAGTGGCTAGAATGTTGCTGAGATTACCAGGAGATACTCTAAAGCGTGCAACTAAAGTTACCAAGAAACTCATGTACTCAGAAACAGGCACACGACCAGACATATATGCTGTCTGCAGAACCTCAACAATTCTTAGCAGTATGAGTGGTTCCATATCATTACCTGCAATTACAATAAATAGGATGACAGAGAAAATGTAAAAAAAAAAAAAGAAACACTATACATATTCTTTAAAAGGGGGGAGGAGGTAAGGTGGATCATTAGGATCATTAATAAAACAAAAGCAGGAAAAATCATGCAACAAGATAACAAAAAGCTATATAAGTGGTAGTATACTGGACAACCATAATATACCAATTAGTTCTAAAGAAAATGCTAGTATGTCAGTCAAGAAAATATAGGAACAATATCTTTTCCTTTTTAACTACTATTACCAACAAACTAATAGAGAATTTTCAAAAGATTTTTCCAACATTATGCAACTTTAATAGGCTGAACTTGTGAGCTGAATCACGCACTACTTAGGATCACATTTTACCCGCATTATTCTGACATATAAGAGACCAAGATATGGCTAAGAGGTACCCAAAAGAATGACTTTGTTTTATACATTTGATAAATAATCCAACATACAAAGATTGGCAATAATACTTCTCCAACAGTGTATTGTGTTTGGAGCTCTCAAAATTAATCAAAGTTAGATGCGTGACACTACAATAAGAAAAAGAAAATACTAATCTAAAAATTTATAGGCAGTAGTGTCTAATGTTTGATGAAACAGGATCAGACAAATCTAGGGACCATCAAGGCCGGTCCTTGTTTCCGACAAGGGAAGAGAACAGCAAGGGAAAGATGATAGGGAAAAAATTCACTTTTCTGTGAGAAACTATTTTTTTTCCTTAGATCGAAGTAAGAAGCACAGTTTTCCATTTGATCATTTACTTGAATGGATCAAGGGAAGGATGAAGGAAATTTAAATTTCAATACCTATCTGGTAACAACATGAAAAGGATAAATCAAAAACAAAATCTGAAAAGAAAAAAATTAATTCTTTAAGGTTAGATTTGAGCTTCCTGCCCAGATCAAAAAGCAATATAAAGGAAAAATAGTGAAAGATTTTTTCAATTTTTTCTTTCCCTCCCTCTTTTTCTGCCAAAAGAAATGGAGGGAAAATATCAAAGGAAAAAATGTTTTATAACGTTTTTGCAATGTGTGATTTCTTCCCTCATGGGAAGCATGTGCTAAAAATTACATTAAATTAAGAAGACATTACAATCTAGAGGTCCTTTGAGAACAAAGAAAACATTGAAGGACTAATAAGGAAAAAAAAGAAAGGTTAAGAACATTGGCTAAAAAAGTAAGGGACAAGAATTTATTAGATTTGCATGGCAAATTATATCCACATGACTTTGGAATAAATCATAACATTGGAGGGACATCTCAAACATACTTCTTTTGTTGTTAATATCAAATGGGATACAAATAGCTCTACCACCCAAAACACCAATAAATGAATCCATAGTTTCACCTTGCTATTTGCAAGTGTGACTCTCTTCCAAAATTTGTCCTTTCCAGTTGAAATTGGTTTTGATAAAGAGAGGACATTTACTGCCACCAATAAGTTTAAATTTGACCCAGATAAAGTACTTATTTAATTTTTTTTTTTAAAAAAGTTAATAATAAGTAAGCTGAAACAGCAGGTGTCCAATCAATGCTTACATAAGCAGCAATAGGCTAATGATTCAAGAAAATCTGAAGTCAGCCATGAAAAGTAGCATAAGCAACAAAGGGCAAGTTCCTTGCAATCATTTGGTAGCTTCAGAAACGGGCCATAATTTATTGATCCTGAATGAGCTGCAAAATGCAATTAAATATTCAATTTCATTGGAGGATGCAAACAGGAGCAGTTGATACAATGAAACAACAACTATTATAACTAATTAAAATATGCTAGAAAAAGTTTACTTCCATCACGATAATGACACTTACATCTAATAGCATAAAATTCTCGCAAGAGAAATTGCAGAGCATCATACTCAAAACCAAGAGGTGAATTTGGCACAAAACATTGTCCGATTCGAAGTAGGACTTTTAAAACCACCTGTAAGAACTTCTAAATGAGATATTCAACAAACAAAAAGGTTCAGCTAACAATTGCAAAAAATGCTGAATGAATAGATAAAAGATTTTTCAGAGAATATACCTAAGAGCAATGAATACAATGACAGTCAAAATAGGATCAAACTCTTTGTGCACTGCATAATTGCCCAGTGCACTAACCATCTAACCTAAGGAATTTAAAAGGCATAACTCCCGCTTCATAGTTTATTTATACACGTGCAAGGAATGCACTAATAAATGGTTCATAGTAACTACCAAGGCACATTAGCTTAGACCAGCTGCTGCATTTCTGCTTTAGCTCCAAATCATAAAAAAGAAAGTCTTAGTGTCACAACAATCATAAAAATGATGGGAGTCAACAACATTCATGTGATCAAGGACTTCATTAGATAGAATAAAGACCAAGATGAGGCATTGTACAATCTCATGCTTGCTTCAATTTACATGCTCAAAGTCTATAACCATAAATAATAGCCTAGCTATGCATGCCCACAAATATAGCATAAAATGGGATGACAATTACCAATATCTAACTGGCATGATATATTTAAACCGATACTATAGCCATGTGGTTGGCATGACAGTTCTTGCATGCATACATTACATAGCAAATTACTGTGGATTCTTCTTATTTAGGTCATTGGCAAAGTGTGTGACTATAGATAAATACGTCACCACTCTCTAGTAATTAACCAAGATATAGAGCTAATAATAAACAAATGTAACATTTATTCTATTCCTTAAACTAATGGTTGTTGAGAAGTAATATTTGTTCAAATTGACCAACAGATCTATTATTTACTAAAGGGTAGCATGATGCATGAAGTTCCCACCAATGCAGAGTCTAGGGAAAGGTCGATTATTATACGCATCATCAGACTACTTTGCAAGAGGCTGTTTTCATGACTCGAACTCGTGACCTCCAGATCTATTATTTACTAAATATTATAGTTGGTCCATTTTGTTATGGTAATAAAGCCTATATAAGAGACTCAAGTGGTAATGTTTGTGATATTCTCCATATATTAAAAAAAAAGGTATCCTTTCATCCTCCTAGGTTCTCTTCTTTTTGCTTTTTCTCACATGCTCCACACCAAATATCCACTGCATTAAGTGGGCTGGTCTTCTCTTTTCGCAGTAACTAACTTTTTATCAATTCTCAGGCTTAGCAGTGCACAATGATAGTAATATAGCCATGCTTTAAAAATAACGTCAAGAACTAGCAAAAGCCACCAATAGAATTCAAGTGCAATTAATCTAAGCACTAACCATCGTGTTAGAGGGATGTTCATCAGATAGGTGCAGTAATATCCTGGGAAGCTCTCTCATCCAAGCAATCTCATGGCTTAGATGATCTTGATAACTAGATGCATGCATCTGCAGGCCAGTATTGATTGTCTTGCAATAAAACACAGGAGAAAATCAAAATAAATAATAAGATTATGTTTTACAAGAGACAAAAGGCGAATCAAAAATATGAAATTATATGAAATTGAAAGATTTTTTTACGAAAGATGTACATAAAGAAAAGAAAAGTCCATTCCACTTTACACCTAAATTTCATTGCTTCTCAATTTATCCCCTAAATATTTTGTCTTTAAATTATACTACTCTCAAAACCCCGATTCAATAACAGTGGTAATTTTTGATGGAGCACAAGGATAGTAAAGACACTTAAATTGAAAACATATTATTTTTATCACCATTATATTTAAGAAATGTGATATTTAAAAAAAAAAATTGAGACGGATTTAAATAATTGACATTTTTAGAAAAAAAGATTTTGATAATTCACTTATCCAGTATATTTTAAAACCATCCATATTGATCCCAAATATGAGAACAGTTGAGGGTTGCAATAGGCCTAGATAGCCAACATTAAATTTATCTAAACCTTTAAAAAAAAATCTTAACTTCTTATTCACAGGGCTCGACTGTAACACACATGTATATGTGGCACGAGGGTTATTCACTACTAGAGCATATTTCTTGCATAAAAGAGGGATAAAGTTAGTGTAGTTGATCCCAAACACTTGGGACAAACAAAGCTTGATGATGGGGACTTACTCTTATTTTTTTATTATTAGAAAAAATGACAAAAAAAAAACCCTTAGGCCTGTATTATAGAGCTGCCACCATCATTGGTTTGCCATTTTCACACTAAATTTCAACGATTTTATTAACTAAAGGCAAATAAATGATCTTTGCAAATTTAAAAAAAAAAATGAGACTAGAGCTTACAACAAGCAATAATTCTTCAACTACAGACAAATATGCTGTAAATAGCCTAGAATCGACCCTGCATTCCTTGAAAGAACAAGTAAAGGCCTGCAACCATATTCAGCTTTGTAAGTAGAAGCTTCATCTAGTGTTCCTTTGCAGAGTTGATTAGCTAAACAAGGAAATGTCATGCCAAAAACATTATTGATACGAAAAAAATAAGAAAATAAATTAAATAAAAAATAAAATCCCTAAGATTTTCAACCCTGAACTGCCTTTTATATAGAAATGAAAAAAATATAAAGGTGCACAAATTCTTTTTTTGAAACCTATAAATATTTCATAATCAACCTTGTTAAGAGGAAACAAACCTCAAGAAGCCTAGTCTTCCCATTGGCAGTAATCTGTGAAAGAAGTCTTGGTATAAATGGTAAGAGGGAAACAATGTGGTTTTCCATATGTGTCCCTTTTTCCCATGTGTTTGTGCCAACCTAAACAAGAATAGTTTAATAATCTAACAAAGAGTTTACAACAAAATCTCAAACAAATTACATTTTTTTACTTCAAAATTGCAATAACTAGATGCTACTATAATCAAAAAACTGGCATCAATGAAAAAAACAAGGATAAATTATAGAATCACTCCAAATTAGCGATGTCTGACTAAGACAATTTGGACAATCTAGGGCTACAACTTTCACTAGTTGTCACTTTATCTTACAATAGCATATAATATGAAAAATGTAAAAACCAAAATCACAGAAATCAATAATTATGTGAATAATAAACAACAAAATGGAGAAATTTAACACATTGTTTAAAATTAGCCAAGGGAAATAGTGCCCTTCTCTTTTTGAGAGAAAATGGAAAGTAGCAGTGTTGACTAAAGCCTCCATTAACAAAAACCATATACAAGGTAAGCCGGTAGAGGGCTAAAGTTATGCATTTGCACTTTTCAATCATCCACAGATTTGCACAGAAAGATTTAGGTTAATATCCATAAAACTAAACCATGTCGCAATCCCCAACCAGAAGAAAGGTTAACTCAAGGCCTATGCAATAACATTGCACAAATGGACACGGATTTGAGCTTCTCAAAACATAACCTAAGTTTGTTTAATCTTACATGAACCAAGACAAGAAATCATTTAGAGCACATTAAACTACATGTAAAGATTGTGGCCTAAACTTTTAGTGGATAGATAAATATCAATCTATTTATTAGTTATCTAGCTAAAAATATCTACTATTTTGATTATTATGGCATCAATAGTATCAAATGTATTATATTTGAAAGGATGAAATCAAGGTTTTAAGAGGTGTATATAATGCCACCTGATAGACCAATTGCATAATGTATACAAATTATGAGGCATAAACAAAGGCATCTATGGTCAGACTCCAATATGTGTGTGTGTGCACGCGCATACGTGGGCGTTCACATATATATATGTATATATATATATACATATATATATATATATATATACATATATATACTTTAGTTAACATTGTAGAACATCTCACGTAACAAACAAGCATATTAATGTACATGTTTAAATTAACCCTCAAATAATGTAATAAAAGCTCTTGTTATTTTAGAAGAGACTAGGGAAAGAAATAATAGCGTCATTTAGTTGATTTGCTTCAACCTAAACTAGTTAAAATGAAGTGCATTTCGATTTTTCACTAGTCTACATATGCAGGCTGCATATGGCTACATAGACTGCATATATAACCGCATAAATCGAATATATGATGTTGTATAGATTGCACTAGGGATTGAAATATTGTTCCATGTCGGGCGGCACAGACAGTTTTTACAATTCCGAAGGCGGAGCGAAATCGTTCATCATGAGCGAAACCAGCACCGCGTGATGAACGATTTCGCGTGCGTCACGCGCAGGTGTTGCGCGCCAAAAGGCAGGTCTTGGCGTCCCATAGGCATCGCAGGACGCCTCCGACGCCACTAGAAGCATCTTGGGACGCTTCTGATGGCACTCGAAGCTTCATGGGGTGCCTCCAATGCTGCCTGCAGCCTCCTGCGACATGCGATGCCGTCGGAGGGCATCCCGCGAGCGCAATGCTTCTATTTGTTGAAGAAAATTAAAATTAGATTTAATTAATTAAAACAATTCCTAACTTAAGTGTGATACTTCGAAAGGGTTTTTATAAACCCTAATTAAATTATCCCAACAAAAAAATATATATTTAAAAATTTTTAAAAATAATAATAAATTTTATTAATTAATAATCTGAATTTTTTTTGCTGTTTTAAATTTTATTTAAAAATTCTATAAAAAATTTAAAAATCTAAAAAAAAAATAATAAATCAAATTTATATTTTGATAATTTTTTAATTTATTTTTTATTGTTTAATTGATATTTTTTTACTATTTTAAATATATATTATTTAAATTGATCATTAATTAAATGAATAAATAATTAATTTATATAATTATTATACATAAAATAGCATCTTTGTATTAATTTATATAATTTTGATTATCTAATATGGAAAAACAATGCTTCCATCATATTCACCCACTCTATTTGGTATTATTAAGGTAACATATTATGATATATCAATTTTATTTCGAGTTATTGATAGATCAATTTTCTTTAAAGAAAACTATATTTAATTATTTTTTTAATAATATTAAGTTGTTCAATAATGAAGAACTTATATAAAATCAATATACAACTTATTTTTAAATTATACACCATAAACATATTTATCTAATAATTACTATATATAAATAAAAAAATATCAAAATCGTATCGATACGACATAATACGATATCGAAACCATATCGTTCCGGTCTAGGACCGAAACCTCGGCACCGGTTGAGATTTTAAACCTTGGATTGCACAATGTAGTTAGATTTTATTCACCTCCTACAAATAGCACATCCAATTCCCTCCAGTCACCTGTATCCCATGAAGTAGCATGAGGATTATTGACTTTGTGCTAAGGACAAGTATGTTTACTTGGAAGGAAGAGAGCCAAAAGGCGAGGGAAAGGATGAGAAACACCTTTCTGCTTGGATGGAGATATGGAGAGGAGAGATCTAAGGATCCCTTGACATCTCTTTTCCTCAAAAAATAATCTGCCTAAATATGAAGGGATTAGGACCGAGAGAAAATTGGTAAAAGATCAATATATCCTTTCTCGATCACCAACCATAAGAATAAATGAAAAAAAATAGTCCTAAAAGACTTCATAAGGATCCCGCAATGAGTTATGTCTGTGACTCTTAATAGCATGTTCCATCAACCCAACATGTCCATATCATTATAGTAACCTTGTTAATGAAAAGTTACTTTGTATCCTGGAATTGCCCTGTGTTTATCTTCCACCTTTCCTTGAGAATGAGAGGATTTTTATGCATTGGCTAGAGAAAACAAAAGAGTCAAGTAACATGAAGGAAGAACTACAACATTTTAAGGACCTTTCAGATAGAGAAAAGAATTAAGACAACTAGGAAACTTGATATCTTCTATAAAAGGATTAGTTAACAATTTTCATCTGCTGGAAGAGAAAAATAATAATATCAAAAACAAGCAAAAAAATGAGAAGAAATCCAAACAATAGTCTTTGCACTTTTAAGCAGTGATATTAACAAAGAAAAAAGGAAAATAGTTGAGAAAAAATCAAAACAAAATTAATTTTTCACTTCTAACCAGAAGTAAATTTAATAGAGAAGCAACTTTTACCAGCAACAAATACTCGATGAACTCAACAAGCTTGTCACTCAGAAAATCAATACCATTCACCCATTTAGTTAGGCACAAACATATCTCAGCGATCTTGATATCAAGAATTATATATTTATCATCATCCTGTCAAAGATCACAAATAAAAATCAACAAGAAAACATGACTATTTTCAAAGCAATTAAAAAAGCACGCATGATAATTGCATAGTCTAAAGAAATGCCTCATACATGCTTTTTGTATGAAGAATGCTTAAATTTAAAGTAAATAGGAAACACTTGCTAGAACTTCTACTATGATTAAATTTAAGAAAGTTTGGAACCGTGATGATTCGTCTACTATCTTAAAAACTTTTTTCCTCCAAGTTTAAATGGTGACTGATTATAACAAAGTTTTACTGGTGTTACTCTACTATGACTACTCAATACATCTTCATGAATAAATCATCATCATCAATCATGCCTCTCCAAGGAACAATAGATGCATTTTTTGTCCAACTATTTTGTCTATGAACGTGACCTTGTATTGGTATGAACCTTATCCAGTTATCCATTGAACTCAAAGATCCACAGGTATTAGCAAATAGTTGAAAAATTATCACTGAATGAACACTTGAATGGTAAAATATTCACAGCCTGAAATTCATCCATTACCTGAACAAATAGACAGTGATGGAACCCTATTTAAATTGAAACTATAAGCCTAATCACTTTCTTATGTAAAGGCATATAAAAGCCTCATTCTCCTTTCTCATGTTGGCTGAGCAAATTGAACGAAGCATATCTATGGAGAAAGGAGAGCATCTAAAAAATCTATCATCTGCGCACTTTGACAATAGAAATTTGAGAAAAAAAAGAAGAGACGAACCTTTTCTGCTGATTGAAAAAGCTGGTGGACAGGAAATGTTTCCCAAAGTTTGTTATAATATAAATTAAAATTTTTCTGTCCAACATCACGTCCATCAAACACTGAAGTGGTAAGCTTCTCTATCCCAAGAAATTTAACAGCCAGGTATATACACTTAAGTGTAGACAACATGCAATTAAATGATCGAGCATCAATTACATCCATTGTACAAGTTGTTGAAATCGACTCCAAAAAACAATTTATAAGTACTGGAACAAGTTCTTCAAGTTTCACGTACAAAGAATCAATTCCTGTTGAAAAAGAAAATCCAACAGTTTTAGGTGATCCAGTTCGTACTACTTTGACAGAAGTGAGTGAAGACAGGATGTAAATACAGTTCATATAGCACAGTTACAAAGAAAGCCATATGAATGCAAACTGGAGTTAAGTACAAGCTTTTCTAGATCCTGTAGGAGTGCAAACAAAGGCACTATGAGCAACATGGATAAATGACGACTGTGTTTCGTAAAAGGAGGTAGGTTATATGATAAGAATTTGCAAGGTTAACAATGCAGGTATACAACTAAAACATTCTAGGTGCAGGTATTGCAGTGACAGTATATTCCGTTTCAGCATAAGCAGTGGCCTCATCTAGCAAATAGACAATAAAAGATTAAGAAACAATTAAATAACTCCAGTACAGATTCTCAAGTAGTCTCTTCCTACCAGCATGATCTTCATGTACCTCTAGCTTGTAGGCATGTAAAACTCTTCGCTGAAATTTTTCCTGATTCTAGCAAAAGACATGACACAACTGTCAACAAAAGCCATGGAAGCTAAAACTAAACAGATGAAAGGATAGAGAAATTAAGCAAATTCTAAGCCAAAATACCATGGGTCAGAAAAGAGTGAACATTTAGCATGACTTTAGAAGCTACTTATTGCCAGAATGTAAAATCATAATGGATTGTAAAAATGTGAGAACAAAAATAATAAGGAAATTTGTAGGATTGAAGGATAGGCTAAGAGGGTGAATAGACAAAAATTAGAGATAAAAAAAACAACTTGAATGCAAAAGCTTAAATAAAGAGTTGGCTATGCTACGAAAATATAAAAAGAGTGAAAGCTATGTTGGCAATAATATTCTAATGTGGTTCGACCCCCAGTCCTAATACTGACTTGTCAAATGAGTCACTTCTCAAATCCCATTAATGGTCCCTCCTTGAAGAGGCAAAGAAAACTCATATAAAGGTTCTTTTAAAGAATATAATCCAAGTAAAGCAAAAGGAAAAGATTGAAAGAAAAATAAAGTGAGCTTGAAAGAAAAATCAAAGCCTTGCAAGAGCTTGAAGATAAAGATGTTAAGCTCTTTGATTCCACAAGAACAATAAGGCCTATAATAAAATAAAGCGAGTGTGAATTTGGAACAGTAGAGTTATTGTAAAAATGTTCAGGACAAGCTCCCCTTATCCATCTCTTTAGAGCCTTGAAACCAAGCTTGGATAACATAGTTGTTTTGTTTAATTTCAGTAGACACATATCTTTGATAATCAACTAAAACGTTGATGCCTTTAGTCTACTCAACACTATTCTAGTTGATTAAAATCATTTTCAACCAATTCAACACTTGTTGGTTGACTCAACTGGATAAGATCATGATTTCAATTAATTCAAACAATATTAATTTGACTCGAATTCAATCCAATAGACTTAACAAAAGTAAATCAACTCAGATGAGTGTTGTCATCCTTATCCTTCAAGGGGTACTTTCTTAAGCCGACTAAATTTATCTTTAGACAACTCAAGTTGAAATAAAAATTCATTTCATTTGCATGCAGAACGTCTTGAGTCGAGATAGACCTCATTCAATTGATTGGACTAAAAGTCCAATTGATTGAATTTGTTTGTCCACCGCAACTTAACTCGAGATAGACCTCATTCATCAACTATGACTCAAAACAGTTGTTCCTTGGTCGAATACATGATTAGGTAAAAGTCTACCTAAAAACCAACATTATAAATCGCTCATAATCTCTTAAAACTCATTTAGTCTCAAGGTTTCACCTTCGAATCTTCCTCGTCGTCATCCATTGCACTCAAGTATCATATCAACTCTTGTTGGTCTTCTCCATCTGCCCAAATTAGTCATTAGTCTAGGGAAATTGTCCCCAATGGTTTCCTTCCCTCCTTCCATTTGTGTTCAAGGAAATGGAAGTAAAGACTAAAGTGGGGAGCATATTTTCACCCAAGGAAACAAGTGCTTGGAGTTAAGTCGAGATTGACATAGAGAAGAGAATCTTGTCGATAAAGAGAGTAGTGAAGGTGTCATGGCAAAGGTGGTGTAAATACCTAAGAAAAGGAAACACAAACTAATCATGTCATGTTGAAGCTCAAATGGTGCCTAGGAGAGTGGAATCAATGATGAATTGAGAAATTTATGCTATATTGAAATCAAGGTTTAAAATATTGTGATGTGTTACTCGGCATAGGCAAAAAAAATTTGTCCCGTTCACTGACCGAAATCGGCAAAGGCACACCCGAGATACCGTGGCCACGAAGATTCTACGCGCACACTGTGAAGACCACGCGATGACCTCGCAACTGTCGCAATGCCTCCATAGCAACCATCACGATGACCTCGCGGCTGCCATGGAGGCCACGTGCGGTCCTCGCGGCCGCCGCAAAGGCATTGCGATGGCCACAGCTGCCGCAAAGGCCATGAGCGGGCTTCACGGCCTCCGCGGCAACCACTAAGGCCTCACGTGGGCCTCAATATAATTGGCAGAGCAACGGAAGATGAAGCCAGGACCGTGGCTTTAATTTAAAAATTATGTTAATAATTTCAATCAACTCCTAACTATAGTCAATATAATTTAACTACTCGTAATTAACTCTAATTAAACTATCCTATTAATTTAATATATATTTTAAAAATTTTATTTTTAAAATATTTAGATTAATTTTTCATTAGTTTATATATATTTTATATTTTAAAAATATCGAAACCATTCCGGCACGACACGATAAGGTATTGAAACGGTATGGTTCCAATCTACAACCGAAACCTTGGCATGGGTCGAGATTTTAAACCTTGATTGAAATCATCTTCTCTCTTAATGTAATGCCAACTTTGTCTTTCTTTTCCTTTATTCTACAATATCAATGTCATTAAGAACATGAAGTTGACAATGAGGGTGAAATCAACTGAAGCAATAAGATGAAATGTATTTTATCCATTTCATTTTATAGCACAGTAATTTTATAAAATCATTTATATCAGTATTTTTAACACAACTGCATAGCTTCTACCTTGAAACTACTTCAGCATTAGCAAATCAAACAACGTACACACTATATTTGTTTTGCAATAGAAGATTTGTTTTAAAAGAATTATTAGTGGTAGCTTAAGTGACACAAGGAAAAAAACACCATTAATAAACTAAAATTATCAGATCCTAGCATTTGATGAACAATGGGTCAATGAATGGGGCAAGCCACCAAATAAATTCTAAATGAAAAGCAAATCTGAAGTGAAGCACTAATGTTCATGGCACAAAAGGGATAAACAGATTAAACTTATATTCACTAATTTAACAATTCTAACAAAGTGATAGTTCCAAAGAGAAAATGCATTTAGCCACTTTTAAAAAAAAATAGACAGTAGAGATACTACCTGATTGTTCAATCTATCATCACGTTGACCTTTGTTAGCTATCAAAGATAGGCAGTGAGCAAGCCCAGCAAGAACATTGATGAGCTTGTTCTTCTCAACTAGGTATATTTGGTTGTTTCTGAGGATATCAATGTAATTATCAAGAACCTGAGAAATACATTAAATTCTATCAGATCAATAATGCAGAACAATCAGACACAAAATTCTGACTTCAAATACAGAATTATAAACATTAATCTATAAAGCCAGTTGAACTTTTCTTTATCAGCATAGATGATGAGTTCCTAGCTTGTTCATCCTAAGGATCAAGTAGATTCCTCAAATGGCTAGAACAGTGGGGTGATCTCAAATTAACCCTTATACTTCCATGTTTGAATCTGGCTAGGCCACGACATATAGAACCCATGCAAGGAACAGCCAACTTACGTCACTCGCCTAGCAACACCAAAATGCACATGGTGCAAAATTGTCCTTATTGCTAGAGGTGTCAATAGGTTGTGCCCACAAGCCCAAGCCATCCCAACCAAATGACCAACTCATTGAGAAGAAATTTTGATCATATAAATTATAATACATATGAAATATATTTGAAAAAAAAAATGAAAATATTAAAATAATAATATGTTCAATATTTTTCACAAAATATAAGGGTAATAAGTAAGATTTTAATTCTTTTTAATTATGTTAGGGGTAAAAGGGATAATATAGAAAAATTTATATGATTTGTAGTAGGCAAGCCATGGGCCATGCTTGGCACTGCATGTGGGTCAGGCCTATACCAGGAATGGCACAGCATAGCATGTGGGGCACAAGGTGCATGCCTAACATGGCCCATAAGCCTCCTGGTGCCAGGCACAGCTCAGCCAATTTAGGATTGGACCATGTCAAACTGGGTAAGGTGTCCAGCTTGATTGACACCTAAGCCACTTGTCAATCTTGACACCTCTAGGCTCTAACATCTGATATTGACGAACCAGAAAGAGGTGAAGTACAATGGATAAATTACAAGAACTTCATATGTACATTGCTAGACCATCAGACCATTTTTGTGATTTACAAGGAGGCTAAAGCTTACTCAAAAATATTAATCAGTAAAGCAGATCTACCAAAATATTAAAGATCAGCATGCTTTCTGAGAATCCAAATTACATGAAAAGTTGAAAACTACTATTAGAAGTGGCAGGTTCGAGCAAGCCTATATAATGACAAAAAACAGCATACAACTATGAAAACAAGACATTTGATAAAACAAAGTCTAAAAGGAAGAAAATATTCAATGTACCCAGAATAAATGATATTTAATTATTTTGACTCAAGGAAGAAGATATACAATAAATGACATTTAGTTATTTACAAATTACAAAGCAATTATTCATAATAGCACTTCTGAAATAACCAGTCCGTAGTAAATAGAATTTCAACAAATATATTGACAAAAGAAACATAAGATAAAATGCATCATATTGAAATCAGAGCATACAACCTTTTCAGCATACAACATGAAGGAAGATGGATAGTTCAAGGCAAGAAGTTTAAAAAACTTGAAAGCCATTAGCCTAATGTCAACTGTCATAAGTGTCATCGCATTAAAGATGTAAGCCATTAGTAAAGAGATTACAGGTGCTGTTATATCCTGCAAAGAAGAAAATGGTCAATTCTGTTCATGATAGAAATGATTTATTCATGAAAAAAAACTGACCTAATAGAGATATTAAACGAAACAAGATCAGAAAAACAATGAAGAATACTAAAACAGGTAATGTATGACCTAAAAAAAATCAAATTCCTCGATGAAGTCTTAGAGTCGGGGGCGAATGAAAAAAAAATGCAAAGGATCATTTTACTTGAAAACCAAAATTTCAATCAGAAATGCACATTATATAAGAGTGCAGAACTAATAAGTTCTCAAAGTTGTAGATTAATGAGCTTGAGTTGGCAAAAAAAAATGATAGCCTTGATTACAAGTGCCCATTACATTCTTTTATAAGATATACTACATTCTCAGTTTATGTTCACGTATTAAAGTTTTTGAAGTCAAAGTTGTTTCCTGAGATTTGTGCATAGTATTGGTGGAGTTTCTTCAGATGTATATATTTTTTTAGTTTGGTTAGTTCGCTTGTGCAGAGTATCACAATAAATATGTGCATATCAATACAGTAGTCTGCAAACACAATGTCAATACTATGGCAGTTGAAAAAAAAATGCAAAATTGCATAATCTCACAAATAAGAACCTTAGTAAATGCAATAAGTTTTATAAAGATGAAAGTCACCTCTCTTTTAGGCTAGAGAAGAGCCTGAATTGTCCAAAGTTCAAACTGACTAGAATGAGCATATTATTTTACAATTATTAATTGATAATCAGTCTCCTTCGTCAATTCAAATTTACAAAGAAGAGATAAAATGTTCTCACTAGGTTCAACTTTTTTAGAATATTTCAATAGAAGATTCCAAAAAGCAATTTTATAGAAAATAGAGAAAAAAATACTATTAGTTCCCATCTCTAATTATTTATATAATCTTTGACAATGTGGCAAAAAGGTTACAAGCTGATATCCTGATACTATAACATACCAGATAACCATTGTCTGCTAGCCCAATTAACAACATAAAAACAAAATGTGTTTGTTGACTCGGCAGCATTAGATAAATACTTCTACATTTAGCCTTTTTTGCATACTTTGTTCATTATTTTTCTTGTTAGATAGTCTAATTGATTTTAATTTTTAAATTCTTGTCTTCCAAGAAAGGGGCGTATTACTAGAAATTGGAAAGTGCCAATCAAAAACATTAAGAATTGATTTATCTCACTGCAATTCAGCATGCAAATTGTTAAATAACTAGCCATATTCTTTATAGCGACTTTCTTAACCAGTTTGAGAAGTGTGCTCCAGTTAACCCACATATTTGTTAGAGAACAACATGGGATAGTGTTAAGTATTGATTTTTATTTTTAAAAAAACTATTAAATTAAATCCTTAGTCGATAAAAATGGTCAAATCGAATCACTGAACACGGAATGAGGGCATTAAGTTAAAGTCGGATTGGTTTCTTAGTTATCCTCATTATATGGTTCCTAAGTCTCTTTTACTATAGTGTTGCCGAGTGGGATATCTCCTAGTGAGCGGTACACCCCTAGGGCGTGGCAGATAGTATAGATTCTCACCAATGCATCTAGACTAACGTGCTAGAGGGGATCTTTGCTATCCCTTTCCGAATTTAAAACTAAATAGAATTATAAACCATCATTGGAAAAAAAGTACAAACAGAATAAGTAACAAAGAGACTAAAACTAAATGTTCCAATCTAAGGGTTTCTAATGTACCAAGCTTGGGTAATACAACAGAGTAAATATACATGTGTTATTATACACCTATCAAATCTATAATCCATGGAACTGACATCCTTATAACGTACCTCTTTTGATGAAGGAAATATGACACTTTTTAAGAGGTGATATAATGTGTTACGGACCATCTTGTCATTGTCACATATACGTACACGAAGTATCTCTATAATGGCATGCTTGTGAAGTTTAAGCTCCAATGGATACTTTAGAATGAGGTCCTTTATACCAAAAAGTGCAGCTTCACAATGAAAAAGAAAGAAGAAACATTTATCATGAGCATCTTGAATTCAAGATTTATAGCACAGAAGATTCATGAATAGCCAAGCAAAAATAGGATATTGGTAACTTCACAGGCAAAATACTAGATAACCGATAGTTGTAAAGCGCATAAGCCCATGACAAGTGTATAAGAGACAAATATTCATACACATGAGAAATGTTGTTAGCTTGAAACAGTCAAACATTCAGAATCTCCAATCTAATGATATATGAAAAGGAATGATTGCTGAAACCTCAGTTCATTCTCTAGGAAACCCCTAACAAAACCAACATGATGTCTGTTCTGCAGTGACAAGAAACAATACTTTCAACTTGGATCATGTGTGTCTATTTCTAGAGATGAACTGGTCTATTGCAATATACTCAAGGGTACTCATTTGGCCAAAAAAAAATCAACCAGAAATGAAAATCATTTTATTTCAAAACTCTTTTTTCCCACTGCATACAGTTTGAATCCCATGTTTTGTTTTTGTTTTCTATCCAAGGTTCAAAATTCAAGCCGAGTCAGGGTTTCAATTCCAGTCAGCTTTGGAAGTGTCTCCCGTTCCAAGTATCAGTGTAAGGTGTGCTGAAGACAAACACCATAAAAGGAGATGGGGGAAGAAGAGGAGGAAGACATACAAAACACTGATGAATAGGAAGGAAGATCTAGAGGTTGTCTTAAGTAACAACGAAGACAAGGAGAGTAGCAACCACAACACAGGTGAGGGAAGTGTCAAGCAATCAGAAGGATACAAAGTGGCCATATGGAAGGAGCAAAGGAAGAAGAAGATCCTTGTTTGTGTACATCTCGAGAGCTCATGAAGCCTCCTCGCAAAAGACCACAACAAATTGTCGTTGTTATTGGAACTCATGCATGTCTTGAGAGCTTGTGATAATCTCACCAACCTTGAAGGAAATTACCACCAACTTCAAGTGAAGTTGTTGCTACTGCTAGAAGTCATGTTGGAGCAATCGCCATGATACAGAAGTTTCACCAACCTCAAGAAAAAAAAATAACATTTGTCTCAAGGGTCTCATGAAATTGCCAATGTCATCATAAGGTGTCTCTTGGTAGAGTTTCATCACCTCGAGCTTGTTTTGTGTGTTGGCAAGCCAGCGGAATATGAAGTTTCACCCATGTCAATCAGCATGGAATGAAATTTAATCTTTGGCTCTATCTTCACAAAAAGCGTGGGTGGTGTACAGTCTTATAAAATTTTATTTTCCTTTTATTATGGATTATAAAACCATCTAATGAGAATTCAAATTCTTCTCACAACACTATAAATTTCCCTCTATCACACAAATGATATATTAATTAATTTAATCATATTGTTAAACAAAAGCTCTATAAAACACTCAATTGCAAAGATTTCATGTCCATCCATGGTGGTTATTGCTTCACTTCTTCATCTTATTTGTGAAAGAGTTTTTTACATATTATCAATCAATTCTACTTAAAAGTTAAAACCTTTAGTTTCTAACTATAAATAAATGCAAAAATATATTTATATTTTATGGAAGATTAAAGTAGAACGTAAGGATTCAAATCTTAGCATTATGAACTATATTAAAATACAATTTCCAATATTTATTTTAAGGTATAATTTGAAAATTTAGCTACAAACTAAAATTCAAAAATATTTAAAAACATAGATTTGTTTGAAAATATATATAACACACTGCAGAGCAGAGAAAATTTTCAACCTCCCACCCAACCACCCCATCCTACACACAAAAAAAAACAAAAGGATATCATTAGAAGGGGATAAAATCTTGGGCTCTTCCCACCATGGCTAACGTCTAGTAGTCTTTGATTGCAAATTAAAATAAAAAGATTCAATTTCTTTGACTCTAAACCATCACATTCATTGATCAGAAAAGAACATAATAGTCATAATATATGGTTCCTATACACAAATAAACTAAACTTGATGAATACCTCTCCTTATCTTAGCATTGTGGTGGGATGTCTGCTGAAGGAGCTCTCTTAGTGTCAGGCCTTTCTTGTTCACAGCAAGCCCTTCTTTCTCTGATGCAATACTCTGCTGAGGAAGCACAATGGCTGCTTGCGGTGTTGCAAAAGAACATGTAAGAAAACAAGTTTTATAGTTTTTGGGCAAAACATGGAAGAGAAAGACTCCGTACCTTTAGATTTAATCTGCACAATGGTCGCATTCTTTGGCGGTGGCAACTTTCGTCCAATCTTATGCCTTATTTTCTGAAATAAAAAAATATTCAGATAAGATTTATCAACCTAAAACCAAGAGAAAGGGATAAATTCTTTGAAGATGATATAGTTTACTTTGAAATCCACTCCACGTTTTTGTTTCTTGGAAGAGGCTGGCTTGGCCCGCACCATTATTAACTCTGATCATTAAAAAAAACAAATATATATATATATATATATATATATATATATATATATATATATATATTGTGTGTGTGTGATTTTTTAATATTTCATAGAAAAAGAATAACAGCATGATTACAATATCATAGGAAACTAATGAAATAAATAATTTTGACGCATTTGACACAATATGGAAAGGTTTATTTATAATATGCCAAAAAGAAAAAAAATACCATGATGTTATTCACAAAAAACTGTACTGATAAATTATTATCAAGCAATCAAAATGCTTTCAAAGAACCAAAATATCATGATTTTCATAAACATGACCCAAGCATTTTGTTAAGCAGTCCGACAAACTATCAAGGAACAGATATCATCTACATCCTAAACAGGTCATGATCTTTCAAAAATGTTCTAATATGCTTGGAAATGGCAAATCCTATATTGCACAGGTTCATCATCATCTTCAATAAGCAGTATGTGTCCCAGCTATTCAGGATTGGCTACATAGTTTTTATGCCTCCAGTGAGCTCTGTGCACCTAGAATGTATAAATAATATCTAAAGAATGAAAATAAGCAATCTGATACTTTGTCATATTAAAGCATCATAAACCATTAGTATTTATCAAATTTGTGCTACAGCCAAAAAGCAAATACTTTTCCTTGCACTATGTAAGCAAATCAAAATGAGTGTCTCTTAGATTCTTTAGCTAAAAATTATATTCTACTCTATATAAAATTGTTCTCGCAAGTGGATCTCCATAGCCCTTGGTATGTCATGGTCCCAATAATGGCAATGTGGCAAACTCTTTGGCAACTGCTAAGCCAAAAACAACAATAAACCAAGATTGTAAAAATCACAAGAAATATTTTAATATGAAAAATTAAAATATTAAAAGGGCATCATATATCTTAAAAACATCTAAAGATTTTCATATTTTAAAATTTTAACTAATAGTAATTTCAAATGCCAACTTCCATCTAACTATTTAAAAATATTATTTGAATATATAGAGAGGTTTTCATATCACATTGGTTAAAATCTAGTGTGTAAGAACCTTTTAGCCATATTATTAAAATTTAATTAAAAATTGCACCATGGTTTGAATCTTAGTTCTAAACTATAGGTCACTTGATAATGAATATAACACCGCAATTTCACGTACAACTGCTAACAACTATAATTATCATCGACTGAGCATGGTTTGACATGCAATGTCCCACACAAATGCAATAGAGAATGGCACCATGTGCACATATCACTATGTGACTATGAAACATAGCTCAAGCTCATCCTCATTCATGCAGTCAATGTGTGGTCAAGGAGAGAAATTGATGCAACTACTAATTGTCCTGAAACCATCTCATAGGTGCAAGGTTTTATTGCTATCTAGATCTGACTCATGTCCACAAGTAAATTATCCAATGTTATGTATGTGTTATGTATGTTACATCTTTATCTTCATCATATCCTAATCTGAGGAAGAATCTAACTTTCCATCATAGTAAAAGTGCGCTAATATTAACGATAATAAAAAGACTAAATCAATTTATATGCCAAAAACAATTAAATCATATTACATTATTGCCTATCGATCCAGTGAAATGATATCTACATATAAAATCAGCCATGCATCTATGTTCCAGGAATCAGCTTTTAGGCTACACAGAAAGCATACGAAAAACCTAGCCTAGTAAATTATAGAGGTTGAATTGACAAAGGACGCCACTCATAGGGAGGAAATCGCATAGAGAATCCACATTCTCCGCTTCACCTAGCCATGTAACAATCCCGCATCGCATAAATAAAAATTTGTTTGGTAGCCTTCTCGCACCACGAATAGCGTTACTCAGACATAGAAATAGAGCTGTATCGGTGTTTGATAGGGCCTGAAATGAATAATAAATAGTGGACCCTTTTGTTGTGTAAATAAGTTCAGTTTGAAAATAACTGATACACTAAATACATAAATAAATCAAAAACAATATATTACATCAATAAAATGTTAACAAATATTTGAAATACTTACATAAACACTACTCGTCTAACTGTTTTAGAGACAAAAATATTTATCAAATTTGCATAATCCAATTGTCGGACTATTTCTTTCTCAATCGATAACATTGCTAGCCCATTTAATATATCCTGTGACATTGTTGATCGAATATAATTCTTGATTAACTTCAACTTCGAGAAACTTCTTTTCAACAATCACTGGTATGGTTAACAAAATATTATAGGCAATGTAAGTATTTGAAAATAAACCATTCAGTTTTGCCCGGCATTGTAGCATATCAATTGTTCTTTTTTCATTTGTTAAGTAGCATCTCACGACCATCAACTCTGAACACAACTCATCACCATTAATGTTTGAACGTCCATCGTGACTCAAAAATTGGTGAAGCTCCATACAAGACTTCATCAAGCAAGTTAAAGGCTCACTCTTTAACTTTTCCAAATTCAATAAAAACCCAAAAATCTCTTGATATTGTTTAAATTGTTCAAACCGAACTTGAAGAGAAGATCGAACTTGATCAATTATAAATAGAAAATATTCAACTCTAAAAGATTCTTCACCTGATTGTATCACATCATCATTGTCACTTTCATCAAATTGTTTCTTTCTTTGAATGATGTGTTTAAAAAAAAAAAAATAGGTTCAATCCCCATTTCACTTACCATTTGTTTAGCTTCATTCATGGCACTAGCAAACCCCTCTTCTCTAAACTCATCAAGAAATTGATCAAGTCCTTGTAAGAGGTTGATCGCAATATCAATATCCATATCTTCAAATTGAATAAACTTACTCTTAGTATTTATTGCTCGTAATAAGTTATACTAAATTACTATTCCAAGCAAAAACTCAAAACTCTAAGATCAAATAGTGAAGATTAAGGGATTAAAAGCAGAATACAAAACGAGCAAATCACATGAAGATAAGGCCAACTAAATCTTGTCACTCATGCTAGATTCCAATACCAATCACAATATAACAAGAAAGAGGGTATAAAAAATAGAATAGTGATTCATGGTAGCAAAAGAATTTTTATCAAAAATTTCTGAGCTATAGAAGGTATTTGAGGGCATCAAGGCAAGTAGAAGCATATCTTAAAATACCCTAAAAAAGTCTATCATATTGAATTACTTCAACTCGATGAACATTTTGGACAGAAAAAAAAAAGGAAATAGAATTGTTCATCAGAATAATAATTTCCGCACTTCAAATGACCAGCTGCAGAAGCACGGGATATGTCCAAACCATGGTGAAATCCTAAGGAAGAATTATTGACATTGGATCAATAGTCTATGACTTGCTAAAAGGAATAAATAGATCAGACTTAAATGTTAGAAAAACTTAATATTTGGCCTCAACATCAATTTCTTTTATAAGAGTGATGGCGGCACCTCACTGTTTCTAAAAGGGCACGGTATACAGTGGCTGCGGAAGCAGCAAGGCGGCGAAGCCACCACGCAATTAGGTCACACTAGCGTCTAGCGTCCGGCATCGCGTGCAACAGCCACCACGCGATTAGGACTGAACTGGTCACCGGTGACTGGTGTCGCGCGATGCAGCCTTGAAGGACGAAGAAGAAGGTCAGAGGAGAAGATTAGGATTACCTGAGCTTGAGCTTGTTCGGTGGATCCGTGTCTTGGTGGAAAAAACGCCGGAGAAGAAGATCGTGTGCAAAGAAGCACCTGCGGCGGAGACCTCCGGGGTAAAGCAACTTGGCGTGTGAAAAAACGCCAAGTTGCAGCCGCGCGTGCATTGGGGTAAAGGTACGCAAATAAAAATAGAATAGGGTTTAACAAGTATAACTAAACAAAATTGGGGTCGGGCTGCCCACCTGGCCTCATAGAAAGTCATACAAAATAGAAACTAAAAACGTAGAGAAAATCATACTTGAAAGTTACGAAACACCTTTGAGAAACTGAGACACGGACAATGGCGAACGCGGACAGCGTCGACCACCCTAGTCGTGACGTCAGGGAGAGGTATTCACGGCGTCGGCGACGAGAAGTTGGCGATCGCCGGTTGGATTGAGAGACTGCTGTTCCGCAGGAGGTCGGCGCGAGAGAGATGAGTGAGGCCAACGCGATAAATTATATTAGGGATTAAAAGAGGCGGCCGTTAGAAGAAAAAATAAAATCATAATTTAAATTTTAAATAAAACAAATATACTAAATGTTATTTTCGGTTTTTTACCCAAAAAAAAAAAAAAAAAAGAGTGGTCTCCTAAATTATCTCTCTCATTATTTTTCAATATATTCCCTCTCTCTACGATAAAAAAAAATTGATATTCTTTTTAGTAGTTTTGAAATTAGAATTTTTTTTTATAAATAAAGAAATATAGTCACTCCAAAAGCCGATGTTATTTTAAAAATATATGTATTGTTTTCACTTTGTTTTGTCGTCTTATTATTAAGTAGTTAAGATAAATAGCATTTGGGTAAAAAAAAAAAGAAAAATCAACCCGGTCTCTTGTGTCAGATCTGTGGCAACCATTTGAGGCTATATTAAAATTATTATTTTGAGGCCTTAATATTTCCTTAAAATATTAAACTTATTATTAGTGATATTTAATTTTATTAATAAAATTTAAAACATGGATTATTTTGAAACTGTATTTTCCATAAACCTCACTTCTTAAAATTTTTAAAACAAAAATTTATATTAAATTTCCGAGTATAAGTTATTATAATGTAATATATATTGTATAATGAATATTTTTAATTAAATAAATAAATAACGTTAAATTTTACCAATAAACTATTAAAACTAGTATGATCGTGCACGGATTGCGTGTGTAATATAATAATATATAAATTATTTGGATCTTTGAAAATCTGAATTGTTTGGATTTTCTAGTGTCACCCTTATAAACCAAGAATTAATTATTTGGGTAATATTCGTTAGACCATGCAATAGTAATGAGCTTCCCTATGCAAAAATTTATTTTAATTTAATATTATACTTGTCTTAGTAAAAAAAAATTAAGAAAAGTATATTTTTTAACATCGTCGGCCTAAAATATTTATAGAAGTTTCTTTGATCATAGTGTTGTCAATTCCAATATATGGGATTAAAGATAACTATATTTTTTTATATAAAACAACCAAATAAAATTAATTATGAGAAAAATTCATAATAATACGTTGTAGCTGAGTCTTGAAATCTAGATCACTGATTGGTTCGCTTGTGGAATTACTAATAAACCTTGGAATTTTTTTTAGTGTAAATAGAAAAAAAAAGGACATTAACGCAAATGCATTTTAGGCTTCACCAAAGTTAGTTAATAAAGGAGGAAAATTTTTAATAAAATAGTAAGATAACTAACTAATTTGGTAATGCATAATAAATATAATAATATATTAATATATTTTTTAATTATTATTTTTAAAAAAAATATCAATTGATTTTAACTTTGATGAAGGAAGTTTTAACCCAATAATAAAATTATTATTACATGACCAAGAAATAAGAGTGAGCAACAGATATAAACATGGCATATAATAGGTTCTTCCTCTAGATCTCGTATTGGTGAGAGTTTTATCCATCATGTTATTTTTCTATTCATTTTAATTTTGATAAATTATTAATTAAATTTATTTAGTAAAAAAATATTAGTAAACATTGACAACGAATTATTCAAAAAAGAAAAAAAAAACATGTATAATAATTTCAGAGGAGTAAGGACATAAAATAATCAGAGAAAAAGAAAAATATAAAATTTAGATATAAATAATAGTATGATATTAAATATGTTTTTTATTTTCTAAAATATTTTTTAAAATATCAATAAATATTTTTTATTTATCAATCAGACTTAATTTTGATGGTAAATTAATCTTTTATCAATAAAAAATTAAAAACTATTGATCAAATTTTAATAAAAAAAAATTACCAATTAAATTTAACTTTACTATAAAAAATTAACCCTCTCCATATAAAGGGTTGTTGTGTTAGGGCAAATGCTCCCCTATTTACACTATTCCAAAGAGTATGGGGTTGTCATGGAGAGACCGCTAAGATGACGACTTTACTTTTTTCTCTAATAGTAACAAAATTAAAATTATCAATTAAATCTAATCTTGATGAGTAAAGAAAATGTAATTTAATAATTAAAATTATCATGGAAAAAATTTCTTGACTAACACTTATTTTCATTATAATTTTAAATATTTAATATTCAAATTCTTTCTCTATATATAGAGAGAGAATTGAGTGGCCCTAATATAATAGGAGTCTTAGGCATATGTCTTAATAGTCTATACCTTGAGCGGACCCTATTTTGTGCTGTCAAATTTTTTTTTTGTTCAATTATTTTTTACTATTGAATGAATGAAACTAGTTCATATACTTGGCATGTAGCTCATTTTCTACCCTGGACTTTTAATTATCAAAACTCTCTAATGAGAGTCACTTAAGGCATGTTTGATTGAAGATTATGAAGTATGTCTGTCACATTAATAAATGAGAACATATAATCTGGAATGTACTGATTACCTCGTAAGTGTGAGGTTTTACGTGATTCCGGGTTAACAAAAAAAATCCAAAGTTATCCTTCAATTTTTACTCTTTCGGACAATAATACCCCTAAAGTTGTATCAAAACTCAATCCGCACAAGATATAACTAAAACCCTAGCCGACTATTTCTCCCCCTTCATATAAATCTCCTTCGTTTCCATTTGCTTTGAAAACACCGAGTGGTTCTCACATCTTTGGATCCATTCGTTTCAAAAGCTTGCCATCGGTGAAGAAGTAAATTTCTGCTTTAAATTTTTGGACTTTTAACTCTCCTATTATACCTCCTATTTTGGGACTTTCCACCTTGCTAGTTTTTTTTTAGTTTGCTGCCTTTTTACATGATAGGTTGATATGGCTCAGTTGTCAACAAGGCAAGAGATGAAAATGATTTCTATAGTACTCATTATGCGTATGAAGACGATGGAAAGCAAGATAATTATACTTTTATTGTTGACAATTGTCTTAGTTGTCAAGAGGAGTGCTAGGTTTAGGAGGAGCATATCATATATTGATCAGACATTGTATAGATAAAATATTGGGTCTATAAATTTAAATAAGATGCTTTTTCATAGTTATCAACAATGAGTTATAATTGTAGGATGGTAGAAGGTCTTTAGCTAAACTTTATTATTTGCTAATGACCCATGAAAAATTGAAAGGAAATAAAAAATATATTAATCAGTGAACTTGTAATATCTTTTTTTCATATTATTCCACATAATGTGAAGAATAGAGTCTTAAATGTCAAACAACTAGATCCGACGAGATAATTAGTACTTAGTAGCCAATTTTATTTAGGTTTGAACTTTATTATAAGGGTACACAATATTTTGCTTAGGAAACCATAACTAATCATAGAAAATTATGCGGATGGGAGGTGGCATTGGTTTAAGGTACAAGTAGATAATTTCTATAAAAAAAACTTTAATCATTTTAATATAGATAATAAATTAATTTAATTTTGTGATATTTCTTTGGATATAGGGTTATTTAGGAGTATTAAATGAGACTTATATAATGGTTCATGTCTGATGCCAAACTGCGAGCACCAACCCTGAATCGGATACAGTGACACCACCAATTCTCGATTGATGGCGAGAAAACTAATGATCGGGTACAGCACAAGCACCACCAAACTCTAGAATTTCTCCAATAAAAGATCTCTTAGCCTTTAGGAAGAGAAAATAGAACTTATTCTTCGAATCTCTCTTCACTCATTACATCTCCTTAAATACATAAATTTTGCTAATAACAAAGTTCAATTAAACAAATATGCATTTAAGTGCCATTAAACAAATACATGCAACTAGGGAAATGAATGAAAGGTTGCATTTTATTTTGACTAGAAGTGGCAAAGAGTCATTCTCCTTTCTTGGTCTTGAATTCATTGCAAGACTCTCGGTCTTCCTTCCAGTTAAGCAGTGTTACGAATTGTTGGCTTTCAACCAATGAAATATCTTCCATAGGATCTTTTCTTGCGCAACTCATATCAATGTCTTAGCAATTGATAGATCTATATCTTGAAACATAAAAGGTAAAATTGCAACCAATGTCTTGGGTGTATATATATTAAACATGTAATTTAGCCATGTCTTATTGAGTTATGAAGCATCTATGGTAGATGGTAGTCTTAAGAGATGTTATTAGTAGAAGGAATGACTTGAATATTCCTCAAGGTAATTAAGTTATAATTGTTGGGACACTTCGGAGCTAGAGGGGGGTGAATAGCTAGTCACTTCGCTTTGTCGATGATGATGTGCAGCGGATAAACTTGATGTAAAGCTCTCCAATGCTAATAATAGGATTTACTTGGTATTCACCTCGAAAAAAGATGACTAATCCAAGGATTCACACACGACACACTCTCCACTATGAAAACAACTCATTCTTGGAAGTAATCCGGAGATGGAGAAACCTCTTACAACTAAAAAATAAGAAAATACAACTCAAAATAAGGAATCAAATGTAAATATAAATTGACTAACACTTTAAACCTTGAATCCTAGATCTTTTCTTGCTTTGACTACCTCTTAAAGCTTGGAAGTGCAACAACACTTCAACCGTAAGCTTCCAAGAACTGTCTAAGAAGATGGTGTGAAGAGTTGTCTGAAACAGTGCTCGAAAACCCCTTTTCTAGGGTTACCGTTGTTGGATCATAAAGTTCACTAGAGGGAGGGGGGGATGAATAGCGATTATTGAAACTTAATCGAATAAGTAGCGGAAATAGAAAAATAAGAGCAATGCTAACACACCAAATTTTTACTTGGTTCAGAGCCTTCGTCGACTCATACTCTAAGGTCCACACTCGTTGAGTGCTTTCATTGGGCAATCCACTAATAGTTCATGAAAAGAGTTACAAGATTAGTACAAAAACTATAAAACTAAATTACCGACATTAAGGAAATTAAAATTGAGTCGCAGGTTGTCGGAGATGCTTTGCAACATCGCAGGAGCGTCTTTAGAGCAATGCACAATAGTGCAATCGTGGTAGAAAGTTGTGTTTCATGCTCTGGCAGAAGGCTTCTTATATATGTAGCTCCAGGCGCCCAAATCCCTTTCGGGCGCCTGGACTGTGACGTCGGCCCAGCTAATCAGCGCGCTCCATGTTTGCGACAAGATAGACTTTTATATTCTGGGCGCCTGGACCAGTTTCGGGCACCCGAACCAACTTTGGGCTCCCAGATCCCTTCCAGGCGCTCGGACCACTTTTTCCAGCAAAGCTTTTTTCTACCAGAAAAAAATTAGTCTGAGGCAATAAACGTTATACTCCTCTGCAAAACAAAAGTTAGCACAATTATAAAAACAGAGTAGTAATTAGATTTTATCTCCTCGATACCAGAATCTAGCCAAGATCTTAACTTAGATTTTTGAAATGAATCTAAGTTGGATTGATGTCTACTGTTCTCTCAAATGGGAAACGCGTCATCACCAAGTCACTCCCCTCCAGTGACTTACCTTAACTTACCGCTTTGTCAGATATACGATCAGCCCGTCAACCTGTTTAGACTTCGTGTTAGCTATTCGATCGGCCCGCTAACCTATAGCTGAACTTCCCTACAATACTGAGTTAGCACAATACATAAAATAGTAAAGTTAGACTGTGTTAACATATTTCAAGATTCGTTGGTCCGGTCGACCACACGCGATCGACCAAAAATCAGTAGATCACATATAGCCTAGGGTTACTTCCCCTAGAGTTACCCAGCTTTACTCACTAGGACTTTCATTACCTGACTTCACTCACCAGGACTTTCATCACCTAGCTTCACTCACTAGGGCCCGACTTCACTTACCAGGACTTCCACCACTTAGCTTCACTCACTAGGTCTGACTTCACTCACCAAGACTTCCATCACCTAGCTTCACTCACTAGGGCCTAACTTCACTCACCAGGACTTCCACCACCTAGATTCACTCACTAGGGCCTAGTTTCACTCACCAGGACTTCCACTTTGCCTAACATCCAGCTAGGACTAGCCACTCAGTAGACTTCTCACCTACCTATCCTTTGGGTAGGACTTACCTTTGATAATCATCTAGTCCTGAATTGACTTCTCTCTTCCAAACAACATATCCTGTTTGGATCAACCGTTGGTCAAATTGACCAAACTTAGGTATATTGTCAAATATCGAAACCCTAAAGATCGAGTGCACCAACAACCATTGGTGCCTTAATCGATTAAGAATCCCCTTAATTGATTATCACGTCAACAACCTGCATAAACGACTATATTTTCAACCTTAATCGACTACCCCAGTCGACTAGGTCTTTTTGAATCGATTAGCTAGATCGATTCAACAATATTCTAACCGATCGTGAGAAATAGCTGAAGCGATCAACCTGATCTCTTAAGCTTCGAACAGAACCATTCTGTTTAAAGCATAAGTCACCGTAAGCGATTACCCTAATCACTTACGATGTCTTAATTGATTACACCAATCAATTAAAGAACCTTTTTCACAATTCCAAGCTTAAGCGATTACCTTAGTCACTTAAGCTATGGTAATCGACTACCTTAGTTGATTGCCAAATCCTAACTTCCCAAACCGAAGTCTAGGATTTCTTTATCTAACATCCGGTCAACTTTGACCTGTTGGAGAGTCTAGAATCTGGTCAATCTTGACCTGCTAGGATTTCTTCACCAAGTGTCCGGTCAATCCTTTGACCCACTTGGACTTTTCTCTTTGTATCAAGTATCCGGTCAATCCTTTGGCCTACATAGACTTCAAATCACTAGGTGTCCGGTCAACATTGACCCACCTAGATTTTCACGTGACTGGCTTCACTCACCGAGATTTTTACCTGGTTTTACTCACTAGGATTTTTAATTGTCTGACTTCACTGACCAGAACTTTTAACTACCAGGCTTCACTCACCAGGACTTTCACCTAACTTCACTCACTAGGATTTTCCTTCTGCCTAACTTCACTCACTAAGACTTTCAACTGTCTGGCTTCACTCACCAAGACTTTCACCTAGCTTCACTCACTAGGATTTTCCTTCTATCTAGCTTCACTCACTAGGGATTTCCAACTGTCTGACTTCATTCACTAGGACTTTCCACACCAAGTGTCTGGTCAACAGTGACTCACTTGGATTTTTTTTCTTCTGCCAACCTTCCTGTTGAACTTACCATTGCCTAACCTCCAGTTAGGACATTCCAGTCAAGTATTCATTTAATCTTGACCTACTTGACTTTTCTTCATACAAAACTGGTCAAACCTTGACCAATGGAGAATTACACCGATAATCTCCCCATATGGATAATTGCACCTGCAATCTCCATATATTATCAAATATCAAAACTTAAACATCAACACTCAAACTTAAGTCAACTCAAGCTTAGTCAAACTGGTCAACTTTGACCTAAGGAAATTACACCAATAATCTTTTCTTTTTTGATGTTTGACAATACGTTTAAATTAGGCTAATCTCATAGCCTCAACTTCTTCTTCTTCATGTCAAAGCATGAATGAGAGTTTCCTTCATTCTCCCCTTACTAAGAGGACAAACTCCCCCCTTGGGTTAAGAAGGTCTAACTTAAACCCTACATTTTTCTCCTTTGGCATACGTCAAAAACTCTTCCTTTGAAGAGTTATCCATACGTTGTTTACAACCTCACTTGTTGTTCACAATATCACAATAAAGGTCTCATACCCTTCATTATCCCCAAATGCTCACCCTTGAGCACTAAATCATCATTCAATGCTCATCCTAGAGCATTTACGCTCCAACAATGAAGATATTCAATCTTCCATTATTTTACAATACTTAACCTTGAGCATTCATCACAATAAAGGTTTTCTACCTTCCATGGTTTCATGAAAAATAAATACATGTCTTTAAGGAGTAGCTCTCCCTCAAAACATGCTCTAAACTTCTGTTATTGCACCAACAATGACTTGGTATTCCTAAATCTTTAGGAAATCTAAAATTTTAAAGTTTCAAGGTTTAATAATCAAATTGAACGCAAACCTCATCCTAAACTTCAACTTAGTCTTTCTTTAACCAATCCTCTCTTGTTTCAACAATAAAACTACCTTTGAATGCTCATCTAAGCACTTCCTAGGATTAGGAATGGTTAACATGATTAAACACGACTTATTCAACTTAAATAAACTTATTTAAGCTGAAATCATGATCTTAAGCACCTAAATGAGACTCGTCATCGCTTAAGACCAGTTGTAATTGACTGAAGTTGGGATTCAATCGATTCCCAGGTGTTAATCTATTGCTATAATCGATTCTGTGAGCTACTGTGCTCACGGGAATTCTCCTAATCGACTTCCTTAGTCGATTAGGATGTGGTAATCGACTAGCCTAGTTGATTACTGATAACTCATTTATTTGGCATATTCTTTTAGGTCGATAGTGGGCTTATTGGATTTAATTGCATGTGTTAATATACAATTATTATCATGTTTATACGTGGATAATTGTTTTGAGCTTAAGTGCATTTCTCTTCTAATTCATGATATTTTTTCACGATTTGATTCTTGTTTTGTAAGACACTTAAATTGACTCTAATTAGTGCATGATCAAGGGTCGACAAGCTTGGTTCATACAATAAATGGAGAAGCTCAAATTCTACTCGATTCAACCCATTCCAAGGAGCTTAACCCAAGTCAAATCCTCCTCCACAAATCCCTAAAACTTCCATTGAACCAAACCAAACCAGATCCAAAGTCCAGTTCAAACTAGGGTATAAAATACAGTTTTCTCGCGGATGCACAGTAGCACGGATTACTGTTCATTCGTAATTTTTCTCCCGCAGCTCTCGATTCCGTCTCCGATCATCTCCTCAAGCACCGCCATCAGAGAGGGAGTTTCAAGACAACTTCTAGACCATTTTTCAACCACCTGAAAGTTCGTCGGAAGGAGGTTTCAACGACGACTTTATTGCTAGTCTGCATTTTCAGAATCGTCACCTATTTGGCGGTGTTTCCCCAATCTGTGACTTCACTCCCCGAGACTCAAACCAACAACCCGCATCCGAGGATTAGAGTGCGATAGGAGGAGTTTTCCCTATCCGCGATCTTGATCTGAGTTTCCATCATCCAGCAGAGTTGTTTACAAGTTTGAAGGGTGCTTCCCAAGAGCTGTGAGCAGCATCTATTCTTAGATGGGGCATTTAGATCTTCTTCGTTGATTGCTTGAAGGGAGTTTCCCAAAGGCATATCTATCCTTAGCTGGGAGTTGGGTTCTTCTTCTTCATCGATTGCCTGAAGGGCGTTTCCCAAGAGCAATTTTTTTTTGTGATAGCAAGAGAGTTGGTTGCGAGTTGGATTGATTCCTTTCATTTCATTTACTTTTTTTGATTAGATTTTATTTATGTCTTGCTATTTCATACCATAGATTACTTATTTTGATGGTGAAGTCCATAGTGTAGAGTGACAATGTGTTGTGGATTAATTATTGACACTTAGTAGATTTCATTCAAATTTTAGCCTAGTTTCCTACTTGTTTTTCTATTTCAATTATTAGGTTTAGAATCAAAATCAAACAACCCCTATTTACATGTCAAAAATCCTAAAAATATAAATAACAAATAATTCTATATTACCATCCTACTATTTGTTCTGCGAGAGATTCTACCATAGGCTCGTTACTATAACATCTTTGTGTAGTTAAGGGGTTCATTGAATATAAATTGTTAATTTTGATTTACGGGTGTGACAAACTCGTTCACCAAAATTTTAGCGTCGTTGTCGGGGAACTATACAGTGTTTGGTGATTTTAGGATTGTTTTAATATTTTGATTAGTGCCTTGATATGTATTTGTTTCATATATCCATGTGTTTGGAATTTTGAGCTTCCTGTGTCTAATGATTTTTTTGTTTCATTATTTTAGGTGAGACCAGGATATGTATTTAGTAGCCATGGATCCAATTGAGGCTTTGATGATGGAGGTAGTTGAACTTGACTATATTGATCACATGAAGAAGAGGCTCACTACCATTAAATGTATTCCACTTCTGAGTTGGCTTCTATTACTGAATCGTATTCGACCATCAGAATTCAGGAGAGTTTGTTTCATTCCACCTTTCATTTGTCATTTGTAGATATACATTTCTTTACTTTGTTGCATGAATAATTCATTTGCTTACATTAGCTTTCACATAGTATGATTTTAGTTTTTGAAAATAAATCCTTCATTGTAGATATCATTTCTTTATGTTGGATCATTTCATTTCTACAAAGAAGTTTTGGTTCAAAGAATAAAATGTACCCCTTACATTTCTTTATATCATTTTAGAGAATTTTAAAAGCTAGTTAAATTTGATTGTTAAGTTTTGAAATTCATTGTCATGATTGGATTCTTAGATTACATAAAGTTAATACTTAATGATGGATTCTTGATTGATAAATTGAGATGATAATTTGAATACCTAGTGAGGATTTAGCCTTATTTGTGTGATGTACTTGTGTGATTGTACTCTAGAACTTGCTTTGGTTCTTTCAAAATCACAATACCAATAATTGAATCATTTTTATGAAGATGAATCTATTTGTTTCTCTTTCGTCCACACAATTTATTGCTAATCTTCTTGTTAATCATCATATCATTTCATTTTCTCTCATTTCTTAATCTTTTGGATGTGAATACTTTGTTTATTATATGATGAATTATTTGGCCAAGATGGATAAAGTTGAAGTGTGGGAGGAAGTATGAAATATACTTTGAGATCATTTTGTTTCTATTGGATGAGTTTCATTATTTGAATTCTTGGGTTTAGATTTTTGAATTAATCGAATAGGGTTCTTGGAGCATTTGGATTGGTTCTTTGCTGTATGGGAATTCAATTGAAACATATGGTAACATTAGCTTTTGTGAAAGTTTTTGAGGATTACTTGAGTTGAGTTCTCAAGATTCAAGATGAAAATTGCTTAGAAATCTCTAACGTTGAACTTGGATCCAAATTTTGGAGGAGTATTGAAAGTTATTCAATTTTTGGATGATTGCAAATAGATGCATTTTAGCATAAAGACATCAACAAAGAATGAAATGAAAAGAAGTGAAGAGGTTTAAAAGTTTGTATCATTTGTACTAATTTCGATCAGTACCTCAAAGCAGTTAGAAAAAGCAATAAAGAACTTGCATTATCCAAAACAAATGGTGTTCTTCTCCCTCCATGACCTCTACAAACTTTATAACTGAATTTTAGAGCTAGAAATTACTGAACCAATGCAATGAAACAAGTTTTAGAAGCTATCAGTGGGAGTGAGTTTCAAATTCTAAAATTGTGTTGTTGTAAATATGAAAGGAGCTTAAATGACCATTATGAAGCTTTAACTCCAGAGTTCCATACTAATGGAAGGCTGAAGAAGACCATTGAATTTTGGAAACATCACTAATTCTAAACAATTCTGTTGTGGAAACATGGAAAAAGGTAGAAACAAGGAAGCTGATCACTACTGGGAATGCAGAAATAGGAAATGAGTTGAAGTGAATAAGAGTTTTCTTGTGCCAAAGGGATTAAACTGTTTTGAAGAATCATGGAGTTGAATTCAAACTTTGGATACTGGAGTGCTAAATGGAATCAATCCTTGAGTTATATCCTTTATGAAGCAATATGAAATTATTTAGAAATTCAGAAATTGATACTTATTAGGTTACTGAATTATGTGTACAACAAAATTGAAATATGAATACTGAAATTTGGAATGCTACTGAAAGTGAATTTCAGAAACATGGCTTGCTGAATTTTGGGAACATGCTCAAATGCATAAATCTACAAATTCAGAAAAAAAAAATATGCAGAAACATGGAGATGCAGGATTGTGTATGAAGGTGCATCAAAAATCTTTGGAGCAGTACTCAAATCATTGACAAACTCAAGTGAAGCTCTTGTATTTTCAGTAATAAATGGTGTTCTTTTCATTCCATGTTTTTCGAAAATATTGGATTGGACAAAATTCTGATCGCTAAAATAGAAACTGTGAAACTGAATGCTGGAAATTGCCCAAATTTGTAAATAATGTGTCAATTTTTTAATTGGTCTTTCTGATCTAAACCAAATGAATTGAAGATGGTATTGATTGAAGGCTAAATGAGATAATCTATAGGGATGAAATGTTAAAGCTTGATTAGAAATCAGTAAGATCATATTTTAGAATTTGAATTGATGTTCAGAAATTCAAAATTCCAATTTCTGTGAGTTTCAAATCTGAGATGGAATCCTTGATCCCTATTTCTAGAAATTTTACAAGAGTAATGAAGGATTATATAAGGTCTTGGTGATCGAAATTTTAGAAACAAATGCCAAGTTATTTCAAGTTTTAAACTGAGAATAGATTACCAAAGTGCTTTAACTGAGATGCTGAAATAGAAACTGTGATGTTTGAAAGCTGCTGTTTTGGAGGTTAAATTGATGATTTATGAACCACACAAATTGAGATCATTTTCCAGCTAAACAAGGAAGAGTATTACTTGTAAATGATGAAAAATTACTCAAATCTATACAAAACAATGAAGAAACAGTGGATGAAGTAGTAAAGATTGTGCCAACTTGTAACTGAATTTTCTATCCGAAGGGAATTAAAATCGAGCTTTAATTGGTTGAATGCTAATTGAGAACTAGAATTTAATCTTCTTATCTCATTGTTAATTGGGATTTTCTCTTGTTTTAGCCTCTTATGATTCAAGAACATGCAACTTCACTAAATTTAATTGCTGGAAGTGTCAACTGAACTGAACTTTCTGAAGATGAGTCCTTATCCTTTTAGTATCAATTGGGTTACAACATTTTCAGTTTCAACAAGATTCCAAACTTAGGGATTACTTGGTCTGAAAATCTGAACTATAATTAACAACAAATAAAAGCAAACAACACATCAACAAAAAGGTTAAAAAGGAAGCTATTCAATGCCAAATCTTAATGTTGCGTATGACCATCAACAATTTGAATTTGATTTCCTATCATGTCAGTACAAATTGGGAGGTTGTAATGAGTTGAGTTCTTCATAACTGAAGTTGAAATCATCATAATTCTGTAGTGTTGAAACTTAGTCCAAGAGGTTCATATTTGTTTCTACAGCAAGTGTGACCTAGGACATGAATGCAACCTGTTCTGTGCAAGCCTATTGAAAATCTACAACAAGAATCCAACCCACTAATCATTCTTCCATCTTGGAGGCTTTCTAGTTGACATTGATAGATTTACAAAAGATCTGAACTCCAGGAGTTTATCTTCCATGGACTCAAAAGCTTCAAAATTGCAACTGAACAAGAATCTGTTTCTTGGAAGCTGGCTGCTAAAATTAGAAACAGTGAGTTTTTCAACAAATTGTAAGTAAGGGCAATGCAACCTATGACAAAATCAGTTGTGACAAAAAAAATTAAGAACTGAAGCTGAACTTAACAATTAGAAACTGTGGCATATTCAGTGAAATGCAGGCACTGAAATTAATTCCAATTAATAGTAACACTCAGTTTGATCTTCTTCAAGTGCAAAAGGATTGAAAATGCTTGAACATAATGAAATACACATTGGGCCTGATATCGTGCATATCAGGACCACATTAGGCCTGATATGCTACACATCAGGCCCAACTTGAAAAATATAGAATTCAGTATGCCGAATTTATTCTCTGCTGTGTCAGCTAAGAGAATTGTTTTATATATCCAGGATGGACATATTTTAAGTGTGGGGGAGGTTTGGTTCAAGTTGTTTCATTGATTGAATGCACAATGAGATAACAAAAGCAAATTGAAACCATGTCAAATGCTGAAATTGAATTGTTGCCATGATGATTGGATAGTCTGCTGTGATGGGAATCAAAGTTGTTGTTTGGGTTCAAAATCACACAAAATGATTATTTTTCATCTAACCAAACGAGGAATACTAATGGCAATTGAAGAAAAGTTAATGGAAGCCCGAAAGTTTAAGTTGACATCTGTCGAAACAGAGAAGCAGTGATAACAACACAATAATACAGGAATTGTAGGAGTTGGAAAATCTAAAATTTTAAGAAGTTGAATTAAAATTTTGAATTGATATTTTTGAGCTGAATAAAATAGGAATCGAGTTGTTGTTTTCTAACTGCTAATGGAGATATACAGAGATTTAACTTCAAAGTTAGGTGAAGTGAAAGTAGCTTAGAGTGAAACAGATTGCAAAAATTTAGAAACTGCATGTTTCAAGTTTGGATGGAATCTGGAGTTTGATCATCTTTCACTGATAAATGTTTTTTCTGTGATTACCATGTATCCACGAATTGGATGGACACATTTTTAAATATTTAAGAGGTTGTTATGCAGAAATTTTAACTGAGAAGCTGGATTAGGGAGCTAAGATTTAATCTGTTTGTATCAATTCAGTAGAGCACTATTTTGCATGATAAAGACATTTTTCAGCAAATCAAGGAACAAATTTTAGAAATCATCTTTAGAAATTAATTTCACAAAATAGCATGGGTAGTAAGCTGGAGACAGAATCCAGTTTTGGAATTGTAACATGTTGTATCAATTTTTATTCACCGGCTCCTAAGCAATGAGGAAAATAGTGAAGCTTGGGTATTCACAGTGACAAATGTTGCACCAAGTCTTTCCATGTCATTTTGGATCTCTTTGAATGGAATTAAGGAAGTACCAATTTGTTTGAAGAGCTTACATTGTGAGCTGAGTTGAGAATTAATTCAAGAAATGCAGTAGGGCAGCAAGACAAAACCAAACTCAAATCTAAAGTAGTATTAAATGTGTTCCAACTTGGCATCGTTAGCTCTTTAATTCAGTAAGGAATTATTTGAAGACATTGTACTATTAGAAACAAATGTGACAACATTTTTTTCTTACTTTCTGAAGTGTTGATTGGTACAAATTCTGAGTTTCAAAGTTGCTGAAATGGAATATGTGATTTCTAGTAAAGAATTCTATAGCTGATGGAATCTGATCAAAGAGTGGGATAGGGAATTTAATTGGAAGATTGACATTCAAAATTGCTACTCTAGTTTGAAAAGAATGAAAGCAATTAAAAATACTAGAGAATAGAAAGCATGTAGAGGTAGTAATGGGAGCAAGTGTTGATACATCAAACTGTATTCTTAAGTCTGTCAATTTAGTCTCTAAAGAAACTTTTGTATAAGCTGCACCCGGAATGAATTAAGTAGTTTGTTCTCAAGTTAAGAATTATGAACCTGAAGATGGAAGTGGCATGGTTGAAGAATCAGTATCTTTGAAACTGATGTAGAATGAAGGGGTTTCGAAATGCTGAATCTGTGAGCTGCTGGAGATGATTTAAGTCATTCGACTTATTTAAAGATAATCTTCTTATTAACTAAGAAAAGAGAAGCTTATTTGGAAGAACAGATACTGAATTCTGAAGTAGAAATCTGTAAATGAAATCGATACAATTTAGAACTTGGAAATTGAAATTGCATTGACTTAGAATTTCTATATCAGATCCAATGGCTAGATTGAGCTTCCGATTTGGAATTAATTTTGTTCAAGTTTTAATTGAAGAAATATGATGTGGGAAATCATTATAGAACTGATATGGTGAAGCTTGGCTTAAAGGGAGATCATTAGGTAGATTGAATTGCAGAAATTGTAGAATTGTAGAATCTGCACCTTGAAGCAGTTTTATAAGAATCAGAAATGAAATTGAGAGTCAATAGTGTAATTTGAAAATGTAAAGTTGAAGACTAGAAGGAAATATATGTTCATGAGTTACTGAACGAAGGAAACAATGGGAAAAGGACTTAGAAGAAAAGATTAGAAGCTAAAAATTTGGAAAATAATTGTTGTGCATTAGGCAGTAAGTTCAAAGAAGAAAAGAGGGAAATATGTTCGGAATTCATTTATATACCATTCTTTGGTGTCCATGTCTTCCACTAGTACTTTGAATTTTATCTTCTTCATTTCTTTTCTTCTTTTACACATTCATGTCTTCCACTTTCATTTGAATCATATTGACTTCTTTTCTTGCCTAAACACTTATACTTAGATTTGATTTGATCCATGATTTCTTAGTCATCATTTTAAGCCTTCATAATTATGTATTTTAATGCTTTGGTTCGTGGTGGAGAGTAGAAGATAAACAAGCATATAGTAGTGCATGAAACATAAGTAGCTTGAGTGATCTCTACTATTGCTTATATTTAAGATTAGGATTGAGAGCTACAAAAAATTTTCTAATGAGGGTTAGTTTATTGATATCATTCTTAGTTTATTCATATCGGATTAAAGTCATTATGTTGTTAACCAAGTTAAGAATTGAGTTCATGAATGCTTGAATTATTAGAACTTGACAATCCTAGGTAACTTGCTTTAATTATTTTCTAAACATGAATGAAAATTGTTAGGGGATACAACTTTAATTGTTTCTTTAGTTTTGTTCACTTGCACGAGATGTGCAAGAATAAGTGTGGGGGATTTGATAACTCATTAATTTGGCATATTCATTTGGGTTGATAGTGGGCTTATTAGATTTAATTGCATATATTAATATACAATTATTATCATGTTTATACGTGGATGATTGTTTTGAGCTTAAATACATTTCTCTTCTAATTCTTGATATTTCTTCACGATTTGATTCTTGTTTTGTAGGACACTTAAATTGACTCCAATTGGTGAATGATCAAGGGTCAACAAGCTTGGTTCATACAACAAATAGAGAAGCTCAAATTCTACTCGATTCAACTCATTCCAAGGAGCTTAACCCAAGTCAAATCCTCCTCCATAAATCCCTAAAACTTCCATTGAACCAGACCCAAACCATATCCAAAGTCCGGTTTAAACCAAGGTATAAAATGCAGTTTTCTCGCAGATGAACAATAGATCGGGTTATTGTTCATCCATGATTTTTCGCCCGCAGCTCCCGATTCTATCTCCGATCATCTCCTCAAGCACCGCCATCAGACAGGGAGTTTCATGACAGCTTCTAGACCATCTTTTGACCACCTAGAAGTTTGCCAGAGGAGGTTTCAACGACGACTTTACTGCTGGTTTGCATTTTTAGAATCATTGCATATTTGGAGGCATTTCCCCAATCTGTGACTTCACTCCCCGAGACTCAAACCAGCAACCGACATTCGAGGATCAGAGCGTGACAAGAGGAGTTTTCCATGTCCACGATCTTGATCTGAGTTTCCATCATCCAACAAAGTTGTTTGCAAGTTTGAAGGGCGTTTTCTAGGAGCTGTGAGCAACATCTATTCTCAGATGGGGCATTCGGATCTTCTTCATTGATTGCTTGAAGGGTGTTTCCCAAAGGCATATCTATCCTTAGCTGGGAGTTGGGTTCTTCTTCTTCTTCATCGATTGCTTGAAGGGTGTTTCCCAAGAGCAAATTCTTTTGTGTGACAACAAGAGGGTTGATTGAAGAGTTGGTTGCAAGTTGGATTGGTTCCTTTCAATTCATTTACTATTTTTGATTAGATTTCATTTATGTCTTGCTATTTCATACCATAGATTACTTGTGTTGATGGTGAAGTCCATAGCATAGAGTGACAATGCGTTGTGGATTAATTGATGATACTTAGTATATTTCATTCAAGTTTTAGCTTAGTTTCCTACTTGTTATGCTATTTCAATTGTTAGGTTTAGAGTCAAAATCAATCAACCCCCATTTACATGTCAAAAATCCCAAAAATATGAATAACAAACAATTCTAAATTACCATCCTACTGGTAGTTCCGTGAGAGATTCAACCCTGGACTTGTTACTATAACATCTTTGTGTAGTTAAGGGGTTCATTGAATATAAAGTGTTAATTTTGATTTACGGGTGTGACAGACTCGTTCACCAATTACTATTTCTGATTTCTGAAATCGATTTCAGCCGAATTTCAGAAATGCCTCAAAAAATCTAAAAAATTATAAAAATTATGAAAATTCTTATAGACATTATTTAAGGCATATACTATCATAGAAAAATAATTTTATAAGAAAATACATCTTATTTTTAAAAATTGACACAAAATTGGTAACTCTTGAAAACTTCAATGTTTCTTCCAAGTTTGTGTCCAACTTTTTAATGGTGATTACTATCAACAAATAGTCTTCACCAAGGTTTTTCAAAAGTATTTTGAAATCATTTTTAAAACTAATTTTCAACCATATTCCTTGTACTAAGTGTATATGACTTGTACATTTCTTTCCCAATTATTAGATAACTATGTGTTTTGATGAAGCTAAAACTTAAATAGATGTATTAAATCAACTTCTTGAGTCTTGTTCATCATCCTAACATCTCACTTATATATAATGTATACTAAAGCACATACAGTCACCTTATGATCTTTGTGAGATGTAGATTTTGATTTTGTCCTAATCTAAGGGATTATGCATATCTATCTAGGATTGTTAAATTAATCATCCAACTAGGATGTCACTTGTTTATAAATGTAATTGTCCTAAATTACAAAGAATTTAAAATAATACATGATGATTTATATCATACATCAAAATGGATATTTTTCAAAAGAAAAACTCTTTTAGCTACATGATGTATATATGACATGATATGATATTTTTATATTTTATTTTTCATAATAAATATGTATATAAAATATGATATTATGGCATATAATGGGCAAGCAATAATGATAATTTAGCATAAATAAATATACCTAGATTATTTATCTAAGTATCTCTAAAAATTTGCTAACTTAAGATTAATCCTAGATTGCCCCCCTCCCTTTTCCTTCTAAGAAAATGTCAAAACTTAACTTGGTTTTTCTTTTACATTTTTCTTATTTGTGTTAATTTAAATTAAGTTCACTTCCTCAAGTTCTAACACATTTTACTCTTCTAAAGATTAACCAACTAATCCTTCTCATTTTCAAGGAGTACAACTACTTTGAAAATGGCTCCAAGTGTCAACTTCACTAAGGTTGAGTTAACTACCCATTCGATTAGAGTTGATACTCTCTAAACTCATCTAGGGCGTGGAGAACACACTCTTAGGAACTCAAAATTGATTGGTGCTCCTTGGGTGTGCTAGGTATTCACTAGAAATAACTTTCTTTGATACCTTCCTAATAACCTTCCTAGGCTTCTTAGAAACCTTGGTCACGCTAGACTCCCCTTGGTCAACTCTAAGGATAACCTCCCTTGTGACCTCCTTGGTGACTTTCTTAGGCTTCTTAAAAGCCTTAGTCACGTCGGTCTTCTCAAGGTTAACTCTAGGGATGGCCTCCCTTGTAACTTTGGTTTGACTCCTAGACCTAGGATTAGTTCCATAACTATATGGAACCTTATGGTATGACACTACATCCTTCTTGGCTTTAAGTTTGTATCCCAAACCTTTATGGTCATTGGATGACCCTTGTGTTACTGAACCTAGGTTATGCTCATTTTGCCCCTTAAGGATATTTTCCATCATTTTTAAGGTCTTTTCTGTTGGGCTGCTGGTGGCCGGCAAGAGGGGGTGAATTGTCTATCAACAAAAAATAACACCTTTCCTGTCCTTTCAACTCTAATTAAAAGCAACAATAATAGTAAATTAAATTAACTGTTGGAACCCTAATGTGTTTTGATGTGATCAAACAAGTTAAGTTAGGTCCTGTTTGGTTTAACCCTTGTGTCTAAGTGTGTAGAAGCTCAGGAGCATAGGAAGTCGAGCGGAAGACGCGACTAACGAGAATGACGGTACAGGGAGAGAGCTGACGGGCTCGGTGAGTCTGAGGGATGAGGTGCAGCGGAAGAGTACACCGGTGGACGAGAAGAACGTACGCGACGTTCGAGAGACAGGAAATTGGGGAGGAAGGCTGCTCGAGGAGAAGACCGGAACTTAGGTTCGGGTGAGCCCTTTTTCGGATGGTTGAGATCACCCAAGTAACCGGAGCCGGAGAGGAAGACCCGGATCAAGGCGAGCTGAACCGGAACAGAGGACCCAGATTGAAAAATTCAACACTGTTGACTTTCTTGGTCCGAGTGCCTGGAACCAATCCGGGCGCCTAGACCTGGATTTTATCCAGATCATGGTCAAACACGATCTATGTGAAAAGGGATAAAGTTTTATCCCTTCCCACCCGCCTGGAACCCTTCCAGGCACCCCCACTAAGGCTATAAATATAGCCTTGGTCTAAGAAGCTAAAAACAACAACTTGTAATTCATTTCTGTTTGTTCTACTTTTCTTTGTGTGATGTTAATGCTGTAAGATGCTACTTTGCCCGAAGGAGATCTTCAGATAGTGCGCTTCATTCTCCTTAGATTAACAATCTTCTGATTGCAAACCAAGTAATTCCTTTATGTCTATTTCCTGTTTAATTAGTCTCTTTATTTTTAATTACAAGTATTCTTAATTTAGTTCTAAGTCGAGAAAGGGTTGATTTATTTTTTCAGGGCAATTCACCCCTCCCCTTTTGCCGACCTCCAAATGGACCAACAAGTGGTATCAAAGTGAGGACGCTTCAGAAGGACTAGCCGTCGATCGAAGCAAAGCAACCAATGGTCGGACCAAGCATTGTTCCACCAAAATTTGAGGGAAACTTCGCACACTGGAAACGTCGTATGGAGGTGTTTATGAAAACAGACTTTGAAATTCATTTAATAATAAAGTATGATTTTGTAGCTCCTACGAATCAAATGGAGAGGAAAAAGAAGAAAGTTTTTGGACGAAGAAAGAACAAAATGATTCCGTAGCAAATAACCAAGTGGAATATCACTTGTTGAGCATGTTGCCGCCTCAAGAAGTCAACCGTATCGGAAACTACTCGTCGTCCAAAGAACTCTGAGAAAAATTCCTGGAACTCCATGAAGGCACATCCGAAGCCAAACTTGTAAGAAGAGACATACTTCGAAACAAACTGACAAATATCCGTCTGGAAAAGGTGAGAAGGTAGCCGATCTACACGCAAAGGTAAAATAACTAATCACCGAACTCAAAAACCTCGGTGAAACGGTAACCAACCGGGACATGATACGCTACGCACTCAATGTCTTTCCCAGGACTCCAGAATGAACCTCAATAATCAACGCCTACTACATCTCGAAGGACCTGGAGGTAAGTTCCCTAGAGGAACTCTTTTCTACTCTTGAATTACATGAAACCAGATATGCATGGACATCAAAAGACTCAAGCTAGATTATGGCGCTAAATGCAACTAAAAAATATAAACCCGAGTCAGACTCAAAAGAAGATCAAGAAGCTTATATGGTAAGAAATTTCAAAAAGTTCTTTAGATCTAATAAATTTAAAGAAATACAGAATAAGAAAAATCCATGAAATAGAAGAAGGGTTCGTTGCTACCAGTGTCAAAAGGAAGGACACTTAAAAGAAGATTGCCCTGAACTCAAGAAGGATAAAGTCAAGATATCCAAGAAGTACAAGACTCTAAAAGCTACTTGGGACGACAGCTCATCATCTGAGTCCGAAATAGAAGATATGCCGGTATAGCACTGATGGTGAACCATGAAGAGCAAATCACATCAGAAGCCAACATTGATGAAGAGGGAGTGACTTCAGATGAATGCAGCGAAGCTGGGGGAGAGTCAGGCTTCAAGTTTGATATGGTAAGTGAGGTATGCCTCTTACCTCCTGATCAACTTTATTATGGTATTAAATCTATGGCAAAATCTATGTACAAATTAAAAAGTAAAAATAATAAATTAAAGAATGAAAACTTAGAAATAAAAATAATTTTAGCAAAATCATGTCTGATAGAAGATTTTGATAAAGTAAGTCTAGAAAATGATAAATTAAAAGAAGAAATAGAAAACTTGAGAAATTCTACTTATTCAAATATTTCTGCTTTTAGAAACTATAGAGGATTAAACTAGTACTATAGGTTTCATAAAAATCAGATTAGAAAAATATCAAAAGCTTATGTACCTAGAAAATACCTGATTAACCATGTAGGAAGGAACCTCTATTGGATTCCAAAAACGTGTTTAAATTAAAAGAATAATTAAGACTTAGGGCTTTCAGGTAGAAAATTGAATATTTGAATTCATTAAAAGGCTTTGTCTAGAAGTGGTTGATGATCCAATATCCAAGAAGGCCTAGTGCCTCTTCAGATTTTTGAATTTGTATAAATATGAAGACTCTTCAGATGAGGATTGTGAAGATAAAGCAGTGGTAAATAAGTTTTCAGATCTATCTCCAAATTTTACAGGGTGTTGTAGTGACATTAAATTTTTAGATGATGAATGTGATGTGGTAGATCAATTTAAAATTGCAAGTGAAGTTATTAATCCTCCTATAGTTGATTCTCCTATTGAGGATATTGATGTGGGTTTGTTTTTTGATGTTTGTGTTGATGATGTTGATATGGAACAATGTGTAGGGAGCTGTGTTGTGGAAGCAACATCTCAAGAATCACCTCCTTTGTCCGCACAATCCTTAGATGTTGTAAGAGTTGCAAGGATTGAGCATGTTGTGGACCAATGTGTAGGGACTCATGTAGATATGGTTGAGTCTCAAGAATCACCATCTTTGATATCGCCAACACCTGAGCCTGAGCCAGAACCATCATTTGATTTAGAGGAAATCACATCCACATGTTTAGAAATATCAGGTATTTCTTAGCAAAGCAAGGTTAGTACTTCTTGTGATCTTTTGAAAAATTTTATAGAGGCACCTATCATTGACTTTGTTGGATGTGATTCAGTTTTTATTTCTTATTCTGCTTATCTTAATATGGTTATGGCTCTATCTTATCTAATATGTTTGTGGGAGATTTGCTCTTTCTTTGCATGTGCAAATTTCACTTGGGCTAATGATTGGAAGCTCAATCTAAACCATCTTCGACCACCTAAAAAAACTTTTAAGAAGACGAAGATGGAGAGAGTTATACTTTACTTTGTAACTCCATTGATGAAAGCTCTCTCCATAATAAGAACCCCTGGTAGGAGGGTTCTAAAATATCTTACCCCTCCAAGAGCGAGATTTAGATGAATCTAATGAGGTGGTCGAGCTAATGACCTTAAACAAGCGCTTCTTGGAGGCAACCCAAGTTCATTTCCCTTGTTTTCTTTTATGTCTTTAGTTCTTTCTAGTTTCTTTTTTACTTCATTGATAATAAATCATACCCTCTACTTAATTTTTCTTGTCTATCTTTTTCTTTTTGTAGAATTCAAAGTTGTGGAGGAATATGAGCATTGGATAGAGGAGTATCTTTAAAAACATGAATGCCAACCATTTGGAGCTCATCACTTGGTAACTTCTCTTAAAATCTCCTCCACATTGTTTTTAATTTTCATTGGGACAATGAAAAGTTTAAGTCTGGGGGGATGCATTAGATGCATTTGATTTGCTTTGTTTGTTTTTGTTTTTGCTTATGTCTTGCATTTTGTTTTGATTTTTTGTGGCATATATCTTGAGAACATCAAACTCCACTTATATGCTTTCTTGTCTTCAAGATTAAATGTTAGCACGTTCATTATCTAGATTCATGATGCTCAAATGATGTTAGTAGTATGCTTAATGTACCTCTTTTCTCTATCTTGGGTAGCATGACATAAGCTAAGTATCATATGGAGATGAGTTTTAGTTTTGGCTTGACCTTAAGGATCTTATTTTCATTACACCTATACTTGATTCTTGAATGGTTGATATCATTGAAATAGTCATGATTCATCTTGTTTGTTTAGTACTTGATTTCCATGGTGATTTCTCAAACTTCATTTTGGTTACTAGATGAGGCTCAACTCATGTAAGCTCATTTGGAAAAATCAAAATATCCCAACATTTGTGCTAAAAGTACACTTGTGAATAAGATTTGCACAATGCAAATACTTATGACAAAAAAAGAAAGTGTGAGAAAAAAAATGAATAGGGAATATAAAAAATAGTTGTTGTGAGTGGAATCTAGCTAGTCACCCCTTTGAGACCGAGTTAGGTTACTGGAGAAATGACTGCTTAGCTTCTCTTGAGATTGAGCACGCCTTTTAGACCTTGGGTTGATTGAGAAATATGAACCAAGTGTGTGGCAAGTAAGTGTCCATCACTGGTTACTTGTCTATCACTAGAAACATTAGGAATTCAAGCTTGATGACAACTTGACTAGGACATAGATTGAAACTTGAAGAGTTTTAAGTTGTTTTTGCATTGTGCACAGGGTACTTATGCTTGAGCCAAACTCAATTTGTTTTCATGATCATGCTTACTAATGAAACCTTTTGATAGAGCTAGGAGAATACATTAGGGATATAAGAGCATTGTAGAACATATGAATTTAGATTGCAACATTTTGCTTGAGGACAAGCAAAGGTCTAAGTCTGGGGGTGTGATGTGCGTAGATTGTATACACTTGTTTAGCATGTTTTGACGTACATTCACATACTTTGTACATGCTTTATCTATGCACTTTCGTACTTCCAACTTTCCTTTTGAGCATATTTACTCTTTTTGTTCGGAGATCTGCTTTTGTGCATTTTGTGTACACAGGAGTCGAATTTGGAGAAGATTTTGACACTTGAACAAGGAGGAAAGGCACAAGCCCTGTGAGCCACACGGCCCTGCCATGGGGGGTTGCCCAGGCCGTGTGGAGTTCCTTGGCCGTGTGGATGCAGTAGAGATGGAAGTTGCCATGGCCGTGTGAACCTCACACGACCGTGTAAGGATTTGAAGCCAGATGGAGCCCTGGCCGTGTACACCACACGGTCATGTGAGATTTCCAGAGACCAGGAAGGCCTTGGCCATGTACATCACACGGCCATGCAGAAGTTCTAGTGAGCAAGAGGGCCCTGGCTATGTACACCACACGACCGTGCTAGGTTTCTAGAGCTAGAGGTAGTGCATGCCGTGTAGATCTACACGACCGTGCAAAGGGAGTATTGGTAGAAGCAAGCCATGGCCATGTACCACACACGACCGTGTAAGGTTGGCAGAGAAGGAAATGACTCTGGCCGTGTGAACCTCACACGGCCGTGCCACGGGGCCGTGTGGCGCCCAAATCTTCCCTCTATATAAGACTTCCTTCATGAATTGAAAGGGGATCTTCTCCCCTTTGGGAGAAAGCGAGATTTGGGGGATTTCCCTTCATTAGATAAATTTTCTTTCTCTCTTTTCTTGAATTTGGGGGATAAAAAATGCTTGTAATATTTCTTTCTTTCGGATTCTTTCTTTGATTTATGGAGTAGATCTTTTGTTCTAGGATGGAGGGAGTATTTATAAGGAAATCTTGATGTAAAACTCTTGTGGATATGTCAATTTTCCATTTCTATGAGTTTGTCCTGTTTTGTATCTATTTGATCTTGTGTGGAATGTTGTAATTGTGCCTAATTACCATGCTTGATTGAGGGTTTGAATATCTTGTGGATCTTGTAGAGGTAATTCCTCATTCGATTTTTTGAGGGATCTTCGTGATAGGAACATGCCCGTGTAAGGACGTTTGAGGGAGGATCTTGAAGGTGAAATAGGGTCATTCAAGGGGGTATGATAGATTTATGCATTAATCTTTATACCTAGATGCATTTGATGAGAGATGAATTCTTATGTTGATTATCCGAGGGACGCATGTGACAGGCAAGCCCGTGTAAGGACAATATAGGTTCATCCCTATTTGATCACATTTAGGTGTAGATTTCAATCTTAGGCTGGTTGTCTATTGTAAGAGAGAACCGACAACCTTCTACAAATGATGGACAATTGAGGAATGAGATTTGGGTAGATCATTTACATTGAGTAACCTTACAAAGAAACCAAAACTCCTAGAACATCCCTTATCATTGTCCTTATTCTTGTTTCCTAACTTTTCATTTGCATCTTTACCTTTGGTAGATTTACTTTGTACTTGTTAACTCATTAAATTGTTGTCTAGCTAACTCGCTTTGAGACATTCTTAATGCTTATTCCAATCCCTGTGGATACAATTATCTTTTATATTACTTGCGATATTTCCGTACACTTGTGGAGGTCAACAGAAGGCTGCTCGAGGAGAAGGATCGAAACTTGGGTTCGGGTGAGCCCTTTTCCAGATGGCCGAGATCACCCAAGCAAGTGGAGCCGGAGTGGAAGACCCGGATCGAGGCAAGCTGAACCGGAGCAGAGGGCCCGGACTGAAAAAGTCAACACTGTTGACTTTCTTGGTTCAGGCGCCCTGAACCAGTCCAGGCGCTCGGAACCAGTCCGGGCACCCGGACTAGTCTGGGGTGCTCGGAACCCTTCCGGGCGCCTGGACCTGGATTTTATCCAGATCACGATCAAACGTGATCTATGCGAAAAGGGATAAAGTTTTATCCCCTCTCAGGCGCCTGGAACCTTTCCAGGCGCCCCGACTAAGGCTATAAATATAGCATTTGTCCAAGAAGCTAAAAAACAACAACTTGTAATTCATTTCTATTTGTTCTACTTTTCTTTGTGTGTTGTTAACACTGTAAGAGGCTACTCCGCCCGAAGGAGATCTTCATATAGTAGGCTTCATTCTCCTTAGATTAGGAATCTTCTGATTGTAAACTAAGTAACTCCTTTGTGTCTATTTCCTGTTTAATTAGTCTCTTTATTTTTAATTACAAGTATTCTTAATTCAATTATAAGTCAAGAAATCGTTGATTTATTTTTTTTAGGGCAATTCACTCCTCCCCTCTTCCCGGCCTCCAAAGGGACCAACATTAACAACTAAAAAGATTAGGCATAGGATTTACTTGGTTACAACCTAGATTGTTGTTAATCCAAGGACAATGAAAGAGCTCTAAAAGATCTCCTTTGGTAAAGGTGGAGAAGTCTCTTACACTCGTTAATTGCTCAGACAGTTGCTAGGAAATGAATACTAGAGTTGATTACGTATTTCCTAGGTTTAGGGGTCTTTTTATAACCCTCGTAGAATCTTATCCGTAGCTTGAAAGTGCGTTCAATAGAGGTTCAAGGCACCTTCAAGGGATGAAATTTTACCTGCCGAGGATAAAACATTATCCTTGGCAACGTTCACCTTCGCCAGGTTTAAGGCACCTTCAATCAAGGTTGAAGGCGTTAAAGGTGCCTTCCATGGTGGGTTGAAGGCGCCTTCAACCCTGTTGAAGGTGCCTTCCCTCTAAAAGGCGCGGAGGCACCTTTAATCTCTATTGAGAGTGCCTCCAGCTGCTTTACAGCTCCCTTTTAGCTCTTTTGCTACTCCGATCATCTGGATGATTTAGTCCATCCGGAATAGGGTTCACTTGAACCCAATTTCTGGCCTTCTCCTCGAGCAGGCTTCCTCCCCGACTTCTCATCCCATGAATGCTGTGTATGTTCTTCTTGTCCATCGGTGCACTCTTCCACAGCACCTCGTCCCTCAGATACACCGAGTTTATCAGCTCCCTTCCCGTGCTATCCTTCTCGCTAGCTGCATCTTTCTCTTGACATCTTGTGTTCCTAAGCTCTTGCACACTTAGGCACAAGGATCCAATACATCGGACCTAACTTTAACTTAGTTGATCACATCAAAACTACCACGGGATTTCAACAATCTCTCCCTTTTTGATATGATCAAACCTAAGTTAAGTTAGGATAAACAACAAAAAGAAATAGTTTTAATTTTTGTAAAAAAAATTTGCGAGTAAAAAATTTTTCTAAGTAAAAATTTACAAGTAAGAAAAAAAATTTCTAAGGAAAAATTTGCAAGTAAAAAAAATTTTCTAAGGAAAAATTTGCAAGTAAAAATTTGTAAGTAAAAAATTTTCTAAGCAAAAACTTTGCTAGGTATCCTCCCCTTAGACTTGTTCTTCCTTCTCCCCCTTTTAATAACATTAAAAAGTCTAAAAAAAAAGTTTAGAAAAATATTAAGGTGTAAGCTCAAAAATTTCTAACTGTTAAAAAAAAGTATAAGTGATGAAATAAAAAAAGTTTCTAAATAATTTCTGATAGAATTTTGGCAAATATTGAAAGCATTAGTTAATTTAAATGCTTAATAGTTAGTCCATTAAACATTTATTTCATTAATTGACTTCTAGACTGTAGTGAGACACTAGGCCTTCTTGGTTATTGGAGCAACAACCACTTTCTAGACAAAGTCTCTTAAAGAAATTAAACATTTAATTTTCTCTCTGAAAGCTCAAAAGAAAATTCAATCCAAATACAATTTTGGAACCCAATATAGGTTCCTTCCTACTGGGTTAATTAAAAATTTGGAGTGTATGTAACTTCTGGAAGTTTTTCTAAGTTGACCCCTGTGAAATCATAAATACCAGTTTAGCCTACCAATAGGTCTAACATTTGAATGATTATAGATATTTGTGCATGCAGAATTTTGTTTGAATAATTCTATTTTTTCTTTTAATTTTTTGTTTTCTAACTTTAAACTATTGAATAATTCTAATGGGCATGCCTTGGCTAATTGCCTTTTCAAATAAGCATTTTTATTTTTTAATTTACATAAATTTTAAAAAGGTATTTTGATAAATTAGAAAGATTATTCGGGTGAAAGAGCATGTACCTCACTTACCTCGTGAACTGAAGCTCCCCCTTCATCGGAGCTTTCCTATGATGATCCTTCCCCTTCATTAATGCTCATTTCTGAGCTACTTTCATCTTCTTCTTGGTGGTCAACCAGTAGAGCTAGTCTGACGTAAGCTTCAATCTCGGATTCGGAGGACGACGATTCATCCCATGTATCCTTCAAAGTATTGTGCTTTGGTCTGTTGCCCTTGCCATTCTCCTTCTTTAGTTTGGGGTGTCATCCTTGATGTGTCCTTCTCATTGCAGTTATAGGATCGGACCTTCCTTTTATTCCGATAGTCCCTTTTCATCTGCGACTTAAATTTATTAGATCAAATAAATTTATTAAATTTTCTTATTAATAGTGTTGCTTCATTTGCGTCAATGGATGTTTCAGAGTCTGAATCTGGTTCGCCCTTTTGGTTGGCTTTTAGTGCTATGTTGTGAGTTGTCTTTTCTCCTTTGTTTTGTAAGTCTGCACATCTTGATTCGTGAAATTCAAAAGTAGAAAAAAGATTTTCTAATGAACTAACTTCGAGGTCTTTAGATATGTAAAATGAATCTACTATAGATGCCCACTTAGGTGTCCTAGGAAATGCGTTCAAAGCATACCTTAATGAATCTCAATTCGTTACCTTTTCTCCGAGATTCATGAGTTCGGTGATGAGTTCTTTGATCCTCGAGTGCAGATGTGCAATTGTTTCACTTTCTTCCATTAGGAGATTTGTCAGCTGGTTCCGAAGTAAGTCTTGTCTTGCGAGCTTTGCTTCGAAAGTTCCTTTGTGTAGCTCCAGGAACTTCTCCCAAAGTTCCTTTGTCGATTTGTAATCTCCAATCTGATTTACTTCCTAGGGTGGAAGTACGCCAAGTAGGTAGAACTCGACTCTTCCATTCGCTACGAAGTCTGCTTGCTCCTTCTTGGTCTATTGATGTTCTTCCTTTTCATTTCCTTGAGAGTCTTTAGGAGCTACAAAATCATATTTAATGATTAACACTATTTCAAAATTAGTTTTGAAAAATACCTCCGTGTGTTTCTTCCAAGATGCAAATTTTCCCTCTAACTTTAGTGGGAAGATCATCGGTCCGACCATTGTTTTAGTGCTTCAGTCAGCGGTTAGTCCTTATAAGGTAACTTGACTCTGATACCAATTGTTGGGCTGCTGGTGGCCGGTAAGAGGGGGTGAATTACCTATCAACAAAAAATAACACCCTTTCCGTTCTTTCAACTATAATTAAAAGCAACAATAATAGTAAATTAAATTAACAACTAAAAAGACGAGACACAAGATTTACTTGGTTACAACTTAAGTGGTTGTTAATCCAAAGACAATAAAAAAACTCTAAAAGATCTCCTTTGGTGAAGACGAATAAGCCTCTTATACTCGTTAATGTTGGTGCAGCGGGGTCGGCAAGAGGGATGAATTGCCTGCAAAAATAAAATATACTCACCTCGTGCTTTCAACTCTTAAAATAGCAACAGTAAGATAATAATAAAATAAAAGAAACAGAAAATAAGAAGACTCAGCAATTTTGACTTGATTACAACCTAGATAGTTGTTGATCGAAGGCGGTTGAAAAAACACACTACGAATCTCCTTCTTTGAAGGCGGAGAAGCCTGTTACACACTGAAAGCTCTTAAGTATTGCTAGGAAGTTAGTACAAGAGTTGAATAATTAATTCCTAGCTCCAGGAGCCTTTATATAGCTCCTAGAAATCCTATCTGAAGTCTTGAGGGCGCCTCCAAAGAGGTTGAGGGCACCTCCAAGGGGATAAGCGGATAAAACTTTATCCACTCACAAATAGTCTGTTTGACCCAGTTGAGGGTGCCCTTAAGGACATTGAGGGCGCCCTTAATGCAGTTGAGGGCACCCTCACTCTGGTGAGGGCAGAGGCGCCTCCAACAACCGTTGAGGGCACCTCTAGCTCTTCTTTTCACCTTCCGAAGTTCCGTTTGATTGGGTGATTGTAGCCAACCGAAATAGGGCTCACCCCGAACCTAATTTTTGACCTTCTCCTCGAGCAGACTTCTGCCCTGGCTTCTCATCCCTCGAACGTCTTGTACATTCTTCTCGTCCACTGATGTACTCTTCCACAGCTCTTTCGTCCTTTGAACGCACCAAGCCCGTCGGCTCCCTTCCCGTGCCGTCCTTCTCGCTAGCTGCATCTTCCGCTCGACTTCCTGCACTCTTAAGCTCCTGTACACTTAGACACAGGGATCAAAATCAAACAGGACCTAACTTAACTTAGTTGATCACATCAAAACAACCATAGGGACCAACAATCTCCTCCTTTGTGATGTGCATCAACCTAAGTTCAAGTTAGGGGAAAAACAGATAAGTAGTAATTTAAAGAAATTACTAAACTAACATTTTCAGCATAAAGGTTGCAATAATAGAATTTGTAATTTTCTAAGAAAAAATATTAACTTGTTCCTATCCAAAAAAAATTTTTAAGTACCAATTTTAAAAATATTAAATCCCCCTAAACTTATTCCTATCTCTCCCCCTTTGATCACATCAAAAACATGATAGGAATTTTTCAAAATAAATTCTAAGTTAACAAAAAACTCTAACTTTTAGGTAATTTAAAATATTTTTGAGAAATTTTCAAAAAATATTTTTAAAAAAACTTGTTAAAGCATTATCTAATTTCTATTTTCATGCTTTATCAATAAGTTAATTAAATATTTTATTTCAATATTTTAGCTTCCAGGTAGTGTCGAGACACTAGGCCTTCTTGGTTATTGGAGCAACAACCACTTTCTTAGACAAAGCCTCATAAAGAAATTAACTGTTTAATTTTTCTCGCTGAAAGCGCTAACTTACAAAAATTTAATCTAGAAAAGATTTTGGAACCCAGTATATGTTCCTTCCTATTGGATTAATCAAAAACTTAGGGGGTACATAAATTTTGGGAACTTTTCTAAGTTGTCCCTGATGTTTTTTAATATACCAATTTAATTTACCATAAATTCTAAGTTTTGATTTTTGAAATTTATTTAAGCATGCATGATCATTTTTCAATTTCCAATTTTAACTTTTCATTTTCTGAGTTCAAATTATCTAACAGTATTTTTAAATCGATAATTTTTTGTTCTGATTTGACTAAGTCTTTAGTAAGTACTTTAATAAAGCAAAAAAATTATTTAGGGGTTAGCGCACGTACTTGACTTACCTCTATTTCTGATGCTCTCCCTTCACCATAGCTTTCTTCTTCTAATCCTCCCCCTTTATCTATGATCATTTCTGAGTTGGTCTCATCTTATTCTTGATGAATTGTTGTTAGAGCTAGTCCGGCGTATGCTTTGACTTCAGATTCGGAGGATGACGACTCATCCCACGTTGCTTTGAGGCTATGTTTGGATCGAGTTGGCTTCTTATTCTTTTCTTTGCCTTTGTTCTTCGGTTTCGAGCAGTCATCTTTGATATGCCCTTCTTCATTGCAATTGTAGCATCGGACCGTCCTTTTATTGCGTTGATGTTTTCTCATCTACGATCTAAATTTATTAGTCTTAATAAACTTATTTAACTTTCTTACCAATAACGCCACTTCAGTTTCGTCGATTGACGCTTCAGAGTCGGAATCAACCATCTCTATGTTGACACACACAGAAAATTAGGTGCCCCACACACTCATCGAGCATGAGAGTTGGACGCAGGGATTGAGCAACATATTATTTTATATACATACACACAAAATTTTGATATCCTGCACACCCTTATTTGAGCGGCGGTGGGATGACATCTGATGTGGCCAACTGACTCTACTTTGACTATTTTTTTTAATTTCTCTCTAGTCTCATCTGCATGCAACAAATTCTCTCTCCTTTAATTGCATATAATATGGACAGCCAACGCTATGGTGCTGGTCTTTAAAGAGCACTAGATAGTACTAATTTCTACAAACCAACACCACTTAGACTTGGTGTTGGTTTGTAGCAACACCAAGGCTACAAACTAGTATCACTTGGCCTTTGTGCTAGTCTTTAAAGACAAACACCAAGTTGGTGCTGGTTTTTAAAGAACAACATCATAACGGTGGTTATGCATGCTGCATGCAATTAAAGGAGAGAGAATTTATTACATGCAGATGAAACTTAAGAGGGATTAAAAAAATTTGGTCAAAGCCACTTCAGGTGGACATATCGAATGTCGACCACCATTGCTCGCATTATATATATATACAAACTTGCAGATGATATGTTCACAAACTGACAGTCATCAATTAATTAAATATAATGTTGTTTCTTGAAATTTGAGTTTCATTTCCATATATTTGAATTATTTGATTATATTGTATTTGAGTTTATTATCCATTTGAACAATTTAAACAATTTGATTATATTTGGGTTTTATATATTATCCATTTAAATAATTTGATTTTTGTTTTATGCATGCATTATGTTGTATTTGGATGGTTTAATTTTAGTTTTTAATGGAAGGAAATGTAAAATATCGAAAAAGGACGAAACACCATAAGGGAATTTCTGGAATTTTTGAAAATTTTCTGTGAATTTTTCGGAGACCGTATGATGTAGGTTACGGGGATAAAATTTGGGTCTCGGGAAAGCCTGTTTAGACTACCCAATTAAGTGAGGAAATATTTATTTTCTTAATTACTTTTCCTTTTCTTATCCTTTTTCTTTCTTTTTTATTTTCCTCTTTCTCCGCCTCCTCCCTTGCGTGCCCGATGCCTCGCCTGCGCCTTCTCCTCCCGTGCCCTAACCGGCATCGCGACAGTTCCCTTCTTCTCACGATTAAAGCCGAGACGATCTTCTTCATCTCTTTCTTCCTCCCCGAGCTGAACCCTTCTTCCTACTGCCGTTAGCGACGCCACATCGCGCCACCCCTCTTCCTCTCCTCTGGAGGACGCGACGCCGATCCCCGATCCGTCGGCATCCGAGCCTTGCGTCGTTATCGTCGCCACAACCTATGCCGCGGCGGCTTCCTCTGCCCTAGCCCTGGCCGACTCTCGACTCCCTCTCCTCCCTGTGCTCATGACCCGCCGCACCTCTGCACATTCCGAGACCTAGCCGACGATCCACCGACGGCTTTGTCTTCGTTGGTCCACTTTGAGATGGTATCCCTTATATTTATACTCGGGTATGTGCCAGATCTTTGCTCTATACTGATCTGAGGTGTTTTAGGTTGGAGGACAACAATGTCAGGTTGTTTCTGCCACATTATCCAGCAGTGATTCCTTCAATCATGGGCTAATAACTTCGGAAATTTGGTAAGTTGTGGAGGTAACTCCGAGTACGAACTAGATCTTATTCTAGTTATGGAATAATTTAGGGTTAATGGAACTAATCCTAGTTTGATGAATTGGATTAAGTGGATTACTGATTTAGGGTCTCTGGTTTGGTGGACAGTGGTTCATCTAGCTCTTGCCCTAATTGGCGGCAGCAAAATTCTCCGACTATGAATCAATAGCTACATCTTTGAGGATTTGGGTAAGTGAGAAGTGTCGATTACCATCTGGAATTGAACCATAAATTGGATTAGGATTTTGTTTATCTATTTTTGTTATATGAAATTAGCTAAATAAAATATACACATTTATATTACAGGACTTTGACGCGAGACGAGTATCTCGACTACCGGTTTGGACATTTCGATTGGAGGCGGGTACCTTGACTTATCTTTGATAATGTCATGTTGATATGTTTAGTAGGTTATAAGCTTTAGTAATGATTATGTTCGTCTTTGCTTCGGTTGGTCACTACCCGATACCTATTACATGCTTGTTTTGTTTACTTATTATGCACTTCATGTTAGTACCTACCTGATTATACATGCTTATAGGGGTAGTGACACAACCATGTGTTTATTATATTCAGTATCTAGGTTTTTATACCTTATCTGATCTGTGTACCTTTGATTTGGTTCATTGTCCTATGGTACACATTTTATATATATATGGATATTGCTATGCTGTTCAGGATTTTGCCATACTTAGTGTCATGCACCATTCGCATAATTGCATGCTGCGCGATAGTCTGCTCCATTATTGTTGAGCACATCGCCAGTTTCATCTCTGTCGGTGCTCCGCTGGTCCGCTTATGGGTAGCGTGACGCAGCGTGGTATCACGTCAGTTTTGCTCAGTGGTGCTCCGCTGGGACGCTCATGGGTAGTGTGACTGCAGCGTGATAGCACGCTGGGATCCCTCCCCGTCATCGTGTACCGGGAGATGAGAGCATTGCGCTCCCCACTTATGATTTGGGGTAGGAGGATAGGTGTACTCCGACACCATCCCGCCCACTCGGTCACTCATCAGGAGCAGTGACGGCAGAGTGCACGGTTGTCACAGCCCTACCCACTCGGTCTCACCATCGTGTGTGAGACGTCTGACTAGAGAGTAGGGGTGACCAGGACATGTCATTGGCATCATACGCATTGATGCATTTACTAATTGTGTTTGTTGCACTTATATGCTGCATTTGGATCGATGCATATGTTTGACATGCATACAGGATTTATGATACTCTCGATCTGACGACCTGACTATTCTGATAGGAGTCCCTGGTGAGTACAGTTCTCTTCAGCCTTTTCTATTGTGCATTTCCAACTTTTGTCCAGGAGACTGTACTCCATAGTTATTACTATTTTTTATAGTTTACTATACATGTCAACTAGGTATCTGTTGAGTTGTTGAACTCACCCCCGTGGACACTATCTTTTTTAGATACCAGGTTGTTTATGGAGTCACTTGGAGTATCCTGCCTGCTGGTTCCCACATCACATCAGAAGACCTGTCTCTGTTTTTGTTTATTTTTATTTTTTTTGGTATATGAAATTTGTGTATTTAGCTTTGTGTTCCGGTTTTATTTCTGGAGTGTTGTTTTGTAGTGTGGTGTAAGCCTAGCCGGCTAGCAGTCTTCGTTTTTAGTTTGTATGTGTTATCCATTGTATTTCTGCTGTGTTTGGTTTTGGTACAGCCGAGTGAGCTGTTAGATTTACATACAACTGCGTAGTTGTGTATTTTATTGTATTAGCCAAATAGGCTACATATAAACTACGTAGTTGTGTGTATATTCCAGCCGCCTGTGGCTGAGGTATAGTGTGTCTGTAGAAATGGTTCAGATTGTCAGCCGTACAAGGGAGATGCTGCCGAAATTTCTTCGGACAGGGACTCCCCCGGGGTGTGATAATTTATTTGGTATCAGAGCACAGTTTACGAGTCTTATTTTATATGTTTCGGATTTCGTGTTTTAGTTTTCTCGATGTGACTTTTCGGGTTTTGGGACCTGGCAACGACAGGATATCTCCAAGCTATAAGAGGTATGTTGGTATACTGTTATCCTATCTTTTGTTAGTATGCATTGTTGACTATGATAGTTATGACATGTATTAACACTTTTTATTTAGTACCTATCTGGTTGTTGTAACACATATTACATGTGATGGGTTAGCCACTGATCTTGGTCGACCTTAATAGAGATTAAGGATTATAGTCTCTAATGAATTTTTATATCATATCACCAGTAGTTTTTGCTTATGTTACTACTAGTTGGTTAGGAGATGGAGGCACATACCAGCCTCTGCTATTATTAGCTGGGTAGTGGATAGTATCTACATATTCATGTTGACTTAGCCAGTAGAATACCGTTTTATCTTAGTTAATTTCATCAATAGATAATTTATTTACTCTTGTTACATCGGTCAGAAGAAGTTTGATTTACACTTGTTGATTTGGGTAGTCATGGATTGATATACTTTAGTTATTTGTGGAGGATTAATGTATTCTTGATTAGTTAATAGATGACCGATTTAGTTTTGTTGGTACGATCAGTAGGGGATTATCATACTCTATTTTTAGAGGTTCGAATCTTTGGGTTATTTGTGCTTAGTTGGGTATCTAGAGCACATTTGAGTACATGACTTGTACGGACGTGGAAAAGACTGAATTAGCCGTATACCATTGTCGGTTTGATCAGTCTATAGAGGATCGATGTATCCTATTCCATTGCTACTTTAATTTTTGACTGTATGTACCTAGTTGGATAACTTAGAAGGTAGCATAGGGAATGTTATGTTGATTGTGTTAAATATGCTGATTAATTATATCTATGTTATGAGTACATATGTTTGGTGTATTATGGGAGGTATCTTGTTGATTATATTTGTTCTGTGTGTACACTTGTGACTATTATGATTCGTTGAAAGTATTATGTTGATTATACTCTTGGCATGAGTGTATATATGTTAGGTGAGTGTTGTTTGAGGTGTATTGTTGATTATACCTACGTTGATATATGCACACGAGTTCGGTATGCATTGTTAGAGGTATCACACTGATTTATACCTGTGTTATGAGTATGTTTGGTGTGTACTAATTGGAGGATTATGTCGATCATACCTATGTTGTGTGGGCACATGTGCCAGGTGTATTATGGGTAGCATCATGATGATTCTACTTATGTGGAGTGTCTACATTATGTCATTTATTGTATTGCCTTGTCTACTAATTCTCCTATTAGTGGGTGACCCACTAGGATGTTGATAGAGTTGACGATGGATTTGATTTGCTTACTGGATTGTGATACCCTTGGTTGCTCGCAGTGATATGTGGTAGAGTGATTTGTGCAGTCACTAGTTGGATAGTTAGATGTCTTGTTCACTTATGGATTGATTGTCGTGGAGCGTTGCTCCCACATATTATGGATTGTTTGTGGTGGAGCGTTGCTCCCACATATTATGGATTATTGTGGTGGAGCGTTGCTCCCATATATTATGGATAGTTTGTGGTGGAGCGTTGTTCCCACATAATATAGATTGTTGTGGTGGAGCGTTGCTCCCACATATTATGGATTGCTTGTGATGGAGCATTGCTCTAATATATTTTGGATTGTGTGTGGTGGAGCGTTGCTCTCACATATTTTGGATTGTTGTGTTGGAGCGCTGCTCCCATATAGGTTGCCTTGTTGGTGGTAGAGCATTACTCCCACATATATAGTATTTCTTGTGATGGAGCGTTGCTCTCACATGAGATGATATATTCTTTGGTGATTTATAGTTAGTGATCAGATTTCAGACTTGTTATCGGGGATCTTTGGTTGAGAATGTTTGTTGTACAGACATTATGAGTTTTTGGTAATGCCATTTGGGCTAACCGATGTTCCAGCGATATTTATGTTTTTGATGAACTGCATCTTTATGGCGTATCTAGATCAGTTCATTGTCGTTTTCATCGACGACATATTGATCTACTCGCGTTCCGAGGAGGAACATGCACAGCATCTTCGCATAGTCTTGGAGACTCTTCGACGACATCAGCTATACGCGAAGTTTAGCAAGTGTGCTTTCTGACTATCTTCAGTTGGTTTTCTGGGTCATGTGATCTCTAGCCGAGGTATTTCAGTAGACCCTCAGAAGATCGAGGCTGTCACCAGTTGGGAGCAGTCGAAATCAGTGCAGGAGATCCGCAGTTTCTTGGGACTGGTAGGATATTACAGACAGTTCGTCGAGGGTTCTCCCGCATAGATATGCCACTGACACGCCTGACCAGGAAAGACGTGAAGTTCACTTGGACCGAGGACTACGAGACCAGCTTCCAGGAGCTGAAGCGGAGATTAGTGTCGGCTCCAATTTTGGTTTTACCCTTCGGAGAGGATGGATTTGTACTCTACACCGACGCGTCTCTTCAGGGTTTGGGCGCTGTTCTGATGCAGCACGACAGGGTAGTCTCCTATGCTTCTCGTCAGTTAAAGGAGCATGAGAAGAATTACCCAGTACATGATCTGGAGCTAGCCGTCATCATCTTTGCTTTGAAGATTTGGTGGCATTATCTGTACGACATTACCTTGAGATTCTCACGAATCATAGAGTCTCAAATATATTTTTTTTTCACCCAGAAGAAACTTAATCTCCGACAAAAGAGATGGATGGAATTCCTGAAGGATTATGACTATACCATTAGCTACCACCCGGGAAAAGCTAATGTGGTTGCCGATGCACTCAGCAGGAAGTCCAGAGGGATTTTAGCCTGCCACCGAGTTGTGGTCACGGATTTGATTCAGGGTTTCTCCGAGTTAGGCCTTGAGGAGTAGGGACGGACAGAGCAGGATATTCTGGTTACCATGGTTGCTCAGTCGTCGGTCAGGATGAGGATCCGAGAGGCTCAGGCCGGAGATTAGCATTTACAGTTCATTGGCAGCTAGATAGCTTTCCGGCAGCAGACAGAGTTCACCCGAGATGATACGGGTATTATATATTTCCGATGCCACTTATGCGTACCTTCATCTCTCCCGGTCAGGGAGGAGTTACTTCAAGAGACTCATCACTCTCGAGTTGCTATCCACCCAGGCAGGACCCGCATGTATTGAGCTTTGAGACGTTCCTATTGGTGAACGACATGAAGAAAGACATCGCGGAATTTGTATCGAGATGTCTTATTGGTCAGCAGATGAAGGCTGAGCACAAGAGACCTGTAGGATTATTACAGAGGATTCCTATTCCTGAGTGGAAATGGGAACACATTACCATGGACTTTGTGGTGGGTTTGCCTAGGACACGACGAGGCCATGACGCGATTTGGGTAATCGTTGATCGATTAACCAAATCCGCACACTTCTTAGCGATCCGGAAGACTGATTCTCTGGATCGATTGGCAGATCTGTATTGCCGGGAGATCATCAGATTACATGGTATCCCTTTGACTATTATTTCAGATAGAGACCCTCGGTTCACGTCTCGATTCTGACAGAGTCTGTAGCAGGCCTTGGGCACTCAGCTCTGATTCAGTACAGTTTTCCATCCGCAGACAGATGGACAGTCAGAGCGGACCATTCAGACTCTAGAGGACTTGCTGAGATCTTGTGTATTGGATTTTGGAGATAGTTGGGAGGACCACTTGCCATTGGTAGAGTTCACCTACAACAACAGCTTTCATTCGGTTATCCAGATGACACTGTTTGAAGCGTTGTATGGTAGGCCTGGTCGGACACCCACTCTCTGGGATGAGGTTGGGGAGGCCCAGCTATTGGGACCTTATAGAGCTCAGCAGGAGGCAGAGTTGATCCGTACTATCAGACAGAGGATGTCAGAGACGTAGGATCGCCATAAGTGTTATGCTGATCGGAGACGCAGACCCCTGGAGTTCTCTACAGGCGATCATGTTTTTCTGCGAGTTTCACCCACGAAAGGGGTGAAGAGATTTGGCCTCAGAGGTAAACTAGCTCCGTGATACATTGGACCTTTCCAGATCCTGGAGAGGATTGGAACAGTAGCTTATCGGCTGGCACTACCACCATCCCTGGCAGGCGTCCATGACGTATTTAACGTATCTATGTTGAGGAGAGACGTACCCGACCCAACACATGTGCTAATAGATATCTCAGTTCTCGTTCAGCCTGACGTCACTTATGAGGAGGTTCTGGTATGGATTCTGGACCGGAAAGAGTGTCAGTTGCGGAACAAGACAATCAGACTAGTTAAAGTTGGATGGCAGCATCACTCCAACGAGGAGGCTACCTGGGAGCTCGAGGATACGATTCGAGATTGATACCTCCACCTTTTCACTTGAGGTATGTAAGTTATGGTTCCGTTCAACATTTATACTATTTAGCTTTTGCTAGTACTTGCTGATGGTAGATAACGAAATTTGGGGACCAAATTTTTATTAGTAGGGGAGAATGTAAAATACCGAAAAAGGGCGAAACACCATAAGGAAATTTTCTGAAATTTTTGAAAATTCTCTGGAAATTTTTTGGAGACCGTATGGTGTAGGTTACGGGGATAAAATTTGGGTCTCGGGAAAGCCTGTTTAGGCTACCCAATTAAGTGAGGAAATATTTATTTTCTTAATTATTTTTTCTTTTCTTGTCCTTTTTCTTTCTTCTTTATTTTCCTCTTTCTCCACCTCCTCCCCCGCGTGCCCGACGCCTCGCCCGCGCCTTCTCCTCCCGTGCCCTAACCGACGCCGCGACGATTCCCTTCTTCTCACGATTAAAGCCTAGCCGATCTTCTTCATCTATTTCTTCCTCCCCGAGCCGAACCCTTCTTCCTACTGTCGTTAGCGACGCCACATCGCGCTGCCCCTCTTCCTCTCCTCTGGATGACGCGACGCCGATCCCCGATCCGTCGGCATCCGAGCCTTGCGTCGCTATCGTCGCCACAGTCTACGCCGCGGCGACTTCCTCTGCCCTAGCCCCGGCCAAATCCCGACTCCCTCTCCTCCTTGTGCTCACGACCCGCCGCATCTCTGTACATTCCGAGCCCTAGCCGACGATCCGCCGTCGACTTTGTCTTCGTTGGTCCACCTCGAGATGGTATCCCTTATATTTATACTCGGGTATGTGACAGATCATTGCTCTGTACTGATCTGAGGTATTTAAGGTTGGAGGACAGCAATGTCAGGTTGTTTCGGCCACATTATCCAATAGTGATTCCTTCAATCGTGGGCTGATAACTTCGGAAATTTGGTAAGTTGCGGAGGTAACTCCGAGTACGAACTAGATCTTATTCTAGTTGTGGAATAATTTAGGGTTAATGGAACTAATCCTAGTTTGATGAATTGGATTAAGTGGATTGCTGATTTAGGGTCTCTGGTTTGGTGGACAGTGGTTCATCTAGCTCTAGCCCTAATTGGCGGCAGCAAAATTCTCCGGCCGTGAATCAATAGCTGCATCTTTGAGGATTTGGGTAAGTGAGAAGTGTAGATTACCATTTGGAATTGAACCATAAATTGGATTAAGATTTTGTTTAGCTATTTTTGTTATATGAAATTAGCTAAATAAAATATACACATTTATATCACAGGACTTGAGACGAGTATCTCAACTACCGGTTTGGACATTTTGATTGGAGGCGGGTACCTTGACTTATCTTTGATAATGTCATGTTGATATGTTTAGTAGGTTATAAGCTTTAGTAATGATTATGTTCGTCTTTACTTTGGTTGGTCACTACCCGATACCTGTTACATGCTTGTTTTGTTTACTTATTATGCACTTCATGTTAGTACCTACCTGATTATACATGCTTATAGGGGTAGTGACACAACCATGTGTTTATTATATTCAGGATCTAGGTTTTTATACTTTATCTGATCTGTGTACCTTTGATTTGGATCATTGTCCTATGGTACACATTTTATATATATATGGATATTGCTATGTTGTTCAGGATTTTGCCATACTTAGTGTCATGTACCATTCGCATGATTGCATGCTGCGCGATAGTCTGCTTCATTATTATTGAGCACATCACCAGTTTCATCTCTGTCGGTGCTCCGCTGGTCCGCTCATGGGTAACATGACACAGCGTGGTAGCACGTCAGTTTTGCTCAGTGGTGCTCCGCTAGGACGCTCATGGGTGTTAGGATCCTTCGTACTCGGCTAGAGAGGGGGGGTGTGAATAGCCGCCCCAAATCGCTCGTTTCTTCCTACAATTTGTTAGCGCAGCGGAAAATACAAATAGAAACGAAAGAGAAGAAAGATCAAACCTCAAACTCGTCGATGTAACGAGGTTCGGAGATGAAACTCCTACTCCTCGGCGTGTCCGTAAGGTGGACGAAGCCTATCAATCCGTCGGTGGATGAGTCCCCGGAAAACCGGCTAAATCAAACTCCTTCTGGGTGGAGAAACCTCGCCACAATGTCTTGCAACAGCAAGATAAACAGAAGTACAAGAATACAGCAAGAAACTAAGTACAATACAAGAATGTAATAACCCTAGCTTGCCTTCTTGTCGACTGGATGAAGCAAGCGCCTACAACAAAGGTGATCCAGGAGCTCACGCGAAGCTTTGGACGAGCTCAACAAAGCTCAAGCACAACAGCTTAGCAAAGGAAGGAGGAAGAAGAAGACTAAAGTCTCAGCGATCTCCTTTTATAACCTGCGAAGAAAACGAAGAAATCTAGCCGTTGTGTCGCAATGCTAGTGCGTGGACCGATCAGGCTCCATGTGGATCGGTCCACAGACCGATCCATTCACCTCGCTTCGTTCCCCGATCGGTCCATGGACCGATCGAAGCTCTGATCGGTCCGTCGAGGGAACCTCCGATCGGTCCGTAGACCGATCAGGCTTCTCTCCCGAACTTCTTGCGCCTCGATTTATGTCGATCGGCCCGCATCGATCAGAACTAACTGATCGGCCACGACCGATCAAGAATCGGTCAGAGCTTGAGCGATCCGATCGGTCACCGCACCGATCGAGCAACAGATCACCGATCGGTCCGGTGACCGATCCGAGCTTGGTTTTGCCCAAACCAAGTCCCAAGACTTCAAACCAATATCCGTCAACCTTGACCTATTGGTACTTCATCCCTAGCATCCGGTCACTCCTTGACCTGCTAGAACTCCCCGCCAAGTGTCCGGTCAATCCTTTCGACCTACTTGGACTTTCCAACACCGAAGTCCGATCATCCCCGATCCATCTGGATTTTTCCTTGCCGGCTTCACTCACGGGACTTTCACCGGCTTCACTCACCAGATTTCCACACCGCCTAACATCCCAGTTAGGACTTTCTACTGGCTTCACTCACCAGGGACTTTCACCGCCTAGCCTCACCAGGACTTTCCACACCGCCTAACATCCCGTTAGGACTTTCCCGCCCGGCTTCACTCACGGGACTTTCACCGGCTTCACTCACCGGACTTTCACCGCTTCACTCACGATTTCCACACCGCATAACATCCAGCTTAGGACTTTCTCACCGCCTGGCTTCACTCACGTGACTTTCACCTAGCTTCACTCACTAGGATTTCCATTGCCTAGCTTCACCACGGACTTTTCCCTGCCAAACTCCCTGCTTGGACTTTTCCGTGCCAAGTCTCCATACTTGGACTTTTCGTGCCAAGCTCCCTGCTTTGTGTTTGCCAAGTCTCCATACTTGGACTTTTTCCCGAATCAGGTCAACCAGGTCAACCTTGACCTATGGTTGCACCAATAATCTCCCAACCATCTATTCTTGTCCCACATCAAGAATAGAACTCTCTCACAAGTGTCAAACATCATCATGCAACACAACTAGGTCAACCTTGACCTAAGGTTGCACTGACAATCTTCCCAAGTCAAACATCAAAATACAACTCGAGTCACGTCAACTCGAGTCGGGTCAACCAGGTCAACCTTGACCTAAGGTTGCACCAACAATGGGTAGTGTGACTGCAGCGTGGTAGCACGCCGAGATCCCTCCCCGTCATCGTGTACCGGGAGATGAGAGCATTGCGCTCCCCCACTTATGATTTGGGGTAGGAGGATAGGTGTATTCCGACAGCATCCCGTCCACTCGGTCACTTATCAGGAGCAGTGATGGCAGAGTGCATGGTTGTCACAGCCCTACCCACTCGGTCTCACCATCGTGTGTGAGACGTCTGACAAGAGAGTAGGGGTGACCAGGACATGTCATTGGCATCATACGCATTGATGCATTTACTAATTGTGTTTGTTGCACTTATATGCTGCATTTGGATCGATGCATATGTTTGACATGCATACAGGATTTATGATACTCTCGGTCTGACGACCTGGCTATTTTGATAGGAGTCCCTGGTGAGTACAGTTCTCTTCAGCCTTTTCTATTGTGCATTTCCAACTTTTGTCCAAGAGACTGTACTCCATAGTTATTACTATTTTTTATAGTTTACTATACATGTCAACTAGGTATCTGTTGAGTTGTTGAACTCACCCCCGTGGACACTATCTTTTTTAGATACCAGGTTGTTTATGGAGTCAATTGGAGTATCCTGCCTGCCGGTTCCCACATCACATCAGAAGACCTATCTCCGTTTTTGTTTATTTTTATTTTTTTGGTATATGAAATTTGTGTATTTAGCTTTGTGTTCTGATTTTGTTTCTGGAGTGTTGTTTTGTAGTGTGGTGTAAGCCTAGCCGGCTAGCAGTCTTCGTTTTTAGTTTGTATGTGTTGTCCATTGTATTTTCGCTGTGTTTGGTTTTGGTATAGTCGAGTGGGCTGTTAAATTTACATATAACTACATGGTTTTATATTTTATTGTATCAACCGAGTAGGCTGCATATAAACTGCGTGGTTGTGTGTATATTCCAGCCGCCTGTGGCTGAGGTATATTGTGTTGGAGTGTATACTGAAAGCCTAAGCTTTGTAAACATTCATTATGAATAAAGAATCACATTTGGTCAAATTGTCTACATTTAGTTGTAGTTGTTCAATTAATTTATACTGTAGATAACATAGTATGTGGTGCCACATGCAGAAGATGATGTTATCAGTACCTTATAAATTATAAACAGTAGCTCACGACCAAAATGGAAAGGAACAAACCATTAGAAGGTCGTAGTGTAATTAGGTATCAGTTTATCTTGACTGTATAATTACACTAGTACACTTAGAGTGTATTGAGTAGGATCATTTGAGGTCGTTTCTTTTATACTGACTTTATAAAGAAACAAAGACCTTGGTTATTATGGAAGTGTGTGCTCTTAATCTTAATATAATAACAAGCACATATATTTGATATTTATTTCTTTAATTTATCAATGGGTGAGATTTAGTTCGATGAATCAATAAGCCCGATAAGTTGGGAAATGGTATCACTTATAGTGTGTGTTGTTGATTATAGAAGGAAACTGTGTCCTAGAGATACTAGGTTGATAATGTCCTCAAGAGGAGCTCATAAGGATTGTCATGTTAAACCCTGCAGGTGGACCTAGTCCGACATGATGATAAGGTTGAGTGGTACTACTCTTGGACTAAGATATTAATTAAATGAGTTGTTAGCAACTCACTTAATTAGTGGACATTCGATATCTTAAACACAGGGACACTAACACACTCATAATAAGAAGGAGCCCAAAAATGTAATTTGGGATTGGTGCGGTAGTTCAATAATAGTTCTCTAGTGGAATGAATTATTATTGATAAAATTAAGTTGTGTGTTCGGGGCGAACACGAGATGCTTAATTTTATCGGGAGACCAAAACTAATTCCTCCTCTCGGTCTCTATCGTAACCTCTTATTTATAGAGTACTATACCCACCTATACCCACCTTCTATACTCACCTAAAGGGGCCTGGCCAAGCTAGCTTGGGAACCAAGCTAGGGCCGACCTAGGTATAAATTGGGGTGGCCGGCCCTAGCTTGAACCCAAGCTAGAGGGGCCGGCCAAATTAAATTAAAAAAGAATTTTAATTTTAATTTTTATTATGTGGAAGATATAATTTATTAAAGAGAATTAAAATTAAATTATCTCTCTGGTAAAAGATCTACAAAAGATTAAAGAAAAAGATTAAATCTCTTTCCTTATTTGTAGATTGGTGAGATATTTTATTTTCTCTTTAAAAATTATTCACATGTTGAAAAATTAAAATTATAGAAATTTCTTTTTATCAACCATGAAGGGATTATAAAGGGAAATTTTATTTTTTAAAATTTCCAAAGACAAATAAGGAAGTTTTAATTGTTGATTGAAACTCTCCTAATTTTTCTATTTGAGGTGGCCGGCCATGATTAGTTGATTAAGAAATTTTATTAAAATTTTATTAATTAATTATTGTCAAAGAAAGTTAAGAAAATTTTATTATAAATAAATTTCCTTATTTGCTAAAGCCAAGGAATATAAAAGAAGGGGTAGGGGTGCCTTCATGAGAACAACCTCTATTATTTCTCTCCCTCTTTTGTTCCTTGGTGTGGCCGGCCATCATCATCCTCTCCCTCTCTTCCTCTTGTGGTGGCCGAACCTCTCTCTCCCCTTGGAGCTCTTGCGGTGGCCGGATACTACTTGGAGAAGAAGAAGAAGAAGGAGAGAAAGCTTGCATCTCTTGGAGCTTGGTTGGTGTTTCGTTCTTCATCCTTGGTAAAGCTTCTTTGTGACCGAACCTAGCTAGGAGGAGAAGAAGGTGGTTGGTGGTTTCTCATCTCGGAAGATCGTTGCCCACACAACGTCCGAGGTTAGAAGAGGAATACGGTAGAAGATCAAGAGGTCTTTCTAAAAGGTATAACTAGTAATTTTTCTTTCCGCATCATACTAGTTATTTTTGGAAATAATACCAAATACAAGAGGCTTACGATTCTAGAATTTCGAATATGTTTTTCGATGTTGTGTTCTTTTGTTTTTTCTTTTCCTTGTGATTTGATTGTTCTTTTCGGTTAACCTAAAGTTATTTTAAGAAATTAAATATTAGCTTTCTATAAAAGGTTTTGTCTAGTCGGTGGTGGTTGCTCCCATATCCAAGAAGGACATGTGCCTCGCCACGTCAGTACTGGGAACCAATTATGGAAATTTATGTTTAATGGAATTAATAACTTAAGGTGACTTGGGTCGAACGTGTTAAGTTTCGTAGGAGATCCAAGTCAAAACCTAAAAAAACAAATAGATTAAGTTTTGGATCAAACGTGTTAAGTTCCGCAGGCAATCCAAAATTTAATTTAAAAGAACACATGGTAGCTAGGAAAAGGTTCAGACCTTTGTACAAAATTTTTGTACAGTGGAACCTATAGGTTTTCCGAGTAGCAACCAACAATTGGTATCAGAGCTAGGGTTTTGCCTCTGTGTATTTGGTATTAGTTTAATTATGCACATGTCATACATAATTTAGGCAGGTTAATAGTAGGATGTGCTAATTTTATGGATGCAGGATCCAACTATTATGGCTTTTAGTTATTATGTGTGTGATTGGACCCTTGGACATGTCAAGGGCATTTATCTGTGTGTGCATGATTGTATTAAAAGGAGCTGTATTTAGTTTTATTAGGATTTTATTTTTGATCTAGATACATGTACATTCCTTTTATGGAATATAGGATCAAAATGTAAAATTCTATTTATGTCATGGATCGAATCTTGCAAAGCGTGGAACCTTCTAAGGACCAGAGGCGGAACTAGGAGCAAGATGGATGCGACAGCTAGACTCGGTGATGGTGGCCAAATATGGCAAAGCTTGGGATGACAACACAGGAGGACAACTAGAGATAAAAGCCATAATAGTTGAAAATTAGATTTTCTATTTATTGCTTTTATATTGTCTGTGTGTGCATGTTAGTTTACAAGTTTAGTAGGCTAGCATAGTTAAAATTCCTCATTTATAAATAACTAAGTGGGAGAGGGATTTTAAGTAAATCCCATGGTCTCCATTCTTGGTTTGTAAGTGATGCAAACAAGCTGGCGTTGGCTCGAGTGCCTTCCTCCATGCGGATGAGCTTGTTTGTGGATCACTAGAGCAGACTTCCATTTTTGGATGACTATAGGAAGTTAATTAAGAGCGTGTGATCTTCCCCAACGGAAGGGGCATAATCTTATTAATGAACTTAGTGTCAAGTAATGGTATATACTTAGACACATCTAATAGTATCCTCCCCATCGGAGTCACTGCTATTATTTGTGTGACCAAATGATACCAACTATTAATTTTATTTGTCAAAAAGTTAGGTTGACAAGATAATAAAATTAATGGGTTAAAACCCTCCTTTTACAAATGTTGAATTTGTATACGTCCACACTAACGTGACATACAAAATTCACGGTGTTATAAGGTGTTGGTTAATTTAAAATAATATTGTTTGAGGAATCAATATTATTCTAAATTTAGAGTTCTGACCAAAAGTTATTTGTGATTCTTAGGATGACTTTCAACCCACTATCCATCATACTTCAACAAAATAGACTTACTGGACCTAATTACATAGATTGGAAAAGAAACCTAGACATTGTTCTTACTGCTGAAAGCTATAAATTTGTACTGACTGAGCAGTGCCCTGAAGCACCTACTGGTGAATCTACCCAAGAGGAGATTGAATATCATAGGAAATGTGTAAAAGCAGATGAGATGGCGCGGTGTTACATTTTGGCTTCAATGTCAAATGTATTGCAACATCAGCATCAAGATTTACCAACAGCCTATGATATTATGAACAATCTCAAGGAACTCTTTGGTCATCAGGATAGGGCTTCTAGGCAAGAAGCCATGAGAAAGATAATGACGACCACCATGCAAGGGGCACTCGTAAGAGATCATATCCTAAAGATGATGGCTTATCCGAACGAGATAGATCCTTGGAGGAGAAATTGATGGGGAAACCCAGATCGATATGATCCTCCAAACGCTACCTAGAAGTTTTGAGCAGTTCCGCCTGAACTATAATATGAATAAGAGGATTTATTCATTAGGGGAACTACTGACAGAACTTCAAGCGGCAGAAGGATTATTTCGACACAATTCTCAAATTCACTATGCTGAAAATGGTTCTACTTCTAAACCGAGAGGAAAGAAGAAGAAGAAACAAGCTGGCTCAGCAAAGAAAGTGAATAAATCTCAGAGTACAGGATTTAAAGCTGGAGTGAAGAAGCCTAAGAGCAAGTGCTTCATCTGCAAGCAGTCAGAGCATTGGAAGGCGGACTGTCCTCGTAGGAATCAGAACAACAAAGGTATATCTCATGCTCTAGTTGTTGAAACATGTTTAGCGGTGTTATCTACCAGCACCTGGTGTGTAGATACGGGAGCCACTGATCATGTTTGCAATTCCCTGCAGGGGGTTCCAGGAAACCCGACGACTAACTGAAGGAGAGATTACCGTCTACATGGGCAATGCTACTAAGGTGGCGGCTGTTGCAGTGGGAGACGTCTACTTATCTTTTAGTAGAAATAGAAATTTGGTTTTAAGAAATTGTCTTTATGTACCCAGTTTTAGAAAGAATTTAATTTCAGTTTCTAAACTGTTCTTAGATGGATATTCAGTTTCTTTCAGTAACGATGTAGTTATTAAAAGAAATAAAGTGATTATCTGTTCTGGTGCATTAGTTGGCAATTTGTATACTTTAAATCCAATTTCTTCCACAAAGAAAAACATGGAAATTTATAACTCATCTTCTAACTCTAATAAGAGAAAAGAACCTTCGGAAATGAACCAAGCATATCTTTGGCATCTAAGGCTTGGTCATATTAACTTAAGTAGGATTCAGAGGCTTATAGTCGATGAACTTTTGAGTTCATTAGAGTTGGAAAATTTTCCAACTTGTAAATCTTGCTTAGAAGGTAAAATGACCAAGAGACCGTTCAAGGCCAAGGGGTATAGAGCCAAAGAAGTGTTAGAATTGGTTCATTCTGATTTGTGTGGTCCTATGTCTGTCCAGGAAAGAGGTGGTTTTGAATATTTTGTCTCTTTTATAAACGATTATTCAAGATACGGATACATTTACCTAATGCGCCGCAAGTCCGAGTGCTTTGATAAGTTCAAAGAATACAAGGCTGATGTGGAGAAACGACTAGGTAAAAGTATCAAGACACTACGATCTGATCGTGGTGGCGAATACCTCTTAGGAGAGTTTAGGAATTACTTATCAGAGGCCGAGATTCAATCCCAATTGTCTGTACCTGGAACACCCCAACAGAATGGTGTAGCAGAACGAAGGAACAGGACTCTTATGGAGATGGTTAGATCGATGATGAGTTATTCAGAATTACCAAATTCATTTTGGGGATATGCTCTGGAAACAACAGTATACGTTCTGAACTTAGTACCTTCTAAATCAGTTTCTTCTACTCCCATAGAATTGTGGAATGGCCGAAAACCCAGTCTAAGACATATTCGGATTTGGGGTAGTCCAGCACATGTGCTGAAACCAGATGCTGATAAGTTAGAATCTTGTAAAGAAGTTCGAGTGTTTGTGGGATATCCCAAAGGAACGAAAGGAGGTTTATTTTATAGTCCTAAAGACCAGAAGGTCATTGTTAGCACCAATGCCCAATTTTTAGAAGAAGACTATATAATGGATAACAAGCCCAGTAGTAAAGTTGTTTTAGAAGAACTAAGAGAGGACACGTCTACTTTAGTACCAACAGTACAAGATGAAGTACCACAAGAAACTGCAACACATGTCACACATGATACACAACCACAGACAGTGCGTCGTCGTAGTGGGAGGGTTGTAAGGCAGCCTGAGAGATTCATGTTTTTGGGAGAGTCTTCGGACTTGATCCCGGGTAAACATGAACCTGATCCCCGGACATATGACGAAGCACTCCAAGATATAGATGCAGCATCTTGGCAAAAGGCGATGAATTCTGAAATAGAGTCTATGTACTCTAATAAAGTCTGGGAGCTTGTAGAACCACCTGATGGTGTAAAAGCCGTTGGATGCAAGTGGATATACAAAAGTAAAAGAGGGACAGACGGGAAGGTAGAAACCTTCAAAGCTAGGCTTGTTGCGAAATGGTACACTCAGAAAGAGGGAATCGATTATGAGGAAACCTTTTCACCGGTAGCCATGCTTAAGTCCATCCGGATACTCTTATCCATTGCTGCTCATATGGATTATGAGATTTGGCAAATGGATGTCAAGACAGCTTTCCTTAATGGAAGTCTTGAAGAGAACATCCATATGAAGCAACCAGAAGGGTTCATTGAAAAAGGCAAAGAGCATCTAGTGTGTAAGCTCAATCGGTCCATTTATGGACTGAAGCAAGCTTCAAGATCTTGGAACATCCGGTTTAATGAAGTAATCCAGTCATATGGATTTATTCAAAGTTCGGATGAGTCTTGTGTATATAAGAAATGTAACGGAAATGTGGTGGTATTTCTTGTACTATACGTAGATGATATTTTGTTAATTGGCAACAATGTCAAGGTATTGTCAGACGTAAGGGTATGGTTGTCCAAACAATTTGATATGAAGGACTTAGGAGAGTGTGCACACATACTTGGGATCAAAGTAATAAGGGATCGCAAGAAAAGAATGTTGTGTCTGTCCCAAGCTTCATATATAGATACAATCCTTGCTCGTTTTAGCATGCAAGATTCCAAGAAAGGTTTCTTACCTTTCAGGCATGGAATAGCTCTATCTAAAGAGATGTCTCCTAAGACTTCAAAGGAGATAGAAGACATGAAAGCAGTTCCTTATGCCTCGGCTGTAGGAAGCCTTATGTATGTAATGCTATGTACGAGACCTGATATTTGTTTTACCGTGGGCATGGTCAGCAGATATCAGGACAAGGACATTGATATGCGGTAAAGCATATATTAAAGTACAGAAGGACTAGAGATTATATGCTAGTTTACAAGCGTGACGATTTGCTCCATGGGTTACGGATTGATTTCAATCGATAGGGACAACAGGAAGTCTACATCAGGCTATGTGTTTACTTTAGGAGGTGGAGCTATTTCATGGAGGAGTGTTAAGCAGAAATGCATTTCGGACTCAACCATGGAAGCTGAGTATGTAGCAGCCTCTGAGGCAGCTAAAGAAGCAGTATGGCTCAGGAACTTTCTAATGGACTTAGTTGTGATTCCTGGTTTGTCCAAAATCATCACAATTTATTGTGATAATAGCGGTGCAGTTGCAAACTCGAAGGAACCACGAGCTCATAAGGCAAGTAAACATATAGAGTGCTAGTACCACCTGATACGAGATATCGTGAAGCGAGGAGAAGTTGTCATCAACAAGATTGCATCAGCGGATAACCTGGCAGATCCTTTCACTAAGGCCCTTCCGGCGAAAGCTTTCGATCGGCATGTGGAGGAAATGAGAATCAGATGTATGGTAGAAGATATGGCAGCTTAGTCATTAGTATAAGTGGGAGATTGTTGGAGTGTATACTGAAAGCCTAAACTTTGTAAACATTCATTATGAATAAAGAATCACATTTGGTTAAATTGTCTACATTTAGTTGTAGTTGTTCAATTAATTTATACTGTAGATAACATAGTATGTGGTGTCACATGCAGAAGATGATGTTATCAGTACCTTATAAATTATAAACAGTAGCTCACGACCAAAATGGAAAGGAAAAACCATTAGAAGGTCGTAGTGTAATTAGGTATCAGTTTATCTTGACTGTATAATTACACTAGTACACTTAGAGTGTATTGAGTAGGATCATTTGAGCTCGTTTCTTTTATACTGACTTTATAAAGAAACAAAGACCTCGGTTATTATGGAAGTGTGTGCTCTTAATCTTAATATAATAACAAGCACATATATTTGATATTTATTTCTTTAATTTATCAATGGGTGAGATTTATTTCGATGAATCAATAAGCCCGATAAGTTGGGAAATGGTATCACTTATAGTGTGTGTTGTTGATTATAGAAGGAAACTGTGTCCTAGAGATACTAGGTTGATAATGTCCTCAAGAGGAGCTCATAAGGATTGTCATGTTAAACCCTGCAGGTGGACCTAGTCCGACATGATGATAAGGTTGAGTGGTACTACTCTTGGACTAAGATATTAATTAAATGAGTTGTTAGCAACTCACTTAATTAGTGGACATTCGATATCTTAAACATAGGGAGACTAACACACTCATAATAAGAAGGAGCCCAAAAATGTAATTTGGGATTGGTGCGGTGGTTCAATAATAGTTCTCTAGTGGAATGAATTATTATTGATAAAATTAAGTTGTGTGTTCGGGGCGAACACGGGATGCTTAATTTTATCGGGAGACCAAAACTAATTCCTCCTCTCGGTCCCTATCGTAACCTCTTATTTATAGAGTACTATACCCACCTATACCCACCTTCTATACTCACCTAAAGGGGGCCGGCCAAGCTAGGGTCGGCCTAAGCATAGGTTTAGGGTGGCCGGCCCTAGCTTGAACCCAAGCTAGAGGGGCCGGCCAAATTAAATTAAAAAAGAATTTTAATTTTAATTATAATTATGTGGAAGATATAATTTATTAAAGAGAATTAAAATTAAATTATCTCTCTTGTAAAAGATCTACAAAAGATTAAAGAAAAAGATTAAATTTCTTTCCTTATTTGTAGATTGGTGAGATATTTTATTTTCTCTTTAAAAATTATTCACATGTTGAAAAATTAAAATTATAGAAATTTCTTTTTATCAACCATGAAGGGATTATAAAGGGAAATTTTATTTTTTAAAATTTCCAAAGACAAATAAGGAAGTTTTAATTGTTGATTGAAACTCTCCTAATTTTTCTATTTGAGGTGGCCGGCCATGATTAGTTGATTAAGAAATTTTATTAAATTTTTCTTAATTAATTATTGTCAAAGAAAGTTAAGGAAATTTTATTATAAATAAATTTCCTTATTTGCTAAAGCCAAGGAATATAAAAGAAGGGGTAGGGGTGCCTTCATGGGAACAACCTCTATTATTTCTCTCCCTCTTTTGTTCCTTGGTGTGGCCGGCCATCATCATCCTCTCCCTCTCTTCCTCTTGTGGTGGCCGAACCTCTCTCTCCCCTTGGAGCTCTTGCGGTGGTCGGATACTACTTGGAGAAGAAGAAGAAGAAGGAGAGAAAGCTTGCATCTCTTGGAGCTTGGTTGGTGTTTCGTTCTTCATCCTTGGTAAAACTTCTTTGTGACCGAACCTAGCTAGGAGGAGAAGAAGGTGGTTGGTGGTTTCTCATCTCGGAAGATCGTTGCCCACACAACGTCCGAGGTTAGAAGAGGAATACGGTAGAAGATCAAGAGGTCTTTCTAAAAGGTATGACTAGTAATTTTTCTTTCCGCATCATACTAGTTATTTTTGGAAATAATACCAAATACAAGAGGCTTACGATTCTAGAATTTCGAATATGTTTTTCGATGTTGTGTTCTTTTGTTTTTTCTTTTCCTTGTGATTTGATTGTTCTTTTCGGTTAACCTAAAGTTATTTTAGGAAATTAAATATTAGCTTTCTATAAAAGGTTTTGTCTAGTCGGTGGTGGTTGCTCCTATATCCAAGAAGGTCATGTGCCTCGCCACGTCAGTACTGGGAACCAATTATGGAAATTAATATTTAATGGAATTAATAACTTAAGGTGACTTGGGTCGAACGTGTTAAGTTTCGCAGGAGATCCAAGTCAAAACCTAAAAGAACAAATAGATTAAGTTTTGGATCAAATGTGTTAAGTTCCGCAGGCGATCCAAAATTTAATTTAAAAGAACACATGGTAGCTAGGAAAAGGTTCAGACCTTTGTACAAAATTTTTGTACAGTGGAACCTATAGGTTTTCCGAGTAGCAACCAACATATTGTGTCTGTAGAAATGGTTCAGATTGTCAGCTGTACAGGGGAGATGCTGCCAAAATTTCTTCAGACAGGGACTCCCCTGGGGCGTGACAGGAAAGATCCAGAAGAGAATAAAAGTAGTAGCAATGACCAAGGATGCACCAACTTCACAACCAGTTCTATCAACCCTATTTAAACAAGTATAAAGTTCAATATGTTGGTTGCTACTCGGAATATCGTACCGGTCCCCTGTACAAAAATTTTATATAAGTCCTGATCCTTTCCTAACAACCTATTATGTTCTTTAGAAATTAAATTAGGAATCGCAAACAGAACTTAACATTATTGATTCCAAATTTAACTTATCTGTTCTTAGAGGTTTAGACTTGGATCGCAAATGATGCTTAACATTATTGATCCAACTTCACCCATGTTACAAATATGATTAAATATTTATTTCAGAGATCGACTCTCAGGTCAAACATGGTGAGGCACTAGGCCTTCTTGGGTATGAGATCATCCACCACCGCCTCAACGTGCCTTTCAAAGAAATTCAATATTTAATCTCCTTATAGTAACTCTAGGTTTAACCAATAAGAATAATCGAATCACAAGATCGAAAAAACAAAAGAAACACAAATTCGAATCACGAATCCGAAACCTAGAATCACTAGCCTCTCATGTTTGGTATTTCAAAATCCATACAAAGAAAACTAGTATGATGCGGAATAGAATTATTAGTTATACTTTTCTTTGTAAGCAACAACCTCTTGATCTTCTATCGTATTCCTCTCTTTATCTCGGACGTCGTGTGAGCGATGATCTACCGAGATGAGAACCACCAAGACTCCTTCCTCTTTGCAAGTTTCGGCCACCAACCTCCAAGCTCCAAGGGATGCTAGAACAAAGCCTCCTTTCTCTCCTTCTTTTCCAAGCAAGATCCGGCCATCACAAGAACTCCAAGAGAGGATGTCACCGGCCACTAAAGAAGAAGAGAAAGGGAAGACTAAGGGACGACCACACCAAGGAAGAAAAGAGAAGAATAGAAGAGAGTTATCTTGTTGTGAGGTGAGACACCTCTACCATCTCTTTTATATTCCTTGATCTTAGCAAATAAGGAAAGTTTTAATAAAAACTTCCTTATTCTCTTTGTCAATGAAAGGAACATTTAATTAAAATTTCCTTTAATCCTTTATTATGGCCGGCCACCTCTAGCTCCACAAATAAGGAAAGTTTTTAACACAAAATTAAAACTTACTTATTTGTTTCCGTAAATTTTTAAAATAAAAATTTCTCTTTTATATTCCCTTCATGGTTGGTTATAAAAGGAAACTTTTATAAATTAAAATCTCTCTATTAAAACATGTGAATGATTACAAAAAGGAAAATTTTAAACAAAATAAAAATCTTTCTTTTCATATACAAATAAGGAAAGATATTAAACCTTTCTCTTAATCCTTTGTAGAAAGCTATAAAAGGAAAGATTTATAATTTTTTTTAAAACTCTCTTTTAAATCTGAGCATAGTTACAAAAAAGGAAAGTTTTATTAAAAAATTAAAATCTTCCTTTTAACTACAAATAAGGAAAGATATCAAACCTTTCTCTTAACCCTTTGTAGAAAGCTATAAAAGGAAATATTTAAATTTTAAACTCTCTTTTAAAATCATGGCTTCCACATAAGGAAAGATTTTAAAATAAAATCCCTTTTATTTAATTATGGCCGGCCACCTAAGCTTGGGCTCCAAGCTTTGGTCGACCACCCACTTGGCTCAACCCTTTGGCTTGGCTTGGCCGACCGCCTAAGGGTGGGTAAGAAGTTGAGTATTTGGTGGATATAAGGCTTTATAAATAAGAGGCTACGATAGGGACCGAGAGGAGGAATTGGTTTTAGTCTCCCGATGAAATTAAGCTTCCCGTGTTCGCCCCGAACACCCAACTTAATTTCATCAATAATAATTCATACCACTAAAGAATTATTATTGAACTACCACACCAATCCCAAATTACATTTTAAGCTCCTTCTTATCATCAGTGTGTTAGTCTCCCTGTGTTTAAGATATCGAATGCCCACTAATTAAATGAGTTACTGACAACTCACTTAATTAATATCTAACTCCAAGAGTAGTACCACTCAATCTTATTGTCATGTCGGACTAAGTTCACCTGCAGGGTTTACATGGCAATCCTTATGAGCTCCTCTTGGGGACATCATCAACCTAGATTCCTAGGACACAGTTTCCTTCTATAATCAACAACACACACTATAAATAATATTATTTCCCAACTTATCGGGCCTATTGATTTATCGAACTAAATCACACCCTTTGATAAATTAAATAAATAAATATTAAATATATGTGCTTGTTATTATATCAGGATTAAGAGCTCACACTTACATAATAACAGAGGTCTTGTTTCTTTATGCAGTCAGTATAAAAAGAAACTACCTTAAATGGTCCTGCTCAATACACTCATAGTGTACTAGTGTCATTTATTAGTCAAGATAAATTAATACCTAATTACACTACAACCACTCCAATGGTTTGTCTCATTCCATCTTGGTTGTGAGCTACTATTTATAACTTATAAGGAACTGATAACATAATCTTTTGTGTGTGACACCACATACTATGTTATCTACAATATAAATTAATTGAACAACTACACTTAGCATATAAATGTAGACATATGACCAATGTGATTCTTATTTCTAGATAAATATTTATACATAAAACTAGGCTTTTAGTATACACTCTAACACAATGGCAACGAAAGTTAAAAAAAAAATCATAACACTAAACACTTGTGGACAAAACAAGAGGATATTGTATTAGTTGACTGTCTTGTTAAGTCGAGCAAAGATTAAACGTAGAAGAACAATAATGGTCTAGAACTAGATACTTGCTGCATTTGGAGAAACTATTGGTTACTAAAATGCCATCAAGCAATCTGAAGACTACTCTTATATTGAGTCAAGGTACAAGTTACTGAAGAGGTAGTTCCATGCTATCAATGAGATGTTGAATCATAGTAGTAGATTTTAGTGGAACAATGTTGAGAAGTGTGTCACTGCAACAAAGAACACCTTTGATGATTGGGTTAGGGTAACTTTTTCTTTTTATTTTTTCATTTCTTTGATGATTAACGATTTTTTTTGGCTAATGATAGGTTTTTAATTTAACATCATTTGACTACTATTGGTTAAAGAAACAAAGAGTCCCCCATGACTTGATGTCTGTGTGGGAGAAACATCATGTCATAGGAACTGGTGCAGAAACCCAGTTGATGCAGTAAAAGAGATAAATTTATATGATAAAGAGGCTGACATGTTTAAGCATGGAATAGACAAACAGGTTGAAGGTCACGAAGATCAAGAATTTATCATAGATGAAATAAGAAAATCTAAGCTAGAGACTCCCAATTCATCAGTTTGTCCATCAAGCAAGAAGCCAACCACCAGAAAGAAAAAAAAAGAGAAGTTTGATGATGTTCGAGGTGACTTGGTAAAAGAGATTCACAAGTATATTACTACTATTTAACAAGCTAATGGGGAGATGAAGAAAATTTTCACCTACATCAAGAAACAAACTAAGAGCAGTATATGATAAGTTAATGGAACTTTCCGACTTCTCTTAGCAAGAAATTATGGATGTCAAGTAGTACATTCTCAAAAAAAAAAAATGTGAAACCGCTACATCAGCGGCTCCCTAGAACCGGTCCGACGGATATGAAGGGAGGTAAATACAGGTACATAGTTGAAAGCACATGACAGAGACGTTAACCTCAGGCTGTGACACCCCGAGGATCGAACCCTTGACCTCTCAGCCACAAGAATATGCACCCCGAATTGTGCTACATCCTGGGGACTCGAGGAGTGCGTTCTCAAGAATGAACACAAGGTTGACAACTTCTTCGCATTGCTAAAGGTATTTAGGAGAGATTGTGTGGTGAAGCAGTTCTTTGAGATCATTCCATATAAATTAAGCTTTGAATTCCAAAATGAATTAGATTATTGGTACTTATATTTTGATATGCTTTTGGATAATCATAATATTACTTCGGACAAAACTTGTTGGATGAATGTCATTTTGGATTGAACTTGATGAATGATTTTTATTTTGGATAGAACTTGTGGGATAGATGCCTCTGTAATTGAGAGATATGCTTCCTACCATTTTTTGTTATTTTATTTTTGAATTGTAGATATGCTTCTTGTTATATAATTTTTCTATCATCTTTTCATGACATTTTGTCCCGAATTCATTACATTGAATTTTACAATGTATTTGCAGTGTTATAGAGATTTGGTAACGACCGAGTTAGTAATGGGCATCGAGGAAATCCTTTTGTTAATAAGGTTTTAATATATCTTGACTTAAAAGTGAATGAAGTTCCCTAGTTAGGTTATGTTCTTAATAATATATCTATGTTATACATTAAAGTCTCCAAATAAATAAGTTTTTTTCATTATCTATTGTTAAATCAAATAATATTATATTATATTTTATCTCTCATAATTTTGATTATATAATTATTTAGTAATAATATAATTAAAATTATATATGATAACTTAAACTAAACACATCCTAAAGATATCTAATCTTCTTACTTGTCTGCAAATTCTGGATGAAAATAAAGTTTAAGATGAGAAAACAAATGACAAATAAATAGTGAAATTTCCAACACTATTTGCTTGTGTATGTTTCAGTAAAATGAGAGGCAATTTCCAGAGTTTGCCTCGGCCCGGAATAGTCCAAGATCAGAGCTAAAAGGCACAGTCGCCACAAGTGAGATGAGTCTCGGAGCACGATAAAGCAGCTCTCGGTGTTTAGTCACCCTCAACCAAATATGCATGCTAGGGAGGAATCCATCAGCTCATGCATGCTGCTTTAAGTTCCCATCTGGTACCATTAAGTACAAAGTTTCCTCCACAGCTCATTCTTTTTCCCAATCTTTTAGATATGAGGTGGATCCTTTCGACCGACACGATGATGTATATTTTAACTTTAAAGGATGTTGGAGCATCAGCTGTGGATTCTGTGATATCGCTGTTGGTCAGCAAGCCATATATAGAACACCATCGACGAGTTTTCTACTCGAATTGATACTTTGATCAAAATTAAACTACTAGGTTCATACCGTCTTTCTTTCGTCTCCATGACACATCATGAAACTTACTGCCACTCAGCCATCAACCCTTTCATCAGTGCACCAATACCAAACATGGTGACTCTTATGGAACTTCGAATCTGATTCGGCAACTTCGTATATTTTATTTCACCTCGAACCTCAACTATCAGCATCAGAACTCTATCATCATTCATCAAGCTTAAACAAGTAATAATCCTTGAGGTTTACATAGCTTGGCAGGTATTCTCGGATTGGCAAGGCAATGCACGCTCGACATTATTCAGGTCCACTCATTGAGGCTTGAACAGCAACGTCCACTAGGGTAGTGAAGGACACCATGAGAATATGGAATGGGGCACCCTCACTAAGCTCGAGTACTGGTGATTTTTCTCAGAGCCTTTTCAGAAATCTGATGTCACCTTCCCACTATGCTCAACTCGAAGCATTTATCTGCTCAAGCAAATGCAAAAAAAAACAAGGAGAAAAAATAATAATAATTTACTTTTTACATGAAAGAAACGATTTTGTTTCTGCAGTCCCTGCACTCCTGTTGTGTTCGTCCTCGCAGCGGATGATGCCAAATTTGGTTGGCTTTTGCAGACATGATTGGTCACAGTGTTGGCTTTGCTTGTGCCTCTTGAGTTGTTAGGACATCGAGTGAAGCAGCAATCATCCAAAAACCAAAGGTATGTATGTCTTTTTTTCATGAATCATACTGACTGCCTCATTCACTGTAGTTTCAGGTGGGGGAATAGGAGAGAGTTTGAAGTAGCAATCTATTCATCTCCCATGCCAATTTCTTTGGTAGCAAAAGCTAAACCGAGCTCTTTTGCTTTTCTGTAATTCACTCATTATCAGGAATAAAAATAGGGCAGCAGAAGACCTTTTCCTAGAAGCTAAAGTCTCGTCGTTATTATAATTTAAGGAGTAATATTTGTTTATTGGACTGGATCATCATCAGCACCATTGTAGTGCGACTCCATTAATCTTTTCCACTTGGCCAAAGATAACTTAGTTTAGGCATCGAACTAAGACTTCATCCTTCCCCAAAGCCCCAATCGCAAGTGGCCATTGTTGAAACACACTAGAACTCGCAACTGCTCCACGCAAATTCCCATCAATGGCTAAATCTGATCTCCTCAAGATTCTGTGACCCTTAGTCCAATGGTCTTGCTATAACTCTCTTTTTTTCCCATTTTTTATGGCAGTGATTGACGTACGTCGTTACATGCAATTGCATGTTTAATTTCCACATGCAAGAAACGACTCCTCACGAATTCATCACCACAATCCAGCTTTTGCTTGATACGTTGAAACACAGATGGACTTGGGAATCTATCAAAGCTTGCAAGCCAGTGAATGGTTCAGGAGGAGACAACTCTCAACTCGAAAAGAAACTTGACTTCAGTCCACCTTTGCCTTAGCCGTGATGATATGGTTCACAAGACTCATCGCACCTAAAGCAAACCCTATGCGTCTGTGAGATGAATGGCATTAGATTTTGCAAACAGACAGAGATCGAGAGATTTGGGACCTACCACCATGGATTGCTCCCAATCATTTCCAATATATTGCCATTGCACTCATTGATTGTGATCTTCCAACTGTGTTTGCTTGTCCCTCGTCGACATTTAAACTAACCCAACAGGAATGCATCCAACCAAACTTAATTATATTATAGTGCTCATCATTTACAAATCCAGGCTATGAGATCTTGTGGGCGACCTACAATTTGAAGCCACTTACCCTGCAAAAGATGCATCTTTGCCCTGTCATTGTGTCTCACTCGATTCGAGTAAAAGCAGGGGAGTTGATTGATACGGAGATTAAGATGGGACCCTTGAAGTTGGGTTCAACATTAAGAAAATTGACTGATGTTACAGTTAAAGTCAATAAGAGGTCAACTCTCGGGTCGTATTGATGTCATGTCAAAATAAATTCAGTGTCACTGTCAAATGCTTTAGGCGCCGATTGGACCAAAGGATCGATCGGACAAGCTAGGCACATTGCTCAACTAGACTGAACTCTATATTTAAATATAACAGTCTAGTGTAAAATGAACCCCCGACGTAAAGTCTGATCGAACATATTATCCGAACGGATGTTGAATCCCCAACTTATATATGCTCGACCCCAATGTCAGTCGAACTTATGGGGTTCAACCTCCCATTTCTCCAAATACAAGGCTCTCAACTTATAGTCGGTCGACCTAGTATTGATCGGACCTTAGGGGCTCAACTCCCCACTTTTCTGGAGCACAGCTCCCAATATATCCCCACTTGGCTAAAGAGTTGGTCGAACTCCTTCTAGAAGATAACATTGCCAGAGAATCATAACAACTTGTCAGGAAATACATATACATGCAATGGATCTTTCCTCCGTCTATAGGAAGGATTTCGTACATACTCCACCACTTGATATACTCTGACACAAGACATTTTCTGTCGCCCCATTAATGTCGAGGTTATGAGAAACGATATAAAAGGGGGCATCTTCGTTGGAAATTTATTATTACTCTGACATATACATGTAATGGAGCTTTCCTCTGTCTATAGGAAGGATGTCGTACATACTCCACCACCTGATATACTCTGACACAAGACATTTTCTGCCGCCTCATTAATATCGAGGTTATGAGAGGCGATATAAAAAGGAGTCATCTTCGTTGACTTGGTATATTTGGGAGGCGCATGAATACATATGCATTCACACACTCGTGCATTTATACTATTATTCTACTATTCATCATCTTCTCCATTTTTACTTGGCTACTTGATCCAGTCTGAAAGTCGAAGAAACGGAAAGATGGGGATGTGGCGCTGACGCTGACCTCTGGCGGACTCCACGCGGACCTGCAACACAGATTGCGTGAATGCTTAGCCAGGGAAGGAGTCCCCGGCGTTAGCCCTCCGACGCTCAAGTCAGTCACCGACGATAAGAAATGAAGCGGAGCAACAAGAGAACTGTAGTGCAAACAGTGAATATCGCATACCTCCGTTGATGCTTGGACCCCCCTTTATATAGAGCGCCAGAAGCGCGTGTGCATGCTTCTCAAGGTGAGCACATATCTCAAAGTTTTCCCTAAAAAGACTTGTCAGTAAAGTGTCCCTGACACAGTACTATAACGGGCCGAGCATATCTCTGAAGTGACAGTGGAATCTTCCGCCGTACAATCTCTGGCAGCCTATGCCCAGTGTCGGCGACACCAATTCCCAAAAGGATGTTGACGGATATCAAAGTACTATACCACCAGGCCGAGCGGGTTGATCGCTCGACCATCTATTCTTCGCTTTGGTGCCCCGTCCGATCGGCCCGAACCTCGATATTCCTTGTCCGCTTGAACAAAGTTCCACTCTGCTATTGTTGAGTCCTGTTGTCAGGGCGAGCAGGGTAGCCGCTCAGCCGGAGTTGAACTCTATCGATGCCAGACTTTGCTGTCTAGCCGAGTGGGGTAGTCGCCCGACTTGGCTACCGCGCGTCGTTCTCCCTTGAGCGTCGGTTGTTTGAATGCTCTATGTGTCGGAGGCGATGGAGGGTCGGAGACTTCTCCTCGGCGGGACATGCTTTACTTGACCAACTGATGCCCTATACGCATTGACCGCCTTAACTTTGATCTCCTCTAACTTCCACCGTGGCAGCAGGGTGGGGCCCCTCATCATCACCGCATCGCAAGCCTCCCCCTCAAGTCTAGTCGAAGGAGGTTGTAAGTTTGACTGACTGGACAATTGTTTGAGCAGATTTCCTCCCGATCGGCCTTCGGCATTGTGTGGTTTCTAATCGAGAGGCAACTTCACCCTGTCGGTCGACCTGTTGAAGTTTGTCGTTCGGCTATAGGTAAGCTCCCCCCATCCGATTGGCACGACAAAGTTTTTCACTTGTAAAAAATCTCTCCTTAGACTGTCTCGGGTGAGCGTGAGCCAAGCTAACATTACCCATATTTTTGAGAAATTGTGCAAATCTCTGTGCATTAAGGCTGAGCGCACTCCTATGTCATCATTAAATGCCGACTCGTGGCGATGCGCCATGTGTCCTGCCTCTGCCGCCGCACGCCTGACGTGGCAAAGTACTGATGTGACGTTTAGCGGTTTAGATTCAATTGTCAGATCTCAGCCTAGGTTTCTGTGACCTAGATCAGACGGCTCCGATCTGTCGATTCCCAAGCTTATAAGCCCATGTGTGTCGTCACCTTTGTGCATTTCGTCCTCATGCTCCTCAGTGTTGTCTGCTTCGTGCTCCAACTATCTTTCTCCTCCACTGTTCTCCGACACTTTTTCTTCTCAGTAGCCCTTCTCCGTCGACCTTTTGCTCGTAAGCTTCTTCTCTATCATACAAACCTCCGAGTTTTTTTCGCTCTCCAGCGTCTGTTCTTTCCCATTCTTGAGTTTTTCATCGTCTCAGTGTTCCAGCGATCCTTCCACAACTCCATTCTCCTTTTTTCTTGTTTTGCAATGGCAAGTTCATCGCAGCTTCCCACCGGCATCCCGGGCCCTGGTATACTTCTACCGAGTCCCGGTTCGACGCCGACGACGCTAAAAGTTTGATGGTTGCATTCGAGTTTCCTCCCAAATTTGAAGTTATCCTTCCTTCTCCTTTCGATCGGCCGAATTCTCCGCCACCCGGCTGTATCACCTTCTATCGGGACCATTTTACCACTGGTCTATGGTTTCCCATCCATCCTTTCTTTTCTTCTATGTGTAAGTACTTCCGAGTCTCCCTCCACCAGCTAGTCCGAACTCCTTTCGGCTGCTGTGCGGGGTGGTTGTCCTCCTTCGTATGCACGACATTCCACTCACTCCCCAGTTCTTCCATTACTTTTACTATCCCATGTTGTTCGAGCCGGGGACTTTTCTTTTTCAAGCCCGAGTGAGTTTGGTTTTCTTTGATAAAATGCCAACTTCCAATAAACATTCGAAGGAGTACTTCTTCTTTGTACGCTTTCCCAAGCGACCGGATTTCTTCACACACTGGCAGCTCGACCTGGTGGCCCAGCCTCCATTGAAGAAGTATAAGAATCGATCAGACTACTTGAATGCCGCTTCCATGTTGGCCGGTCAGAAATACAACATCCATAAGCTGCTGCTGTAAGGCGTCCTGTACATCTTCGGCTTGAGCCCGATCCGCACCCGACTCCCGTTTAGCCTAGGTATGCGATCACTTTGACTCTTTCATTGATTCTAACTGATTTTTTCTTCTTTTTGTGCAGCTGAAGTCATGCTGCGAGCACGGCTGGCCAGCAAGGCGAAGCTCAAGGATGCCATGATCAACGTGGTCGCGGTTGAAGAATTAGGGAGCCGAGGCCTCCAGCTGGTTGGCTCGCAAGAGGAGCCACAGAATGAGAGCTAGGAGGCTCCCATTTTGGTGAGTGGGGGAGCGACCGGGGGCTCCCAACCTTCCAAATAGTGCTCGATCATTCTAGTTGAGGGGGACTCGGCCTTCGCCTCCTCAGAAGAGCCACTGGCAAAGCGCAAGGGGCGCCGGGCAGAGCCTTCATCACACTCTACTACTTCGGGGGTGCGCTTCGCCGAACGGGTCGAGACGTCAACCCCCGCTTCCGTCCAAGAGCCGATTGCCTCCGAGTCCCTCCGAGCATATATCCAACACTTCAATCAGGTGACCATGGGCATCCAATCGGTCTCGTCTGAGACCATGATGAATGCGTTCACCTAAGGGCTCGTGGATGGAGATTTCTTCTGGTCTCTCATCCGAAAGCCACCTCGGAACCACATGCTGAAGAAGGCCAACGAATACATAAACGTGGAAGAAGCCCAGGCGACGAGGAGGAAGGAAATGTCGTTCGAACCATCGACACAGATCAAACAGAGGCTGTCGATTAGCCATCAGCCACCACGAGGACCTCGAGCCGAAGGGACACGGTCACACCAAGAATCTAGGCCCCATGTCGTTCAGCACATGACCTCCGAGCGTCCAAAACCAAAAGGAAAGGTATGGACCCCTATATTCTGTTCCTTCCACCAATCAACAACTCACAACACCCGCGACTGTCACGGATTCAATTCGATGGCCCAACCGGAGCCCTGAAGTTATCATCGCTGGTCTCCCTCTCCTGATCGGCGACATGGGCAACAGAACACCGGACGAAGAGAGGACGCAAGAAGATCACTACAACAGCCCCATAGGAGAAGCGCCGACCCCACCCGAGCTGAACGCGAGCGAAGCAGACCGTCTGCTCGGGAGGAGGAGAATAGAAGCAATGTTGCACGAGGCGAAATCAACATCATCGCCGGCAATCCGACCAATGGAGACTCCAACTGAGCCAGGAAAACATATGTGCGACAATTGGAGATCCATGCGGTAGGCTGTAGCCGAGAGTAGGTGAGTGGGCCTGAGATCAGCTTCGGGCCCAGAGATCTAGAGGGAGTTGAAGTTCCTCACAACAACGCTCTCATCATCTGAGCGGTAATCGCTAACTATACTATTCACCAAATTTTCATTGACACAGGCAGCTCAGTGAATATAATTTTCAAGAAAGCGTTCGACCAGCTTCAGATCGATCAAGGCGAGTTACTGCCAATGGCAACCCCGCTGTACGGATTTACTGGCAACGAAGTTCTACCGATCGGCCAAACAAGGTTAGCCATATTGCTTGGAGAGGAGTCACTCAAAAGAACGAAGACCACAAATTTCATCGTGGTGGGCGCTCCCTCCACATACAACGTCATCTTGGGCCAACTGGTCCTCAATGAGTTCTGAGCGGTAGTCTCCACCTATTGCCAGAAGATCAAGTTCCCAGTGGAAGACCAGGTGGGAGAAGTCAAGGGTGACCAGTTGGTCGCTCGACGTTGCTATGTTGAGATGGTTAAGACCGAGGCGAAGTCCGCTCGGAAAATACCCCGGCTGGAGGTAAGCGCCATAACCGAAAAGCCCCCTACTTTGGTGTATAAAGAGAAGGAAGAGGTACAAATCCACCCAAGCCGAGCAGAAGCTACAACCTTCAGAGCTGTCGATCTGGATGCCAAGCAGAGAGCCGAACTCATCGCGTGTGCCTATTAGAACCACGATGTCTTCGCATGGTCAACGCATGAACTGCCCGACATCTCCCCGAGCGTCGCCCAGCACGAATTACACGTCCGACCAGACGCTCGACCGGTGAAGCAAAGGAAAAGAGATTTTAGTGTCGAACAAAATCTAATCATCTGGGAGTAAATCGAGAAGCTGTTAGAAGCCGACCACATCCAGGAAGTACAGTTCTCGAGCTGACCTGTAAACGTAGTGCTGGTCTCCAAGCCGGGCAATAAGTGGCGTATGCATCGACTTCCGGGACCTAAACAAAGCGTGCCCGAAATACTTCTATCTCTTGCCTCGGATCGATCAGATGGTAGACTCCACTGCCGGGTGTGAGCTGATATGCATGTTGGACGCGTATCAAGGGTACCATCAAGTGTCGCTCGCCAGGGAAGATCAGGAGAAAGTTAGCTTCATCATGACCGATGGAACGTACTGCTACAATGTCATGCCGTTCGCGCTAAAGAATGCCAGCGCTACCTACCAGAGGTTGATGAACAAGGTGTTCCGATGGCAGATCGACCACAACATGGAGGTATATGTTGACGACATACTAATCAAGTCCCTCTGAGCTGTTGACCTCTGTGCAGATATCGTGGAGATCTGCCAAACACTCAGGACATATGGGGTCAAGCTGAATCCTAGCAAGTGTCTGTTTGGCGCAAAGAGTGGGCAATTTCAGGGCTACATCGTGACCAAACGGGGAATAGAGGCAAACCCTAGCAAGGTAAGGGCACTACAGGACATGCCACCCCCAGAAACCTGAAGGAAGCCCAGCGTCTCACCGGTCGGATAACTGCATTGTCTCGGTTCATCTCTAAATCATCCGACTGGAGTCTGCCTTTTTTCAAGATATTGCACTGAGCCACCAAATTTCAGTGGGACGAGGAGTGCGAACGGGCATTCGATGAACTCAAGGCATATTTGAACTCGTTGCCTGTACTGGGTAAGCCAACTGCCAGTGAGCTGCTCCAAATCTATCTGTCCTCGACCAAGCATGCTGTCGGCTCGACACTAGTTCGGTAGAACGGCGAAGAGGAACCAATGTATTTCCTAAGTTGTATATTAAAAGACGCTGAGTCCCGCTACACTGGTCTCGAGAATCTTGCTTTCGCATTAGTGCTCGTCGCTCGAAGGCTCCGTCTGTACTTCCTCACGCACATTATCATTGTGATAACGAATAGTCCTTTGGGGAGAGTCCTTCTCAACCCAGAGGCGTCAGGACGGCTGATCAAATGGACAACATGTTGGAGTGTATACTGAAAGCCTAAGCTTTGTAAACATTCATTATGAATAAAGAATCACATTTGGTCTAATTATCTACATTTGTTTGTAGTTGTTCATTTAATTTATATTGTAGATAACATAGTATGTGGTGTCACATACAGAAGATGATGTTATCAGTACCTTATAAATTATAAACAGCAGCTCACGACCAGAATGGAAAGGAACAAACCATTAGAAGGTCGTAGTGTAATTAGGTATTAGTTTATCTTGACTATATAATTACACTAGTACACTCAGAGTGTATTGAGTAGGACCATTTGAGGTCGTTTCTTTTATACTGACTTTATAAAGGAACAAAGACCTCGGTTATTATGGAAGTGTGTGCTCTTAATCCTAATATAATAACAAGCACATATATTTGATATTTATTTCTTTAATTTATCAATGGGTGAGATTTAGTTCGATGAATCAATAAACCCGATAAGTTGGGAAATGGTATCACTTATAGTGTGTGTTGTTGATTATAGAAGGAAACTGTGTCCTAGAGATACTAGGTTGATAATGTCCCCAAGAGGAGCTCATAAGGATTGTCATGTTAAACCCTGCAGGTGGACTTAGTCCGACATGACGATAAGGTTGAGTGGTACTACTCTTGGACTTAGATATTAATTAAATGAGTTGTCAGTAACTCACTTAATTAGTGGACATTCGATATCTTAAACACAGGGAGACTAACATACTCATAATAAGAAGGAGCCCAAAAATGTAATTTGGGATTGGTGCGGTAGTTCAATGATAGTTCTCTAGTGGAATGAATTATTATTGATAAAATTAAGTTGTGTGTTCGGCGAACCGGATGCTTAATTTTATCGGGAGACCAAACCAATTCCTCCTCTGGTCCCTATCGTAGCCTCTTATTTATAGAGTACTATACCCACATATACCCACCTTCTATACCCACCTAAAGGGGCGGCCAAGCTAGCTTGGGAACCAAGCTAGGGCCTAAGCATGGTTTAAGGTGGCCGACCCTAACTTGAACCCAAGCTAGTAGGGCGCCATAATTAAATAAAAAGAAATTTAATTTTAAATTTTATTATTATGTGGAAGATATAATTTAAAGAGAATTAAAATTAAAATATCTCTCTTGTAAAAGATTTACAAAAGATTAAAGAAAGAGATTAGATCTCTTTCCTTATTTGTAGATTGGAGAGATGTTTTATTTTCTCTTTAAAATTATTCACATGTTAATAAAATTAAAATTATAGATATTTCCTTTTATTAACCATGAAGAGATTTTAAAGAGAAATTTTATTTTTAAAATTTCCGGAAACAAATTAGGAAGTTTTAATTGTTGATTAAAACTTGTCCTCTTTTGTTTTCCAATGATGTGGCCGGCCACTTGAAATTGATTTGGGAAATTTTATTTTATTTCTCTCAATTAAATCATGTCAAGGAAATTAAGGAAAATTTATTGTAATTAAATTTCCTAATTTGCCTAGACCAAGGAATATAAAAGAAGGGGTGAGGGTGCCTTCACAAGACACAACCTCTATTGTTTTCTCTCCCTTTTTCCTTGGTGTTGTGGCCGGCCATTACCCTCTCCCTCTCTTCCTCTTGTGGTGGCCGAATACTTCATCTCTCTTGGAGTTCTTGTGGTGGCCGGATACTACTTGGAGAAGAAGAAGAAGGAGGAGAGAAAGCTAGCATCTCTTGGAGCTTGGTTAGTATTTTGATTTTCTTCTTTGGTAAAGTTCTTCCTTTGTGGCCGAACCTTGCTTGGAGAAGAAGAAGGTGCGTGGTGGTTCTCGTCTCGGAAGATCGTCGCCCACACGACGTCCGGGATAAGAAGAGGAATATGGTAGAAGATCAAGAGGTTATTTCTACAAGGTATAACTAGTAATTTCTATTTCCGCATCATGCTAGTTATTTATGGAAATAATACCAAATACAAGAGACTTACGTTCTAGTGTTTCGAATATGGTTTTTCGAAGTTGTGTTCTTTTGTTTCTTTCTTTTCCTTGTGATTTGATTGTTCTCTTTGGTTAACCTAAAGTTATTTTAGAAAATTAAATATTAGCTTTCTATTAAAGGTTTTGTCTAGTCGGTGGTGGTTGCTCCCATATCCAAGAAGGCCATGTGCCTCGCCACGTCAGTACTGGGAACCTTTTATGGAAATTAATATTTAATGGAATTAATAACTTGAGGAGACTTGGGTCAAACGTGTTAAGTTCCGCAGGAGATCCAAGTCAAAACCTAAAAGAACAAATAGATTAAGTTTTGGATCAAACGTGTAAAGCGCAGCGATCAAAATTTAATTTAAAAGAACACATGGTAGCTAGGAAAAGGTTCATACCTTTGTACAAAATTTTTGTACAGTGGAACCTATAGGCTTTCCGAGTAGCAACCAACAATTGGTATCAGAGCTAGGGTTTTGCCTCTGTGTATTTGGTATTTAGTTTAATTATGCACATGTCATACATAATTTAGGCAGGATAATAGTAGGATGTGCTAACTTTGTGGATGCAGGATCCAACTATTATGGCTTTTAGTTAATTATGTGTGTGATTGGACCCTTGGACATGTCAAGGGCAATTTATATGTGTGTGCATAATTATATTAAAATACAGCAGGAGCTGTATTTAGTTTTATTAGGATTTTATTTTTGATCTAGATACATGTACATTCCTTTTATGGAATATAGGATCAAAATGTAAAATTCTATTTATGTCGTGGATCAAATCTTGCAAAGCGTGGAACCTTCTAAGGACCAGAGGCGCAGCGGAACTAGGAGCAAGATGGATGCGACAGCTAGACCCGGAGGCGATGGCCAAATATGGCAGCAGCTTGGGATGACAACACACGGAGGACAATTAGAGATAAAAGCCATAATAGTTGAAAATTAAATTTTCTAATTATTGCTTTTATATTGTGCTGTGTGTGAATGTTAGTTTACAAGTTTAGTAGGCTAGCATAGTTAAAATTCCTCATTTATAAATAACTAAGTGGGAGAGGGATTTTTTAATAAATCCCATGGTCTCCATTACTGGTTTGTAAGTGATGCAAACAAGCTTGCGCGTTGGCTCTGAGTGCCTTCCTCCATAACGGATGAGCTTGTTTGCGGATCACTAGAACAGACTTCCATTTTTGGATGACTATAGGAAGTTAATTAAGAGCGTGTGATCTTCCCCAACGGAAGGGGCATAATCTTATTAATGGACTTAGTGTCAAGTAATGGTATACACTTAGACACATCTAATAGTATCCTCCCCATCGGAGTCACTGCTATAATTTGTGTGACCAAATAATACCAACTATTAATTTATTTGTCAAAAGATAGGTTGACAAGATAATAAAATTAATGGGTTAAAACCCTCCTTTTACAAATGTTGAATGTGTATAAGTCCACACTAACGTGGCATACAAAATTCATGGTGTTATGAGGTGTTGGTTAATTTAAAATAGTATTGTTTGAGGAATCAATATTATTCTAAATTTAGAGTTCTGACCAAAAATTATTTGTGATTCTTAGGATGTCTTTCAACCCATTGTCCATCATACTTCAACAGAATAGACTTATTGGACCAAACTACATAGATTGGAAAAGAAACCGGACATTGTTCTTCTGAAAGCTATAAATATGTATTGACCGAGCAATGCACTCACTGGTGAATCTACCCAAGAGGAGATTGAATATCATAGGAAATGGGTAAGCGGATGAGATGGCGCGGTGTTACATTTTGGCTTCAATGTCAAATGTATTGCAACATCGAGATCAAGATTTACCAACGACCTATGATATTATGAACAATCTCAAGGAACTCTTTGGTCATCGTGATAGGGCTTCTAGGCAAGAAGCCATGAGAAAGATAATGACACCACCATGCAAGAGGGTACCTTGTGAAGGATCATATCCTAAAGATGATGGCTTATCCGAACGAGATACGGATCCTTGGAGGAGAAATTGATGGGAAACCCAGATCGATATGATCCTACCTAGAAGTTTTGAGCAGTTTCTTGAACTATAATATGAATAAGAGGTTTATTCATTAGCGGAACTACCGATGGAACTTCAAGCAGAAGGATTATTTCGTCACAATGCTCAAATTCACTATGCTGAAAATGGTTCTACTTCTAAATCGAAGGAAAGAAGAAGAAGAAACAAGTTGGTTCAAGAAAGAAAGTGAATAAATCTCAGTGTACGGGATTTGGAGTGAAGAAGAAGAAGGGCAAGTGCTTCATCTGTAAGCAGGCAGGACATTGGAAGGCGGACTGTCCTCGTAGAAACCAAAACAAAGGTATATCTCATACTCTAGTTGTTGAAACATGTTTAGCGGTATTATCTACCAGCACCTGGTGTGTAGATACGAGAGCCACTGATCATGTCTGCAATTCCTTGCAAGGGTTCCAGGAAACCCGACGACTATCTGAAGGAGAAATTACCGTCTACATGGGCAATGCTACTAAGGTGGCAGCTGTTGCAGTGGGAGACGTCTACTTATCTTTTAGTAGAAATAGAAATTTGTTTTTAAGAAATTGTCTTTATGTACCCAGTTTTAGAAAGAATTTAATTTCAGTTTCTAAACTGTTTTTAGATGGATATTCAGTTTCTTTCAGTAACGATGTAGTTATTAAAAGAAATAAAGTGATTATCTGTTCTGGTGCATTAGTTGGCAATTTGTATACTTTAAATCCAATTTCTTCCACAAAGCAAAACATGGAAATTTATAACTCATCTTCTAACTCTAATAAGAGAAAAGAACCTTCGGAAATGAACCAAGCATATCTTTGGCATCTAAGGCTTGGTCATATTAACTTAAGTAGGATTCAGAGGCTTATAGCCGATGGACTTTTGAGTTCATTTGAGTTGGAAAATTTTCCAACTTGAGAATCTTGCTTGGAAGGTAAAATGACCAAGAGGCCGTTCAAGGCCAAGGGGTATAGAGCCAAAGAAGTGTTAGAGTTGGTTCACTCTGATTTGTGTGGTCCTATGTTTGTCCAGGCAAGAGGAGGTTTTGAATATTTTGTCTCTTTCATAGACGATTATTCAAGATATGGATACATTTACCTAATGCGCAGTCCGAGTGCTTTGATAAGTTCAAAGAATACAAGGCGATGTGGAGAAACGACTAGGTAAAAGTATCAAGACACTACTGTCGATCGTGGTGGCGAATACCTCTTAGAGAGTTTAGGAATTACTTATCGAGGCCGGGATTCAATCCCAATTGTCTGCACCGGATCACCCCAACGTAATGGTGTGGCGAACGAAGGAATAGGACTCTTATGGAGATGGTTAGATCAATGATGAGTTATTGAATTACCAAATTCGTTTGGGGATATGCTCTGAAAAAAGCAGATATCGTTCCGAACTTAGTACCTTCTAAATCGGTTTCTTCTACTCCCATAGAATTGTGGAATGGGCGAAACCCGGCCTAAGACATATTCGGATATGGGTAGTCCAGCACATGTCTGAAACCAGATGTTGATAAGTTAGAATCTCGTACAAGTTCGCGTGTTTATAGGATATCCCAAAGGAACGAAAGGTGGTTTATTTTATAGTCCTAAGACCGGAAGGTCATTGTTAGCACCAATGCCCGCTTTTAGAAGAAGACTATATAATGGATCACAAGCCCAGAGTAAAGTTGTTTTAGAAGAACTTAGAGAGGACATGTCTACTTTACCAACAATACAAGATGAAGTACCACAAGAGACGCAACACGTGTCACACATGATACATAACAATGATAGTGCCTCGTCGTAGTGGGAGGGTTGTCGACCTGAAAGATTTATGTTTTGGGAGAGTCTTGGACTTGATCCCAGGTAAACATGAACCTGATCCACGAACATATAATGAAAGCACTCCAAGATATAGATGCATCTTGGCAAAAGGCAATGAATTCCGAAATAGAGTCTATGTACTCTAATAAGGTCTGGAGCTTGTAGAACCACCTGATGGTGTAAAAGCCGTTGGATGCAAGTGGATCTACAAAAGGAAAAGAGGGATGATGGGAAGGTAGAAACCTTCAAAGATAGGCTTGTTGCGAAAGGGTACACTCGTAAAGAGGAATCGATTATGAGAAACCTTTTCACGGTAGCCATGCTTAAGTCTATCCGGATACTCTTATCCATTCTCATATGGATTATGAGATTTGGCGATGGATGTCAAGATTTCCTTAATGGAAGTCTTGAAGAAAACATCCATATGAAGCAACCAGAAGGATTTATTGAAAAAGGCAAAGAGCATCTAGTGTGCAAGCTCAATCGGTCCATTTATGGACTAAAGCAAGCTTCAAGATCTTGGAACATCCGGTTTAATGAAGTAATCCAGTCATATGGATTTATTCAAAGTCCGGATGAGTATTGTGTATATAAGAAGTGTAACGGAAACGTGGTGGTATTTCTTGTACTATACGTAGATGATATTTTGTTAATTGGCAACAATGTCAAGGTATTATCAGACGTAAGGGTATGGTTGTCCAAACAATTTGATATGAAGGACTTAGGAGATTGTGCACACATTCTTGGGATCAAAGTGATAAGGGATCGTAAGAAAAGAATGTTGTGTCTGTCCCAAGCTTCATATATAGACACAATTCTTGCTCGTTTTAGCATGCAGGATTCCAAGAAAGGTTTCTTACCTTTTAGACATGGAGTAGCTCTATCTAAAGAGATGTCTCCGAAGACGTCGAAAGAGATAGAGGACATGAAAGCAGTTCCTTATGCTTCGGCTGTAGGAAGCCTAATGTATGCAATGCTATGTACGAGACCTGATATCTGTTTTGCCGTAGGCATGGTCAGCAGATATCAGAGTAACCCTGGATAAGGACATTGGACTACGGTAAAGCATATATTAAAGTACCTGAGAAGGACTAGGGATTATATGCTAGTTTACCAAGCAGATGATTTGCTCCCTGTGGGTTACACGGATTCAGATTTCCAATCAGATAGGGATAACAGTAAGTCTACATCAGGCTATGTGTTTACTTTAGGAGGTGGAGCCATTTCATGGAGGAGTGTTAAGCAGAAATGCGTTTGGACTCAACCATGGAAGCTAGTAGCCTCTGAGGCAGCTAAAGAAGCAGTATGACTCGAAACTTTCTAATGGACTTAGATGTGATTCTGGTTTGCCCAAAATCATCACAATTTATTGTGATAATAGCGGTGCAGTTGCAAACTCGAAGGAACCATGAGCTCATAAGGCAAGTAAACATATAGAGCGCAAGTACCACCTGATACGAGATATCGTGAGCGAGGAGAAGTTGTCATCGCCAAGATTGCATCAGGATAAACTGGCAGATCCTTTCACTAAGGCCCTTCCGGCGAAAGCTTTCGATCGGCATGTGGAGGGAATGGGAATCAGATGTATGGTAGAAGATATGGCAGCTTAGTCATTAGTATAAGTGGGAGATTGTTGGAGTGTATACTGAAAGCCTAAGCTTTGTAAACATTCATTATGAATAAAGAATCACATTTGGTCTAATTATCTACATTTGTTTGTAGTTGTTCATTTAATTTATATTGTAGATAACATAGTATGTGGTGTCACATACGGAAGATGATGTTATCAGTACCTTATAAATAGTAGCTCACGACCAGAATGGAAAGGAACAAACCATTAGAAGGTCGTAGTGTAATTAGGTATTAGTTTATCTTGACTATATAATTACACTAGTACACTCAGAGTGTATTGAGTAGGACCATTTGAGGTCGTTTCTTTTATACTGACTTTATAAAGGAACAAAGACCTCAGTTATTATGGAAGTGTGTGCTTAATCCTAATATAATAACAAGCACATATATTTGATATTTATTTCTTTAATTTATCAATGGGTGAGATTTAGTTCGATGAATCAATAAACCCGATAAGTTGGGAAATGGTATCACTTATAGTGTGTGTTGTTGATTATAGAAGGAAACTGTGTCCTAGAGATACTAGGTTGATAATGTCCCCAAGAGGAGCTCATAAGGATTGTCATGTTAAACCCTGGTGGACTTAGTCCGACATGACGATAAGGTTGAGTGGTACTACTTGGACTTAGATATTAATTAAATGAGTTGTCAGTAACTCACTTAATTAGTGGACATTCGATATCTTAAACACAGGGAGACTAACACACTCATAATAAGAAGGAGCCCAAAAATGTAATTTGGGATTGGTGCGGTAGTTCAATGATAGTTCTCTAGTGGAATGAATTATCATTGATAAAATTAAGTTGTGTTCGGGGGGATGCTTAATTTTATCGGAGACCAAAACCAATTCCTCCTCTCGGTCCCTATCGTAGCCTCTTATTTATAGAGTACTATACCCACATATACCCACCTTCTATACTCACCTAAAGGGGGCCGGCCAAGCTAGCTTGGGTTTAAGGTGGCCGACCCTAGCTTGAACCCAAGCTAGTAGGGCCGGCCATAATTAAATAAAAAAGAAATTTAATTTTAAATTTTATTATTATGTGGAAGATATAATTTAAAGAGAATTAAAATTAAAATATCTCTCTTGTAAAAGATTTACAAAAGACTAAAGAAAGAGATTAGATCTCTTTCCTTATTTGTAGATTGGAGAGATGTTTTATTTTCTCTTTAAAATTATTCACATGTTAATAAAATTAAAATTATAGATATTTCCTTTTATTAACCATGAAGAGATTTTAAAGAGAAATTTTATTTTTTAAAATTTCCGGAAACAAATTAGGAAGTTTTAATTGTTGATTAAAACTTGTCCTCTTTTGTTTTCCAATGATGTGGCCGGCCACTTGAAATTGATTTGGGAAATTTTATTTTATTTCTCTCAATTAAATCATGTCAAGGAAATTAAGGAAAATTTATTGTAATTAAATTTCCTAATTTGCCTAGACCAAGGAATATAAAAGAAGGGGTGAGGGTGCCTTCACAAGACACAACCTCTATTGTTTTCTCTCCCTTTTTCCTTGGTGTTGTGGCCGGCCATTACCCTCTCCCTCTCTTCCTCTTGTGGTGGCCGAATACTTCATCTCTCTTGGAGTTCTTGTGGTGGCCGGATACTACTTGGAGAAGAAGAAGAAGGAGGAGAGAAAGCTAGCATCTCTTGGAGCTTGGTTAGTATTTTGATTTTCTTCTTTGGTAAAGTTCTTCCTTTGTGGCCGAACCTTGCTTGGAGAAGAAGAAGGTGCGTGGTGGTTCTCGTCTCGGAAGATCGTCGCCCACACGACGTCCGGGATAAGAAGAGGAATATGGTAGAAGATCAAGAGGTTATTTCTACAAGGTATAACTAGTAATTTCTATTTCCGCATCATGCTAGTTATTTATGGAAATAATACCAAATACAAGAGGCTTACGTTCTAGTGTTTCGAATATGGTTTTTCGAAGTTGTGTTCTTTTGTTTCTTTCTTTTCCTTGTGATTTGATTGTTCTCTTTGGTTAACCTAAAGTTATTTTAGGAAATTAAATATTAGCTTTCTATTAAAGGTTTTGTCTAGTCGGTGGTGGTTGCTCCCATATCCAAGAAGGTCATGTGCCTCGCCACGTCAGTACTGGGAACCTTTTATGGAAATTAATATTTAATGAAATTAATAACTTGAGGAGACTTGGGTCAAACGTGTTAAGTTCCGCAGGAGATCCAAGTCAAAACCTAAAAGAACAAATAGATTAAGTTTTGGATCAAACGTGTAAAGTTCCGCAGGCGATCCAAAATTTAATTTAAAAGAACACATGGTAGCTAGGAAAAGGTTCAGACCTTTGTACAAAATTTTTGTACAGTGGAACCTATAGGCTTTCCGAGTAGCAACCAACACAATAGAGCTCAGCGAGTTCGACATTCAATATCAACACCAAACGGCCATCAAAGTGCAATCCTTGGCAGATTTTGTCACAGAGATATAAAATCTTGAACCAAAGGCTGTTTAGAAGGTATATGTGGATGAGTCGTCTACTCGGCAGGGAAGCAGGATCGGTGTACTGCTCATCTCCCCCCAGGATGAACGGATGTAAGTGTTGGAGCAATCCCAATGGTCCGCGGGACCATGTGTTTTGGTGTTTGGGCAAAGGGTTTAAGTTAGGTTCACCCTTGTATTTGATATGTGTATTTGAGTTGTGCAGGTTTGCAGGATACACATATGACTCAGGTTGATGGCTTCGGGTCCGGTGAAGGATGGAGCATCCGAGGGACCGTGGACAAGGCAGCGAGGACAAGGGCCGAGGGAAGCGACTTCGAGGCATACGCGAAGGATGAGCCGCGGGCTTGAATGCATCCGAGGGACGAGAGCCAAAGGAAGTAGGCTTGAAGGCAAAAGGTCAAAGCTGCAAAGGAAGAATCAAGTGAGTCATAAGGGTGAGGGTACGAGTGCACGAGAGATTGTACTCGGAGTAAAATCCTAGATTTTAGGGGTTTCTGCAGCGTTACTGTAGCAGTACTGTAGCAGTCGACTGCATGTTTTGGCGATCGACTGGTGCAGTCGACCGCGCAGTCGACTGGGCGCGAACAGAATGGTTCTGTTCATTCGACTGGTAGGCGGGGTTTTCCAACTCGTGGCCTATAAAACCAAAGCTTGGGAGCTTGGTTTGAGTTGACGAAATAGAGGTGGTTAATCTCTATTAGTAGTCTACTTGTGCCCTAGCGTCAAAAGAGTTCTTGTGAGGGTTGTGGTGAGGTTTCTCCACCCACAAGGAGCTACGTGAGCTAGCCGGAGTTTGCCGGGGAGTAATCCACCGAAGGATCGGGATCGTCCACCTCAAGGACAAGCCGTGGAGTAGGAGCCCTAATCTCCGAACCACGTTAAACGAACGTGTCATTGGTTTGCTTGTTCTTTCCTTGTCTTTAGATTAGCTTTAGTATTCGTATTTGTATTCTTTGTATTCCGCTGTGCTAACGAATACGTAGGAAGCGATTATTTGGGGGTGCCGTCTATCCAACCCCCCTTCAAGCCGGCCGACCGATCCCCAACAAGTGGTATCAGAGCGAGGACGCTCTCCATTGGACTAACCGCCAAGGAAGCACAAGATGGCCGGGTTTATTGTCCCTCCAAAGTTTGAAGGAGGAAGCCTTGTGGACATCACATTTTGGATGATGAAGATGGAAGTCTTCTTCAACACGGATTGGGACACCATGATGGTGGTAAAGGAGTCATTCAAAGTCCCAAAGGACAAGAAAGAAAAGAAGCTCCGAACACGACATTGGACGGAGGAGCAAACCTCACGATCGGAGGCAAACTCAAAGGTAATAGCAATTTTAATTGATTTATTGCCTCCTAATGTGATAAGTGGTGTAGGTAAATATGAGAATGCCCATGAATTGTGGAGCAAAGTGAAGAAATTACCATGGGAGGAATTTTTGCCTACACAAGAAGATGAAAAATCCGAAGAAAGTGATGAAGTGGTCCAAGAGGAGAAGAAGGACCAATCGGATGTGGAGAGCAATTCAACATCAAAAGAAGAAGAACCCAAGGAGATGGGTTTAATTGCTCAAGTTGAGGAGGAGCAAACGGAAGTTGAGTCACACTCAACATCCGAGGAGGAGAAGGAAGATGAGGCATCATCAACATCCTCAAGGGTTGAAGAAGAGTCCAAGATGAATGAAGAAGAAATTTTGGAAGAAGTCAACCTAGTGAGCACCTCCACCGAAGCAAATTCAAAAATTCACATTGTGTGCTTTGGGTGCAATGAGAAGGGACACTACAAGAGTAGGTGTCCATTGGGTAAGAAGAAGGTAACTCCTAAACCCAATCAAGTTATTTTAGACACTAACAAGGGTTGTAGGAATGAAGAAGCCCAAAGAAGGAAAATGCGCATTATATGCTTCACGTGTGGAGAGAAGGGCCACTACCACACAAAATGCCCCAAGAAGGGAGAGATCAAGAAGCTAGCGCATTTAAAGAAGTGGGAGAAGAAGAAGAGGAGCTCAAGTCAAGGGGGAGCTTCAAGGGTAAGGGAGGTATACCCTAATTTGAAGTGTAATTCAAATTCAAATTTTATGTTCCCATGCATGCTAGGAGAAATAATGATTATCATTATGTAGCAATGAAAAATTTTGGATTTAGATATCATGATAGGAATAGGGTTAATGTAGATCAAAACCCTAGGAGGCTAATTCATGAAAAACCTAGGAATGGTAGACCTAGGCAAGTTAAATTCTCATTACCTAAGGAGAAGAAGGTAATAGAGAACCAAGGCATTAATCCCAAGAAGGGGAGACATATGCCTAGAAAGGGTAGGTCTAGGAATGTCCAAGGTGGACATGTTGACTCTAGGTTTAGGAACCTAGAAAGGGAGAACCAAGCTTTGAAGGCAAAGCTTGATGGTTTGGAACAATTCCTTAAGAGATTCACTATTGGATCTAAGGGATTAAACATGGTGTTGGGTAGTCAAAAACCCAACAATGATAGATCGGGTTTGGGATACCAATCTAGTCCCTCCAAGGTCAAAAGGAGACCATGTGCTAGGGTGGCACATGATAAGTGCAAGGGAGTGTCGTCCAAGGCCAATGAAAAGAAATATGCTAGGGTTGCATATGATTATGGCAAGGATGATGTGTCTAAGGTCAAGAAGATAAGGAGATCTTCTAAGGGACATCATTGTGGTTTAGCCACAATAGATGAGTCACCTAAGGAGGTGGCTAAGGTTAAGAGCTCTAGGGGGAGCTCAAAGAGTCAATTTGGGACCCATGGCCAATGGATCTCAGGTGGATTTTACTTGGGAGTCTAGAGGAGTCATGGAGTGTGCCAAATGGTTTGGAGACGGACTTGAGTCTCAAACCTAGGGTTTTGGCATAATTGGGTTATATTTCATGCTTGAGAATATGACATTGGGGTCATATAGCATGATAATTGGTTTTGGATGTATAGATGTCATATAAACCAATGCTAGGGATGCATTGTGGGTTAGTATGGGCAAATACATCAAGAGGAAGCCAAAACTAGGACTTTAGGTCAAGGTTCAATTGAACTTTTTAGCTAGTTTTGTGTTTTGTGTCAATCTTGGGATTGGTGATAGATATATTTTTATATATATTTTTCCCAAGTATATATTAATATAATAGACCTCTCCACAAAATTTGGGGATTTTTGGAGGTCTGTGGAATTTCTGGCGCATTTCTGAAGTTGGCCAGAAAAGGCTGATTTCATGGTGCCTATACCAGTCGACTGGTAACAGTAAATTTCGACTACAGAATGCTTCTTTCGAAGGGGGCAGTCGACTGGTACTTTTGCAGTCGACTGATACCAGCCTGAAAGTGTTTTCAAGACTAGATTTTGACCATGTCACTCATATAGATGTATGGGATCCATGGGTGATACATACATGAGTTTAGGGTCATTTGGATGACAAGTTTTCAATAATTGGGATATTGTTGGAGAACTTTTTGGATGTTAGGCAAAGGGGGAGAAGTAAGGTTTAGTTAGGAAAACCTGAAAGTACCTTTGTGTAGGGGGAGCCTTGGGATAGGTTCTTAAAAAGCCCGTTGTAAAAATCCTAGCTCAATGGAGAGCTTAGGTAAAGGGGGAGCCTTGGGATAGGTCCTTCAAAAGCCTTATGTGGAAAATCCTAGCTCAATGGGAGCTTAGGTGTAGGGGGAGCCTTGGGATAGGTTCTTAAAAAGCCCTGTGCATTGTTTCGGCGGTTGCCAAGTGTGTAGCCTTGGCAACGTAAGTCCATTCGGCGTTGTAAGTCCAAGTGTGTAGCCTTGGCATCGTAAGTCCATTCGGCGGTGTAAGTCCAAGTGTGTAGCCTTGGCATCGTAAGTCCATTCTGCGGTGTAAGTCCAAGTGTGTAGCCTTGGCAACGTAAGTCCATTTGTTTTAGCATGTTTATTTGCTATATATTTTCCCTAACTTAAACGTATTGCCAAACACCAAAAAGGGGAGATTGTTGGAGCAATCCCAATGGTCCGCGGACCATGTGTTTTGGTGTTTGGGCAAAGGGTTTAAGTTAGGTTCACCCTTGTATTTGATATGTGTATTTGAGTTGTGCAGGTTTGCAGGATACACATATGACTCAAGTTGATGGCTTCGGGTCCGGTGAAGGATGGAGCATCCGAGGGACCGTGGACAAGGCAGCGAGGACAAGGGCCGAGGGAAGCGACTTCGAGGCATACGCCAAGGATGGCATTGGGACGAGCCGGGGCTTGAATGCATCCGAGGGACGAGAGCCAAAGGAAGTAGGCTTGAAGGCAAAAGGTCAAAGCCGCAAAGAAGAATCAAGTGAGTCATAAGGGTGAGGGTACGAGTGCAGAGATTGTACTCGAGTAAAATCCTAGATTTTAGGGTTTTACTTGTAGCGATCAAGCGCCATCTTGTAGCAAGATCGATTGCATGTTTTGGCGGTCGCGTGCGATCGGCGCCGACCGGCAATGTAGCGTGTGTGAAATCGAGCCGCTTGGGATGTACGCCGAATTTCCAGAGGGCGATCGCATGTTTTAGCGATCGTGGTAGGGTTTTCCAACCTGGCCTATAAAACCAAAGCTTGGGAGCTTGGTTTGAGTTGACGAAATAGAGGTGGTTAATCTCTATTAGTAGTCTACTTGTGCCCTAGCGTCAAAAGAGTTCTTGTGAGGGTTGTGGTGAGGTTTCTCCACCCACAAGGAGCTACGTGAGCTAGCCGGAGTTTGCCGGGGAGTAATCCACCGAAGGATCGGGATCGTCCACCTCAAGGACAAGCCGTGGAGTAGGAGCCCTAATCTCCGAACCACGTTAAACGAACGTGTCATTGGTTTGCTTGTTCTTTCCTTGTCTTTAGATTAGCTTTAGTATTCGTATTTGTATTCTTTGTATTCCGCTGTGCTAACGAATACGTAGGAAGCGATTATTTGGGGGTGCCGTCTATCCAACCCCCCTTCAAGCCGGCCGACCGATCCCCAACAGTAAGTGTCTGTTCGGCTGGACTACAAGGCAACAAATAATGAAGCCGAATACGAGGCGTTGATAGTCGGTCTGCAAGTCGCCTGGCACGTCGGAGCCATCAAGGTTCACATCCACTCGGATTCTCAATTAGCCGTTCAGCAACTTATAGGGGCATTCGAGATAAGTAACACAAGGCTCAAGCTCTACGCTGAGTCTTTTGAAAAGTTGAAGGCCAACTTCCAGGAGGTCATCAATCATCATACAGAAGATCCCTCGAGTGGGAAATTAGGCCGCGGATGAGCTGGCCAAGCTGGCCAGCTCTCTATCTTCGATCGTCATATAACAGCCGATCGAGCAGGTGTCCCTAGTGACCCACATTGATCGGATGGAGGGGCTCACCTTCCCAAGCGATTGGAGAACGACGCTGATAGAGTTTCTACGATCGGGAGTTACACCCTCCGATCGAGAAGAGGCCAACTTACTAAGGAAAAGAGCTGGTTGGTTCACTCTGATCGGGGATCAACTTTACAAAAAAGCCTTCACTAGGCCTATGCTAAAGTACATTTGATCAGAAGATGTCGATTACATACTACGAGAGGTGCATCAAAGATCCTGTGGCGGACACCCAGGCAGCCGCTCATTAGCAAGGAAGATCCTCCTGGCCGACCCTCCAGGAGGATGTCACTCGGACGGTTGCTACCTGCTTGTCCTGTCAGAAATACCATAACCTCTCGCATCGGTCGACTAAGGAGATGAAGGCGTCTACTGTATCTTGCCCGTTTGACCAGTTGGGCATGGACATCATAGGCCCGTTCCCCATGACAACCGGACAGTGGAGGTTCTTGCTCGTCGCGGTGGATTACTTCTCCAAATGGGTCGAGGCCGAGCTGCTGGCAAGAATAACCGAATAGACAATCACGAAATTCATTTGGCAGCACATCATTTGTCGGTTCGACATTTCGCGGCGGCTCGTCTTGGACAATGGAAGGCAGTTCGCCGGTCAGAAACTCAAGGAATGGTGCGAAGGCTATGACATTCAACAGGCCTTCACTTCCGTAGTGTACCCCCAAAGCAATGGACAGGTCGAAGTTGCCAATCGGGAGATCTTGTAGATCCTGCGTGTTCGGCTCGACCATGTTGGAGGGAGTTAGGTGGACGAGCTCCTTGGTGTGTTATGGGTGATCCGCACAACTCCCAAGGAGGGGACTGGAGTCACCCCATTTCACTTGGTGTATGGAGGTGAAGCAGTCGTCCCCGTCGAAGTGGGAGCAAAATCCGACCGGATACAGTGCTATGGCGAGGACAACGTCGAGTGGAGGCTTTTGGAGCTGGACATGGTGGATGAGACACACGCTAAGGCCGTCGTCCGGATAATGGCCTATCGGCAATTAGTGAGACTGAGCTACAATAGAAGGGTGATCCCGAGATTATTCCAGGTCGGCGACCTTGTGTGGAAGAAAGTCAAGCCGGTCGGCGACGTCTCCAAGTTGGAAGCCCCATGGGTCAGACCCTTCAAGGTCGTTGACAAGCTTCGCTCGGGCGCATACTACCTAGAGGACGAGGATGGACGGCGACTAGAATGCCCATGGAGCGCGAACCATCTTCAGCCATACCGAGCCGGATGAGAGGTGCGCTGATGTAATCAATGTATTTTCTATACCCTTGCGCCCATTGAGTGCAGGACTGAAATTAAAAGCATGAGATTGCCAAACTTCAGGCCAAACGACAAGTCAAATCGTCGAGCGGTGGCGTTAAACCCAGGTCTCAACCGACGGTCGAGCAGCGATCTTAAACCCGAGTCTTCATCAAATCGTCGAGCGGTGACGTTAAACCTAGGTCTCCACTGATGGTCGAGCGGCGACCTTAAACCCGAGTCTTCATCAAATCGTTGAGCGGCGACGTTAAACCCAGGTCTCCATTGACGGTCGAGGGCAACCTTAAACCCGAGTCTTCATCAAATAGTTGAGCGGCGACGTTAAACCCTAGAGTTGAGTGGCGACTATAAACTCCAGAGTCAAGCGGCAGCTATAAATCCAAATCCCGGGGCCGATCAACAGCCTTAAGACCCAGAGGTATGCCCCTGATGAATTTATCACTAAGTGAAAGGCAAGCATGACGTCCGTTCAGGGTTATATAGACAAGGGCTTATTGATAACTACGAAATGACTTCATTGATGACAAACCAAACGTTGTCGAGCGACAGTCAAACATTCAAAACTACAAAATCCCTCCTCACTCAAGATAGTCGAAGACTTCGTCCGACATCAAGTCGTTCAGCTGAACTCGGTCGATGACACCGTTAGTCAAAGAGCCTGAGATATGCCCATTCGCCTGCAACCAGTTGAACGTCCCAGTTAAGGCTAACTCGAAACTCCGGATAACCCGATTAACAACTTTATCAGTAAATTTCTCCGAGCGGAGGTATTCTTGCTTCATGGTCTCAAAGCGATTCAGTTCGGCGTCCTAGTAAGTCTTCAAGGCAGCGCGGGAGGACTCCAGAGCACCTTCAAGGGTCCTCACTTGCCCTTGAATATCAGCCTCCCTAGCTGAACGGTTGTCCCATTCGACAATAAGCAAGTTCTCCGCCTCCTTGAGCTTCTCGGCTAACTTTCGAGCCTCCTGGTTCTTCAATTCCAGCTCAGCTATGGCTCGATTCTTCCTGTTGATAGCATGCTTGATCTTCTTATCGTAGGTTTTCACCTAAGTCTCGAGCCGATCCAGCATGATGGCTTGATCGACAGACTTCTTCCGCTCGACCTCTAGGAGTTTATTGGCCTTCTCCAGATCGGCTTACAATTGGGCAATGGATGGCCCCTGGGAGGAAGAGGCTCCCTCAGAAATCTTGAGCTTCTTCAGCTCATCCTCCACAAATGCTAGGCGGTTGCACATCGCCACGTTCTCCACCTAGTACTGTAAGCGACTAGATGGGTGTAAGCACCGATCGAAGGTAATTGGTAAATTAATTTCTAAAGTTTAAATACATACTCCGGTGGACATCTCCAGATGACTGTTGGCGAGCGCCCCCGGAGGCATCATCGCCGCTCACGCTCTGGCCTCCTCCCAAATACGTACGAGCCATCCGCGGATGAAGATTTGATGTTCCGGAGAGGACGACTGCCCGCTCGGATCAAGGAGATCTTTGGTCGGTAGGCGAAGGATCGCCGTTATGGAGTGCTGACCGGTTGGCGCTGACCGGGAAGAAGCCGCATGGCCTGAAGCTTGGGAGGTCAAGGCCGGAAGAATGCCGGATCACAGGATCCTCTGCCGAGCTAAAGGGAGAGACGGGATCGACAGGCCAACAATCGGGTCTGACGGTAGATCGGCCAGCGAAGGGGTCCGATCGGAAGAAATGGCTTCCACTGTCTTGGGAGCTACCATAGAGGAAGTGCCTCCTTACTCGGAAGAACACATCGTCAAGGCAGCAGAATGGGATGGGGTGGTCATGCGACGTCTCTTGCACCTGGAGAGGGGAACTCCATCGCTAGAGGACCCCGAGCCTTCGGCCGGGGTGGCAGGCTGTGTCTCAGAAGGGACTGGGTTCGCCGTCAATTTAGTGTGGGGCATCTGATTGGCACCTCCTCCTTCAGTTGGCATTGCCTCGCTCTCACCCTCATGAGAGCTGACCGAAGTCAAGCCGAGGCTCGCCATCTCCTTTGTCGCTGCCGCCTCTATCTCGGCGTTCTTTAGCTTTATCGGACCGGCTGCCCAAGCGCGCATCATTATGTCAGCTGCAAAAGAAAGAAAGAATCAGTTAGACTCAAGAGAAGAAGGTAGAGAAATTTCATACCTAGACTGCTCGGGAGCTTCGTTCAGATGGGGCTCAGTTCTAACATATACATCACCCCCTCTGCCAGCAGCTTGTGAATGTCAAAGTTTTGGCCAGCCAGCAGATTAGCCGCATGAAGGTAGTCCGACCTGCCCCGATACTTTTGAAGGTCCAGTTGAGGTGAAACTCCGACCTGCCACTTGGTGCGGAAGCTCGGCCGCTCGGGGAGTCGCATATAGAAAAAGTAATCTTTCTAATGTTTATCGGAAGATGACATTTTGTCGAAAAAGACCAAACCGACCCGAGATTGGAAGAGGTAGGTGCCCAGCTCGGATTGCTTGGGATAATAAAAGTAATGGAATACCTGAGGTGTTAGGGGAAAACTATGCACTTTGAACAGAACGACCAGGCCACACAAGAGGCGAAAGGAATTGGGGACGAGCTGTGCTAAAGGGACACGGAAGTAGTTACAGACCCTAGTTATGAAAGGATAGATGGGGAATCAAGACCAGCCATGAATTGGTCTCGGAAAAAATAGACAGTGTCGGTCGGTGGGTCATGTGGGGCCGATCGGACGGGGATGCCAGGACTATGTCGTGGTTAGAGGGAAGGTCAAAGGCATTTATGAGGCTCACAGCATCGCCTGTATCGAACTTGGTCTCCATAGTGGTGTACCAGAGTCCGGGAGCAATGTCCGACGACAGCGATGAACTGTCCATTGCCAAAGGAATTGGGAGAACATAAAGCTCGACGAACGAAAGGAAGAAAAAATGTAAAACAGACGTCGGAACAGTGGCGCGACGGAGAAAGAACAGTGGAAGATCAACAACAAAGGTTTGGGAATGCTTACAGGGAAAAGAAAGGGGGCCACACGGTCGTCAGAGCACTGGTCACTCGAGGTCGCCGACAACCGCTGGAAAAGGAGATGCAAAGTAGGGACGAAGGCGGTGCTGCAGTTTTTTATAGGTGGGGTCTGGCCGATCGGAGCCGTCCGATTCAAGTCGTGAGCATCGAAGCGCAAACCCAACCGTTGAATGCAAATCGCCATGTGTCACATCAACGACTGTCGCCTCAGACGTGCAACGACTGATGCGGTGACACGTGGCACGTTCCCATAAGGCGACATTTAATGAGCGCCAATATTAGGTGGGGGTGCATGCTCGGCCTTAATGGAGGAGATTTGCACGAATTTCGAGGAGATTCAGGCAATGTCAGTATTTGACGGCGTGGTCCGTGCCCATCCAAAAACGTCGAAGGAGAAACCTCCCAAGTGTAAACCATTGAATCGCCGAGCGACCCAAAAGGCCAGTCCTGCGCGGACCGATTAGAGTCCAACCAGCATTATTGTCGATCGGCCATCCAATCTCCAGACTACTTGTCCAGTCAGTCGGACTTGTAGCCTCCTTCGACTAGACTTAAGGGGAAGGCAAGTGATCCGGTGGTAAGGTGGGGCCCCGCCCCCGCAAGGGGTCAACGCCACGTGAAGGGTCAAATTCAAGGTGATCAACGCCCCCAGGCTAGCGTCTGACCGGGCGCCCCTCAGCCGATCGGACTAAGGAATGGCCGATCCGACGTTATCATAGCTCGGTCTCGTGCCGAGCTTCCGACACTCAAAGACCCAGTATCACCAAAGCAGGCGCCGACCGACAGGTCATGTGCCGAGCAGCTAGAAGATCAGATCATAGCCAGCAAAGCGGAAACACGACCCAGCAAGCCTAGACAACGGGAGTAGCCGAGCGGTCATCCGCTCGACCCACTAGCAGACAAAAGCAGGATCGACTGATATTCTCCTCGAGACCCGTGTCGCCGACAGACAGCATGGTCGGCGGCATGATCAGGTAGAGATCATGTAGAGAATCGTACGACGGAAGCTTCCACTGTCTTGTCAGGATATGCTCGGGTCATTGAGGTATGGTATAAGAGGTACTTTTTCTGGCATGTCCTTTCAGGGAAGGTTTTGAAAAACATGCATGCATCAAGAAGCATTCACGCGCACTCCCGGGGTCCTATATAAGGAGCCCCAAGCTTCGTCGGAGGTATGAATAATCTACTGTAGCTACTGTTACTCTGATGCTTTCATTCCGCTACTTTGCTTTCTTGTTGCCATCACCGGAGATCTGACTTGAGAGTCAGAGGGCCATCATTGGGGAACCACTCCCTGGCTCGACATTAACGCTTTGTTCTTGCGAGCTCATCTCGTCGGAGGTCCACGCAGTCAACAGGAGTGCCACGTCCCCAGCGTCCATCGCCTCGACTCTCGGACAGGATCAACGATGACTTTGCACCTGCCCATTGAGGAATAGCACGAATCCAGCGCCGAGTCCCAAGCCCCAGAACATTAGATCATCATCCAAGGGTTGTTCGCTAAGATATGGGAGGATGCCCAGGCCCGTGCGGCGGTGATGCCTCCGGGGGCACTCGCAGATAGCCACACCTAGATGTCCACTGGGGTAAGTTTTACACTTGCATAGTTCACTTCCGATTGGCGCTCATATTTGCTTTTTGTTCGCAGTACTGGGTGGAGAGCCTGGTCATGTGTCAAAGGCTTGCATTTTTGGAGGAGGAAGTAAAGAAACTGAAAGCGTCAAGCGACCAATCCTCCACCTCAGGGAAAGACAGATGCCGAGGTGGCCAAATTGCGGGCCGCTCTAGAGAAGAGCGACAAACTTCTTGAGGCCGAACGAACCAAGAGCGCCGGACAGACCATGATGTTGGAGCGGCTCAATAAACAGGTCGCCACTTTTGATAATAAGATTGAGTCAGTGAACGCGTGAAAGAACTAGGTCATCGCCGACTTCGACGAGAAGAATAATAAGTCCCTGGCGCTCGCCCAAAAGCTCAAGGAAGCTGAGGACTTCCTGGTCGTCGAGCGGAACAACCAGTCGGCCGAAGAAACGACCCTTCGCGGCCAAATCGCCACCAGAGATACAGCACTGGCCACCGCCAAGGATGAGCTGGAGGGCTCCCGAGCGGCCCTGAAGACCTATCAAGACGCCGAGTAGTGCCGTTTTGAAGTTATGAAGAAGAATTACCTCCGCTCGGATGCTTTTAAAGAGCAAGTCATCCATCGGGCTTTGTGCCTCTTTGATATGGCCATCGATGGGATGATCGACCAGCTTAGGGAGGGTGTCCATCTACCGACAGCTCTGACTAGTAGCGTCATCAGTCAGGATAAGCTCACTGCCGCGCTACCTAATGATGTCCTGGACTATATCGAGTGAAGTCGAGAGTTCTATAAAATGTCAAAATTTTGAAGTCTTAATGAATGCTCGTCCGTTCGGACAAGTTTTGTCTCCTTGCATGTTTTTTTGACTCCTTTTCCTTTGAGTTTTGGACGAACTCATGGCCTTGTGACTTTGATCGTCTGTAATTAGTCCATCCAGCCGACTGATCCATTTTGAATTCAATAATATACTAATTTTATACACCGCTGATCGATCCTGGGGACGCATTGAAGAACAGTGTCGAACGGTCGTTGTATTTTGAAGACTTGGGCCTTTGAGTAGTTGATGCTTGTCTTCTCATTGAGCCAAGGATTTAAGGTCGCCGGTCGATCGTTGCTGTGATCCCGGATTTAAGGTCATCGCTCGATTGTTGGTGCAGAATATGCGAAATACTCAACTTTAAGGTCGCCTCTCGACCGTTGATGGCGACATGCGTTTAAGGTCACTGCTCAATCGTTGATGGAGACAAAGGTTTAAGGTCGCCGCTCGATCATTAGTGGAGACACACGTTTAAGGTGGCCGCTCGACTGTTTATGTAGACACGCGTTTAAGGTCGTCGGTTGACCGTCGGTGGAGACAAAGGTTTAAGGTCGCCGCTCGACCGTTGGTGGAGATACGTGTTTAAGGTCGTCGCTCGACCGCTGATGACGACTCGCATTTAAGGTCACCGCTTGACCGTTGGTGGAGACAAGAGTTTAAGGTCGCTGCTTGAGTGTTGATGGAGACACGTGTTTAAGGTCACCGCTCGACCATTGATGCAAACTCGATAAGCCCAGGTTTAAGGTCGCCGCTCGACTGTTGTGTAAACTGGGTTTAAGGTCGCCGCTCGACCATTGACGCATACTCGAGTTTAAGGTCGTCGGTCGACCATTGACGCATACTCAGGTTTAAGATCGTTGCTCGACCGTTGACACATACTCGGGTTTAAGGTCGCAGCTCGACCGTTGAGGGAGATGCACTTCAAAGGTCTTTGCTTTTTATTCATAGGTTGTTGCCCTACGTTTGGAAGGCATATAAAAAATACAAAAAGCACAGTATTCACTCGCGCACCTCTCCTCCAACCCTGTAGGGTTGAAGATGATTCGTGCTCCATGCCCTCTCAAGCTGCCTTCCCTCTTCATCCTCCAGATAGTAAGCGCTCGAACGAAGCTTCTGCATGACCTTGAAAGGCCCTGCCCATGGGACCTCGAGTTTGGTGATGTCGCCGACCGATTTCACTTTCTTCAAGAAGAGATCACCGACCTGAAAGGACCTCAGAATTACTCTCCAGTTGTAGTTCTGTTTCATTCGTTACCGGTACACCATTAGTCAAACCGCTGCTTTAATTTTGCTCACGTTTCATCCACCAAGTCGAGCTCCATGAGCCTCCATTCGTCGTTTCCTTCATCATAGTACCGCACCCGATCGGATTCTACTCCGACCTCCACGGGGACAACTTCTTTGTCGTCGTACACCAAATGAAATGAGGTTACGCCAGTTGCCTCCTTTGGAGTCATGTGGAGAGCCCACAACACACTGGAGAGCTCATCGACCAACGTGATCGAACCGAGTGCGTAAGACTCTAAGGATCTCCTGATTGGTGACTTCGGCTTGCCTGCTGCCCTGAGGGTAGGCCACCAAGGTAAAAGCTTGTTGGATGCCATAGCCCTCACACCATTCTCTGAGCCTCCGGCCGACGAATTGCCTTTCGTTGTCGGATACGAGTCGACTTGGGATGTCGAATCGGCAAATGATGTTCTGCCACACAAATTTGATGACCATCTGCTCGGTGATTCTTGCCATCGGCTGGGCTTCCACCCACTTTGAGAAGTAGTCCACCGCGATAAGTAAAAATTTTCGCTACCCGATCGCCATGGGGAAAGGCCCAATGATATTCATGTCCCATTGGTCGAACGGGCATGATACCGTAGACGCTTTCATTTCCTCGGTCGATCGATGCGGCATGTTGTGATGCTTCTGGCAGGACAAGAAAGTGGTCACTGTCCGAGCGGCATCCTCTTGGAGGGTCAGCCAAAAATATCCAGCCAAGAGTATCTTTTGGACTAATGCATGGTCACTCAGATGACCTCCGCAAGAACCTTGATGCACCTCCTTTAGAATATACTCAACGTCTTCCGATTCGCCGCACTTGAGGAGAGGCCTGGAGAAGGCTCTCTTGTAAAGCTGACCCCCGATCAAGGTGAACCGCCCAACTCTCTTTTTCAATAAGTGGACTTCTTCCGGATTGACAGGTGTAGCTTCCGAACGTAGAAACTCAGTTAGATTTGTCCTCCAGTCATTCGGGAAGGTTATTCCTTCCATTCGGTCGATATACGCCATAAGTGAGACTTGTTCGATTGGCTGGCCTATGACGATCGACATCAATAAACTGGCTAGTTTCGCTAACTCATCCGTCGTCGGGTTCTCCGATCGGGGGATCTTCTGTATAATGACCTCCTGGAAGCTGACCTTCAGCTTCTCGAAAGCCTCTGCATAGAGCCTTAGTCGAGTGTTGCTTATCTTGAATGTCTCGGATAGCTGCTAGGTGGTGAGCTGGGAGTCCATGTAGATGAGGACTTTAATTGCTCTCACGTGTTGAGCTGCCTGTAGGCCAGCTATCAACACCTCATACTCTACTTCGTTATTAGTGGCTCAGTAGTCCAGCCGAACGGAGAGCCGCATCCGCTATTCCCATGTTGAGATAAGCAATATGTCGATTCTGCTGCCCTGTCGAGTAGACGAGTCATCCACATATATCTTTCATGTTGTTGCCAGCTCGTCACTCTGGACTTTTATGATGAAATCTGCCAAGGCTTGAGCCTTGATCGTTGCTCAGAGTTGATACTGAATGTCGAACTCACTTAACTTAGTCGCCCATTTGATTAACCTTCCTGATGCTTCTGGGTTGAGAAGAACTCGTCCCATGGCCCTATTAGTTATCACGATGATTGTGTGCGCTAGGAAGTACGGGTGAAGTGTCCGAGCGGCGAGAATCAAAGCATACACTAGTTTTTCGAGACCGGTGTAGCGAGATTCAGCATCCTTCAATATATGACTCAAAAAATATACAGGTTGCTGATCTTGGTCATTTTGCCTAACCAGAGCCGATCCAACGACATATTCTTTGGATGACAGATAAATCCACAGTGGTTCGCCCACAACCGGCTTGGCCAATATAGGCAAGGAGTTCAGGTATTGCTTCAGCTCTTCCAATGCCCGATTGCCCTCAGCACCCCACTGGAATTTTGTGGCTCGATGAAGCACCTTAAAGAATGACATGCTTCAGCCGGACGGTTTGGATATGAATTTAGACAACGTCGTGGTTCGGCCAGTCAACCGTTGAGCTTTCTTTAAGTTCTGAGGCGACGACATGTCTTGTAAAGCTTTGACCTTGCTCGGATTGGCTTCAATATCCCGCTCGGTGGTGATGTAGCCAAGGAAGTGGCCACTCTTCGCGCTGAATAGACACTTGTCGGGATTCAGTTTTATCCCATAAGTCCTCAGCGTCCGACAAGCCTCATTGATATCTACGCATAGGTCAGCAGCTCAGAGGGATTTAATTAATATGTCGTCGATGTATACCTCCATAATACGGCAAATCTGTCGTCGGAACACCTTGTTCATCAGGCTTTGGTAGGTGGCTCTGACGTTCTTGAGTTCGAATGGCATGACGTTGTAGCAGTATGTTCCATCGGCCGTAATGAAGTTGACCTTCTCTTGGTCTTCCTGGGCGAGCGACACTTGGTGGTATACTTGGTACGCGTCGAGCATGCAGATCAACTTGCAGCCTGCCATCGAGTCCACCATCTGGTCTATCTGGGGCAGCGAATAGAAGTCGTTCGGGCATACCTTGTTCAGATCATGAAAGTCGATGCAGATACACCATTTGTTGTCCGACTTAGAGACTAACACAACATTGGCTAACCAGCTCGGGAATTGAACTTCTCTAATATGGCCGGCCTCCAGTAGATTCTCTATCTCCGCATGGATGATCACGTTCTACTCTGTGCTGAAATCCCTTTTTCTTTGCTTCACCGGTCGAGCGTCCAGTCGGACATGAAGCTCGTGCTGAGCCACGCTCGAGGAGATGTCGGGAAGTTCACGGGTCAACCAGGCAAATGCGTCGTGATTTTGTTTAAGGTAGGCAACCAGCTCTGCCGTCTTCTCCTCCTCCAGGTCGGCAATGATGAAGGTTGTTGCCTTCGCTCGGTTGGGGTGGATCTGGACCTCCTCTTTTTCTTTGTATACTAAGGTAGGGGGATTTTCAGTGATCGTGTTTACCTCCAGTTGCGGAGTCTTCCGAGCGCTCCTAGCCTCGGACTTGACCATCTCGACGTAGCATCACCAAGCAGCCAGCTGATCGCCCTTAACTTCACCCACCCGGTCGTCTACCGGAAACTTGATTTTCTGGCAGTAGGTAGATACTACTACCCGGTGTTAGAATGCATACTAAAAGCCAAGTTTTTTGTATGAACACTTATATTTTGAAATGAGAATCACTTTGGTCAAATGTTGCATTTTATATTTATATGTTAATGCAGTTGTCCATTTAATTTATATTGTAGATAACATGGTGTGTGGTGCCACACAGAAGATCATGTTATCAGTTCCTTATAAATTATAAATAGTAGCTCATGACCGAGATGTATAGAGACAAACCATTGGAACGGTTGTAATGTAATTTGGTATTAGTCTGTCTTGACTATAAAATTACACTAGTACACTATGTGTGTATTGAGGAGGACTATTTGAGGTTGTTCGATCTATACTGACTGCATAAAAGAACAGAACCTCTGTTATTATGGATGTACATTCTCTTAATCCCGATATAATAACAAGCACGTATACTTAGTATTTATTTTTTTGACTTATCAATATGTGAGATTTATTTGTTAAATCAATAGGCCCGATGAGTTGGAAGATAGTACCATTTATATGGTGTGTTGTTGATTATAAAAGGAAATTATGTCCTATTTATTTAGGTTGATGATGTCCCCTTGAGGAGCTCATAAGTATTATCATGTAAACCCTGCAGGTGGACTTAGTCTGACATGATAATAAGGTTGAGTGGTACTATTTTTGGAGTCAGATGCTAATTAAGTGAGTTGTCAGTAACTCATTTAATTAACGGACATACAATATCTTAAATGCAGGGAGATTAACGCACTCATGATAAGAAGGAGCTCATATTGTAATATGGGATTGGTGCGATAGTTCAATAATAACTCTTTAGTGGTATGAGTTATTATTGATGAACTTGAGTTGGGTGTTCGTCGAACACAGGAAGCTCAAGTCCATCAGGAGGCCAAAATCAATTCCTCCTCTCGGTCCTTGTTGTAGCCTCTACATAGCCTCACATTCACTCGTTTGATTTTGTTTCCTACCCAAGAAAGGGGTCGGCCAAGCCTTGCTTGGTGCCCAAGCAAGGGGCCGACCAAACTAAAAGAAAAGGAAGAGAAAAGAAAAAAAAAGAAAGAAAGAAAAGGGAAGATTTTTTCTCAATAGAATTAGAGATTTTTCTAAAAAGAATTATGTTATTTTTTTTTAGAAATTTTCTAAAAAGAATTATATTAATTCTTTCTTAAGAAATTTTTCTAAAAAGAATTATGTTAATTCTTTTCTAGAGATTTTTTGTAAACAAAAATTCTGTTAATATTTTTCCTCTTTTATCTGGTGCCAAAGGTTATAAAAAGGGAGGAGGTCATGCCACCATAACCTAATCTCTCTTCCTCCTAGGGCCAGTGCTCCACCTTCTCATCTCTTCCTCCCTTTCCTCCCTCTAGGGCCAGCACATATCTCCTTTGGTGGCCGGAGCTTGGAGGAGAAGAAGAAGAAGAGAAGAACCACCCTAGGTGGTAGGCGGTTTGGAGGAGAAGAAGAAGGAGGAGGCGCCCATTTTCTTTGCATCTTTTTGTAGTAGGCGGCTTGGAAACAAAAAGAAGGTTCGGGTGGTTTGTCTTGGTAGATTGTCACTCATACGACGTCCAAGAAGAGAAGAGGAATACAGCAGAAGATCAAGAGGTCTTTGTCTACGAAGAAAGGTACAACTAGTTATTTATTCCGCAATGCAACTAATTTTGTTTTCTTTGTATGGATCCTGAAATACCAACACAAGAGGTTATGATCTTGTGCTTCGATCAAGGTGTGTTTTGATCAATCAAGAACTTGCTTGATTGATCAAACACATGTCTGATCAAGCAAATGGTTTGCTAGGAATAGTTCTGTCCTTGTATAATTTTTTGTACAGAGGATTTACATAGAACGGAATTCCAAGAGTGCCAACACCCGGAACTCGTTGAGAGTCGGTAGACCCAATATAACATTGTAGCCCTACGACGCGCCCACCACAATGAAGTTAGTGGTCCTAGTTCTCCTCAGTGGCTCTTCTCCGAGTGAGATGACTAGGCAGACCTATCCGAGCGGCAGCACTTCGTTCCCCATGAAGTTGTACAGCGGGGTTGTAATGAGCAGTAGCTCACTTTGATCAATTTGCAGCTGATCGAACGCCTTCTTGAAAATAATGTTCATCGAACTCCCTATATCAACAAAAGTTCGGTGAATTGTGTAGTTAGTGATTACCGCTTGATAATCAATGCGTCGTCATAGGGGATCTCCACACCTATAAGTCACTAGGGTCGAAGATTATCTAAGGCCCTTCGACCTTCTCTTTGCTGTATCCCACGGCGTGGATCTCCAATCGCCGAGCGTATGACTTCTTGGCTCGGTTGGAGTCGCCATCGGTCGACCCTCCGGCGATCATGCCTATCTCTTCTCGGGAAGCATTGTTCTTGTTTTCTTCTTCCCGAGCAGATGATCTATTTCGCTCGGCTGGGACTCGGGAGGGATCGGTGTCCTCCCTTCACTGATATTGGTGTTGGTGCTCGAGCTCCCTTCTTTTTTCCTCTCGTCGCCCGATCGATCAATGCCTTTGTCGTTGATTGGGAGAAGGTGATCGGTGACGGTACCCTCTTGAGGGCGCTCGGCTGACGATTGGTGTCAGTTCGCGTCAATCCCGCGTGTTATGCGTCACCGATTGGTGGAATGAACAAAACATCGATGTCCATACCTTGCCCTTCGACGCCTTAGGCCGATCGGACGCCACATGTTGTACGACATGTGCCCTGGTCTCCTAGTGTGGTTGTGCTCCTTCAACCCTCGGCCCCTTGGGTGGCTGATGGTTGCTCGACGGTCGGCGCTCGATCAGTGACTCCTTTCTTCTGGCTGTTTGGGCTTCTTCCACATTGATGTATTCGTTGGCCTTCTTAAGCATGTGGCTGAAGTCCTTAGGCGGCTTCCTGATGAGCGACCGGAAGAAATCTCCCTCGGCGAGCCCTTGGATGAAGGTGTTTATCATTGTCTAGGACGAGACCGAGGGGATGCCCATGACGACTTGGTTGAAGCACTGGATGTATGCTCGGAGCGCTTCCTTGGGCCCTTGCTTCAGGGCAAAGAGGCTGACGCTCGTCTTCAGGTAGCATTGACTGTTGACGAAGTGGTGCTGAAATGTGGCTCGAAAATCCTTGAAGCTTCATATCGAGCCGTCCGACAATCTTCTAAACTAGCGCTGCGCCGATCCGGAGAGAGTCATGAGGAAGACACGACACTTCACTCCGTCCGTATATTGGTGTAGCGTGACTTCATTATCGAACCAATCTAGATGATCATTTGGATCGGTCAATCCATTGTACGCCCCGATAGCCAACGGGGTGTAGTGTCTGGGTAGAGGGTCTTGTAAGATCTCTTCTGAGAATAGTCGATTGATCCGTTCGGGAGACGCGTTGCTTCGGGGTGCCTTGCCTTTCCGTGCATCCCGAACGGGAGCATCATCTAAAGAAATCCCTGCTCCTGATGCGCTTGGGCTATCTCCGAGGGGGTTTGGAATAAAGCTCGATGGAAGGCGATCGGCGCGGGCGGCACTTCCTCCTTTATGTCGGTCGGCCTTCAGTTCTGTCCCCATACGGAGAGTTGCTTCGCCCGGTCTTCTTGCCCCGCTCGCCTATCGACTGCCGATGTTGCAAGCTGTGGCACTTGCTGATCGGCTAGCGCCTGTTGGTGTTGTTGCTCGATCATTTTTGCTGCTCGGGCTTGAACGAGCATCTCAAGCTCCTCCTGAGTGAGCGTCATGGTGGTGAGTCGTCCAACACCCTCCATCTTCTTGGCTCGCATGCAGGTGACGTTCCCACAGACGACGTCAAATATGATCCTGTCCGAAAGTCGAAGAGATGGAAAGCTAGGGATGTGGCACTCACGCTGACCTCTGGTGGACTTCGCGCGGACCTGCAACACAGACTACGTCAATGTCGAGCCAGGAAAAGGGTCTCCGACGTTAGCCTTCCGACGCTCAAGTTAGTCACCGACGATAAGGGATGAAACGGAGCAACAAGAGAACTGTAGCGCAAATAGTGAATATCATATACCTCTGCTGATGCTTGGACCCCCCTTTATATAGAGCTCTGGAAGCGTGCGTGCACGATTCCCAAGACGAGCATGCATCTCAAAACTTTTTCTGAAAAAACTTGTCAGTAAAGTATCTCTGACACAGTACCATAACGGCCCGAGTATATCTCTGAAGTGATAGTGGAACCTTCCGTCGTACGATCTTCTGGCAGCCCATGCATGGTGTCGGCGGCACCAATTCTCAAAAGGATGTTGAGGGACATCAAAGTACTGTACCACCGGACCGAGTGGGTTGACCGCTTTGGTATCCTGTCCGGTCGGCCTGAACCTTGATATTCCTTGTCTGCTTGAACGAAGTTCCACTCTGCCACTGTTGAGTCCTTCTGTCAGGCTAAGCGGGGTAGGCGCTCAGCCAGAGTTGAACTCTGTCGATGTCATACTTTGCTATCTGGCCGAGCGGAGTAGCTGCCTAGTTCGGCTACCGTGCGTCGTTCTCCCTTGAGTGTTGGTTGTTTAAATGCACTCCGTGTCGAAGGCGAAGGTGGGTCGGAGCCTTCTCCCCGGTTGGGACATGCTTCGTCCCGACCAGGCGATGTCTTATACATATTGATTATCTTGACTTTGACCTCCTCTGATCTCTATAGTGACAGTAGAGTGAGACTCCTCATCATCACCGTATCATTATTATTCTGACTTGAGGATTGAAGTGTCTATATCAATGACCCCTTTCCTGATCTGATAATTAACACTTCTTGTTCTCACTTCCTATCTTTAGTGTATAAGTTTACTCTATGTCACCTTACTTTAGCTGAGAGTACTCTTCACACCATCAACGTCAAACCACCTTAATACTATCTCATAATCAGCGCGTCATCTATGCGTTTCAGACAGGATGATTGATCATCATAAAATTATATACATATATATACTGCATGGAGCTTCTGTCTCCTCGGCACACAGTGGAAACAGGGGATTTCTGACAATCTTTAGTTTTTTTTCGAGTGAATTGGAATTTAATATTCTTGTTTTTCAGTGGCCTTGCTTGGGATAAGTTCAAGAAGTCTGGTTCGTTTGCACCGCAAAAGCATCACTTCCATGTTCTCTTTTGCTACATGCATGCACACTGCAAGAAGATGTTCTGCCTGCCCTGAGAGATTATATTCTCCTGCAATGGTCTTAAATTTTGCGTGCTCTCTCTCTGCGTGATCTCGAATTTGCACCGTCAATGACTTCGCCGTCCCACTTGGGGCAGTTGTGCGAGCATTTGGCTTGCGTACAAACGCTTTGAAAAAGCCACAATTCATAAAGATAGATAACTGTAAATCAAACTGCCTCTTCGCAGAACATTTTGCTGCACAGTACCAGCTAATTGAACTGAATCGAAAAGCTCTCAGAATTACGATTATAAAGGTAGAACAGCGAGAACGATACCGATGGAGATGTAATAATTAAGATGGTTGATTAAGGTTTTAATGATTAAAAAAGAACAGAGAGTTGTATTGCATTTGCAGTAAAAATTACAGTTACTTTTTTTAAAAAAAAAGGCGAGCGCAACAAAGCTTGTTGGTGGCCCGCTGATGCCCTCTATATTTATGCAAGCAGTTTGTGTCCGCTCTGCTTTCTCCTTAACCATTCATCCACCACCGCCACCGCCACAGCCTCCGATGAGCACTTCCTTATCTGCAGTCACTATGTCGACGCATGACCCTGAACATACACACTCCGGCGGAGGCCTTGTTAACTCTGCCGGACCTCATCTCACTCATTGCCCGTCGCAGGCTTCTTCGGTGTTTCCTATCACTCTGAAGGTAATTCAGTTTAATTATTGTTACGTAACAGTTTGACGTGAGTAATATAATTGTGATCGATGTTGACAGTTTGAGGAGGTGGTGTACAAGGTGAAGGTAGGCGGAGAGGGAGGATGGTGGCGGGGAGGAGTGGCGGCGAAGGAGAAGACGATACTGGAAGGGATCACCGGCGTGGTGTGCCCTGGGGAGGTGCTGGCCATGCTCGGCCCTTCGGGCAGCGGAAAGACCACCCTGCTCACCGCCCTCGGGGGAAGACTCGGAGGCAGACTCTCCGGCAAGGTCACCTACAACGGCCTCCCCTACTCCGGAGCCGTCAAGCGCCGCACCGGGTTCGTGGCGCAGGACGACGTGTTGTACCCGCACCTGACCGTGACGGAGACGCTCACCTTCACGGCCCTGCTTCGGCTGCCGGGTGCTCTCTCGCGGGCCGAGAAGGCCCGCCAAGCCCAGCAGGTGATCGCCGACATGGGCCTCGGCCGAGTGGCCCACAGCGTGATCGGCGGCGCCCGCGGCGTGCGTGGCGTCTCCGGCGGCGAGCGCAGGCGGGTCAGCATTGGGCTGGAGCTGCTGGTGGACCCCAGCTTGCTGCTGCTCGACGAGCCCACCTCCGGCCTCGACTCCACCGCTGCCACCCGCATCGTGGCCGTCCTCCGCCGCCTCGCCGACGAGAAAGGCCGCACCGTCGTCACCACCATCCACCAGCCCTCCAGCCGCCTGTTCCGCATGTTCGACAAGCTAGTTCTCCTCGCCGAGGGCAGCGCGATCTACTACGGCCGAGCCTCGGCCACCGTCGACTACTTCGCCTCCGTCGGATTCGCCTCCCCGGCCGAGGGCGTGAACCCAGCCGACCTGCTACTGGATCTCGCCAACGGTACGTCCCTTTCCTCTCCTCCAAAGCCCCATTTTCCTAATCTAATCATAATCATTATCACATCGTCCATACCACGTGATTTGAGCCCACACTGACCACGCAAGCGTGCCACATGAAATCCATCACGCAAGAGTGCGTTGTCTTCTTCCTGACGTCAACTACTCTTGTCCTCGCATGATTGTTCCCGGTGCCTTTTGCAACTTTTTTTGGGCTTCACAACCACATGCTTTTTTAATGCTGAATTCCCTCGCTAATTTCAAAAACGAACCTCAACTTTCTCACAATTGACTCGTGGAGTGGGCGTGCCGTTGCAATGGGCAGGGATTGCGCCGGAGTCTAAGTGCGCGAGCGAGACCGGCGACGCGCAGCGGGAGCAGAAAGCAGTGAGGGAAACGCTGGTGAAGGCGTACGAGCGCAACATCGCTACCCGGTTGAAGGCGGAGCTCTACGCCGTGGAATCCAACAACTACGGCTACACGAGAGAGATGGCCAACGCCGCCAGTAAGTTCCCTTTAGCTCTCGATCGATCGATGTCGGGAATTGCGGCGACTTACTTGGTATATATTAACGTATAAACTAAATAGTGAAGCGAGAACAATGGTGTACGAGCTGGTGGGAACAGTTCACGGTGCTATTGATACGGAGCCTCAAGGAGAGAAGGCATGAGGCTTTCAACAAGCTAAGGATCTTCCAGGTCCTCAGCGTCGCTACGCTTGGAGGTTTGCTCTGGTGGCGCACTCCTCCATCTCACATCCAAGACAGGGTAATCGATCAATTCCTTCATTCGCGACTGTTTTCAAGCAAGATTTTGATTGAATAAATGATGTATGTTTGTGTGTGTGATATGTAGACGGCGCTGATCTTCTTCTTCTCGGTGTTTTGGGGCTTCTTCCCTCTCTACAACGCGGTGTTTACGTTCCCGCAGGAGCGGCCGATGCTGCGCAAGGAGCAAGCCGCCGGCATGTACCGCCTCTCCTCCTATTTCTTCGCGCGGACGGCCGGTGACCTCCCGATGGAGCTCGCCCTCCCCACGGCCTTCACCATCATCCTCTATTGGATGGGCGGGTTGTCCCCGAGCCCCGCTGCCTTCCTCCTCTCCCTCCTCGTGCTCCTCCTCAGCGTGCTGGTGGCCCAGAGCCTCGGCCTCGCTTTCGGCGCCCTCCTCATGGAGATCAAGCAGGCCACCACTCTCGCCTCCGTCACCACCCTCGTCTTCCTCATGGCCGGCGGTTACTACGTCCAGCACATTCCCCCCTTCATCGCCTGGCTCAAGTATTTAAGCTACAGCTTCTACTGCTACAAGCTTCTCCTCGGTATCCAGTTCTCCGACGGGGACACGTACGAGTGCGGCCCCGGCGGCGTCACCTGCCCTGTCGCGGAGTTCCCAGGCATCAAGGCAGTCGGCCTTGGGCGCGCCTGGGCCGACGTCGCCGCCATGGCCTCCATGATCGTCGTGTACCGCGTCGTCGCCTACCTCGCCCTGCAACACCCCCAACGCCGGTGAGAGGAAACAGAGGAGAATAATCAAGCAACGACAAATGAATGAAGTCTCTTTTCTCTGTAATTTTCCAACATTGCGGATTGGCATAACAAGGATTAACAACAGATATATGGATTATTACGAGCTCCCGGAAAATACAAATTACAAAATAAAGGGAAGGATTGACCATGCCTTCGAGGAACACCGCAAGTTTAAAATGTCATGTTTTCCCATAGTTAAATATCCAAAAGATCGCAAAATCTATTCAGCAAAAACTTGAGATAGTGATTCTCATCATGTCTGAAAGCGGGGAAATGGCCGGCTGATTATTAGGCATCGAGGTAGTTCAGATTCTCTGTCCCTAAATTTTTTTATCCTTGTATCCTCTTACCGATCGGACGGATCATATTACATCTCAAGGCATCATGACATCCTTAAGATGTGTGCAGTATCCTCGTGATGTGCAAGACATCCCTGAGATGTAATCTGGTCCATCCGATTGACAAGAAGACACGGGGACAGAGAAATTTGAGGACAGAAGATCCGAACTCGCATCAAAGTGGGCTCGATGTTGGTCGTACAAAGACTGTGAGCTAAGGTAAAGTGATATCGAGTAAATCTACGTAGCAAAGATAGAAATCGAGATAAGAAAGCGTTAGTCACTGGGCTTGGGAATGAGTCTCTACATTCCAACGTTCAAGTCAAAATAATAGCCGAGTGAAATAAAGAAGATGACTAATGGTAGAACAACAGTGTTAATGCACGATTGTGTGGATGTGTATGCAATCTTGCACATACCACAGGTCAACAGAGAGGATCTATTTTTATACCGCCCCTCATAATTTTCACAATTAATGAGGCGATAGAGAATATCTTGTGTCAGAGTATGTCGGGTAATAGAGTATGTACGACAACTTTTCTATAGGCGAAGGAAAGCTCCGTTGCTTGTATATGTCAGAGTAATGGTATATTCCCTAACACGTTGTTACGATTCTCTGACAATGTTGTCTCCTAGAGAGAGTTCAATCGCCTCTAGGGCTGACCGGATTTATGTTGAGAACCTTGTATTGTAGAAATGGAAAGCTAGGCCCTATAAGTCCGACCGACTCTGAGGAGGATCGGCTGTAAATTGTGAGCCATGCATTTGGAGAAGGAGCTAGGCCCCATAGATCTAACCGGTGCTAAGTCCGCCAGATTTATATTGAAGATTTGGCATTCGCCTGGACAAGATGTCTGGTCGGACTTTATGTTGGGGGTTTATCTTGCACTCGACCGCTATACTTAAACATAGAGCCCGGTCCATCTAACCGATGTGCCTAGCGTGTCTAATCGACCCTTTGTTCAGATCGGGCAGAGCACTCAGTGGTGACACTGGACTTATTTCGTCATGGCCCCAATGTTAGGACCTTCGGATGCGGCTAGAGAGGGGGGGTGTGAATAGCCGACCTCAAATTCTCGTTTCTTCCTACAATTTGAGTTAGCACAGCGGAAATAAAGAGTAGAAACGAAAATGGAGAAGATCAAACCTCAAACGCGATGATGTAACGAGGTTCGGAGATGATACTCCTACTCCTCGGCGTGTCCGTAAGGTGGACGAAGCCTATCAATCCGTCGGTGGATGAGACCCCGGAAAACCGGCTAATAAGAACTCCTTCTGGGTGGAGAAACCTCACCACAATTCCTTTTGCAACAGCAATAATGGAGTACAAAGAATAGAGCAAGAAACAATGGACAATATGAATGTAAAAACACCCTACCAAGTTTGCTTGTCTTCTCGTTGTCTACTGGAGTCCGTTGATGAAGTAGCAACTTCACGGATCCAACAACAGCAGCTAGAAAACCAGCCGATGGAAGCTCACACGAAGCTTCAGCAGTGGAGAGCTCAACAAAGCTTAGATCGCAGGAGCAAGAACCGTAGTCAGCAAGCGTTATTTTTTTTTCTTCTTCTACTGTAGCGGCCTTATATCCTGCACCTGCGAAGAAGACAAAGAAGAATCCAGAAATCTAACCGTTGAGTCACAACGGCTAAGCCTGGACCGATCAGGCTCCATCCTGATCGGTAGGCTGGACATGCTTTGTTGTCAGTGACCTAAACTTTCGAGAGTCCACCGACTGTATGGGTCTCGCTAAGTTCGATCGGTCGTGGACCGATCGGGAGGATGCCTGATCGGTCCATGGGGTCATCCCCTTTCGTGCTCACTCGACACATTCCTGAACGAGTGGAGGATAATTGAGCTCGATTGACCTTGAGGTCCGACCGATCTGACCCGGATAGTATCACTGGATCGGTTTGCTGACCGATCCAATGCCCATGTGGATTTAGAGCTTCCCATCCCTAAATCCTAAGGCCTTCCTGGTCTTGAGAACGAGCTACCGAGCCCTCTCTGACCTAGTCTGGAGAGCGAGCTACCGAGCCCTCTCCGACTTCCATGTCCAGTCCAGAGAACGAGCTACCGAGCCCTCTCTGACTTAATCCGGAGAATGAGCTACCGAGCCCTCTCCGACTTCATCCGGTCCAGAGAACGAGCTCCCGAGCCCTCTCCGACCTAGTCCGGAGAACGAGCTACCGAGCCCTCTCCGACTTCCTCCGGTCCAGAGAACGAGCTCCCGAGCCCTCTCTGACCTAGTCCGGAGAACGAGCTACCGAGCCCTCTGTTGGTGCAACCTTAGGTCAAGGTTGACCTGGTTGACCAGACTCGAGTTGACTTGACTTGAGTTGTGTTTTGATGTTTGACGAGTTATGTTTGACAATGTTTGTACCTTGATGTTTTACAAGGATACAAGCTTGGGAGATCGTGGGTGCAACCCGTGGTCAAGGTTGACCTGGTTGACCCGAGGTGAGTTGACCTGACTCGGAAAAGTCCAAGCAGGGAGCTTGGCACTAGAAAAGTCCAAGCAGGGAGTTTGGCATGGTGAAAAGTCCAAGCAGGGAGCTTGGCACGGGAAAAGTCAAAGTATGGAGACTTATCACGGAGAAGTCCAAGTATGGAAGCTTGGCACATGGGAAGTCGGAGAGGGCTCGGTAGCTCGTTCTCCGGACTGTGGTCAGAGAGGGCTCGGGAGCTCGTTCTCTGGACCGGATGGGAGTCGGAGAGGGCTCGGTAGCTCGTTCTCCGAACTGTGGTCAGAGAGGGCTCGGTAGCTCGTTCTTTGGACCAGATGTGGAAAGTCCTGGTGAGTGAAGCCAGGCAGACGGATAAGTCCTGGTGAGTGAAGCCAGGCAGTTGGAAAGTCCTGGTGAGTGAAGCCGGGCAGATTGGAAATCCTGGTGAGTGAAGCCAGGTGAAAACCCTAGTGAGTGAAGCTAGGAGAAAGTCCTGGTGAGTGAAGCCGGGCATGGGAAAATCCAGATGGATCAAGGGTGATCGGACATCTGGTGTTGAGAAGGTCAAGTAGGTCAAGGGAGTCACCGGATACTTGACACGAAGAGAAAAGTCCAAGTGGGTCAAAGGGATTGACCGGACACTTGGTGGGGAGTCTTACCAGGTCAAGGGAGTGACCGGATGCTAAGCATGATGTACCAACAGGTCAAGGTTGACCGGATGTTGGTTTGGAAGGTTTGGGACTTGGTTTGGGCAAAAACCAAGCTCTGGATCGATCTGGGGACCGGTCCAGTGATACGGCTGATCGGTCTGGTGACCGATCAGTAATCAAACATAATGCTTCTGTGGATTATCTGATCGGTCTGAAGACCTATCAGGAAACAAACAGAAGAGAAGAAGGAGAAAGGCTGATCGGTCCAGGCTTATCCTGATCGGTCCCCAAGACCGATCAGGGACAGTGTGGACCTATCAGGTTGGAGCCTGATCGGTCCAGGACTAGCCGTTGTGAGTGACAACGGCTAGATCTTCTGTCTTCTGTTCTTCGCAGGTTATAAAAGGAGTTCAAGGGCTTGTGTCTACGGCTCTCTCTCTTCTTCTTCCTCCTCGAGCTGCTGTTCTTCTGAAAGCTGTGCTTGAGCTTTGCTGAGCTCCGAAGCTTCGGGGGAGCTTCTTTGACTGAGTTGCTTGTTGGCATTCGTCCGTGAAGTTGGTGCTTCATCCGGGACTTCAGTCGACGAGAAGGCAAGCGAGTATTTGTACATTCATTGTGTATTTTGTTCTTGCTCTTCTTTGTATCTCCTGTATTGCTTTTGCAAAATATTGTGGCGAGGTTTCTCCACCCAGAAGGAGTGTTACATTAGCCGGTTCTCCGAGGACTCATCCACCGACGGATTGATAGGGCTCGTCCACCTTACGGACACACCGAGGAGTAAGAGTTCCATCTCCGAACCTCGTTACATCCATCGAGTTTGAGGTTTGTCTTTTTCCTTTTCGTTTCTACGGTTTCATTTCCACTGCGCTAACCCTAATCGTAGGAAGAAAACGAAGAATTAGGGGCCGCTATTCACACCCCCCCCTCTCTAGCCGCGATCATCGATCCTAACACCCTCTCCGACTTCGTCCGGTCCAGAGAACGAGCTACCGAGTCCTCTCTGACTTCATCCAGAGAACGAGCTACCGAGCCCTCTCTGACTTCCACGTTCGGTCCAGAGAATGAGCTCCCGACCCCTCTCTGACCTAGTCCGGAGAACGAGCTGCCGAGCCCTCTCCGACTTCATCCAGTCCAGAGAACGAGCTACCGAGCCCTCTCTGACTTCCACGTTCGGTCCAGAGAACGAGCTCCCGAGCCCTCTCTGACCTAGTCCGGAGAACGAGCTGCCGAGCCCTCTCCGACTTCCCATGTCAAGCTCCCTGCTTGGACTTTTCCGTGCCAAGTCTCCATACTTGGACTTTTCCCGTGCCAAGCTCCCTGCTTGGACATCTCCCGTGCCAAGTCTCCATACTTGGACTTTACCCGAATCAGGTCAACTCAAGTTGGGTCAACCAGGTCAACCTTGACCAAAGGTTGCACCCACAATCTCCCAAGTTTGTATTCTTGTCAAACATCAAGATACAACTTTTCTATTCTCGTCAAACATCAAAATACACCTCGAGTCAGGTCAACTCGAGTCGGGTCAACCAGGTCAATCTTGACCTAAGGTTGCACCAACACCCAATACAATCCGAAAGTTGACCCCTTCTTAACTTTGACTACCACATCAATTTCTTGACATCGAACCCCACTTCCGGGGGTATCACCTTACTCGCCGTATCACTTATCTCCCTTTCAAGTCTAGTCGAAGGAGGCTACAAGCTCGATTGACTAGACACTTGTGTTCTTTAGTGTCATTGGCTTGGATGCTCGATCCTAGTTCTACCGTTCGAGTTTTATGCTAGGAGTATTGACCATTCAAATAGTTCACAATTGTGGTAAGAGTTGAGAACAGGTGCAAAAGCATGTTCGCTTATAATTCGGTCAGACGATATGAGAGTCTGGGACATTATTACAAGAGTATGGTAGCTTATAACCCGACCGAACGACTTGAGAGTTTGGGACATAGGCATGAGAGCATGCTCGTGTATAACTTGGCCGAATGGCTCAAGAGTCTGGGACATAAACGCGAGAGCATGTTCCCTTATAACTTGGTCAGATGACACAAGATTCTGGGACAGACACGGTGAATGACCTAAATACCTTGGAGAGTTGGAGAACTGGACATATGGTGTATGACCCAAATTCCCGTCTAGTCTAAACTTTCTGTTTAACAAATAAATATTTTTAAAATTTGAAATCTAAAATTTAAGTTCATGCTTATCTTGAGATGATTTGAGCCGATAATCTTACCCAACAGGGATGAGCGAACCAATTGGTATGGCATGTTGGATCGCGACGGTCGGCTAGAAGGGGGTTGAATAGCCTGCAAACAAAAAAAACCTTTCTCGGACTTTCAACATAACACTTGCATAAAATAGAAAAGCAATAAATTAAAATAGAAAAGAGGAGGCACCAGATGTTTGCCTGGTTACAGGCACCAGATGTTTGCCTGGTTACAACCGGGGAGGTTGTTAATCCAAGGAGTGGAACGTACTAGAATATTTCCTTTAGGCGGAGAAACCTCTTACAACAATGAAAGCACAAAAATAAAGAAGCTAAATTCTAAAGGAAGCACACAAGTCTTGGAATTACAATTCTTGAGTTAATATGAACCTTTTGGATAAAGACTGTATTTATAGCCTTGGTCGGGGCGCCTGGAAGGGTTCCGGGCGCCCTGGGGGGATGAAACTTTATCCCCCTTGCAATGGATTGTGTTTGACGTGATCTTGGTCAAAATCCAACTCCGGGCGCTCGGAATGGTTCTGGACGCCCCGGCTGTTTCGGGCACCTCGGACTGGTTGTGAAGGCGTCGAAATTCCATTCTGTTTCAATTTCTCCTGTACAAAAAATGTACAAGTGTAAAACTTTTTCTAGCAACCTACATGTTTGATAAGACATGTGTTTGATCAATCAAGCAAGTTCTTGACGGATCAAAACACACCTTGATCGAAATACAAGATCGCTGGCCTCATGTGTTGGTATTCAAGATCGATACAAAGAAAACTAAACTAATTGCACAATGGAATCAAAGAACTAGTTGCACCTTTCTTTTATAGCCAAAGACCTCTTGATCTTCTGTTATATTCCTCTCCTCTTCTTGGACGTCGTGTGAGCGACGATCTACCAAGATAACAAACACCCTTTCCTTCTTTGTTTCCAAACCGCCGTCCACAAAGGATGCTAATCAAGGGGCGCCGACCCTAGCAAGGAAAAGGCGTCGACCCTAGTAAAGGAGGAGGCGCCGACCCTAGCAAGGAGAAGAGGCGCCGACCCTAGCAAGGAGAATAGGCGTCGACCCTAAAAGGAGGAGATTAACTAAAAACAAACATGGATGGGTGGATACGATGCTTTATATAGAGGCTACAATAGGGACCTAGAGGAGGAATTGATTTAGGCCTTCTGATGGGCTTGAACTTTCTGTGTTCAGCCCGAATACTCAACTTAAGTCCATTAATACTAACTCATACCACTAAAGGGTTATTATTGTACTACTGCACCAATCCCATATTACAATATGGGCTCCTTCTTATCATGAGTGTGTTAATTTCCTTGCGTTTAAGATATCGTATGTCCGTTAATAAATGAGTTACTGACAACTCAATTAATTAACATCTGATTCCAAGAGTAGTACCACTCAACTTTATTATCATGTTGGATTAAGTCCACCTGTAGGGTTTACATGATAATCCTTATGAGCTCCTCAAGGGGACATCATCAGCCTAAATAATTAAGGCACAGATTCCTTTTATAATCAACAACACACCATATAAATAGTACTATTTCCCAACTCATCAGACTTATTGATTTAACGAATAAATTTCACCCATTGATAAGTTAAAGAAATAAATACTAAGTATACGTGCTTGTTATTATATAGGGATTAAAAGGACGCACATATATAATAACAGAGGTTTTGTTCTTTTATGTAGTAAGTACAAATCAAACAACCTCAAATGGTCCTGCTCAATACATACATAATGTACTAGTGTAATTTTATAGTCAAGACAGACTAATACCAAATTATACTACAACCGTTCCAATGGTTTATCCCAATCCATCTTGGTTGTGAGCTACTATTTATAATTTATAAGGAACCGATAACATGATCTTCTATGTGGCACCACACACCATGTTATCTACAATATAAATTAAATGGACAACTACATTGACATATATATAAATATAAAATGCAAACATTTAACCAAAGTGATTCTCATTTCAAAATATTTTAAAACAGATGTTCATATAAAAGTTAGGCTTATAATATACATCCCAACAGGTTGGTTGCTCGAGGGCCATAAAAGGCAAGGTATGGACACTACTCTTTTGCTCCCACCAATCGGCGATGACACACAATACGAGGGACTACTACGATTTGAGGCTTGTAGCTAGCAGACTAGCCCCACATGGATACCGTTGTCGATCACCTTCTCCTGATCGATAATGCAGATGCTGATTTGTTGGGCGAAGGAAGGAGGACAGCTGAGCCACATCATCGTCGACTCCTGTGAAGGAATAACACAAGCCCCGCCATAGCATCAGCCGAGTAGATCAGATCATCGGAACAGGAGGAGGAGAACTAGATCAACGTTGCTTGGTGAGAAATAGGGATGATTGCTAGTGGGCCTACTGACGGTGATTCTAACCAAGCAAGGAAGTCGCATGTTCGGCAACTCGAGATCCATGCTATTGACTGTAGCAAGGAGAAGGTCGAAAGACCCGAGATCAGCTTTGGCCTGAAAGATTTGGAAGGAGTGGGCATTCCTCATAACAATGCACTGATCATCCGAGCGGTAATCGCAATTATACAATTCATCGAACTTTTATTGATACAAGGAGTTCGGTGAACATCATCTTCAAAAAGGCGTTTGATCAGTTGCAAATTGACTGGAGTGAATTGCTGCCGATGAAGACCCCGCTCTATAGCTTCACATGCAACGAAGTATTGCCAATCAGCCGGACCAAGCTGTCCATCTCACTCGGAGAGGAGCCCCTGAAGAGGACAAGAACCATGAACTTCATCGTGGTGGATGGACCTTCGGCCTACATCGTCATCTTAGACTGATAGACTCTCAATAAATTCCAAGAAGTTGTGTTTACCTATTGCCAAAAGGTCAAATTTCTGGTGGACGACGGGGTGGGAGAAGTCAAAGGCGATCAATTGGCCACTCGGCGATGCTACGTCAAGATGGTCAGAGCTGAAGTAAAGGCCGCTCGGAAAAATCCATGCTTGGAGATGAATGCTATCACGGAGGAACCTCCTATATACGCTGGTGTATGAAGAAAAGAAGGAGGTCCAGATCCACCCGAGCCGATTGGAAGCAACCGCCTTCATTGCCACCGATCTAGAGAGCGAGAAGAAGATAGAGCTAGTCACCTACCTCAGACGACTATGACTAGTTTCTGGTCCTGGGAGGACATAAACTAGCTACTGCTCTTTATTAATTGTTATTTTCCTAATAATTGTTTTGCAGGTTATTTGGACTAAGGTTGTTCTGTAGAAAAAGGAGCAAATTTACCTTCAGATGAACAGTGTCCGAAGGTGCCTTCAAGCAGTGAAGGCGCCTTCGTATTGTTCATAGAAGGTGTCTTCCATGGCAATAGAAGGCGCTTTCTGTAGGATGAAATTTTGACTTCGCCGCTGATAAGGGTCGGGCTGTTCGAGATCGAATTTTTCAGGTTGAAGGCATCTTCAACAGCTATGCAAGACACCTTCCATGCCTTATATAAGGCAGTCTCGAGAAGGCTTCAATACAACACTCATATACGAGCTATTGCACATCCGTTTGAGCTTTCGACTGCTCTAGGCTCCTGCTATGACTCTACTACGAAGCTACTATGCCCGACGATTGTTCTGAGAACTTTCGATGATGATCGATAGACTGACACCAACACACGAACACCCTTACGTGTTGGTAACAAGTTCTATTTGTGTACTTAATTATTGCAAAATGACAAGTGTAGTGTGTTGCACTTGTTCCAATCTTCTTGTACTCATTTCCTCTTTCGAAGGTACTAGAAGAGGTTTTTTAATGGATTACCCATCGATAGGTCTGCAGGACCTGAGTCTTGGAGTATGAGTTGCCGAAGGCTCAGAACCAAGTAAATTGACTGTGTTTTCTTATGTTCTTTGTTCTCACTTTCTTATTTCTTTCTCCGTTGCGTACTTTGATTTTAGATTTTAAAAAGGAAAGACGAGTTTTTGAAAACCACATGATTCACCCCCCCCCCCTCTCTCATGTACGTATTGATCCAACATTTCAAACTCTTGTGCCGATTTTCCAAGTTTTCCTCGGCGGTCGAGTGGTGACCTTAAACTCTTGTCTTCCTCAATGGTTGAGTGACGACCTTAAACCCAGGTATTCCTCAACGGTCGATCGACGACCTTAAACTCTTATCTTCCTTAATGGTCGAGCAGTGACCTTAAACCCCAATCTTCGTCAACGGTCGAGCAACGACCTTAAACTCTTGTCTCTCTCAACCGTCGAGTAGCGACCCTAAACCCCAATATTCCTCTGCGGTTGGGCAGTGACCTTAAACCCAATCTTCCTCGACGATCGAGTGGTGACCTTAAACTCTTGTCTTCCTCAGCGATCGAGTGGAGAATTTAAACTCTTGTCTCCCTCAACGGTCGAGCGATGACCTTAAACCCAGTCTCCCTCAAAAGTCGAGCGACGACCCTAAACATGGTACTTTATGAAAAATAGTATATAGATGAAAACAGCCGAGCAAGAAATGTGTCGCTCAAAAGTTTTCATAATAGGGTGGCCGATCAACAAGCCTGAATTGATCGATCAAATGTAAAAATGGGTAGCCCGTCACCGATCGGAAAAGATACACTTGTGAGTAATATGAGAGAAAATGCCGAGTGGAGACACTAGGCAACAAACAAACAAACTCGCCGAATGGGCGATTATTCATTAACACTTCAAAAAAATTATTACAAGAGCATGGAGGGTGATACAAAAGCAAGCAACATGCACAAGTCACTCGAGGTAATCCAAAGCATTGTCGGGCAACGACTCAGTCAGCTTGTCTCGATTGATGACCTTGTTCGTCAAAGTGGTTGGAATGTAGCCACCGTCCTTTAGTTGATCAAGTGTCCTGTCAATGGCGACGTTGAAAAGATGGAGTGCCCGATCGGTGACCTTGTCATTAAAGACGTCCGAGCGGAGGTAGACTTGCTTCATAAGCTTGAATCTGCTAGACTCAACCCCCTGATACGTCTCAAAGGCCGCTCGAGAGGCCTCCGACTCTGCCTTCAACTTGGCCAGCTTTGCATCTTTGGAGTCAAGCTGGGTCTTCACGTCGGAGCGCTTGGCTTACTGTTCATCCCGCTCAGCGTTAAGAGCCACCTTCGTATCCTTCAATTTCTGCGCCAACACCCTAAACTCCTTGTTTTTAATCTCCAAGTCTTCGATCACCCGAAGCTTCCTAGTGTTGGTCGAGTGGATCTTGGATTCGAAGGTGTTGGCCTGCTTATTAACCCGAGTCAATTGTGTAGCCTTCTTGACACTCTTGCCCTTCTCCATCTTCAGTTGATCGGAGTTTTTATTCAGATCGACCCTCAATTGGGCCATCTCAGTGCCCATCAACTCCATCCACTCCCGTGAAGCTGCTTCCTGGCCACTCGGGGCGCACAACTGCTTAACTTATTGTTCCAAATATATGAGTCTTTGACACATGGGCAGACTGTCTACTCAATACTGCACGGAACCAGGAAATTATTAGGGTAGGGTGGAAATAGATGGGAATATACAAAATACTTACCCCAGTGGACATTTTGGTATAGTTGTAGGCGAGCGCTCCTGGAGGCATGACCGCCCATATCAGTGCAAGAGGCCCCTGGATAGTTATTTGGTGCTCGAGGGCTTGGGATTTGACATCGTCGGAGCTGCGCCACTTGTCCATAGGCAGATGGATGACTGCCATTATGTGGCGCTGACTACCCGAGCCAAATGGGGCGGAGGTCGCTTGATCGGCCGACCGAGATGCATCTGCCGGCCGGATGCATGATTTTTGGGTCACTAGCAAGGGAGGTAGTATGAAAGCAACCAGTGGTGCACATATTCTTCCTTGGGGAAGTCTGGATAGAGATGGCATCCGATCGGATGAAATCAAAGTATGGAGGATGGTCGCCACTTGTTTGAGAGGAGCGGGTGTAGAGGTATCGCCCCGCTCAAATAGAGGGTGTGAGCTGGCTCAGGGTGGGGTTTACATAGTGGAGGTAGCAGATCGGGATGCAGCTTCCTCACGACACCTCTTCAGGCTTATTAGCGGTTCCCTAGAAGATGCCGACTCAGAGGCTGCATCGACAGGAAGTGTCAAAGGATGCCCTAGTGGGAGATCCATTGTACCCGTTGCCTCACTGCCAGTCGTCTGGCTACCTCCTCCTTCGCTCACCTTTAATGGCGCTCCCTCGCTTCAATCGAGCGGGTCCTCTTGGGAGTCGACTGGCTGTAAGCCTCGGCTCTCTAGCTCGCCCGCGGCCGCAGCATTAATCTCTGCGTCGTCTAGTTTGCTCTTGCCAGCCAGACACACCCTTAGCATGATGTGAGCTGTAAAAAAGGAGAAAAAAATCAGTAGATTCAACTAAGAAGAAGAAGAGGAGCATACCTAGGATGGACGGGAGCTTCGTGCTGATCGGGCTCAATCCGAACACGTAGAGGACTCTCTCATGCAGCAACTTGTGGATGTGGTACTTCTGACCGGCCAGGTGTGAAGCTACATGGAGGTAGTCCGATCAACTCTTGTACTTTTGAGCGCCAGGGGATTCGCCACTTCAAGCTGCCAACCGGTCAGGAATTCTGGCCGCTCAGGAAAGTGAATGAAAAAATAGTAGTCCTTCCAATACTTATTGGAGGACGACATCTTATTGAAGAAGACCAAGCCCACTCGGGCTTAGAATAGGAAGGTCCCTGGCTCGGACAATTTAGGATAATAGTAGTGGAAGAGCCAAGGGGTCAAGGAATGTCTGCAGACGAAAAAGGACAACGACCCTGCACAGTAGCCTAAAGGAGTTCCGGACTAACTGGCGGAGAGAAATATAAAAATATTTACAGACCATGGAAAAGAAGGGGTGGGCAGGAAACCGCAGACCAGCGATGAATTAATCCCTAAAGAAGTATACAAAATCGGGAGGCGGTTCATTGGGATGATCAAAAGCAGATGGGAGAGCGATTTGATAGTCAGAGGGAATTTTGTAAGCAACTTTCAAGCTCTTAGCATTGCCTCTGTCGAACCTGGACTTGATGGACGTGTACCAGAGCCAGGGGATGGAGACGAGAGGTTTTGAGGAGTTGGCCATCGAAAATAAAGAAGTCAACGAAGAACAACGAAAAGATTCAGAGGGCTTATGGGAATGACTGCCTGAGAATGAAAGGAAGTGAAGTGTCACTGGGAAATAAGGCCAAACGGTGTGGACATCCGCGCCGATCAGTACCTTGTGCATATGGGTCGATCGTGTCTTAGAGTCGACATAGATACATCTGGTCCAGTCAGCCGGGCTCGTAGCCTCCTTCGACTAGACTTGAAGGGGAGGCTTGTGATGCAGCAATAGGAGAGACCCACCTGGCACGAGGTCAACCGCTAGGGGGAGTTCAAAGTTAAGATGGTCAATGACCAAGTGTCAAAGGGTCGAACGGAAGGTAAATGTAACAGCTGGTCGGGACAGGTAGGGCTCGATCGACGGGAGACATGTTCGAGCGGGCAATCCTTCCGACCCGGGAGAATATTGTTGGACCCCATGGTAGTTTTGATGTGATCAACCAAGTTGGTTAGGTCCTGCGTTATATTTGATCCCTGTGTCTGAGTGTGCAGGAGCTTAGGAGCACAGGAAGTCGAGCGGAAGACACAGCTAACGAGAAGGACGGCACGGGAAGGGAGCCGACGGGCTCGGTGCGTCCGAAGGACGAGAGAGCTGCGGAAGAGTACTCCGGTGGGCGTGAAGAGCGTGCGCGGCGTTCGAGGGACGTTAAGCCGGGACGGAAGGCTGCTCGAGGAAGGCCGGAAATTGGGTTCGGGTGAGCCCTATTTCTGTTGGCCACAATCACCCAAAAGATCGGAGCATCGGAAGTCGCAGCAAGCTGGAAACGAAGTCAAAAGAGCTGAGCTGCCAGCTTGGATGTAACGACCACCCTTCTTACTACTACTACTCTCTAAGGATGACCGTTACTTATCTACTAACTCTACTTAACCGGTATAATTAAAATCCTCGAAGAAACCCTACCGAAAAATTCCGACAGAATCTCCCCTGAACCGGTGACCATAATCATTAATACATGACATAATATACACAGCCACAGGCGGCTGGAACACATATCAAACACACAAAAGGAATAACATCACCACGCAGTTTAATGCAATCAAATCATGCAAGTAATGAATAGCGGAAACAAAATAAAAACATACAATTAACTAACAGCGGAAGACTAAATGACTCATCTAATACATTCTTAATAAATGGCAATCTTAATAAATTCTTAAACTAAGTCCCAAGGCTTCCATAGTCCTGGCATCACACACCATCCGCGCCACCTTGTCGCCTTCCTTGCTAAATCTTTTCTTTTCCTTTATCTGCAGTAAGAGAAAGTGTAGTCTATAAGCAAAATTTGCTTAGTAAGCGCTATCTAACTCACAAAATCACGAAGGTGCATGTATACGAAAAGAACTAAAAACTATATGCTCTAAAAAGAAATAAAGCATAAACATAACTGCTCATGTCAAACTAATAGCAAAGAAAAGCTAAGAAATCTACTCATGTAATTCTACTTGCTAATCATGCTACTCATCTAATAGGTAAACATGAAACTACTCATCTACTAGATAAACATGGTAGAATAAAGAACTAAACTTACTGAATTCTAAACACTTTCTGAATCTTCTTCCACTTGTTTAAAGACTTATTCTTTAATACTTTATACTTATGTAAAACTTGCTTTACTTGTTCAAAAACTTATACTTATAATACTTCAAAATAGTAATCAACTTCTTCTTGGGCCCAGGCATAGTACCATCTTATGCGCGTTCCCTGATAGGTTGGGGTAGCGAGCCACCAATCCTAAAAGAGCAGACCTCGGTCTACCAGGGCCAAGACCTCGGAATTAGACACCTGGATTTGTTTAACGACAACCTCGGAAGTCGGGTACTAGCCTCTTCTTAAAAGTAAAATACTTATAATCTTAATTACTTCTTCTTTAAATGTCTCGGCATTTTAATAGGCACCTTGTGTGCCAAAAATCCCTAAAGTCTTGACTTTGGGATCTACTTAAGGCCTCGGCCTTTTCTTTCTTTTCTTTATCTTTCTTATACTTTTCTTTATCTTTCTTATACTTTTCTTAAACTCTTAAAAGAATATAAGCATGCTACAACAGGATTAAATCAAAGGAAAGAAAATCTGACTTCTATAAGCAGGCTATATCAGAGACAAATCAAAAGAAAGCATATCTAACTTCTTCAAACATGCCACAACAGGTTTAATACAAAGGAAAACAATTCTGAAATCCTGAAATAAGGAGCCTATATATAACTGCTCAGGTTAATCTAATAGCATAGGAAAACTAGAAAGTATACCCATGCATATCTCGTGGCAAAGGAAACTGATCATGCTCAACACATAGCAAACAAAACTAGGAATTAAATCAATACTGCTCATGCTATAATCAATAACAAATGAAAACTAAAGAAACTGCTCATGTATATCTAGTAGTAAAGAAAACTACACATGCTTAACTAACAACAAATAGGAAGGTCTAAACAACATACTAGAATAAATCAAAAATCTGCAAAGCAAGCTCTGAAGCTAGTATAGGATTAATAGGCTGTTCTTGTTCATCATGTAGCACAAGAGGAATGGGTTGTTCTAACTAATTAAGGAAGTATAAGAGACTAAATCTGAAACTGAAATCTCATACTTATATAGAGCAATAGAATCCTCAAGCATGTTTCAGCAGTAATGTAATGAAAAGGGTAAAATCTTGAAACTACTCTTATCTCTAACAACTAATTCCAAACCTATATAGAACTTGTTCAAATCCAGTGCATCTCAAAACGAAACAGAAACTTGCCATCTGTCCAAAAGGAAATCATCAACATCTAAAGCCAACACTTAAAACAGAACCAATTTGAATTCATGTTCTCTTTTAAAATCTACGGCAGCAACCATAAATTCCCAATCTTCGCAGAAAATTCAGAAACAAGAAGGAATACGAATCTGGAACTATCCTACTGCAGGTGAGTAGCAACTTACCTTGGGTTTCTTGGACTTACAACCGAGAAGAAGAACTTCTAATGCTTCTAGGGCTTGCGGCGAGCTTGAAATCTCGGTCTTCTTCGCGCCTTCGAGTTCTCCTTTACGAGAGGAGCTTGGATCGGTGAAGAACTCACGGAAGAAGACGCTCGCCGGCCGCCGGAGACGAAGCCCTAGCCTCGGCTTCGTCTTCGCCCGAGAACAGGAAATCGCGGACGCCGTCGCCGAGTGCAAGAGGAGAAATTTTGAGGGAAAATAAAATAATTAATCCCTCTCCTAACTTATCCTTTTATAACCTAGGGTATTCTGTTATGGATTAAGATTATTTCGCTCCTTAATTTTTCACGAAATACTCGCAGAAGAGTTGGTTGGCTACGATTTTGACCAAGTCAAGGGTTGCGGTTTCGAATCCTCAGCCGCGCACTTTTCGTTTCGATTTATTTTCAATGTTCCTAACTATACCTTATATAAATTTGTTCTCACATCTAGTTAACAAATCGAGCATAGCACGGTTGGTCGGGCCGAGGAGCTCGGTTCGAAACCCAGTTTCTTCAACTTATTTTCCTTGCTATTATTCTCCATTACCATTTTCTACATCATATACATCTTATCTCATATATTATAAACAAAACAGCCATAGCCCAGATGGTTGGCTGAGTCCGTTTAAAATCTGGTTCGGGTCCGAGCTCTTGGGTTCAAAACCCAGCTTTAACACTTTTATATATATATATTTTTAAACTTCTTTCTCTTGGTAAAAATACCAAACAAACTCCAAAAATTACGTAAAAATACTCTAAAAATTCCTAAAAATCTCTATAATTTTTCTATAGCATTTCTAGATTTTAATAAGGTCTTTTGGGACTCCAAATCATGAAATTTGGGGTGTTACATTGGAGGCGCCTCCAGTCAGGCTGGAGGCGCCTTCAGCCTGATTGAAGGCGCCTTTAACAGGTCAAAATGACCGTTTGCGTTCGGATAGAGTTCTATCCGCTGACCGAGCTGTGGAGGCGCCTTGAACCTTGTTGGAGGCACCTTGGAACCTCGGGATAGAATTTCCAGAGGCTATTTAAAGGCCCCTGGAGCTAGAAATTATAGAACAACTCAAGCATTCAATCTGTAAGCAATTCCTAGCAGTAGTTCTGAGCAATTAGAGTGTAAAAGGCTTCTCCGCCTTCAGAGAAGGAGAATTTTCTTAGTGCGCTTTTCACTGCCCTGGATTAACAACCTCCTTGGTTGTAACCAGGTTAAATTCCTATTTCTGCTTTTAGTTTCTGTCTTTATTATTTAACTACTGCGTTTATTCTGAGTTGAAATCCGAGGAGGGTATAGTTTGTTTTTGTTTTCAGCAATTCACCCCCCTCTTGCCGGTCTCCGCTGCACCAACAAGTGGTATCAGAGCCTGATCACCTCATAAGGACTAACCGCCAACTGAAGTACTTCGATCAAGACGATGGCCGGAGCAAATATCCATCCCCCGAAGTTTGACGGAGACTTCGCCACATGGAAGCGTAAAATGGAGGTATTTTTTAAAACGGATTTTGATATTCTTATTACAATGAAATATAGTTTTGCAGCACCGAAAGACAAAGAAGAAAACACATGGAGTAAGAAGGAGCAAGCCGATTTCGTCGCCAACGGAAAGGCAGAGTTCCACCTGCTCAATGTGCTGTCGCCGCAGGAGGTAAATCGGATCAGAAGCTACGACTCAGCGAAAGATCTCTGGGAGAATTTCCTGGAGCTTCACGAAGGTACTTCCGAAGCGAAGCTAGCAAAGCGCAACATCCTCCGAAACCAGTTAACGAACCTCCGGATGAACCAAGGCGAGAAGGTAACGCAACTCCAAGCGAGAATCAAGGAGCTGATAACGCAACTAACGAACCTTGGAGAAGAGGTAACCAACCGGGATTCTATCCGATACGCGCTCAATGCCTTCCCGAGAACTCCAGAGTGGGCCTCCTTAGTAGATGCGTATTACATCTCTAAGGACCTCGAGGTAAGTACGTTAGAATAATTATTTTCTACTTTCGAACTTCACGAGTCTCGAGTTTCAGAACCCAACAGAGCAGAGAAGACAAGTCAGAATATTGCCTTAAAGGCAAAGATGAACAGTTCTGACTCCGAAGCCTCAGTCGACGAATCCGAAGCGACACTACTGGTAAGACGCTTCAATAAGTTTTTCAGTACTAATAAATTTAAACCGCAGAGACATCATCGAAAGAAGAGGACGGTTCGCTGTTATAACTGCAACGAAGAGGGGCACATCAAAGATGACTGCCCAAAGCTAAAGAGAAAGGAGAAAGAAAGGGAAAAGTCAAAATACAAGAAGCCAGAACCCTTCAAACACAAGAACCTAAAGGCAACGTGGGATGATTCGTCATCCTCCGAATCGGAAGTCGAAGAATTCTCGGGACTAGCACTGATGGCCAACCATCAGCAAGAAGAAACGTCCAACTCACAGATGAGCATCGACGAAGGGGGAGGAACGTCTGAAGAAAGCAGCAGTGAAGGGGGAGCGTCACCAGACCAGGTAAGTAAGGTACGCAATCTAACCCCAACTCAATCTTTCAAATTTATCAAATCTCTTTCTAAAGAGTTAGATCAATTAGAAAAAGAGAATGCTGAACTAAAGTTGAACCTAGCAAGAGCATGCCCGTTAGAAATGTATGATCATCTAAAATCAGAAAATGAAAATTTGAAATTAGAAATTGAAAAACTGAAATATGCTGCATGCTTAAATCAATTTCCAAATTCAAAATTAAGAATTTATGGTAAATTAAATTGGTATATAAGGAAGCATCAAGGTCAACTTAGAAAAATATCAAGAAACTATGTACCCCCTAGATTTTTGAATAATCCTGTAGGAAGGAACCTCTATTGGGTTCCAAAATCTGTGCTTAATTAATTTTTCAAAAATTAAAAAGCTTATAGTGAGAAAATTAAACATTGAAATTCTTTATGGAAGCTTTGTCTAAGGAAGTGGTTGTTGCTCCAATAACCAAGAAGGCCTAGTGCCTCGCCACGACCTGGAAGCTAAAATATTGAAAGTAAAATGTTTAATTAACTTTCTGAAAAAGCATTAAACAAGTATTAAATAATACTTTAAAAGTTTTTTTAAAATTCTAAAAAGTCAGATTGTGAAAATTAAAAAATTTTAATTTGACTTAGAAATTTTTTTTATTGACTTAGAAATTTTTTTCTGAAAATTCAAAATTTTGACTTAGAAAATTTTTTTTAACTTAGCAATATTTTTCAAAAAATTCATTTTTAACTTAGAAATTTTTTTTGACTTAGAAATTTTTTTTCTGAAAATTCAAAAATTTGACTTAGAAATTTTTTTACCTTAGCAATTTTTTTTTCAAAAATTCATTATTAACTTAGAAAATTTTCAAAAAACTTCAATCTTACTTGAATATTCTTAAAACCCCATTTTTGCTGTGATCAAAGGGGGAGACAGAGGTACAAGTTTGGGGGAGTTAGAAATAATTTAAAATTTCTGTTATAATTTTTAAGTTTAGGGGGAGTTAGAAATAATTTAAACTTTCTGTTATTATTTTTATAAAAAGTGTTGCAATTTTACTAATTGTAAAAATTATGTTTAACTTGTCAGTTTAGTAATTTACCTTTAAAATTACTATTTATGTCTATGTTGTCCCTAACTTGAACTTGGGTTGATGCACATCAAAAAGGGGGAGATTGTTGGACCCCATGGTAGTTTTGATGTGATCAACCAAGTTGGATAGGTCCTGCGTTGTATTTGATCCCTGTGTCTGAGTGTGCAGGAGCTTAGGAGCACAGGAAGTCGAGCGGAAGATGCAGCTAGCGAGAAGGACGACACGAGAAGGGAGCCGACGGGCTCGGTGCGTCCGAAGGACGAGAGAGCTGCGGAAGAGTACTCCGGTGGGCGTGAAGAGCGTGCGCGGCGTTCGAGGGACGTTAAGACGGGACGGAAGGCTGCTCGAGGAAGGCCGGAAATTGGGTTTGGGTGAGCCCTATTTCGGTTGGCCACAATCACCCAAAAGATCGGAGCATCGGAAGTCCCAACAACCTGGAAACGAAGTCAAAAGAGCTGAGCTGCCAGCTTGGAGGCGCCTCCAACCTGACTGGAGGCGCCTTCAACAGTCAAAATGACCGTTTGCATTCGGATAGAGTTCTATCCGCTGACCGAGCTGTGGAGGCGCCTTGGACCCTCGGGATAGAATTTCCAGAGGCTATTTAAAGGCCCCTGGAGCTAGGAATTAGAGAACAACTCAAGCATTCAATCTGTAAGCAATTCCTAGCAGTAGTTCTGAGAAATTAGAGTGTAAAAGGCTTCTCCGCCTTCAGAGAAGGAGAATTTTCTTAGTGCGCTTTTCACTGCCCTAGATTAACAACCTCCTTGGTTGTAACCAGGTTAAATTCCTGTTTCTGCTTTTAGTTTATGTCTTTATTATTTAACTACTGCGTTTATTCTGAGTTGAAATCCGAGGAGGGTATAGTTTGTTTTTGTTTTCAGCAATTCACCCCCTCTTGCCGGTCTCCGCTGCACCAACAAATATCATGGGCAGGCGCTCAAGTCATATTATCAAGATGCTGAGGGAGACCAGATAGTTTGTCTAAACGGAGGGACACCGCACGGAAGAGCAACTAAAGTTGATAGAGTGGAAGACTCCCGACCGAACAGGTACCCGCTCGGCCAAGCAACGGGACCTGACCGTGGAAAAAGCGGAGTCTTGGCCGAGTGACTGATCCGCTTAGCCAAGCAGCAGGACAGTGGTCTTCACGATATCCTTTCATAGGACATAGTGGAGGACGTGGCCCCGAACATGTTGGAGAATGTGGCCATGAACGTGTTGGAAAATGTGGCCACGAACATATCGGAGAATGTGCCCACACCTCGAGGAGCATGCACATTGCCCACCAAAGCTCTATATAAAGGGGGTCCATCGGAGGTCACTTTTCTGCATTTCGATGACTAACTTGAGCATCGGAGGCCAACGCTGAGGACACCCTCCCTGGCTCGGCACTAATGTCATCTATTTTTGTAGAGCGGAACAGATTCCACATTCGGTCAGTGAAGTCGCCACATCCCAGCTTTCCACTCGCCCTCTCTCGAACAGGATCAATAACGATAAGACCTAAAAATCTTACAAAATATTAAACCTACACCTTTCGTTAATATGGTAAGAACTAGAGTTTAATTACTTGTTTGAGTTATTGTGTCAAAGTCAAGCTCAACCTGAAATTAAACATGTTCGAACCATTGAGATATGATCTTATGATTAATGAATTGGTTTTAACTTGAAGTGTTGATTTTTTGTGCCAAAGCCAAGGTCAACATGGATGGAGGTGAAGTTGGGTAATATGCATTTGATGCATATTTGTTAATGTGTTAGCAACCCGATATTTTTACAAATATCAATTAGTTGATAGCATAATGTGATAGTTTCATATACGTTGTTGTGCCAAAGCCAAGGTTGTTCTTATGTGAAATGGATATCAACCCATTTGGAGAAAACCTACCATCGGTCCGACCAAGAGTTTCAGCGAAACTCAAAGTCAGGACTGGACAATCTGGAGACTGTCAAATATTATTTTTCTTAACATATTATCTGTTGGACTAACTCTATTTTGCAGAAAGACAACAAGCTGGAAAAGGTGGTTTGGGCACCCAAAAGGGCTTCAGGCACCCAAATGTCTGGGCGCCCGGGATCGACCGAGCGGGCTACCTCAAGAGATGAGGTGGCGCATGCTGATTCACTGACCTACGTCATAGTCCAGGCACTCGTGGGTGGTCCAAGCGCTTGGAGATGGATAAAATTTGCCAGATAGAGTTTCAACGAGAGCACGCCACATCAGCCCAGTAGGGGCGCCTGAGGGAGGTTCCAGGTGCCCAGAGTGGGCTATAAAAGGAGGGTTCGGCCAATACCTTCAACATAACAATACAAATGACATTCACTTTTGTGCACTGCTCTAGAAACAACTTTACGATGCCCAAACACTGCTCTGATGACTGAAAGCTCAAGTCTTCACATCTTTAGTTGTCGATAACTTTTATATATTTACATTTAAAGTTGTAATCAAGATATCCTTTGTAATACTTCAAATTGTTAATGGATTGTCCAATGAAAGTAATCGACTATTGCGAGTCTTGGAGTAGGAGTCGTCACAGGCTCTGAACCAAGTAAATAAAAGTGTTAGCGATTGATTTCCTTTACTATTATTCTACTGCATTTTCTCTATCGATCATTTTCTGAAAAACATGAAAAGCTACGAGCGCTATTCACCCCCATCTAGCACATTGATCCTACATATATGATGCAACTCGAGGATTTCACATTTGTTGATAGAAATAAAGTATACAAGCTTCAATGGTTTATTTATGGGCTGAAGCAAGTATTTAGGAGCATCTTGGAATATCCATTCATTTATAGATAAAAAATATTGCTAGGACTTTCACAGATTACATATATAGACAGAGTGCTAAAACGATTTAGTATGTCTGAATCCAAGAAAGGTTTCATATCCATGACACATGGAATTCACATTTCAAAATCTATATGTCCACGCATAGAAGATGAGAGGATTTGTATAAATAAGATTCCTTATGCATCTACTATAAGTCTCAATTCATTACCATTTCTCTGAGGTTCATGAGTCTGGTAATCACCTCCTTGATCTTTGCATGTAGTTAAGCTAATGTTTCTCCCATTTCTGTCCATAGGTTCATTAGTTAATTACGGAGCAGGTCTCATCTTGTCAGCTTAGCCTCTGAAGCCAAGTTGTGTGTTTCAGCTCCTACAAAATATGCTAGTCCAAATAAAAGCAGATACCCTGCAAAACAAAGTTAGCAAAGTATAAAATAATATTAATTAATTAATTAATTTGATAGTCTTGTAATTGTTTGGTTTTGACTTTCATATTTCTGACTCTCGGTCGAACTGACGCCTATTGTTCCCTCAACGGGGAGCATGTCCTCACCTACTCCTCTCAGGAGAGTTTACTTGATGTCAAGCCAGTCCTTTAGACTGTTTGGACTTTTGCTCAGCATTTGAGACTTTAGGACTTTCCGTTGGATGTCCAATCTCTAACCCGTCCAGTCTTCCGCCTGGTATCTGCAACCTTCAGGACTTTCACCTATTGTCCTCGACCAGTAGGATTTTCTGCCCGATGTCCTCGACCTGTTAAGACTTTTACCCAGCCCCTGGGACCAGGACTTCCTTGCCTATTCATAACTAGAGTTTTCCACCTGCCTAGTATTCATTAGGACTTTTACCTTGCTTAAGCTCACTTAGGATTTTCATACACACTCAGTCAAACTTATTACATAATATTCCTTAACTTTGAACCCTTTACCATTATCAAAACTTGAGTTTGATCAATTAGGACTTTCCTCATTAGGACTTTTACCTTGCATAAGCTCACTTAGGATTTTCAAGCTCCCGATGTTCTATAATGGTCCCAGTACCAGTAGACTAGTATAACCCTAAACCTAGGGTTCCCCTTCTCAAATACATTTCTCTTGCACTCAGACCCTCGCGACTCACTTGACCTTTTTCGCTGCTTTGACCTCTTACCTTCAAGGTTACTGTAACAACCCAAATTTCCTCATTTCGAGTCCTAAAAGTAATTTAAAAATATTTAAAAATGCCTTATAAATATTCTAGAGATTTTTAGAAATTTTTAGAAATTTTTAGAGTAGTTTTATGCAATTTTTGGAGGTGTATTTTTACTAAATGAAAGAAGTTCCGACAAAAAATGTCCAAGCCGAGATTCGAACCCGATACCTCCGGCCGAACCAACTCTTAAGCGAATCCGGTTGACCAAGTGTCCAAGCGGACATTGCTGATCAAATAAAGGAGTGAATTTTATTTAAGTGATAGTTATTAACAGAATACCGGGTTATAAAAAGAGAACTTAGGTTTTCTTTTTCCCGTGACCGAAAAAGCCTCCCTCTTCCCTTCTCTCGAGTTCGAGCGGCGTTCTGTGCTCGGGCGAAAACGCAACAAGCAGCTAGGGCGTCTCCGGCAGCCGGCGAGCACCCTTCTCCGTGAGGTCTTCACACCACCATGATCCTCTCGTCGAGGAGAACCCGTAGCACAAGGAAGAGGCCACGATCTCAAGCCTTCCGAAACCCTAGAAAGTCCTTCTTCTTCGGTTGTAAGTCCAAGAACGATGTAAGTTGCTACTCACCTGCAGTAGAGTAGTTCTGGATTCCTATTCCTTTTGTTTTCGAATTTTCTGTGAAGATTGTTGGTTGTGCTTGCTGCCGTGAGTTCTTATAGGAAGATGAGAAGGGGCTTTAATGGATTTGGCATGTGGTTTAAGCAATTCGGTTATTTTGAGCATGTAATTTCCTTAATGTTGTTACCTTAATGGGTGGGAATAATGGCTTGAGTTCTGTTACCTAAATGCTTACACCCTTACTGTTTGGTTTTGGGAGCATTCGGTTAGATTCCACAGTGGTGAGATTAGACCTGTAGACTTGATCTCTATTGCTCTATAAAAGCATAAGTCTTGAATAAGTTTTATACAGTTTTCAAGCTTCAGTAGATTGTAGTTTTGAATGGATATGAATAGCGTTTTGGTTTCTTTTATTTCCTTGTCGTGGCATTGAGCATGAGGAATCATTATCGCTCTTTTATCAGCTAGTGTGCTTTGTTTCCATGCTTTGGATTTTCTGTACAGCTAGTGTGCTTTGTTTCCATGCTTTGGATTTTCTGTACAGCTAGTGTGCTTTATTTTCCTTGCTTCGGATTTTCTGTACAACATTATTTTAGTAGATGGCATTTCTTTTGCTTGAGCTAAATGACTTGTCTATACTAAGAGGATATAACTGTTCCATTTAATTCTGTTGTAGCAAAAAGAATAATCATGTTTTGGTTTCCTTACTAGTTGCACTTTGGTCTTCCTTGGCGTGGTATAAAGCATGCAGAATAGTGGCATTTTTGAAGTTCCTTTGCTGCCATGAAACTCAATTCAAATTGTTTAGTTTTGAATAGTTGTGTAGTATAGGTTTTAATTCCAACAAGTTTTAGATTTAGTTTAAGCTTGTATGGTATGCAGATTTTTTTATAAGTATTGCTTACAGTATTTTGAGTTTAAGAAAAAGTATAAGAAAGATAAAGAAAAGAAAGAAAAAGGCCAAGACCTTAAGTAGATCCCAAGTCAAGACTTTAGGGATTTTGGCAGATAAGGTGCTTGTTAAAATGTCAAGACATTTAAAGAAGAAGTAAATAAGATATTTTACTTTGAAGAGGCTAGTACCCGACTTCCGAGGTTGTCGTTAAACAAATCCAGGTGACCAATTCCGAGGTCTTGGCCCTGGTAAGACCGAGGTCTTTACCCTCGTAGGACTGGTGGCTCGCTACCCCAGTCTCTATTAGGGAGCGCGCTTTGGTACTACGCCTGGGCCCAAGAGAAGTTGATTATTATTTTGAAGTATTAAAGTATAAGTTTTGAAACAAATAAAACAAGCTTCACTTATGTTTAGAGTCAGCCAGTTTAGTTTCTTTTAATTCGAAGCATGCAGTATTAGTTTTATTTGTTTCCTGATTAGTTTATTGAGCATGATTAGCCTTATCTTCCAGCATGCAGTTTTATCCTTGTATATCATGAGTATGCAAATTTTAGAGCTTGCTATTGAATATGCATGAGTAGATTTATTTCCTAGTTTCAGTACTTTTGACATGAGCAGCTTTATATGTCTTATTTTAAAGCATTCAGTTTCTAGTTTCTTCTTGTAAACATGCATATTCGAGTTTTTGTGAGTTAGACAGTGCTTACTAAGCATTCGCTTATAGTTTGCATTTCCTCTTATTGCAGATAAAGGAAAGGAAAAGATTTAGCAAAGGAAGGCGACAAGGTGGCGCGGATGATGTGTGATGCCAGGACTATGGGAGAGACTTGGGATGTTATTGAGTTTTGTGTTTAGTGGATAAGAAACAATTGAGTTGTATTTTATACTTCATGTCATTTGAGTTCATTCGTGTTTTAGATTGCATGCTGAGATGAGTTCTATGTAATAAGTAGATATTTTGGTGTTTGACACTTATTTAATTCCGTGGGTGTTTGATATATGTTCCAGCCACCTGTGGCTGATGTATACTATATATGTATCTCAGTTTATGGTCACCGGTATAGGGGAGGTGTTGCCGAAATTTTTCGGTAGGGACTCCTCGTGGTTTCGATCATACCGGTTAAGTAGAGTTAGTAGTTAAGTAACGGTCACCTTAGAGAGTAGTGAGAAGGGTGGTCGTTACACCTACTTCCTTTGGCTCTCGTTCCTTGGATGCATTCAAGCCGACGACTCATCCCCAATGATATCCTTCACGTATACCTCGAAGTAACTTCCCTCGGCCCTTGTCCTTACTACCTTATCCATGGTCCCTCGGATGCTCCATCCTTCACTGCACCTGAAGCCGTTAAGCTGAGTCATATGTGCATACTGCAATCCTGCACAACTCAAATACACATATCAAATACAAGGATAAACCTAACTTAAACCCTTTATCTAAACATCAAAATACATGGTCGCAGGGACCATCGGGATTGCTCCAACACTTAGCTCTAACAATACTTAGTTTTTGAAATTTTTTTTAAAAAAATAGCTAAAAATACTTAGTTAAAAAACTTTGTTTTTGTTTTTGTTTTTGTTTTTGTTTTTGAAAAGAACTTAGATTTTGAAAAAGCTTAAAGTACTTAATTTCTTTTGAAAAATATTACTTTACTTTTGAAAATAACTTAGCTTTTGAAAAAAACTTAATTTGAAAAAGTACTTAGCTTATTTTGAAAAATATTACTTTGTTTTTGAAAGTAACTTAACTTTTGTTTTTGAAAAAATATTTAACTTTTAACTAACTTTTTCTCCTCCTTTGACATATATCAAAAATAAAAAAAATACAAAGAGCTCCCCCTCCATCAATGCCTTTAAATTAAAGAACTTTTAAGTAATTTGTTTAAAAAATTCGAAGAGATTTTTTTTTTGTTTTAAGGATTTTTTTTTTCAAAATTAAACATTAGGTAAAAGTTTATAGCACTAGTATAGCTCTATATTCCAAGCATGTAAAAATCAAATTACTTTTCAATAAAAAATATTTAAAATAATCATCTACTTTCTTTTAAAAAAATTATCTAACCCTTAGTTACTAGCTAACTATTAGAAGATAGTAGTATTCACTTGGTTAGTCAAGTTAAGTAAATAATCCAACTTGTTTGACTAGGAAGGATGACTTAACTTGATCAATTTGAATTGGTATTTTTGCCCAAACTTATGTTGATACACTGATATATGCATTTTGAAGTTCAAGCAAGGTCCTAAGTATCTCACACCATTCTATGTTTTTTCAATTACAAGCAAGGTAGTCCTAGTGTACTTGTGAGATGTTTGCTGCCTAAAACTATAAGATCACGCTGTCTAAGGTAAAAACCTAGTCTATGTCTATAACTTAATTTAAAAACATTGGTTTTAGAAAGATAGGTGTTAAAGTTGAAAACATATTAATTTTAAAACCAGAAATTTTAAAAATAGATTTTTAAAGAAGAAATTCAAGACTTAAAGACAAATAAGTTACACAACAACCTATTCTACTATGTACATTCCTAACTATTTTCTAAGTGTACTGAACTTAAGTTCAGGTATGAGTTTAGTGAAGATATCTGTCATGCCCCAGGAGAGTCATTGCCAGACGAAATTTCGACAACATCTCCCTTGTACGGGTGGCAATTTTAGACATACCTACTGTTGGTTCCTTTGGAGGCCGGCAAGAGGGGAGGGGTGAATTGCCCTACAAAAAAAATCACGGACCTTTCTCGGATATTCAACTGATTTAAACGAACTCGTAATAAAAAATAGAGAGACTAATAAAATGCAAATCAGACACAGAGGTTTACTTGGTTTGCAATCATGGGATTGTTAATCCAAGAAAAATAAGCGCACTATCTGATGATCTCCTTCGGACAGAGTAGTCTCTTTACAGCGTTGATAACACAAATAAAAAGAACAGAAATGAAAGAACAGAGAAACTGATTACAAGTGAGTAGTGAGTTGAATGATCTGTGCAGACCAGTGCTATATTTATAGCACTGGTCGGTACGCCCCGAAGGGTTCCGGGCGCCCTGGGGGGATAAAACTTTATCCCCCAACGTTCAGATCGCGTTAGAATCGATCTGGTTAAAGTCTTCATTCCGGGCGCCCGGAAGGGTTCCGGGCGCCCCGAGCCCTAAAGTCAACAGAAGTTGACTTTTTTCGTTCACGACTTCTACTCCGGCTCAACACGTCTCGGTCTGGGTCTTTCATTCCGGCTCCACTAGCTTGGGTGATCTCGGCCATCCAAAATAGGGCTCACCCGAACCCAAGTTCCGGCCTTCTCCTCGAGCAGCCTTCCTTCCCGGTTTCTCGTCCCTCGAACGTTGTGCATGTTCTTCTTGTCCATCGGTGTACTCTTCCGCGGTCACCTCGTCCCTCGGACACACCGAGCCCGTCGGCTCTCTCCCCGTGCCGTCCTTCTCGCTAGCCGCATCTTCCGCTCGACTTCCTGTGTTCTTAAGCTCCTACACTTAGACACAAGGGTTAGACAAAACAGGATCTAACTTAACTTGTTTGATCACATCAAAACACATTGGGGTTCCAACAATCTCCCCCTTTTTGATGTGAGCAACTCAAGTTAAGATAGGGTAAACATATGTAATAAAAACAGTTAATTTGTAAATAAATCTAAAGATTTATCAATTAAAAAGAATGTACCTCCCCCTAGACTTAACATTCTTCTCCCCCTTTGATCACATAAAAAATGGGGTTCCTTTTAACAAGTATAAGGTAAATTCTAAAAAATTTCTTTCAAAACACTTTTTTTAAATTTGTAAAAATGTCTAAGTAAAGACACTCTTCAGAATTTCCTTTCGAAAGAAAAAAAATTTAAGTAAAACATCTTTCAGAATTTTTATAAAAAAAATTTAAAATTTAAGTTTGAAACTTATTTCAACATTTCCTTAAAAAAATTTTATGAGTAAGAAACTTCTAAGGCAATTTTCATAAAAAATTTCTAAGTAAAAAAAAATTGTCTAAGTTTCTAAAAAAAATTTCTAAATAGTTTTCCAAGTTTTTGTAAACATTTTTTTTTTAATTTTCTAAAACACATTGAACAACTCTTTTAAAGCATATTTGCAACAGAAATATTTTCTAAGTTAAACAAAATTTTCAAAATAAATGTTTAAAAACTTTAAATCATTATTTAACTCTAACTTTAATACTTTTCCAGAAAGTTAATTAAACATTTGATTTCAGTATTTTGGCTTCTAGGTCGTGGCGAGACACTAGGCCTTCTTGGTTATTGAAGCAACAACCACTTCCTTAGACAAAGCCTCATAAAGAAACTATCTGTTTAACTTTCTCGCTGAAAATGTTAAGTTTAAATTCAAGTTAAACATGTTTTCGAAACCCAATAGAGGTTCCTACCTACAGGATTAACCAAGTATTTCTAGGTACATAGACTTTTGATATTTTTCTAATTTGACTTTGATGAAATCTATAATACCAATTTAAACCTCTATAATTTCTAAAAGTAGAAATATTTAAACCATTAGACTTTTTCAATCTTTCTATTTCTTCTTTTAGTTTTTCATTTTCAAGTTTCAATTTATCAAAATCCTCTATTAGACATGATTTTGCCAAAATTCTTTTTGTTTCTAAAATTTTATTTTCTAATTTGGTATTTTTATTTTCTAATTTATACATGGATTTTGCTATAGACTTAATTCCAAAGTAAGTTGATCAGGGGGTAAGAGGCATACCTCACTTACCATATCAGACTTGAAGCCTGAATCTCCCCCTGCTTCACTGCTCTCATCTGAGGTCGCTCCCCCTTCATCGATGCTGGGTTCTGATATACTTTGTCCTTTGTAGCTTGCCATCAGTGCCAGCCCGACATATTCTTGAATCTCGAACTCAGATGATAAAGTGTCGTCCCAAGTAGCTTTTAGGTTCTTGTGCCTTTTGAGTACCTTGATTTTGTCTTTCTTGAGTTCTGGGCAATCCTCTCTTAGGTGTCTTTCCTTTTGACACTGGTAGCAACGAACCCTTCTTCTATTTCTTGGATTCTTTTTATTCTACATTTCTTTGAATTTATTAGATCTAAAAAACTTTTTAAAGTTTCTTACCATGTACGCTTCCTGATCCTCTTCTGAGTCTAACTCGGGTTCATCCTTTTTGGTTGCGTTTAGTGCGATCATCTGGCTTGATTCTTTTGTTGTTCCTGCACACCTGGTTTCATGTAATTCAAGAGTGTAGAACAATTCTTCTAAAGTACTTACCTCTAGGTCTTTCGAAATATAGTAGGCGTCGACGATTGATGTCCATTCTAAAGTTCTGGGAAACACGTTGAGTGCGTAGCGTATGGTGTCCCGATTTGTTACCGTTTCTCTGAGGTTCTCGAGACCAGTAATCAGTTCTTTTACCTTCGCGTGTAGATTGACTACCTTCTCACCTTTTTCCAGACGGATGTTCATCAGCTTGTTCCGGAGGATGTCTCTTTTAGTGAGCTTCGCTTCGGACGTGCCTTCGTGGAGTTTCAGGAACTTCTCCCAGAGTTCTTTAGCAGATGAATAGCTTCCGATGCGGTTGACCTCTTGAGGCGGTAACACGCTCAGTAGGTGATATTCCGCACAGCTGTTTGCTACAGACTCATTCTGCTCCTTCTATGTCCAAAGGCTCTCTTCTTTTTCTTCTCCATCTTGATTCGTCGGAGCTAAAAATCCATACTTCATAATAAACCAAATTTCAAAATCAGTTTTTAGGAATACCTCCATATGGCGCTTCCAGTCTGCGAAGTCTCCCTCGAATTTTGGTGGAACGATGCTTGGTCCGGCCATCTCGTTGCTTTGATCGGCGGTTAGTCCTCCTGAAGTGCCTTGCTCTGATACCACTTGTTGGTCCCTTTGGAGGCCGCCAAGAGGGGAGGGGTGAATTGCCCTACAAAAAAAAATCACGGACCTTTCTCAGATATTCAACTAATTTAAACGAACTCGTAATCAAAAATAGAGAGACTAATAAAATGCAAATCAGACACAGAGGTTTACTTGATTTGCAATCAGGGGATTACTAATCCAAGGAAAGTAAGCACACTAACTGATGATCTCCTTCGGGCGGAGTAGCCTCTTTACAGCGTTGACAACACAAATAAAAAGAACAGAAATGAAAGAACAGAGAAACTGATTACAAGTGAGTAGTGAGTTGAATGATCTGTGCAAACCAGTGCTATATTTATAGCACTGGTCGGTACGCCCCGAAGGGTTCCGGGCGCCCTAGGGGGATAAAACTTTATCCCCCAACGTTCAGATCGCGTTAGAATCGATCTGGTCAAAGTCTTCATTCCGGACGCCCCAAGCCCTAAAGTCAACAGAAGTTGACTTTTTCGTTCGCGACTTCTGCTCCGGTTCAACACGTCTCGGTCTGGGTCTATCGTTCCAGCTCCGCTAGCTTGTGTGATCTCGACCATCCGGAATAGGGCTCACCCGAACCCAAGTTCCGGCCTTCTCCTCGAGTAGCCTTCCTTCCCGGTTTCTCGTCCCTCGAACGCCGCTCACGTTCTTCTCATCCACCGGTGTACTCTTCCGCGGTCACCTCGTCCCTCGGGCGCACCGAGCCTGTCAGCTCTCTCCCCGTGTTGTCCTTCTCGCTAGCCGTGTCTTCCGCTCGACTTCTTGTGTTCCTAAGCTCCTGCACACTTAGACACAAGGGTTAGACAAAACAGGACCTAATTTAACTTATTTGATCACATCAAAACACTTTGGGGTTCCAACACCTACAAGCCCTCTGGGCCACACAAACCTCAGCCAACATAGCTGGAACATATATATATATATATATATATACAAACCTCAGCCAACATAGTCGGAACACACACGCACACACAGATATATAAACACACACGCACACACAGATATATATATATATATATAGTAAAAACTAAACCTAAGCAACGATAAGGAAATTATCTCAAATATCCTACTCAACTACACCCATAAAACTCAAATCACCAGCATACATCCAACCTATCTCTTCTGTCGTCCGGGCAGGCATGTAGGAAGATATTCCAAATGAAAACCCATCGATAATAAAGGATCATTCAAGATCCAAAGTGCCAAAAAGATGCAAGTCTAAAAACATAGACAATAACATAATAAGGAAACCAATGAAAAGATCCAAAACAAAATTCCTCGAAATCTGGAAGGGGGGCCAGCGATTGGAAATCCTCCTGACAGCCTCAACCTGAAAATGGTAATATTAATGGAGTTAGTCAACTCCTTAGCGGGTAACTACTGACATGTATAGTAAGAAATAACAACTAATAATAAATATGCGTATAATCTCCTGGATATATATCATATGAAAAATGTAAAATTGTAAGGAGCAGGAATATCTGTACTAATCAGGACCTGGGTATAGGGATAACTAGGTCGTCAGACCGAGAGTATCATAAATCCTGTATGCATGTCAAACATATGCATCCACCAAATATGCAGCATATAAAGTGTAGCAAACACAAGTAATAAATGCAGTCAGTGCATATGATACAACATGTCCTGGTCACCCCTGACGCCAATCAACCGTCTCACACATGATGGTGAGACCGAGTGGGTAGGGCTGTGACAATCGTGCACTTTGTCATCACTACTCCTGAGTGACCGAGTGGACGGGATGCTGTCGGAGTACACCTATCCTCCTTACCCCAAATCATAAGTGGGGGAGCTCAATGCTCTCATCTCCATGAGACAATCCAAAAGAGGGATCTCTGTCCTGCTACCACACTGCGTCACACTACCCATGAGTGGACCAACGGAGCCCTTGACAGAGCAATCTGCTGCAGCACACCCTGCCTGATAATCAAAGGAACATGAATGCAAAAGCAAGTAATAAATACAGCATGCTCAGGTAATAGATAATGACATACCAATGCAGAAATGAACATAAATACTACTACTCGTTAAATATTACTATGCATATCAAATGACAATATCTTAGAAGATAAGTCAAAGTACCCGCCTCCAATAAGAGGATCGTATCCGAAATAGATCCCTCGTCAAGACACCGTCTCGAATCAAAGTCCTGTAATATCAAACATATAATTTTAGCTGATTCTGATTTGTAACTAGCTAACAAAATCCTAGTCCGATTTATGCTTCGGCTCAAATTAATACTACTGACCCTACAAATTTTCTTTTTGCAACAAAACCTAATAATTACACAAAAGCGTATCACCACTACTTTGGATCCAAATTCCCCCATCATATAGGATTAGGCTAACCATGAAACACACTACAAAACTCACCCGAAACTGATGCCTCAGCCGCTGATCCAAATCCTGAAGAACTCACTGCCGAAATTTAAAGAAGCTGCTACGGAAACAACAGTGACAGATACCATTGTGATCAACCAAAAACTCATACAAACATCCCAATCATAGTCCAATACCCAAAGCTACCTTACCTGAATCAGTGCCCCTCGTTCCCTCTCTGCCGACGACTGCGGGACGAAGAAAAAAGACTCGATAGTGAGGTCTAGGGCACGGGTAAAGAACTAGGGCTCCCCTCTCTGCCCTAGGTCGAAGAGGGTTCCGTGCAAAGGTGCGTCAGCGAGCGATCGGGAGGTGGCTGTCAGTGGTGACGCGAGAAGAACTAGGGCACAGAGGATGAAAGGCTCGATCGCTCCCGCAATGGTCGGTGCTGCTCCGTGCGGCATAGGCGAGGTGATGCAATGCGATGGGAGAGGGCGATCGGCGCTAGGGTTCCTGTGGTCGGTGATCAGCGCGATGGGGCGATCGGTGACTTTGGGCAGAGACGGAGAGATAAGGGGAAGAGGAGAAAAAGGTCGTCTGCGGTGGCATGGAGAGCTTAGGGCTTGGGTGGGGGAAGAGGAAGAGATAGGCGAGGAAGAATTTGAGGATCGGAAGAAGAAATAGGAGGAGTAGGAGGAGAACCGACGTCGACGGTTTAGGGGGATGGAAACTGTCGGGTTGCTTAGGGCACGGGTGAAAGACGAAGGAAATAAAGAAAAGAAAAAGAAAAAGAAAAAGAAAAAGAAAAAGAAAAAAAAATCAATCTTTTTCTCGTTTAAATGGGGTAACCTAAATAGGCTTTTCCGTGACCCAATATTTATCCCTGTAACCTACACCATACAGTTTCTAAAAAATTCTTAGAAAATTCCTAAAAATTCCCTTGTGGTGATTTACCAATTTTCGGTATTTTACATTCTCCCCCACTAAAAAAAAATTTGATCCCCAAATTTTATTATTTACCATCAGTAAGTACTAACAAAAGTTAAAAAGTATCAATGCTAAATGGAAATATAACTTACATACCTCAAGTAAAAAGGTGGGAGTATCGAGTTCAAATCGTATCCTCGAGCTCCCAGGTAGCTTCCTCGTCTGAATAATGCTGCCATCCGACTTTAACTAGCCGAATAGTCTTGTCCCGCAGTTGACGCTCTTTCTGATCCAGAATCTGTGCCAAAACCTCATCGTAGGTAACGTCAGGCTGAATAGGAACTGAGATATCTGTCAGCATATGTGTCAGGTCGGATATATACCTCCTCAGCATAGACACATAGAACACATTGTGAACGCCTGCTAGGGACGGTGGTAGTGCCAGACGATAAGCTATTGCTCCAATCCTCTCAAAGATTTGGAAATGTCCAATGTATCGTGGAGCTAGCTTACCTCTGAGGCAAAATCTCTTCACCCCTTTCATGGGTGAAACACGCAGAAAAATATGGTCGCCAGTAGAGAACTCCAGGAGTCTCCGTCTCCGATCAGCATAACTCTTCTGGCGGTCCTGCGCCTCTGACATCCTCCGTCTGATAGTACGGACCAACTCTGCCTCTTGCTGAGCTCTATGAAGCCCTAGCAGCTGGGCCTCCCCAACCTCCTCCCAGAGGGTGGGTGTCCGACAAGGTCTACCATATAATGCTTCAAACAGTACCATCTGGATAGCCGAATGAAAGCTATTATTATAGCCAAACTCTACCAATGGCAAATGGTCCTCCCAACTGCCTCCGAAATCCAATACACAGACCTTAGCAAGTCCTTTAGAGTCTGAATGATCCACTCTAACTGCCCATCAGTCTATAGATGGAAAGCTGTATTGAAACAGAGTTGAGTGCCCAAGGTTTGCTGCAGACTCTGCCAGAATTGGGATGTGAACCGAGGGTCTCTATCCGAAATAATACTCAAAGGAACTCCATGTAATCTGATGATCTCTCAGCAATATAGATCTGCCAATCGATCTAGGGAATCAGTCTTTCGGATCGCTAAGAAGTGCGCCGATTTGGTTAATCGATCAATGATTACCCAAATCACGTCATGACCTCGTCGTGTCCTAGGCAAACCCACCATAAAATTCATGGTAATGTGTTCCCATTTCCACTCAGGAATAGGAATCTGCTGAAGTAATCCGACAGGTCTCTGGTGCTCAACCTTCACCTGCTGACAGACAAGACATCTAGCTACGAATTCCGCGATGTCTTTCTTCATGTCGTTCCACCAGTAGGAACGCCTCAAATCTCGATACATGCGGGTCCCGCCTGGGTGGATAGCAAATTAGGAATGATGAGCCTCCTGAAGTAACTCCTCCCTGACCGGATGAGATGGAGGTACGGAAAATCGACCTCAAAAATATATAATACCCTTATCATCTTGGGTAAACTCTGTCTGCTACCCGGAAGCTATCTGACTGCCAATGAACTGAAAATGTTGATCTCCGGCCTGGGCCTCCCGGATCCTCGTTCTGATTGATGATTGAGCAACCATAGTAACCAAAACACCTCGCTCTATCTGTCCCTGCTCCTCAAGGACCAACACAGAAAAACCCTGAATCAAGTCCATGACTGAAGCTCGGTGGCAAGCCAAAGTCCCTCTGGACTTCCTGCTGAGTGCATCGGCAACCACATTAGCCTTCCCTGGGTGATAGCTAATGGTACAGTCATAATCATTCAGGAACTCCATCCATCTCCTCTGTCAGAGATTAAGTTCCTTCTGGGTGAAAATATATTTGAGATTCTTGTGATCCGTGAAAATCTCAAAGGTAATGTCATACAGATGATGCCGCCAAATCTTTAAAGCAAAGATAATGGCGGCTAGCTCTAGATCATGTACAAGGTAGTTCTTCTCATGCTCCTTCAACTAACGAGAAGCATAGGAGACTATTCTGTCGTGCTGCATCAGAATAACGCCCAAACCCTGAAGAGATGCATCAGTGTAAAGTATGAATCCATCCTCTTCAACGGGCAAAACCAACACCGAAGTCGACACTAATCTCCACTTCAGCTCCTGGAAGCTGGTCTTGTAGGCCTTGGACTACGTGAACTTCACGCATTTCCTGGTCAGGCGTGTTAGTGGCATAGCTATGCGGGAGAAACCCTTGATAAAACGTCTGTAATATCCTGCCAATCCCAAAAAACTGCTGATCTCCTGTACTGATTTTGGCTGCTCCCAGCTGATGACAGCCTTGATCTTCTGAGAGTCTACTGAAATACCTCGGTTAGAGACCACGTGACCCAAAAAACCAACTGAAGATAGCCAGAAGGCACACTTGCTGAACTTCGCATATAGCTGATGTCATCGAAGAGTCTCCAAGACTGTGCGAAGATGCTGCGCATGTTCCTCCACGGAACATGAATAGACTAATATGTCATCGATGAAAATGATAACAAACGATCAAGATACTCCAGGAAGACGCAGTTTATCAAATCCATAAATACCGTTGGAGCATTGATAAGCCCAAATGACATTACCAAAAACTCATAATGGTCGTATCTGGTACAGAATGTTGTCTTCTGAATATCATATTCTTTGACTCTCAGCTGATGATATCCGGACCGCAGATTAATCTTAGAATACATTGATGTACCTCTAAGCTGATCAAATAAATCCTCGATCCGAGGTAAGGGGTACTTATTTCTGACGATCACTGCATTCAGCTGTCTATAGTCTATGCACAACCTCAGAGTACCATCCTTTTTCTTGACAAATAATACCGGAGAACCCCATGGAGAAGCACTAAGGCGTATAAATCCCCTGTCTAAAATCTCCTGGAGTTGAACCTTCAGTTCGTTCAACTCTTTTGGTGTCATACGGTAAGGAGCTTTCGATGCCGACGCGATTCCCGGAATCAACTCAATAGCAAACTCCACTTGCCTTCTGGGAGGTAACCCTGGTAGCTCCTCTGGAAATACATCCGGATACTCTCGAACTACTGGAACGTCAGAGAGTTGAAAACTACTGTCATCTTCAATAGTAATCAAAGATAACAGAAAACCTGACAGCCATGTGACATCAGCTTCTGAGCCTGAATCACCGAATTACTCGATATGTCGTCGTCTTTGATGCCAGTGAAATCCCATGAGGGTTGGTTCGGAGGCCGGAATGTGACCACCCTCGTCTAGCAATCAACAGTGGCATGATATTCTGACAGCCAATCCATGCCAAGAATAATATCAAACTCGACCATTTCCAGTACTAAAAGATCTACCGTAAGTATCATGTTGCCAAAATCTAACGAGCAACCTCTGACCTCCTAGGTGATGTCCAAAGTATCACCAGACGGTAGAGAGACGGTCAGTCGCTGTGGTCTGAAAGTGAGTAATCTACCAATCTCCCTCATAAAGGTACAGGATATAAAAGAATGCGAGCTACCAGTATTTATCAGCATATCAGCAGATAAGACATAAATGAAAATTATACCGCAGAAAATGGATCTGTCGGCCTGCTGCGCATCCTCTCTGGTGACTGCATGAATCCATCCAGTCTTTGGCGGAGGTGGACGTGGTAGCGCTGCCAGCGGCGGTTGCATCTGGGCAAGAGCCGACCGCTGAGGCGGTGCTGGATACAGGGCCAGATGTGGAAGTGAGGGTTGCGACTGATACTGTCCTGGTGGCTGTGACTGCGTCTAGTACTGAACCAGAGGCTGGGGCTACAGATATTGGACTACGGACTGAGGCTGCAGCTGATATGGTGATCCCACGACAGAACTCTGTGGTACTATGAGGGCACTGGGGTGCTCCTTTCCATGCATGCCATAAGCAGCAACTTCAGGGGGAGCTATCCTTTGCTGGCGATGAGATGTTTGGGCTCTGTGCCCACCTCGCTGAGTCCCTGTCTAACTGAGCTGAACTCCTGTTACGCTTCCATAAGTGCACGAATTCGTCGTCAGTAATAAGATTATCAATCCCACAAGGACTGGTTATAAGCACTAGCAATGGTTCACCTAAGATTAGCTAAACTATTGATGGTTGTAAGTTATCTAAAGAAAAGGAAATAAGAAGTGGAAACAAGAACTAGTGCAGAGAGAATAATTTACTTGGTTATAACGAGTTCTAGGAGTTCAGTTTCATTGTGGTGGTATTGATGTATCACATTCTTTCCTTTACTCATTGTCCATCAACATGCATTCAACGAAAGCTGAAGTATCTATTCTTAGGTACCAAATAAAGAAGATCCCTATGAAATCCTGTTACGATTAACCCCTGTCACTAGGGCATCTCGGTAGATCACAAGGACACTACTCTAATTGATGTCACTATGGATAGAGATGAGCTTAGTTTAGTCTCTTACTTCCTTATGGAGGAGTTGTCTCTCCTTTCAAAGAAGTACCCTAGATGTCCGTGAACGGGTTACCCCTGTCACTAGGGCCCCTCGAGTGTACGATCTAGGATATTCTCTCTACGAGATAGGCAATTCCTACACAATCAATTAACACGATATAGAGATCGAGTAGTTGAAACAAAGCACGCGAAATCATCCAATGAAATAGAGACAAAAGTATGAGTCTTACATCAAACCGATCCACAACTACTCCCTCATCCTAGAACAAAGATTCTACTCCATAGATGCCGAAAAATCCGAAGACATAATATTAAGCATATAATTCTCAAACAAGAAGAGAGAGAGAGAGAGAAAAGACGCTTATCCAATGACTACGTGTGATCTTCGGATCCAATCCTTTGCTTCTGGAGTTGATGTGGTGATGAAGGATCGCTGGACTGATGCCCTGGATGGTGTAGAACGGCACCAAGTTGATTCTCTCCCTGACGGCTCGCTTCCCCGCTCTCCCCCCTTGAGGAAAAGGGTTAAAAACCCTTTTATAGGCTAGGGCGCAGCTGCGGCGGCACGGCCGTGCCCTTTCTTGTCTCTAGCTGCGCTGCACGACCGTGCCAATTGGCACAGCCGTGTGAACTTGGGGCTCGGCTCTGGGGACACGGCCATGCAGGATTGCACGACCATGTACTGCTTGGCTTCGGTCATGAGGGGAGCGGCCGTGCAAGTATGCATGGCCATGTACTGATGTGCCTCTGGATTGGTCGCACGACTGTGCAAGGTTGCACGGTCATGCACTTTCCTTCTCCTGTTTGGCCACAAGGTCATGTGAGGTTGCACGGTCGTGTTCTCTAGCTCATTCTGGTGCATCGACAATCATTGTTTTTGCTCCGAAAGTTATCCCTATCAACACAAAACCAAACAAAGAGCAGATATCTGAATAAAAGAATATATATGATGAATACATGATAAAAGAAGTGATCATATGAAGAATATGTACGTATAAAGCAAGTGAATGTGCGTTAAAAACATACATAAACTATCATAATATTTACGCACATCACACCCCAGACTTGAACCTTTGCTTGTCCTTAAGCAAAACGCTACAAACTATGTTTATGAGCGCTTGGCAGTGTTTCATAATTCCTAGTGCATTTGCTTAACTCTATCAACTAGTTTCATTGATAAGCATGATTGTGAAGTTACCTAAGTATGACCTAAGCATAAGTTTTTTGTGCTCGGTGCAATAAGTAGCTCAAACTCTTTAAGTTTTAATTCTCTATCCTAGTTAAGTCGTCATACAATTGAGTTCTTAATGTTCCCGGTGATAGGCACTTACCTGCCACACGCTTGGTTCATTTTCCTTAATTTACACAAGGTCTCAAAGGATACTATTCGGAATCAAGAGAAACATAACATTCATTTCCCCAGTAACCTAACTCGGTCTCAAAGGGGTAAATTATTAGTTTCCACTCACGACAACTATTTTTTTATCCCTTATTCATTTATTATTATTATTATTATTATTATTATTATTATTATTATTATATATATATATATATATATATATATATATATATATATATATTGGTGCTATAGAGGTAGCACTAATTTAGGAATTAGATTTTTCCAAATGAGCTTTCATGATCCGAGGTCATCCAATAACTAAAATGTAAATAAGAATCACCATGGGAACAAAAGTACTAAACAATTTGGATGAATGACAACTATTCCAAAAATATTTCTACTATTCAAGCTTAAGTACTTAAGTGTAGTGAAAATAAGATCCTTAAGGCTAGGCCAACACTTATACCAAACTCCATACAATACTTAGCTTATTTCATGCTACTAAAGATAGAGAAAGGAGATACACCAAACATACTAACACTATCTTGGCAACACATGAACTAAGAAGATACTAGCCATTTTGCTGTCGGACAAGTAGCAGAAAAAGTAGAAGGTTTGATGTTCTCAAATATGCCTCAAAACTAGAAATATGAAACTCATAAAATGCGAATAAACAAAGCAAACTAATAAAATATGCTAAACAAAATAAATTACAGAAAGAAAAGAAAACTCGACTCGACTCAGGTTGTGCAGACAGACACAACACCCCCCCCCCCAGACTTAAACTTTTCATCGTCCCGATGAAATCAATACAGTGGCGGGGATGAGGATAAGAGGGTCCCCGATGTGTGCCAGGGGGAAATCTAGGCATACCAGGATGATGGCCAAGGTGTTGATGATATTGATAAAGGGCATCTACTTGTTGTCTAGTGATACCCATATCATCCATAAAATTTCTCATTCTTTCATGGTCAACCTCATAATCCTGAATGAACCCTGTCACCTGACTATGGAAGTCCCTAGTTAACTAAAAATGATCTTGTACCTCCCTAAACTGATCGTCAGATAACTTGAAGTGACCCTCCAATAATTATTATTGGGTATTTTGCTTCTTATGAAGGGAGTCTAAGGAGGCATGGAAGTCAGAAAAATCAAACCTAGAGGGTCCCATGCCATAGGCAAAAGAGTGACTAGAAGCTTCCGGATGTCCAGAAGGCTACGGGAATCCTGATGACGAGGGCTCTTGGTGGTACTCAGTTTCTTCTATAATAGTGGGTACAGTCTCAGGGTGTAAATCAGTAATCACCCAGTTCGGGGGGTTACGAACTGAAGTGCGCTCGGGGCAAGGAAGGGGTAATGGAAAATCATTGTTCCTAGGGAAGGCAAACTCATTCTCATCCCGAAAAATCATCTTTATAGCAAGACAAGAATCGATATCGATCTTGTCATTACCATGAATCACATCTAATCCATCAATCTCATAACCAAGATTGAATGCTATTTGGGTGATCAATCCACCAAACACTATCATTCTCGAAGATGCCTTAGTTGCCCTCAACAAAGTTTGCAAAAAATGAAATCTGGAATCAAAATCTACTTTATTCAACATTTCCCAAATAGAATAAAGTTCTACCTTTCTAACCACCCCATCACTCTCTTCTCGACCAAAGATCATTTTGCTCATCACTCAATGAAGGTATCTAAAGGTCGAGTTTTGCATGCGGGATGCCTTTGTTGGGATCTTAGATGGCTAGAGGGGGGGTGAATAGCCTCTTTGAAAAATACTAAACACAAATTTCTTCAAGAACTTTGTTAGCACAGCGGAATTAGAAGACTAAAACAAAAAGAGAACACAGCACACTAACTCAGAGATTTACGAGGTTCGGGGATAACTTGCCCCTACTCCTCGGCGTGTCCGTAAGGTGGACAATCTCTTGATCTTCCGGTAGATCACACCCCGGAAGCTATCCGGCTAATGGATTCTCCTTCTCGGTGGAGTAACCTCTCCACAGAGTCTTTAACAGCAGTAAGAAATTAAGCACAAGACTTACAGTAGCTCACAGCCACAATCAGCGAAGAATAAGCACAAGCAGGAACACAAGAATACAGCCTCTCTTCAAGCACAAAGCACAGCACAGCTTGTTTCACACAATCAACCGAGAGCTCTATTCCTTGCTTCCTCGTCTCTCTTCTTATGCCTCTGCTCTTTCGCTGCCGAAACTCTGCGTCGAATCTCTGCTGTAAACACAAGCATCGCCAATCACACTTCCTCCTCAGCTAGTTCTCTGAACTGCTCCAACCAACCCACAGGAGTCAAGCTGATCGCGAACTGTTAGCATCAGTATCCGTTGATGCTCAATCTTCCCTTATCGCAGTGATACACAGAAGAAAGTAAGCTCTGTCTTATTTCTTTGATGAGGCTTAATTTGAAATTAAGCACTGGAATGGAACCTGCAACCTGCACCACATAAAGCTCACAGCAGAAGTTGATTAGTTCAAACGAATCAGAAACCAGCAGGGCCAAGCAGATGGTGGATCGGCCGAGTAGATGGTGGATCGGCCGAGAGGAGAGCGGATTGGCCGAGAAGAGATCGGATCGGCCGAGCAGAAGGTGGATCAGCCGAGAGGAGAACAGATCGGCCGAGAGGAGAGCGGATCGGCCGAGTAAAGGGCGGATCGGCCGTACTTTCCTTGAAACAGATTCGCCCCCACCTCCGGCTGTGCTTTGATGCTTACTCGGGTCATCTGTTTACCAGGATACAGCGGACTAACCGTGAACTCCACCAAGCACTGGTGGGCACGGCGGAATGAGTGTGAAGAAGATCGGCTGAGCCGCTAGTCTATATTGCTAGATCCCGAGAATGAGCTACCGAGCCCTCTCGGACCGGTCCAGAACGAGCTACCGAGCCCTCTCGGCCTAGTCCGAGAACGAGCTACCGAGCCCTCTCTGACTTCGTCCGGTCCAGAGAACGAGCTACCGAGCCCTCTCTGACCTAGTCCGGAGAACGAGCTACCGAGCCCTCTCCGACTTCGTCCGGTCCAGAGAACGAGCTACCGAGCCCTCTCCCTGCTTGGACTTTTCACCAGATGTCTTGACCCATCTGGATTTCCCTTGCCTGGCTTCACTCACCAGGACTTTCCCTCCCAACTGATCAACCTCGATCAGTAGTCATTCTGAGTTTAATCAATATCTGATACAAACTTAAATCAGTGTCAACATCAAAACAACAGCCAGGTCAGACTGTATCAACAATCTCCCCCTTTTTGTTGTTTGACAACACGATTTAAGTTTAGATCAGAATTGTTCAAATTTTCATAATTTTAGGGGAATCAAGATCCTCCCCCTAAGACGGATACAACACTATGTGAGGGTCTTCTAAAATCAAATTTGCATTCATCTAAACTTAGTTATCTTCTCCCCCTTTGTCAAACGCCGAAAAAGTGCGAAAAAGGTAAGATAACTTAAAGAACTCCCCCTTAACCCTTACTATCTGTTTCTTAAAGGACTTAGAATTCCCTCTAAGTGTATTATAAGACAGTAATAAGGAAATAAAGGACAAACAAGACATGCAAGTGAACAGCATATTAATAACCGATAGAAAATGAAGCATAATAAAGAGCAAGCAAATATAAAACTGAGTAGCATAAATACATGAGTAGCATCAGAAGTGCAAACATCCAGGTTAGACATAAAAACTAACAAATAGCATCCAAAATACATAGACAGTCAAAATGAATGTATCAATCAATGTCCTCAACATGAGGAACATCATCATCATCTGCGGGAGGCACGTAATCCTGAGGCGGCATGCTGGAGCTCGAAGATGGATGGCCCGAGAATCGCTGCGGAGGTGGGTAGTTGGTCATCCAGCCCAGAAGTAGCTGCTGCATCACCAGCTGCTGACTGCGCAAGTCATCGTAGCGCTGGTCGATGCAGATCAGGATCGTCCTCTCCATCGTCAGCAGCAGGAGGAGCAGCAACAGGAGCAACCTGTCGTGGAGGTCCCCGTGGTAACTCACCTAATGCTCTCCCATCCTTCCACCGAACATCCCCATTTTGCCCTCTGATGCCAGACTTGGAAAATGCCCGTTTCCCAAGTCGACAATCCTGCCTGACCATTTTGACTATTCTACCCTTAGAGACATCAACCTGAAGGGTCTCGAGCCAATCAGTAATTATATACCCATAAGGCATATAAATAGTGGAGCTGCTAGGCTTAGAATATGATATGATCGAGGAGTAGATGCTCGACATGATTTCAAAATCGAGACGCCGACGCAAACCATAAAGCATAAGACAATGATATGATCGGATCTCAGATAATGGTTTAGATGTGATAGGTAGAAGGCAGTTCGTGACAATCTTAAAAAGAATGTAGTCTTGAGGAGATAATCTCAAGGCTGCAAAAGTAGGGAAGTCAACATCTAGCTCATCTAGCCCTTGTCTAGGCTGTCTGAAGAAGTACTCATAAATATCGTCAGGTGAGATATCAAAAGGTGGAAGTAAAGGATCTGGTAAGTCAGGAAATATCGAAGAGACATTACCGGTACTCCTCCGACAATCGAGATACTCAAAGAAGGATGAGACACTGAAATCAAGAGTCCGCTTAGCAACTCTTGTTTTATAACCTAGATCATTAGTCTGATGAAGGTTATTATAGAACTCAGAGACCAAGTCATAGTTGATATCCCGTTCCAAGTAGACTAGTGAATCGAGTTTGTAGTAGGCTATGACTTCTGACACTTATGGGCAAAATTCGTCCATGAATTTTCGATCCACGGACCTACAAGGGAGTAATTTGAATGTTCTTTGGTTGAAGGCATCCTCATAATGTTGGTTTGGAAATCTAGCCGAGACAGATGGTTGAGGTCGGGAAGTAGCCCTAGGGTTCGATTTCTCAGGTGACTTAGATTTAGAGGTCCCTTCACCCACTACTTTCTTTCTAAGAGTTAACAATGTGGTAAAATGGGGCAATGAGTGAGCACCGGAGCCACCAACAATCAAGAACCGTGACAAAGGAAGATTCAGATTCAGTGAGAAATGAAAACAAAATGCAAGTTCTAGAGAAGTTAGAAGTTACCTTGGTGCCATTGAGTTTTAGGCTAGGACTTCCGAGCTAGAGCTTCGGCTAGGGTTCGGCTAGTGGTCCGCGTGCAACGAGAAGAGAAGGAGTGAGGTGAGGGAAGAAGTCGGCTAGGGTTCCGCGTGAAAAAGGAAAAGAAGAGATCGGGATGTTTTTAATGGTTTACTGATGGGTAAACAGTGATGAAATGATCGGACGGCTATCCGAACAAGAGCAATCCTGACCGATCAGGGAACGTCCTGATCGGTCAGGGATCATCCTGATCGGTCGTGGGGACCGATCAGGGAGCTTCCTGATCGGTCCCTGGACCGATCAGATGTGGATCAGTAGGGTCGATGTGTGCCGGTGTCTCCTGATCGATCCCTGGATCGATCAGTGAACCTTCTGTGGTCAGGAATGTCCTGATCGGTCGTGGAGACCGATCAGGTATCGTCAAATCTCCTGATCGGTCGTGGAGACCGATCAGGCATCATCCTGATCGGTCCCTGGACCGATCAGTGTCTGATATAATTTTCAGTAACTGAAATTATGAACCGTGAAATTATGAGTCGTTATCTATCGAGAATTCTGAAAAGTTCAGAACTCAAGAATTCAGAATCTCCCAAATTCATAACCTAGAATCTAAGAATCAACACCCACAAGTATATTAAAAAAAATGAGCTCTTGTGGTCTGAGCTTGTTTAGAGCCAGAAAGTTTCAGACTTTAAAAACAAAAAACTCAGACATTTGGAATCTTAGGATTCCAATCTCAGAAAACCTTATAAAACTATTACCTAAGGTGAACCAAGGTATTAATTAAGACTTAGGATTGCTATGATCAGTTTCAAGTTTGTCAAAATATATCCAAGTTGCTATCATTTCCTTTAACAACCTATCTTATTATCAATCAATCAAAGTCATGAAATGAATCAACCAACAATATCAATCAACACATCAGCCATTAACCATAATTAGATAATTTCTAGGCAAAAGTCCAACCAAGATTCCTTGGTTGGAATATATGAGTAAGATCTAGGAACCAAATACACATGAATTATGTAATGGTCTTCCCCATACTCAATTTATGTCTCTTCAACCTAATTATTCAAGAGATGCATGATACATTTTGAATAATTTGGTTGATCCTAGCATCTCACCCCATTTCTAGCAAACAAAAATATTTTGTTAAACCTTATAGTTTGTGTGAGATGTTCCCAAGTTGCCCAAGTTATTATCCCAATTACTCTTGTCATTTTACTAGTCCTTATTGATCATGGTGAAGTTCTAATGACCTAAGGAGCCAAACACATTCCCAACTCCCTCCTTAAATGACTAAATTCATTCTCCGGAAGGGGTTTGGTGAAAATATCAGCTAGGTTTGACTTTGACTCAACATATGTGAGTGCAATGTCTCCCCTAGCTACGTGATCTCTTATGAAGTGATGACGCACTTCAATGTGTTTGGTCCTCGAATGATGGACTAGATTTTTAGTTAGGTTGATCGTGCTAATATTGTCACATAGCACTTGTACACCCTTATAAGAAAGTCCATAATCCTCTAGGGTGTGTATCATCCACAACAACTGTGATACACTCTCTCCCATGGCAATATATTCGGCCTCGGTCGTGGAGAGAGCAACACAATGTTGCTTCCGACTTGACCAACTAACTAAAGATGAACCTAAAAATTGGCAGCCCCCACTAGTACTTTTCCGATCCAATTTGCACCCAGCATAATCAGAGTCGGTATAACCTATCAAGTCAAAAGACTCAGTACGTGGGTACCAAAGACCTACTCTAATTGTGCCTTTAAGGTATCTCAGAATTCTCTTAACTGCAATTAAGTGAGATTCCTTGGCTTGATACCTAGCGCACATGCCCACAGCAAAGAGTATGTCCGGTCGACAAGCTGTGAGATATAGAAGACTACCAATCATGCTTCTATATTGCGTTAGATCAATTGGTTTTCCACTCTCATCATTGTCAAGGCGAGTGTTTGTCGCCATTGGAGTGGACACTTCCTTAGAGTCACTCATATTGAATTTTCTAAGCATCTCTTGAGTGTATTTTGTCTGATGGACATAAATTCCATCTCGAGTTTGTTTGATTTCAAGTCCGAGGAAGAATGTCAATTCTCCTACTAGACTCATCTCAAACTCACTTTCCATGTGAGAAATGAATTCATTCAAATAGCCCTTGTTATTTGAGCCACAAATTATGTCATCGACATACACTTGGGCTACAAAAATGTTTTCACCATCTCTACGCAGAAATAGTGTTGGGTCTATTTGGCCTCTTACAAAACCCTTTTCTAATAGGTAAGTTGACAACCTCTCATACCATGCTCGAGGTGCTTGTTTAAGCCCATAAAGAGCTTTCTTGAGCTTGTACACGTGGTTTGGAACTTCGGTATTCACAAACCCCGGTGGTTGTTCAACATAGACCTCTTCTTTAATGAAACCATTTAAGAAGGCTGATTTAACATCCATTTGATAGAGCTTGAAACCTCTATGTGCAGCAAAAGCTAGCAATAAATGAATGGACTCTAATCGTGCCACGGGAGCATAAGTCTCATCATAATCGAGGCCTTCGACTTGACTATAGCCCTTGGCTACGAGTCTCGCCTTGTTCCTTACGACTTCTCTCTTTTGGTTTAACTTATTTTTGAAGACCCATTTGGTTCCAATAATGGTGGTCTTCCTAGGTCTAGGAACTAAATCCCATACTTGGCTCCTTTCAAATTGACCTAATTCGTCTTGCATAGCTATGATCCAATCAGGATCGTGCAATGCTTCATCAACTAGTCTTGGTTCAATTTCTGAGATTAAGGCAACCTCATTGGACTCATTTCTAAAGAATGATCTAGTCCTAACCCCTTGTTGGATGTCTCCCACAATCTGGTCTTGGGGATGACTAGAGGCTAACCTAGACTGCCTTGGTGTTGGCGGTGCCTCATGAATGGTCTCACTATGCACAGGCAGAGACTCAGTATCAGGCAAAGGATCAGATTGAGTTCTTTGTTGCCTTTGCTCATCAACATCAGAGTCAACTTCGACTCGTTCTTCATTTTGATCATTCAAACTGTTGGAGTGTATACTAAAAGCCTAGCTTTTGGTATAAACATTTATCTAGAAATAAGAATCACATTGGTCGAATGTCTACATTTATGATAAATGTAGTTGTTCAATTAATTTATATTGTAGATGACATGGTGTGTGGTATCACACACAGAAGATCATGTTATCAGTAGCTTATAAATTATAAACAGTAGCTCACGACCATGATGGAAAGGAACAAACCATTGGAAGGTCGTAGTGTAATTAGGTATTAGTTTATCTTGACTATATAATTACACTAGTACACTCAGAGTGTATTGAGTAGGACCATTTGAGGTCGTTTCTTTTATACTGACTTTATAAAGAAACAAAGACCTCGGTTATTATGGAAGTGTGTGCTCTTAATCCTAATGTAATAACAAGCACATATATTTGATATTTATTTCTTTAATTTATCAATGGGTGAGATTTAGTTCGTTGAATCAATAAACCCGATAAGTTGGGAAATGGTATCACTTATAGTGTGTGTTGTTGATTATAGAAGGAAACTGTGTCCTAGAGATACTAGGTTGATAATGTCCTCAAGAGGAGCTCATAAAGATTGTCATGTTAAACCCTGCAGGTGGACTTAGTCCGACATGATAATAAGGTTGAGTGGTACTACTCTTGGACTTAGATATTAATTAAATGAGTTGTCAGTAACTCACTTAATTAGTGGACATTTGATATCTTAAACACAGGGAGACTAACACACTCATAATAAGAAGGAGCCCAAAAATGTAATTTGGGATTGGTGCGGTAGTTCAATGATAATTCTCTAGTGGAATGAATTATCATTGATAAAATTAAGTTGTGTGTTCGGGGCGAACACGGGATGCTTAATTTTATCGGGAGACCAAAACCAATTCCTCCTCTCGGTCCCTATCCTAGCCTCTTATTTGTAGAAGTTTTATACGCACCTATACCCACCTTCTATACCCACTAATAAGGGGCCGGCCAAGCTAGCTTGGGAACCAAGCTAGGGCCGGCCTAGGTATATTATTGGGTGGCCACCTACGCTAGTGGGGCCGGCCAAATTAAATTAAAAAGGGATTTTAATTTTAGTTTTTATTATGTGGAAGAAATAATTTTTTAAAGAGAATTAAAATTAAAATATCTCTCTTGTAAAAGATCTACAAAAGATTAAAGAAAGAGATTAGATCTCTTTCCTTATTTGTAGATTGATGAGCTATTTTATTTTCTCTTTAAAAATTATCCACATGTTGATAAAATTAAAATTATAGAAATTTCCTTTATCAACCATGAAGAGATTTTTAAAGAGAAATTTTATTTTTTAAAATTTTCCGAAACAAATTAGGAAGTTTTAATTTGTTGATTAAAACTTGTCTAATTTATTTCCTCTAGAAGTGGCCGGCCATTAGAGATTAAATTGGGAAATTTTATTTAATTTTCTCAATTAAATCATGTCAAGGAAATTAAGGAAATTTTATTGTAATTAAATTTCCTAATTTGCCTAGGCCAAGGAATATAAAAGAAGGGGTGAGGTGCCTTCACAAGACACAACATCTATTATTCCTCTCCTTCTTTGTTCCTTGGTGTGGCCAACCTCTCCCTCTCTTCCTCTTGTGGTGGCGAACCCTACCCTTCTATTGGAGCTCTTGTGGTGGCGGATACTACCGGAGAAGAAGAAGAAGAAGGAGAAAGCTAGCATCTCTTGGAGCCTGGTTAGTATTTTGTTTTTCTTCCTTGGTGAAGCTTCCTCTTTGTTGGCGAACCTAGCTAGGAGGAGAAGAAGGTGATTGGTGGTTTCTCGTCTCAAGATCGCTGCCCACACAACGTCCGAGGTTAGAAGAGGAATACGTAGAAGATCAAGAGGTTTTTCTACAAGGTATAACTAGTAAATTTTATTTCCGCATCATGCTAGTTATTTATGGAAATAATACCAAATACAAGAGGCTTACATTCTAGAATTTCGAATATGTTTTTTCGAAGTTGTGTTCTTTTGTTTCTTTCTTTTCCTTGTGATTTGATTGTTCTCTTTGGTTAACCTAAAGTTATTTTAGGAAATTAAATATTAGCTTTCTATTAAAGGTTTTGTCTAGTCGGTGGTGGTTGCTCCCATATCCAAGAAGGTCATGTGCCTCGCCACGTCAGTACTGGGAACCTTTTATGGAAATTAATATTTAATGGAATTAATAACTTAAGGAGACTTGGGTCGAACGTGTTAAGTTCCGCAGGAGATCCAAGTCAAAACCTAAAAGAACAAATAGATTAAGTTTTGGATCAAACGTGTTAAGTTCCGCAGGCGATCCAAAATTTAATTTAAAAGAACACATGGTAGCTAGGAAAAGGTTCAGACCTTTGTACAAAATTTTTGTACAGTGGAACCTATAGGTTTTCCGAGTAGCAACCAACACAAACTTAGATTCCTAAGTTCAAATTGAATTTCTTCTACATTCCTTGATTGATTATCAGGGATTTCTTCGAAAGCTACATCCGAGGACTCTTCAATCAATTTAGTCCTCTCATTGTAGACTCGATAGGCTTTGCTGGTAAGAGAGTACCCGACCAGTATCCCTTGATCAGCCTTAGCCGTGAACTTCCCAAGATGATCCTTGGTGTTCAAGATAAACACCTTACAACCAAACACCCTAAGATGTTTAATTGGAGGTGGTTTCCCAAACCAAAGTTCATGGGGAGTCTTTCCTAAAAACCTATGTATCAGGATTCAGTTTTGCACATAGCAAGCTGTATTCACAGCTTCAGCCCACAAGTAACTCGGTAGTGAGTACTCATTGAGCATGCTTCGTGCAGCCTCTTGTAAGACTCGGTTCTTTCTCTCCACAACCCCATTTTGCTGTGGGGTCCTTGGAGTTGAGAACTCATGTCTATACCCTTTTGCTTGACAAAATTCTAAAAACCTATGGTTTTGAAATTCACCACCATGATCACTTCTAATGGTTTTAATTGTTGTTGATTTTTCATTTTCAGTTCTTCTACAAAAGGAAATAAAAATATCTATGGTTTGATCCTTAGTTTTCAAAAAGAAAGTCCATGTATATCTAGTAAAATCATCAATAATTACTAAACAATATCTACTACCATTCAATGAAATAACATTGTTACAATCAAACAAGTCCATATGTAATAAGTCTAAGGCAGTAGATGTACTCACAGTGCTTTTACCTTTATGAGATGCTTTTGTTTGCTTAACCATTTGACATGCATCACATAGTTTGTTCTTTTGGTACTTGATGCTGGGTAAGTCTCGCACTAATCCTTGGTTGGCCAACTTCCGGATGTTCTTCATGTTTACATGTGCCAACCTTCTATGCCATAGCCAAGACTCTTCTTCTTTCGACATGAAACACTTAATCAAAGCATTAGTAGCACTTTTAAACGATACTTGATAAATATTATCAACCCTCGTGCCTACTAGTACCGTGTCAAGTGTATCAATGTGTTTAACTAAACATTGACTTGAATGAAATTCAATTGTGTAACCCGTATCACACAATTGACTGACACTTAGGAGATTAAAAGTCATCCCCTTGACTAGAAGGACATTCTTGATATGGAGACATTCGGATATATGAATGTCTCCAATTCCTACAACCTTAAGGCTACCATTATTACCAAAAGACACATTACCTCTACTTTTGTTTTGAATGGTTGTAAACAATGATTTGTCCCCGGTCATGTGCTTGGAGCATCCACTATCAACAAACCAAGTTGATAGATGCTCCCCCTCGACCAATGCCTACAAGACACGGAAGATAGAGGTTTTAGGTACCCAAATCTTGGGACCTAATGCTTCTACAACGAAAGACCTAGGAACCCATGCCTTGGTCATACCTTTCCTAGTTCCATGAGCCCTAGAAACATGTGATCTACTATTTTGAGTTCTAGACATTAGAGAAATGAAACTCGACTCCTTGGGTTGATACCCTAGTCCGGCCTTGTTGTAGACTGCCCTTTGGGCATTTAGAATCATGTCTAGAGTCTTAGAGCTAGTTGAGAATTTCTCAAGCATTTTCTTGAGTTTCTCAACCTCACCCTTTAAAGCCTTGTTCTCATCCTCAAGGACTTCTAGATGTAGGTCATCGACCTCATCTTCCCTAAGGGTCCTTAAGGTTTTTACTTCTTCTTTTAACACTTTATTTTCTGTTTTTGACTTTTTAAGCAATGTAGATAAGTGGGTGATAGTCTTATAACACTTTTCTATATGAGAAGAGGTTACCTCTTCATCATCCGACGATGATGAAGCCGTGGTTGAAGCGTCGCTCGAATCTCCCTCACTTCCGGAGTCCGAAACCTCCCTTGCCATGAGTGCTAATTGTCGTGTGCTCTTTTCCATCTTCTCTTCTTCCTCCGATGAGCTTGATGAGGACTCATCCCAAGTGGCCTTGAGAGCCTTCTTCTTCTTGGCTCTTTCCTCCTTCTTTTTGGCTCGTTCCTCCTTCCTCTTTAATTTCGGACACTCGCTCCGAATGTGTCCTTTCTTGCTACACTCATAACATATAACATTAGATTTATCAAAATTTTGATCATTAGTTTTACCTTTTCCTTTGTATCTTCGGCTTCTTCTCATAATCCTTCTTACGAAGTTCGCCATCTCACTTGATGATGATCCACTTTCATCATCAGATTCGGAGGAAGAGGTGGATGAGGAAATCTCCTTTTCCTTCTTCCTTCTTCCATCCTTGCTCTTTGGTCCTGCAAATAAAGCAATACCCTTCTCTTTTTGACCTTTGTTAGCAAGCTCATGAAGTTCCATCTCACAGAAAAATTCATCTAGTTTAACAATGGAAAGATCCTTGGATACCTTGTAGGCATCTACCATAGATGACCACAAGGCATTCCTAGGAAAAGATTTAAGAGCGTACCTTACTAGATCGCGATTCTCCACTCGTTCGTCCACAGAGTGTAGACCGTTGATGATCTCCTTGAATCTCCCATGAAGTTCACTTACCGTTTCATTGTCCTTCATGGTTAGATTTTGGAGCTGATTCAAGAATAGGTCCCTCTTGGCAATCCGAGAATCTCGAGTTCCCTCTTGGAGCTCGATGAGTTTGTTCCATAGGTCTCTTGCACTCGAGAACGGACCTACCTTGACGAGTTGGTCCTTGGCGATTCCACATTGCAAAGTGACCATAGCCTTGGCATCGGCTTGTGCTTTGCGGAGTTGTTCGGTAGACCACCTTGACGAATCGAGTTCCTTACCTTCTTCATCCTTTGGTGGTGTGAAACCTTCCTTGACTGAGAACCACATGGCAATGTCGGTCTTGAGGTAATACTCCATGCGGCCCTTCCAATATTGAAAATCTGCTCCTTCGAAGTAGGGTGGTCGATTTGTGCTAAAGCCTTCCTTCATAGCCATCCTTGTTTGCTCTTTTGGGTGTTAATCCGAATCAAAGAGCCCCTTGCTCTGATACCACTTGTTGGGATCTTAGATGGCTAAAGGGGGGGGGGTGAATAGCCTCTTTGAAAAATACTAAACACAAATTTCTTCAAGAACTTTGTTAGCACGGCGGAATTAGAAGACTAAAACCAAAAGATAACACAGCACACTAACTCGAGGATAACTTTCCCTACTCCTCGGCGTGTCCGTAAGGTGGACAATCCCTTGATCTTCCGGTAGATCACACCCCGGAAGCTATCCGGCTAATGGATTCTCCTTCTCGGTGGAGTAACCTCTCCACAAAGTCTTTAACAGCAGTAAGAAATTAAGCACAAGACTTACAGTAGTGGCTCAACTGAAATGATCAAAGGAAGCTCACAGCCACAATCAGCGAAGAATAAGCACAAGCAGGAACACAAGAATACAGCCTCTCTTCAAGCACAAAGCAGAGCACAGCTTGTTTCACACAATCAACCGAGAGCTCTATTCCTTGCTTCCTCGTCTCTCTTCTTATGCCTCTGCTCTTTCGCTGCTGAAACTCTGCGTCGAATCTCTGCTGTAAACACAAGCATTGCCAATCACACTTCCTCCTCAGCTAGTTCTCTGAACTCACACCAATACCATCCTTGGTCTTGCTGGTGTCTTCTGAGCTCCAACCAACCCACAGGAGTCAAGCTGATCGCGAACTGTTAGCATCAGTATCCGTTGATGCTCAATCTTCCCTTATCGCAGTGATACACAGAAGAAAGTAAGCTCTGTCTTATTTCTTTGATGAGGCTTAATTTGAAATTAAGCACTGGAATGGAACCTGCAACCTGCACCACATAAAGCTCACAGCAGAAGTTGATTAGTTCAAACGAATCAGAAACCAGCAGAACCTGACAGTGTGTGCAGACAGTGTGGTGGATCGGTCAGCGGACCGATCCACACCTTTGAATTGATGGCTAGGAAAAAGCTTATTTGAGCTACCCGATTTGAACAAGGAAATGTTTAATTTTCATAAATGTGTCTTCTCATTTTCTTTAGATTCCGATCCTATGCCCTAAGTTCGTTGGACTCATGCGATCCTCCCTCACCCTCTCGCGACATCATCTCGATCTTCTCTTTCCTCCCGAGCCGACGTCACCGCCGATACCTATTCCCCTCCTCTTCGTCACCGTCGCAGATCCGACTGCTGTCCCTCTCCCGATCGGTTGCTTGTGCCCTAGCCACCTTCTGCCCTAGTTGGATTCACCCTCCTCGCGATCAATCCACTGCCATCGCCACTTCATCGAGCCAGTGTTACCTGATCGCCAGTGTGGGTGGGAGTTCAGGGACCCGAGGGTAAGCTAGCCTCGATGATCTCTTTCGTCCAATCGATGCTTGTACCCTAGCTCCAGATCAGTTGCATCTCTCTCGAGCCCTCTCCGACTTCGTCCGGTCCAGAGAACGAGCTACCGAGCCCTCTCTGACCATTCCGTGCCAAGTCACCATACTTGGACTTTTCCCGTGCCAAGCTCCCTGCTTGGACTTTTCACCAGATGTCTTGACCCATCTGGATTTCCCTTGTCTGGCTTCACTCACCAGGACTTTCCCTCCCAACTGATCAACCTCGATCAGTAGTCATTCTGAGTTTAATCAATATCTGATACAAACTTAAATCAGTGTCAACATCAAAACAACAGCCAGGTCAGACTATATCAACAGCCTTGACTCTAGAGGGTTCATAAGGGTCTTTTGATCCGGTTATTGACGTCCAAAATTCATTCCATCTCATTTCATCATTAAATCCACGGGCACCACCAATGAGTAAACCAAAATAATTATTAAAATCACTAAAAATCCATCGAACTTCTTTATTCATCATCGTAAAAGTTATGACCCCTACGTAGTCATCCTCAGAAAAAAATTTAACATCAACCGAGCTCAAAAATTCAAGGACTAGGTGGGGGTAAGTCGGTGCATGATCGTACATAATATCATTCCAATCTAAAGAACTAATCATCCAATCTACATCATCCCTTATTCTTAGCATATCCATAGTAATGAGATCCATATACTTAGTGCATATAATTTTTCTAGCGACAAGGATATCATATCTAGCTTTTTGTTCATGATTTCTAAAAATAATATTGAACTCATTTTCGTTACCTTCGTCGCGTGCCACCCTTTTTTCCTTTGCCTTTTGAAGAAGAAGCCTTTCCTTTGCCTTTGTCGCCTCCCGACGCATCTCCTTCACCAGATCCACTGCTTTCTCGATGAAGTCTCTTCAAGATCTATAACATGGTGTGCATGGTTTTGAGGAATTTCTTGTGGAGATGGGTCTTGAGGATGGGAGAGGAGGAGAAGGAGGGAAAAATAGGGAAGTTGCTTCTCTCTTTCCGGATTTGTGGCTTGAAGAAGTGTTAGATCTAGATGTAGATCTAAGCAAAAATGAGCTCTAGAGGCGGGAATTAGGGTTTGATGAGGTGTAGTGAGGAGGAGAAGGCTTTTTGGGAGAGAAGGAGATGGAAATTAGGGATTTTGGAGGAGTAGGTGGCGCACATGGGTAGGGGGACGACCGTGTCTTATAGACACGGTCGCGTTAGGTGGGGTTCTGCACGGTCGTGCCGATTGGCACGACCTCTTTTCTCCCCTCGGCTAAAGTCGCACGGTCGTTCCAATTGGCACGGCCAGTTTCTCTTTCTTCTCTGCATATGTCGCACGGTCGTGCCAATTGGCACGACCTAAGTCTTCTCCCTCTCTGGCGTTCTCGCACGGCCGTGACGATTGGCACGACCCGTGTTCTTCTCTTCTCTACATAGGCCACTTGTCGTGCAAGGTTGCACGGCCCGTGGCTTTCATCCCTCTGTTGGCTTCGCACGGTCGTGTGGGGTCACACGACCGACTCCTTTAAGCTCACGGTGACTCGCCTTTCTCCATTTTGGTTCTTCTGACGCCCCCACGCCCATGAAATGCTCACGGCCAGCTAGTGGAGGTTCTGCACATCCTGAAAACGAATACCCAAAAAATAAAGAAATAATAAAAGTACTAGACTCGAACTTGCTAATAAAATGATAAACGGAATGATAAACTAAAATGAAAACTCTTGGGTTTCCTCCCAAGAAGCGCTTGTTTTAGGTCTTTAGCTCGACCCCGTTTCAGTTAATGTGGACTAAACCTGTGGAAGCATGACTCTCCTCCTAGGATTAATGCTCCAGTTTGCACCTTTAGTTTCGCTCGTGCAAGACAGATGTATTTCTTATTGCTTGCTGGAGGGGATCTCTCTTAGAAACTGCACTCCTCGACTTTGTGTATGTTCATCTTGCTCGAATTTCCCTGAGAAGAGGGGTCGCAAATAGAGGAATCTGATAAATCAAATCCAATCCTTTCTTTGCCAATCTCCAAGGATAACTTGTAACTTTTCACATCAATAAGGGCTCCAGCTGTGGCAAGAAATGGTCTTCCAAGGATGATCGATATCTTAGGATCCTCCTCTATATCCAGGATAATGAAATCTGTAGGAATGATACATCCACCCACTTCTACTGGCACGTCTTCCACTATTTCCATTGGGTATCTACATGAATAGTCAGCTAATTATAGTGTCATAGTAGTCAGTTTAATGTTCTGGAGTCCCAGCTTCTTACATAAAGAGTACAGAAGTAGGCTAACGCTGGCTCCCAAGTCGCAGAAAGCTCTTTGTATAAGCTCAGAACCAATTTTGCAAGGTATGGAAAAACTCCCTGGGTCCTAAAGTTTTAGTGGAATATTTACCATAAGTAGAGCATTGCAATTCTCTGTTAATGCTACGGCCTTGAAGTCACCATTTTGCCTCCTGTTGGATAAAATTCCCTTTAAGAACTTTACGAACTTTGACATTTGGTGTAGTGCATCTATTAGTGGTACTTCTACGCAAATTTTCTTAATCTTCTTCAGGAATTGGTTGAACTCTTCATCCTTTTGAGATGTTATCAGTTTCTGAGGGAAAGGAATCGTCTAACTTTGTGGAGGAATTTGAAGAGTCCCTTCAACTTTCTTGGTGACCTCCTCTCTATCCCTATTCTGGATCTGATTGGGCATTAGGGGAGAGGACTCTTCCCCTTAGTCAGGTCCTTTCTGAGTAATGATTTGGGGGTCTCCCACAGTTCATCTGCTCCTCAGCTCAATGCGGTTGTAGTGTTCCATTGGGTGTATATCTGTCTTTCCTGAAAATGTTCCATGTGCTCTTGAGAAGGACTGGGCTATCTGAACTATCTGGTTGTCTTGCATCTTTTGTGTTTCTCAAAATTTTCCATTCTTTGAGTCAACAACTTAATCTCATTCTTCATCTCTTTTTGCTCTGAGAGAGCTTCCTCTAGCATCTTTTCAATTCTGGATAATTGTGAAGGTTGTTGTTGTTGATAAGTCTGTTGTCCAGATGAGTAGCTCTGCTGCCCAGGTGAGTAGCTCTGTTGTCCAGGTTGATAACTTTGTTTTGCTGGCTCTTGGTCCTGATTGTTCCGGTATGAGAAATTTGAGTGATTCCTCCATCCTAGGTTGTATGTGTTGGAGTACGGATTGTTTTGCCTTTGGTTGTAGCTGCCTATCGCATTGCACTGCTCAAGTTGGTTTATCTGTGCTTGTATTGGCCCTAGGGGCAAGTATCTTGAGCATGATTCGTACTTCCGCAAGTTTCGTAAACACAAGCTATTGCATTGGTCGTGTTGTTGTTGTTGTTCCCCATGACCTCAAACTTCTTGGTCAGAGCATCCAGTTTTGCAGACATATGTGTGACTGCATCTACGTCGAATTTTCCTGACGCCTTTATTGGATTTCCTGAGAAAGAACCACCAGATCTTTCAATTTCCCATTGATGGTGGTTCTGTGCCACATTCTCTATGATCTCTTCGGCTTCATCAAGGCTCTTGTTCATTAGTGCTCTTCCTGCTATAGAGTCGAGGGATACCTTCGTGTGATAGTTGATTCCATTGTAGAAGGTGTGTAGAACCAACCATTTCTCAAGGCCGTGATGGGGGCACTGCCTCAGCATACTTTTGAATCTTTCCCAGACTTCAAATAATGATTCTGAGTCTATCTGTTTGAAGCTAGCGATCAAGTTCCTTATGTGGGCAGTTTTGCTCGGTGGGTAGAACTTGTCCAAAAATTTCTGCTCACACTGTTGCCAAGATGATATGTTGTTTGCTGGAAGGGAATTTAGCCACTACTTGGCTCTGTCTTTCAGGGAAAATCCGAAAAGAAGCAATCTCACTGATTCTGGAGGAACTCCATTCACTTTCATAGTACCGCATATCTCATAGAAAAGCTCTAAGTGATGGTTTGGATCATCGTGCGATCCTCCTCCGAATTGATTCTGCTAAATCATGTGGATCACTGCATGCTTGATTTCAAAATTGTTGGCTTCGATTGGCGGTCGAGTGATGCTAGACCGAACCCCTCGTGCATAAGGTGCTGCATAATCCTTCAATAGTTTGTCAGTCATCTCTGAAAATTCTTGTGCTGCCTGAAATGCTTTTTATAGGTTTCTTCTTCTCAGGAAAGTCCTATCAATATCTGGATCGAACGGTATAACTTGTCCTGAAAGATTAGCTCTACGCATGCAAAAATAAGATATGGAATAAAATGCAAAAAATAAAGAAAAATAAAAGTAGAATTATTTATCTCTAAAATGCAAAATGTTAGAAAAAGGAAAAATAAAGGGGAAAAAAAACTAAGTCTAGTCTAATCTAATTGATTCTTGCTAATGTTATAGACGCAATCCCCGAAAACAATGTCAAAAACTTGTTACGCTTCCGTAAGTGCACAGATTCGTCGTCAGTAATAAGATTATCAATCCCACGAGAACTAGTTATAAGCACTAGCAATGGTTCACCTAAGATTAGCTAAACTATCGATGGTTGTGAGTTATCTAAAGAAAAGGGAATAAGAAGCGGAAATGAAAACTAGTGAAGAGAGAATAATTTACTTGGTTATGACGAGTTCTAGGAGTTCGGTTTCATTGTGGTGGTATTAATGTATCACATTCTTTCCTTTACTCATTGTCCATCAACATGCATTCATCGGAAGCTGAAGTATCTATTCTTAGGTACCAAATAAAGAAGATCCCTATGAAATCCTGTTACGATTAACCCCTGTCACTAGGGCATCTCGGTAGATCACAAGGACACTACTCTAATTGATGTCACTATGGATAGAGATAAGGAGCTTATTTTAGTCTCTTACTTCCTTATGGAGGAGTTGTCTCTCCTTTCAAAGAAATACCCTAGATGTCCGTGAACGGGCTACCCCTGTCACTAGGGCCCCTCGAGTGTACGATCTAGGATATTCTCTCTACGAGATAGGCAATTCCTACACAATCAATTAGCACGATATAGAGATCGAGTAGTTGAAACAAAGCACGCGAAATCATCCAATGAAATAGAGGCAAAAGTATGAGTCTTACATCAAACCGATCCACAACTACTCCCTCATCCTAGAACAAAGATTCTACTCCATAGATGCCGGAGAAAAATCCGAAGACATAATATTAAGCATATAATTCTCAAACAAGAAGAGAGAGAGAGAGAGAAAAGACGCTTATCCAATGACTACGTGTGATCTTCGGATCCAATCCTTTGCTTCTGGAGTTGATGTGGTGATGAAGGATCGCTGGACTGATGCCCTGGATGGTGTAGAACGGCACCAAGTTGATTCTCTCCCTGACGGCTCGCTTCCCCGCTCTCCCCCCTTGAGGAAAAGGGTTAAAAACCCTTTTATAGGCTAGGGCGCAGCTGCGGCGGCACGACCGTGTAAGGATGGCACGGCTGTGCCCTTTCTTATCTCTGGCTGCGCTGTACGACCGTGCCAATTGGCACGACCGTGTGAACCTAGGGCTAAGTATGCACGACCATGTATTGATCTGCCTCTGGGTTGGTGGCATGGCCGTGTAAGGTTGCACGACCGTGCACTTTCCTTCTCCTGTTTGGCCACATGACCATGCGAGGTTGCATGACCGTGTTCTCTGGCTCGTTCCGGTGCGTCGACAATCGCTATTTTTGCTCCGAAAGTTATCCCTGTCAATATATACGAAACTAAACAAAGAGCAGATATCCGAACAAAAGAATATATATGATGAATACATGATAAAAGAGGCGATCATACGAAGAATATGTACGTATAAAGCAAGTGAATGTGCGTTAAAAACATACATAAACTATCATAATATTTACGCACATCAACTCCATGACTAGAAACTCCTGAAGCAATATGCTGAGCCTTCAGCGAACTATCTCGGCTCATGTGCCTAGGCAGTTTGCAATAATAGCAAACTAATTGTCCCGGGGTGCAGGCTGATGTGGTGTGCTCTCTGGACCCACACCGAGCACAATGGATGTCACTTGCGGGTTATTTCCGGGTCTGCTGAGGAGGCCGGAAACATCCTGATGAAGACTGCCTAGACTTATGAGGTTGACCAGATACCCCAGAAGTTCCCTGACCTATCCGACTGCGACCACTCTATTGTTGTGTAGTCTGTGGCTGCTGGATCTGTCCAGATGTCTGATCCATCTATTTCTTTTCTTGTCCGGGTATGCTCTCTAGTGAGCTGACTCTATCATCAGGGCTCTGTCCAATGTCTCTATGTAGGAAGAATTACCAAAATCGGCAATCTTTACTTGCAGATGTCCATCTAGTCCCTGGACAAACTGTAGTATGCGGGATCTGCCCTCATTAACTAATTTTGGACAAAACCTGGCCAACCAATTTAACTCAGCATTGTACTTTGTCATCGAGCGATTGCTCTGCCGCAGACTCAGAAAATCCTGCCGGCGAGTCATCTGATATGCTCGTGGGCAATACCGGCTCTCAAAAGCCTCTCTGAAACTCACCCAGGTAATATTCTGCTCGCCTATAATGGAACGCTGTGTATCCCACCAGGTGTCAGCCTCATCCTGTAAATGGAAAGCATCCAGCTTCGCTTTCTCCCACTCAGAGCAAGTCATGTAGAAGAAGGTCTGCTCCATGGTCTCTATCTAGTACTGGGCCACACTCGGATCAGTCTCTCCGCAGAATAGTGTGAATCGACTCTTCATCAACTCCGCCAATGATGGAATCCAGGCTCATGTCGCGACAATATCAGTGAGGTGGGGGATTGACGCAGAAACTGGCGGAATCACTGGAGCTGGTGCTACAGGTGGTACCGCTGGATAGCCTAGGGGAGGTACTCCCGGTGCTGCTACATAAGTTGGAGCACGTACCACTGGTGGTACTGTATGGTCGATATGAGTGGTCGCGGTTGGAGGTACGGTAGGTGGTGGTACCGTAAATGGAGCAACCAGTACTGCTGGTGAGGGTGTTGGGTACACTGTAGGCACTGGGGGTGCGGGTGCCGCTGGTGCGATACACGATAGGTCGAGGTGGCGGTGGTGCTGGGTACGCCGCAGTCTCTGCTGGTGGAGGTATCGTGTTTGCCATGGGTGGTACAGTGTATAATGTATGGGTGGGTACCTCTAACGAAGCCATCGGAGTCTGAGAGCTCGACACACCCGCAGTATCTTGAGTCTGTCCCTGACCAATAGGCTCAACCCCAGTAGGGATCTCTGGTGAGTCCGTTGCCAGAGATTCCAAAGTCCTCTTACATGGTCGTCCAGCACCACGTCTCGCAGATATTGCCCGTGTAAATCTCCTCATATCTGTTAAGTTATAACTCAGATATTACAATAAGTAACAAAAATTATAAAATTACCTTTTTACCTATTTGCCGTCTGGAGATGTTTCGTCATTGTCCAGTCCCCAATTTTGACCTCAAAATTCTGGACGATAAAATCGACGGAAACCCATACGAATTTGAAAAAATAAATACCCAAGTTAACTAACAAACTTGGGCTAACTCTCAAATCCAGAACACGAAAGCAAGTATTGTAACCCGATTTGATACCAAATAAATTGGTATCAGATTATTTCGAAAATCCAACCCACAAAAACTTGACTCGCCACAACTAAAAATATGAAAACCCAAGTATCAGAAACCTGGCTCTGATACCAAATAAATTGTCACGCCCCGGGGGAGTCCCTGCTAGAAGAAATTTTGGCAGCATCTCCCCTGTACGGGTGACAATCTGAGACATACCTACAAGCCCTCTAGGCCACACAAACCTCGGCCAACACAGCCGGAACACACACACACACACACACACACACATATATATATATATATATATAAAGCACCCATGCAGTTTAATAGTAAAAACTAAATCTAAGCAACGATAAGGAAATCATCTCAAATATCCTACTCAACTACACCCATAAACTCAAATATTATATCCTACTCAACTACACCCATAAAACTCAAATCACCAGCATATATCCAAACCTACCTCTTCTGCTATCCAGGCAGGCATGTAGGAAGATATTCCAAATGAAAACCCATCGATAATAAAGGACCATTCAAGATCCAAAGTGCCACAAAGATACAAGTCTAAAAACATAGACAATAACATAATAAGGAAACCAATGAAAAGATCTAAAACAAAAATCCTCGAAATCTAGAGGGGGGGCTAGCGACTGAAAATCCTCCTAACAGCCTCAACCTGAAAATGGTAATATCAACGGAGTGAGTCAACTCCTCAGCGGGTAACTACTGACATGCATAGTAAGAAATAACAACTAATAATAAATATACGTATAGTCTCCTGGATATATATCATATGAAAAATATAAAATTGTAAGGAGCGGGAGTATCTGTACTAACCAGGACCTGGGTATAGGGATAACAAGGTCGTCAGACCGAGAGTATCATAAATCATGTATGCATGTCAAACAAATGCATCCACCAAATATGCAGCATATAAAGTGCAACAAACACAAGTAATAAATGCAGTCAGTGCATATGATGCAACATGTCCTGGTCACCCCTGACGCCAGTCAACCATCTAACACACAATGGTGAGACTGAGTGGGTAGGGTTGTGACAATCGTGCACTCTACCATCACTGCTCCTGAGTGACCGAGTGGACGGGATGCTGTCGGAGTACACCAATCCTCCTTAACCCAAATCATAAATGGGGGAACTCAATGCTCTAATCTCCCTGAGATAATCCAGAAGAGGGATCCCTATCCTGCTGCCACGCTGCGTCACACTACCCATGAGTGGACCAACAGAGCCCTTGACAGAGCAACCTGCTGCAACACGCCCTGCCTGATAAAAACCACTAACCTATGAGTGGTTGTGTGTGCATGTCCATGTAACTGACGATGTGCTCAACAATAATGGAGTCGACTATTAGACAACATGCAATCATGCGAAATGGTGCATGGCACTAAGCATGAAAATATCATGATCCTATCCATCCCTATACAATGTGTACCAAAAGGTATATGGATCAAATAGAATATCCTAGGTACACAGGTCAGGTATAGTAGAATAAATCTAGGTCCTGAACATAATGAGGCATGATATGTCATTACCTTAAGGACATAAATAATCAAAGGAACATGAATGCAAAAGCAGGTAATAAATACAGCATGCTCAGGTAATAGATGATGACATACCAATGCAGAAATGAACATAAATATTACTACTCGTTAAATATTATTATACATATCAAATGACAATATCTTATAAGATAAGTCAAAGTACCTGTCTCCAATAAGAGGATCGTATCCGAAATAGATCCCTCGTCGAGACACTATCTCGAATCAAAGTCCTGTAATATCAAACATATAATTTTAGCTGATTCTGATTTGTAACTAGCTAACAAAATCCTAGTCTGATTTATGCTTTGGCTCAAATTAATGCTACTGACCCTATAAATTTTCTTTTTGCAACAAAACCTAATAATTACCCAAAAGCGTATCACCACTACTTTGGATCCAAATTCCCCCATCATATAAGATTAGGCTAACCATGAAACACACTACAAAACTCACCCGAAACTGATGCCTCAGCCACTGATCCAAATCCTGAAGAACTCACTGTCGAAATTTGAAGAAGCTGCTGCGGAAACAATAGTGATAAATACCACTGAGATCAGCTAACAACTCATACAAACATCCCAATCATAGTTCAATACCCAAAGCTGCCTTACCTGAATCGGTGCCCCTCATTCCCTCTCTGTCGATGACTGTGGGACGAAGAAAGTGTTGGGATGTATACTATAAGCCTAGCTTTTGTATGCACATCTATTTTTTTGAGATATTTTGAAATGAGAATCACTTTGACTAAATGTCTGCATTTTATATTTATATATATGTCGATGCAGTTGTCTATTTAATTTATATTTTAGATAACATGATGTGTGGTGTCACACAGAAGATCATATTATCGGTTCCTTATAAATTATAAATAGTAGCTCACAACCAAGATGGTAGAGACAAACCATTGAAACAGTTGTAGTGTAATTTGGTATTAGTTTATCTTGACTATATAATTATACTAGTACACTATGTGTGTATTGAGCAAGATCATTTGAGGTTGTTCGATTTATACTGACTATATAAAAGAACAGAACCTCTATTATTATGGATGTGCGCACTCTTAATCCCGATATAATAACAAACACATATACTTAGTATTTATTTCTTTAACTTATCAATGGGTGAGATTTATTCGTTAAATCAATAAGCTTGATAAGTTGGGAGATAATACCATTTATATGGTGTGTTGTTGATTATAAAGGAAAACTATGTCCTATTTATTTAGGTTGATGATGTCCCCTTGATGAGCTCATAAGGATTACCATGTAAACCCTGCAGGTGGACTTAGTTTTGTAGGATCGAAAAGAATTTAGATATCTCCACAATTGCATGATATTGTCCACTTTGGGCCTAAGCCCTCATGATTTTGCTCTTGGGCTCTCCCCAAAAGACCTCATGCCAAATAGATATATCTTTCTCTTATAAACCCATGATTTTTCTCATGTGTTTTCAATGTAGGACTATGTTTGTAACCTTGCAACCCCAACAATCCCCCCCTCAAACAAAGGACCACAAGCTTCCCACGTCCGATCCTCGACCCACCAGGTCTTCCTGCCCCTCAGTCCACCCGACCTACTAGGACTTCCTGCCTGGTGTCTGGTCCTCTTGATCCGAACATAGGAGCCCTCACTTTCTTTGTTCAAGGTCAATATTATACCCACATGGCTCAATCAGATCATAGCTCTAGTGCACAATCAGCGGTTAAACCTTCTGGCAGACCGGGCTCTGATACCAATTATTGGATCGAAAGCGCTAGAGGGGGGTGAATAGTGCTCGTGGCTTTCACGTATTTCAGATTCATAAAATGATTAAACATAGCAAAAATAAATAAACAAATACACACAGAGGACCAAGGTGTTTACTTGGTTCGGAGCTTGTGACGACTCCTACTCTAAGGCTCACGATCGTAGATCGCTTTCGGTGGGCAATCACTATCAATCCGAAAAATCTTTTACAATTAAAGAGTACAAGTGCTACAAGAATTAAAGAAACGAGGTTGTCAGTTGTCGGTGTAGCAGCGCGTGGTGGAAGCGTTCGAAGAGCGTTCAAAAGCACCAGTTGTTCTGTTCAAGATTGATGATTAGGCTGATTCCCGAGGCTCCTTTTTATAGGATTTATAAGATTGATCCGGATCCCCAAGTCTCGAGATCAGGTTTGACCCGAGGATGACTGGTCGACCGATCCCTGCGTTCGGTCGACCGATCAGGCGATCTCCTCCTATCTGATCCGCCCGATCCGCTCACTCCGCTTCGATCTGGTCAAGCCTTATCCTCTGTTCGGTCGACCAAAAACCCGGTTTAGTCGATCGATCCCCTGGTCGAGCCCGATTTATTCGCTGGAAATTTGATCAGCTGCTTCGGGGCTTCGGTCGTCCGATAACCCAGTTCAGTCGACCGATCCCGGTCAATTCTGACCCTGCACAGAAACTATTAGAAATGTTCTCCTGCAAAACAGAGTTAGAATATAGCAGAGAGTATATAGGTAAGTAAATTGACAGTCTTCGGACTGCCCGGTTCTGACTTTGGATTTTCGACTGGAAACCCTAGGTCGAACCGACGCCTACTATTCCCTCTTCCAGGGAACGCGCCCTCACCTACTCCCCTCAAGAGAGATTACCTGATGTCAATCCGGTCCTCCAAACTGACTGGATTTTCTGCCTAGGGTTACCACCCCCTAGGACCTAGGGTTACCGCCCCCTAGAGTTTTTCTCCACCTAGGGTTACCACCCCCTAGGACCTAAGGTTACCCCTCTTAAGATTTCTCCTCCACCTAGGGTTACCACCCCCTAGGACCTAAGGTTACCCCCCTTAGGATTTCTCCTCCACCTAGGGTTACCACCCCCTAGGACCTAAGGTTGCTGCCCCTTAGGGTTTTCCTCCACCTCTTAGGATTTTTCACCTGCCTAACCACAGTTAGGACTTTCCTGAAATCTCATTTAAGTACATTAGATAACAAGGAATCTTAACTTTGAATCCCTTTGTCATTATCAAAACCTAGGTTCGATCGTCGGATGCTTCCCGGACTAACAAGTTTGACGAGATAATAAAGTTGAGTGGTACTACTCTTGTAGTCAGATGTTAATTAAATGAGTTGTCAATAACTTATTTAATTAACGGACATACGATATCTTAAACACAGGGAGATTAACGCACTCATGATAAGTAGGATCCCATATTGTGACAAAAAAGGCGAATACGCTCGCCCCCAATGCCCCCGCCAACCCGTCCCAAGGCCAACACGGAGGAGGTAAATCACGGGTGGCTACTAGCCTTTGGAATAGTGACTAACACATAAGGGAGGTATTTACCTTGGCTTTGCCGAGATTCGAACCCTAGACCTCATTGTGGCAACACCTCATGCACTAGCCACTAGACCCATCCGAGGGGACTAAGCAGGAGCTCATATTGTAATATAAGATTGGTGCGGTAGTTCAATAATGACCCTTTAGTAGTATGGGTTATTAATGATGAACTTGAGTTGAGTGTTCGGGTCGAACACAGGAAGCTCAAGTCCATCAGGAGGCCAAAATCAATTCCTCCTCTCGGTTCCTGTTGTAGCCTCTATCTATATAAAGCCTCACATCCACTCATTCATAACCGGGTTTGGTTTAACTTGGTTTGGTTCAACTTAACGTAGTTTGGTTTAACTTAACTTGGTTTGATCTAACTTAACTTGGTTTGGTCTAACTTAACTTGGTTTAGTTTAACTTAACTTGGTTTGGTTTAACATTGTTTGTTTAGATTTTTTCTAAACAAAATTTTGTTAATTTTTCTTTCCTTGTAACCGACGACAAGTCTATAAAAAGGAATAGGATGTGGCCCCTAAAACTTAATATTCTAATTATTCCACAACTCCCTTCTCTCCTTGTTGTTGCCGCCCCCTCTTCCCTTGCTAGGGTCGGCGACACAACCCCTTCTTCTCCTCCTTCTGGCTGGCGCCACCTCCACCTAGGGTCGGCGCTCCCCTTCTCCTCCTCCTTCTTTGTGGTCAGCGCCCTCTTTCTTCTCCTTGTGGGAGGCAGCTTGAAGAAGAGGAAGAAAAGCAAGAAGAAGAAGAAGAAGAAGAAGAAGAAGAAGAAGAGGAAGAAAAGAAAGAAGAGGAAGAAGAAGAGAAGGAAGAAGATTAGAAGGTGCCCCATCCTAGAGACTCCTTTTGTGGCCGACGATTTTGGAAGAGAAAAGGAGGGTGGTTTTGTTCTTAGTAGATCGTCGCTCACACGACGTTCAAGAAGAGGAGAGGAATACGGTAAAAGATCAAGAGGTCTTTAGCTACAAAGAAAAGGTACAACTAGTTCTTTAATTTCGCTGCGTATCTAGTTTCATTTTTCTTTGTATCGATTTTACGTATCGATTTTGAATACCAACACAAGAGGCCAGCGATCTTGTACTTCGATCAAGGTGTGCTTTGATCATTCAAGAACTTGCTTGATTGATCAAACACATGACTGATCGAACATGCGAGTTGCTAGGAAAAGTTCTGTTCTTGTATAATTTTTTTGTATAGGGAAATTGAAACAGAACGGAATTCCAGCGCCTTCAGAAAGAAGACCCGATAGTAAGGTCTAGGGCATGGGTAAAGAACTAGGGCTCCCCTCTCTGCCCTAGGTTGAAGAGGGTTCCGTGCAGAGGTGCATCGGCGAGCGATCGGGTGGTGGCTGTCGGTGGCGACGCGAGAAGAACTAGGGCACAGAGGATGAAAGGCTCGATCTCTCTCTCGATGGTCAGCGCTGCTTCCTGCGGCGTGGGTGAGGCGATGCGATGGGAGAGGGCGATCAGCGCTAGGGTTCCTGTGGTCGGTGATCGGTGCAATGGGGCGATCGGTGACTTTGGGCAGAGACGGAGAGAAAAGGGGAAGAGGAGAAAAAGGTTGTCGACAGCAACGTGGAGAGCTTAGGGCTCGGGTGGGGGAAGAGGAAGAGATCGGTGAGGAAGAATTTGAGGATCGGAAGAAGAAATAGGAGGAGTAGGAGGAGAACCGACGTCGACGGTTTGGTGAGATGGAAATCGTCGGGTTGCTTAGGGCACGGGTGAAAGACGAAGGAAATAAAGAAAAGAAAAGAAAAAAAATCAATCTTTTCCTCATTTAAATGGGGTAGCCTAAACAGACTTTTCCATGACCCAATAATTATCCCCGTAATCTACACCATACGGTCTCCAAAAAATTCTCAGAAAATTCCTAAAAATTCCCTTATGGTGATTTGCCCATTTTTGATATTTTACAATATCTACTAGGTTTGACTTGGAGTCAACATAATCAAGTATAATATCACCTCTAGTTATATGATCCCTTACAAAATTATGTTTGACTTCTATATATTTAATCCTTGAATGGTATATTAGATTTTTTGTTAAGTTAATTAAACTTATGCTATCAATTAAGACTTTTATATTTTTGTATTCTAATTGGTAATTTTTTAAAGTGTGCATCATCTATAAAAGTTGATTTACATATTCTCCCATAGCTATGTACTCTACTTTAGTAGTAGATAAGACAATACAGTGTTGCTTGCTATTGCACCAATTTACAAGGCATTGACCTAGAAATTGATAGTTGCCACTTGTACTTTTTCTAACTAGTTTGCATCCAGCATAATCCGAGTCAAAGTACCCAACTAAGTCAAATATGTTAGTCCTAAGGTATCAAAGTCCTACACTTAGTGTGCCCTTAATATACCTAAGTATTTGTTTTACATTAGTTAAATGTGATTCTTTTGCATATGACTGGTACTTAGCGCATATACCAACAGCAAATAAATATTAGATCGACTTATAGTTAAGTATAATAGACTCCCTATTATACTTCTATAATACTTTAAGTCTATTAACTTTCCTTATAAGTCAGAATCAATTTTTATATTAGTTGTTATTGGGGTATTAATATTTTTAGAATTTTTCATTCTAAATTTTTTAATTAATTTTTTAGCATATTTTGTTTGATAAATAAAAATACCCTTTTTGATTTATTTTATTTGTATGTCTAAGAAAAATTTGAGTTCACCTACTAAACTCATTTAAAACTCATTTTCTATTAATTTAATGAATTCTTTTAAGAAATTTGTATTGGTTGAGCAAAAAATTATATCATTTACATTGATTTGGGCTATAAAGATATCTTTTGTTAGGGTTTTAACAAATAAGCTTGAGTAAATTTTGCCTCGATTAAACTCTTTAGATATTAGGTATGTTGATAATCTTTCATACCAAGCCCTAGGAGTTTATTTTAATCCATATAAGGTTTTCTTTAGTTTAAAAATATGGTTTGGGTGATCTAGATCCTTAAACTCAGGAGGTTGGCCTACATAGACTTCTTCTTTTATGAATCCATTAAGAAATATAGATTTTACATCCATTTGATATAATTTAAAACCCTTATGTGTTGCATAGGCTAGCAACATTCTAATGGATTCAAGTCTAGCTACTGGGTATATGTTTCATCATAGTCAAGTTCTTCAACTTGACTAAATCATTTAGCTATCAATCAGGCTTTATTCCTAACAATTTCTCCTTTATCATCTAATTTGTTCCTAAAGACCCATTTTGTGTCAATAATTTATTTATTATCTGGCTTAAATACTAAGTCCCACACTTGATTTCTATCAAATTGGGCTAGTCTTCCTGCATTTATATAATCCAATCAGGGTCAGGTAAGGCTTCTTATATAGATTTAGGTTCAATTTTAGATATTAGAGCTATTCGACTTAAATTTCTATATGATAATCGAGTTCTGACTCCTAGAATTAGATCACCTAAAATTTAATTAGCTGGATGATTAGATTTTGATCTAGTTGTTCTTACTTCAGGATTGATAATTGGTTCTTCTGTTTCACTTATGCTAGATTGAGGTCTAGGTTCATCATCTTCTAAATTTCTAATACTTTGTTCATGGTTGATATTTTTAGGTTGATTAGTTTCTTCATTAAAGATAATATTAGTTGTTTCTTCAACTTTCTAAGTGTGTTTATTATAGATTCTATAAGTTCTACTTGATGAGGAATAACCTAGGAAAATTCCAATTGTTGATTTAGATGTAAATTTTCCTAACTAGTCTTTAGTGTTTAATATGTGTACTTTACACCCAAATACTTTTAGGTAATTTAAATTTGGTATTTTATTATAATAAATTTCATAGGGAGTTTTATTATAAATTTTATTGATTAAAATTATATTTTAAATGTAAGATGTTGTATGTATTACTTCTGCCCATAATTGATTATTTAAGTTATATTCATTTAGTATGGTTCTAGTAGCTTCTTATAATGTCCTATTTTTTCTTTCTATTAGTCCATTTTATTGAGGGATTCTAGGACATGAAAATTCATAATGATATCCATTTTTTGCCAAAATTTGGTAAACCTATGATTTTCAAATTCCCCCATGATCACTTCTTATTCTTTTAATTTTTATATCTTTTTCATTTTCTATTAATTTTTAGAAATTGTTGAAACTTTCAAAGGTTTCATCTTTGATTTTAGAAATTTTACTCATATAAATCTTGAGTTGTCATCAATTATTAATAAGCAATACTGATTTTTGCTTAGTGATTTAGCTCCATGTGAAAAAAAGGTCTAAATGTAGGAGCTCAAGTATTATGTTGGTTCGATTTAGGTTTGTTAGTTTGTGGGCTGATTTGGTTTATTTTTCTTGTTGACAAACATTACAAATTATAATATTTTCTAAATTTCTTTATTTTGGTTGACCTCTAACTAAATCATTTTGACGTATTTTTAAAATGAGCCTTATATAAGTGTGACACAGTCTTCTGTGCCACAACTTGGTTTCCTCTTGTTGTATCAATAGATACTTGAGTGAGGTGGTTGATAGCCCAATTGTATAAATATTATTTTTTTCCTAATTCCTTTAAGTATAATTTCAGAAATTTTGATATTTTTAATTACACATTTAGAGTTTGAAAATTATACTAAATAACCAGAATCACACAATTGACTAATGCTAAGTAAGTTAAACTTAAACTTATCTACTAGTAGAACTTTTCGAATAACAAAATTAGAACTTAGCTCGATATTATTTGTTCTGATTACTTTAAATTTTCCATTGTTTCCAAATATAACAAAGCATAAGTTCTTGATTTTTAATTTTGTGAAGTTCAATCTGTCTCCAGTCATGTGTCTGGAACATGCACTATCCAACATCTATTGGTTCAAATTATTATGTTTCTACACATAAAGTACTTGATTTGGAATCAACTTAAAGGGATTTTAGGATAAATTGATAGATTTCAACTTCTTATTTTCCATCTCATCCAACCTACATTATTAAACATGTTAAGCCTTATGAGTTTGTGTGAGATGGACATTAATGTGCCATATTTGATTAGATTTTTGTTTAGGTTAAGTAAATTAATTTGGTTAATAGGTTAAGTTAATTAATTAGTTTAATTGGTTTAGTTTAGGTTTGGGTTAATTTTGAGTTAGGTTTGACTAAGTTTGGTTTAGGTTTGGGTTAATTTTGAGTTAGGTTTGATTAAGTTTGGTTTAGGTTAAGTAAATTAATTAGGTTAATGAGTTAGAGTTAGGTTAAGTTAATTAATTAGTTTAATTGGTTTGAGTTAAGTTTGGTTTAAGTTTGAGTTAAGCTAATTCTCAATTTTAATCTAAATCCATCTCATATTTTTCTAGATTTTTGAACAGGGAGTCTTATAAGTTTTGTGAGATGGTTATTAATTTTATCTTTTGAAATTTAATTTAAAATCTAAGAATTGATTTACATTTGAATTAAACTTAGGATTAATAGTTAGTCAATTAAATATTCATTTCAATAATCAGCTTCCAGGCTATGACAAGACATAGGGGTCGTCTTGGGTATAAGAGTAATGACCATTTTTAGACAAAACCTTTTAAAGAGATTGAATATTTAGCTTTCTTTCTGAAGAACCTTAGCCTAACTAGTCAAGTGTATTAGTACCCCCAAGGTAGTTTTGATGTAATCAACCAAGTCAGGTTAGGTCCTGTTAGTTTTTAACCCCTGTGTCTAAGTGTGTAGGAACTTAAGAGCACAGGAAATCAAGCAAAAGATGCAGCTAGTGAGAAGGACAGCATGAGAGAGAGCCGACGAGCTTAGTGCATCCGAGGGACGAGATGCTGTGGAAGAGTATGCTGGTGGACAAGAAAGAGGCGTGCGACATTTTTTGAGGAACGAAAAACTAGAGCGGAAGACTGCTCGAAGGCCAAAAAATGGATTCGGGTGAGCCCTATTCTGGATGGCCGAAATCACCTAAGCAAGCGGAGCTGGAGTCAGAGCGGAAGACCCGGACCAAACAAGTTAACATAAGGCTAATTTTGGTTTGGGCACTTGGACCATGAAAATTATCCAGATCGCGTCAAACGCGATCCGTTACGATGGGGATAAAATTTTATCCCTCTCCAAGTGTTTTGAACCTTTCTAGGAATCCCGACCAGAGCTATAAATACAACCCTAGTCCCAAAAGCTTAGACATAACACTTGTAAATAATTTCCTTTATCTAGCTTTGTATTTTGAGTGCCTTAACTGTTGTAAGAGGTTTCTCCTCCTAAAAGAGACTTTGATAGTAAGCTTCAACTTTCTTGGATTAACAACCTCCCCAGTTATAACCAAGTAAACCTCGTTATGCCTCTTCTTTCTAGTTTCTTATTTAATTTATGCAAGTGTTAGTTTAATTAAGCTATGAGTCCTACAAAGTGTTGATCAAACCTAAGTCTTTATGTAACCATCCTAATCTAGGAAGAAATAAGGAACGTTGTAAAACAAGCAATCAAGCAAATCTATTTAAATAGAGATGGGCATTCTATTGGGTCCCCCTAGTTAATAGTCTCGATAAGATCTATCAAGATAATAGATTTGATCCTTAGGAATCCAACATTGATTAAGTCTAACTTGATTAGTAAAGTTATAGGGACGTATGCTTGGATTAGATTTCTATTAGTTTGGATTAGTAAAGATAAGTAAGATCTGAATTGATGTTTAGCATTGTATTTGAGTCCGGATCGGTTCTATACTGTTGGTTGCTACACCTGGATTCCGTTCTGTTTTCCCTGTACAAAAATTTGCACAAGCACAGAACTTAACCTAGCTACCCATGTGCTCTACTGAAGTTAAACTTGGATTGCAAACGATGCTTAACATTATTAATCCAAGTTGCTCTTCAGAAGTTAAACTTGAATTGGAAACGATACTTAACTTTTTTACTCCAAGTTTAACCGATGTGATCTTCCTAAATTAAACCATATTACAGAAGTTAATTAAATATCTATTTCAAAGATTGGCTTTCAGGTTAAACATGGCGAGGCACTAGGCCTTCTTGGTTATGGGATCATCTACCACTTCCTAGACAAAGTCTTTCAAAGAAATTAGATATTTAACTTCTTACAGTAACCCTAGGTTTAACTCCAGAGACCTCAATAGAAGCACAAGATCAAAACGTAAAATCGAAACACTAAATCGATAGCACAAAATCAAAATATAAAATCGCTAGCCTCTTGTGTTGGTATTTTAGAATCCATGCAAAGAAAACTAACTAATTAATTCGAAGCGGAAACCATTAATTAGTTATACCTTTATTTGTAGCTAAAGACCTCTTGATATTCTGTTGTATTCCTCTCCTCCTCTTGGATGTTGTGTGGACAACGATCTATCAAGATGGAATCCACCCGAACCACTTCTTCTCCTCCAAGACTCTCGAGCCACCAAGGGATGCCAAAATAGGAAACTCCTTCTCTTCTTCTTCTCCTCCAAGTCGCCGGCCACCAAGGAGATGGAACTTTCTTGATGTGCCGCCAGCCTTGAGAGAAAGAAAACAAGGAGAAAGAAGAGAAGCAAGGGCTGACCACACTAAGGAAGAGAGAGGAGAAAGCATAGGTTATGTGTCATGAAGGCACCCTCTACCTCTCTTTTATAATCCTTGGTTATGGCAAAAAAGGAAAGTTTTAAATATAATAAAAACTTCCTTATTTGTGGCCTCCCTTTAAAAAAAGAAATTTTAATAACAATTAAAATCTCTCTCTTTTGAATTTCTTATTGTACATGGCAATAAAGGAAAGTTTTAAAATTAATCTCTCTCTTTTAAAACATGTAGACAACTACAAAAAAGGAAAAATTAATTAAAACTTCTTCTTTTAAATCATGGTTACAAAAAGGAAAGTTTTATCAAAAATTAAAATCTCTCTTTTAAACATTATAGATAACTACAAATAAGGAAAGATTTTAACAAAATTAAAATCTCTCTTTAATCCTTTGTAGATAGCTATAAAAGGAAAGATTTTAAAAATTTAAAACTCTCTTTTAAAACCATGAGGATGGCTATAAAAGGAAAGATTTTAAAATTAAAGTCTCTCTTTTAAATTCCCTTAATAGATGGCTACAAAAGAAAAGTTTTAAACAAAATTAAAATCTTTCTTTTAACTATTGTAGATAACTACAAAAAAGGAAAGATTTTAATAAAAATAAAATATCTCTTTTAAACATTGTATATAACTACAAATAAGGAAAGATTTTAACAAAATTTTATTTTTAATCAAAACTTCCTTTTCCTTCTACTTTGGCCGGCCCCATGCTTGGTCACCAAGCATGGCTTGGCCGACCCCTACTTGGGCTCCATGAAGGGCTTGGTCGGCCTCATCTTAGACACCAAGATGTGCTTGGCTGGCCACAACATGGACTAGAAGATGGGCTTAAGGTGGATACAAGGATTTATAGAGGCTACAACAGGGACCGAGAAGAGAAATTGGTTTTGGTTTCCCGATGAGCTTGAGCTTCTTGTATTCACCCCGAACACCCAACTCAAGTTCATCAATAATAACTCATACCACTAAAGAGTTATTATTGAACTACCGTACCAATTCCAAATTACATTATGGGCTCCTTCTTATCATGAGTGCATTAATCTCCCTATGTTTAAGATATTAAATATCCATTAATCAAATGAGTTACTTGAGCTTCTTGTATTCGCCCCGAACACCCAACTCAAGTTCATCAATAATAACTCATACCACTAAAGAGTTATTATTGAACTACCGTACCAATCCCAAATTACATTATGGGCTCCTTCTTGTCATGAGTGCATTAATCTCCCTATGTTTAAGATATTGAATATCCATTAATCAAAATGAGTTACTAACACTCACTTAATTAACATCTATCTCCAAGAAGAGTACCACTCAACTTCATTGTCATGCTGGACTAGGTCCACCTGCAGGGTTTACATGACAATCCTTATGAGCTCCTCAAGAGGACATCATCAACCTAGATTACTAGGACACAATTTCCTTCTATAATTGACAACACACCATATAAATAATATTATTTCCCAACTTATCGGGCTTATTGATCCAACTGAATAAATCTCATCCATTGATAAATTAAAGAAATAAATACTAAGTATATGTTCTTGTTATTATATCGGGATTAAGAGCACACACTTCCATAATAACAGAGGTCATGTTCTTTTATGTAGTCAGTATAAAAGAACAACCTCAAATGGTCCTGCTCAATACATTCATAGTGTACTAATGTAATTTTATAGTCAAGATAAACTAATATCAAATTACACTATAACCATTCCAATGGTTTGTCCCAATCCATCTTGGTTGTGAGCTACTATTTATAATTTATAAGGAACTGATAACATGATCTTCTGTGTGACACCACATACCATGTTATCTACAATATAAATTAAATAGACAACTACATTTAACATAAATGCAGACATTTGACCAATATAATTCTTATTTAAAATAAATATTCATACAAAAAGCTAGGCTTTTAGTATACATCCTAACATATACAACTCTTTATTTTTCAAGAATTAAATCAAGGTTCTTGAACCCAAAGTGAATTGTTTCGACATGTCCTTAAGTTCTTTGACTTGGGTTTTCAAATTAGAATTTTCTTCCTCAAGTTATTGGACTTGAGTTGAAGTTCCATTTGAAGTAGCTCTATTAAAGGACTTGGGTTACTCTCCTCCTTAAGGGTGTTGACCTCCTTTTGGAGTGACTTGACCCGGATATTGGACTTGGCCAATTTTCTTGATAAGTATGAAATTAAGTTATGCAATCTTACTAATGACGGACTTGCAGTGGAGTTGGAATTGTCTGAACCAGATGCGGGTTCATGGCTTCGCTCAGACTCGACTTCTAATTTATTCTTGGACTCAGTTTTGATAACTTGTTCTCGGGTCAGAAGCATGAGGAAGCTTGCTTGCTCGTGTTCTTCGTTGGTGTCTTTTGATGAAGACTCGTCCCATGTTGCTTGTAGTGCCTTCTTTTTCCGTTGCTTCCTGGCTTCCTTTAGATTTGGACAATTTGACTTGATATATCCTTTCTTGTTTCAACTGTAATAGGTGACTTCTGACTTAGCCTTCATGCTCAAAATTGGACTTGATTGCTTCGTCTTCATTCGGATCACCTTCTTGATCTCTCGTTTGGTGAACCCCTTCTTTTTTTTGCACAAATTTTGAACCAGGTTCACGAGTTTGGCTATGATTTCATCATGGTCTTCTGAATCCGATTTGCCTTCGGACTCAGTTTCAATTCGGTACTTGTTCTTTGATTCCTTCATCTTCATTGTTGTAACGACCCACCTTCTACTGGCTAGGCTGTAAGGCCGGACCGTCACATTATGCTGTGCTAAGCTATATCCATTACCATTACTAAGTCTAGGTGCGGAAAACTGTACCAATTTAAAACTTTGCCAAGCTAACACAAATTCTTATTCCTACATGTACTGAGGGATGCAATCTAAGGTATACATGGCATATCCTACATCCCCTATGGTCAAGGAACTGAATTACAAAGGTTCCTGGTCAAAACCTTGCTTCCCAATCGATCCAGATTGAACTCAATCGATTGTAAGCTGTTGAATCGATCCGTGGATCGATTCCGATGGCTACTGTGCTCGGGTTAATATTCTGGATCGATCGGCTGATCGATCCAGACTGGCCAATCGATCCATTGATCGATTCCAGAGCTCTCTGTTCACGGGAGTAATTTCCCCGATCGATCGAACGATCGATCCCCAAACTCTCTGTTCGCGACAGAATGCGACTGGATCGATCGGCTGATCGATCCAGGAGCTTACTGTTCACGACAGAATGCGACTGGATCGATCGGCTGATCGATCCAGAAGCTTACTGTTCATGGAACCAGACTCCCAATAGATTCACTGATCGATTGAGGGCCCCCAATCGATCCACTGATCGATTGGGGTTTCTGATTTCGCAACAAACTCTGATTTCAACACTGTTTCGTGCCAAACTCACATACACTAATTCTAAAATAACTGGAAAACATTCTAATAGCAAACAACTAACATTCTAAACATGGTTACTAACAAGCTAAGCGGATTTTCTATAATTTCATGCATTTAGATAACTGAATAGGCAAAGAGTAACATAATAAGAAGCACTAAGTTCTTGAATATTCTAGTTCTTCCAAGGTCTTTATTCCAGGTTCCATCCACACACATCTTCCTTGCATTGACCTCCAGCCTCCACTAGTCCATCTTTCCTTTACCTTTATCTGCAGTATAAGGAAAAGAGTATCTGTAAGCTTGAGAGCTTAGTAAGAAACCATCAACCTCACAAAACATGCATACGATACGATTTATGCTTTGAAAACATGCTATTTGAAATATGCACTGAATATGCTAAAGCATGGCATGACAGACAAAACATAAAAATGAGAAATTGATCATGGCAATAAGTGCTAATCATAAAATATCATGTTGTATCAATAGAAACTAACCTGATACAAAAGCTGAGCTAAGCTAATACTAAACTGATGTTAAAGTTGTACTGAGTTCACATAACTATGTTGTGAAGTTTTGAAAACTATATTCATAAGTAGATTAAAGTAGTAATCATGCTGTTGATGGGCCCGACATCTGTACGTGCTATGCGCACATCCCTAACTAAACCCGGGTTTGTAAGTCCATAATTTAGTAGGGTTACTAGGTTATCTGAACCTAGGGACGACTATGGGAGCCCAACCCAATGGATATCTAATCCAGTACGGTGCCACTGAGAAAGTAAAATACTGAACATAAGCTAATAATTCTTGTCTTGCTTTTACTAGGTTGTCTAACCCAGAACTAGGTTATCTGAACCTAGGGGCAACTGTGGGAGCCCACCCATTGGACGTCTAGTCCCATAAAAGCTGTAGCAAGACTAAATAAGTTGTAAAAATACTTCTATTGCATTCATCTAAGCTATTAAAATGCCTATGGTGGCATTTAACCGAGCTAAGCATTTAATCAAACGCTTGATGTGCGCTAATTCACACCCTATTACTGAAAATCTGCATACGGCTAAAACAATGCATACAAACATACGACTAGCTACTTATACTATAGGTGAAGGGTTTCTTACCTCTTGCGCTAGTTTTCTTACGAATCTAGTCGCTAGTTTTCTGGTAGAGACGATCTTCTCGACGATTCTCCTGCGTCCACGCGTTCTTCTAGCGGAGAGAAACGTCCTCGTGTCGGAGTCGTCGCCGAAAGGTGCTCCTATGGCCGTTGGGACGGAAACCTAGCCCTTGGGGCTTGGTGTGCCGAGAGAAAGAAGAGGAGAAGGGGGCGACGTGTAAGGGTTTAGGAGAGGAGTTTTCTCGTTTAAGAAAATAACAATTCCTCACTTAAATCCCCTATTTATATTAAGTGGTAATTCGTCCCAACTCAAATATAAATATAATTGTTCCCCTTTCCTTTCAGCACGGCCCTGCTGGGTTCACTTGGTTACTAGAGCTATCTAAAGGTTATCGGACCCTATAGGTCCCGGGTTCAATACTCGCCTAGACCCTTTTACGATTCCATTTGTTTTTGTTACTTCCGCTATTCTAAAAATTCTATAAAAATATCCTAAAATTCCAGAAAAATCATAGAATATTTCTAAAATAATTTTGAGAATTTTTGGGCGCTACAATCCCCCATACCTTATAAAAAGTTCGTCCTCGAACTTAGAATAACTTTGGGTACTTCTGTCTAAGCCTCTTCTGCTGTGTGACTTTGCCAAATGACTTTTACTAATGGTACCTCCTTGTTCCGCAATTTCTTAACTGCTCGGTCTATTATCTGAATAGGTCGACTGTCATAGCTGAGGTCTTCACGGACTGGTACCGACTGGGGCTCAATCACCTGGGTGGCATCTGGGATATGTTTCTTCAGCATAGAGACATGAAATACATTATGGATGGCTGACATCTCCTGTGGTAGCTCTAGCTCATATGCTACCTTGTCAACTCTTCTAATGATAAGGTATGGTCCCACATATCTGGGACTTAGTTTGCCCTTCTTCCCAAAACGCATTACTCCCTTCATGGGAGCCACTCTGAGGAATACTGAGTCCCCAGCTGAAAACTCTAATGGTCTGCGACGTGTATCAGCATAGCTTTTCTGGCGGCTCTGAGCTGTCTCTATCCTCTGGCGGATCTGCTGTATAGCTGTCGTGGTATCTGCTACTAGATCTGTCTGAAGTTCTAGTTCTTTCTGTTCACCACTTTCATACCAGCAGATTGGAGATCTACACCTCCGCCCATAGAGAGCCTCGTAAGGTGTCATACCGATAGTGACCTGATAGCTATTGTTGTATGCAAATTCTGCTAAACTCAGATATTTGCACCAACTTCCCTTGAAGTCTAGGGTACATGCGCGGAGCATATCTTCGAGTACCTGATTTACTCGCTCCGTCTGACCATCTATCTGAGGATGGAAAGCTGTACTGAATTTTAACTTCGTGCCCAATGCTGACTGTACACACTCCCAGAAGTGTGATGTGAATCGACTATCTCTGTCTGAAATAATGGTCCGTGGGACTCCATGTAGTCTGACTATCTCCTTGAAATACAACTGAGCTAGCTGTTCCATGGAGTAGGATATCCTGATAGCTAAGAAGTGGGCTGATTTAGTCAACCTGTCAACTATTACCCAGATGGTATCAAAACCATTCGTGGTTCTGGGTAGTCCCACTATAAAATCCAGAATAGGCTGCAGAACTCCTCCTGGTCTCTGGTGTTCTGCCTTGACCCTCTGACAGGTCAGACAGGTGCTAACGTATCTAGCGATGTCTCTTTTCATCCCGGGCCACCAAAAATGTTTCTTTAGATCTTGGTACATCTTGGTGGAAGTTGGATGCATCGCATAAGGAGTCCTATGAGCCTCGTCTAAAATCTTCCTCTTTAATTCCTCCTGACTTGGAACACAGAGTCTGTCACCGAAGTACAATACCCCCTATCGGACACTCTGAATTCTCTATTTCCTGATTCTGCTACCCCTTGCTTGATTTTCTGAATTTCAGGATCCTGTTCCTGAGCTATCTGGATATCACCAAGCAAGGTGAATTCTAATGTCATAGTAGAGAGCTGTCCCACTATGAGTTCGAGACCAAAATCTGTGATCTCTTTCTATAGGGGCGGTGACATGGCTACTAGGGCTAGTAAGGTAGCACTGGACTTCCTGCTAAGTGCGTCTACCACCTTATTAGCTTTTCCTGGGTGGTAGAGGATGTCTATGTTGTAGTCTTTGACCAGCTCTAGCCATCTACGCTGTCGCATATTCAGATCCTTCTGAGTGAAGAAGTACTTCAGACTCTGATGATCTGTATATACTCTACACTGAGCTCCATACAAGTAATGTCTCCAAATTTTGAGAGCGAACACTACTGCTGCAAGCTCGAGGTCATGAGTAGGGTAGTTTCTCTCATAATCCTTGAGTTGTTTGGAAGCATAGGCGATCACCTTACCTTCTTGCATCAGTACTGCTCCTAGTCCCAACTTGGAGGCATCACTATAAATATCAAAGCTGTCTGTGTTTTCTGGTAGAGTCAAAATGAGAGCACTGGTCAATCTCCTCTTTAACTCGCTGAAGCTGTTCTCTGTTCTTCCTGGTGAGAGCTGTCAGTGGGGAGGCTATTCTGGAGAAATCCTCTACAAATTTTCTGTAATAACTTGCTAGTCCCAAAAAGCTCCTGATCTCACTGGCGTTCTTGGGTCTTTTCCAGTTACTCACAGCTTCTATCTTACTGGGGTCCACCATGATACCATCCTTTGAAATGATGTGACCCAGGAAGGACACATAATCTAACTAAAATTCACATTTCGTGAACTTGGCATACAGCTGGTTCTGCTGAAGGGTCTGCAACACTATTCTCAGGTGCTCTGCGTGTTCTTCCTGAGTTCCTGAATAGATAAGAATGTCATCGATAAACACAATAACAAATCTATCTAGGTAATCTCTGAATACTCTGTTCATGAGGTCCATGAAAGTAGCTGGAGCATTTGTCACGCCAAAGGGCATGACTACGAACTCATAGTGTCCGTATCTAGTCCTGAATGCTGCCTTAGATATATCTCCTTCTTTAACTTTCACCTGATGATAACCTGATCTGAGGTCTATCTTAGAGAACTGCTCCCTTTAGCTGATCAAACAGGTCATCTATTCTGGGAAGAGGATACCTGTTCTTGGTGGTGACTTGGTTCAGTGCCCGGTAGTCTATGCACAGGCGCATGCTCCCATCCTTTTTCTTCACGAACAATACAGGCGCTCCCCATGGTGAGTGACTAGGGCGTATGAAACCTTTGTCAAGCAGCTCCTGTAGTTGCTCCTGAAGTTCCTTCAGTTCTGCTGGAGCCATGCGATAAGGTGCCTTGGAGATAGGATTTGTGCCGGGAACGAGTTCTATCTCGAATTCAATCTCCCTGGTAACTCTTCAGGGAAGACTGCTGGGTAGTCACATATGACTCAGACCTCTGCTAGCTGTTGGTCCTTGTCCTGACTGGCATTGACTACATGCGCTAAAAATCCCGTGCATCCTGAATCTAACAATTTTTGTGCCTTCAGAGCTGAGAGAAATTTCTTGGCCTTTCTCTTTGGTTCTCCGATGTACTCAAATTGTACCTCTGCTTCAGGTTGGAATATGACTTTCTATTTACGGCACTCTATAGAGGCACCGTATCTGATCAGGAAGTCCATTCCAAGGATGACATCATAATCAGTCATATCTAGCACTATCAGATCACAAAAGAGTTCTCTGTCTGCTATCATGACTGGCACTGCCCGGAGCCAGTGCGTGGACGCCATAAATTCTCCCGAAGGTAGCGTCGTCAAAAACTGACCACTGAATACCTCTGGGGGTACTGCTTGTTGGATCGAAAAGAATTTAGATATCTCCACAATAGCATGATATTGTCCACTTTGGGCCTAAGCCCTCATGACTTTGCTCTTGGGCTCTCCCCAAAAGGCCTCATTCCAATGGAGATATCTTTTCTCTTATAAACCCATGATCTTTCCCATGTGTTTCCAATATGGGACTATTTTTGCAACCTTGCAACCCCAACAATTGATGGATCGAAAGCGCTAGAGGGGGGGTGAATAGCGCTCGTGGCTATTTTAACGATTTAAAATACAGAATAGAAACGCAGCGGAAAGTAAAATCAAACACACAGAGACGCAAGTGTTTTACTTCGTTCGGAGCCTATGGCGACTCCTACTTGAAGGCCCGCGGTCCTTGACCGCTTTCGGTGGGCAACAACTATATATCGGAAAGATTACAATTTGAATTACAATTAATGCAATAAGTAAACTAATACCGACAACAAAAGATCGAAGAGTCTGAGCTTCGGGTTGTCGACGTCGAGTAGTAGCACTACAAGGTCGTCTCGTTGGCTGCACAAAAGAAAGCTTAGAATGTGTTGTTCTTTGGCTGCACCCTCGACCCTCTTTTTATATGACATTCCGAGCGCCTGGATCCCTTTCGGGCGCCTGGAGTGTGACGTGGCCAACCAACCAGGATGCTCCACGTAGCGAAGTCGCGGCAGGGATAAAACTTGGTCCCGGGCGCCCGGACCTGTTCCGGGCGCCTGGACCTCCGGGCGCCCGGACCACCTTTTTCCAGCAGGTTCCTCACCTGCAAAACTAGGTTAGTCCGAGCAAAATCCCCTGCAAGACAGTGTTAGAATCTGATAAAACACAGTAAGGAATAACTGACAGTCTTCGGACTGTCCGAGTCTGACTTTGGATTCCCAACCGGAAACCCTAGGTCGACCCGACGCCTACTGTTCCCTCTACGGTGTCAATCCGGTCCTCCAGACCGACTGGACTTTCCACCTAGGGTTACCACCCCCTAGGACCTAGGGTTACCGCCCCCTAAGGTTTTTCTCCACCTAGGGTTACCACCCCCTAGGACCTAAGGTTACCGCCCCTTAGGGTTTTCCTCCACCTAGGGTTACCGCCCCCTAGGACCTAAGGTTACCACCCCTTAGAGTTTTCCCTCACCTAGGGTTACCGCCCCCTAAGACCTAAGGTTACCACCCCTTAGGATTTTCCCTTTGCCTAACCGCAGCTAGGACTTTCCTGAAATACTTATTCAACACGTTAGATCACCACAAGCTTAACTTTGAATCATTTTCCATTATTAAAACTAAGGTTCGATCGTCGGATGCTTTCCGCACCAACACTGCTAACTTTTCGGCAAATGCCCTGGATATATAAGAATGGGTTGCCCCAATATCGAATAAGACAGTTGCACTTTGCTGTAAAACACTAATCTGACCTGTAACAACTGTCGAGGCATTCTCTACGTCTTCTCTGGTTAAGGAGTAGATCCTTGCATTCGTCATAGCTGGAGGGGCTTCTAGTCTGCCCTGGCTGATGTGTGGACCATCTAACATGGCCTGCATCTGATGTAGCTGTGCTGGCTGTCCTCCATACTGTATCGGCTGTGGTTGAGGAAGACTTGTCTTGTTCGGGCATTGCTTAGCCATATGCACTTCCTGTCCACATTCAAAGCATCCTCGTGTGCCCTTGTGACAAACTCCTGGGTGCAATTTCCCACAAGTAGCACATTTGGGATAACTAGGCTGTTTGCTGGCTGGTCCTCTCTTTGGGTAACTCCCTGGTTTGCGCTTGTTGACGGAGTTCCCTTTCCAGTTAGAGTTGTGGCCTTGTTATTTCTGAGTACCTGAGCCTCCTTACCCTTTGGACTCTGAGAGGACTTGCTTCTGCTGCTTGATATTATTCTGGTAGTGCTCGGTGGTCAGAGCACTGCTGACTAGTTATTCGGTGGTTTGCGGCCTATGAACGCCGCCAGCCACGTTCATTGCTATTTCCGGCCTCAGCATCTTGAGCATCAACCGGACTCGTTCTTTTTCTGTGCTGACTAGTTCGGGGCATAGACGAGCCAATCGATTGAATTTCTTCACGGCTTCCTCAACTGATAGGTTGCCTTGACGAAACTCAGTGAACTCGTCGTAGTGGCGGTTTGTGACCTGCATGTGAAAGAACTCCTCGAAGAATTCTTTCTCGAAGTCGGCCCATGTCATCTGATTCACTGGGCGCTTCGCTCTAATTCTCTCCCACCACATACGTGCATCTCCTATCAAGCAGAAGGAGGCGCACTTCACTTTTTCATGCTCTGGCCAGTCCAAAAGCTCCATCGTACTCTCTAGTGTTTTGAACCAGGCTTGGGCATCCCATGGTTCACTGGTGCCTGAGAAGTTCTCGGGCTTGACTCTCTGCCACTGGATCAGATAGGCTTCTCTCTTTGCCTCTGCTGCTGGGGCTACTGGTGCTGTAGGCTAGACTGGTGGAACCTCTATAACTACTGGGGTTGCTAGCCACTACTGCTGTAAGGTCTGGGGGAGGCACTGAACTGCCTGCCTCATGTGGGGCTCAGTAGCTGGTGCCCTTCTAGCTGGGCGTCCTCGTGCCATTTCTAAAGGAACAAAGGACATACATAACTAAATCATCATGTTTACATAGCTAATACTATCATGTTAGTTACTATCACAGATAAGCATACTTTAGTTATCTACAAACATGAAAGCAATAAACATAACAAAGTGAGAGGTATTCTTACTGTTAGGACCGATGATCGCGGCTAGAGAGGGGGGTGTGAATAGCCGCCCCAAATTCTTCGTTTCTTCCTACGATAATGGTTAGCGCAGCGGAAATAACTAAATAGAAACGAGAGCGGAGAACAGCAAACCTCAAACTCGTCGATGTAACGAGGTTCGGAGATGAAACTCCTACTCCTCGGCGTGTCCGTAAGGTGGACGAAGCCTATCAATCCGTCGGTGGATGAGTCCCCGGAAAACCGGCTAATAAGAACTCCTTATGGGTGGAGAAACCTCGCCACAATAACTCTTGCAACAACAAGATAGAAGTACACAAAATACAAAGAAGCACAAGACAATATGAATGTAAAACAAACAAGCTTGCCTTCTTGTCTGGAGTCCGTTGATGAAGCAGCAGCTTCACGGATGCCAGCAGCTAGAAAACCAGCACGAAGCTCACGCGAAGCTTCAGCAAAGAGGAGCTCAGCAAAGCTCAAATCGCAGTAGTGAGGAAGAAGTAGTATCTCATCGCACAACATCAAACTTCTTATATGAACCTGCGAAGAAGAAGACACGGAAAGAAATCTAGCCGTTGTGACTCAACGGCTAGGACTGGACCGATCAGGCTCTATCCTGATCGGTCCAGGAGGTCCCTGATCGGTCTGTGGACCGATCAGGCCCTATACTGATCCGTCCCCAGATCGATCAGCCAACTATCTATGAGAGTTGGCTTCGAGGCCTGATCGGTCTGTGGACCGATCAGGTTTCAGGTGGATCGGTCCACAGACCGATCCCCTTCCCTTTCTCCGACCTCTGTTCTTCTCTTCGGTTGCTTCCTGATCGGTCTCCAGACCGATCAGATAGCACACAGAAGCTCACTGTGTGGTTACTGATCGGTCACCAGACCGATCAGATAACCCAGTGTATCACTGGATCAATCCACTGATCGATCCAGCTCTTGGTTTTTCCCAAACCAAGTCCCAAGTCTCCCAAACCAACATCCGGTCAAGCTTGACCTGTTGGTACATCATGCCTAGCATCTGGTCACTCCCTTGACCTGCTAAGACTTTCCAACACCAGATGTCCGATCATCCTTGATCCATCTGGATTTTCCCTTGCCCGGCTTCACTCACCAGGACTTTCACCAACTGCCTGGCTTCACTCACCAGGACTTTCACTTTCACCTAGCTTCACTCACTAGGGTTTTCACCTGGCTTCACTCACCAGGATTTCCAATCTGCCTGGCTTCACTCACCAGGACTTTTCCGTCTGCCTGGCTTCACTCACCAGGACTTCCCATCTGCCTGGCATCACTCACCAGGACTTTCACCTGGCTTCACTCACCAGGATTTTCCATCTGCCTTCCTGATCTAGAGAACGAGCTACCGAGCCCTCTCTGACCTAGTCCGAAGAACGAGCTACCGAGCCCTCTCCGTCTTTCACTTCCGATCCAGAGAACGAGCTACCGAGCCCTCTCTGACCTAGTCCGGAGAACGAGCTACCGAGCCCTCTCCGACTTCCACTTGCCAAGTTCCCATACTTGGACTTCTCCGTGCCAAGTCTCCATACTTGGACTTTCTCCCGTGCCAAGCTCCCTGCTTGGACTTTTCCCGTGCCAAGCTCACTGCTTGGACTTTTCCGTGCCAAGTCAACTCACCTCGGGTCAACCAGGTCAACCTTGACCAAGGGTTACACCCACAACCTCCCAAGTTTCTGTTCTTGTCAAACATCAAGATACAACTTGAGTCAGGTCAACTCGAGTCAGGTCAACCAGGTCAACCTTGACCTAAGGTTGCACCAACAATCTCCCATCAAAATACAACTCTTTTGTTCTCGTCAAACATCAAAATACAACTCGAGTCAGGTCAACTCGAGTCGGGTCAACCAGGTCAACCTTGACCTAAGGTTGCACCAACAATCTCCCCCTTTTTGATGTTTGACAAAACCATAACCTAACTTAGGTTTTCTAATGTTCTTCCTTGAACATTCTCCCCAAACCTACACTCTCCCCCTTTTTGACACACATCAAAAAGAGTGAATCAAGGTTAAGAGTTTCTTTCTAATGAAGGTCCCATACCTTTCATTGAAACCCTTAATTTCCCCCTTGATACTAAAGTCAACAATCAACTTAGTGATAATCCCATATCACTCAAGTCTTTAGAGTAAAAACTCCCCCTAAAAGTCAACTCCCCCTTGACTAATAGGTAAAACTCCCCCTAAAGATCAACTCCCCCTTGACCATTGCACCAACAATGTCTTGGAGAGTTTCAAGCCTTTAGAAATCCAAAACACCAACTCTCAACTGAAATTTCAGACAAAACAGTCGAAAATCAGCAAGTTGGCACGCGCTGATCGGTCACCTGACCGATCAGAAACTCCCTGGATTGGTCCAGTGACCGATCTAGCATCCCCTGGACCGATCAGGCAACCTCCTGATCGGTCACACATGCTGATTTCTGAATTTCTTCCTCCCGAAATTCAGAAACCCCTACAAAATTACAGAAAATTCCAAAAATTATAAAATTTTGAGGATACATTCCTCATAACATATACTATCATGGAAAAATAGTTTTCTATGAAAATAACTTCCATTTTTAAATCTTGATACAAAGTTCGAAAAGTTTTGAAATAGCTCAAAGTTTCAAAAACTTTGTATCAACTTGCTCAATGATGAATGCTATCACTAGAAAAGCTTCATCAAGGTTTTTCAAATAAATTTTGAAATGATTTTAAACCATTTAATTTAGGACCACAATCTTTGGGCCAAATGTACATGACTTGTACATAAGCTTTCCCTATGATCCCCAATTTTGAATTAGGCTCATCTAGGTACAAGAACCATGCACCTTGATCCTAACTCATCATCCTAATATCTCACACACATCTAAGGTGTATCAAACACATTCAAGTCAATTTTGATGTGAGATATGGGTTTAGGTTATCTTAAGCTAAGGTCTCATGCATTTTCTAAACATCAATTTGATCTCCATATCAAATTGTGTTTTTAACCTTAAATCAATTTCATTGATCCTAAATGCAAGAGAAGAGATGATGGCATGGCATATAATGATATCATAAATGAAAACATGTGCCAATGTCATGATGTCATGGCATAAAGTATGAAACTTAAATAGAGCATGACATTTGACTAACCTAAGCATTATCATGACATTTCAAATGATCATAAATTAAATATGATGTCATGACATGTCATATGGCAAACAACACATGGCAAATAGCATATAAAGGTATAGAAAATACATAATTCTAGCCTTAGTTGCCATTTTTGATAATTTTGATCATTTTGCCATAAATTCTATATTCCTAAGTGTAATAGACCTAAAATCATATCCTCAAGACTTTTAGATCACTATGTGCCAACTAGATTGACTCTAGAAAATTCCTCAAATGTGGTTGGCACATCCTAATCACCTTAGGAATAATTTTCCATTTCATTTTCAAGGCTTGATCACACCTTGAAAATTCCTAAAGTGCCACCTTTTGCCATGATTAGGTTAACTACCTATTCAAGTAAGGTTGGCACACCCTAACTCATCTAGCGTGATGAAATCACGCTCCTAGGAACCCAATACCTATTTGAGTTCATTGGGTTCACTAAGTATTCACTAGGGATGACTTCCCTAGCAACCCTTCTAATGACCCTCCTAGGCTTTGAAGCCTTGGTCATTTGGAACTCATCAAGATCAACTCTAGGGGTGACTCCCCTTGTGACCTTGGTGATGGTCTTCCTAGCCCTAGATTTTGTTCCATAATCGAATGGAACATTGTGATAAGTGGGCTTGACCACTTGGGACTTAGGTTTGTGACCCAAACCTTTCTTGTCCTTGGACATTGGTTTTTGACCCTTAAACCCTAGAGATGACTTCTCCAAGTTCTTAAGAGCCTTTTCCAAAGTATCAAGTCTTGACCTCAAGACTTGATTCTCCTTCTCTAATACCTCAATTTTTAATTTTTCATTTTTCTTTGAGGTATTCCTAGGCATGTGTCTAGTTGATTTGGGATTTCTACCTAGGTTCTCCTTAGCCTTAGATGAGTTAGTCCTAGGGTTAGCTTTCCTAGTGTTATCCTTATCTAGGCTCACATGTTTGGCACCTAAGCATGTGTATTGATTTCTAATGTTATCATGCTTACCATTATTAACAATAGCAATAAGGCTACTAGCATGTGTTCTATTTGAATTGCAAAAATGAGCCTTAGAGATTACCTTAGGGTTTGCCTTAGCTCCCCCTATCGATGTGCTCGTCTTCTTGTCCTTGTGAGGTTGCCTCCCCCTCGGACATTGGCTCCGATAATGTCCCCTTCGCTTGCATTGAAAGCACACCACGTGCTCTTTGCCTTTGCGTATCGGGACTCCAGCTTTCTTGACCTTTGGCGCCGGTGGAGACTTTCTAATCCTCTTTGGACACTTACTCTTGTAATGTCCATACTCCCTACACTCAAAGCACATTATGTGTAATTTATTTGAAATTGAAATGCTTGAGTTACCTAGGGTTGAGGATGGATGAAGACTTTCTTCTTCATCCCTTCCGGAGGTAGAAGCTTCTTCCTCTTGCTCCATTCTTGAAGAAGAACTCTCCTCCTCTTCTTCCTTAGATGTTGAGTAGCCCTCAACTTCTAATTCCTCTCCTCCATGATGTGAGCTACTTGGCTCACTTGACTCCTCTTCATGGCTTGAAGTGGAGTTCCCCTCATGGAACTTTGCCAAGTTGTTCCACAACTCCTTGGCATCGTTATATCCACCTATCCTACACAAAACATCATTAGGTAAATAAAATTCAATGATTTTCGTTACCTCATCATTGATGGTTGATTGGTGGATTTGTTCTTTCGTCCACTTCTTCTTCTCTAGGGTTTCTTCTTTCTTATCCATTGGAGGCTTGAAACCTAATTGAACACAACTCCAATTTTCAAGGTTAGTCATAAGAAAATACCTCATTCTTACCTTCCAATACGCGAAGTCGCCGCGGTCATAGAAAGGTGGAATGGTGATGTCTTCTCCGAGTTGATCCATCTCTAGCTTGTGCTCCCTCGGGTGTTAATCCGGCGAAGAGCGACCTCGCTCTGATACCACTTGTTAGGACCGATGATCGCGGCTAGAGAGGGGGGTGTGAATAGCCGCCCCAAATTCTTCGTTTCTTCCTACGATTAGGGTTAGCGCAGCGGAAATAACTAAATAGAAACGAGAGCGGAGAATAGCAAACCTCAAACTCGTCGATGTAACGAGGTTCGGAGATGAAACTCCTACTCCTCGGCGTGTCCGTAAGGTGGACGAAGCCTATCAATCCGTCAGTGGATGAGTCCCCGGAAAACCGGCTAATAAGAACTCCTTATGGGTGGAGAAACCTCGCCACAATAACTCTTGCAACAGCAAGATAGAAGTACACAAAATACAAAGAAGCACAAGACAATATGAAGGTAAAACAAACAAGCTTACCTTCTCGTCTGGAGTCCGTTGATGAAGCAGCAGCTTCACGGATGCCAGCAGCTAGAAAACCAGCACGAAGCTCACGCGAAGCTTCAGCAAAGAGGAGCTCAGCAAAGCTCAAATCGCAGTAGTGAGGAAGAAGTAGTATCTCATCGCACAACATCACACTTCTTATATGAACCTGCGAAGAAGAAGACACAGAAAGAAATCTAGCCGTTGTGACTCAACGGCTAGGCCTGGACCGATCAGGCTCCATCCTGATCGGTCCAAGAGGTCCCTGATCGGTCTGTGGACCGATCAGGCCCTATACTGATCGGTCCCCAGACCGATCAGCCAACTCTCTGTGAGAGTTGGCTTCGAGGCCTGATCGGTCTGTGGACCGATCAGGTTTCAGGTGGATCGGTCCACAGACTGATCCCCTTCCCTTTCTCCGACCTCTGTTCTTCTCTTCGGTTACTTCCTGATCGGTCTCCAGACCGATCAGATAGCAAACAGAAGCTCACTGTGTGGTTACTGATCGGTCACCAGACCGATCAGATAACCCAGTGTATCACTGGATCGATCCACTGATCGATCCAGCTCTTGGTTTTTCCCAAACCAAGTCCCAAGGCTCCCAAACCAACATCCGGTCAACCTTGACCTGTTGGTACATCATGCCTAGCATCTGGTCACTCCCTTGACCTGCTAAGACTTCCCAACACCAGATGTCCGATCATCCTTGATCCATCTGGATTTTCCCTTGCCCGGCTTCACTCACCAAGACTTTCACCGACTGCCTGGCTTCACTCACCAGGACTTTCACCGACTGCCTGGCTTCACTCACCAGGACTTTCACTTTCACCTAGCTTCACTCACTAGGGTTTTCACCTGGCTTCACTCACCAGGATTTCCAATCTTCCTGGCTTCACTCACTAGGACTTTTCCGTCTGCCTGGCTTCACTCACCAGGACTTCCCATCTGCCTGGCTTCACTCACCAGGACTTTCACCTGGCTTCACTCACCAGGATTTTCCATCTGCCTTCCTGATCTAGAGAACGAGCTACCGAGCCCTCTCTGACCTAGTCCGAAGAACGAGCTACCGAGCCCTCTCCGTCTTTCACTTCCGGTCCAGAGAACGAGCTACCGAGCCCTCTCTGACCTAGTCCGGAGAACGAGCTACCGAGCCCTCTTCGACTTCCACTTGCCAAGTTCCCATACTTGGACTTCTCCGTGCCAAGTCTCCATACTTGGACTTTCTCCCGTGCCAAGCTCCCTGCTTGGACTTTTCCCGTGCCAAGCTTCCTGCTTGGACTTTTCCGTGCCAAGTCAACTCACCTCGGGGCAACCAGGTCAACCTTGACCAAGGGTTGCACCCACAACCTCCCAAGTTTCTGTTCTTGTCAAACATCAAGATACAACTTGAGTCAGGTCAACTCGAGTCAGGTCAACCAGGTCAACCTTGACCTAAGGTTGCACCAACAATCTCCCATCAAAATACAACTCTTTTGTTCTCGTCAAACATCAAAATACAACTCGAGTCAGGTCAACTCGAGTCGGGTCAACCAGGTCAACCTTGACCTAAGGTTGCACCAACACTTACTTGGAAGCTGCAGGTTCAATGTTGATGCGTGTGTAGGAAGTATGGAACTCTGCTCTTATACCACTCTGTAACGACCCGCCTTCTACTGGCTAGGCTGTAAGGCCGGACCGTCACATTATGCTGTGCTAAGCTATATCCATGACCATTACTAAGTCTAGGTGCAGAAAACTGTACCAATTTAAAACTTTGCCAAGTTAACACAAATTCTTGTTCCTACATGTACTGAGGGATGCAATCTAAGGTATACATGGCATATCCTACATCCCCTATGGTCAAGGAACTGAATTACAAGGGTTCCTAGTTGAAACCTTGCTTCCCAATCGATCCAGATTGAACTCAATCGATTGCAAGCTGTTGAATCGATCCGTGGATCGATTCCGATGGCTACTATGCTCGGGTTATGGGCCCCCAATCGATCCACTGATCGATTGGGGTTTATGATTTCGCAACAAACTCTGATTTCAGCACTGTTTCGTGCCAAACTCACATACACTAGTTCTAAAATAACTGGAAAATATTCTAATAGCAAACAACTAACATTCTAAACATGGTTACTAACAGGCTAAGCGGATTTTCTATAATTTCATGCATTTAGATAACTGAATAGGCAAAGAGTAACATAATAAGAAGCACTAAGTTCTTGAATATTCTAGTTCTTCCAAGGTCTTTATTCCAGGTTCCATCCACACACATCTTCCTTGCATTGACCTCCAGCCTCCACTAGTCCATCTTTCCTTTACCTTTATCTGCAGTATAAGGAAAAGAGTATCTGTAAGCTTGAGAGCTTAGTAAGAAACCATCTACCTCACAAAACATGCATACGATACGATTTATGCTTTGAAAACATGCTATTTGAAATACGCACTGAATATGCTAAAGCATGGCATGACAGACAAAACATAGAAATGAGAAACTGATCATGGCAATAAGTGCTAATCATAAAATATCATGTTGTATCAATAGAAACTAACCTGATACAAAAGCTGAGCTAAGCTAATACTAAACTGATGCTAAAGCTGTACTGAGTTCACATAACTATGTTGTGAAGTTTTAAAAACTATATTCATAAGTAGATTAAAGTAGTAATCATGCTGCTGATGGACCCGGCATCTGTACGTGCTATGCGCGCATCCCTAACTAAACCCGGTTTTGTAAGTCCCGAATTTAGTAGGGTTACTAGGTTATCTGAACCTAGGGACGACTATGGGAGCCCAACCCAATGGATATCTAATCCAGTACAGTGCCACTGAGAAAGTAAAATACTGAACATAAGCTAATAATTCTTGTCTTGCTTTTACTAGGTTGTCTAACCCAGAACTAGGTTATCTGAACCTAGGGGCAACTGTGGGAGCCCACCCATTGGACGTCTAGTCCCATAAAAGCTGTAGCAAGACTAAATAAGCTGTAAAAATACTTCTATTGCATTCATCAAAGCTATTAAAATGCCTATGGTGGAATTTAACTAAGCTAAGCATTTAATCAAATGCTTGATGTGCGCTAATTCACACCCTATTACTGAAAATCTGCATACGGCTAAAACAATGCATACAAACATACGACTAGCTACTTATACTGCAGGTGAGGGGTTTCTTACCTCTTGCGCTAGTTTTCTTACGAATCTAGTCGCTAGTTTTCTGGTAGAGACGATCTTCTCGACGATTCTCCTGCGTCCACGCGTTCTTCTCGCGGAGAGAAACGTCCTCGTGTCGGAGTCGTCGCCGGAAGGTGCTCCTATGGCCGTTGGGACGGAAACCTAGCCCTTGGGGCTTGGTGCGCCGAGAGAAAGAAGAGGAGAAGGGGGCGGCGTGTAAGGGTTTAGGAGAGGAGTTTTCTCGTTTAAGAAAATAATAATTCCTCACTTAAATCCCCTATTTATATTAAGTGGTAATTCGTCCCAACTCAAATATAAATATAATTATTCCCCTTTCCTTTCAGCACGGCCCTGTTGGGTTCACTTGGTTACTAGAGCTATCTAAAGGTTATCGGACCCGATAGGTCCCGGGTTCAATACTCGCCTAGACCCTTTTACGATTCTATTTGTTTTTGTTACTTCCGCTACTCTAAAAATTCTATAAAAATATCCTAAAATTCTAGAAAAATCATAGAATATTTTTAAAATAATTTGAGAATTTTCGGGCACTTCAATTGTACTTGCAATCAAAGTAATACTTTTTTAGACCGAAAGTTCATTAGTATATTCATGTAATTCGAGTTTGGAAACATTTCATCTAGTCTAATATTTAAAAGATCCTTGGATACTTTGTAGGCATCTACTATCGATGCCCACAAAGTATTCATTGGAAAAGTGTTTAACACGTACCTTATTATGTTGCATTTCTCCACATTTTGTCCGATCGCGTGGAGACTATTGAGCAGGTCTTGGATCTGAGCGTGTAATTGGCTCACCGACACCATCCTACATTTTTATGTTATATAACTTATTTAAAATTAAGTCATGTTTACTTACTTTTGTATCGAAGCACCCTTGTGTAATTCAATTAACTTTTCCCATAGGTCCTTTATACTTATGAACGGACCGACTCGATTCAGCTCCTCTTTGGTTAGTCCACACTGTAGGGTCTGAGTAGCTTTAGAGTTGGCTTCGACCTTCTTCATTATGTGAGGGTCCCAGTTGTCGTATGTCATTGGTTTTCCAGCCTCGTCGAATGGTAGTGAGAAATGCATTTAGATGATGATCCACATTTTAACTTGGATCTTTAGATAGTACTCCATCCGACCATTCTAGTATTCAAAATCCTCACTGGAGAATAGGGGTGGGCGTGCAGTACTGTATCCTTCTTGATGGGCCATTCGAAATCTTACACAAAAAATGATGAAAACTTATTCCAAGACTCGATCTTGGATTAGTAGTGCGATATGAAAAATTAATGAATTTGAGTAGTGTTGCACCAACTTCGAGAGATAAAAAACTAGATTAAAATTTTGATTGGAAAGAGTGATAGCACTGATTCCGATTAACTCTGAAAAACTCAAAAAAATACCATGGGAAAAAAAATTTGCTCGAACGGTGGTTGCATCAATTTAGAGCGGTGCCCCGCTTTGCTACCAATTGTTGGATCGAAAGTGCTAGAGGGGATGAATAGCACTCATAACTTTTTCACTTTTTCGTAAATCAATCAAGAGAATGCAACAGAAGTAAAGGAAGAATAACAAAAACCAAGCTAGCACTTTTAGTTTTACTTAGTTCGGAGTCTGTGGTGACTCTTACTTCAAGGCCCACGATCGTCGATCACTTTCGTTAGAAAATTGACTAATAATTCAATGATTATAAAGAACTTTACAAAAATTTGATTACATGTTTGTGTAATTTAAATTATACGGATAATATAAAAGTCTGGTGTAGAGCGTAGTTGTTAGAGTAGCGTCGCAACATTGTAGTCGGAAGTCGGAGTAGTACGACGAGCATTTGAGCATAGAAGTTGTAGCTTTATTCTCTTGGAAGTTATGATTGAAGGGATGGTCGAACTGTTGGCGCAACGGGGCTGGTAAGAGGGCACAGCGTCAGTTAAAAAATAAAACAAAACCTTTCTCTGTTTTTTCAATTAAAATTAGTAGCACTATCACAATAATTATAAACCCAAATGAACAACTAATATAATTAAAAGAGACTAACAGGTTTAACTTGGTTACAACCTAGGTGGTTGTTAATCTAAGGCGATTGCAAAGCTCCACTAGAAATATCTCCTTCGTGTAGGCAGAAAATCCTCTTACAATCTATGAAAAACTCAGAAAAGATTAGAAAATTAATTACAGCAGTTGTTCTTTATTTCCTAGGCCCAAGGATCTTTTTATAGCCCCTGGAAAAACTTATCCGTAGCTTAAGGGCTCCTCCAAAGGGCTTGGAGGGTGTATTGAGTGAGGCGCAGTGGATAAAGTTTTATCCACTGCGAACAACTACTTTAACTGGCCAAAGGCGCCTTCCGTACTCATGGAGGGCGCCTTCCATGCTTATAGAGGGTGCCTTCCGCCTGAAGGTGGTGGAGGCGCGGGCGCGCCTTAGAGGCATCTTCAACCCTTGTTGAGGGTGCCTCTAGCAGTCTTTACAGCCTCTCTCTGCTCCGCTGCTGCTCTGATCGCCTAGGTGATTGTGGCCAACCGAAATAAGGCTCACCCGAACTCAATTTCCGACTTTCTCCTCGAGCAGGCTTCCGCTCCGACTTCTCATTCCTCGAGCGTCGCATACATTTTTCTCGTCCACCTGTGTACTCTTCCGCAGCACTTCATCCCTCGGATGCATCGAGCCTGTCGGCTCCCTTCCCGTGTCATCCTTCTCGCTAGCTACGTCTTCTGCTCGACTTCCTGTGCTCCTAAGCTCTTACACACTTAGACACAGGAATCAAAATAAAACAGGACATAACTTAACTTGGTTGATACCATCAAAACAACCTCGGGGTCTAACACGAACAAGACTTTTATAAGTTATTAAAGGTGCCTCCAGCCTTGTTCGAGGTGCCTCCAGATGCAAATCTATCCCTTGCGCTTCGGTTATGATAAGCTGCACGGATTGCGACATTTATCCGCTAAGGGCACCTTCAAGCGCTTAGAGGTGCCTCTGCTGTGCTTCCGAGACATCTTCCATGCACTCCAGGATGCCGCCCCACATCATAAACTTTTCCTCAAAGTTTATCTGTGCGAGGGTGCCTCTGTCCTATCCAGGGCGCCTTCACGCAACTCCAAGGTGCCTCCGAGCAGCTCTGAGGCACCTTGAGCAATGTTCACTTGAAGCCAAGTTGTGTGTTTCATCTCTTGCAAAACATGTTAGTCCAAATACAAATAGATACCCTGTAAAACAGAGTTAGCATAATATAAAATAATATTAATTTTTTAATTTGATAGTATTGGGACTGTCTAGTTCTAACTTTCAAATTTTCGTGAAATCCTAGGTTGAACCGACGCCTATTGTTCCCTCCAGGGGCGGAGCCAACGTACGCCCATTGTGGACAGTTGCCCACATTGGACCACATACCACAACATTACACATTGTGAAGGGAAAGCCAAGCTCCCATTAAAAATTGTCCACACTGAGCAATAAATTACAACATTACACGTTGTGAAGGGGAAGCCAAAAAAAGATTTGAAAAAAAAAACTAAAACGGTAGCTCCATAGCTCACATTATAAAATGAAACAAAAAAGTTTTTAAAACTGGAAGACAAGTTAGAAATTGCCATAGATAGCCTCAAGCATGGCGCTTGCTCAAGCACCATGGGTTAGGCTTGTGATATTGGTCGTACAATGGTTAGATACACTCCTGCATCGTTGTTGGGTGGGGTAGTAGTCGTTCGTGAGACTATCACGTTGTTGCCTTATCAAGTAGCATGAGTGACCATGTCTACACTAAATTAATATCCTGTAGGACCGTTAGAGTCGATAGAGGGGGGGGGGGGTGAATATCGATTCGGAAACTTAGAGTATAAACGCAGCGGAAAAGTAAAATAGACACAAATGTTTTTTACTTCGTTCGGAGCCTGTGACAACTCCTACTCGAAGGCCCGTGGTCCTTGACCACTTTCGTTGGGAAATCACTAACAATTTGAATATAGTTACAAAATTGAACACATGAACTGCTAGTGAAAATAAAGCAATACCGACAAGGAAATTAAAACACCGAAGGAGCACTTTGTCGGAGCTTTGTTGGTGTCGCACTGAACGTCGAGCAGCAAGACCAGCAGTAGAAGAGTTCTCAGATTGATTGATTATGAAGCTCCTACCTGGGGCTTCTTTTATATGCTGTTCCGGGCGCCTGGATTCCTTCCGGGCGCCTGGAATGTGACGTAGCTGCTCAAACCGAGATGCTCCACGTGGTGACGACTTGGTTTCGATATAATTTGCCTTCCGGGCGCCCGGATCCCCTCTGGGCGCCCGGACCACCTTGTTCCAGAAAACTCCTTTTTCCTGCAAAACAAAGTTAGTCCGAGGCAATATATATCCTGCAACACAGATTGTTAGCACATTTTATCATAGTAAGAATTAGCACAAATAGTATGACTTAGATTCCGTCTTTCCGAGACCGGAATCTAGTCACGATCTCGACTTAGACATCCGAAATGGATCTAAGCCGGATCTACGCCTAATGTTCCCTTCCCGGGAACGCGTCCTCGCAGTCACTCCCCTCCAGTGACTTACCTCACTTACCTGCCAGACGTCCGATCAGCCCGTCGACCCGTCTGAACTTCTCGCCAAGCGTCCGGTCAGCCCGTCGACCCGCTTGGACTTCTCGCCAGCTATCCGGTCAGCCCGTCGACCTAGCTGGACTTCATGCCAGACATCCGGTCAGCCCGTCGACTTGTCTGGACTTCTCCTGCACACTTGATCAAAGTGTCAGACAACAACAAAACTAACTTAACCTATTTGTCATTCATCAAAACCTGGGTTAGACCGTTAGTGCTACCCGCACCAACAATCTCCCCCTTTTTGATGGAATGACAACTTGGTTAAGTTAGTGAAAGAACGCAAAAAAACCAGGTACATTGGTTTTACAGTTAGTTTCAGTGTTTTCAATTTGATTTATCTAACTTAACCACCTAACCCTCCCCCTTTGGCATTCATCAAAAAATAAGGGTAAACAATCATAGTGTAGAGTTACTGTAAAAAAATAATCACAGCTAATCTTGAAAAAAATCTGAGTTTGGTTTAAGAAAACAATTTTTAAATCCAAGGAAAAAATCAAGTTGACTTGGGGGAGACAAGTTGAATTTTGAAAAGTATAAATTTAAAGTTTTAACTTTTCAAGCATGAAAAATTTTTAAATTAGGTTTTTCAACTTTTCAAAAGGTAAATTTTCTTTTCAGGTTTGAGTAACATTTACTTTCAAAAGGTAAATTTTTAACTTCAATCTTTCAAAACAAAGCAAAAGTTAAACGAGTAAGATTAAATTTGCCAAAATAATTTTTAAGGCTAATTTGATAAAGGCTAAATTTAGAAAGTTTAATTTTCAATAGTCAACTTTTTAAATCAGGTTTGAAAATTAGGTGGGATTAAACTTTCACGTTTTTCAAATACTTAGTTAAATTTAACTTTTTTGTAAATTAATGTTCAAACATAAGTTAGTTTTTAAAAAGCATTTGCCAAACACATAAAATTTTGATTAATTTCTCCCCCTGAACTTGACACTTAAAATTAAACAGTTGTCTAACCAATTAGGTACTAACTAACTATCAGAAGATAGTAGCTTTCACTTGGTTAGTCAGATTAAGTTGATTATAAGCAGTCAGTATTTGACTTGACTGATGAACTTAATCTGATTAATGTCTGAGTTGTATTTAACATCCAGACTTATGCTGATGCACTGAAATAAGTATCTTAAGTCCAGACAGTTGGCCTATGCATCTCACCCCTTTCTATGTTTGTCAAACACAAGCAAGGTAAACCTAAGGTGTTGGTGAGATGCTCAAAAACTAGTCCTATGGGTACATGCTTTCTAAGGATTCAAAACTAGTCTAAGGCCAAAACTGTTTTTGAAAATCTAAAAATGGAAAGTTTTGAAAACACGCAGTTTTAACTTATAAGTTAAAAAAACATTATTTAAAAATAGTTTTAAAAAAAATCCTAGTTTATTAAGCACATCCCTAATTTTCGCCGTAAGTTGCTAAATTCACTTTCAGGGAGTGGTTTTGTAAAAATGTCAGCTAAATTTGATTTGGACTCAATGTACTTGAGTTCAATATCACCTTTAGTAACATGATCCCTGATGAAGTGGTGCCTAATTTCAATATGTTTGGTTCTTGAATGATGCACAGGATTCTTGGTTAAGTTAATTGAACTTATATTGTCAATTAATACTTTTACATTTGTGATATTTAAGTTGAAATCTTTTAGAGTATACATCATCCATAATAATTGTGTAACACATTCGCCTATAGCTATGTATTCTGACTCAGTTGTGGATAGAGCAACACAATGTTGCTTTCTACTAAACCAGCTAACAAGTGATGAACCTAATAATTGGCATCCACCACTTGTGCTTTTGCGGTCTAATTTGCATCCAGCATAATCTGAGTCAGAATACCCTATTAGTTCAAAATTATTTGTCCTAGGATACCAGATTCTTACATTTGTTGTTCCTTTAAGATACCTAAAAATTCTTTTAACTTGTGTCAAATGGGATTCCTTAGCACAAGTTTGGTATCTAGCACACATACTAACTGCAAATAAAATATCAGGTCGGCTTGCAGTTAAGTACAGTAGGCTACCTATTGCACTTCTATAATGTTTTAAATCAATTGGTTTTCCATTTGGGTCACTGTCTAAGATTGTGTTTATTGCCATAGGTGTTTTTATTTCTTTTGTATTTTCCATTCCGAATTTTTTAAGTAATTCTTTGGTGTATTTATGTTGATAAATATAATTTCCTTCATTTGTTTGCTTGATTTGTAATCCTAAGAAATAGGTTAATTTTCCCACTAAGCTCATTTCAAATTCTTTTTCCATTAGATTAATAAATTCTTCTAAAAATTCTGAATTTGTTGAGCCAAATATTATATCATCTACGTATATTTGTGCAATAAATATGTCTGTATTTAATGATTTAACAAACAAGGTTGGGTCAATTTGACCTTGTTTGAATCCTTTAGATGTTAAGTAAGATGTTAGCCTTTCATACCATGCCCTGGGTGCTTGTTTAAGTACATATAGTACTTTCTTTAACTTAAAAACATAATCAGGGTGTTCTAGACTTTCAAACCCAGGAGGCTGACCTACATAAACTTCTTCTTTAATTAGTCCATTAAGAAAGGCAGACTTAACATCCATTTGGTATAGTTTGAATCCCTTATGGGCTGCATAACTTAGTAACATTCTAATGGATTCTAATCTGGCTACTGGGGCATATGTTTCATCATAGTCAAGTCCTTCAACTTGACTAAACCCTTTGGCAACTAGCCTAGCCTTATTTCTAGTAATTTCCCTAGTTTCACTTAGTTTGTTTCTGAATACCCATTTTGTTTCTATTATTTTCTTATTCTTAGGTGGTGGGACTAGGTCCCAAACCTCATTACGCTCAAATTGGGCTAGTTCTTCTTGCATAGCTATAATCCAATCTGGGTCCAGTAGGGATTCATCCACAGTTTTGGGTTCAATTTTTGAAATTAATGAAATTTGGCTTAGGTTTCTAAAAGATGATCTGGTTTGAACTCTTAAGTCTGGGTCACCAATTATTTGATCAGTTGGATGATTTGGGTTAACCCTTATCATTCTAGGGGGTTGACTCTCTTGATGTTGTTCCTCTTCTTCATGACTTAGAGTTTGGTTGGTTTATGGAACAAACTCCGGTGGTTGTGTAGGTTCTATGTCTTGTTTAGTTTCTTCAAATTTTACATTAGTAGTTTCTTCAATTTTTAAGGTAACCTTATTGTAAATTCTGTAGCCTTTACTATTTAGGGAATATCCTACAAAAATTCTATTTTCAATTTTAGAGGTGAATTTTCCTAAGTGTTCTCTTGTATTTAAGATAAAAACTGGGCACCCAAATACTTTGAAATATTTTATATTTGGTTGTTTATTATAAAACATTTCGAAGAATGTTTTGTTATGGGTTTTATTTATTGTTGTTCTGTTCTGTACATAGCAGGCTGTACTAACGGCTTCTGCCCAAAAGTATTTAGGTAGGTTATACTCATTTAACATTGTTCTAGAAGCTTCAAGTAAGGTTCTATTTTTTCTTTCTACAATTCCATTTTGTTGGGGGGTTTTAGGGCATGAGAACTCATGATGGTAACCGTTTTCTAGACAAAAACTGTTAAAGTTGTGATTTTTAAATTCTCCCCCGTTGTCACTCCTAATTCTTTTAATTTTAATATCTTTTTCGTTTCAACTGTTTGCAAAAATTTGTAAAAATTTCAAAAGTTTCATCTTTATGTTTTAAGAATTTTACCCAAGTAAACCTAGAATAATCGTTTATAATTACTAAACAATATAAGTTTCCATTTATAGATTTGACTCCATGGGAGTCAAAAAGGTCTAAATGTAGAAGTTCTAATATTGAGTTAGTTTGTGGTTGATTTGTTTGTTTGTGGGTTGATTTAGTTTGTTTGCCTTGTTGACAAGCATTACATATGGTTGAATCTAAGTTAGGTAATTTTGGTAAGCCTTTTAAAAGTCCATTTAGTTTACTTATATTTCTAAAGTTGGTGTGAGACATCCTCCTATGCCATAACCAAGTTTCTTCTTTTTGTGTTAAATAACACTTAATGGAGGAAATGGTTAAGTTGATGGCGTAGATGTTGTCTTTTCTAAAACCTTTTAGGCTTATGGTAGGATTATCTAGATGTTTGATTAAACACTCTGTAGATAGAAATTTGACCTTATACCTAGTATCACACAATTGACTTATACTTAGAAGATTATATTTAAAATTTTCAACAAGTAAAACATTTGTAATTATAAAGTCTAATTTTAATTCAATATTACCTATACCAATTACCTTGAGTTTGCCGTTGTTTCCAAAGGCAACTGTTCCTAGGCTTTTGTAAGTGAGTTGAGTGAACTTGGTGTGATCTCCAGTCATATGTTTGGAGCAACCACTGTCCAAAATCCACTTGGTTTCATACAGTAAGTAGGATTTAAAGTTAGTCTTTTGAGCATGTATTATTTAAGTTTAAAATTAATTTAAGTTTAAAATTAAGATTTTGAAATTAATTTTTAAGTTTAAAATTAAAATTTTGACATTAATTTTTAAGTTTAAAATTAAAATTTTGAAATTAATTTTTAAAGTTTAAAAAATAAAATTCTGAAATTAATTTTTAAGTTTAAAATTAAAATTTTGAAATTAATTTTTAAGTTTAAAATTAAAATTTTGAAATTAATTTTTAAGTTTAAAATTTTGAAATTAATTTTTAAGTTTAAAATTAAAATTAAAATTTTGAAATTAATTTTTAAGTTTAAAATTAAAAATTTGAAATTAATTTTTTAAGTTTAAAATTAAAATTTTGAAATTAATTTTTAAGTTTAAAATTAAAATTTTGAAATTAATTTTTAAGTTTAAAATTAAAATCTTGAAATTAATTTTTAAGTTTAAAATTAAAATTTTGAAATTAAATTTTTTTTTTTTTAGTTTAAAATTAAAATTTTGAAATTAATTTTTAAGTTTAAAATTGAAATTTTGAAATTAATTTTTAAGTTTAAAATTGAAAATTTTAAATTAATTTTTAAGTTTAAAATTAAAATTTTGAAATTAATTTTTAAGTTTAAAATTAAAATTTTGAAATTATTTTTTTTTTTTTAAGTTTAAAATTAAAATTTTGAAATTAATTTTTAAGTTTAAAATTAAAATTTTGAAATTAATTTTTAAGTTTAAAATTGAAATTTTGAAATTAATTTTTAAGTTTAAAATTAAAATTTTGAAATTAATTTTTAAGTTTCAAATTAAAATTAAAATTTTGGAATTAATTTTTAAGTTTAAAATTAAAATTTTGAAATTAATTTTTCAGTTTAAAATTAAAATTAAAATTTTGAAATTAATTTTTAAGTTTAAAATTAAAATTTTGAAATTAATTTTTAAGTTTAAAATTAAAATTAAAATTTTGAAATTAATTTTTAAGTTTAAAATTAAAATTAAAATTTTGAAATTAATTTTTAAGTTTAAAATTAAAATTTTGAAATTAATTTTTAAATTTAAAATTGAAAATTTGAAATTAATTTTTAAGTTTAAAATTAAAATTTTGAAATTAATTTTTAAGTTTAAAATTAAAATTAAAATTTTGAAATTAATTTTTAAGTTTAAAATTAAAATTTTGAAATTAATTTTTAAGTTTAAAATTAATATTTTGAAATTAATTTTTAAGTTTAAAATTAAAATTTTGAAATTAATTTTCTTTTTTAGTTTAAAATTAAAATTTTGAAATTAATTTTTAAGTTTAAAATTAAAAATTTGAAATTAATTTTTAAGTTTAAAATTGAAATTTTGAAATTAATTTTTAAGTTTAAAATTGAAATTTTGAAATGAATTTTTTTTTTTTTAGTTTAAAATTAAAATTTTGAAATTAATTTTTAAGTTTAAAATTAAAATTTTGAAATTAATTTTTAAGTTTATAATTGAAATTTTGAAATTAATTTTTAAGTTTTAAAATTAAAATTTTGAAATTAATTTTTTTAAGTTTAAAATTAAAATTTTGAAATTTATTTTTAAGTTTAAAATTAAAATTAAAATTTTGAAATTAATTTTTAAGTTTTAAAATTAAAATTTTGAAATTAATAAAATTTTGAAATTAATTTTTAAGTTTAAAATTAAAATTAATTTTAAGTTTTAAAATTAAAGTTGAAGCCTTATTCATCTCACCCGATCTATATTTTCAATCAGGGAATCCTATGATTTCGTGAGATGAAATTGGATTTTTAATTATGGAGTTTTGGTTTAACGTGTGTTAGATTCTGATTTAGCTTTGGTTTCCACAAATAGGCATTTTTCGGATAAACTTCTAAGCTTGGTGAGTCACATGAACATCATTAGAAGTAACCAACCTTTCGAGGTTTTCCGAATAGTCCTATCCACGGAACTTAGTACTACATCTTGGTCTAACTGGTTAGGATTCATTTAAGGGTAGCTTCGGTCAGTTCCACTTGGCCAAATGCACCAGATCGAAGCCATATCTTTCTAGACATGCGATGCCCAAGCTTCCCTAACGTACTATCATCCAAAAACTTCTCCAGTACCATGATTCAAGTTAAACTTGGTCTCTAATTCTAATTACCCTGCCGGGTTAGTTTGTTTTGGGTTACCCTGTCGGGTAAGTTAGTTTTGGAGGTGCCAGCTATTCTGAAGCCTCCCCCTGAATTATTGGCCATTAATTTAAATTTTGATTTTAGGCTTGTGTCGATTCTTTTTATAGTTATAGTTAACTTGGTGATAATTTTGTTGATTTTTAAACTGTTTAGATTTTGAATTTGATTTAGGTTTGTATTTTGGATTTTGGTTTGGTTTATTCGATTTTATATAATGTATTTTTTCTTTAGGTATATAATATTGATTAAGTCCTACTTGCGTGGTCAGACACGCTTTCGGAACCCAAGCTAGATTGGTTGATTTGTATTGGGTTATTAATGATTTGAAGGTTTTATTTGAATTCGACTTATATCCTAGTCCGGTTTTATTATAACATGCTTTTTGATTATTTAGGATTAAGTCTAAATTTTTTGATCTTGTTGTAAATTTTTCTAGCATTTCTTTTAAATTTTTAATATCATTTTTTAATGATAGATTCTCTTCCTCAAGTGTTAGATCTTGAGTTAGACGCTCGGACGACCTTGTTCCAGAAAACTCCTTTTTCCTGCAAAACAAAGTTAGTCCGAGATAATATATATCCTGCAACACAGATTGTTAGCACATTTTATCATAGTAAGAATTAGGACAAATAGTATGACTTAGATTCCGTCTTTCCGAGACCGGAATCTAGTCACGATCTCGACTTAGACATCCGAAATGGATCTAAGCCGGATCTACGCCTAATGTTCCCTTCCCGGGAACGCGTCCTCGCAGTCACTCCCCTCCAGTGACTTACCTCACTTACCTGCCAGACGTCCGGTCAGCCCGTCGACCCGTCTGGACTTCTCGCCAAGCGTCCGGTCAGCCCGTCGACCCGCTTGGACTTCTCGCCAGCTATCCGGTCAGCCCGTCGACCTAGCTGGACTTCGTGCCAGACATCCGGTCAGCCCGTCGACCTGTCTGGACTTCTCCTGCACACTTGATCAAAGTATCAGACAACAACAAAACTAACTTAACCTATTTGTCATTCATCAAAACCTGGGTTAGACCGTTAGTGCTACCCGCACCAACATATCCTAGCTCCGCCCTTGGTTCCCTCAACGGAGAATGCGTCCTCACTTACTCCTCTCATGAGAGTTCACCTTATGTCAAACCGGTCCTCGAGACTATTTGGGCATTTGTTCAATATCCGAGACTTTAGGACTTTCCGCTGGACGTCCGATCCCCAACCCATCCAATCTTCTGCTGATGTCCGTGATCTCCAGGACTTTCACCTACTGTCCTAGACCAGTAGGATTTTCTACCCGATGTCCTCAACCTGCTAAGACTTCTGTGTTAGTGCCCCAAGATAGTTTTAATGTGATCAACTAAGTCAGCTCGGGTCCTGTTGGTATTTAACCCCTATGTCTAAGTGCGCAGGAACTTAGGAGTACAGGAAGTTGAGTGAAAGATGTAGCTAGTAAAAAGAACGACACGGAAGAGAGCCGATGGGCTCGGTGTGTCTGATGAACGAGGTGCTGCGGAAGAGTATACGACGGACGAGAAGGAGGCTCTTGCCGTTTCCAAGGGACGAGAAGCCAGAGTGGAAGATTGCTCGAAGGCCGGAAGTTGGGTTCGGGTGAGCCCTATTTCGGATGGCTGAAATCACCCAAGCAAGTGAAATCGGAGCGAAAGACTCAGACCAAGACGATCAGAATCAGAGCGAAAGACCGAGACCAAAACTCAACAGGATGTTGAGGACTCCAGGCGCCCAAAACCCTTCCGAGCGCCCGGACTAGGACTTTTTATCCAAACTCGACGTGGCATGAGCCGTTGCGACGGGGATAAAATTTTATCTTCCTTTAAGTGCTTGGAACCCTTCCAGGAGCCTCGAACAGGACTATAAATATAGCCCTAATCCCAGTAGTTTAGAACAACTTATATACGAGTTTCTTTAAGTATTCTACGACTTTGTGTGCTTCCAACACTTGTAAGAGGCTTCTCCGCCTACGACGAAAGGAGAATTTAAGTATTTCTTTAGAGTCTTAGATTAACAACCTTCCCGGTTGTAACCAAATAAAAAATCGGTAACCTCTTTATTTTCAGTTTATCAATTCTTTTTATACAAATATCTTATTATTTCAAAAGATCAAGAAAGATTTTTGTTTGTTATTATTGTGTAAGCAATTCACCCCCTCTTATCGGCCGCACCAATTCTAACAATTGGTATCAGAGTTAGGTTCACTTCAGAAGGACTAACCACCATCCGAAGCAAAAGAAATAGCCGGATCCAGCTTCTACCTGTCGAAATTTGAGGGAGACTTTGCAACTTAGAAGAAGCACATGGAGGTATTCTTCAAAATCGACTTCGAAATTCTCTTAAGTATAAAATACAGTTTTGTAGCACCTACAGATTAGCACAGAGCCGAGAAAGAAGAATACACATGGACGAAGAAGGAGCAAGCTGACTTTGTGGCTAATGGAAAAGCAGAGTTCCATCTACTCAGAGTTCTTCAACCCCAGGAGGTCAGCCGAATCAGAAGCTACGACTCCACCAAAGATCTCTAGAAGAAATTCCTAGAGCTTCACGAAGGTCAGCTTTAGTAGATGTTTACTACATCTCTAAGGACCTTGAGGTATGCACTGTTGAAAGCTTATTTTCAACTTTTGAACTCCATGAGTCTCACTGTATAGATTCTCAGGAAATAGAGAAATCAAATAACATTGCTCTAAAATCCAAGAAGGATGAATCAGACGCCGACAACTCCTTCGACGATGATGAAACAACATACATGGTAAGGAAATTCAAGAAAATTTTTAAAACTAATAAGTTTAATCAAGTGCAGGTAAAGAAAAGAAGAGGAAGGAAGGTGAGATGCTACAACTGCAATTAAGAGGGGCACATTAAGGATAACTACCCAAAGCTAAAGAAGGAAAACAAGAAGGGACCAACCACAACAAAGCAGAAAATCCTAAAAGTGACGTGAGACAAGTCATCATTAGAGTCAGATATAGAGGAGTACGCTAGACTTACACTGATGGCAAGCCAATAGGAGGAGAGCATAGATGAAGGGGGAGGCTCCTCAGAGGGAAATAGTAGTGAGGAGGAAGAAACAAACTTCGGAATAGATCTAGTAAGTAAGGTATGTTTACTACCCCCTAACTAGTTATATTTAGATATTAAATCCATGACCAGATCCCTGTGTAAACTAAAAACAAAAAAATATTAATTTAAAAAAGGAAGTTTTGGAATTAAGAACAATCCTAGCAAAAACATGCCCTTAGAAATGTATGATAAATTAAAAGATGAAAATGAAAAATTGAAGGACTAAATTAAAAAACCAAGAAACTGTGCATATGATAATCAAAATACCTAGAAAAATTATAGAAACCTAAATTGGTATCTTAAATATCATAAGGGTCAAATTAGAAAAATATCACAGAAGTATATTCTTAGAAAGTTTATGATAAATTCGATAGGAAGGAATCTATTTTGGGTTCCAAAATCATGCTTAAATTAAAATTATCTTTTGATGCATGACCTGTTTTAAGTTAGACCTAGGGCTTTCAGAAAGAAAATTAAATATTTAAATTCTTTAAGAGGCTTTGTCTAGAAGTGGTTGATGTTCTGATAACCAAGAAGGCATAGTGCCTCACCACAGCCTAGAAGTCAATTATTGAATTGAATATTTAATTGACTTACTGCGAAGCATTTAACTAATGCTTTAAATTGCTTATTAAAATTTCTATTAGAAAATTTTCTATGAATTAGTTATCAAAATGTAAGTTTTTTGTGTGAATTATTTTCCTAAAATTCAAATTTTTACCCTTGTTAAATCTTTTTAAACATTTAAAGTTTTTTTTTTGAAGCTTAATCTTTCCTTTTTTTTTCCCTTAGACTCTATATTTACCTTTTCCAAAGTCATTTTAAAAGTATCCAATTTTTAATGTGATCAAAAGAGGGAGTTGTGAGGATTAAATCTAGGGGGAAGGTAGTTAGTACATTTTTTTTACATGCAAATTTTTTAGTACATGTTTTTAATTTTTTTTTACTTGTAATTTTTTTTTATTTCAAAAATTATAACTGCTATTTTTGAGGTTTACCCTAACTTAACTTGGGTTTGCTTATATCAAAAAGGGAGAGATTGTTAGTACCCCAAGATAGTTTTGATATGATCAACCAAGTCAGGTTAGGTTTTGTTGGTATTTAACCTCTGTGTCTAAGTGTGCAGGAACTTAGGAGCACAGGAAGTTGAGTGAAAGACGCAGCTAGTGAGAAGGATGACACGGAAGAGAGCCGATGGACTCAGTGAGTCTGAGGGACAAGGTGCTGCGAAAGAGTACGTGGGTGGACGAGAAGGAGGCGTGCAGCATTTCCGAGAGACGAGAAGTCGAAGTGAAAGATTGCTCGAAGGCCGGAAGTTGGGTTCAGGTGAGCCCTATTCCGGATGGCCGAAATCACCCAAGCGAGTGTAACCGGAGTAGAAGACCCAGACCAACACGAGCGAACTCGGAGCGGAAAACTGGGACCAAAAGTCAACAAGATTTTGACTTTCTTGGTCCGAGCGCCCGGACTAGGACTTTTATCCAAACTCGAAGTGGCGCGAGCCATCGCGACGGGGATAAAATTTTATCCCCTTCTAGGCGTCTGTAACCCTTCCATGCGCCCCAAATAGGGCTATAAATATAGCCCTGATCCCAATAGTCTAGAACAACTTGTATATGAGTTTCTTTAAGTGTTCTACGACTTTGTGTGCTTCCAACGCTTGTAAGAGGCTTCTCTACCTACGACGAAAGGAGAATTTAAGTAGTGCTTCAGAGTCTTGGATTAACAACCTTCTCGGTTGTAACCAATTAAAAAATTTGTAGCCTCTTTATTTTTAGTTTATCAATTCTTTTTATACAAGTATCTTATTATTTCAAAAGATTGAGAAAGATTTTTATTTTTTATTATTGTGCAGGCAATTCACCCCCTCTTTCCGGTCGCACCAATTCTAACATTCTGCCTAGTCTCTCGAACTAGGATTTTCTTACCTAGCTGCAACTAGGGCTTTCCACTTACCTAGTATTCACTAGGACTTTTACCTTAGCTCACTTAGAACTTTCCTGCACACCCAGTCAAACTTATTAGAACCAGAATAATTCTTAATTTTAAACCCTTTACCATTATCAAAACTTGAGTTAGATCAACTGGTGCTTCCTACACCAACAGAGAAGTCTAAGGGATGGCTCATGAAGAGAAACCCAAGGGGTGCACCTCACTAAAGGACATTATTGTAACCATTTTATCTGTTGGTGCAATCAACCTTTTGAGTTTTGATGTTTGTTTGACAATTTGTTTAATGGAGGTTGATCAAGGTTGATCTAGTTGGGTGAGTAGTCAACCAAGTGACTGCAAGGGTGAAAAGTTTACCTAGTTACTGCAAGGGGTGAGTAGTATATCGAGTGATTGCAAGGGTGAGTAGTCTACCGAGTAACTAGCAAGTCCAAGCAAGTTAAGGTGACCTGATACTCGGCAAGAGGAAAATCCTAGGGAAAGGTAACCCTAGGTAATAATAAGTCTTAGAGGGGTAAACTCCATGTAAAGTGTAAGTTCCAGTGAGTAAAGCTAGGCCCTAATGAGTGCTGCTAGGCCCTGATGAGTAAAGACAGGCAGTGGAAAGTCCTAGTGAGTGAAACTGAGCAATAGAAAACCTTAGGGGGAGTTAACCCTAAGTAGTGAAAAGCCTTAAAGGAGTGAACTCCAAGCATGTGCATCCGAATGGTTTCCAATCAACCACATACGATCGATTGAACCAGCGAATTTTGATAAACCTACGTATAGTTTTACCAACACTATTTTGCATTACTATTATTATTGTTATGCTAATTTAGTATTGCAGGAAGAGTCTTAGTGGATCAGACGATTAAACATTGAGCAGATAAAGTCTAAACATGTTTGTAGGACCAAATATTTGGCAGGTGAGTCTCCTAGAGAGAGTGTAGTGAGGTTGTGTTCCAGTAGGGACAAACCTTAGGCGTTGATCTAACTGAAGAAACCAAAAGGTTTATAAGTTGAGATTAAGTAGTCCTAATTGTTTCATTCATGTACTTATATATCCGTGTAACTCTATTTTGCAAGACTATTATTATATTGTTACTATGTTAACTTTGTTTTGTAGATTGGATAGGTGATTCAGTCAACCAATTCGGCTAGTGTGGTACAAACACAAGCAAGTTCTATAACTGGGTAGATTGAGGGTTTAGTCGATCGAATAGGTTATTTAGTCGATTGATCCTACCAGCGTGGCGTAGATACATATTCTACAAACTTATAAATACATAGTTATCAGTCGACAGATACCTAGAATCAGTTGACTGATCCAATTTTAGTAACGACAAAGATTATATTGAATCAATGTAGAAAAGATAAATTCAAGTTCAGTCGATGGATCAGCTAGATCAGTCGATCAAACCGTGTGATTTATGAGATCAGACGGATTAGATCAAAGCAAAGAAGGAAAGACATAGAGGTTCAGTCGATGGATGATTGGTTTAGTCGACCTATAGGTTCAGTCGACTGAACGTGTTTTCAGCCGTCCGAATAGTGCATATATAAAGACCTTCGGATCTGAGCTGAGAAGTAACTCATTCATTTTTCATTCATTTCATTACACTCATTGCTTCATCTCTACTGTTGTTTCACGTGCAAGTTCTGCTACTACTACGTCAAGAGGTCATCCATCAACCTAGATCTAAGACCTAATCTTTGTTGTCAGTATATTTTATATCTATACTTGCATTGTAATTGCTCATCTCATATATCTATACAATTCAAGCATTTAGTAGATTGCCTAACAAAAGTAATCAATGGTTGCGGGTCTTGGAATAGTAGTCGTTTGATTACGAATCAAGTAAAAAGAAATTGCCTTTCTGTGTTTGTTTTCTCTCTATTCCACTACACTTTGATTTGTTTTAAAGGAAAATGTTTTAAATGATCAAGATTCACCTCCCCTCTTGTCTACTATGATCCAACAGTGTCCCTTCACGTTACGGTAGCTACCATGTCCTTTCGCATACCAAGAGGTCGGAAGGTCAGGAGGTCGGTAGGTCCGGAGGTCGGATACTAATGATATCTACATTGACCGAGTCTTAAGCCTATCACATGATCCTTGCGTTGACCGAATCTTGAATCTATTACATGACTCTTGTGTTGACCAAATCTTAAAATTGTCAAATGGTATTTGCATCGATCAAGTCTTGAACCTACCACATGGCTTCTATGTTGATCTAGTCCGTCACATGGGCCTACATCTCTACCACATCAAATATCAATTAATGATTTTGATACTTGGTTTCATAATTTATAGGTTGACATTAAAAAAAGTATGTGTGTAATAAATATTGGGTAAAAATAAAATAGGTATCTAAAATTAAGAGAAATATCAGCTGATCGCCTTGTTTTTTTTTTCAAAATAGATGTGCATCCCTCTCATGATTTTATTTTGAAATTATCTTTTAATTGTAGATGTTACTAGTTAGGTAATTTTTACGTATTTAGAATTTAGAATTTAGAATTTATATTATGTAAAAATTACTAATAGTTGCTATAATATATATAAGCTACTTAATAGCTATTATAACACGTAAAAGTTATCTATTAATTGTTACAACATATTTATGGTGAATTTAAGATTTAAAATTTATACCGTATAGAAATTATCTAATAGTTATTATAACGTATAGAAATTGCCTAGTAGTTGATATAACATATTTAATGTGAATTTAAAATATCTGATCACTATTATATTAAAATACCATTTTATCAATTTAATTAAAATTATTTAAACTTCACTAAAATAATTTTAAAATAATTATAAAAGCTATTTGATAGTGAACGCTGCCTCAATCATTTTAGAGGTAGGAAAAAAAAAGATCTTAATATAATTAATAAAATTATTATTTTTTTTAAAATAAGATTTTGTTATTTTATTTCAATTTGATGATCCTTAAAATTTAACATAAGTATAATAAAATAACAAATAAATATTTACTTTTATTTAAACTATTTAAAATGATAATTAAAAAATTTATCCAAATTAAAAAAAAAATCTCAAATATTAAAGAACAATAAGCATCTAGAACATTATTTAATAGGTAATTCGATTACAAATATCAATAAAAATAAATAAACTATAATAAACTGCAAATATCTTATAATTATTACTGATATTAAAATGAGAACGATGATGTTAAGAGCATGGAAATGAATTTAGCGCGCGTCCTCTCAAAATGGTACAGTATTAAGATATAGACTATTACTATATAAAATTTTGAGGTCAAAATTCAGTATGTTTGAATATATCTTCTCTATATTTTGATTATCTGTACTAATGGCAACATCCCCAGTGCCCCTGTCAACTCATTCCTAAATCAATACGGTGGAACGGTGTGATGATTAAGACATAGGGTGCTGTCACACGATGTCTTAGAGTCAAAATTCGGTGCATCTGAGCATGTCTTTTTCATGTCTTAGTCATCTATACTAATGACTAATAGTCACCTGTGATTTACCTCCTCTGTGCTGATCTATCGATAGATTGGCAGAGATATTGGGATGAACAAATTATTTTTTACAAAATAAATTTAGCTTCATGTTTTTTTACGTTGAATAGATGAGTGACTATTGCTTCCTATTGCTATCAAGGAAGGGAACTGTTATTTTGTGTTGAATAGATGAAAAAATCCTACTTTTTTTCATATAAAGAGAGAAAGAAAGAGTGAAAAAGAGATAGCACCGATCGATGAGGGAGAAGAAAGACACCCCTTGAGAGATTGAATCATTGGCGAAGGAGGAGAGGGGTGTAGGATCATTGACGAGAAAAAAAGAATATAGTATCATCGACAAAAAAAGAAAATGATGTGGGATTATCCTTGGAGGAGAGAGACACCCCTTGAGAGATTGAATCATTGGCGAAGGAGGAGAGGGGTGTAGGATCATCGATAAAAAAAGAAAATGATGTGGGATTATCGCAAAGGAGTGGAAGAGTATGAGATCAATGACGATTATGAGAGAGGGGAATGACGTATTTTTTTAGAAATAAATGGTAAAAAGTAAGAGTTTTTTGGGGTAAAAAAAATATTAATGTGAAAGAGGTAGTGTTTACTAGTTTTTTAAAAAATAAAATATGTAATTAAAAAAATTAATTAAGAAAATTTTTAATTTAAATAATATTAAAAATATTAGGGCTTTTGTAAAATAGGGGGCCATAGCCATAGGTCCCTAAGACCTATGCCTTAAGCCAACCTTGATAATAACCAGTACTTACTTGTCAATTTTATATACTACAAGTCTTAAATTATAAATTCATATTAAATACATTGTAAAAGCTATAGATAATTTTTACATGTTGGACAATAATGTTGGGTCATCGGATAATTTTAGAATAAAATTGTGGATGAGGTACCAATTTATTTTATTTTATTTTATTTTAAAAAACGTCCTTTTGATCATTTATAAAATATAGATGCCTTTTTATTTTTACCATATATATATTAGACAATATAAAAAATTAAAGAATTATCTTTTATTAATATAAGTTTAATGGGTTGACAATCTTATACTTGTTTCCTTAAAATTTTACATTCAAATAATCAATGGTCTTAGAGCGCTATTTGGAACGTAGCAACACTTACTAATTTTATACTATTAATATTTATTTGCATTCACTACAATTATATTATGGAATAAAGTGTTTAATTATTTCCTAAATATTGTAATTTATTAATATATATTTACTTTACATTTTAAAATCATATATGCTATAATTCAATATAATTCATGAATTCTTTAAATTTAGAATCTAATTTGATACAATAAAATACAAGGAAAGTTTAGGCGGTAAATAGTCAAATTTAAACTTATTTCCCGCCATCTCCTAGCACAGCCTGCACATTTCACGTTATCCCGCCTATTGCCTATTACTGGCGCCAACCATTCCCGCCAAGTCCGTAGTCGCGCCTATTTAGTTACAGATCCGAGTGCTTCTCATTGTCCACTTTCCCCTTTTCTTTCTCTCCGTTTGCTGGCGGCGATGGTGGTTGCTTTGGGTCCGGGGAGATTTTACGGGAGCAGCCTTCCGCGTCCTCGCTTCTACGCCGACGATGAGAGGGTCGATCCACCTGTGGCCGTCTTGGATCCCCTCCTCTTGTGGGCCAGCGAGGCGCACTGGTCCATGGGCGGCCTCAGCTTCAGTCGTCACCGCCTCCAGGGCCGCATCGAAGGCTCCATCAAGAAGCTCCGAGCCCAGCAGGAGAAGATTCAGCGGCGGACTACCTCTACCCCCACCGCCACAAAGCCGACGACGATCTTGAAACCCAGAGTCGCAGGCAAGGTCACTCTAAATCTTTCGCGTCTTGACTCGAGCCCATCTGAGAGCGACGAGGGAGGTGCGGCGGTTGCGAAGCCTCAGAAGGCGATCAAAGTTGGGAGTGACGTTCCGTCTCCGAGTGGATCTGCCGAGAAGAAGAGGAAAAGGGTGCGAAGGCTTCGGGAGGAGTTCGACAAGATTGCGGAAGAATTGCTGAAGGTTTCGAAGGAGCAATCAGGCACTGTGGCGACAAGGACGCGTAGCCGGAGGTCAATTGGAGAGGAAACCGAACTGGATGAATCAGAGCTAGCTTCCTCTTCTCTCCATAAGAAAGAGATTGCTGAGAAAAAGAAGTTGAAGGAGGCGGATGGTGAGTTGCCGAGGAGGACTTCACCGAGGAACAAGCAATAGGTCTGGTTGAATTCTTTCATCATCTGATCTTGTCTGCATCACTATGATAATTAAATCGATTGATGCTTGCCCAAGTCCTTCATGAGCACTGTACATCACTGTAGTTTTTGATTGTCTGATCAATGGAAGCTTCTAATTTTGAATCCAATGTTTGACTCCATTTTGAATTGAATCACACCATCAAAAATTGTTGCTTCAGAATGGTTGTGAGTGTGCTGTTCACAAAGATTTCTATCTTTGGCAAGACATCCTGTTTAGCTGCGTTAACCGCTTCTGGCGTGGTTTTGCCGCGTTATAAGAACCCTAACTACGCCAAAGAAGCAGCCCAGCCACTAAAATGGCTCCACGAAAACCTGAAAAGCAACCCTGCTTTTTGTGGAGATCGACTGGTGTTCGTGATGCTCCCCAGTGGTCAATTTCGAACTTCTGCTGCCTCGGGTGCCACTTTTTGGGTGTAGATCAAGGCGGCTGGATTGTTTGGGATCGGAAGGTAAGTTTAGGTGAAGCAATCTAAAAGCTAAGCTTATTTCATCTTATTTCGGATTTTTTTTATGTGCTGTTAGATGATGGTGATGTAGCTTTAGTGAGAAACCTGTTACGCCAAACCAAGAATCTGGTTGGGGACATGGAGCGTGGATTTGTTCTTCATTCGATGGTTTGATGTCCTGCTCATCCATGATTGTTTCTCTTCGCTCTGCTTTGTCAAACCGACATGGTAGTATGGAAGGGAACTCCTCTGAAGAAGAGTTGGATGTTGTTAAGGCCTGGGATCACTAACGTCTCATGTATTTTTTCTCATGCTTAAAAGCCTTTATTGTGTAGAAGAGGCAGCTATATACGATCACAAAGCAAAGGGAGGTGGACTCAGGAAGAGGACTCCTGCTTTTGTTGAAGCTCTGAAACTGTACGCAACGCATTGGAGGTTTGTCTACTTGTTTTATTCTATCATAATGGCTCTTTAGTATTAACTTTTTGCCCCTGAATATTCATTTTCAAATCGAGTTCCCAGTGAACTCGCTTCCAGAGGTCAATTATTTGTAAGCAGTAAGTGGTAATCTATCACACTAAAGTCTATGAACTTTTTTTTTTGGGTTTATGGGGCTTGTTACAGAACATATTGGCACAAAGATTGCAGTGCAAATTAGGAGTCATGCGCAGAAGTCCTTCACCAAGGTCAGTTGCATTTGTAATCATGCGCATCATATGTGGAAATCCACTGATTGCTGATGTTTTAGTTCTTCCATTGAGGGAATATTTTGATGCTTTGCTTAATTCAACTAGAAGGGTAATTTTGCATATTGCTGCAGTTATTTCTTGATAAGCTTTACTTATCTGGAAGATCTCTCTGATTGTGAAATTGTTCCACATGTATGAAACTTAGCCTAAACATACATTCACTTAGTCAAAGAGTTAGTAGTCTATATACACTTGCAGTGAAATTGATTTGGCTCTTTGTTCAGGCTACAGATTTAAGGAACTTGTAGTTTGCCTTGTCACTTTACCTAAGAAATGTTAATCTATTGTAGTAAAAAGGTGATTATGTTCATCTTAGATATCTCTCACTGTCTGTCCTCAAGTTATATGAAGAGAGGTAAATTATAGGATCAATTTATAATTGACCTCAAAAAATGTTAATCTAGCTTGCATAGGTGCTAGCTATTTCACACACATCTATTGATCTAAATTTGGTTGGATTCTTTACATGCTTCCAACAAATATAATGAAGAGATATATCTTAGTCTCAAGAGACTTAAATCAAGCTTGAGAATATGCTATTGAATATTATTCTAAAAATTCAGATCTAAATTGATTGAGAGTTAGGAATATATAGCACTGAATATCAAGGGATTTTTAAATTTTAAAACAAATATGATTTTTTGTATTATTCTTTAATACTTAGACAAGGGAAGAAACAATGTCTCTGCAGAGGTATTTTTGGTTTTACCTTACCGATAAATGTTCAGTTTTTTTAAAGATCCAATATATCTCTCTCCCAAGTGTTTGCTGGTTTAGAGTGGCACTCTGTCCTTTTTCTGCCAAGTTCATAGATATTTATTTTCAACCCCAACTACCTTACAGACATGTAGGTCCCTATCATCATAAGCACATAAATCTATGCCATGCTAAATATTTTCATAATGATATCTGTGAGTGATAATTATTATCTCCATTTAGCGTGTCTAGTGTAGTCTGTAATGCTCAAGGCCTTATTATGGTTTAAAAGATCTCTATTCTACCTCTGGAGATGCTATTTTAGATAGGGTAAGACTGACAGGTTCTGAAGCCCAAAATGATTATAAAATACATGGACAGACGGACAAGCCTAAATCAATATGCAAAAAATGCCCTGATGAATGTATTTGTTTTTATCCGTATATAATTACTCATTTGATCGATATTTTAACCAATCAATCTGCCATTAGCTACCTGTGGAAGAAATGAGACTGAAGATCTTTTGAAGAAATGTAGATACAAGGAAATCAATGTTTACAAATATACATGTAGAAAATTTCCATAGTGATGACAATAAGCAGAGAAAAGAATAGCACTTCCAAATTTTTATTTTACAGATTGTCAATGCCATGACTGGTAATTGGTTTGACGTCTACTATAGTAAAAGAACCATAGACTTTGGGGTCCAAGAAAGTTGATTGAAGGCAATAGACTATGTAGCTAAACCAAGTCAAAATACCAATTGAGAAAGAGGCAGTTGAGAAAGGTATTTCCCCAGGAAGAGTTCATGATGTAGACATACCTCCTCCAAGACCTAAAAGAAAATCTAATTTAAACAAGACGTTAAAAATCTAATTTCATCTCTACTTTAAACAAGATGTCTTCCTGAGGTAGCAAATTTATTGAATTCTTGCCAACTAAGGAGACAATGACAGAGAAGATTGCAATCATCAAGTCTTTAGCTCCTCTTGAGAGTAGTACATCTTTTATAGAACAAGAAACTGAGGGGCACTAAGGATTTTTTTCACAGATGCAATTCAATTTGGATATTGAAGATGAAGAAACATCAAAACTTGAAGGTCTGACATTAAAAGATTCATTTGAAGGTGAGCAAACCCATGCAAATAAGTCTCCCATGCATGTTATGGCCAGCAATAGTCGACAAAGTATGCAACTTGAAGTATCTGGTTGCCAGAACTAGCTAAGTAGGAGACAAAGCAAATGGAAGCCTAGCTCCTACCCCACAAATCCAGAATGCATCAACAATCAGTTTTCTTCACCCACATCCAGCCTCTGTACCACTTACCCACCTCCACAATGACCAAGATCTATATAGGTCCTTCCTCAACATCTCATCCACATTTGCTAGTCTTATTGTTTCTACCTTCTACAAAATCTGGCAGTTCATGCTGCAGCAAGCCTTGCAGCATCGTTCTGCTCACCTACAGCGCTTCATTCCACCCTAAATTTCCAAGAAGTTCATAATAGACGTATCAACTCAATTCCAAGCTTGTAGGCTATAGCTGCTGCTACATTTGTTCCTGCGGCTGCATGGTGGGCAACTCAGTGTCTATTGCCGTGTTTTCCTCTAGCTCGTTTTACATTTTCTCCTCCAAACAGAAATGTTCCCTCTGCAGGCATACTAAAAGTTCCAGTTCTTGTTACAAGTAATGAGAATTGTCCAATAGAGAAGCAGCAAATTGGAGATCAAAATAAATCTGAGGTTACAAAACCTAAGCAAGACTCTTCTAAATCACTGTCATCTTCCTCAGCCTCTGATGATTGTGATGGAAGAGATGAGAATTCAAAGGAGCTTAAAGACGCTGGATCCAGCAAGATAAAACAATGCATTAGCAGCTCTCAGATGTTTTGATTTAGGTAAGGCTAGGAATCAGAAGAAGATGGATCGCTCTTCTTGTGAATCCAATACAACATCAAGCAGTGAAGTAGAAGCATATGCCAAGGAAAAGAAACATGAAAAGTGAATGATGAGGTGAAAGAAATCTACAACTTGTACAAATGTGGATTCTGTTGGATACGATTTTGCAAACCAAAATCTTGGTGCCATCTATCGTTGAAAGTCAAGATTGACTTCAAAATCGAAATCTACATTTTGCGTAGATAAATCTAGACTATAAATTTGCTCAAAATCGATTACGGATAAATGAGAAATTAATTATTCAAAGATGTGCTCAAATTAATATTAAGGAAAAAGATGGAGTTTTAGTCTTATATCGTTAACCGGCGAGAGTCAGCGTTTCCTTATATTTGTTGTTGTGTTAATGTTGTTAATACAAAAGCATAGGTGCTCTCTACCCTTGGGTTGCTCGCCCGCCACCCACGCAATGGGCGCTTTGCGAGGAGCTTTAATATATGCTCCACGTGGCGGTGATGTTGCATGTCAGGTGATGAGGTAGTGTCTATGTGGCACGTGACTGACTGTGTAGAGAGCAATGACTGGATTGGGTGAACAGATGGTGACCGTAGGATCAAAGATGAGGATAGATCGCAAGTAGATGCGATCTGAAGCGTCGGATTCTAATATGGCATTGAAGGGGAAGGCTTGATCTGAAGTGTCGGATTAAATGTTGTAATATGACGGCTGAGATCAAAATGAGATCTAAAGAGTTATAACTCTTCAGATCAAGGGACGAGATCATATCAGAATCTGAAGAGTTATATCTCTTCAGATCTGATGGTTGAGATTAAAAGCCATATGATCTAATGGCTGAGATCAAAAGACCTTTAAAGGGTTATATCCTTTCAAAATGAATGATCCAGATCAATCCAACCCAAGGGTTACTTACCTCTTCACCCAATATAAATAAATCTCTCTCCTTTTTGGAAATCATTCATTCGAAAAGCATTTGCATTCAAACCATTATTCCATCTCTTGTATAAGAAGAGTCCAAAAAGCTTACGAGAAGGTTGCCTCGAAATTTGAAGTGCTACTATTTCAAGATGTCGTCGTTGTATCTTGGGAACGAATTGCTGTTATCCATGAGCATTATAGCGGAGCAATATCGTTTTACGGAGATAGTGTCAAACACTAATTTCGACGACAACTCAGTTTGCTTTCTTCCGACAACAATCTCCCGGAAATCCCGACAGTCGACTAAAATCGACTATGTCAAATATCGAGGAGCAAATCCAGAAGCTCGAGAACCTCATAGATTCAACAGTCACGGGCTTATAGTGGAAGTTTGAATGAATCCTTGAAGGTCTCTTCAGAGGTTATAATATGATAAATTTGATCCATTAATCAATTGGTCATTCAAATATAGATAAATACATTGCTAACGTATCTTGTTTTGCCAGGGTCGACTAGCCTTCCAAGCATTGTTCGATCGAGAAGTACTTCCACAAATTTTCTCCACATTGAGGAAGCAGCCACTTTGAGAAAGAAAGAAGCCAGTGAATCACAAGGCAATCTCAACGAGCATGCATGCTGTTCAACCAATCTGAACCAGCAAAGTTATGAGTCAAAGGCCTAAATGTATATAGTACACAGAAAGCGTAAGGTTCATCAATCTGGGTTTAAGCCTTATAGTAGGTGTTCAGCAGCAGCTGCGAGCAACGCAGCAGTTGAAGCCACTGGTAACAAGAGCATACGCCTGCAAGGAGAAGCTTCCTCCTGACTACATGCTTACAGTCTACAGAGTCGTTCATATTCTCATATATTATTCTATGACTTTATAGATGATGTTCCATAAAATTTTAACACTCATCTAATTGTATTCTTAATTGATCTAGAAGACCTCTCACATGGTAAACTGCTCGAGGACTTGTATTTAGGAGAACTAAACTAATTATTATTTTTCAAGGTTGTTTGTGGCATGGTCAAATTATAATTAGATAACTAGACCGGCTTGGTCTTAGACAGGTGTAGACATGGATATGGATTCTTTGTTGAAGGAAGACAAGAAGCTTATCCATCCACCCTGCCAATTTAGTTCAGGAGCAATCAGAATTGTCTAGCTAATGACTCACTTGCCTTGCATCCTGTCCCATGTGATTGAAGGTAAGCCAAATTCTTTATTTGGGCATGATCTGGTTATGAACCAAGTATCTGAATCCATTGAACCTAGGCGATTATAAACCTTTAGGTGTGTCCAAGTTTCTTTGAATTTGACTCAATTATTAAGGTCAAATTGATTTACAATGACAACCTGCGCAATATAGATTTAATTATTTACTGATAACAAATCCTTGACCATGGTCATGACACCAGTGGTGTTTGACATCATGCCTCAGTCACTCTGGTTCGTGGCCTGCCAATTATGAGCTCTGTTTGTATCTCCACACTTTGTTGATTAGCATGATTTGTTGGATCCATGTCTCTGGTAGCTTTAAACTGTAGTTGAGGTTCTACATGTGGTAAAAAGGTGAAATCGGTCGTCCCCAATATCTCCATCGCACCTGACCTTAGGCCACCACGAGGAAGGTAAATCACGACAGTCGAGAGGACAAGTGGTGATGGGATGAGTTGCACAAGGTCCGGAGATTTACACCCCCGACGGTCTTGCGATTCGACCCCACGATCTCATGTGGTAAGCATATTATCACTTACCATCTCAGATGACCCGTGGAGTTGTAGTTGAGGTTCTACATGATACTTGAGAGAGAGAACCCAAATCATGTTAGAAATCATAAAACAATTGATCATGCACAAATTTAGTAAGATTTCAGACCTCTTGACGCAATTTTGCATTCTTCTCTACAAGTACTCTCACTTGTAAGCACATTTAAACCCCGCACGTATCATTACATGTTTTAATCTTCAATTTACAGGAAACTGCAGCGATGCTCTGTGAGTCTCTCTAATTTTAAGAGCACTGACCTTATCCTTCAGCTGGACAATTTTTTCCTGCAACATTGATTGCTGTGCAAAGTATCATCAGTGCTTGTCAAAAGTAACCTCAAAGGAAAGAAATTAAATGCTTGTTTTGCAGGTCTACCTTTATTCCTCTGATGTTATACATGCTTCTTTCCATCTCAGCCTCGAATGAATGCAGCTCCTCGAGAACGTTCTTCTAATCCTTCACCCAAGAGTTTCCTGCAGTGAAATACAATTCCCTTTTCTATTTCTGATAAGAAATGCAGGACGCAAGCTGACAAATTTTTCAGGTTAGTGCTAAGGACCTCGATTTTGTTTGCGATATATAGGTGGCTTCAGTTCTCCAAAGCTGCAGTATAGAATTGCTCTTTTGAAGTACTCATAATGAACGAACTAGACAACTTGAACTAAGTGCTCATGTACACTCAGGGACTCGCGGTTCAAGCTCCAACTATAATAAATTTATAGGAATTTTTTCTTCAAACGAGGCACGCAACTAAAAGATGTTGGGCTTCTGGACTGCACGTTACGAGCGCTTCCCGATTTATCCTGGTGACCGGTGGGAAACTTCCGTGGCATCAGGCCGGTTACCCCAGGCTCGACGTTAATTAGCCTGGTTAATCATTTTTTTTCATGTACAAATGGAACTGTTATCACCCGGGTATCCGCTGTTCCATCCCAGCTATTATGTATTTATAGAAATTTTTCTTTCAAATTGAGTGCGCTACCAAGGGATATTGAGCTTCTGGCCATCCGCCGTAAGCGCTTTCCGATTTATCTTGATGCCTGTGAAAAAATTCTAGCCACCCACCGTAAGCACTTTCCGATTTATCTTGATGTCTGTGAAAAAATTCTGTGAGGCCAGACCCGTTACCAGGGCTAGCTGGGTTTATGAATTTTTCTTTTGATGACAAATGGAACTTCTCATCCATGTTGAACTGGTCGATCTTGCTTTCCTAGCTTAGTCACAGTGATGATTCTAGTCATGAGTATATTAACAAAATTGTTATCGGTAAATATTCTAGTGATGATTCTTTTGATAATTAAAACATATTTTTAATGGATCATTTAGATTCTTTTTTCCATTTTTAGCAGGATCCGCAAGGGCATATTCAGACGCACAGATGATTTAAGAAGGGAACCTGTCGCTGGAGAACTTGTAGAGCTTGCCGCAAGGGCATTTCTGATCTCACTGAAGTCTCTGGAAGCAGAATATCACACACTTGTTCTCACTTTTCTCTTTTGATGACAGCACAATTGGGATTATCCATGATAATGCCATTTCATCTGACGACAAAGTATATTAAAGTCGATGGCTACTTCCTTCGTCGGTATATATCATCCAGTATAAGACAGCTAATCTATAATATGATTTGTCTAAGGATGAAATGGTAGCTACCTAGAACTAACTCACTGACAGATATTTTTCTTTTAAAAAATAATGTCTTTTATTGTTTATTTCTTTTCAAAAAGAACATGGAAATGACAGCAGAAATCTGACGGAGACATGGATAGACATATAGAGAAGTGATGAAGAGAGGAATATATTAATTTTTTTGACGTTTAACTGTTGAAGGCTGTGGTAGAGAGAGGTTTTGTTGCCGATGGAGATCTTAATTCCCTCTGAAAATTACACTGCACTTATACTTGAGATTTCATGATTAAGTTATTTCAGATTTGGCATTCTCCTCTTCAAATTTGTTTAATAAAATAATCAGCTCATACCAAGTCAAACTTAAAATAAATCAAGTCATTAAAACGTGTGTTCTAGGCACGAATTCTTTTAAATTTTATTTATTAGTAGCAAAAGACGATTTCGCTCGTCATAATAAATTTTATTCATGAATGTTATTCAAGAATGTGAATCTCTCTTCATTAATGTGAATCATATTTTTCTTATTTTTTTTAGTTGACATTAAATATATAATTTACGTCGATTAATTTTAAGATGACTGATCCGATTATATAATATATATATCCCTTAATATATATATATATAAATTCTTAACACATCCTAAATATATATATTATACCTTATGAGTATCTAAAATTATTTATTTTGAACACTATAACCGAAGAGATAAGCATTAACCTTAGAGAAAAATTTTATTAGCTTAAACCCATTGTAACACATCCCTTAAATTTTAAAATTTTAAACCCTAAATATATATAATATACCCCGCGAACATCTACAATTTTTAATCTGGAACACTATAAACCAAGAGGGAAGCCTTAACCCTATAGGGAATATCTTATTGACTCAAACTCGTTATATCCCAACTCCTAAATCCTAAAATTTTAAACCCTAAATATATATAATATACCCCCAAAAAATACTAAATGAGTCTAGACGCCTAGATTCATTCCAGGTGGCTGGACCATGTCACCAATGGGTGCCTGGATCAATTCCAAGCGCTCCGACTCTGGTCCGGATGGTTCCGCATGTAGAGGTCTGCGTACCGTATCAATAAGATTTTACTTTTAGGATTTAGAGGTTGAATTATAATATTAAACATAATTTTTTTTGGGTGTGCATAGGATGGTTACGTTGACGTAAGATCCTTATATATATATATATATATATATATATATATATATACACACACACATACATGCACACACAGACAAGAATATATCCTGCACACCTTTATGTAAGCGACTATGGGTGACGTCCGACATGTACGATTTAATGTGGCCAAAATTATTTTTTTAATCTCTCTGTTATTTGCATGTAACTCTCTTCTCCCTCCTACATGTAGGATGGTGTTAGTTTTTATAAACTAGCACCATGGCGGAGCTAGTCTTTAAAGATTTACAACATGTTGGTCTCTTAAAATTGGCACTAGCACATTGGTGATGATCTTTACTAGCACTAGCACCTTGGAGTTGATTTATTCAAGCCAACGCCAACAATTGGTGTTGGTTACCAACACCAACAGTTGGAGATGGCCTTTAAAGACCAGCTCCAATAGCACTAGCATGTTATTACAAACCAACTCTAACGTGGTATTGATTTATACAAACTAGTACCAACTTGGTGATGATTTGTATAAATCAGCACCAACTGTTGGAGCTAGTTTGTACCCGCACCAACTGTTGGAGTTGGTCTTTAAATACTAGCTCCAATGTGTTAGTTTTTAAAGATCAACACCAGCATGTTGGTGTTGATTTGTACAAATTAGTATCATGTTACGTTGGTTTCTACAAACCAGCTCCAATGTGCTGGTGATGGTCTTTAAAGACCAGCACATTAGAGCGGATCTTCAAAGACCAACTCCATCTTGGTATTAGTTTGTAAACATCAACACCACCTTACTTGCAAGAGAGAGAAGAGAGTTGCATGCAGTGAGAGAGGGATCAAAAAATTTTAATTTTAGCCACGTTAGATTGCATACGTCGGACGCCGACCACATGCACTCACATAAAGATGTGCAGAGTATTATTCTTGTGTGTGTGTATGTATGTGTGTGTGTATAATAGTTAATTATCTGCAGACCATTGACTGTAGAATGCTTCATGACTGTGTTGTCGAGGTGTTTGGAATTGATCCAGACACTCCAACTAAAATACGCAGTTGCATTTTTTTCAGCTTCGGGATTAAGCCAAATAGATTTTACCTTTATGATTTAGGGGTTTGATTATAGTGTTCAAGCTAAAAATATTTTATGTGCTCACGGGATATAATATATGTATTTAGGGTGTAACATGATATTTAGGGTTTAGGATTTAAGAAATTTTTTATTTAAAAAAATAGAAAAAAAGAACCGAGGCATACACCCCAACAATACAGTTGTGGATCGTTCTGCAGTAAATAGTCTGTAGCATTTCAGAAAACTATATAAATAAATAAATAAATAAATATATATATATATATATATAGTTTTGATATCCTGCATACCTTAAATGTTAAAGGCAATAGCTTATTGGTATAACCGAAAGCTTAAAAAAAAAATTGATAGCTGTGAGAGGCGCTCATAGTTGTAAAAATTAAGAAGAGGAAAAAACTAGCCATATTATTGAATCCAATAAAAAAAATATTAGAAATACAGAGTATAAAGCCTTATATAACTAAGTTAAGAAACCCTAAACCATAAATATAAAAGGAGAAAAGACTAAATTACCCTAAAAGTTATAAATAAATAAATATATATAATCTAACATCTCCCTCAAAGCCACAATGATACAACTATAAGTATTGAGAGTTTGTTAGACAAGAAACGAAAGTGTAAAGAGGAATGTGCCTTAGTAAACATATCAACAATCTATAGATTTGAAAGAATGAAAGGCAATGTGATAGTGTCAATCTAAAGATGATGACGAGTAATGTGAAAGTTAATTTCAATATGTTTTATCTGCTCATGAAAAACTAAATTACATGTAATTTAATAGCACTCTAATTATCACAATATAATGGAGTAGGGTTGATGAAGAGAGATACCCATATCTGCAAGCAACCAACGCAACTAAATTATTTCACAAGTAGTTGAGGTCATGACATGGTACTCAACTTCTGTGGAAGATCTAAAAATAATATCTTATTCTTACTCTTCCAAGAAATGAGGGAATCACCAAGAAAAATGTAGAAGCTAGTGGTAGATTTACGATCCGTAGGATCACCAGTCCAATCAGTATCAGAGTATACACGTAGCTTTAGACATGAAGTAGAAGGAAATAAAAGTCCTTGAAATTGAGTGCCCCAAAGATACCTGAGAATACGAAGAACAACAATCCAATGAACTATAGTTAGTGTAGCGATAAATTAACTAACCACACGAACAACATATACAATATTTGGATGAGTCACGGTGAGAAAAACCAAATTTCCAACAATAGTTCAGTACAAACTAGGATTTGGTAAAGGTGAGCCATCAGATAGAGAATATCGAGCATTAGTCTCTATAGGAGTATCAACGACTCTATTATCAGTAAGACATGCATGCTCAAACAGATCAGATATATACTTTGATTGGGATAAAATATAACCTTTTAGAAAATAGGCGACCTTAATGCCCAGAAAGTAGCATAGTATACTCAAGTCATTCATAGTAAAATACTGAGTCAACTCAGACTTCAAGGAAGCAATTCCATCAGAATCATCACTAGTAATAATCATGTCATTAATATATAATGATAAAAGTGTAACGACCCGCCTTCTACTGGTAGGCTGTAAGGCCAGACCGTCACAATATGATGTGCTAACTATTCCATGACCATCACTAAATCTAGGTGCGGAAGTTGTACTAATTAAAATTTTGCTAACTATTATCATTTCTTGATTCTATATGTGCTAAGGGGTGTGATCTAAACCATTCATGACATATATTACATCCCCCAATGGTCAAGGAACTTAACTAAGAGTTTCTTACTGAAATCAGGCCTCCCAATCGATCCACGGATCGATTGGAATGACTTGATCGATCCAGGTGGCTACTGTATGCGGAACTCAGGTTGGATCGATCCAGTGATCGATTCAGCACGCTACTGTGCTAGGGGCAATATTCTGGATCGATCGGCTGATCGATCCAGACTGGCCAATCGATCCAGTGATCGATCCCAGGGCTTTCTGTTCGTGACAGAAGGCATCCGGATCGATCAACTGATCGATCCAGGAGCTTACTGTTCGCGGTACGAACTTCTCAATCGATCGACTGATCGATTGAGAAGCCTCCAATCGATCAGCCGATCGATTGGAGTTTCTGATTTCGTACTAGAAGTCTGATTTCAGCACTGTTTCATGCCTCAATCACACACCCAAGTTCTAAGATGACTGGGAAACATTCTAATAACACTAACTGACATTCTAAGCATGAACACTAATAATCTGAACAGGTCTTTCATGACTCATAACATTAAAATAACTAAAAATAAAGAAGGTATCAACTCAATAAAATGCTAAAGTTTCAGATGTATTTCTAGTTTCTCCAAGGTCTTTATTCTAAGTTCCATCCACACACATCTTCATCGCATTGCCCTTTAGCCTCCGCTAGTCCATCTTTCCTTTACCTTTATCTGCAGTATAAGGAAAGAGTATCTGTAAGCTTTACGCTTAGTAAGAAACCATCTACCTCACAAAACATGCATATGATGCAATTTATGTTTTTAAAACATGCTATTTGAAATACATACTGAATATGCTAAGCATGGCATGACATACAACACATAAAAGCAAAGCTGATCATAACAATAGAGCTAATCATAAACTATCATGTTGTATCAACAGAAAGCTACACCGATATAAAACTGAGCTAAGCTAATACTAATCTAATGCTGAAGCTGTACTGAGTTCACATAACTATTTTGTGATGTTTGAAAACTATATTCATAATAGATTAAAATACATAATCATGTTGCTGTTTGGGCCCGACACGCATCCCTAACTAAATCCGGGGTTGCAAATTCTAAATCTAGTAGGGTTACTAGGTTAGCTGAACCTAGGGACGACTATGGGAGCCCAACCCAGTGAATATCTAATCCAGTACAGTGCCACTGAGAAAATAAAATATTGAACATAGCTAATTATTACTTGTCTTGCTCTTTCTAGGTTATCTGAACCTAGAGCTAGGTTGTCTGAACCTAGAGGCGACTGTGGGAGCCCACCCATTGGACATCTAGTCCTATAAGAGCTATAGCAAGACTAAATAAGCTGTGAAAATGCTTCTATTGCATTTATCTAAGCTAATAAAATGCCTAAGTTGCATTTTAACTGTGCTAACAATTTATTCGAACACTTGGTATGTGCTAGTTCGCATCCTTTGTGCCGAAAGTCTACATATTACTAAACTGAAGCTTACAATTCATACGAAAGCTACTTATACTGCAGGTGAGGGGTTTCTTACCTCCTGCTCGAAGTTTCTTACGATTCTAATCGCTAGATTTCCGGAGGAGACGATCCTTTCGACGATCTTCTCGCGTCTATGCGTTCCTCTCGCGGAGGGGAGCGCCCTCGTGTCGGAGTCTTCGCCGGAAGATGCTCCTAGAGCCTTTGGGATGAAACCCTAGCCCTTGGGGGCTTGGTGCGCCGAGAGAAGGAGAAAAGGAGGGGGCGGCGTGACTAGGGTGAGGGAAAGGGTTTTTTTTTTCTCCTTTAAGAAAAATAACAATTCCTCATTTAAATCTTTATTTATATTAAGTGGGTAATTCGGCCCAACTCAAATATAAATATAATTGATTCCCTTTCTTTTCAGCACGGTCCTGCTGGGTTCACTTGGTTACTAGAGCTATCTATAAGCCGTAGGACCCAATAGGTCTCGGGTTCAATTCCTGCGTAGGCTATTTTACGATTCTATTTATTTTTACTACTTCCGCTAATCTAAAATTTCCATAAAAATATCCTAAAATTCCAGAAAAACACTAGGATATTTCTAATAATTATTTGGAGAATTTTCGGGCGTTACAATCCCCCATACCTTATAAAAAGTTCGTCCTCGAACTTAGAATAACTCTGGGTACTTCTGTCTCATACTGGCTTCTGTCTCCCAAGTTGCCTCTTCTGTTGTGTGATTTTGCCAAATGACCTTTAATAATGGTACTTCTTTATTCCGCAATTTCTTAACTGCTCGGTCTATTATCTGAATAGGCCGACTATCATAGCTGAGGTCTTCGCGGACTGGTACCGACTGGGGCTCAATCACCTGGGTGACATCTGGGATATGCTTCTTCAGCATAGAGACATGAAATACATTATGGATGACTGACATCTCCTGTGGTAGCTCTAGCTCATATGCCACCTTGCCAACTCTCCTGCTGATAAGGTATGATCCCACATATCTGGGACTTAGTTTGCCCTTCTTCCCAAAACGCATTACTCCCTTCATGGGAGCTACTCTGAGGAACACTGAATCCCCAACTGAAAACTCTAAGGGTCTGTGCCGTGTATCAGCATAGCTTTTCTGGCGGATCTGCTGTATAGCTGCTGTGGTATCTGCTACTAGATCTGTCTGAAGTTCTAGTTCTTTCTGTTCACCACTCTCATACCAGCAGATTGGAGATCTACACCTCCGCCCATAGAGAGCCTCGTAAGGTGCCATGCCGATAGTGGCCTGATAGCTGTTGTTGTATGCAAATTCTGCTAAGCTCAGATATTTGCACCAACTTCCTTTGAAATCTAGAGCACACGCTCGGAGCATATCTTCGAGTACTTGATTTACTCGCTCTGTTTGGCCATCTGTCTGAGGATGGAAAGCTGTGCTGAACTTTAACTTAGTGCCCAACGCTGTCTGTACACACTCCCAGAAGTGAGAGGTGAACCTACTGTCTCGGTCTGAAATAATGGTTCGTGGGACTCCATGTAATCTGACAATCTCCTTGAGATACAACTGAGCTAGCTGTTCCATGGAGTAGGATATCCTGATAGCTAAGAAGTGGGCTGATTTAGTCAATCTGTCGACTATTACCCAGATGGTATCAAAACCATTCGTGGTTCTGGGTAATCCCACTATGAAATCCATAGAAATGTCTTCCCACTTCCATTCTGGAATCTGAATAGGCTGCAGAACTCCGCCTGGTCTCTGATGTTCTGCCTTGACCCTCTGGCAGGTCAGACAGGTGCTAACATATCTAGCGATGTCTCTTTTCATCCCAGGCCACCAAAAGTGTTTCTTCAAGTCCTGGTACATCTTGGTGGAACCTGGATGCATCGCATAAGGAGTCCTGTGAGCCTCATCCAAAATCTTTCTCTTTAGTTCCTCCTGATCTGGAACACAGAGTCTGTCACCGAAGTACAATACCCCATTATCGGACACTCTGAATTCTCTACCTTCTGATTCTGCTAACCCCTGCTTGATTTTCTGAATTTCAGGGTCCTGCTCCTGAGCTGTCTGAAGGTCACCAAGCAGGGTAGATGCTAATGTCATAGTAGAGAGCTGTCCCACTATAAGTTCAAGACCAAAATATGTGATCTCTTTCTGTAGGGGTGGTGACATGGCTGCTAGCGATAATAAGGTAGCACTGGACTTTCTACTAAGCGCATCTGCTACCCTATTAGCTTTCCCTGGGTGGTAGAAGATGTCTATATCGTAGTCCTTGACCAGCTCTAGCCATCTGCGCTGTCGTATATTCAGATCCTTCTGAGTGAAGAAGTACTTCAGACTCTGATGATCTGTATACACTCTGCACTGAGCTCCATACAAGTAATGTCTCCAAATTTTGAGAGCGAACACTACTGCTGCAAGCTCAAGGTCATGAGTAGGGTAATTCTTCTCATATTCCTTGAGTTGTCTGGCGGCGTAGGCGATTACCTTGCCATCTTGCATCAGCACCGCTCCTAGTCCCAACTTAGAGGCATCACTATATATATCAAAGCTATCTGTGTTCTCGGGTAGAGTCAGAATAGGTGCACTGGTCAATCTCCTCTTTAGCTCGCTAAAGCTGTTCTCGCAGTCCTTTGTTCACTGAAATTTTCTGTTCTTTCTGGTAAGAGCTGTCAGTGGGGAAGCTATCCTGGAGAAGTCCTCTACGAATTTTCTGTAATAACCTACTAATCCCAAAAAGCTCCTGATCTCACTGGCATTCTTGGGTCTTTTCCAGTTACTCACGACTTCTATCTTACTGGGGTCTACCATGATACCATCCTTTGAGATGATGTGACCCAGGAAGGACACCTGATCTAACCAAAATTCACATTTCGTGAACTTGGCGTACAGCTGGTTCTGCTGAAGGGTCTGTAATACTATTCTCAGGTGCTCTGCGTGTTCTTCCTGAGTTCCTGAATAGATAAGAATGTCATCGATAAACACAATAACAAATCTATCTAGGTAGTCCCTGAATACTCTGTTCATAAGGTCCATGAAAGTAGCTGGAGCATTTGTCACGCCAAAGGGCATGACTACAAACTCGTAGTGTCCATATCTAGTCCTGAATACTGTCTTGGGTATATCCCCTTCTTTAACTTTCACCTGATGATAACCTGATCTGAGGTCTATCTTAGAGAACACTGCTGCTCCCTTCAGCTGATCGAACAGGTCATCAATTCTGGGAAGAGGATATCTATTCTTGATCGTGACTTTGTTCAGTGCTCTGTAATCTATGCATAAGCGCATGCTCCCGTCCTTCTTCCTCACGAACAATATAAGCGCTCCCCATGGTGAGTGACTAGGGTGTATGAAGCCATTGTCAAGCAGCTCCTGTAGTTGCTTATGAAGTTCCTTCAGTTCTGCTGGAGTCATGCGATAAGGTGCTTTGGAGATAGGATTCGTACCGGGAATGAGTTCTATCTCAAATTCAATCTCCCTGTCTGGTGCTAGGCCTGGTAACTCTTCAGGAAAGACTGCTGGGTAGTCACATACGACTTGAACCTCTGCTAGCTGTTGGTCCTGGTCCTGACTGGCACTGACTACATGAGCTAAAAATCCCGTACATCCTGAATCCATTAATCTCTGTGCTTTCATGGCTGAGAGAAACTTTTTGGCCTTTCTCTTGGGTTCTCCGATGAACTCGAACTGTGCTTCTGCTTCAGGTTGGAATACGGCTCTCTGTTTATGGCACTCGATGGAAGCCCCGTATTTGATCAGGAAGTCCATTCCAAATATGACATCATAATCAGTCATTTCTAGCACTATCAGATCACAAAAGAGCTCTCTGTCTGCTATAATGATTGGCACTGCTTTGAGCCAGTGCGTGGATGCCATAATTTCTCCCGAAGGTAACGTCGTCAAGAACTGGCTACTAAGTACCTCTGGGGGTATCGCTAACTTCTCGACAAATGCCCTGGATATATAAGAATGGGTTGCCCCAGTATCGAATAAAACAGTTGCACTTTGCTGTAAAATACTAATCTGACCTATAACAACTGTCGAGGCATTCGCTACGTCTTCTCTGGTTAAGGAGTAGATCCTTGCATTCGTCATAGCTGGAGGGGCTTCTAGTCTGCCCTGGCTGATGTGTGGACCATCTAAAACGGCCTGCATCTGATGTAGCTGTGCTGGTTGTCCTCCATACTGTATCGGTTGTGGTTGAGGAAGACTTGTCTTGTTCGGGCATTGCTTAGCCATATGCCCTTCCTGTCCACATTCAAAGCATTCTCGTGTGCCCTTGCGACAAACTCCTGGGTGAAATTTCCCGCAAGTAGCACATTTGGGATAACTAGGTTGTCCTCCTTTTGGGTAACTCCTGGTTTGCGCTTGTTGCTAGAGTTCCCTTTCCAGTTAGAGGTGTTTTTGAGTACCGAGCCTCCTTGCCCTTTTGACTCGAGAGGACTTGCTATTCTGATAATGCTCAGTGCTCAGGGCGCTGCTGACTAGTTCTTCGGTGGTTTGCGGCTTATGAACCCAACCACGTTCATTGCTATTTTCGGCCTCAGCATCTTGAGCATCAACCGGACTCATTCTTTTTCTGTGCTGACTAGCGGCGAGCCAACCTATTGAATTTCTTCACGGCTTCCTCAACTGATAGGTTGCCATGACGAAACTCGGTGAACTCGTCGTAATGGTGATTTGTGACCCGCATGTGAAAGAACTCCTCGAAGAATTCTTTCTCGAAGTTGGCTGATTTACTGGGCGCTTCGCTCGATTCTCTCCCACCACATACGTGCATCTCATGTCGAGGCGCACTTCACTTTTTCATGCTCCAGTCCAAAGCTCCATCGTACTCTCCGGTGTTTTGAACCGGCTTGAGCATCCCATGGTTCACCGGTGCAGAAGTTCTCGGGCTTAACTCTCTGCCATTGGATCGATAGCCTCTTTTGCTGGGGCTACTGGTGTTGTACGCTGGACTGGTGGAACCTCTAAGACTACTGGCGTTGCTAAGTTTGGTTCCGGGGTGACTGTGGGAGTATTCTGCTGATTAGTCTTTAAGGTGGCTATCTCCTGTTGCTGTTCAGCTAACTGCTGCTGTAACTGAGCCACTAATGCTGTCAGGTCTAGGGGAGGCACTGAACTGCTTGCCTCATGCTGGGGCTCAGTAGCTGGTGCCCTTCTAGCTGGGCGTCCTCGTGCCATTTCTAAAGGAACCAAGGACATACATGACCAATACAATCATAATGGAGTACCTATTGTTATCATGTTAACTACTATCATAAACAAGCATGCTTTGGTTATCTACAAACACGAAAGTAATAACATACAAAGTGAGAGATGTTCTTACTTGGAAGCTGCAGGTTCAATGCTGATGTGTGTGTAGGAAGTATAGAAACTGCTCTGATACCACTCTGTAACAACCCGCCTTCTACTGGTAGGCTGTAAGGCCGGACCGTCACAATATGCTGTGCTAACTATTCCATGACCATCACTAAGTCTAGGTGCGGAAGCTGTACTAATTAAAATTTTGCTAACTATTATCATTTCTTGATTCTATATGTGCTAGGGGGTGTGATCTAAACCATTCATGACATATATTACATCCCCCAATGGTCAAGGAACTTAACTAAGAGTTTCTTACTGAAATCAGGCCTCCCAATCGATCCACGGATCGATTGGAATGGCTTGATCGATCCAGGTGGCTACTGTATGCGGAACTCAGGTTGGATCGATCCAGTGATCGATTCAGCACGCTACTGTGCTCGGGGCAATATTCTGGATCGATCGGTTGATCGATCCAGACTGGCCAATCGATCCATTCGCGACAGAAGGCATCTGGATCGATCAGCTGATCGATCCAGGAGCTTACTGTTCGCGGTACGAACTTCTCAATCGATCGACTGATCGATTGAGAAGCCTCCAATTGATCAGCCGATCGATTGGGGTTTCTGATTTCGTACTAGAAGTATGATTTCAGCACTGTTTCGTGCCTCAATCACACACCCAAGTTCTAAGATGACTGGGAAACATTCTAATAACACTAACTGACATTCTAAGCATGAACACTAATAATCTGAACTGGTCTTTCATGACTCATAACATTAAAATAACTGAAAATAAAGAAGGTATCAACTCAATAAAATGCTAAAGTTTCAGATGTATTTCTAGTTTCTCCAAGGTCTTTATTCCAAGTTCCATCCACACACATCTTCATCGCATTGCCCTCCAGCCTCCGCTAGTCCATCTTTCCTTTACCTTTATCTGCAGTATAAGGAAAGAGTATCTGTAAGCTTTACGCTTAGTAAGAAACCATCTACCTCACAAAACATGCATACGATGCAATTTATGTTTTTAAAACATGCTATTTGAAATACATACTGAATATGCTAAGCATGGCATGGCATACAACACATAAAAGCAAAGCTGATCATAACAATAGAGCTAATCATAAACTATCATGTTGTATCAACAGAAAGCTACACCGATATAAAACTGAGCTAAGCTAATACTAATCTGATGCTGAAGCTGTACTGAGTTCACATAACTATTTTGTGATGTTTGAAAACTATATTCATAATAGATTAAAATACATAATCATGATGATGTTTGGGCCCGGCAACTGTACTTGCTGTGCGCGCATCCCTAACTAAACCCGGGGTTGCAAATTCTGAATCTAGTAGGGTTACTAGGTTAGCTGAACCTAGGGATGACTATGAGAGCCCAACCCAATGGATATCTAATCCAGTACAGTGCCACTGAGAAAATAAAATACTGAACATAGCTAATTATTACTTGTCTTGCTCTTTCTAGGTTATCTGAACCTAGAGCTAGGTTGTCTGAACCTAGAGGCGACTGTGGGAGCCCACCTATTGGACATCTAGTCCTATAAGAGCTATAGCAAGACTAAATAAGCTGTGAAAATGCTTCTATTGCATTTATCTAAGCTAATAAAATGCCTAAGTTGCATTTTAACTGTGCTAACAATTTATTCGAACACTTGGTATGCGCTAGTTCGCATCCTTTGTGCCGAAAGTCTACATATTACTAAACTGAAGCTTACAATTCATACGAAAGCTACTTATACTGCAGGTGAGGGGTTTCTTACCTCCTGCTCGAAGTTTCTTACGATTCTAATTGCTAGATTTCTGGAGGAGACGATCCTTTCGACGATCTTCTCGCGTCTATGTGTTCCTCTCGCGGAGGGGAGCGCCCTCGTGTCGGAGTCGTCGCCGGAAGATGCTCCTAGAGCCTTTGGGATGAAACCCTAGCCCTTGGAGGCTTGGTGCGCCGAGAGAAGGAGAAAAGGAGGGGGCGGCGTGACTAGGGTGAGGGAAAGGGTTTTTTTTTTCTCCTTTAAGAAAAATAACAATTCCTCATTTAAATCTTTATTTATATTAAGTGGGTAATTCGGCCCAACTCCGATATAAATATAATTGATTCCCTTTCTTCTCAGCACGGCCCTGCTGGGTTCACTTGGCTACTAGAGCTATCTATAAGCCGTAGGACCCAATAGGTCTCGGGTTCAATTCTTGCGTAGGCTATTTTATGATTCTATTTATTTTTGCTACTTCCGCTAATCTAAAATTTTCATAAAAATATCCTAAAATTCCAGAAAAACACTAGGATATTTCTAATAATTATTTTGAGAATTTTCGGGCGTTACAAAAAGAATATGACCTACGCTCGTACATCTGACAAATAATGTTGAATCATGATTACTAGGATGAAAACCAAGCAAAGTAATCACTATAGAGAAATTTTCAAAGCAAACACGAGGTGCTTGTTTTAGACTATAAAGCGCTCTATGAAGCCTGAAAACTTCACTAGGTTGGTGTGAAATACCATGAGGAGGTGTCACATAAACTTCTTCATGAAGATCACCATTTAAAACACACATTCTTGATATCCATCTAAAATATTCTTCATCGATCAACAAAAAACAACAACAATTAGAGTACGAATAATCGTCATTTTTATAACAGGAGCAAATGTTTCCTTATAACCCATGATATACTCCTGAGAATAGTCTTTTGCAATATGATGAGCTTTGTATCGTTTGATAGATCCATCAGATTTAGTTTTGATCTTATATATCCAACGAACACCAATAGTATATTTTCGTAGTGGCAGCGATATCAAATCCCATGTATGACTCTGATGCAGAGTAGTTAGTTCCTCAGCCATAACATTCTTCCAAATTAGGTTATGAACAGCTTCTCTATAAGATACATGTTTAGAAAGACAATGAACAAATGCAGCAAATGAAGCAAAAGAGCAAGAATAACAAGAATAAGCAAAATCTGGTAGTTTAGTAGACTTACGAACATGAGTGGATGCAATCTCAAGAAATGATTGGGTAGTGGTAGAAGGAGGTGCATGTGGAGCAGATATCTCGAAAACCAAAATACTAGATTTAGTTGAGTTACTAGTAGGAGCTGTGGGTGAAACTTCCTCAGTATTAGTATTGAATGGATCAATGCAAATCAGATATGACTTTGTCATATTATGCGAACTAGCCAGAATAGAAAAGAATGGAATATACTCAAGAAATACAACATGATGAGAGACATACAATTTTTGACTAAAAGGATCAAAGTAACGATATCCTTTTTGATCAACACTATAACCTCAAAAGACACAAAAAGCAGACCGAGAGACTAATTTATTGCGCTCGACATGTGGACAAAAGACATATAATTTTTGACTAACAGGATTAAAGCAATGATATTTTTTTTTTTACCAACACCATAACTCCAAAAGATACAAAGAGTAGATCGAGGGGTTAACTTATTACACTCGACATGTGGACGAAGGACAAAGCAAGTACAACCAAAAACACGTAAAGAGAAATAGACAGGAGCATGCTCATACAATTTTTCAAAAGATGACAAGATTGAATTGTGTAAGGTTAGAATTCTATTAATAACTTTTTACTGAATTACATAGGTAAGTTTTCAAAATTACCAAATCATGTAGGGTAGTTTCAAAATTACCAAATCACATACCTATTTTTGATTTTACCCTTATCAGTCGACTCATATTTTGGAGCAATCGAATCGATTTGGTTCTATGTTGAAATGTCATAATTTTAATCAAATTAGTCGATTGATTTACTTTTTTATTTTATTTAATCAATATTAATTTTAGATAAAATCGGTTGATAGACCAAACGACCTCAGATTAACATGAAACTAGTTTCTATGTATTCATTTATCTCTCTTGATTATATCTATGCCCTCAAACATCAATTTAATGTTGGGTGCATTAGCTAATTTTGCCTAAAACTATCTGATTGACCAAATGACCTTAGATTGACATAAAACTAGTTCATGTGTATTCGTCTATCTCTTTTGATTATATCCACACCCTTAAACGTCAATTTGACTCAATATATTGAGAGCAATAATTTTTTGAACACAAATATATTTGAAAAAATTTAATTCATGTTAAAAAAATCTAGCTGATGGACTAAACAACCTTGGATTGACATAAAACTAGATCCTATGTGTTCAGCTAGTTCTTCTGATTATATTCACGCCCTCAAACTTTAATTTGACTCGATATATTAAGAGTAATAATGTTTTAAATATGAATTAAAATTTTCAAATATATTCATGTTTAAAAAATGATTACTCTCAATATATTATGTCAAATTAAAGTTTGATGGCGTGGATATAATAAGGAGAGGTAGACGAGTACATAAGAACTAGTTTTATGACAATCTAAGGTCGTTTGATCCATTAGCCGATTTTGCCCAAAATTGTATGATGGACCAAATGACCTTAGATTGACATGAAACAAGTTCCTATATATTTGTCTATCTCTCCTATTATATCCATGCCCTCAAACTTTAATTTGACATAATATATTGAGAGTAATAATTTTTTAAACACGAATATATTTAAAAATTTTAATTCATGTTTAAAAAATTATTACTCTCAATATATCGAGTCAAATTGAAGTTTGAGGGTGTGGATATAATCAGGAGAACTAGACGAACACATAGGATCTAGTTTTATATCAATCCGAGGTCGTTTGGTCCATCAGTTGATTTTGGACAAAATCGGCTGATGGATCAAATGACCTCGAATTGACATAAAACTAGATCTTATATGTTCAGCTAGTTCTTCTAATTATATCCACACCCTCAAACTTCAATTTGACTCGATATATTGAGAGTAATAATTTTTTAAACATGAATTAAAATTTTCAAACATATTCATGTTTAAAAAATTATTGCTCTCAATATATTGCATGAAATTAAAGTTTGAGGGCATGGATATAATAAGGAGAGGAAGACGAATACATAGGAACTAGTTTTATGTCAATCCAAGTTCGTTTGATCCATTAGCTAATTTTGTCGAAAATCGGATGATGGACCAAATGACCTTGGATTGATATGAAATAAGTTCCTATATGTTTACCTATCTCTCCTTATTATATCTATGTTCTCAAACTTTAATTTGACATAATATATTGAGAGTAATAATTTTTTAAACATAAATATATTTAAAAAAATTAATTCATGTTTAAAATTTTTTTACTCTTAATATATCTAGTCAAATTGAAGTTTGAGGGCGTGGATATAATTAGGAGAACTAGCCGAACACATAGGATCTAGTTTTATATCAATCTGAGGTCATTTGGTCCATCAGCTGATTTTGGACAAAATCGACTGATGGATCAAACAACCTTGGATTGATATAAAACTAGATCCTATGTGTTCGGCTAGTTCTCCTAATTATATCCACGCCCTCAAACTTCAATTTGACTCGATATATTAAGAGTAAAAAATTTTTAAACATAAAAATATTTGAAAAATTCAATTCATGTTTAAATATCTGACTGATGGACCAAACAACCTTAAAATGACATGAAACTAGATCCTATGAGTTAAGTTAGTTTTTCTAATTATATCCATGATCTCAAACATTAATTTAACCTAATATATTAAGATCAATGATTTTTTGAATATGAATTAAAATTTTTAAATATATTCCTGTTCAAAAAATCATTGCTCTCAATATATTAAGCCAAATTGATATTTAAGGGCATGAAAATAATCAGGAAAACTAGATGAATACATAGGATATAGTTTTATGTCAATTTGAGGTCGTTTAGTCCATCAACCGATTTTGCCTAAAATTATATGATGGACCAAATGACCTCGGATTGACATAAAACTAGTTCCTATGTATTCGCCTACCTCTCTTGATTATATCCATACCCTCAAACCTCAATTTGACTCAATATATTGAGAGTAATAATTTTTTGAATATGAATTAAAATTTTTAAATACATGCATGTTTAAAAAATTATTAATCTCAATATATTAAATCAAATTGATGTTTAAGGGCATGAATATAATTAAAAGAACTAGTCAAACACATAGAATTTAGTTTCATATCAATCTGAGGTTATTTGGTCCATCAGTCAATTTTGGGAAAAACTGGCTGATGGATCAAACGACCTCAGATTGACAAAAAACTAATTCCTATGTGTTCGTGTACCTCTCTTTATTATATCCATGCCTTCAAATTTCAATTTGACTTAATATTGAGAGCAATGATTTTTTGAACATGAATATGTTTAAAGATCAAATCCAACGATCAAATCGCGTTTGACGTGATCCTGGTCAAAATCCAAGTCAGGGCGCCCGGAAGGGTTCCAGGCGCCCTGGACTGCTCTGGGCGCCCCGGAGCCCAAAGTCAACAACGTTGACTTTTTCGCCTCCGGTTCAGCTCGTCTCGGTCTGGGTTTTGTTTGTTCCGCTAGCTTGGGTGATCTCTGCCATCTGGAATAGGGCTCACCCGAACCCAAGTTCCGACCTTCTCCTCGAGCAGCCTTCCTTCCCGGTTTCTCATCCCTCGAACGCCGCGCACGTTCTTCTCATCCACCGGTGTACTCTTCTGCGGTCACCTCGTCCCTCGGATGCACCGAGCCCGTCGGCTCTCTCCCCGTGTCGTCCTTCTCATTAGCCGCGTCTTCCGCTCGACTTCCTGTGTTCCTAAGCTCCTGCACACTTAGACACAAGGGTTAAACAAACGCAGGACCTAACTTAGCTTGTTTGATCACATCAAAATACCTTGGGGTTCCAACAGTATCCGCTCGGGGTAATAACAAGAAGTTGGCTGGCATGTATAGGGAAGCACTCAATGCACCCATCCCCTTTTACAGAATGCTGTTCAGGACCCCATCGGAGGAATGAGGCCGAGCAGACAAGAACCGGGGGTCTTCCTCGGACGATACACCAATTTGGAACACGATGAAAGGGAAGGCACCCATCAGTGGTTTTCAGAGGGGATTCTAAAAGACCCTCTACCAAAACACTATAATCCGCTGGCGATTGGAGAGTACAACGGAACCATCAACCCAGACGACCATTTGGCCAAATTTGATAATGCGACCACGCTTCATCAGTACACCGATGGAGTCAAGTGTTGGATCTTCCTCACCACCCTCTCTGGATTAGCACAATGCTGGTTTAAGAGATTGCTAGACGGATCGATCCACAGTTTCAAGGACTTCCGGGCAGCATTCCTTTACCACTTCGCAGTAGATGCCACCACCAGAAGACGAGCGCGAACTTGTTCTCGCTCAAGCAAGGGCCGAGAGAGGCATTGAGCGCCTATATCCAACCCTTCAATTAGGTGGTGATGGACATCTCGGCAGTCTCCTCGAACAAGTTGGTGAGCGCCTTCACCCAAGGGCTCACCAAAGGAGAGTTCTTCCGATCGCTCATTCGGAAGCCGCCGAGAGACTTCGACCACCTACAAAGGATGGTCAACAAATACATCAACGTGGAAGAATCCCAGGCGACAAGAAAGAAGGAGATGCTCGTCGAGCCCGCAAGAGCGTCTGAACCGTGGCAGCCGAGCAATCATCAACCCCCTAAGGGGCCGCACCACGAGCCCAGGATATATGCCGTGCAGCATGTGATAGTCGCTCACCCAAAGGCTGCAAAAGGTAAGATGTGGACGCCGATGTTCTGCTCCTTCCACTAGTCGATGACGCACAATACCCGAGACGACTGCGACCTAACAGCTAGTAGGCCGACCGCGCGGGGATACCACTGTTGATCCCCATCTCTCGATCGGTGACACAGGCACCGATCAGGCATCCTAAGGGAAGAAGAAAGGACGACAACAGAACCACGCCACCATCATCCCCAGCGTAGGAACAATCCAAGTCCCGCTCGAGCCTCTGCCGAGTGGAATAGGCATTCGGCTAGAGAAGAGGAGAACAGGAGCAATGCCGCTCGGGGGGAAATAGGAATGATCGCCGCTGGGCCGATCGGTGGTGATTCCAACTAAGCGAGGAAGTCGCACGCTCGGTGACTTGAGATTCACACTGTGGGCTATAGCAAAGAGAGGGCCGAAGGACTCGAGATTAGCTTCAGCCCAAGAGATTTAGAGGGAGTGGAGATCCCTCACGATGATGCGCCGATCATCCGAGCGGTAATCGTCAATTATACTATTCATCTAACTTTTGTTGATACAGAGAGTTCGGTGAACATTATAGCATTCGATCAGTTGTAAATTGATTAGAGTGAGTTGTTGCCCATGACAATGCCACTCTACGGATTCACAGGCAATGAAGTGTTGTCGATCGACCAAGTTTGCCTAGTTGTCTCGTTTGGGGAGGAGTCGCTGAAGAGGACAAGGACTACTAACTTCATTGTGGTCGACGCATCGTCTGCCTACAATGTTATATTAGGCCGATCGATCCTCATCGAGTTTCGAGCAGTGGTGTCTACCTATTGCCAGAAGATCAAATTCCCGGTGGATGACAAGGTAGGCGAAGTCAAAGGCGACTAGTTGGCCGCTCGGAGATGTTACATCCATATGGTAAAATCAGAAGCAAGGGCCGCTTAGAAAAATCGACGCTTGGAGGTGAATGTTATCATGGAGAAGCCTTCTATGCTAGTTTACGAAGAAAAGGAGGAGGTTCAGATCCACCCCAGCTGGTCGGAGGTAACCACCTTTATCGCCGCCGTTCTAGAAAGCCCGAAGAAGGCAGAGCTGGTCGCCTGCCTTAGACAAAATTATGATGTGTTCACTTGGTTGACACACGAGCTTCCCGGTATCTCGCCGAGCGTGGCTCAGCATGAGCTCCACGTCCGGCAGGACGCTTGGCCGGTGAAGCAAAAGAAAAGGTACTTCAGCGCGGAGCAAAGCCTGATCATCTGGGTGGAGATAGAGAAACTGCTGGAAACCGGCCATTTATGAAAAGTCCAATTCCTGAGCTGGCTAGATAATGTGATGCTGGTCTCCAAGTCGGACAACAAATGGCAGGTCTTCATTGACTTTCGCGACTTGAATAAGGTGTGCCCAAAGGATTTCTATCCATTGTCCCAGATAGATCAGATGGTGAACTCTACGGTGTGCTGTGAGTTGATCTGTATTCTCGACGCATATCAGGGCTACCACCAAATGCCGCTCGCCTAAGAGGATCAAGAAAAGGTTAGCTTCATTACGACTAACGAAATATTCTGCTACAATGTTATGTCGTTCGGACTAAAGAACGCCGACGCCACCTACCAGAGGCTCATGAACAAGGTGTTCCGGCGGAAGATCGGTCGCAACATGGAGGTATATGTCGATGACATATTAATAAAGTCACTCCGAGCTACTGTTCTATGTGCAGATATCAAAGAAACATGCCAAATCTTATGGGCATACGAGATAAATCTAAACCCGAGCAAATGTCTGTTCAGCGTGAAGAGTGGCCACTTCCTTAGATACATCATCACCGAGCGGGGCATTGAGGAGAATCTGAGCAAGGTGAAGGCACTACAAGACATACCTCCGCCTCGTAGCTTGAAGGAGGCCCAACGGCTAACCGGACAGATCACCATGCTGTCTAGGATCATCTCCAAGTCATCCGACCAAAGTCATCCTTTCTTCAAGATGTTGCGCCCAACTACAAAGTTTTAATGGGACGCGGAGTGTGACTGGGCGTTGGAAGAGCTCAAGGAGTACCTTAACTCTTTGCCTGTGTTAGCTAAGTCGAGCGCTGATGAGCTGCTCTGGATCTATCTGTTGCCCATCGAGTATGCGGTTGGCTCGACATTAGTTAGGTAGAACAACCGCCAATAGCAACCCGTGTATTTTTTTAGCCATATATTGAAAGATGCAGAATCTCGCTACACCTATCTTGAAAAATTAGCTTATGCATTGGTACTAGCCGCTCGGAGACTCCGCCAGTACTTCCTGACACATCCGATCGTCGTGATGACCAACAATGCCTTAGAAAGAGCCCTCCTCAATCCAGAGGCGTCCGACAGGCTAATCAAGTGGATGACTGAGCTAAGTGGATTTGACATACAATATCAACCCCAAACGACGATCAAAGCTCAGGCCTTGACTGATTTCATCACAGAGATCCAGAATGTCGAGCCAGAAGCAACTTGGAGAATATATGTCAATGGTTCATCTACTCGATAAGGCAGCAGGATTATCATATTATTAATTTCACCGCGGGAGGATCGGATGCAAATTTCTGTCTGGCTAGATTATCAGGCCACCAATAATGAAACTGAATATAAAGCATTGATAGTTGACTTATGGGCAGTGCAACATGTCGGAGCCACAAAAGTCCTCATTCACTCGGACTCTCAGTTGGTCGCTTAGCAGCTATCAGGGACGTTCGAGATAAGAAGCGTCCGACTCAAGCTATACGCAGAAGCCTTCGAGAAGCTGAAATCAAATTTCCAAGAAGTCATTATACAGAAGAGCCCTTGATCAGACAACTAAGCAACAGACGAGTTGACGAAGTTAGCCAGTTCATTGTCACCGATCGTGATAGAGAAGCCGATTGAGCAAGTCTCATTGGTGGCGCATATCGACAGGATGGAAGGGATAACTTTCTCGAGCAACTGGAGGACAACACTGATAGAGTTCCTCCGATCAGGTGTCACACCTGCTGATCCGAAAGAAGCCCGATTACTGAAAAAGAGGGTCAAACGGTTCACCTTAGTCGGGGATTAGCTGTATAAAAAAGCATTCTCCAGGCCCCTACTTAAGTGCGTTGAGCCAGAGGATGCGGAATACATCCTGCAGGAAGTGCACCAAGGCTCATGTGGAGGCCATCCGGGCGGCCGTTCGTTGGCTCGAAAGATTCTCCTGAACGGATACTTTTGGCCCACTCTCCAAGAGGATACCGCTCGGACAGTAGTCGCCTGCCTGTCCTATCAAAAGTATCACAACATCCCGCACTAGTTGACCGAGGAGATGAAGGCGTCCACGGTGTCTCGCCTGTTCGACCAATGGGGCATGGACATCGTTGGGTCGTTCCCCATGGCGACTGCTCAGTGAAGATTCCTACTCGTCGCGGTGGATTACTTCTTAAAGTGAGTGGAGGCAGAGCTACTGGCTAAAATAAGTGAACAGATGGTTATCAAATTCATATGGCAGAATATTCTGTGTCGGTTCGGCATTCCCCGCGGACAATGGGAATCAATTTGCTGATCGGAGGCTCAGGGAGTGGTGCAAAGGTCATGACATCTAGCAAGCCTTCACTTCTGTGGCCTACCCTCAAAGCAACGGCCAGGCGGAGGTCACTAACCGAGAGATCCTCAAAGGCCTACAAATTTGGCTCGACCACGCAGGATGCAGCTGGGTCGATGAGCTCTCTAATGTTCTGTGGGCCCTCCGCACGACTCCAAAAGAGGTAACCGACGTAACACCATTTCATCTGGTGTACGACGGTGAAGTGGTGGTCCCTGTGGAGGTTGGAGTAGAATCTGATCGGATGCAACTCTATGACGAGGGGAACGCCGAGCATAGACTCATGGAGTTCGACTTGGTGGACGAGGCGCGGGATAAAGCTACCGTTTGGTTGATGGTGTATCGGCAATGGATGAAGCAGAACTATAACCGAAGGGTGATCCCAAGGTCCTTCCAAGTCGGCGACCTGGTGTGGAAGAGATTAAAGTCGATCGGCGATGTCACCAAGCTTGAGGTGTTATGGGTGGGATCTTACAAGGTCTTGCAAAAACTCCGCTCAGGAGCCTACTACCTGGAAGATGAAGATGGAAGACTATTAGAGCGGGCATGGAGTGCAAACCATCTCCAACCCTACAGGGTTGGGTGAGAGGTGCGCGAGTGAATATCTGATGTACCTACATATGTGTATGTGTGCCTTCTGAATGCAGGACAAACATGAATAAAAACATGAAGTTTTCTGGACTCTTGATCCAATCAGCCAAGTTAAAAGTCGAGCGACGACTATAAACTCTTGTCTACTCATTGCAACTATTGAGCGGCGACGTTAAACCCTAGTTTTCACCGGCCGTTGAGTGGCAACATTAAACCCTAGTTTTCACAGACCGTCGAGCAACGACGTTAAACCCTAGTCTTCACCGACCGTCGAGTGGTGACGTTAAACTCTAGTCATCATCAGCAGTCAAGCGGTGACCTCAAACCCTTGTCTACATCAACGGTCGAGCGACAACCTTAAACCCTCGTCTACATCAACGGTCGCGTGGTAACCTTAAATCCTCATCTACATCATCAGTTGAGCGGCAACTTTAAACTCTTGTCTACATCAGCGGTCGAGCGGCAACCTTAAATCCTTGTCTACGCATGTCAAGGGTCGAGCAATGACCTTAAATCCAAGTCCGCGTCTTCAACAATCGAGCGATGACTATAAACCCAAGATCAGTGAAAAATGGCTTATCCAAGCGAGTAGTATGACGTCGATCGGTGGGCCACAAAGCCACACTAGGAAGTTTTTCACAAAATGGTAAGCAGTTCGCAGTTCTACACGATCTTAAGTGACAACGCAAGGACAAACAAGTCAAAAAATATAACAAGGAAGCGCCAAACAACATAGCACGAAGGCGTGACATCAAATAATAATGTGCGCCGAATGAGCGACCATTCATTAACACTTCTAAAAATTACAAGTTCCAGAAGGGTAGTATAAAATGAGGCAAAACTCACATGAGCAGGCTCACTTAAGATAATCTAAAACATCGTAAGGAAGCGACTCGATCATCTTATCCCGGCTAATAACCTTGTTTGTCAGAGCAGTTGGAATGTAGCCACCGTCCTTCGGTTGGTCAAACATCTCGTCGATTGCAAGGTTGAAAAGACAGAGCATTCGATTGGTGACCTTGTCATTGAAAGTATCTGAGGGGAGGTAGGCCCGCTTCATGAGCTCACACCGGTTGGACTCACCACCCTGATAAGTCTCGAGGGTCGCTCGGGATGCCTCCAGCTCCGCCTTCAACTTGGCCAGCTCCTCATCCTTGGCATCGAGCTGGGCTTTCGCTATAGATAGATCGGCCGACCTGCCTTCTTGCTCGGTATTCAGCATGACCTCCACCTTATTTAGATTCAGTGTATACTGAAAGCCTAAGCTTTTGTAGACATTTATTTTGAATAAAGAATCACATTTGGTCAAATTTATCTACATTTATTTATAGTTGTTCAATTAATTTATATTATAGATAACATAGTATGTGGTGTCACATATAGAAGATAATGTTATCAGTACCTTATAAATTATAAACAGTAGCTCACGACCAAGATGGAAAGGAACAAACCATTGGAAGGTCGTAGTGTAATTAGGAATTAGATTATCTTAACTATATAATTACACTAGTACACTAAGAGTGTATTGAGTAGGACCATTAGAGGTCGTTTCTTTTATACTGACTTCATAAAGGAACAAAGACCTCAGTTATTATGGAAGTGTGTGCTCTTAATCCTAATATAATAACAAGCACATATATTTGATATTTATTTCTTTAATTTATCAATGGGTGAGATTTAGTTCGATAAATCAATAAGCCCGATAAGTTGGGAAATGATATCACTTATAGTGTGTGTTGTTGATTATAGAAGGAAATTGTGTCCTAGTGATCTAGGTTGATAATGCCCCCAAGAGGAGCTCATAAGAATTGTCATGTTAAACCCTGCAGGTGGACTTAGTCCGACATGACGATAAGGTTGAGTGGTACTACTCTTGGACTAAGATATTAATTAAATGAGTTGTCAGAAACTCACTTAATTAGTGGACATTCGACATCTTAAACACAAGGAGACTAACACACTCATAATAAGAAGGAGCCCAAAAATGTAATTTGGGATTAGTGTGGTAGTTCAATAATAGTTCTCTAGTGGAATGAATTATTATTGATAAAGTTAAGTTGTGTGTTCGGGGCGAACACAGGATGCTTAATTTTATTGGGAGACCAAAATCAATTCCTCCGCTCGGTCCCTATCGTAACCTCTTAGTTATAGAGTACTATACCCACCTATACCCACCTTCATACCCATGTTGTAGGGGTCGGCCAAGCTAGCTTGAGAACCAAGCTAGGGCCGGCCAAGCCTTGGTCCATGGGTGGCCGGCCCTAGCTTGAACCCAAGCTTAGGTGGCCGACCCTATTAAAATAGAAAAGAATTTTAATTTTAAAATTTTCTTATGTGGAAGATATAATTTAAAAGAGAGATTAAAAATTAAAATATCTCTTTATAGGTTTCTACAAAAGATTAAGAAAAGAGATTAAATCTCTTTCCTTATTTGTAGATTGAAAGGATATTTTATTTTTCTTCTTTGTAAATTATTCACATGTTGAAAAATTAAAATTATAGAAATTTCTTTTTATCAACCATGAAGGGATTTTAAAGGAAAATTTTATTTTTTAAAATTTCTGGAAACAAATAAGGAATTTTAATTGGTTGATTGAAAATTACCTTATTTGCTCTTCCATGAGGTGGCCGGCCATGACATGGGTTATTAAGAAATTTTATTTAATTTTTCTTAATTAATTCATGTCAAGGAAATTTTATTGTAATTAAATTTCCTTATATGCCAAAGCTAAGGATTATAAAAGAGGGGGCTTGGGTGCCTTAAAAAAAAACAACCTCTATTCTATTTTCTCCCTCTTTTCTTCCTTGGTGTGGCCGACCCCTTCAAGTTCTCTTCTCTCCTTTGGTGTGGCCGAACCTCTCATCCTTCTTGGAGATCAAGTGGTGGCCGGATCTTAGCTTGGAGAAGAAGAAGAGAAAGCTTGCATCCCTTGGAGCTTGGTTGGTGGAAAAAGTTCTTCATCTTTTGAGTTGTTTTGTGCTTGGTTGAAACTTGAAGGAAGGAGAAGAAGGTGCTAGGTGGTCCTCGTCTCGGAAGATTGTTGCCCACACAACGTCCGAGATTAGAAAAGGAATACGGTAGAAGATCAAGAGGCCATTATTCACAAAGAAAGGTATAACTAATAGTAGTTTTCCGCATCATGTTAGTTTTGTTTCTTTGTAAAAATACCAAATACAAAAGGCATGCGATTCTAGTTTTTCGAATTAGTTTTCGAAGTTGTGTTCTTTTGTTTTTCCTTTTCCTTGTGATTTGATTGTTCTTAGTGGTTAACCTAGGGTTACTATGGGAAGGTTAAATATTTAATTTCCTTAAAAGGCTTTGTCTAGTCGGTGGTGATTGCTCCCATATCCAAGAAGGTCATGTGCCTCGCCATGCAGTACTTGAAGCCGATTTTGGAAATAGATATTTAATTGTCTTTGTGACCTAGGTGATTTGGATCGAACGTGTTAAGTTCCGCAGGAGATCTAAGTCTAAACCTAAAAGAACAAATAAATTAAACTTAGGATCAAACGTGTTAAGTTCCGTAAGCGATCCAAGTTTAATTTAAAAAGAACACATGGTAGTTAGGAAAATGTTCAGACCTTTGTACAAAATTTTTGTACAGTGGAACCAATAGGTTTTCCGAGTAGCAACCAACAATTGGTATCAGAGCTAGGGTTTTGCCTTTGTGTATTTGGTATTGGTTTAATTATGCACATGTCATACATAATTTAGGCAGGATAATAGTAGGATGTGCTAACTTTGTGGATGCAGGATCCAACTATTATGGCTTATAGTTATTGTGTGTGTGATTGGACCCTTGGACATGTCAAGGGCATTTTATTGTGTGTGCATGATTGTATTATAAAATACAACAGGAGCTATATTTATTTTTATTTGGATTTTATTTTTTGATCTAGATATATGTACATTCCTTTGAGGAATATAGGATCGAAAAATGTAAAATTCTATTTGTGTCGCGGATCGAATCTTGCAAGGCGTGGAACCTTTTGAGGACCAGAGGCACAGCGGAACAAGGAGCAAGATGGATGCGACAACAAGACCCGTTGGCGGTGGCCAAAAATGGCAGCAGCTAGGGATGACAACACACGGAGGACAACAATAGATAAAAGCTATAATAGTTGAAAATTAGTTTTTCTATTTATTGTTTTTATGTTGTGCTGTGTGTGTATGTTTAGTAGTCTAGTATAGTCAAAATTCCTCAATTTAAATAACTAAGTGGGAGAGGGATTTTAAATAAATTCCACGGTCTCCATTACTGGTTTGTAAGTGATGCAAACAAACTTGCGCGTTAGCTCTGAGTGCCTTCCTCCATATCGGATGAGTTTGTTTGTGGATCACTAGAACAAACTTCCATTTTGGATGGCTGTAGGAAATTAATTAAGAGCGTGTGATCTTCCCCATCGGAAGGGGCACAATCTTATTAATGGACTTAGTGTCAAGTAATGGTATACACTTAGCCACGTCTAATAGTATCTTCCCCATCGGAGTCACTGCTATTATTCGTGTGACCAAAGGAAACCAACTATTAATTTTATTTGTCAAAAAGTTAGGTTGACAAGATAATAAAATTAATGGGTTAAACCCTCCTTTTACAAATGTTGAATTTGTATACGTCCACACTATCGTGGCATACAAAATTCACGGTGTTTTGAGATATTGGTTAATTTAAAATAGTATTGTTTGAGGAATCAATATTATTCTAAATTTAGAGTTCTGACCAAAAGTTATTTATGATTCTTAGGATGACTTTCAATCAACTGGCCATCATACTAAAAGAGAACAGACTTATTGGTCCTAACTACATAGATTGGAAAAGGAACCTGGACATTGTTCTTACTGTTGAAAGCTATAAGTTTGTACTGACTGAGCCTTGCCCTGATGCACCCACTGATGAATCTACCCAAGAGGAGATTGAATATCATAAGAAATGGGTAAAAGCAGATGAGATGGCGCAGTGTTACATTTTGGCTTTAATGTCAAATGTATTGCAACATCAGCATCAAGATTTACCAACAGCTTATGATATTATGAACAATCTCAAGGAACTCTTCGGTCACCAGGATCGAGCCTCTAGGCAAGAAGCCATGAGAAAGATAATGATAGCCACCATGCAAGAGGGTACTCCCGTGAGGGATCATATCCTAAAGATGATGGCTTATCTAAATGAAATACAAATCCTTGAAGGAGAAATTGATGGGGAAACCCAGATCAATATGATCCTCCAAACGCTACTTAGAAGTTTTGAGCAATTCCGCCTGAATTACAATATGAATAAAAGGGTATATTCATTGGCGGAACTACTGACAGAACTTCAGGCAGCAGAAGGTTTGTTTCGTCACAATTCTCAGATTCACTATGCTAAAAATGATTCTACTTCTAAACCGAAAGGAAAGAAGAAGAAGAAACAAGTTAGCTCAGCAAAGAAGGTGAATAAATCTCAGAGTACAGGACCTAAAGCTGGAGTGAAGAAACCGAAGGGCAAGTGCTTCATCTGCAAGCAGTCAGGGCATTGGAAGGCGGACTGTCCTCGTAGGAATCAAAACAACAAAGGTATATCTCATGCTCTGGTTGTTGAAACATGTTTAACGGTGTTATCTACCAACACTTGGTGTGTGGATACGGGAGCCACTGATCATGTCTGTAATTCTTTGCAGGGGTTCCAGGAAACCTGACGACTATATGAAGGAGAGATAACCGACTACATGAGCAATGCTACTAAGGTGGCAGCTGTTGCAGTGGGAGATGTCTACTTATCTTTTGATAGGAATAGAAAATTGGTTTTAAGAAATTGTCTTTATGTACCCAGTTTTAGAAAGAATTTAATTTCAGTTTCTAAACTGTATTTGGATAAATATTCTGTTTCCTTTAATAACAATGTAGTTATAAAGAGAAATAAAGTAATTATCTGTTCTGGTGCATTAGTTGACAATTTATATACTTTAAATCCAATTTCTCTCACAAAGCAAAATATGGAAATTTATAACACATCTTCTAACACTAATAAGAGAAAACAACCTTCGGAAATGAACCAAGCATATCTTTGGCATCTAAGACTTGGTCATATTAACTTGAGTAGGATTCAAAGGCTTATAGTCGATGGACTCTTGGGTTCATTAGAGTTGGAAAATTTTCCAACTTGTGAATCTTGCTTGGAAGGTAAAATGACCAAGAGGCCTTTTAAGGCCAAGGGGTATAGAGCCAAAGAAGTGTTAGAATTGGTTCATTCTGATTTGTGTGGTCCTATGTCTATCTAGGCAAGAGGTGGTTTTGAATATTTTGTCTCTTTTATGGACGATTATTCAAGATACAGATACATTTACCTAATGTGCCGCAAGTCCGAGTGCTTTGATAAATTCAAAGAGTACAAGGCTGATGTGTAGAAACGACTAGGTAAAAGTATCAAGACACTACGGTCTGATTGTGGTGGCGAATACCTCTTAGGAGAGTTTAGGAATTACTTATCAGAGGCCGGGATTCAATCTCAATTTTTCGCACCTGGTACACCCCAACAGAATGGTGTGGTAGAACGAAGGAATAGGACTCTTATGGAGATGGTTAGATCGATGATGAGCTATTCAGAATTACCAAATTCATTTTGGGGATACGCTCTGGAAACGACAGCGCACATTCTGAACTTAGTACCTTCTAAATCAGTATCTTCTACTCCCACAGAATTATGGAATGGGCGAAAACCCAGTCTAAGACATATTCGGATTTGGGGTAGTCCAGCACATGTGCTGAAACCAGATGCTGATAAGTTAGAATCTCGTACAGAAGTTCGCGTGTTTGTGGGTTATCCCAGAGGAACGAAAGGTGGTTTATTTTATAGTCCTAAAAGACCAGAAGGTCATTGTTAGCATCAATACCCAGTTTTTAGAAGAAGACTATATAATGGATCACAAGCCCAGTAGCAAAATTATTTTAGAAGAACTTAGAGAGAACACGTCTACTTTAGTACCAACAGTACAAGATGAAGTACCACAAGAGACTGCAACACGTGTCACACATGATACACAACCACAGACTGTGCCTCATCGTAGTGGGAGAATTGTGAGGGAGCCTGAGAGATTCATGTTTTTGGGAGAGTCTTCGGACTTGATCCCGGGTAAACATGAACCTGATCCCCGAACATATGACGAAGCACTTCAAGATATAGATGCAGTATCTTGGCAAAAGGTAATGAATTCTGAAATAGAGTCTATGTACTCTAATAAGGTCTGGGAGCTTGTAGAACCACATGATGGTGTAAAAGCCGTTGGATGAAAGTGAATCTACAAAAGGAAAAGAGGGACAGACGGGAAGGTAGAAACCTTCAAAGCAAGACTTGTTGCGAAAGGGTACACTCAGAAAGAGGGAATCGATTATGAGGAGACCTTTTCACCGGTAGTCATGCTTAAGTCTATCCGGATACTCTTATCCATTGCCGCTCATATGGATTATGAGATTTGGAAAATGGATGTCAAGATAGCTTTCCTTAATGGAAGTCTTGAAGAAAACATCCATATGAAGCAACCAAAAGGGTTCATTGAAAAAGGCAAAGATCATCTAGTGTGCAAGCTCAATCGGTCCATTTATGGACTGAAGCAACCTTCAATATCTTGGAACATCTGGTTTAATGAAGTAATCCAGTCATATGGATTTATTCAGTGTCCGGATGAGTCTTGTGTATACAAGAAGTGTAACGAAAATGTGGTGGTATTTCTTGTACTATACGTAAATGATATTTTGTTAATTGACAACAATGTCAAGGTATTATCGGACGTAAGGGTATGGTTGTCCAAACAATTTGATATGAAGGACTTAGGAGATTGTGCACACATTCTTGGGATCAAAGTTATAAGGGATCGCAAGAAAAGAATATTGTGTCTATCCCAAGCTTCATATATAGATACAATCCTTGCTCGTTTTAGCATGCAGAATTCCAAGAAAGGTTTCTTACCTTTTAGGCATGGAGTAGCTCTATCTAAAGAGATGTCTCCAAAGACATCAAAGGAGATAGAGGACATGAAAGGAATTCCTTATGCTTCGGCTGTAGGAAGCCTTATGTATGCAATGCTGTGTACGAGACCTGATATCTGTTTTGTTGTGGGCATGGTTAGCAGATATCAGAGTAACCTTGGACAAGGACATTGGACTGCGGTAAAGCATATATTAAAGTACTTGAGAAGGACTAGAGATTATATGTTAGTTTACCAAGCAGACGATTTGCTCCCTGTGGGTACACAGATTCAGATTTCCAATCGGATAGGGACAACAGTAAGTCTACATCAGGCTATGTGTTTACTTTAGGAGGTGGAGCCATTGCATGGAGGAGTGTTAAGCAGAAATACATTTTGGACTCAACCATGGAAGCTGAGTAGTGGCAGCCTCTGAGGCAGCTAAAGAAGTAGTATGACTCAGGAACTTTCTAATGGACTTAGATGTGATTCCTGGTTTGCCCAAAATCATCACAATTTATTATGATAATAGCGGTGCAGTTGCAAACTCCAAGGAACCACGAGCCCATAAGGCAAGTAAACATATAGAGCGCAAGTACCACCTGATATGAGATATCGTGAAGTGAGGAGAAGTTGTCATCGCTAAGATTGCATCAGCAGCTAACCTGACAGATCCTTTCACTAAGGCCCTTCCAGCAAAAGTTTTCGATCGGCATGTGGAGGGGATGAGAATCAGATGTATGGCAGCAGATATGGCAACTTAGTCATTAGTATAAGTGGGAGATTGTTAGAGTGTATACTGAAAGCCTAAGTTTTTGTAGACATTTATTTTGATTAAAGAATCACATTTGGTCAAATTTATCTACATTTATTTGTAATTGTTCAATTAATTTATATTGTAGATAACATAGTATGTGGTGTCACATACAGAAGATAATGTTATCAGTACCTTATAAATTATAAACAGTAGCTCACGACCAAGATGAAAAGGAACAAACCATTGGAAGGTCGTAGTGTAATTAGGAATTAGTTTATCTTAACTATATAATTACACTAGTACACTAAGAGTGTATTGAGTAGGACCATTAGAAGTCGTTTTTTTTATACTGACTTCATAAAAGAACAAAGACCTCAGTTATTATGGAAGTGTGTGCTCTTAATCCTAATATAATAACAAGCACATATATTTGATATTTATTTCTTTAATTTATCAATGGGTGAGATTTAGTTCGATAAATCAATAAGCCCGATAAGTTGGGAAATGATATCACTTATAGTGTGTGTTGTTGATTATAGAAGGAAACTGTGTCCTAGTGATCTAGGTTGATAATGCCCCCAAGAGGAGCTCATAAGAATTGTCATGTTAAACCCTGCAGGTGGACTTAGTCCGACATGACGATAAGGTTGAGTGGTACTACTCTTGGACTAAGATATTAATTAAATGAGTTGTTAGTAACTCACTTAATTAGTGGACATTCGACATCTTAAACACAGGGAGACTAACACACTCATAATAAGAAGGAGTCCAAAAATATAATTTGGGATTTGTGCGGTAGTTCAATAATAGTTCTCTAGTAGAATGAATTATTATTGATAAAGTTAAGTTGTGTGTTCGGGGCGAACATAGGATGCTTAATTTTATCGGGAGACCAAAACCAATTCCTCCTCTCGGTCCCTATCGTAGTCTCTTAATTATAGAGTACTATACCCACCTATACCCACCTTCATACCCATATTGTAGGGGCCGGCCAAGTTAGCTTGAGAACCAAGCTAGGGTCGGCCAAGCCTTGGTCCATGGGTGGCCGACCCTATTAAAATAGAAAAGAATTTTAATTTTAAATTTTTCTTATGTGGAAGATATAAGTTAAAAGAGAGATTTAAAATTAAAATATCTCTTTATAAGTTTCTACAAAAGATTAAGAAAAGAGATTAAATCTCTTTCCTTATTTGTAGATTGAAAGGATATTTTATTTTTCTTCTTTGTAAATTATTCACATGTTGAAAAATTAAAATTATAGAAATTTATTTTTATCAACCATGAAGGGATTTTAAAGGGAAATTTTATTTTTTAAAATTTTCGAAAACAAATAAGAAATTTTATTTGGTTGATTGAAAATTGCCTTATTTGCTCTTCCATGAGGTGGTCGGCCATGACATGGGTTATTAGGAAATTTTATTTAATTTTTCTTAATTAATTCATGTCAAGGAAAGTTAAGGAAATTTTATTGTAATTAAATTTCCTTATATGCCAAAGCTAAGGATTATAAAAGAGGGGGTTTGGGTGCCTTAAAAAAAAAACAACCTCTATTCTATTTTCTCCCTCTTTTCTTCCTTGGTGTGGCCGGCCCCTTCAAGTTCTCTTCTCTCCTTTGGTGTGGCCGAACCTCTCATCCTTCTTGGAGATCAAGTGGTGGCCGGATCTTAGCTTGGAGAAGAAGAGAAAGCTTGCATCCCTTGGAGCTTGGTTGGTGGAAAGAGTTCTTTATCTTTTGAGTTGTTTTGTGCTTGGCCAAAACTTGAAGGAAGGAGAAGAAGGTGCTAGGTGGTGCTCGTCTCGGAAGATCATTGCCTACACAACGTCCGAGATTAGAAGAGGAATACGGTAGAAGATCAAGAGGTCATTATACACAAAGAAAGGTATAACTAATAGTAGTTTTCTGCATCATGTTAGTTTTGTTTCTTTGTAAAAATACCAAATACAAAAGACATGTGATTCTAGTTTTTCGAATTATTTTTTGAATTTGTGTTCTTTTGTTTTTTCTTTTCCTTGTGATTTGATTGTTCTTAGTGGTTAACCTAGGGTTACTATGGGAAGGTTAAATATTTAATTTTCTTAAAAGGCTTTGTCTAGTCAGTGGTGGTTGCTCCCATATCCAATAAGGCCATGTGCCTCGCCATGTAGTACTGGAAGCCGATTTTGGAAATAGATATTTAATTATCTTTGTAACCTAAGTGATTTGGATCGAACGTGTTAAGTTCCACAAGAGATCCAAGTCTAAACCTAAAAGAACAAATAACAAACGTGTTAAGTTCCGCAGGCGATCCAAGTTTAATTTAAAAAGAACACATGGTAGCTAGGAAAAGGTTCAGACCTTTGTATAAAATTTTTGTACAGTGGAACCAATAGGTTTTCTGAGTAGCAACCAACAGCCTTCTTGCTCGGTATTCAGCACGACCTCCACCTTCTTTAGATTCTGAGCCAACACCCGAAACTCCTTAGTTTTGATTTCCAAGTCTTCAATAGCTCGAAGCTTCCTGGTGTTGGCCGAGTGGATCGTGGACTCGAAGGAGCTGACCTATTTATTAAGTCGAGCCAATTGCATAGCCTGCTTAGCGCTTTTGCCCCTCTCCGCTTCTAGCAGCTCAGAGCTCTTATTCAGATCGGCCCTTAATTGGGCCACTTCGGCTCTCATCTGCTCCACTTGCGCCTGTGAAGCAGCTAACTGGCCACTCGGAGCACGTAGCTGTTGGACTACTCTAAATAAGTAAGCCTATGGCACATGGCCAGACTCTCAACCCAGAACTATAGCAGCAAGAAATGTATAAGAGCCAAACGGATGAAAAGTAAATATAAAAGTAGTGTGCATACCCTAGTGGACATCTGGGTGTGACTTTGGCGAGCTCCCCTGGAGAGATGATCGCTGCGCGAGCTCGAGCATAGGCCCATATCTGAGCAAGCGGCCCTTGAATCTTGATATGATGCTCGAGGGTGAGGGACGCTGGGTCGTTCGTGTTGCGATACTTGTTCGTCGACAGATGGATGATTGTCGTTATTTGCCTCTGGCTGGCTGCTCGGGCCAAAGGGGTCTGAAGTTGCCCTGCCAGAAGATCGAGACATTGGAATTGGTCGGATGTGGGACATCTGCACCGCTGTCAAAGGCGATGGCATGAATGCTATCGGAGGCGCGCATATCGTCCCTTGAGTCAGCTCGGACAACGATGGTGTCCGATCGGATGATATGGACATAGGGAGTTCCACGATTCCCTGCTCGAGAGGCGGAAGCGAGGTCTCACCCTGCTCGGAGGAGGGTCGGGAGATGAACATTGTTGGGGTCTGCAAGGCAGAGGTTGTAGGTCGGGAGGATCGCTCCGCTAGGCATCTCTTCCATTGTCGTAGGGGTTCGCCGGAGGTAGCTGACTCCGAAGCGATCGCGATCGAAATCATTGACGGCAGCTCGGGCAGGAGGTCAGCAGTAGCTGCCATTCCACTAGTTGCTGTCTGGTTGGCTCCCCCTCCACTCCCCAGCATTTGTGTTCCCTCATCATCGCCGAGCTGATCCTCGTAGGAGTCGACTAGCTGCAAGCCACGGTTCACCATCTCGGCCATGGTCGCAGCGTTGATCTCTGCATCCGCGAGCTTGCATTTGCCAACCAGACGAGCTTGCAACATGATTCGAGTTGCAGAAAAGGAGAAAAATCAGTTAGATTCAAAGGTTGGGAGAAGAAAGAGCATACCTAGGCTGGACGGAAGCTTCATGCGGATCGGGCTCAAACCGAACATGTAGAGGACGCCCTCCAGCAACAACTTGTGAATGTGGTACTTCTGACCGGCCAAGCTTGAAGCTGCATGGAGGTAGTCCAATTGACTTTTGTACTTCTTGAGCTCCGGAGGGTTCGGCACTTCTAGCTGCTAACTGGTTGAGAAATCTGGCCGCTCGGGAAGGCGAACGAAGAAGTAGTCTCTCCAATTATTTGTTGGAGGACGACATCTTATCAAAGAAAACTAAGCCCACTTGGGCTTAGAAGAGAAAAGTCCTCGACTCGAACAATTTTGGATAATAGAAATAATGGAAGAGCCGAGGGGTCAGAGGAATGTCGTGCAGGCGGAATAGGACGATGCCCCCTTATAGCAGCTGAAGGGAGTTTGACACTAATTGATGGAGAGAAATGCAAAAATATTAACAAATGACGGAAAAAGGTGGACTGGGAATGTCACGCCCCGGAGGAGTCCCTGTTCGAAGAAATTTCGGCAGCATCTCCCCTGTACGGCGGACAATCTGAAACTTTCTACATCGCCCTCTGGCCACATATACCTCGGCCAACACGGCCGGAACAATAATAATAATATAAACAATCACCCACGCAGTTAATAATTTAACAAACTGTAACAGTGATAATATGACTAAAAAACAACCCTACTCAACTACACCCATAAAGCTCAAAACATATTCCTACTCCACTACACTCATAAAGCTCAAATCCGACGATAAGATCAACTTACCTCTTCTGCCGTCCAGGCAGGCATGTAGTAAAACAAATCCAAATAAAAACTCATCGACAATGTCCATATAAGATCCAAGTGTATCAAAATAAAAACAAGTCTCAACATAGTCTAGTAAAAGACACCAAAAGACAAATAAACATCCTCGTGGACTGCAGGGGACTAGCGATTGGAACTCTCTGGACAACATCAACCTGAAAAATAACAACGGAGGAGGGTGTGAGTCTAACACTCAGCGGGTAACAACTAATATGCATAATAAAGAATATAACAACTAGCACTAATCATGCGTACAGTCTCCTGATACAAGAAAGATAAATGCAATTGAGGAATACAGGAGAAAACTGTACTAACCGGGACCAAGGTATAAGGATAAACAGGGTCGTCAGACCGAGAGTGTCATAATCCTGTATGCATGTCAATCATATGCATTCATATAAATGCAGCAAGTAAATGCAGCAAACACAAGCAATAAATGCATCATGCATATGATGCAAATGTCATGGTCACCCCTGACGCCAGTCAGTCATCTCACACACAATGGTGAGACCGAGTGGGTAGGGCTGTGACAGCCGTGCACTCTGACGTCACTACTCCTGATGAGTGACCGAGTAGACGGGATGCTGTCGGAGTACACACATACTCCTACCCCAAATCATAAATAGGGGAGCGCAATGCTCTCATCTCCCGATACACCATGACGGGGAGGGATCCCTGACGTGCTACCACGTTGCGTCACACTACCTATGAGCGGACCAACGGAGCACCGAACAGAGCAAAACTGACGTGCTATCATGCTGCGTCACGCTACTCATGAGCGGACCAACGGAGCACCGACAGTGATGAAACTGGCGATGTGCTCAACAATAATGGACCAGACTATCGCACAGCATGCAATCATGCTAATGGTGCATGATACTAAGCATGACAAAATATTGAGCAGCATAGCAATAATCCATATACATGTAAAATGTGTACTATCGGGAAGTGAATCAAATCAAAGTACACAGATCAGATAAGGTATCAAAACCCTAGGTCCTGAAGATGATAAATAACATGGTTGTGTCACTACCTCTATAAATAGGCATAATCAGGTATACACTAGAATGATGTGCAAAATAAATAAACAAGCAAGCATGTAACAGGTCAGGTAGTGATCAACCGAAGCAAATAAGAAACATAATCATTGCTATATGTTAAAAACATTATTATGCATATCAAAAGACATAAAGTCAAAGTACCCGCCTCCAATAGAAAAATTCAATCTGGTCTAAATCTGACGTCAAGATACTCGTCTCGCGTCAAAGTCCTGTGTCACCAATACATATACATTTTATTTAGCTAAAATTCGCATAAATAACTAAATAAAACCTCTAACTCTAAATTAGGATAAACCCTAATCATACCATTAGATAAATTCCAAACCTAATCCATTTACTCATAACAACTTAGACTTAAATAGATTTCTGTGCTATTCATTTCTTGTCCTTTCCTACAAATTGGTGCACGCTACAACAAAAGAAACAATTGCACTACACCTTACCTAAATTCTCACAGTACAGATGTTGATCCACAACTAGGGATAGTGCTGCCGGAAGGAATAGCTGTTGCTGGAAACCTGAAACACCACCAGCACAATGAATCTACAATTAGAAACCTCCATCCCTAGTTAACATAACCTCCACCCTATACAAGGGCTGCTCACGGTAGGACAAGAAACATAGCACAAACTCGGAAACCAAACCCTAAGCCCCTACCTTCAATCACACCGCCGAATTACTACTGCTCGCTGTCACTTTCTCCAGCTCTCGGCCTCCGACGATCTAGGGCACAACTCCAACAAGGGCAACGGCGCACAGGGCAGAGGGTGAGGTGAAGACTCGGATGCTTAATCTCCTTTCCGACGAGTTTCTAGTGTCTGCGAGGAGAGGGGCAGTGGCTGTGAACCCAAAGCTAGGGCACGCGAGTTCGGCGGCTGGTGGAAGGGACTCGGCTGCTGGCGGTGGAAGGGATTCAGCTAGAGCAAAGAGGTGGCGGCGTGTTACAAATCTAGGGCACGGCGAAGAGGTTCTGTGCGTCAGCGTCGGAGCAATGCTCGGCACAGGAAAGGTCGGCGACACTGCGGTGGTCGGTTGTGTGGGAGGCTCGGGAAGGAAAAGGAAGGAGATGAAGAGGATCGGCTCAGGGACGAGGAGTGGCTTTGTACTCGAGGAGAGAAAGAAACCGACGAGGAGCAGTTCGGCTTCGGAGGTTAGGGCAATGGGCGTCGGGCGCGCGGGAGAGAAAGAAACGGCGAGGAAGAGGAAAAATAAAGAAAAAGAAAAAGAAAAAGAAAAAGAAAATAAAGAAAATCAACATTTCCTCGCTAAAACGGGGTAGCCTAAACAGGCTTTCCCGGGCCCAATTTTTATCCCCGTAAACTCGTCCATACGAGCTTCGAAAAATTCCCTAAAAATTTCTAAAAATTCTGAAAAATTCTCTTATCATTATTCGCTATTTTTCGGTATTTTACAGGGAACCACAGACCGTCGGTGAACTGGTCCCTAAAGAAACATAGAAACCCCGGTGGTGGTTCATGCGACCGGTCGGAAGCAGAAGAAAGAACGATTTGGTAATCAAGGGGAAACTCATAAGCAGATTTCAAGCTCTCAACGTCGCCCCATCGATCCTGGACTCGATAGAAGTATACCAGAGCCCAGGGATGGAGGAAGGGGGTTGTGAAGAGCTTGCCATCGAAAACGAGGAGGATGACGAAGAACAATGAAAAGATTCTGTCATGCCCCGGGAGAGTCCCTGCCAGAAGAAATTTCGACAGCATCTCCCCTATACGGGTGACAATCTGAAACTTTATACATTGCCCTCAAGGCCACATATACCTCGGCCAACACGGCCGGAACAATAACAATAATAAAAATGCAACAACCAAGCATCCACGCAGTTTAATAGTAAACAAACTAAAGCAGTGATAAGAAAACTCAAAAAAATAACCCTACTCAACTACACCCATAAAGCTCAAAAACACTACGAAACAAAATCCACTCACCTCTTCTGCCGTCCAGACAGGCATGTAGTAAAATAAATCCAAATAAAACTCATTCCACAACACCCATAAAGTAAATTAATACAAGTCCATATAGTGCAATAAGAAATAAGAACCAAAAGTCCGAAATAACAAATCCTCGCGACCTGCAGGGGACTAGCGACTGGAACTCTCCGGACATCCTCAACCTGAAATGTAATAATAACCACGGGGTGAGTCAACTCTTCGGCGGGTAATATTGACATGCATAGTAAGAAAATAACAAGTAGCAGTAATCATGCGTACAGTTTCCTGATATAAGAAAGATAAAATGCAACTGAATAAACAGGAGAAAACTGTAATAACCAGGACTTGGGTATAAGTATAACTAGGTCATCAGACCGAGAGTGTCATAAATCCTGTATGCATGTCAATCATATGCATCCATCCAAATGCAGCAAATAAATGCAGCAAACACAAGCAATAAATGCATCAATGCATATGATGCCAATGACATGTCTTGGTCACCCCTGACGTCAGTCAGTCATCTCATACACGATGGTGAGACCGAGTGGGTAGGGTTGTGACAACCGTGCACTCTGCCGTCACTGCTCCTGATGAGTGACCGAGTGGACGGGATGCTGTCGGAGTACACCTATCCTCCTACCCCAAATCATAAGTGGAGGAGCTCAATGCTCTCATCTCCCTGAGCCAGTCCAGAGGAGGGATCCCTGACGTGCTACCACGCTGCGTCACGCTACCCATGAGTGGACCAGCGGAGCACCGACAGAGCACCTGCTGCAACACACCCTGCCTGATAAAAACCTCTAACCCATGAGTGGTTGTGTGTGCAGATCCATGTAACTGGCGATGTGCTCAACAATAATGGAGTCGACTATCGCACAGCATGCAATCATGCAAGATGGTGCATGCCACTAAGCATAGGAAATATCTTGAACCTATCCATATATATAATGTGTACCCTAGAACACATCGACCTAATCAATGGTCTAGGTACACAGGTCAGATAAGGTATCAAAACTTAGGTCCTGAACATAATAAAACATGGTTGTGTCACTATCCCTATAGGCATGTATAATCAGGTAAGTACTAACATGAAGTGTATAACAAATAAACAAAACAAGCATGTAACAGATCGGGTAGTGACCAACTGAAACAGATAAGAAACATAATCATTCCTATTTGTTAAAAATACTACTATGCATATCAAATGACATAAAGTCAAAGTACCCGCCTTAAAAGAAGATCATATCCAGAAATCCTATGTCGAGACACTCGTCTCGAATCAAAGTCCTGTAATGCATAATATACAGATTTAGCTAATTACATAAATTAATTAGCTAAAACAAATCCCCGATTAAAAATCTAATCCATTGATCAACTAGGGTTAACTTTGTTAACCCAAATCGTTCCACCTTCTAATTAGGATTTACTATACGCCTATTCCATCACAGGTTCTAATCCAAATCTAACTAACCAATCCTTTAATTCATTTAGTCTAACCAATCCCAACCATTCTCCATCTATTAACTACAACAAAGAACAAATTCTTTACACCTTACCTCAACTCGAAGTCACTGCTGTTGATCCACAAACAAAAAGGTTGTTGCCGAATCAAGAGTTGCCGTTGAAAAACAATAGAGGAAGCTGTAGTGACCAGTGAATCTATCAACACATAGAATCCTATCTGAAATCAACATCTAGGTTTCCACCATCCCATAACATATCTTATTCTAAGTTCACACTGATCACCTCCTCTTTGCCTATAACCAATGTAGCCACTCCAAGATCGTCGTATAGCAACAAGATGCTCTCCAAGATCGCAGCTAGGGGAGAGGAAAGATTGGTCGGAGCTAGGGTCTAGAGGGCATCAGAGGAGAATCGGTAGTTAGGGCTTGGTGTCACTGGCGGCAGTGGAAACTAAGGCACTGGCAGAGGGAAGCTAGCCGTCGGCGATCGACTGAGAGGGGCGAGGTGAAGTCGGCTAGGGCTTAGATTCCACGCTAGGGCACGGTGGGAGCTCGACTGAGGAGTCTCGGTGGCGGCACAGAGGAGATTGGAGAGGGCGTCGGCACCTAGGGCAAAGGATCGCTCGGCTGAGGAGAGGGAACCTAGAGCACCAGCAGGGGAGGAGATGCACATCCCTCGGCCACAGCTTTGTACGCGAGGGAGAAGGAAACTGCCTGCTTGCGGTTAGGGCAGATCGGGCGCGAGGGAAAGAAGGCGAGGGAAGGGAAACGAAGGAGTAAACGAAAAAGAAAATAAAAGAAAAGAAAAGGAATTAAGAAAAATAAATATTTCCTCGCTTAAATAGGGTAGCCAAAATAGGCTTTCCCGGGCCCAATTTTTATCCTCGTAACCTAAGCCATACGAGCTCCGAAAAATTTCTAAAAATTTCAGAAAATTCCTTTATCATTATTCGCCATTTTTCAGTATTTTACAGATTCGAATGAAGAGATGAAGAGGCTTACAGAAATGATCGCCGGAGAAGAAGCAGCAATGAAATGTCGTCAGGAAGCTCGAAGACGAAGGCACACGATGTGAAGAAGACGGCGACGCACGCAAGGTTTATAAACCTCGCAGTCGATTGACCTGAGCCATCCGATCTAGGGTTGTGAAAAACTAGGAGGAGATCTGACCGTTGAATTCGAAAAGGCATCTGTCACATCACCAGCGTATATCCTCCTGTTACGTCAAACATGCGGCGACAAAAAGTGGGACACGTGGCGCTCAGTCATCAGACGACATTAATGAGGTTTAATTAAAAGGTATGACCGCGTGCTTGGCCATAATGGGCAGAGATTTGCATGATCTTTGAGAAATTTAGATAACGTCAGGGTGTTCAATCGAGGAACACAAGGAAATGATCTTTCGCCAAGTGTTGCCGCCCATTGTCCAAGTGGCACGGATATGCGGTTATCATACAGCCGAATGGCCGAGGCACAGTTGGCTTTGAGTGGCTTGGACCGAACGACACTTACATGACCAGTCGGGCGATGTGAAGCCGAACGGTGAAGGTGTGGGAGCCACCGAAGACTCTACTGGTCCAGTTAGTCGGACTTGTAGCCTCCTTTAACTAGACTTGTGGGGGAGGCTTGTGATGCAGCGATGAAAGGAGGTCTACCTGGCACGAGGTCAACTGCTAGGGTGGAGGTCAAAGTCAAGGTAGTCAGCACTCGGGTGTTAAAGGGCTGAACGGAGCATGATTGCAGTGGCCGATCGGGCAGTCAGGCTCCGACCGACAGGAGATGGGTCCGAGCCGACCCTCATTCCAGCTCGGGATGATACGCAAGACAACCGACGCTCAATACAGAGCAGCAGGATGTCGAGGGAGACCGTATAGCTGGTCTGAATGAGGGAAGATATGTTACTACATGGTCACTACATAAAAGAACCACAGAGGCCGACAAAGCGGAGGAGTCTCGGCCGAGCGGCTACCTCGCTCGGCCAAGCAGCGGGACCTGGCTATGGACGGAGCGGAGTCTCGGTTGAGCGGCTACCCCACTCGGCCAAGCAGCAGGACCACTGTAGTATTTCTCGACATCCTTTTGGGAGATAGTGCCTCTGACACAAGGCATGGTCGACAGGCGGATCGTACGACAGAAGCTTCTACTGTCGCATTAGGGATATGCGTGCCCTGTTAAGGTATGGTGTCAGAGGTACTTTTCTGACAAGGCCCTTTCACAAGACACATGGGAGAGCATGCCCATGCCTCGAGAAGCATGCACGTTGTCCACCAGAGCTCTATATAAATGATAGTTTATCACCGGCGGAGGTACACGTTATTCTTGAGTTCTACTGTTGCTCCTCTTTTCTCCACATTCCGATAACTGACTTGAGCGTCGGAGGGCCAACGCCGGGGACCCCTTCCCTGGCCCGACACTTACATCATTTGTTTTGTAGAGCGGAGCGAAGTCCACGTCCAGCCAGCGAAGCTGCCACCTCCTAGCTTTCCAGCTTCACGCTTTCGAACAGGATCAAGTACCATCAACAGTTACAAGAGATATAGATGAATTGAGTGAAAAATAAATAAAAGATAATAAATTAGATAACATATGAAGGGAGACACTAGAGTCCGAAATCCACAAGGATGAAGATATACTTGAAATACCATACGATGACAAACCTATATGAGAGGAAGTTGACATGACAGAGGGTTGTGAAGCAAAGAACTGTTGAAATTGCTCCAGCATATACAGATCAGATTTCCATGAAGCATATGCACAACCAGGTATGGTGATAGAATGAATCATGCGCAGAATAACTAAACTGTATAGGTACCTTGACACTAGTTTTCTATTTCGTGAAAATTGGTGTCAGGACGGCTCGTGATCACACAAAGAATCTGAGGTAGAAAAGGATGTCGGCTTAGAAATCAACAGTATAGAGTGTCGGTGCCGAAATCGGAAAAAAAGGACGTCGATGCTGAAATCGAAGAAAAGGACATCGGTGCTGAAATCAGTAGCACGAGGCGTCAGTGCCAAAATTACAGAAAAGGATGTCGGTGTTGAAATCGACATAAAGGGACTTCAATGCCGAAATCGACAGTAGTAGTAGGAGGCGACAGTGTAAAAAATTAAGAATAGGAAAAAATTAATTGTATTATTGAATCAAAAAAAATATTAGAAATACAGAGTTCCTTATATAATTAAATTAAGAAACATTAAATCTTAAATAAAAAAAAAGGAAAAAGACTATCTGTTTTTAGAAACTATAAATATGTAAATATATATAATCTAACGAAAATATAATAATTTATTGACATAACAAAAATAAAAAATAAAAAATAAAAATATAATATTGCCCTCTCTATATATATATTCCATTTTTGACCGACACGTACCTTAAATCAATGTTTTGAAAATTGGATCGATCATTGAACCAGTACGATGATCGAGTCAAGATTTTTAAGATTTGACCGATCGAACTGATGGTTCAACCGTTATATATATATATATATATATATATATATATATATATATATATATATATATACCATGCTTCAATAATTAAAAATCATATTTCAATCCTGATTGAATCTGCAATTTTAACCGATTTTGAATAATTTTGATCGGTTTTGATCGATTTTAAGCGGTTTTAAATGATTTTTGACCGATTTTGATCGATTTTTTAAAAAAATTTCAGCTTTAATGATTGACCGGATCGGATCAAGAATCGATTCGCGGTTCAACCGGTCGGACTGGCCGATCCAGTCCGGTTTTCTCAACACACGGCCTTAAACACGGTGCTCGGTGCTCCACTCTAAACCATACGTAAAGGCGAAAGATTAACACGAGGAGAGTGTAAAAGATCAAAATGATCGAGCTATCAATTACAATAATTAATGACAAGAATACAAGTCAAGCGGTCCCATTGCCTCTAATCTCCTTTAATGGTGATTAGTTGGAGAGAGAGGACCACTTCCTCCTCTACCTCTCCTTTCTCTTTCTTCGCCCCAAATTCGATGTTACCGATCATTTTTTTTTTCTTATTTCTCTTTCCTTCTCTCTTTCTTTCTTTCAATAATTTGCTCTAGCTCCGTATATAAAGTCATGCATCTCCTGTGATCATTAATGGCGAAATTCTTCATCAGAACAACAAGCTAGGTTTATTTGAAGCTCCACAGGACTGCCTTTTAAGTGCCAGTTGAGGTAACCGAAGTTAATTAATTAAATATATTAATTAATTAACCGATTTCTTTCTGCTCTAATAATTCAATCTCCAGCTGGTTCTTCTCTGAACATGACCCACCAGTTCTCTTCCATGCGAGGATTCTGCAACAACAACCACGACCTGTTCTTCGGCAGCCACCAGGCGGAGATGGAGAGCAAGAACACTACTTTTGGCTGGCTTCATCATGATGACAATTATTCACAGCAAGTTGTTCAGTACTCGAAGAACTCCAAGCTAGCGAGGGCAGCTCAGGAGCTACTGTGTGAGTTCTGCAGCCTCGCAGCAGGGGAGAGCAGTGGCCATGATGCCAAGAAGAACAAGAAGAAGAAGAAGAAGGGGCTCGAGGAGGAAGGAATTAACAATAAGGATGCATCATGGAACGACCAGTCGTTTTGCAGCTCCATGGACTTCATGCAGCTCCAGAAGATAAAAGCCAAGCTTTTAGCCATGCTCGAGGAGGTGAGTTCTGATGGATTACTGCCAAATAATTATTAGTTGCTAAGGAATAAGATCTCTGAAGTGATTACACTAGATCCACATGAATGTTGATATCTGACCTACCCCTCTTCTTCCCTTTCATTAATTAAAAGTATCCCACACCGTCCTCTCTCTCTAGGGAACCGGTTCAAAAAATAATAATTCCAATTCATCATATTTTGTTCAATTATTCACGATGTATTATATAATTTTAATTTAAATATACTCGAATTAAGATCTGAATAATTTAAATTGAAGTTAGATTTAAGTCATTTTGAATTATAATACAAATGGTCCTGAGACAGATTAACAGAGGGATTGAAGATGAGCATATTCATCTTTTGTCACAATGAATTATAATACAAAAATTGATGTTATTGTTCTCTTGTGCAGATCGATAATAGGTACACAAAGTACTGCCACCAAATGAGGAACGTCGTGATGCCGTTCGAGGCCGTCGCCGGCGAAGACGCTGCGAAAGTCTACTGCTCGTTGGCGTCCGAGGCCATGTCGAGGCATTTCCGGGGCCTCAGGGACGGCGTCGCGGGGCAGCTCCGGGCGCTGAAGAAGGCGGCTGGAGAGGACGGCTGCGTCGACCGCAAGACGTCTGTGGCAGCCGGGACGACCCTCGGAGAGACGCCGAGGCTGAAGCTGCTGGACCAGCGCATGCGGCAACACAAGGCGCTCCGGCAGGGCTTGCTGGTGGAGCAGCCGCCATGGCGGCCGCAGAGGGGCCTCCCCGACCGCGCCATCGCCGTCCTCCGTGCTTGGCTCTTCGAACACTTCCTTCACCCGTAATTAATTAATTAATTAATTAATTAAACCTCAATTAAAGTTAATCCTTCCAATTAATTAATCTCACTTGTGCACTCACAAAGCTAATTTATCTTCGAATAATGCATCAGGTACCCAAATGATGTCGATAAACACATATTAGCAAGACAAAGTGGGTTATCAAAAAGCCAGGTACCTCCATGGATCTCAAATTTTGATTTGCAATGCATGATAATTTTATATTCATCAGAATTTGACCGATAATCCATGATCGATAAATATTGTACCTGACTATTATTTTAGTCGGTATTTATTTAAAAAAAATAACTACCAAATATATATCAATCTTGATTGATATCTATATATGTTCCGAGACAGGTTTCCAACTGGTTCATAAACGCAAGAGTGAGACTATGGAAGCCAATGATTGAAGAAATGTACATGCAAGAAATGAAGGAGCTCCAAAACCCTAATCACCATTCAACCCTAGAGGGCACCATGGACTATTGCCAAGACCCTAACTCCGACCTCACCATCTTCGATCAAAAGCCCGCACCACCGCGGCAACTCATTGTCTCCGACATGATCAGGATGGTGGATGGGTTAGACTTGCACTCAAAATATAGTGAGCATTCGAGGGTTGGCAATAGTGCTGTGTCATTGTCACTAGGGTTGCAGCAACACAGTGGAGGAGGTGTGAGCTTGTCTTTGTTGCCTCAGTCGTCATCGTCGTCCCTTCTTGTCCTTCCTCATCACATTGTTGATCATGAAGATCAACAGGTGCAATTTTCCATTCTAGATGAGGAAGAAGGGGAGAAGCAGTTGCCATACATGAACTTGGTGGGAGCTCAGTTGCTACAAGATTTGGCAAGATAGGACTAATGAATGAATCAGTTGTAAGAGTTTGACATATTTAATTACTTGATGACAATTATATTTATGATCAAATTAAATTGTCTATTATATTTTGCTTAAATTTTGCATTAGTAATAATTAGGCATCGATCGATTTATATTTGTGATATATATGGAGAAATGATTGGTTATGGCCTCATGTAATTAGCATTTTAATATAATTGGAGGGTGTTTGGTTTAAGATTTAATTGAGAATTACTCCAAATTTAAGATATTTGAGTTTACTTATTTACATTAGTATCAAACTATCTTTTAAGATGAATGTGAAAGAATATATATAATTGTTAATTTAGATAATCATTTTGATGAGAAATATTAGTTATTCATAAATAAAAAAAAATATTTGATTCAAGACAAATTAGATCAAATTGATTTATTAGTTTTAATATTATATTACAATGAGAATGATACTTGAATTGTTTATAAACTAATCTGGCCAAAACAACCAACTTTTTTTTTAAAAATCAAATTGAATTAGAATATAAACAATTTAAAACTATTCAAAATCATTAATTACTCTTTAAGTATGCCAAAACTATAGTAGTATAGTTCTATTAACAAATAATCAAAACATATGATTTTTTATTTATATATTTTTTTAAAATAGCTAAAGATTTCAAAAAGAAGGATCTATATTATAAATAAAAAAACGACCATATGATACATGAAACTTCCATTAATATTTATTATACACCGTCTTACTAAATGAAATAAAATTTTATCAAATCAGTAATTAAGTTGAGGCTTTTTAAACTAAAAAACGTCAAAAATATTTTTTTCAAAAAAAATTATAGTTTTAAAATACATTATTATAGTAATTACAGCTTCTTTACAACGTGTGATAAGTAATAATTAGCTAATAATATAGTTACAATGCGTAATAACTAGTTATTATAATAGCTACTATAATATATTAAAATAATTAAATTAAAAATACTATAAATAAAAAATATTATTATATAAATGTTCTAATCAAAGTTATTTAATTTTGATTAAAATCACTTCAATTTAATTAAAATCATTTCAAAACTATTATTACTTATGATTTAATAAATTAAAATAATTTTAACTAAATTAATAAAACTATTTTTTAATATAACAATACTCTATATATGACAATTTTAATTAAATTAGATAAATTTTACTTTATATTGTAATAATTAGCACTATAGCAGATGCTCCAACAACACTAAAATAAAAATATTTTTATCAAACATAGAATAGGCTAAAATATAATCTAAAGCTTTGGGAAGCAACTAACGCCCTTAAGACGTAGGCTAGATAATCGGCACATGAAATTTTTAATATAATGGTCAGAAATCGATTCTCAAGAACTGACGATTTATAATCACCTTATCATACGTCCAACATCTATATATCTGTATTGATCTCCTTTCATATCCGTATGATTGATACTAGGAGGATCATTAAACTAACGGATCTATCTTTTTGGAAACAACTAACACCACAGCCAACCATTGGCAGATTTACAGAATGCTACAATGTGGAAATTCCATAAAAGCTAAATCTAACAGTAGAGCAATACAAGATTATGACGAGACCAGAGCCGAATCTTAAGCAAGGCTGTCCTGAGCTCTAGCCTGACCCATAATTTTATTATTATTATTTAAGTTTTTTACTTAATCCATTAAAGGCCGCCCCTTTCATACCTAAAGCCCAATCCAACTCTAAGTCCCAGATTAAGTCACGTCGCAGGACAAGCCAAAGCCATAAGATCTACTCTCACAATGGTTATCAGCATCTCATGGAACAGGAGCTGTGGAGACTTCACCTTGCTGATCCTCTTCAGCCACAGCCACACTGCTAGCAACTGATGTTGCTTCCAGGAGGTTGGAGCTGAGTTGTTGTTGACCACTGTCGAATGTTAGCACTTTGGCCTCCAAGTTGGGAATGATCGGCGGTCGAGTTCTCCGTGTCACCGTCATCTTCAATCCTTGGGTCGTATGGATTGTCGCACCGGTCGTCATCTCTACCTGCGTACAATACAAACGGTAAAAGACTGATCGACGGTTCAATGCAAGGTGCGTGGATTGCATACTGGGGGAGCTCTGGGGGCTAGGTGGAAGTTGAATCTCCTAACTAGCATTGCTGTTGCAACCACAGTCTGCAGAAAAATGATGTGCCATAGAATCAGTCAAATCCTGTTTTTTTTTTTCCAACAATTTGATATCCATTATAGAAAATTTATCATTAATAATATTCAAATTAACTATAGCATTTTATTACATCAGTTAATATTTTCTTTACTCTTTCTAACTCTTACAGTTTCCACTTTGATAGACGAGCTCTTTTGATCATAGAATATATATTAATTGTTTTTCAACATATTTACACCATCTTGAGTTACGTTCAGCATTTTCAATTCCATCTTTTCTAATAATTCTTCATATTCATCATACCATTTCTCACCTCCATTGTTAACCGAAAGAGGGCATGATGATCGCACAAAGTAGTTAAAGAAGATATTTGACTGCAGCAATGTACTACAGATGTGATACCAGGAAAAGATTACCTCAAATGTAGCAAACATGTCTCCAACACATTTCCTCGGTCCACCACCAAATGGCAAGTAACTGAAAGTAGTACATTGATATGGTTACGAAGCAGATAGGAAAAAAATATTTAAAGATTCATTATGAATGCTCTAATAAGTAACAACCAGTAGCTTCCATGTGTATATACATAAATATAAATGATATAATGAATAGATATCCATATCAGCGGAAAGATGGGAGCACTTTAATTACAATTAGTTGCTTGCTGTTTATCAAGACTGTTGTTTTACTTAAATTTCTGCAATACATAAGCTTATTAGTTTAAACGCAGATATTGGAGATAAATGGGTCTTTAACTAGCAACTAGCTTCACTGAGCCTAGAGTTTCACAAAGGAATCTCCATCGAAACAAGTCAGTTTAAAGACTAGAGACCTAATTCAGATATCAGTTCCTTAACTTCTTCAGATACTTTTGAATGAGAGAAACTGGGAGGGCCAAGGATTCATCTTAGAAGATGGCACCAAAAGTTGTCTTACCTCAGGTCCCATTTTGACAAGGTGACCTTAGAGAGGCTAGACATTCTGGGAAAACAACAAAAAAAAAAAAATCTAGGGATCTTGCAGTTGTTGAAATTCAGGAAAGAGTAAACTTGAAAGTCACCATCGACACCTTTCTGAAAGACAAAGCAGTAGATCCAAAGATCTAAATATCAACTGAATCCAAGATGGTCAAAATACTTTAACAAGACTTCTGTAGAAAATTTAAAATGACAATCTCAAAGCTTGCAAACAATAGTTGTCAACTTCCAAGCCTGAAAATTTGAATGAGTTTACCAGTTTCTTTAAGAGCTTAATTAGCAGTTTCTATGACTGATTATCAACTTCAACCTGGGATCCTGGTATCTAAGCAGCTAGGTTTAGAACATTTTAAATGTACATTCTCATTCAGACATTGAAATGGCTGCAAAGGAATTGGGCAAAAACAAATCATCAAGCCCTGATGGATTTGACTGAGTTTCTGCTGAGATGTTGGGAGTTGATTAAGATGGATATAATCCACATGTTTGACAGTTTCAATGAGGGATCCCTAGATCTTGATAGATTGAAATATACATTAAAAACTCTCATACCTAAGAGGCAAGGAGTTAATGCTGCCGCTGAGTTTAGACCAACCACCCTTGAGAACATAATTATCAAGTTGATAAGCAAGGCCTGTATCCACAAGGAGGGTCCTAAAGATGCATATATGTATGCATCTGAAATTCAAAATACTTGCAACTATCTGATCATGGAAGTAACCATGATAAAACTAGATTATGAGAAAATATTTGACAGAATGCACTGGGTAATCTGATTTTAATACTAAAACTCCATGATTTTCCCCTAGTTGGACCAATTGGATAGAGAGACTCCTTAATTCTGCACATCCAGCAGTCTTCCTAAATGGGGTACAAGGTCCATGGTTTAGAATAGAAAAGATCTCTGGCAGGAAAATCCACTCACCTCTTTTATTCATCCTACATGCAGAGAGAATGCTAATAATATGTCATGAATTTGGGATCTATTCATAAAGTTGAGCTGAAAATTCTAGCACAAGACATCCCCATCATGGTGCAATATACTGATGATACAATGTTATTCATTAGAGGAATTGAACATTATATCAAACACCTTAGCGTTATCTTGAGCAGAGATCGAACTTTGAGCTTGGAGAGCTCGTGACTTGATGAGGTCGAGTGAATATGATATTGATGATGGCTTGGTGCACCTAAGGTGATACGCTCAATACTCAGGTTCATAGAGATCAAACAAGGTTGCATGAGGTGACTTAGGGACTGCAGGACCAAGAGCACTGAGGTGGTATTGACACAACTTTGGTTTATAACTTAGCATGGCTAAGTTGATAGCTTGGTTGCTCGAGGTCCATGGAGATTGAAGAAGAATGGATGAGGACATTTGAGGGATAATGGGACAACGAGCATCGAGGGCAGTGTAGGCGATTCTAGTGGAGGAACATTAAGTAAGTGAAGCATGAAGGATAGCACGTGGAGTGAGTTGTGAGCTCGGTGCATCTAAATGACAAGTAACCTATGGGAGACGGCCTAGTGACGAATTAAAACTACAAAAATAAATTCCAGTGAGCATTGTGAGATCGGTATGCATGGGTAAGAGTAGAATATCAACTTAGACAAAACTTTGATCACTAAAATGATCGTAGTCGGGTAATTGAGTTGACTAGAGGTCTGAGTCAACTAAGGAGCTGATGACTCAAGGTAATTAACTAGTGACCATAATGTTTTTATTTGGATATGAATCAACTGGGTAGTCAACTAACCTATAATGACTGATGGTAAGATCCAGTCCATAGATGCTACAACAGGAAAGTCAAAAGAGCCATTGATTGAATAAAGTTGTGTTGCAACGATTGAACGACTATAGTGCCCTAGTCAACTAACGGTGGAATCCAATTTACTTAGGTAGTCATTGTCAAACTCAAGTTGAGGCGATCAAAAGAAACAACCAAATGATGAGTGGATCCAACTGACTGATTGATATCAAGTGAAGAATGAAGAGGCTATAAATATGGAGCTTGGTGGAGGCTTGAAAGTTGGCAAATAGTGATTGGTTGATCCTATTATAAGCATCTTGTGTACTTTTAGCCTTCTTTTCTGTATTTCTTCTAAACCTTGAAAGTTGGAAGAAGTTTTTCCTCTCGGGTAGTTCAGAGCAAAGGAGAAAGAGACTTTCTGGGAATGACTCACTAACGTAGGTCGTGAAGTAGGAACGGAAATTCTAAATCACATAAATGCCTTGTGCTAGCAATTAATATGTACTACATGTGTAGTTTTTATTATAATGCTAATTGTTTTCTGACCTTGCTAAGCAATAGCAAGAGTAGTTAGAATTGCTATTTGTAGGCATAATCGCTATTCAAGCCCCAGCATATCCAGCCATCTCACACACACCAATCCCAACACAGTATAAGCACTCAACTCAGCACAAAACAAATCAGATTTCAATTTAGTTATTCAGAAATTACTCCCCGAAGAAAAATAATAACATGAGAAGTAAACCAAACAAAATCAAATCAACAACACAGAACAGTTAAAAGACACACACACACACACACACACACAAAAAGACACACACGAAAAGAGACGTAGATGAATGATTTCCTTGGATGATTTATAGTTCAATCCAACATTTAAATTAAACAAGTCATTGGCTCCAAGATGATGCATGCATGTAAGGAAACACAAAATTTCTTTAAATATTTCAAATCAGAAAATTGATTTACATCTACTAGAGAATCACAAATGAGAGAAAATCTAATAAAAATTTCTACTAATTTGAAGTCAGTACAGAACCTGAAATTTTGATTGCTCTCATTTGGATTTGGTCCATCCAATGGCCATCTCTCTGGATTAAATTTCTCAGCATCAACCCAATACTTTGGACTGCGATGGAGGTTCCACACAGAAATGAAAATATCTTCACCCCTATCACTCAAAAAAAAAATCATTAACAGTGTGTTAAAACACATTCGTAAGGACAATTATCACCAAGTCAATGACATCATTGTCTTCCAATTATTTTACAAATTTTTGTGCAAGAAAAGGACAAAAAAAATTATCATCTGCAATCCAAATTTTTTGGCAGAGACATGTCCACATCTAATTTAGTTCGATGTCCTTACCTTTTTAGGGAATGCCCTTACCTTTTTATTGGGTATTTGCCAAGCATATCATCCTCAAGAGAGCGACGGATTAATACAGGTGGTTGTGGATAAAGCCTCAGTGACTGAGCAAATGTTGGATGGTAAGTTTTGTTGTATTTCTTACATTAACTAACTAAATTCAAATCTCACTTCTAGTCATCATAGTGAATGCCAACATCTTACTTCATTAATTACTCGAGTAGTATACTTCAGCTTCTTCATATCGTCAATTCTTGGAAACTCATCCCCCAGAACAGAATCAACCTAGTGACAAAAATAAAAGCAAGAATCATATGCCTTGCACTAAAAATATGGAAGATTTTTTTTTTTTTTGCTCCAACCTTAATCACTTTACCTCATCCTGGAGCTTGGCCACTACCTCCGGAGACTGTGGATAAATATAAACATCTCAGTCATAAGAAAAGATTTTATAATCTAGATTTAAATCAAATCAGAAGAGTACATAAATTGCAATGTACCTTAGAAAGAAGATAAAATGTCCATGTAAGTACTGCAGCAGATGTTTCATGACCAGCTATAAGCATTGTCATTAGATCATCCCTTAGCTGCTTGCTAGATACCTAAAAAGACAGGAAACAAAATTAGATAAATGAAAATTGTTGTGAGGCAAGTCTAATTACTAAATCACATTATTACAAGCATACATCATCACCAGAAGCAAGTAGGAAGTGAAGAATGCTAGGATCTTGCTCGTTCATGTATTCTTCATGAAATTGCAGGTCCTCTTGCTCTACCATTTTCTGAAAATATGAAAAAGTATAAAACTTGAAATACTAGAAAAGTTTACCAGTAAATAATGCAAGATAATGCGAAGACCCATGGGTAGGTAAGAATCACCATATTGATACACAATACATGAAACTATGACAACTAGGAAAAAGGATTCCCTATATTGGATATAGACATGCCGACATTTCAGTACATCAAGATATTATTTTAATAATAAAAGAAAAGAAATGATAATAAAGATAACAATTTAAGTTTTAACTACTTTACCTTGCAGATAGCGATGAGATCATCAAGTGTGTTATTTATCAACTTTAGGGCTTGTGAAACTTTCCTCTGCCTCGGAGAGATGTCTTTCCAAATTGGAATTTCCCAAGTTGGAATCGGAGAAGTACTTCTCATCTCTGCTTCTCGAAGAGAAATGTAAACTGCCTAACAATTCCATTGACAAAAAAAAAGTAGGTAAAGCAATCCATAACCACATTATGTAAAACAAATCTTAAATGTTCAAATGATACAAATAATTAATCACCTCAACAATCCCATTATCATGTGATAATGAGTCAAACTCATAATTGAAAACTGCCTTTCCAATTACATCAAGTGTTAACCGTGAAAAGAGAGACTCCATCTCCATGTCCTCCCCATCCGAAGCTGCAGCATCCAACTTCTCACATAGCCTATATGAAGCTTCTCCAAAGAGTTTGATCATGGCAGCTACATACTGTGAATTACAAATATGTGAGTGAGTGTCAAACACTGTCTGGGATAAAAAGGAGATATAACCAAATATTCTAGAGGTCGGCCTCTAAGTGTGCATAAGTTCTCTGGATTTACCTGGCAGGCAAACCAGGAAGAAAGGATTACTTGGGCAAACCCGGACACCTAGATTATCAAAAAAAAAAAAAAAAGGAGATATAACCTTCTGATGCAAAGCTGGCACAATTGCACGTCTCCTTACTCGCCAAATCTCACCATCAGCTGGGATCAAACCCTTTCCCATCACAAACTCCAAAATTTCTGCTAATATACCCTGCATGCACCAAACTCTAGTGCGTGACTAATATGCAATGCCAGACAAAATGAACAAGTGAAATGATCACAAAATGAAGATACCTTGGAATAAGCCTTAGCATTGTCCTTAAGTATGTGTTTGGCAATTTGTGGATCGGAAACAATCAGAAAGGACTGATGACAAATGCAAATTCAGTGCCCTTGCAATGAGCACGCAAAACTTCTACCTACATTGAAATAAAAGATTGCAATTGATATCCAAACTGTTACCTTGGGACCAAAGATGAGGCGGAATATGCCTCCATATGTGAGGAAGAGGTCGTACAGAGGGATGAAGAAGGCCTGACCCGCGATGGCATTCATTGACCCTTTCGCTTGAGGGATCTCCAGGCGTCCTCCTTCACTGATACTGGCGGCCCATCTTGACAACAAGCCTTCAAGGGACTTCCCCGGCAGCCCCAGCTTAGAGAGCCCGTCTCTCAGAGCAAGCACCCAACTTTACTTGAAAAATAAGGTCCAAATTATACCAGTTCGGAAAAAGAGAAACTTAAGGGAGGAAAAAGGAGCTAGAAAGGGGGGAATACCCGGGTTGTTGGACGGTGAACTCGCCGGAGGCGATGCGAGAGGCGAGCTCCGCCCTCCGCTTCTCCTCCAACAGACGTTCCACTTCCTTCACTGCCCGGTCCTCATCTCCGCCGCCAGACCTAGAAGCCGAGCAGCGGATGGACAGCGCAGAAGGCCGCGAGGGGGGCAGGTAGTCGACGAACGGACGGTGAAGTCTCTGATGAGAAGCGGAAGCTAGCGGCTTAGGCCGCACCCGACGTTGGGATGAGACATACCCGGCTTGGAGAAGAGAGCAGGAGAGGTTAAAAGCCATGACACGTTGCCCCCTCTTCCACTCTCCTTTGGAACCAAAAAATTAAAAAAAAAAAAAAAGGGAAAAAAGAAGAAGAAGACGAAGCAAGACGCCGCCTTTACATACGCCGGAAGGTAAACGCCGGCTGTAGAAGGAGGGAGAAGGAGTCTTGTGCGACTTTAGGGCGGAGAGGCGGAGAGAGAGGGTCACGAGATGGCGAGAGAGGATGAGGCCTCTCCACTATAAGAGTGGAGCTTTTACACGAAGTATCGGCGCTTTCCTCCTTGAATCATGAAATAGACCCCTCCACGATTCGTAATTGACCGGTGAGCACAAAATGACATGGGGGTTGAAGACGTAGTTGTCCCGGAAGGAACCTTTCTAACAGCGCAAGGAGAATCTTACCTACCAGAAGCACCTTTTCGTTTTTTCGATAAATTGTCTTAAACTTCCCGATCAGAGCTTAAACTGCGTAAAGTCACCATATCAAGTTTTTTTTTTCCCCACTCCGTACACAAAAAATTTTATTTGCTTAGATAATTTAAATATCTTAACTAATTATCCTTATTTTTAAGATAAAAAAATTTAAAATAAAATATAATTTCTTTTAAATTTAACATATTTAAACTTAAATCAAATATATATATATATATAAAATTAAACATGTATAATTTCACTAAAATTTAATACCATTTCAAAAAAAATTTAATATGTTTTTTATAATACTATTAAAAAAGAATCTAATATATTTTCTATCCAATTGAACATGATTTTAATGCTCAATTTAATAGAAAATATATTAGATTCTATTTTAATAATGAATTTAGGAGGAATTATATTTTATTTTAGATTTTTTATACCTAAAAAGATATGAGGAGAAATTAGATAAATTGATATCTATTATATTTGATTAGGGAGTAAAAATAATTTTTTTTTACATGGAGACGGTAAGTAAAGTTTAAGTAATAATAAGGGATTTTAAGATAATTTTCTCCATTTTTTCTTTTTTTTTTCTTTGAATATTATTCATTTTAATTCTATAAGTTTTCCGAATGACAGATGGTATGAAAGAATACTTAACCTAGATGAATTTCTGCTCAGGTTATACTTGATCAGATATTCCACACGGTTGTATTTATAGTGATTAATAGTGAGATAAATAAAAAAATTGAGTATGTTAGCATGAAAGGAGTTCGAATTCTCTGTTCCTAAATTTCTCTGTCTTCGTGCCCCTTTATCGATCGGATGGATCAGATTACATCTCAAGGATGTCTTGCACATCACGAAAATATTGCACGCATCTTAAGGATGTCATGATACCTTGAGATGTGATCTGGTCCGTCCGATCGGCAGGGGACATGGGGACAGAAAAATTTGGGGACAGAGGATTCGAACTAGCATGAAAGAGTATTTTGTCCATTTTTATAAGTTTACCATATGAAACCCTAAAATAAAAATGATATAGTAGCTATCAAATCATAGTGGTTACAATGTAAAAATCTTAAATAAGAACATTGTAACAACTATGATTTGATAGCTGCTATAACATGAAAATCTTAAAATTAGAATGTTGTAGCAACTATCAAATTATAACCACATTTTGACAAAACTGCTAAAAGATAACACTACAAAGATAACAATTTTAGGAAAAACTATTATAAATTTGACAAAGGATAACTATTTTTGACAAAATCGTTGTCTTTGATACAATAGTTATCCCAAAAGACAATCTTAACAATAGTTGAGACAACGGTGTAATAAATTGTTGTCAATATAACGCTTGAAACAATGGTACATAAATCGTTGTCGTTGTGATAATAAGACAACGATTAATCATTTTCAATGAAATTATAACGACGGTTTCTTTTAACTTTTTTTTAATCAACAACGCTTTTTTATCATGATTTTCTAAAAATGTTGTGTTTTAGTATTTTTTTTTTTATCGCGCCTAAAATTTCCTCCTCACGCTCAAAATTTTAGCGATGTCCCTATTTTATCGCAATCCCGTTGACGAGGAGGCTGGCGAACAAGGAGGTCGCCCCCTTGCCGGCGGAACAAAAAAAAAATTGGGGCGCGGCGGTAAAAAACTCTTCACAGTGATGAAGAAAAAATCGCAATCGCAGGCTCGCAACAGGAGAAAAAATAGAACGGTGTCGGAGAAAACGAAGAGATGAAGAACAGTGCATTTTTTTAATTGTGAACCACGTGTCCCTTTTGATACAACCGCGTGTTCACATTGCGTTTTCATTCCATATATAATTATATAAAGGTTTAGTTTTTTATATTTTTATTTATCTCTCCTTGATTTTTTGTTTGACACGTCTTCATTCCATATATAATTATATAAAGGTTTATTTTTTATATTTTTATTTATCTCTCCTCGATTTTTTTGTTTCCGCCGCGGCGCCGCTCACAAAACCTTTATGGCTTTACCCTTGTGATCTTGGCATCTTGCCCTTTGTTTCTTCTCTCTCTCTCCCGAGCACCGACCAAAGCAGCAAAGCCGTAAAGTCCTACGCCCAAAGGCTGTTTTTCCCTCTCTTCCGAGTGCCGATCAAAGCGGCAAAGGTTCAGCCTTGTAAGAGCCCGGGACCCCTAACGAGGGGTCAACGCCACGGGGAGGTCAATTTGGCGCCGTCTGTGGGAACGCTCCTGCATCCGATCGGAAACAATGGACGAGGCTGGACGACAACACATGGTGACACTTTCGAATGAGGAACTCGACGCTCTGATCGAGATAAGGGCCGCCAAGCTCGTGGAGCAAAAGCAGAAAACCATAGCCGAGCGGCCAGAGCAGCAAGCAACATCAGCGTCTGGTGGTCGAGCGGAAGCACCACCGGCCACCGTTGCATTTCATCGAGCCTTATTCCGCACCCCTGAAGCTGCAGCAGCTCAAAGGGACCGGGGATCTTCTTCGGATGAAATGCCTAGACGAGAAGACAGAAAGGGAAAAGCGGACGCATCGCCTGGGCGGATCAATCGCCAATTTTCGGAGGCTGATCCTCTGCCCAAGCACTATGTGCCTCCGACGATTAGCGAGTATAATGGGACAACCGACCCGGATGATCATCTGGTAAGTTTGATCTTACTGACGCTCCATCAATACAGGATGGAGTAAAATGCAGTTTTCTTACCACTCTCTGGATCGGCTCAGCGGTGGTTTCGGAGGTTGCGGATGGATCCATCACTAGCTTCAAGGAGTTCGACGGCCTTCCTCCACCCTTTTGCGAGCAGTCGACGCTACCAGAAAACAAGCGTGAGCCTGTTCGCCATCAAGCAAGAAGCCCGTGAATCGCTCAGAGCTTACATCCAGCGGTTCAACAAAGTGGCGATGGACATTCCAACGGCCACCTCGGAAAACCATGATGAATGCCTTCACACAAGGCCTAGTGGATGGGGATTTCTTCCGATCACTCATCCGAAAGCCGCCCCGAGACTATGATCACATGCTACACCGGGCGAACGAATACATCAATGTGGAAGAAGCACAGGCGGCCAGGAAAAAAGAAACTCCAACCGAGCGGAAACAGCACGCCGCTTATCAGCCGCCTAGAGGACCAAGGGCCGAAGCAATCCGATCCCCCCACGCCAGGTCCCATGTGTAAGAGGTAGCTGCCGCCCGGCCCAAGCCAAAGAAGAGATGGACCCCGATGTTCTGCTCCTTCCACCGGACGGATACGCACAACACAAGGGATTGTCGAAGTCTTCCCTTCGTGACTCATCCTGCGCCCCGGAATGCCGGACGACGGTCTCCCTCAGTCGACAGGCGACAGAGAACTCATGAAGCCGATCGGACGAGAGCTGATAGGCCACAACAGCAACAGACTCCCGATCGGCATCGTTCTCCAAGGCAGGAGAATCGCCGAGCGTCCAGGGAACGATCTCGACCGTCCGCTCGGGAAGAGGAAAATAGAAGCAATACTTCCCGAGGCGAGATTAACGTTATTGCCGGCGGGCCGACCGGAGGAGACTCCAACCGAGCTAGAAAGGCGAACGTCCGGCAGCTCCAGATTCATGCAGTCGGCTGTAGCCGAGAACGAGCGGAAGGACCCGAAATTAGTTTCGGGCCCGGGGACTTGGAAGGAGTTGAAGTGCCTCACGACGACGCTCTGCTCATCAAAGCGGTAATAGCTAACTACACTATTCACCGTGTATTCATTGACACAGGAAGCTCGGTCAACATCATATTTAAGAAGGTGTTCGATCAACTACAAATTGACCGAGCCGAGCTGTTACCCATGACGACTCCGCTCTACGGGTTTACGGGTAATGAAGTTCAGCCGGTCGGACAGATCCGGCTGGCTATCTCGTTGGGAGAAGAGCCGCTCAGGAGGACAAGGACAACAAACTTCGTGGTGGTCGACTCTCCCTCGTCCTACAACGTCATTTTGGGACGACCGGCGCTCAGCGAATTCCGAGCGGTCGTCTCAACCTTCCATCAGAAGATCAAGTTCCCCGTGGAGGACAAAGTGGGAGAAGTACGGGGAGATCAGCTAGCAGCTCAGCGATGCTATATCGAGATGATCCGGGCAGAAGCCCATTCCGCTCGGAAGGTGCCCCGGATCGAGGTAAACGCCATTACTGAAAAGCCACCCTCTTTAATTTATGAAGAAAAAGAGGAAGTGCAGATTCACCCAACCCGACCGGAGGCCACGACTTTTATTGCATCCGATCTGGAGGAGAAGCAGAAAGAGGAGCTGATCCAATGCCTCCGGAGAAATCATGATGTCTTTGTCTGGTCGACACATGAGCTGCCCGGAATTTCACCAAGTATTGCGCAGCATGAGCTCCATGTCCGACCGGACGCTCGGCCAGTCAAGCAGAGAAAAAGAGATTTCAGCGTCGAGCAGAATGCCATCATCCGAGCGGAGGTGGAGAAGCTCCTGGAAGCCGGCCATATACGCGAGGTGCAGTTCCCGAGCTGGCTGGCGAACGTAGTATTAGTCTCCAAGCCGGGCAACAAGTGGAGAGTATGCATAGATTTCAGGGATCTCAACAAAGCTTGCCCGAAAGATTTTTATCCTCTGCCCCGGATAGATCAGCTGGTGGACTCTACGGCCGGCTGCGAATTAATCTGTATGCTCGACGCCTACCAGGGCTATCACCAAGTGCCGCTCGCCCGTGAAGATCGAGAAAAAGTCAGCTTCGTGACAGCCGGCGGCACTTATTGCTATAATGTGATGCCGTTCGGATTGAAGAATGCGGGGGCCACATATCAACGCTTGATGAATAAAGTATTCAGAGAGCAGATCGGGCGGAATCTAGAAGTTTATGTGGACGACATTCTCATTAAGTCCGTCCGAGCGCCCGATCTCTACAAGGACATGGAAGAAACCTTCCGAACGCTACGCAAATATGGAGTCAAGCTAAATCCCCAGAAGTGCCTGTTCGGAGCAAAAGGAGGGCGTTTCTTGGGGTACATAGTGACCGAGCGGGGCATCGAAGCAAATCCCAGCAAGGTGAAAGCTCTGCAAGATATGCCGCCTCCAAGAAATACAAGAGAAGTGCAGCGTTTGACCGGTCGGATAACCGCTCTGTCCAGATTCATCTCCAAAACCGCCGACCGGAGCCTTCCTTTTTTCAAGATCTTACGCAAGGCTACAAAATTTCACTGGGATGAAGAATGCGATCAGGCGTTCGAAGATTTAAAGGCATATCTGAATTCGCTTCCGGTATTAGCCAAGCCGACTATTGGTGAACCACTTTGTATTTATCTATCCTCGACCGAGCAGGCAATCGGCTCAGCACTGGTGAGGGCGAGCGGGGAGGAGCCTGTATATTTCCTTAGTCACATTTTAAAAGATGCTGAATCTCGCTACACTGGGCTCGAAAAATTTGCCTTCGCTCTGGTCCTCGCCGCTCGGCGCCTCCGTCCATACTTCCTGGCGCATACTATCATCGTCAAGACCAATAGCCCGCTGGGGCGTGTGTTGCTGAATCCAGAAGCGTCCGGTCGGCTCATCAAATGGACGACGGAGTTAAGTAAATTTGACATCCAATATCAGCCCCGCTCGGCGATCAAAGCGTAATCCTTGGCCGATTTTGTGACTGAGGTGCAAAGGCCGGAGCCGGAAGGTATGTGGAGAATATATGTGGATGGGTCGTCCACTCGGCTCGGAAGCGGAATTGGAATATTGTTGCTCTCCCCTTAAGAAGAAAAGATGCACTTATGCGTCCGGCTGGATTATAAAGCTACCAACAATGAAGCAGAGTATGAGGCCCTCATAGCTGGCTTGCAGGCTGCCCGGCATGTGGGAGCCGGTCGGGTAACTCCTCGGTCGCCATTCAGCAGCTCTCTGGTACCTTCGAAATCAATAGTGCTCGGCTCAAGCTCTACGCTGAAGCCTTCGAGAAGCTCAAAGCCGATTTTAGAGAAGTTATTGTCCAGAAGATACCCCGAGTAGAAAATCAAACAGCTGATGAGTTAGCCAAACTTGCGAGCTCAATAACGCCGGTCGCCATTCAGCAGCCAATTGAAAAAGTATTGTTGGTGGCGCACGTCGACCGGATGGCATGCCTTACGTTTCCAAGTGACTGGAGAACACCCCTTGCGGAGTTTTTGCGCTCAGGAGCCACACCGTCCGACCGGAACGAGGCCCAGCTGTTAAGGAGGAGGGCCGGTCGGTTCACACTCATCGGCGATCAGCTTTACAAAAAGGCTTTCTCACGCCCTTTGTTGAAATGTGTGAGCTCGGAGGACTCGGCTTACATCCTCCAAGAAGTACATCAAGGATCGTGCGGAGGACATCCGGGCGGACGAGCACTAGCTAAGAAGATCCTGCTAGCTGGATACTTTTGGCCAACTTTACAAGCAGACGCCGCTCGGACCGTGTCGACATGCCTTTCATGCTAGAAGTACCATAACTTCAACCACCGACCGACAGAGGAAATGAAGACATCAACAGTTTCATGTCCGTTCGACCAGTGGGGAATGGATATTGTTGGTCCATTTCCGATGGCGACCGGGCAGCGGAAATTTTTGTTAGTGGCGGTTGATTATTTTTCCAAGTGGGTGGAGGCTGAGCCGCTAGCCAAGATCACCGAACAGATGGTCAAAAAATTTATCTGGCAACACATCATCTGTCGGTTTGGCATCCCTCGCCGATTGGTTTCCGACAATGGGCGACAATTCACAGGGAAGATGCTAGAGGATTGGTGCAAAAGCTACGACATCGAGCAACACTTCACGTCCGTGGCTTATCCCCAAAGCAACGGTCAAGCCGAAGTAGCCAATCGGGAAATTCTTTGTATTCTGCGCGCTCGGCTCGACCATTTGGGAGGAAGTTGGCCAGATGAAGTGTCGGGCATCTTATGGGCCATCCGAACGACTCCAAAGGAAGGGACGGGCGTCACGCCTTTCCACCTGGTGTATGGCGGTGAAGCGGTCATTCCTGTTTAAGTTGGAGTCGAATCCGCTCGGATCCAAAGCTATGATGAGGGCAACGCCGAGCGGAGGAACATAGAGCTGGACCTGGTCGAAGAAGAAAGAGCCAAGGCGTCCGTCCGGCTGATGGCGTACCGGCAACGGATGAAGCAAAATTACAACCGCCGTGTAATCCCCAGATCATTCCAGGTCGGCGATCTTGTCTGGAAGAAAGTCAAGCCGGTCGACGACGTCGGCAAATTGGAGGCACCGTGGGTGGGCCCCTTCAAGGTTATTGAAAAGCTCCGCTCGGGCGCATATTATTTGGAGGATGAAGACGGGCGGCAGCTGGATCGACCGTGGAGTGCAAATCATCTCCAGCCTTATCGAGCCGGATGAAAGGTGCACGAATGTAACTCATTTTTGTGTATATGCTATCGCCCTGGTCCTTGTAATACAGGAAGCGAAATTAATTCAAAGGATGGCCAAGGGTTTCGCCGATCGGCAATATCGAAGTTAGCCGTAAAGACCGTCGAGCTCCGACGTTAAATATCGAGAGACGAGCCGGCGTCTATAAACGTCCGAGCGGAAGACCGTCGAGCTCCGACGTTAAATATCGAGAGACGAGCCGGCGTCTATAAACGTCCGAGCGGAAGACCGTCGAGCTCCGACGTTAAATATCGAGAGACGAGCCGGCGTCTATAAACGTCCGAGCGGAAGACCGTCGAGCTCCGACGTTAAAGATCGAGAGACGAGCCGGCGTCTATAAACGTCCGAGCGGAAGACCGTCGAGCTCCGACGTTAAATATCGAGAGACGAGCCAGTGTCTATAAACGTCCGAGCGGAAGACCGTCGAGCTCCGACGTTAAATATCGAGAGACGAGCCGGCGTCTATAAACGTCCGAGCGGATAGCCATTCACATGATACAATCAACGATAGCCTGGTTGTTAAGACCAACATACGGCTGGGCGGCTCGCTTACCAAAAATATACGGAAAACCCCTTGGGGGTAAGGCACAAAGCAAAGATTGGTCAATGAGAACTAAAGATAATTACGATACCAACGAAGGGCGTTCTAATGCCGAGAGGCTGCTCAGTCGCATGATGAAAGACGTTATTAAAGACAATCGACTTTAGTCTGACAAAGCGTGGTGCCGAGCGGAGGAGTTTTAAAGAACACTTTAGTTATGACGAGAGTAAAATTTCTTGCCAAAACAAAAGTTGAAGGAAAGGAAAAGATTATCTATTAAGCACAGGGCTAACCAAAAAAGCTACAGCAAAAATAAGTTTGGCCGAGCGGCGGGGATACAAAAAAGTTCATAAGAAACACTCCTCAGGCGTCGAAGTCAAAAAGAGCATCAGGGATGGCGCCCATCACAGTCGCAAGGTCCTCGGGAGGGATGGTCAGCTCGGCGGGCAGGTGGCCTTTGGCCTTTAAATGACCCACAGCCGCTTTGATTGCCTCTTCAAAGGTGAGTGAGATCTTGTCTGTAAACTTCTCCCCAAAGGCATCCGAGCGGACGAATGCCTTCCTCACCTCGTCAGAGCGAGCCGACTCCCCCTCTTGATACTCTTTGAGTGCGGCATGGGCAGCGTCGCTGGCAGCCTGGAGATCCTTCAAATCTCCATCAAATCTTTGAAGATCGGCCGAGCGGCTCTCCTTCTCGGTGGCCAGAAGAGCATCCAGATCCTTGATGCGTTGCTCCAGCCCTCTGATCTCCACCTTCATACGATCCATGTCATCAATGGCCTGGCGTTTCCGAGTGGTGGCCGTCTTGATCTCCTTATCTCGTTGTTTGACCATCGCTTCAAGCCGAACGACCTTGCTCGCCAGTTCGGAAGCCCGTTTCCGTTCGGCTTCCAGTAATTTTTTGGCCTTCTCCAGAGTGGCCGTCGACTGTTGGCTGTCCCCCGTGGCCTTGAGTTTTTTCATCTCATCCTCCAGCTCGGCCAACCGATCGCTAATGGCGATCTGCTCCACCCAGTTCTGCTCCACCCAGTTCTGCTAGCAAGTGTGAACAGGTTAAAAACATAATTCAAATACGCAAACAAAGAAAAAGAGCATACCCCGGTGGCCTGTTGTAGGTTGCTTTCGCCAAGCTGCCCGGGAGTCAGCATGGCTATTCGACGCCGAGCATCCACCCAAGCTTGGGCAAGAGGGCCCGTCAAGGTGATCTGCTGCTCAGGGACCATTGGCCGATTAGCAGCAGCCATGTACGCCTCCGAAGGAAGGCGCAGAACGGTTTTAATTAAATTCTGGCCGCTCGGTTCACTCTGAGAAGCAGCGGCCTTACCGGATGGCCCACCGGTGGACGAGGAAGGAAGCTCGCCCAAACGCCTGATACGGCGCAGAGTTCTTGAAGGGCTGGACGGCGGCACCTCAGAGCTTGCCCTCGGAGAGCCATGTGGGGTTGGGGTACTCTCTAGGGAAATCATCCCGGACAACACCGGAGCATCCGCGCCCCGCTCGGGTTGTGGCTCATCAAGTGGAGTTGAGGCAGAGGCAGATTCCGGTCGTCGGCGCTTCCGAGTGACTAGCGGAACGTCATCGGCCGAATGGCCCTCTACCTCAGCTTGGTTAGAAGGTTCAGTGCCGCCCGCTGCCTCGTCGTGAGAGGTAGCAGCGGCTAAGGCTTCAGGGGCATCCTGAGTCCCCTCACCTGATTCGCCGGTCGGATCGACTGGATCAAGGCCCCGCTCGGCGACCTCCTTGTTCTTCACCGCCTCAATCTGAGCGGCTTTCAATTTGAGCTTCTCGGTCGCCTTAGCACGCCACATAACTTCAGCTGCAGAGACAAAGATTAAATCAATTAGAACAAAAGAAAAAGGAGGGACGAGAATCACTTACTCATGCTGCAGGGCAGATCGGCTGCGGTGGAAGACAGGCCGAATATATACATTACTCCTGGGAGGAGTAGCTTGTCAATGTGATAGCGCTGACCCACCAACCGCTCGGCCGCATGAAGGTAGGCCGCATCACCTCTAAATTTGCCGAGCTCCGGTTGCGCCGGCATCGTCGTCTGCCACTTGGTACGAAAAGTTGGCCGCTCGAGAAAACGCACATAGAAAAAGTGCTCCTTCCAATGTTTGTTGGAGCTCGGCATATTGTCAAAGAGGACGAAGCCTATCCTAGACTGGAAAATAAAAGTACCCCACTCGACTTGCTTGGGATAAAAAAAGTAGTGAAAAATCTTAGGCTCGAGGGGGATGTTGTTCAGTTTAAAAAGGACTATCACTCCGCTCAACAGCCTAATGGAGTTGGGGACTACCTGGCTGAGCGGAATGCGAAAATAATTGCAAATATGTAAGAAGAACTTGTGCGGTGGGAAATGTAGCCCGGCCAAAAATTGGTCTCGGAAGAATAGAACGGTGCTGGGCGACGGTTCGTCAGGCCGATCGGCCGGTGTGGCTAACACTATTTGGTGGTCGGTCGGCAGATCATAGGTTCGAGTGAGGCGCAAGGCGTCCTCCTCGTCGAACCGGCTTTCCATGGTCGAATACCAAAGACCCGGAGCACCGCCGGTCGGCTGTGAGGTGTTGGTCATGGTATAAGGCTAGGGATGGACGCGCGATGGAAGGAGGGAGAAGTAAAAACAGGGAAAGAATGCGGGATGATGAAAGAAATAGCTAATAGAGAGGAAAAAGGAGGGGCAGCAAGGAGAAGGAATCCTTACGGGCAAAGAAGACGATCGAAGGAGGCTGTAAAGTCGTCGGAGAGCTAAAACGCGAGGTCGCCGGAAAAAAGGAACAGAGGGATGGCTGGAGACGATAAGGTCGAAATGCGGCGAAGAGCTGGGATCGGGAGCTTTATAAGGGCGGCCGCGATCAATTTACACCGTCCGATCCAGGTCGTCGATAACGAGGTCATCATCCAGCCGTTCATTTCAAACGGCGGTTGTCCCATCGGAAGTGACGCCACCGCCATACGCTAACAAACGCACGAGCACCACGTGTCAGCAGGATACTGGTCGCATTTAAGAAGCTCCCCTTACCGTGCGCAGCGCACGTGATGGGTAGTAGGGGAGAGCATCGGACATGGATTCCAAGAGAACACAAGGCACGGACAAGATACCGCCGAACGGATGAGTATACCTATGCCTGGCCGAGCGGCCTAATGCAGTGATCATTGCTCAGTTAGATCGGCAGTCCAGTCAGTCGGACTTCGTCAGACTAACAGGCAAGTGATCCGGTGGTAAGAGCCCGGGACCCCTAACGAGGGGTCAACGCCACGGGGAGGTCAAAAGGCCAGGTGGTCTGTCGAAGAAGGGTGAGCCGACCGGACTCATGAGAAAAGGGCAATCCGATCGGTCTGCCAGTAAACATCTGATAGTAAAAGGTGCCCTGACAGGGATCGGGGTTCCGACGCTCAATGAAATAGTAAACAATGGCCGAGCGGAAGGCCTAAGAGAAGGTAGGACACAATGGGCGCGCCGCCCGTGTATGAGGAGTTAGGCCGTCGGACGGCGCTCTTTCTAGGCCGGGCGGATGTCTGGCGGCGGTGGCTAAATAGTGAGGAACATCTGGCGGCGGTAGTCAAGTCGTATGGCTAAGCCATACTCCTAGTCTGACAATGGGGTGTCCTGTTGTCCCATCGCAAGCGCGATGGGACTGTTGCAGTATGGCGTCAGGTAAAGCTTTCTGACAAACACATACCGAGGTATGGGCTGCGGACACGTACGCGCCTCGGTAGGCGTGTAGAAGCTCTTTCACCGCTCTATATAAAGAGCCGCAGACTTCGCTGGAGGTACGCGTGAAACATCTCTGGAGCCACTCTTTTCCACTGTTTGCTTGCCTGATTTGAGCGTCGGAGGGTCGCCGCCGGGAACCCTTCCCGGCCGACTTCTGTGCAGGTTCGTCGGAGATTCGTGCGACCAGACGGAGGCCTACGCCATCGACTAGGAGCGCGCCACGTGCCCAGCGTCCTTTGGTTCGGCGATTCGGACAGGATCAGAAATTATAACGACGGTTTCTTTTAACTTTTTTTTAATCAACAACGCTTTTTTATCATGATTTTCTAAAAATGTTGTGTTTTAGTATTTTATTTTTTTGACCGCGCCTAAAATTTCCTCCTCACGCTCAAAATTTTAGCGATGTCCCTATTTTATCGCAATCCCGTTGACGAGGAGGCTGGCGAACAAGGAGGTCGCCCCCTTGCCGGCGGAACAAAAAAAAAATTGGGGCGCGGCGGTAAAAAACTCTTCACAGTGACGAAGAAAAAATCACAATCGCAGGATCGCAACAGGAGAAAAAATAGAACGGTGTCGGAGAAAACGAAGAGACGAAGAACAGTGCATTTTTTTAATTGTGAACCACGTGTCCCCTTTGATACAACCGCGTGTTCACATTGCGTTTTCATTCCATATATAATTATATAAAGGTTTAGTTTTTTATATTTTTATTTATCTCTCCTTGATTTTTTGTTTGACACGTTTTCATTCCATATATAATTATATAAAGGTTTATTTTTTATATTTTTATTTATCTCTCCTCGATTTTTTTGTTTCCGCCGCGGCGCCGCTCACAAAACCTTTACGGCTTTACCCTTGTGATCTTGGCATCTTGCCCTTTGTTTCTTCTCTCTCTCTCCCGAGCACCGACCAAAGCGGCAAAGCCGTAAAGTCCTACGCCCAAAGGCTGTTTTTCCCTCTCTTCCGAGTGCCGATCAAAGCGGCAAAGGTTCAGCCTTCGGCCTTCGGCCTTCGACCTTCAAGTAGGTAGATTTTATTTTATTTCTTTAATAATTGTTTGATTATTTCTTGATTACGGTATGATACAAGTAATAATTTAAAATTTTAATTGTTTAAATGTTTAGTTGCTTTTTATATTTGATTGTTGAATAATTAAAATTTTAGATTTTGTATATTTAATGGTTGGATAATTTGTAATTTAGTTTTTTATAAATTCTGAATATGCAATTAGTTTTTTTATTAGCAGTTAATTAATTGTAATTTGTGAATATTGATAATTTATGCTAAATTAATTTTATTTTTTTAAAAAAATTGTGTCGATGAATGATGTTAAATAATTTAATTGTGTTATTGTTAAATTGTTCACATTACTTTATGTTGATAATTTTTCCCCATACATTATAATTTGTAGAAAATGTTGAAATATTTTGCAAAGAGGCTTAGGAGTTCAATTGAATCGTCTAGTGTTCCGGATGAAGAGTCTACTCCTGCACCACAACCACTACCACCTCCTCCTCCGCAAATTTTATTTGAAAATATTGAGAATCTGAGTAGTGAAGTAGAAATTGTTGCTGATCCTGGTTTACGAAAATTGATTGAAGAGTATGATGTTGGTGCTAGAGATCGTATTCGAAAAGAATATGTTGCTATGGACCCTTGTCAACCTCGAGGCCATAATTTTTCAAGAAAAAAATGGGTAAAGACAATAGATGTTTCAGAGAGGTTTGGTTTAAAGACCGTGATTGGTTGGAGTATAGTGTTTCAAAGGATGCAGCCTTTTGTTTCTGGTGTTATCTTTTTAGACCTAGTAATATAGGGTTTGGAGGAGATGATGTGTTTACGAGATCTAGTTTCATAAATTGGAAAAAAGTAATTGAAAAATTCAATGAGCATGTAGGTGGAGTTGGTAGTGCGCACATTGAGGCAAGAATACAGTTTGAGGGTTTCAAGAATCAAAGACAAAGTGTGGAGTATTCATTTTCATCGGGGAAACATGAGCTTGAAGTTGCTTATCGCAAATGCTTGACTTCCACTTTAAAAGTAATTCGATTTTTGTTGTTAAAGGATTGCCTTTTCGGGGACATGATGAGTCTTCGACATCATCCAATAGAGGAAATTTTTAGAATTGCTCAAATGGTATAGCTCAGAGTGTCCAGAAGTTGCGGCAGTTGTTGGAATGAATGCACCTGGAAATAATCAAATGATTGCCCCAAAAATTCAAAAGCAATTGGTGAATGCTTGTGCAGTTGAGACCACAAATGCTATTCTAGCTGATCTTGGAGATAGATGGTTCACTTTACTACTTGATGAAGCTCGTGACTGTTCAGTGAAAGAGCAAATGACAGTTGTTATTAGATATGTGAACAAACATGGAGAGGTGATTGAACGATTTATGGTTGTAGTTCATGTTGCAACAACTACAACTGCTTGTTTGAAGGAGGCAATCGACTCTTTATTTGCTAAGTATGGTTTGTCAGTGGCGAGATTGAGGGGTCAAGGATATGATGGTGCTTCAAATATGTCTGGAGAATTTAATGGCTTAAAGTCACTGATAATGAAAGAAAATCCGTATGCATTGTATGTTCATTGTTTTGCTCATCAACTCCAGCTATTGGTTGTAACAGTTGCTCAAGCAAATCAATATGTTTGTGATTTCATGTGGATTGTTGGTTCGATTGTGAACACATCTGCATCATCTTGCAAAAGGGACGACAAACTTCGACAACTTGAACATGACAAAAAAGTTAAACTTCTTGAAAGAGGAGAGATTAGTTTTGGTAGAGGACTAAACCAAGAAACTAGTCTAGCTAGACCTGGAGATACACGATGGGGGTTTCATCATTCAACTTTATGTCGTATTGAACAAATGTGGCCATCTGTTATAGAGGTTCTTCAAAATTTGATTGATGATGGTAATCGTTCTTCTAAGGGTTTAAGTAGAACTTTGGTTGAAAGAATGGAGAGGTATGAATTTGTGTTTATTCTACTATTGATGAAATGTATATTGGCAATCACAAATCATTTGTCAACCGTTCTACAAGAGAAAGATCAAAATATTGTGAATGCGATGCGTTTGATCAACAATGTGAAATGCAAATTGCAAAAGTTGAGATATTATGGATGGGATATTTTACTTGAGGATGTGAAGAAGTTTTGTAACACTAATTTCATTGAAATAATTAATATGACAGATAACATCAACAGCCGTAGTCGTTTGAAGAGAGATGGAAAAAATGTTAATTTTGATCACTACTTCCATGTTGAAATCTTTTGTGAGGTAATTTCATAATTCTTTTTTTGTTTACCGTCAATTAAATTCTTTTAAACAGTAACATATTTATTAATTTTTGCTTTTTTTGTTTAATTTTTAAATTTTAGGTTATCAATATTATTCTACAGGAGATGGATAGTCGTTTTTTTGAAACAACTACAGATTTGTTGATTTATATGTCATGCCTTGATCCTAGGAACTCGTTCTCTAGATTTGATGTACACAAGTTAGTTCGTCTAGCTCATTTTTGTGAGGATGATTTTTCTTGGAATGAGCGTATGTTGGTTGAACAAGAGCTTGAAACATATATTGATGACGTCAGATCAGATGAACGATTTGAAGGCATTTCAGATTTGGGAGCTCTTGCAAAGAAAATGATTGAAACAATGAAGAACCGTGTATTTCCTTTGGTTTATCGGATGATTGAGCTATCCTTACTTCTTCCAGTTGCTACTGCAACCGTTGAAAGAATGTTTTCGGCAGTGAATATTGTCAAAATAGATTTGCGAAACAGGATTGGAGATGAATGGATGAATGATAATTTGGTAGTCTATATCGAGAAAGATGTTTTTAATACTGTCGACAATGAGCTAATTTTACAGCGTTTTCAGAATATGGAGTCTCGAAGAATGCAATTGTCACGTATTCGTTAGTAGACTGCTTTAATATTTTAATATTATTGTACGAGTTTCTTTTCATAATATTGTACTTTTTTCTCTTGTATTCAAGTTATTTAAAAAATATTTTTTAATTACATAGAAGTTATTAACTGTTTAAAAAAAATTCGCCGCGCTCAAATCGCGACCGCCCCTCCATGATTGAATTCCTAGATCCGCCACTGGTCGCCAGCACTGGCTGCTCGAGAGGTGGCCACTGTCTCACCTCCTCCATCTATTTTGTGCTCAATGATCTCAAGAGAGGTGGCGTTGCCTCTTCTTTTGTGAGCTAGGATTCTGGAGTTATTGTCGCATGGTCCGGAGAAGGTGATGAAGTACGTGCTGGTGACAGGGGGAGTGGTGAGTGGGCTAGGGAAGGGGTGACAACGATCTGCATTGGAGTCCTCCTCGAGTCGCATGGAGTCCGAGTCACCTTTATTAAAATCGGTGTGTTGCCTCAAGCCCCAAAAGAGTTTCCTCCTGCCACTTCTTTGACTAGCAATGCCTCCTCTTCATGCCCTCGGAAGTCTTTGTTGCCTTTGTCTTCTTCGCCTTTGTGCCCACTCCTCTTCCTCCTACATCGGCACAGACCTCATCGTCCGGTCTTTGTTGCATGCTGCGATGGCATTGGATCATACTAGTCGGCAACTGAGAGAGGATCCATCGGGGAAGGTTGATGCTAGAATTGAAACGGAAGGTGCTCTACATCGTGGTCATTGGCAGCGCCGGGTTATTGGGGACCCATCTGATGGACTACTTGATTGCGAGGGCGGACAGTGTCATCGTGGTGGACAATAGATTCATGGGGAGGAAGGAGAACGTGCTGCACCATTTGGGGAATCCCAACTTCGAGATCATTCGCCTTGATTTGGTGCATCCTCTGCTCTTGGAGGTGGATCAGATCTATCATCTTGCCTGCCCCGGATTGCCGGTCCACTACAAGTTCAAATCTGCGAAGACGATCATATCCTTTTCTCATCCTCCATTCCTTTACCATCACTTTTCATACCAGCGATAAAGATGGATCATTTATCCTTTCTTCATTCTTTGTTGATTTGATTTTGTTGCTAAAAAAACCCAACCTTGTTCTTTTTGGATTTATATTGATCTTTTCATTTTATTATCTTTTTCTAAAGAAATTTATGTCTAGTAAAAAAACATTGATTTTAACACCATTTTGTATTCTCTCTTCATTTCTAAAGACTACTGTGTTTGAGTAATGGTGGTTCAGGCTTGTTTAGGTGAGATGCCAACATCCTCTTTTAATTTATATGCAAGAGGAATCAATCGAGCAAAAGGAGGAACAGATGATGATTCTTGTTACTTGTGTAATGCCTTAATTCACTATATTTTTTCTGGCTTGGCCAAGTGAGACAGCACCAGGTTTCTCCTCACAAGCACCGGTGAAGTGTATGGTGATCCCCTCCAACATCCACAAGTTGAGATCGACTGGGGCAATGTCAATCCAACACTCATTTTCCTCAACCACTTTGGTGAATTTTCTCTTCACTTGTTTGCCTATTGAAAATTGATGTCTTGGACGGAATGCTTTCTTGCATTTCTGTGTTCGGAGTTGCTATGATGAAGGTAAGCTACGATGCAACTAATATTTTTTTTTGAAGGTTCTTATCTAGGATGTTGAATTGCAACCCAATCGCCATCCTATGTTGGGAGCTAATGGATCCTGTCCAGATTTGGTTAGTCAATAGTCAAAAGACAATTATTTCATGGATACATATGGATGTTCATCTTAATAAAAATGTTACATATTTTAGATATTGACAGAACATTAACTGAATGTGGAATTTGCACTAGCTGTGTTCTACTGAGCCTTTTGTGCTTTCTAGAGGTCCTTACTTGTCTCTTTAAGAATTTGCATAGATTGATTCAAACAAATCTCAATGATGTATTTATGTCTATACGTTGAATGGACACTTTTTTAGTTTCATCTTATTCTATTTTACTTTTTTTTTCTAATAACATACTCTTTGATGCAAGGTCGAGAAAGCTCATGCTACTGACCTTCATTGTGTGGACTGGAACCCCCATAATCAAAATCTTATTTTGACTAGGTATATTCTTGATGTTTATTCGTTCCCATTCTATAACTTCTGCTGGTTCTTAGGTGGTATTTTGTTACTTTCTCCTATAAACATGATGTCTTGAGTTTGTGAGTCAGTGACTATATGCAGCCTTAGCATTTCTTTATCTATGATCATATTTTTTTTCTCAGGTCTGTTGATAAGTCTGTGCATATGTTTGATCAGCGTAACCTAACTTCTGGTAGTGTTGGTGCACCAGTACACAAGCTTGATGGTAACAAGGTTGCTGTTCTCTGTGTTCAGGCATGCTATATTACTATATTATTTTTAAATATTTTTATTAGCATTGGAATACTTTTGTTAACTGTTGCTATAACTTACTGTCCTTTTGACTTTTATTCCAGTGGTTTCTTGACAAAGCATCAATTTTTAGAAGTGTTGCTGAGGATGGCTTCCTCAATATATGGGATTATGAAGGTATTTGTTTATCTATAATGAAGGTTTTGGAAAGTCATTTTCCCATATATTTTTTTAAGGTGAGTCTTTAAAGACAACAGAGGACCACACTCGTCTTTTGTCAATGTGATAATGTCATTCATGCTCAACACTAAAGGCAATTTTTTTTGATGAAATAAGCATCATTGCAATCTTCCATCGCCTCTATTGTTGGGGTTGTTAATTTTAATATAATTAACCTTTATCATGTTAATCATGATGTGTTTGTCTTAATTATTTGGGCTTAACTATTTGGATCTTATCTTTCCATTGAGCTATATGCAATATTTTATCACTAGGAATATTGAAATTAATTGACTCCCTTTTTTATAAAAATATCTATTAGATTTCTCTTTGATCTCTCTACATCATATTGGTTCAACTCTAATCAATTCAACTAATTTAAATGTAATTAGGATTTACTAATGACCTTTGAACATGTCCCGTCATCTCTATTTCTTTTCTTATTTTGTCATCAATTGCTGCTATACCTATTTACTCAATAATAATATATTTTTTTAATTCCACATAATTCATGTTTTATTATCATCCAATTGTTTTGTCCCAACTAATTTGATGTATGTTACATGAATATTATATCCCATAGAGCTCAGATTATTTTTAGTTACTAAAATTAATTTAATTATTTTTTTTACCTTGGCTACATTAACCTTTGTATGTGTGACCAATTTTTTATTAATAGATTTATAATTTGGTTGACAAAGTGTCATAAATTATACCGGAATTTATGAAATTTATCTTTTAGCTTAAGGAGGAGAGATGATCATGTTGAACCTGGAAGCTCTTCTTTATTGTGACCACCAAATCTTTATTTAATTTATTATACCTCGAAGAATATCCTCCTTGTAGAATAGTAAATTTGGGATACCTAAAACTCTTACTTAGGGTTTCCATATTCTCCCATCTTAAGTTTCAATTACTTTCTTAGCACTAAAATTATGTAATTGATTTTCTTTACAATTTGAGCTTCAAATTTAATCTAACTAAACTCTTTTAATTAACATAATATCATCTATCAATAATATTTCTTTGCTATTTTGAAATATAATTGGTTATTAACATCATATTCCTTAATTGCATTATTAACAACAAGAAAGCTTTTCCCAATTATCATTATCAACAAGAAATTTTTGATTTTCAACTTGCATCTAACATTACCCAAGCCTCTATATTTTCTCTCTATTTTTTAATTTGATTAACAATTTTCAAATTTTAAGTTTGCCTCATACAGTATGGTAGGTCATTCTTCATCATAGAATTTTTTTAGTATAAGGGGTTGCTAAAGGCTCCGCTAGTGATCCTACAAGCAGTTGAACTCTTTGCAACTAACCCCGCATGTTATTTTTAGATAATTATAACATTAGAAGCATGAAAATTAAACTTTTAAAGAGCTCATGTTATAAAGTTCTTTGCTGATTTGAAGTTCATTATCTACTTCACCCCGTTGCTTTGGGTTCTTCCAATTTAGGTTTGTAAGAATACTCTTTTTTCAAGCATTATCATGTTAAAGGTTTTATGGTTAACTAATGCCAACTAGCTTGGATTAAATAGAAAACAAAAAATTTGAAATGTGACAAGCAAGATAATTCTTACTGTTTAAATGAGACACCCTACCCCAATTACAAAGCAATGTCACAAAAGAGAACATTGGTAAAAAAGGTTGAACACCCCATTCATGAGTTCAACTATTGGCTATGACATCTAAAGTAATGACATTTCAACAAAGTTTCAATATATTTTTTTTTGCTTGTTTGCTTAATTTTTGGCTCGCCTTCTCTTTATTATGGAAGAGAAATAACCCCTTTGTCTAACTTTTCTTTATTGCACAGCACATGCATGCACCCTTTATGTTATGATAAAGCCACCTCATTTGGCTTTACCTCAAATCTCATTTTTTTTTTCTATCCTAGAGCCATATCTATAAAAGAGAAAATAGCAAAGATGTGTAGAATCAAATATCATGAAACACTTGCTGTTTATTGATACTTCGATTGTTTCTTGAAAGTAGCATGTCTCCAATTCCTCACTTCAAGTTGTAGAAGCTAGTTTCTATTAATGGAACACATGGGTCATTTGGTTTCTTCTGTTTTCAACCCTTCTACATTTATATGACTACATGTAAATTTTTGAGTCTTGTTTTTTGTAACGTTTGCAAGAAGTGCATAAAATCAGTTAGCATACTAAGAAGGCATACCAACTGTAGCCTATACATTGAGAAGGCATACCAACTTCTTTGTAATTTGTCAGCTAGATGAATGCATGTGTCAACCTTGACTATTGTTACATAATGATTAGTAACTTCATTTTCTATTACATTAAAGTTACTTCTTTTGCAAATAAATTCAATTTTTTATCCACATCTTACTTGCCAAAGGCTTGTAGACTAGTTCAACTTGTGTCCTCTATTTTTGTCACACAATTTCTATATATTGTATTAAATTAATTACTGAGATCATTCTACAATTGCAATCTCTTACTTATGGTTATATTTCCTCTTGAGTTGTGCAGTCCTTTTCTTTAGTTGTGCAGTCCTTTTCTATACCAAGTGTGTGACTTTGGTCTTTGCTGTTTCAAGTATGAGTATTTTTTTTAGCACTATTCGAGCTAAACTGATTATTGAATGTGTTTGTATGTTTTCTTGATTCCTTTGCATAGTCATTGCAAAGAATTGGAGGATTTCTTTATCAGAGTTGATCATCACAAAAAAAAAGTAAATTGAGTGGGCAAATTTTAAATTTTAGGCATTTTCAAATTTCTTATTGTAACACGCTTTTAAAATGATTTGTACATTAATTACCTTTACAGTTTTGCTACATATATTGTATACATACTTGTAAGGAGTGATCATGTGAACATAAGTTTGTAGTTCTAATTGCGACACCTGCACTTGTATATCTGTTTTCTATAATTTGCTAGATTTAGCATGAAAAAGATTCTTCAGAAGAAAATTATACTACTGTAGTCCGGTAACATACTTGTATCTCCTCTCTTTGGTTTTTTATTGTTTCCTTTAGTTTATTATAACTCGTATGTCGTACATCAATTTAGAATAACTACTGATGTTGGAAAATCTGAAAAGAGTTCATATATTTGAGAACTAATGTTATGAAGATTTAGGTACTATGTTGAGTAATTTAGCTTTCTTCTAGACAGAAAGTTAGTTCTTTTGGTGGAATTATACATTATGTTGAGTAATTTGGGATTGAATGGTATTTTTTAGATTGTTCACTTTGCAGATTAGAAAAATTTTATAATTGTGGCTTTTTGTATTCTCCTTAGATTGTTCATCTTAGATCATGACAATGTTTCATTTTCCCTTCTTTATGTAGGTCATGTACTTCTATATTACTAAAATTTCTATATTGTTCTGGTAGTTAAGTTGAATAATATGATGAGATCTGTACATATGAAATATTTTCAACTTTTTTATATATATTTATAATTCAGAGGATAACATATTTTGTGTATTAGTGCATGATAGATACAAAACTCATGATTGCATATAATAAAGATTATGATTAGTTGTTGCTTCTTAAGTTCGTCAAGTTGAATCATGGTCAAAACAAAGAAGGGTCTCAACGTAAAGGAAGATCACTGGAGATTAGCATGAGTATTGACATGTTACCATCAATCTGCTTTCAGAAAACATCTCCGTGCACTTGAAAATCTAGAAGATGAAGAGGATTTGTAAACTTAACTACAACAAAATTGCTTAAAGACAACACCACAAAGACAACAATTTTAGGAAAAACTATTAAAAATTTAGCAAAAGACAATAGTTTTTGACAAAATCATTGTCTTTGATGCAACAATTACCCTAAAAGGTAATTTTAACAATAGTTGGGACAACATTGTAATGAACCATTGTCAAGGAGAATATTTTTATAATGCTTGGAACAACGGTGCATAAACTATTGTCGTTATACTAATAAGACAATGATTATAAATTATTGTAAATGAAATTAAACCTTTTGTGTTTTTCCCGGCTCAAAACTCGCTCCAAAAATTGGGACACGTGTGGTAAAACCCTAAGAATAGTACATCTAAAACCACGACACTTCAACCGAAAACTCTTAACCGAGTAGCATACACCCAAAAGCCTCATCGGTGCGATCTCAAAGCCTTCATCTTCTCTAAAGCCTCATCTTCATGGCGCAATCTCAAAGCCTTCGTCTTCTCCATTTCATCTTCACAATTCTCTCTTAGGAAGCATATCTCATTCTCCCTCTAGGAAGTAGATCTAGGGCAAAAAAATGGCACGTCGAACGGAGGAGTTTGGACGTCTGCGCATGGCATGAGCGCTGAGGTCATCCTCCTAGCATTGCGCTGGAATCTATACTTCTATGGGTAGCTTCTTTTAAATTATTTCCCAATGTCGTCTGTTCATTTTTTTTGTGCAGTTTGTGGTTTGGCAAGAGAGAGAGAGAGAGAGAGATGTCTGTTGAGTTTTTTTTGTCCTCTTTGATTTACTTTGTTTGACGAAAGTTCTAGTTTTAACTATGATTCATAATTTTTGCGATTGGTCATAAAGGTTGGTTTTTGATGTAAGTTTGGATAGAACCATGAATTTCTTGTGCTTAAATGATTGAATTCTTCTAATCTTTCTAATTGTTTTTGTTTTTTACCTTGTGAGAATGCTAGTTCATTTTTGTTTTTCATGCTTTAATTTAAATTTTTAGTTTCGTGTCCTTTCTCTAACAGAAGAAGCAATTTTTAAGATCAAAAGTTACTCTCCTCTTTTGTTAATGGAAAAAAAAATTGAAGCTTCACTGTTTCTTTATTGTCCAAATTAAATATGAAGTAGCAGCTTGAGCCTTGATCCTTTTATCCTTTCTTCTCTTCCTCCTTTACCTCAAAGAAGTCAATCATCTACTTGATCGTTTCATTGTTCAGGAGATAGTAGTCACTCAATCTAATTTTGTCTTTGCTTGGAGGCTGCAGTAGAGACAGCAAACATTATCCAAAAAGGATTACGGGTTCATTTTTTCTCTCTCGTTGATGAGATACCGACTAAAATCATGGAATAGAATGGCCAATATTCATTTCTTTAGAATTCTAAGGATTCTTCCTTCTTCTCCAAGGAGATAGTCTTTTCGATAGAGGTAATTACCTTGCTTTACAAGAAAAAAATGTCCATGTGCCATCTTATTTCCTAAGTACATCACCCTTTAGTTGATTGGCTCAGACATATGGTACTTTCTTTTTTTGCCTATTTTTTATTTTAGATTCCTTCCTTTAGAAATATTAATATTATTTTTATCAGATGACACCTCAGTTATTATGTTTTTTTTTTGATATCTCACTTATTGTAGACACAAGTTGGATTGAAGCAATCAGGTCTAGAGATTGATCTTCATAGTGGGCAGTATAACTTTTCCTTTTACGTTTCTATTGATTATTATTAGTTATGACTATGTCTGAATATTGAACTCTATCTATGACCCTATGCCAATAAGTCTCATATTCTAATTTACAGGCTTTAATGTTATATTATGGAAAGTTACTGAGAGATTGCTAAAGAAAGTCTGAAATATTTTTTCTGAGTATTATTTTAAGGAACTCCTTTGAACTACAAAGGAGCAGATGAGTGACATATTAAATTCATGGAACAATGATAATCATGTCGGTGCATGGTGCAATAATAATCTAATTTTGATGTATGAAAATTAGGTTAAAGTTAGATATAGTATATGTCTAACATTTCTATCAAGTGTGTAAGAGTTGACTAGTTTGAAGGACCTGACACCAGGCTGAAATCCAGTTAGGTTACGGGACCTGATAGCTGGTCGGAAGTCTGTATAGGTCCGTGGGGCCCAATATCTGGCAGGAAGTCTGGTTAGGTCCGCGGGACTTGACAACCAGTTGAAGTCCAGTTGGGTCTACGGACCTGACAATTGGTAGGAAGACTTGGTGGGTCAAAGTCAAGTCAAGTCAAGTGATTGAAAGTGGTAAGTGAAGGTAAATAATTAGAGGAGAGATCCAGTGAGGATGCATTCTCCGTTGAGGGAATTGTATGCATCGGTCGAGCTTTAGTCCATTTGGGAAACCTAAGCTGAGACCTTGACTAGATCCTGGTCTCAGGGAGATAGGATCTAATTACTACTCATATTTTATTATGTTGTGTTAACTCTGTTTTGCAGAATAAAAATATTTTCTATATCTTGGACTAACTTTTTTCTTGCAGGAGAAAGTTGTTGAAGAAAAGGGGGTCCAGGAGTCCGAAAGGAATCTGGGCGCCCAGACTTTAGGCGCCCGAAGCTGGTCTAGGTGCCCAAAGCTGGTCCGAGCACTTGGAGCAGGCTCGCCCACGCGGGTGCCTAGGGCGCCCTGACGGTTCGAGCGCCCAAACTCGGTCCAGGCGTCTGGACTCGAAAAATCATCCATAAGCTGATGTGGAGCGTGTCGATTGGCCGAGCCACATGGTCCAGGTGCCCGGAGGGGTTCCAAGTACCCAGAATGGACCTATTTAAAGGCCTTCGATCAGGAACTTCAGAACAACAACCGCTATGACTTTCATTTTTGCTCGGTGCTATGAAAAAACTCCTACGACGCTGTGAAGCTCCTTCGACAACCATCGACCAAGACTTTCCTATTTTTTTGTTGTCGGTAACTTTTATTTCCAGTTCTTGCACTTACTTCTTGTAACACTTTTTGCTAACTATTAGTAAATTGTCCAATGAAAGCACTCGACGAGTGCGGGTCTTGGAGTAGGAGTCGTGAAAGGCTCCAAACCAAGTAAAACTTGATTTGTTAGTATTATTTTATTTTCTTCCTCTGCGTACTTCCATTCAATTCACTCTCAATTTTTGACGATCGCTATTCACCCTCTCTAACGTCTTTCCAATCTTACAAATCATTATTCAACTCTCCAATCTGATCTTTCCAGTCTATCAACTTGTACACTGGAGGAACCCATAAATCAGAGTGGATCCCTTTATGAAAGACTTTTCTCAAGTTCTTTAGTTGGTATATTTGTAAAAAGATGTATGTTCTTCCTTTTGATATGTTGTACCATTAATGTGCTATTATTTCTTGACAATATTCAGCATGAATGTTTCCTTTTATAGAGGTTTATTTTATGTCTTAATATATTTTCAAAAGTAATCTTGACTATTTTCTTTGTTATTTTGATGAGGTAGTGCAATTGTCATCAAACAATGCCACTTTCTATCAGTCTGGATATGAAAATAACTTAGACAAAGATGAGCCTTTTGAAACAATGGAAGAACTTGATGTTGGTGTAATATTTCTTGGGTCCAGGTTGACCAGGTTAATTAAGGTTGAATTGATTCAAGTTTGAATTATAATTGTGAGTTTTAATGTTTGATAATATATGAAGATTTTGTTTGATAATGTATGGAGATTACAGGAGCAATCGTCCGTTTGAGAGATTGGCCAAAGTTGACTAGGTTGACAAGAAAAAGAGTTAAGTAGGTCAAGATTGACTGGATACTTAATTGGAAAAGTCCTAACTAGAGGTTAGGCAAGGATAAGCCCAATGGGAAGGTTGGCAGAAGAGGAAAATCCAAGTGGGTCATTGTTGACCTGACACTTGGTGTTGAAAGTCTTAGTGAGTGAAGTCAGACAGAAGGAAAGTCCTGGTGAGTGAAGTCAAACAGTGAGAAAATCATGATGAGTGAATCCAGGTGAAAGACCTAGTGAGTGAAATTAGGCAAATGGAAATCCTAGTAAGTGAAGCCAGGTGAAAGCCCTAGTGAATGAAGCTAGGCAGTATGATGTCCTAGTGAGTGAAGCTAGGCCATGGAAATCCAGGTGGGTCAAGGATGACTGAACATCTGGTGATTGGAAGTCCAAGTAGGTCAAAGGATCGACCGAATACTTGGCACAAGGAGAAAATCCAAGTGGGTCAAGGGATTGACCGGACACTTGGTGAAGAAGTCCTAGTAGGTCAAGATTGTCTGGATGCTAAGAAATGAGGAGTCACAACAGGTCAAGGTTGACTGGATGTTGTGTTTAGGAATCCTAGACTTGAGTTAGGCAAGTTAGGGTTGGTCAATCGATCAGGTGATTGATTGAACCCGAGCCCAATCGATCAACCGATTGATTGGGAGTGTACTGCAAATGAAAGCAGCCCAATCGATTAGCCGATCGACTGGGGAGACCTTCTTGCGAGCACAGAGAGGTTATCAATCGATCAATTGATCGATTAAGCCACACCAATTGATCAATCGATCAATTGGGCCACGCTAATTGATCAACCATCGATTAGGGCTGGATTTCTCACAGGAATGCGAGGAAGTCTGAATCGATCGGTCAATGAGCACAGAGGTACTCTGAATGGATGGATGGATCGATCGATTCAAGCCTCCCCAATTGATTAGGATATGACTATTGAGTAGGATGCAGGTTTTGGACGGCTGAGATCGCTGGGATTTGACGTGGCAATCGATTGGGAGGAGACCCAATTGATTGGGAGCCCTAGATAATGGAATATAAAGGTGACAGCGAGTTCAAATGAAGCAGCGCTTACACAAAGATCTCTCCCGATTCTTCTCTATCGAGCTCGCGAGTCTTCTGTCAGTTCTTGGAGCATCTTGGGGACAAGTGTTGCTGCACTTCCAAGAGTCAAGAGGCATCTACAAGCTACATGAGATCGAATAAGAGAAGTTATTCATTGTATTGTTTACTTTTACTTCTTGTTTCGAGGAAGTCTTCTCATTTATCGCTTCCATTTCATTACTCTTTTATTAGCCTCTTTAGTTTCTTCATCAATCCTTTCATGACATCCAAAGTTAAACGACTAGCATAACTATGGCGCCATCTTCTCGACACCACTTTCGTCATTCCTTTCATGGCATCCACTGTGTTTGTCAGAAATCTGGTAGTGTCTTTCTCTGAAAATAAAAATGACAAGGTGGCCATGTTGTATAGTGTATTTTAAGCTTTCATATGACTATACGCAACTTGTTTGGGGTTTAGAAAGGAATATCTTTACTGTGAACACCATTCCATGTGCTATTGTTTCAACTTTCAGACTGTGTGCCTCTATGATTTTCAAGAAGCTTCTTCTATTGATTAAGGCTGATCCGATTGTCCAAACTTCTCCCAACCACGACTGCAACCTACGTGAGGGAGATGGAAAAAGAATATAAACATTTTCATACGGGAGACTGACCACTTCCATCGACATATTCATCGAAGGTCATGGTGTTTGTAAGGCTCGATTATTCTAATCATCCAAGTAGCTGCTACATGTTGTAGCAACTAGGGCTTGTGTTAAATACTAATAAAAAATATTGGCCAAACAATCTTTTCTTACAATGTGATTTTAATATTTTTGATTATATAATATTTTTTTAATAGCTACACTTTATAGCAGATAGTAGCCTTAATTTTTTTTTAAAATTTTTATCAACTTGGTAAAAAATATTTAAAATTAGTTAAAATTACTATACACAATAACTGTTATACCTTGTTATAGCTAACGTATAGCAGCTATTGTCCAAGTAAGGATTGTTTTGCTTAATTTTGATATTTATTAATTGCTCGTCTTTTCTGAATCCCCCTCTGTCTATAAGAAAGCCATACTAGTTCATTCTAAGTTTTCTTTTTAGTTCCTATGATGGCTTCCAGAAAAGCCTTATCTACTCTAATCTACGAGAGAGATCAGTTATGCCAAAGAAGGCCTGACGATTGTCTACCCAACCTCAGTGATGATCTATGTGTAGGATCGAAAAGAATTTAGATATCTCCACAATGGTATGATATTGTCCACTTTGGGCCTAAGCCTTCATGATTTTGCTCTTAGACTCTCCCCATAAGACCTCATACCAATGGAGATATATTTCTCTTATAAACCTATGATCTTTCCCATGTGTTTTCAATGTGAGACTATGTTTACAACCTTACAACCTCAATAATCCCCCCTCAAACAAAGGACCACAGGTTTCTCACGTCCGATCCTCGGCCCACCAGGTCTTCCTACCCCTCGGTCCACCCGACCTACTAGGACTTCATTGCCTAGCCACAACTAGGACTTCCTGCCTGGTGTCTGGTCCTCTTGATCCGAATATAAGAGCCCTCACTTTCTTTGTTTGAGGTCAATATTGTACCCGCATTACTCAATTAGACTATAGCTCTTGTGCACAGTTAGCGGTTAAACCTTCTGGCAGTCCGGACTCTTATACAAATTGTAGGATCGAAAAGAATTTAGATATCTTTATAATGGTATGATATTGTCCACTTTGGGTCTAAACCCTCATGGTTTTGCTCTTGGGCTCTCCCCAAAAGACCTCATGCTAATGGAGATATATTTCTCTTATAAATCCATGATATTTTCCATGTGTTTTCAATGTTGACTATATTTGCAACCTTGCAACCCCAACACTATGTGCCTTATGTTAAAGCCCAGTTGTGCTTCTTTAACTTCTCTTTCCTCTACTATTCAACCATTTGAAGATTCCTCAATAGATTTAGATGAAGGATATCATAGAACATTTGTCTCTCCCTCTCCTTTGGACTTTATTCCTTTGGTAAGAGAATCTATGTGAGTTATTTTATTTTTTTAGGAGACTAATATATTTATCTTCTACATCTATTATTTTTCGTTGATCCAGAAAACTAGTTGGACTTCCCCAGTGACAACAATACCTATTATTCCCTCAGTCTCCTCCTCTTCATCAACCAACATTCTCGATCGTGAATTTTAACTTCGCTTGATGATTGCTCGACGGAAGCCCTAGAAGGATGTGTTTTCTGGCAGACAAGACCCAAACAGAAGCATTTCAAAGGGAGAAAGCTTTGCTTACCAAACTGGATCGACTGCATGATTTGATAAGAGCTTACTCAGGGGAAAACTAGATTTTTAATATATATTAAGTGCCGCGTGTTATTTTCTAGGATGTTGTATAACTTAATGTTTTTTCCTATTTTAACCATGTTTAAGATATTATGGTCTGAACCTGTTCACCTACCCACTATAATTTAGTTTTGGTAATCCTTGTCTTTATTCTCTATCCTATCTTTATACAGGTTTTGAGGAGCCATTTGAACATAATCTCGCGAGTCTTTTGATGACCTATTTTATAGTTTCGAAAAGACACTTCAGTTTGAGTTATCTTTATCAAGAGTGTATGTTATTAGAAGCATTTTTCCTATAAATCATCTATCAACCTAACTCTTTCATGTTGCCTAGCCCTTCTTCCTGTTATACAGTCATTTTAGTTGAACTCTTGAAAGATCATGCCCTTCTTTAGTAGGAATACAAATTCCACTAATGGTGGTGTTAAAGAACCCCCTATCGATAAGGATTCAAGCTCTATGTCTTCTAACTTTGAAAGACTGTCTCTATCAGTAAACTCCTCTGCTTCTTGGTATGTTTTATCCTTCTTCTATTATATCTTTATTTGCTTATGAATTTATGAATTTTATAAATTAATCCAAACATGTATCTCAGTCAAGCCATAGATAATATTATAACTCTTACCTATATTAAGATTCTCACAAAACAATGGAACCAGGCGAGGAAGGAGTTACATGCTGTACTTTTATGAGAGAAAAGAATCAAACTGAACTTATGGACTACGACAACAACTGTCCTAAGTTAGTATAGCATTAAATGATGCTATAAATCAAATAATTGAAGTCTAGCTATAGCCCTTTCCAAGTTTTAGTATTTGTATTAATTTTTTAGCTTAAGATCTTCTTGTTTGTCCTCTGTTATTATCTTTGTTTATAATATTACTATTATTCCCTTTATGCATATCAACCCAATAAAAGTTTTCAACTTTTTCTTCATTTATGGTCAATAATAAGTTACTCTTCATTTTCAAACAATAATAGTAGCACTACACATGTAGAAGCTACTTAGACAGGTAGACCTACAAGTTGTTATGCTCCATGAGTCCCTTCATAAATGCTTTAAATATTAGGATCATTGCACATTGTAGTAGCTACTCTTGACTAGCGACTACAATGTGTAGCAGTGTCTATAAATGATAGAGTAATCCCATATAGCTACAATGTGTAATTACTGTCTAGCAATTGCTACAACATGAAATCAACAGAGTAATTACGATTTTTCCCATGTAGCTTCCACTATAACTCATAGAAGAGAAACATTTTGAACCATTTTGAACCATCCTACTTGGTTATCCCTCGCATTCACAACTGTCGCTTCATTTATCAACCTCACCGCGACACCTGATTTTTGGGTCTGAATCTTGGTCCATGTCGTATGTTATTTAATTTGACTCTTCACCTCATGTTTAGGGTTTAGAATTATGTTTTTTTTTAGGTTTTCAATCGGCTCCCAGAATAGTGTAGTTTCTTCAACAAGCTGTTTGACTATTTTAGGTCTTCGCTTTTAAGTTGTAGCAACTACATTTCAATACCTGCTACAACCTATAACATCTATTGTACCGTAGCTACTACACGTTTTACTAGCTATTGTGCAGTAGATGCTACTGGTTATAGTAGCTACAATGTGTAGTATAAATTATTTTTTTTCAGAAAAGGTCACCATATTTTTTTTCCATATTATTCTTCTTGTACCATTGAAAATTTTTATTTAAATTGAACTAAATCTGTCATTCCCTAGTAATGGAAGAAACCTATTTTAATGATTAGTCATACATTCTCCAAGTTGTTGAAGATAGAAAATAAAAAATTGGGATGGAATTTATATCAGTGGAGGAGCCATTTTTGTTCTATAACCAATATACACGAGAAGCCAGATTAGTACTAGAATAGGCAACAACAAAAAAAATAGGAGGACAAATGGAATTGGATGAAAATAATTTGTATGCTTTAAAGAAAGACATACATATTATAAACAGAATAAAGAAGCACAAGGTAATCAAATTAAAAAAAAAAAAAAGGAAAGAGCATGTGCCAAAGTTTGGAATGGATGTAAGTCAAAGATTTCACTTGTTAAAGAAAAGACGGGGCCAAATTAGGTTGTTACATTCTTCATGGAAAGTCATAATCATCCACTCTTGACTCCTTCAAAGGTGTATTTGCTACGCTGACATCGTAATATTTTTGCACTCAATAAAGTATTAACTCAACAGTTTTCAGAGGCTAATGTGCTAACTTGTCAACAAATTTGATTATTGGAGATAGAGTATGGAGGGCTCGAGCATTTAGGTTGCACAGAAAGAGATATCAGAAACTTCAAAAAAGATCTAAAGGATGAATAAAAGGGTATCGATGTTGAAATACTGGTCGAGTCATTTGCATATGAGAAAGAAGAATTCTATCTTTTTCTATGATTATGAGACTGAGTCAATTGACAGATTCACTAGGTATTTTTGGGTGGATCATGTATTAAGGAGGATATATAGTGTCTTTGGTAATGTAGTTGTATTTGATACAACATATAACACCAACAAATATGGGTTGATTTTTGCACCCTTTGTAAAAATGGGTTAAGACCATTTTATTTGGTTGTGGCTTTCTAAGTGATGAGAGAACTGAGTCTTTTGTTTGGTTGCTTAAGAAGTTCATAAAAGTCATGCCTAAAAGTCCACCAACCGTGATCATCACTGATCAAGATCCAATGTTGACAAAGGTCATTGCATAAGTTTTCCCTTAAATAGTGCATCAATATTGTTTGTGACACGTACTCAATAAATTTATAGATAAATTACCTCCTTTGACTTTTGCTAACTCCTATCAAACCATAAAAAATATTATTGTGAAATCCTTAACACCTGATAAATTTGAGAAGTCAAGGGAAGAAATTATCATGTGTTCTAGCTTAGAGAAAAATAAATGGTTGTCATTGATATATGAATTACGACAAAGGTGGGTCTCATTATATTTTAGCAATGTATTTTGTACTGGAATGCCAAGTCGTTAGAGATCTGAAAGCTCACATTCATTTTTCAAGAAGTATGTCTCCAATAAGAACCCATTGATAGATTTTATCACTTGTTTCAATAGGGCATTGCAATACCAAAGATACAATAAGTAAGTTGTCAACCATATTAATATGAATGAGCATCCTAAGATTAAGACATACTAGCTAATGGAAACTCAAATAGTTAAGTTATACACAAAAAAAATGGTTAGATTTGTAAAGTGAAATTAGTGTGAGTCATAGTTATTATGTGAAACAAGCATCTATAGGTGTTGAAATAGTGATTTATCATATCATGAATTTTCAAAGTTGTTCTTCTTCAAAACTAAGGGTATTCACGCATGATAAATAGATGTACATATCCTATAACTATAGAAAATTTGAATTCAGGGCATTCCTGCAGGTATATGTTAGATTTTTTCCATATCAACCAAGTATTTCTACTGTCTAATAAATATATGCTCAAACGATGGACAAGAAATATAAAGGTTGGAGCAATATGTGCTTTGGGTGAGCAAAATTTTATCAATACTATAGATGGAATTTTGTTATCAAGACACTCGAGGTTATCTTATATAGCTTTAGTATTAATTGATGATGCATCTTTAACTAATGAGAGAACAAACTACTTGGATGAATAATTTGATTTTATATACAATAAAATTCAAGAGATGAACATTAATAGAACATGTGACAATGAAAGTCAAATGAACAAATCTATGGATAGAGCCCCCTTTATTGTTGATCCTTCTTTAGTAAGGGCAAAGGGATGTGGGAAGAGATTGAAATCATCAAAGGAGATGTAAACCTCAAATTCTAAGCTATGTCGTGGATGCAGTCATCAAGATGTCTCACATGACAAGCGCAACTGCCCAATTTTACATCAAGAGTATGTGCCCATTAATTTAATTATTTGTATTATAATTTTATTCCAAAATCAATGATTTTTATTAAATACTAGTAAATATGACGATGTGTTGATTCCCATATCAATTGCTACAGAGAATCATCATAACAACGATGACAACACATATGAAGAAGATTTGACATCTATAGTTGGTACTAGCAAAGTTTTATTTCATTTTATTTAGTGGTTCATCGATAAATTTATGTTTATAATTATCTTTATTGTTGTAGGTTCTAACAACATGCCCTTTAAGTGATGAAGCTAGGTTTACCAAACTCTCGGTGAGCGGTTATTGGTTGACATACTTGTTGTAGTTGTGTTTGTATTGGTTGAGTTAAGAGATATTATTGTAGATCTAATATATGTTGTATTGTGGTCCATATTTAGGGGTTATCACTTGTCATCACGTTAGGAAGCATGAGTGCAGAAGGATAATTGCAAAATATACTTTCACTTTCATGTTGTAGCATCTATTGTTAAGTAACAACTACACATTGTAGTAGCTACCTGCCAATAGCTACTGCAATGTCGAACAGAGTTACACCAAACACTATAATACTAGATAGAAACAACAAAATGTTTGATTCACTAGTGTTGGGTGTAACTTTGTTCGACATTGTAATAGCTACTGTCGGGTAGCTGCTATAACATGTAGCAGTTACTATTGAGCAGCTACTACAATGTTGTAGCAGCTACTCGACTGTAGCTGCTACACGTTATAGCAACTATCTGATAGTGGCTTCTATAAAGTTGTAGCAGCCACTCGATAGTAACTGCTACATGTTGTAGCTGTTGGTGCAGGTTATACTAATGATCAAACTCAAATTTTGATGTATAACAAAGGTTAAAGTTAGATTATATTATGATTTAATTTGTTTACCAAGTATGCAGGATATGAACTTGATAGGTCAAGGGACCTGACATTAAGGAAGTCTACGATTGGTAAGTAGAGATAAGCAACTAGAGGAGAGATCTAGTGAGGACGCATTCTTAGTTAAGAGAACAGTAGGCGTTGGTCTAATCTAGAGAGTTTCAGCAAAACTCAAAGTCATGATCGGATAGTCCGGAAACTATCAAATATTTAATAACTACTCTTATTTTCATATTATTTCTTGTTGTGCTAATGTTGTGATAAAAAAAATTATGTAGCTGAAAAATGGGACTCTAGGCACCCAGACACAGTCCAGGCGCTCGGAGGTCCGGGCAAGGAAGAATCCAGTTTAAAATCTAACATGGTAAGTGAGGTATGCCTCTTACCTTCCGATCAATTATACTTTGGAATAAAATCCATGACTAAGACTATATCTAAATTGAAAACAAAAACCGAAAAAGAAAAATCAAGAAATAAAAATAATCTTAGCAAAATCATGTTTATTGGAGGATTTCGATAAATTAAAAATTAAAAATGCTAAGTTGAAAGAACAAATAGAAAATTTTAAAAAATTTTGCATGTTCAAATTTTTCTACTTCAAATTTAAGAAATTATCAAGGGCTAAATTGGTATTATAGATTCCATATGGGTTAAATCAGAAGAGTAACAAAAAAGTACATTCTAAGAAAATTTTTTATTAATACAATAAGTAGGAACCTATATTGGGTTTCAAAATTATGCCTAAATTAAATCTTTATATATGTTTTAATTTTAATTAATTTTTCTAAAGATATAATTTTTGTTTTATATACTTATAAAAAGTTGCAAGAATTTTTTAGCTCAAAATATCTTTATTAAGATTTTTTTTTTCAAAATACATCTCTCTGTCAACAATAATTTATTACTACTTATATTAATTTTATTATTTCATGAAAATTTTATTCACTATTTTAGATAAGTATGTTTAACCATTATTTTTTTTTAAAATTTTTTTCAATAATTCAAAATAATTTTAAAATTATTTCTTTTAAAACTGACTTTTATATCACAAAAAATTAATTTTTTAAAAAATAATTGCCAGAAATTTTTTAAGTGTCAGTCACTATTTGTGTAAATCTTAAAATTTTCATCTCTATTTTTAATATGATTAAAAGGCGAGAATTATAAATTAATTCTAGGGGAGGTACATTTTACTTTACATATAAATGTTTTAATTTTTGTATACTTATTAATTGCATAGCATGATTATTAATTATAATTATTTGACTATTTTTTTTGTTTGCTTTACCCTAACTTAACTTGGGTTGCTCACATCAAAAAGGAGGAGATTATAAGTACCATGTGGTAGTTTTGATGCGGTCAACCAAATTACGTTAGGTCCTGTTTGTGTTTGATGCCTTGTGTCTAAGTGTACAATAACTTAGGAGCACAAGAAGTCGAACAGAAGATGCAATGGATGAGAAGGATGACACGGGAAAGAACCGACAGACTCAGTGCATCTGATGGACAAGGAGCTATAGAAAAATACATCTGTGGATGAGAAGGATGTGCACGATGTTCGAGGGATGAGAAGTCTGTTAGAGTGTATACTAAAAGCCTAACTTTTGTAAACATTTATTTTTGAAATAAAAGAATCACATTGGTCAAATGTCTACATTTCTTTGTTAAGTGTAGTTGTTCAATTAATTTATATTGTAGATAACATGGTGTGTGGTGTCACACACAGAAGATCATGTTATCAGTTCTTTATAAATTATAAACAGTTGCTCACGACTAAGATGGAAAGGAACAAATCGTTAGAATAGTCGTAGTGCAATTAAGTATTAGTTTATCTTGACTAATAAATTACACTAGTACACTCTGAGTGTATTGAGTAGGACCATTTAAGGTAAGTTCTTTTTATACTGACTTAATAAAAGAACAAGACCTTAGTTATTATGGAAGTGTGTGCTCTTAATCCTAATATAATAACAAGCACATATATTTAGTATTTATTTCTTTAACTTATCAAAGGGTGAGATTTAGCTCGATAAATCAATAGGCCCGATAAGTTGGGAAATGATATTACTTATAGTGTGTGTTGTTGATTATAGAAGGAAACTGTGTCCTAGTAATCTAGGTTGAGAATGTCCCCAAGAGGAGCTCATAAGGATTGTCATGTTAAACCCTACAAGTGAACTTAGTCCGACATGGCAATGAGGTTGAGTGGTACTACTCTTGGACTAAGACATTAATTAAAGTGAGTTGTCAGTAACTCAATTAAATTAATAGACATTCGATATCTTAAACACGGGGAGACTAACACACTCATGATAAGAAGGAGCCCATAATGTAATTTGGGATTGGTGCGGTAGTACAATAATAACTCTCTAGTGGAATGAGTTATTATTGATGAACTTGAGTTGTGTGTTCGGGGCGAACACAGGATACTCAAGCTCGTCGGAAGGCCAAAATCAATTTCTCCTCTAGGTCCCTGTCGTAGCCTCAATGAAGCCTTAAATCCACTCATGAAAAGTCCATCTTGGTGTCCAAGAGGGGGCCGACCCCTATGGCTTGGTCTTTGCTTGGTGCCCAAGCAAGAAGGGGCCGACCAACATAATTCAAACTAGGAGGGGTGTTTTGAATTTTTAAAATCTTCTCTTTGTAGATATCTACAAGTTTTAAAAGAGAGATTTTAAAATGATAAAACTTTCCTTATCTGAATGCGGCTACATGGTTTAAAAGAAAGTTTAAAAATTTTAAAACTTTCCTTTTTTAACCATCCTCATGGTTTTAGAAAAAAAGGAAAGGAGTTTTAAATTTGAAACTTTCTATTTTTGTAATCATGTTAAAAAAGGAAAATTTAGAAGAGAAGTTTTAAATTTTAAAACTTGGTTTTAATTTTTTAAAAACTTTCCATTTTTAACATCCACATTAGGAAATTAAAAGAGAGTTTGTAAAATTTTATAAGATTTTTTTCTCTTTGCTTATAAAATTTTTACAAAGATTATTTTCCTTCTTTTAAGGGCCGGCCACCCTTGCTTGGTGCTCAAGCAAGGGGCCGACCAATCAATCAATTAAAGGAGAAAAGGAAAAATAAAAAGGAAAAAGGAAAAATAAGAGGAAGATTTTAATTTTTGTAAAAATCTTTTCTTTATTTGCCTTGGGCAAGTATTATAAAAGAAGGGAAGGAGAGGCCTCATGAAACATCAATTTTTATTCTCTTGTTGGAGCTCTCTCTTGTGGTCGACCCTCTCTCTTTCCTTTCCCCTTACTCTCTTTTGTTTCTTGGTGGTGGTGGTGGTGGTCGAATATTAGAGAAGGAGAAGGAGCTTTTGGGTGGTGTTCATCTTGGAGGATCGTCGCCCACACGACATCCAAGAGGAGGCGAGGAATACGGTAGAAGATCTCGAGGTTATTAGCATACAAAGAAGAGGTATAACTAGTAATTATTTTCCGCATCATGCTAGTTCTTCTTTGTATGAATTCCAAACACAAGAGGCATATGATTCTAGAATTTTGAATTTGTGATTCAAGTTTGTGTTTTTTTTTTATTTTTCGAATTTGTGATTCAATTGTTCTTTTTGGTTAAACCTAAAGTTATATAAGGAAATTAAATATTAGCTTTCCTTAAAAGGCTTTGTCTAGGTGATGGTGAATGATCCCATACCCAAGAAGGACTAGTGTCTCACCATGCAGTCCTGGAAGCTAATTTTAAAAATTAATATTTAATTGAATTTATAACATAGGTGGATTTGGATCAATAATGTTAAGCATCATTTGCGATCCAAATCTAAACCATTAAGAACAGATAAATTAAATTTGGAATCAATAATGTTAAGTTCCGTTTGCGATTCCTAATTTAATTTCTAAAGAACACAATAGGTTGTTTAGGAAATGTTCGACACTTGTACAAAATTTTTGTACAGTGGAGCCGGTACGATCTTCCTAGGACCAACCAACAATTGATATCAGAACTAGGGTTTGCGTCTGTGTGTTTGGTTTTCAGATAGATTTTGCACATGTCATGCATAATTTAGGCAGGATAATAGTAGAATGTGTTAACTTTGTGGTTGCAGGCTCCAACTATTATGACATATAGATATTGTGTGTGATTGGACTCTTGGACATGTCAAGGGCATTTTATTGTGTGTGCATGATTGTAATATTAAATACAGCAGGAGTTGTATTAGTTATTAGGATTTTACATTTATGTTTCGATCTAGATTACATGTACATTCCTTTATGGAATATAGGATCGATATATGTAAAATTCTATTTTTGTCGTCAATCATATCCTTGCGATGCGTGATGCTATTGGAGGACCAGAGGCACAACGGAAAAGGAAGCTCGCTGGACCCAACGACATGATCTTTAGGGATGGCAGCACGCGAAGGACAGTGATAGAAGAAGCCATAATAGTTGGAAAATTAATTTCCATATTTATTGCTTTTATTTACTGTTATGTGTGTGATGTGTGCTTACTAGGTTAAAATTCCTCACCATAAATAACTAAGTGGGAGAGGGATTTTTTTAAAAAAATTCCACGGTCTCCATTATTGGTTTGTAAGTGATACAAACAAACTTGTGCATTGGCTCTGAGTGCCTTCCTCCATATCGGATGAGTTTGTTTGTGGATCACTAGATCAAACTTCTATTTTTGGATGACTATAGGAAATTAATTAGGAGCATGTGATCTTCCCCATCGGAAGGGACACAATCTTATTTAATGGACTAAGTGTCAAGTAATGGTATATACTTAGGCACGTCTAATAGTATCCTTCCTATCGGAGTCACTGCTATTATTTGTGTGACCGAAGGAAAACTAACTATTAATTATTTGTCATAGGTTGACAAGATAATTAATGGGTAAAACCCTCCTCTTACAAATGCTCAATTTTGTATACGTCCATACTATCGTGGCATGCAAAATTCACGGTGTTTGAGCTGTTGGTTAATTTAAATAGTATTGTTTGAGGAATCAATATTATTTTAAATTTAGAGTCTTGACCAAAGTTTATTTTGTGATTCTTAGGATGACTTTCAACCCACTGACCATCATACTGAAAGAGAACAAACTTACTGGTCCAAATTATATAGATTGAAAAATAAATCTAGACATTGTCCTAACCGCTGAAGGCTGTAAGTTTGTACTGTCTGGAGGACCGGTCTGACAAAAGGTAACTCTCTTAAGAGGAGTAGGTTAGGACTCGTTCCCGAAGAGGGAATAGTAGACGTCACACTTGACTAGTTAGATCTAGGAGTTTCAAAAAGGAAATTAAGTATTTAATTTCTTTAAAAGGTTTTGTCTAGAAGTGGTTGATGATCCAATACCCAAGAAGACCTAGTGTCTCGCCACAACCTAGAAGCTAATTATTGAAATGAATATTTAATTAACTAATTATTAAACTTTAGCCTAACTCAAATGTAAATCAATCATTAGATTTTAATCTAAAGTGAAGATTAAATTAACTATTTGACAAAACTATTACGATTTCCTGACTGAAAATCTAGAAAAGGGTGAGATGAACCTAGGTATAAAAATAATCAGTAGTTAACTAAATTTAAATTAATTAAGTTAACTAAATTAAAATTCAACTAAAATTAATTTAATTTAATTAATCTAAGTCACTATAATTAATTCCAAAAATATAATTAATTTCAAAATATATTAATTTAAAAATATAATTAATTTAAAAAATATAATTAATTTTAAAAGTATAATTAATTTCAAAATCTTAATTAATTTTAAAAATCTTAATTAATTTCAAAATCTTAACAGCTACTGGATAATAACTGCTACAACATGATCATTACATGTTATAGCTGTTAGATTTTGAGGGATGTTCTAAGGCAATCACTTTACAATTTTTACTAAATATGGATTCACTGTTTGAGTGCATATTATATATTTACTTATCTTAAATTCATTTACTAAATGTCCGCTGATCCTGTCCGAGCGCTGAGTCGACGGACGCTGGGAACGTGGCACGCTCCGTTGTTTCCGATTGGTGGCGTAGCTCTCCGACGAACCTGCAAAGAAGCCGAGCCGGAAGGGGTTTCCCGGCGACGACCCTCCGACGCTCAAGTCAGGCAACGAGAGAGGCAGCGTAATGGGGCTACAGTAGAGAGTTGCGCATACCTTCGTCGACGTCTGGGGTCCTTATATAGGATCCCGGGGAAGCGCGGGCACGCTTTTCGATGCGTGCATGCTTCCCCAAACATACCTTAACTAGCCTGTGTCAGAAAAGTACCTCTAGTGCCATTTCGTAATCGTCCGAGCATATCTCGGATGTGACGGTGGAAGCTTCCATCGTATGATCCTGTGTACGGCTCGGCCGCCAACTCTGCTAAATGTCGGCGGCAGACGTCTTGAGGATGATGTTATCCCCTGTCTCCTTTGTCCTCTTGCGATCCCTGTCTGTTCCGGGGCCGAGCGGTTAAGCGGCTCGGCGAGCATGTCGCTTCTACCTCGGTCGTGTGCTCGGATGAGATTGCTCCTGCCTCTGTTGCCGGGTGCCCCAACCGAACGGACCTCCCGCTCAGCCTTAAAACCTTTTTACGAGCATCGGAAACCCGACCCCCAGTCGAGTTATCTTCCTTCGGTTCAGGGGATTCACGGCCGGTCGGCTTGCTTCGTCCGCTCGGCTATGCCTCAGGGTTGAATCTCCTGACCTTTGACCTCCACGTGTCGTTGACCTTCCGCCCACGAGGGTCCCCCGTCCTTATCACTGGATCACATGCCTCCCCTTCAAGTCTAATCGAAGGAGGCTCTAAGTCTGACTGACTGGACTATGAGTTTGGTCGAGCGACATACACTTTTCTGCTCCTGAAAGTGTATTTCCGATCGGCTCTAGGAGGCCCCTTCGGCCGATCGGCAAGTTGATGGCCATGCCTTGTAGTTTTGATTTCCCTTCGCTGTTTGTTGCGCTTCTGTTTTGGGGGCGGTCGGAGTTGTCGGGTCTCTTCGGAATTCGTGCCAATCCTCATTAAGCTGCCCACGTGCAAGTAATGGCTCTCATTAAATGCCGCCCTATAGCTGGTCGCCACTTGGCAAATCCGTCGTCATCGTATGGCGAGGGCGTCAGCTTTGATTGGACAGGCGTTGGTTCAAATATGACGGTTCGATGCTAACGCTCGTTTCGATGACCTGGATCGGACGGTTGTAGTGGACCGAGTCCGGGGTTTATGAAGCGCCGACGCTGACCCTCCTTCTATCGTTCTTGCCTTCGCGTTTTTGGTGATTCCTCTCGCAACCACCTTCCGGACGTTCGCTTGCCTCGGTGCTCCGACGAACTTCCGACCCTCTCCTTCACGCTCTGCTCCCAGTAAGCCTTCTCCTATCTTTACTTTCTTCCGTTTTCTTCTTTCTGGTGGTCTTTGCATTCGTTCGATATAGTTTCTGTTCTCTCCATCAACCCTTTCACTTTTCTTTCCTCGGTCCTTTCTTCCTTTGTATTGTTCCAGCGATGGCTAGCACCTCGCAGCCTTCGGATCCCTCTCCTGGCTTATGGTATATGACCATGGTAAGCCGGTTTGACGAGACTGATGCGGGATGCTTCCTTAACGAATTTGAACTTCCTCCTGACCATAGACTAGCTTTGGCCACCTCTTCCGATCGGCCCCACAATCCGCCGACCGGCACCGTTTGCTTCTTTCGTGACCAATTCGTGGCCGGTTTGTGCTTCCCTCTACATTCCTTTATCCGTGACGTTTGTAATTACTTCCGCATTCCACTCGGCCAACTTGTACTCAACTCCTTTAGGTTGCTGTGCGGCGTAGTAATCCTTTTCAAACTGCACGGTATTCTCTTAGTCCCCCGAATTTTCCATTACTTCTACTATCCCAAACAGTCCGAGTGGGGTACTTTCCTTTTCTAATCGCGGATCGACCTCGTCTTCTTCGATAAGTTGCCGACCTCGAACAAGCACTGGAAGGAAAGTTATTTTTACCTTCGCTTTCCCGAACTGCCATCCTTTCGCACCCAGTGGCAGACCACTGTGCCGAGCCCGCCGGACCTCGGTAGATACAAGAGCCAGCCGGATTATCTTCATGCGGCCAATCTATTAGCCGGCCAGAGGTTCAACATCAACAAACTACTCCACGAAGGAGTGTTGTACATATTCGGCTTGAGCCCGATCCGAACGAAGCTCCCGAGCAGCATGGGTAAGCACTTTCCTTGTCCTTTTTCCTTTTGGTCTAACTGATTTATTCTTTTGTTATGCAGCTGACATCATGTGGCGCGCCAAGGTTGCTGATCGGTTGAAGTTGAAGGCTGTCGAAATGGAGGCGGTGGTGGCCAAGGAGATGGTCAATCGAGGCATTGAGCTGGTCGACTCGCATGAGGGCGAAAGCGGAGGAACTCCAACTGAGGCCCGAGGATTTGCCGCTCAGGTCCTTGCAACTGGAGCGGTCGGGGATGCTATCTCTTCGGCCGATCAGCAGCCTACGTTAGAGGACGCGGAGCGCTCGGCAGGTGATTCCCCGTTGATAATACGCAAGCGGCGCCGGACGACCATTGCGCGGGAGGAGCCGGTGGTCGGGCCAGTCGACGCCCCCTTAGAGGCAATCAATCCGCCACCCGCTGCACATGAGGCCATCTCGTCTGATCGGACTCCCTCCCAGCTCGACCAGCCAGCAGCTTCAATTGGGGTGCAACCTGTTAGTTCTTTGCCCCGAGTTCGCCTTCGGCTCAAGTGCTTGGACATTATTTTTGCGCCGCTCGGCGAGTCGTCCAGCCGAGCCGTTTCTTCCCAATCGGATCCGAGCGGTCGTCGAGTGATCCAATTCGTCCTCCGTCTTCCCACCGAGGAGTTCCTTTTGGCGACGGATCAGCCCACTCCTCCCGAGCATCAAGTTAGTATTCGAGGGCCGCTTGCCAAGACGTGGGAAGATGCGAGGGCTCCGGTTGCCCTGATGGCTCCTGGTCAGCTAGCGGACAGCCATATGCAGCAAGCCACCGGGTATGTTTCTTAACACACTATTATGACTACTTCACCAGGTTCCTGACATTATTCCATCCGAACGTAGCAATGGGTGGAGAACATTGTGGTCAGCAATCGTCTAGCCGAACTGGGGGAGGAGTTGAAGAAACTCCAAATTTCTGGAGGGGCGCCAGCTGAAGGGCCCTCGTATGCTACGCTTAGGTCCGAGCTGACCCAGACAGAAAAACTGCTAGCGGCCGAGCGGCACAAGTCTTCCGGCCTGGAAACCAGGGTAGATGGACTCGAAAACCAAGTCAAGTCCCATGACCACCAGATAACTGTGGCCACCAACAGAAAAAATAGGGTCGTTGCTGATCTGGACGCGATGAAGGTGCAGGTCTGAGCGTTGGATCAACACGTTACAGAATTGACCAACCTGCTATCTGCTGAGAAAGAGAACCGATCTGCCACTGAAGCTAAGCTGTAGGCAGATAAGCAAGATCTCCAAGGAGCTCTTGACGCCTCCCGAGCGGCGCTCAAGGAATACCAGGACGGAGAAGCTGACCGCTTTCAGGCGATGAAACAAAACTACCTCCGATCGGACGCATTTGGTGACAAGCTCAGCGATCGGCTAGTTCTGTCCTTCGAAGGGGCCATCCGGGCAACCACTGTCTACCTGAAGGCCAAGGGCCATCTCCCTGAGGAGACCTCTATTCCTCCTCGAGACATGGCCGACCTGCTGGAAGCTGTTCTGGAGTCCATCTTCGAGCCCATAGAGTGAGGAGCGTTTATGATTTCCTTTAGCATTTTTTGTAACCCTTCCGATCGGCTCTGAGGGCCTGAATTTTAATGGATATGCCATCTTTTTATTAGCTTACTCTGTCAATACTTGTGTCCTCCGCTCGGAGCGCGAACTACTGTCGTCCGCGTCTTCCCCTTTTTCTTCTCGTTAACCGTTTCTCGTCTTGCCTTCCTAGTTTTCCGACGGAATTTTTCACGAAGTATTTTTGCTAACTGGGTCGCTCGTCTGAACACACCCTCCTTTTTAAATGGCGTTCTCGTTAGATTGTTCGTGAAGTACCTTTGGGAACTTGGCCGATCGTCCATTCAACTCACGGGTCGACCTTTTTATTATCTTTTTTCGGCCGGAGGGTTTATAGTCGCCGGTTCGACTCTAGGGTTTAACGTCGGAGCTCGACGGTCTTCCGACTGCGGGGTTTATAGTCGCCGGTTCGACTCTAGGGTTTAACGTCGGAGCTCGACAGTCTTCAGGACGGGGGGATAATAGTTGTCAATTCGACTCTAGGGTTTAACGTAGGAGCTCGACGGTCTTCAGGCCGGGGGATTTATAGTCGCCAGTTCGACTCTAGGGTTTAATGTCGGAGCTCGACGGTCTTCCGGCCGGGGGGTTTATAGTCGCCGGTTCGACTCTAGGGTTTAACGTCGGAGCTCGACGGTCTTCAGGCCGGGGGGTTTATAGTCGCCGGTTCGACTCTAGGGTTTAACGTCGGAGCTCGACGGTCTTCAGGTCGGGGGGTTTATAGTCGCCGGTTCGACTCTAGGGTTTAACGTCGAAGCTCGACAGTCTTCAGAAATGAGCTTTTAGCTCAGATAATATACGCCCGGCCGAACGACATGGGGTCTTCACCATCGAGCATTTGGCTCGGATAATATACTCTCGGCCGAACGGCAAGGGGTCTTCGCCATCGAGCCTATGGCTCGGATAATATACCCCCGGCCGAACGGCACTGGGCCTACACCATGCCTTCATACAGACAATCGCTGGGCGTACCATACTCGTGCCTTTGTTTTGTTCTTATAACTTTCATTCATGCAGCCAAAAGATACATCTGAATAGTATATTCATGAAAATATGTTACATCGGCGCACCTTTCATCCGACCCGATAGGGCTGGAGGTGGTTTGTGCTCCATGGCCTATCCAGCCGCCGTCCATCCTCATCCTCCAAGTAGTAGGCTCCAGATCGAAGTTTCTCGACGACCTTGAAGGGTCCCGCCCAGGAAGCCTCCAACTTGCCTACGTCCCCGACCGGCTTCACTTTCTTCCAGACCAAGTCGCCTACCTGGAATGCTCGAGGAATCACGCGGCGGTTGTAGTTCTACTTCATTCTCTGCCTGTAGGACATCAGCCGGACGGACGCTTTGGCTCATTCCTAATCGATCAAGTCTAGTTCTAGCTGCCTCCGTTCGGAATTATCTTCGTCGTAGTTCTGGATCCGGACGGATTCTACACCGACTTCGACTGGGACGACCGCCTCGCCTCCGTACACCAAGTGGAACGGTGTTACTCCCGTTCCCTCCTTCGGGGTCATGCGGATTGCCCATAGGACCCCCGGCAGTTCGTCCACCCAGCTTCCTCCCATGTGGTCGAGCCGAGCTCGAAGAATTCGGAGTATCTCCCGGTTGGCTACTTCGGCTTGACCATTGCTTTGGGGATACGCCACGGACGTGAAGTGCTGCTCAATGCCATATCCATTTCACCATTCCTCGAGCTGCTTTCCGACGAACTGTCGCCTGTTGTCCGAGACGAGTCGACGCGGGATGCCGATTCGACAGATGATGTGTTGCCAGATGAATTTCTTGACTATCTGCTCAGTTATCTTGGCCAATGGCTCGGCCTCCACCCACTTGGAGAAGTAATCTACTTCCACCAATAGAAATTTCCGTTGTCCAGTCACCATAGGGAAGGGTCCTATGATATCCATACCCTACTGGTCGAATGGGCAGGAGACTGTGGACGCTTTCATTTCTTCCGTCGGCTTATGCGAAAAACTGTGGTACTTCTGACAGGAAAGACACGTTGCGACGGTCCGGGTGGCGTCCTCGTGTAGCGTTGGCCAGAAGTATCCGGCCAACAGGATCTTCCTGGCCAAAGACCGGCCGCCCGGATGACCTCCGCAAGATCCTTGGTGCACTTCCTGGAGAATGTACTCGGCGTCTTCCGAACTGACACACTTCAACAGAGGTCGGGAGAACGCCTTTTTGTAAAGTTGATCTCCGATGAGCGTGAACCGACCGGCTCTCCTCCTTAGTAGCTGGGCTTCCTCCCGATCGGACGGCGTGGCGCCCAAGCGCAGAAACTCCATGATGGTTGTTCTCCAATCGCTCGGGAAGGTGAGGCCATCCATCCGGTCCACATGCGCTATCAGAGATACTTGCTCGATTGGTTGCTGGATGACAACCGGTGATATTGAGCTAGCGAGTTTGGCTAACTCATCTGCCGCCTGGTTCTCCGCTCGGGGTATCTTCAGGACCATTACCTCGGTGAAGCCGGCCTTGAGTTTTTCAAAGGCATCCGCGTACAATCTGAGCCTTACATTGTTTATCTCAAAAGCGCCCATGAGTTGTTGAGCGGCCAGTTGGGAATCTGAGTGAATCACCATCCGACTGGCTCTAACATGTCGTGCAGCTTGCAGTCCGACTATGAGGGCTTCATATTTTTCCTCATTATTTGTTTCCCGATAGTCCAGCCGGACGGACAAATGCATCCGCTCTCCCTGAGGCGAAAGTAGCAGGATCCCAATTCTGCTTCCGAGCCGAGTGGACGATCCGTCCACATATATTTTCCATGTAGCTTCGGGCTCGGGTTTCTGTACCTCGGTCACGAAATCTGCCTAGGACTGTGCTTTGATCGCCGAGCGAGGTTGGTATTGGATGTCAAATTCGCTTAGCTCCATTGTCCACTTGATGAGTCGTCCGGATGCTTCGGGGTTCAGGAGTACCCTTGCTAGCGGGCTGTTCGTCATCACAATAATGGTGTGCGCCAAAAAGTAAGGGCGCAACCTCCGAGCGGCAAGGACCAAGGTGAAAGCCAACTTCTCGAGACCGGTGTAGCGAGACTCAGCATCTTTTAAGATATGGCTTAAAAAGTACACTGGCTGTTCCTCACTGCTCGGCCTTACTAATGCTGAGCCCATAGCATGCTCAGTTGAAGATAAATAAATGCGGAGCGGCTCACCTACGGTTGGTTTCGTCAACACGGGTAAGGAATTCAGATAAGTCTTTAATTCCTCGAATGCCCAATCGCACTCCTCGTCCCATTGGAACTTGGTGGCTTTACGGAGAATCTTGAAAAATGGCAAGCTCCGGTCGGCGGTCTTAGAGATGAACCTTGACAGCGCCGTTATCCGACCGGTGAGAAGCTGTACCTCTCGGAGATTTCTGGGAGGCGACATGTCCTGCAATGCCTTTATCTTGCTGGGGTTCGCCTCTATGCCCCGCTCGGTCACAATGTAGCCCAGGAAGCGCCCGCCTTTTGCTCCGAACAGGCACTTCTGAGGGTTAAGTTTGACGCCATACCTTCTCAATGTTTGGAAGGTCTCCTCCATGTCCGCGTAGAGATTGGTCGCCTGAAAGGACTTGATAAGTATGTCGTCCACGTACACTTCCAAGTTGCGTCCGATCTGCTCCCTGAAGACCTTGTTCATCAGACGTTGGTAAGTGGCTCCTGCGTTCTTCAGCCCGAACGACATTACATTGTAGCAGTAGATGCCGTCCGCAGTGACGAAGCTGACCTTCTCTTGGTCTTCTCGGGTGAGCAGCACTTGATGGTAGCCTTGGTATGCATCCAGCATGCATATCAGCTCGCACCCGGCCGTGGAGTTCACCAGTTGATCGATTCGGGGCAGGGGTAGAAATCCTTCGGGCATTCCTTGTTCAAGTCTCGGAAGTCGATGCAGACTCTCCACTTGTTGCCCGGCTTGGAGACCAGAACCACATTGGCCAGCCAACTTGGGAATTGCACTTCCCTTATGTGGCCGACCTCTAGAAGCTTTTCAACCTCCGCCCGGATGATTACATTCTGCTCCGCGCTGAAGTCCCTCTTCCTTTGCTTCACTGGACGAGCGTCCGAACGGACGTGAAGTTCATGCTGAGCTACACTTGGCGAGACCCCTGGCAGCTCATGGGTCGACCAAGCGAAGACGTCGCAATTTCGCCGTAAGCATTTGATCAACTTCTCCTTCTGCTTCTCCTCCAGATTGGATGCTATGAAGGTGGTGGCCTCCGGTCAGGAAGGGTCAATCTGCACCTCCTCCTTTTCTTCATAAACTAAAGAAGGTGGTTTTTCAGTAATAGCATTTACCTCGACTCGCGACACTTTTCGAGCGGACTTAGATTCGGCTCGGACCATCTCCACATAGCATCTCCGAGCCGCCAGTTGGTCTCCCCGCACCTCCCCTACTTGATCTTCCACCGGGAACTTAATATTCTAGCAGAAGGTAGAGACGACCGCCCGGAACTCGTTGAGCGTCGGTCGTCCCAAAATAACGTTGTATGCAGAAGGAGCATTAACCACGATGAAGGTGGTGGTCCTTGTCCTTCTGAGCGGCTCCTCGCCCAACGAGACAGCTAGCCGGACTTGGCCGACTGGCAAGACTTCGTTCCCCGTGAATCCATAGAGGGGGGTCGTCATTGGCAGTAGTTCATCTCGGTCAATTTGCAGTTGGTCGAAGGCCTTCTTGAATATTATGTTGACCGAGCTGCCTGTGTCAATGAAAATACGGTGAATAGTATAATTGGCTATTACCGCTCGAATGATCAGGGCATCATCGTGAGGGACTTCAACTCCTTGGAGGTCCTTGGGCCCGAAGCTGATCTCGGGTCCATTCGCCCTTTCCTAGTTGCAGCTGACCGCGTGGATCCTCAGCTGCCTTGCGTGTGCCTTTCTGGCTCTATTGGAATCTCCGCCGGTCGGGCCTCCAGCGATGATGTTGATCTCTCCCTGAGATGCGTCGCCCCTATTTTCCTCCTCCCGAGTGGAAGGTCGAGGTTGTTCGTGCGACGCTCGATGGTGGGCTCCGTGCTGCTGACGATGATGCCTCTCGGGGGATCGCCTTTCTATCCTTTGCACGGGGCTCCGCTGTCGATGTCGCTGGTCTGGTGAAGGTGATCGGTGGCGGTAGCTCCTTGGCACAGGATGAGCGATGGAGGGTAGGCTCCGACAGTCGCAAGTATTGTGAGTGGCCGACTGATGGAGTGAACAAAACATCGGGGTCCATACCTTCCCCTTGGGCTTGGGCCGATCAGCCACGACTTGCTGGACGGCGTGCGGCCGAATGTGCTGATGAGGGTGGGCGGCTTCGGCTCTCGGTCCTCTGGGTGGCTGGTGACTGACTGTCTGCTTCCGCTCGGCGGGAGCTAGTTGGTCGCTCTGGGCTTCCTTTCTCCTTGCCGCTTGGGCTTCCTCCACATTGATGTATTCGTTGGCTTTATGCAGCATGTGGTCGTAGTCCCGAGGCGGCTTCCAGATGAGCAATCGGAAGAAGTCACCGTCCACGAGCCCTTGCGTGAACGCGTTCATCATCGTCTCCGAGGTGACCGTTGGAATGTCTATGGCCACCTGGTTGAAGCGCTGGATGTACGCTTGGAGCGGCTCCCTCGCGCCTTGCTTGATGGCAAATAGGTTGACGCTTGTCTTCTGGTGGCGCCTGCTGCTTGCAAAATGATGGAGGAACGCCATTCGAAATTCCTTGAAACTTGTGATGGATCCGTCCGACAATCTCCGAAACCACCGATGCGCTGATCCCGAAAGCGTGGTGAGGAACACTCGACACTTCACACCATCTGTGTATTGATGTAGAGTGGCGGTGTTGTCGAACTTACCCAGGTGGTCGTCTGGGTCGGTTGTCCGGTTGTACTCCCCGATCGCGGGGGGCGCATAATGCTTCGGCAGTGGATCGCGAAGAATGGCGTATGAAAACTGTCGGTTGATCCGCTCGGGTGACGAGTCTGTTCGGGGTGCCTTTCCTTTTCTGACATCCCGGACGGGTGCTTCGTCCGATGAAGATCCCTTGTCTTGATTGGCTTGCGCTACCTCTGAGGGCGTTTGGAACAGAGCCCGATGGAAGGGTATCGGGGTGGGTGGCGCCCCCATCTGAGTGCCGGCCGACCCCTTGTTTTGCCCCCATATTGAGAGCTGCTCCTGCCTGTCTTCGGGAGGCGCTCGGCCCCCCAAGGCTGATGTCGCCTGCTGCGCTGCTCGCTCGGCCTGAGCTTTCTGCTGCTGCTCCACGATTTTCGCTGCCCGCGCTTGGACGAGTGCTTTGAGCTCTTCGGGAGAGAGCGTTACCAGAAGTTGACGTCCAGCTTCTTCCATCTTCTTGGCTCGGTTTCAGGTGCGCTCCGCTGTTTCCGACTGGTGGCGTAGCTCTCCGACGAACCTGTAAAGAAGCCGAGCCGGGAGGGGTTTCCCGACGACGGCCCTCTGACGCTCAAGTCAGGCAACGAGAGAGGCAGCGTAATGGGGCTACAGTAGAGAGTTGCGCATACCTTCGTCGACGTCTGGGGTCCTTATATAGGATCCCGGGGAAGCACGGGCACGCTTCCCGATGCATACACGCTTCCCCAAACATACCTTAACGAGCCTGTGTCAGAAAAGTACCTCTGGTGCCATTCCGCAATCGTCCGAGCATATCCCGGATGTGATGGTGGAAGCTTCCACCGTATGATCCTGTGTACGGCTCGGCCGCCAACTCTGCTGAATGTCGGCGGCAGACGTCTCGAGGATGATGTTATCCCCTGTCTCCTTTGTCCTCTTGCGATCCCTGTCTGTTCCGGGGCCGAGCGATTAAGCCGCTAGGCGAGCATGTCGCTTCTACCTCGGTCGTGTGCTCGGATGAGATTGCTCCTGCCTCTGTTGTCGGGTGCCCCGACCGAACGGACCTCCCGCTCAGCCTTAAAACCTTTTTACGAGCATCGGAAACCCGACCCCCAGTCGGGTTATCTTCCTTCGGTTCAGGGGATTCACAGTCGGTCGGCTTGCTTCGTCCGCTCGGCTATGCCTCAGGGTTGAATCTCCTGACCTTTGACCTCCACGTGTCGTTGACCTTCCGCCCACGAGGGTCCCCCGTCCTTATCACCGGATCATCCGCAATACAATTGATAGTATGAGAGAAATTGTGATTGGATCACAACTAGTGATTATCTTTATATGTGCAATTTTGAACGTATTAGAATTTTCATAGTCATTGAATTGATGCATTCGGACATCATCAATTCTATAAGACTAGAATGAGTTATACTCTTTGGTTTGACAAGCAACTGTTTTCTCACTGGCTGGAGACATTAGGATGTCGAGAGTTAAACGCGGATGCTAGTTATTATAACTAATTCATTGAAGTGACTTGCCGTAAGACTTTATATGGTTATATGAATATGTCTGTGAAGCTCTTACTGTAGCTTGAATGCAAGTTTCCTTCGACTTGAGGTATACAAGTCATCTTGGTCATGGAGACTTATACTTTGACATCTTAAGCAAACACTTCATTGAGGTGTGGACCCGGGATAATTGAGTATAAGTCAAAATGCCCGAAGATGTTTGGATAATCCACAGAGGATTCATCGCTCCTTGCTAGGAGACATATACCTTATGGTCACTCATTAGGATTATTACTCAAAGTCTTTGGACGAAACATCACATGCTAAGAGTGCGAGACTCTTAGACACATGTATAAGTAATTTGAATTCGTAGAACGAGAAAGTATTACTTGGGCTAGGTGTGACGTAGTCAATCTAGTGGAGACAGACACATAGACCATGTCTTGAACTAAGTGGAAATAAGAAGAGTGAAAGGAACAAGGCATGACTCACTATAGCTATTGAAGGGTTTAGAATTAGTTTTAAAATTAACTATGATTTTTTGGCTAATTGGGGATCATGATGTATTACTAGGTGTCACTCATGATCATTCTATAATTAAGTAATTAATTATGGATGACCAAAATAAATCGGGAATTTATTGGGTCACACGCACTAACGAGTCTCTAAAAGACGTAAAATAAGTTAAAGAATAGGATTCTTAGATCAAGAGATAAATATTTGGTTGAATCATACATAAGACAAATATGGAAATATTTGTCATGATGGAAGCTCAGATGAGCAACATCTCTTATGGTAGAGTTGAACCATATTTGGTTTAATCATGAATTAGTTATGAAGCAACTTAGCTTGGTTGTGAACAAAACCAAGGGGTTAATGAGCTAATTTTTTATAATGCCTTGGCCTGGGCGGGCCCCACCCGGACCGAACCGGGAACGCCACAAGAATTGCCCATCAGGTTGACGATTAGTTCCACAGACCACCGGAGGTTCTTTCAACGTGCTTTGTCCTCACTTGCACGCACATGAAAAACTTCCCAGGAGGTCACCCATCCTCAGATTTCTCTAAGCTAAGCACGCTTAACTTTGGAGTTCTTAAGTTTGAGCTTCCGAAAAGTAATGTGCACTTTGGTGATATAGATAGTACTATCTAACCTTTTAAGCCATACTTAATCAGAATCTCAGAACTGGGGTATTACAATCACCCCCACTTAAAGACACAACATCCTCGTTGTGTAACCACGAATCACACCACAGGCAAATCCCAGAATCTCCCTCGCTAGGTGGTGCCCTGGATGCTCCAGCCACAGGCGCACTCACGGTCGCAAGGTCGCTCTGATACCATCTGAAACGCCCCGCCTCGGGCGGGCCCCACCCGGACCGAATCAGGAACGCTACCAGAATTGCCCATCAAGTTGACGACTAGCTCCACAGACCACCGGAGGTCCTTTCAGCGTGCTTTGCCCTCACTCGCACGCACCCTGAAAAACTTCTCAGGTGGTCACCCATCCTCAGATTTCTCCAAGCCAAGCACGCTTAGCTTTGGAGTTCTTAAGTTTGGGCTTCCGAAAAGGAATGTGCACCTTGGTGATATGGATAGTACTATCTAACCTTTTAAGTCATACTTAACCAGAATCTCAGAACCGGGATATTATTACATTTTTAGTTAAGGAATAATGGGTTGGATTTGAGCTTTCTAATCCAACCCATTAAAGAGGATTATATATAGATATAATTTGGAGAGAATTAGTAACAAGTTTCATTATTTGGTTGATTGGCTTTTGAAAATCCAGTCCTCCTCTCCCTCTCCTCTCTCTCCTACCGCCAATAAGAGGGCTCTCCCTCTTATTGTCATGACCACCACAAGGGAGAAAACTCTCCCTTGTGTGCTTCTCTTCTTCTTCCTCTTGATCACTCTTTTTCGCTTGTGTCTAGTAACTTTCGAAGGAGAGGCTTGTACTTAAGGAGTTGTCTTAAGGAGTTTGGTGTGGATACGAATAGAGGTGAGGTTTGACAACGTCGCTACGGTTGATGCCCTTCTCGTTATAGGTCATTCGTAAGGTATAACTAGTGTAAATTTACTTCCCATAAAATTTGAATTATGCGATCATATTTGACATATTATATCCTTGTATGCGTGTGGTGTGTGTGATGTAATAATTAGGAATTATTATTTTATTTTTCACTGCATATTTTTACAAAATGTGTTCTAGCACGCACCAGCATAAGGTATATTCTAACAATGATATTAGAGTCTGATCGTGCTATGATATGATCGTAAAATATTTTACGGTTTGTAATTAGTATTGTAATTAATTTTGGAAGTTTTTTAGAATTATTTAGACTTTTGTTTAATTTTTGGAAGTTTCCTAAATTGTTAGGAAATTTCATTTTTGGAAAATTTCTGATATAATTTTAGAAAATTAAATTTTAAATATTTTGTTAATTTAGAAATTATCATTTCTGGAATTTTTTAAAATTTTTAGAAATATTCTATTTTTAGAAAATTTTCTAATTTGTTAAATAATACCAAATACGGAAAGATTATGAAATTATAAAAAAAATCCAAATACGAGGTATTTTAAATTAAATTATAGAATTAATCTTTTTTAGAATTTTCAGATTTATTAAAATATTCTATTTTTTGGAAAGTTTCCTAAATTATTAGGAAATATCAAATTTGAAAAGATTTAAAACATTATTAAAAATCTAGATTTGAGATATTGTAAATTAAATTATAGAATTAATTTTTTCTAGAATTTTTAGATTTATTAAAATATTCTATTTTTAGAAATTTTTCTAAATTGTTAGAAAATACCAAATTTGAAAAGATTTGAAAAATCATAAAAAAATTTAGATTTAAATTATTCTATAATAAATTAAGAAATTATTAATTATTTATTTCATAAATTGTTAGAAAATTAATTTAGAAATTTATTTTCAAAATAATTAAAGATTCTTGATTGATAGAAAGATTTTAAATGAAATATATTAATTAAATTTAGAAATTAGTTTACTAATTTGATTAGATAAATTTTGATTTATTAAAATCAGATTTATAACATATTTTTATTTCCAAAATAGAATTATAACATATGTAAATTTATGTCATATTCATACCACATTGTTTGTCATGCAGATGCATTAATTATGACATGATTATATTTTGCCATGCGTGTGATATAATTAGATCTTACCATATATGTGATGTGTCATGCTATGTCATGCATACGATGTGTCATGTCATCATTTATGTCATGCATGCGATGTGTCATGTCATCATTTATGTCATGTGTATAATGTCATATAGATAGAATATTTGCATGATGTATATGAGACCAAATCCCTTACTCAATATTAAAACCTACACCTTCCGTTAATATGGTAAGAATCAGAGTTTAAGTTCTTGTTCGAGTTGTTGGCCAAAGTCAAGCTCAAACTTGAAATTAAATATGTTCAAACCATAGAGATACAATCTCATGATTAACGGGTCGGTTTTAAACTTGAAGCGTTGATTTGTTATGCCAAAGGCATGATCAATGTGGATAGAGGTGAAGTTGGGTGATATATATTTGATGTATACTTGTTAATGTGTTAACAACTCAATATTTATGCGAAGATCAATCAGTTGTTAGCATAATATGATAGTTGCATATAAGTGATATGCAATCGGTAAACTTGTTACCTACCTCTATAGCTAAGAATGACTTGTTGGCCAAAGTCAAGGTTATTCTTATCTGTAGTGGATATCAACCCACTTGGAGAAAATCTACCATCTCCTGAATTCAAAAATAAGGGTATTTGAGTTTGATAAATAACCAGACTTTTATGTAAATTATTTATATAAATAATATCATATTTCTCATAAATTCTTATTTTTGTATTTCTAGGTTAATCATTTAGTTATGACTTCTGTTAATCCGTGTTCGATTTTAGACTCGAATAAACTGATTGGGTCATGCTTTTTAGACTGGTTTCAAAATTTGAGAATTGTTCTCAAAGCTGAGAAACTAGCTTATGTCCTTGATTAGCCTCTTCCCACAAGTCTTGATGTCGATACAATTGCAGACCAATTGTTGACCCTTCAAAAATATAAGAATGATTCTGTATTTTCAAGTTGTATCATGCTAGCTGCTATAACTCCTGAACTATAGAAATAACATGAGCATTTGGATGCTTATCATATTGTCTATCATCTCTGTGAGCTATTTGATGAGCAAGCTAGATCCGAAAGGTTCGAAGTCTCTAAGTTTCTCTTTTGCTCAAAGATGCAGGAGGGTTCATTCATAGTACAATATGTACTAAAGATAAACGGTTACATAGAGCGTTTAACATAACTCAGTTTTATAATGGATTATGAGTTAAGTATTGACTTAATTTTACATAGTTTACTAAAAAGTCATTCATAATTTGTGATGAACTATTGGATGAAAATTTGGAATCAACCATTACTGAGATGATTAATATGCTTAAGACTGTAGAGCCTTCTATTAAAGGTGAACATAAAACTATGATGTTAGTAGACTCCTTTAAGAAAGGTTCTAAGAGGAAACTAAAATATCAGGCTAAGGAGAAGAGCAAAAAGGGAAAGATAATAGAACTGACACAAAAGCAGCCATGCCATCATTATGACAAGATGAGACACTGGCGAAGAAACTGCAAGATCTATCTTGAGTCCATGAAGAAGAATAAGGCATCCGATGCCCTATCCTCTTTAGATATTTTCGTTATTGATTGTCATGCTATTTCCTCACACACTTGGATATTGGATACTAGGTGTGATTCACATATATATAATGACATACAGGGGCTAAGTAATAGCAGAAGACTCGTCAAGGGAGAAACAAGTGCGCGAGTTGGGAATGGAGCAAAGGTTGCTGCAGTTGCCATCAAAACATATTTGTTATAGTTTCCTAGTGAACTTGTTTTAGAACTAGATAATTGTTATTTTGTTCCTGTATTAATAAAGAACATTGTTTCTATTTCTTGCTTAAATAGAACAGGTTTCCATTTGAATTTTAGTAACAATTGTTGTTATATAACATTGAATGATGTTCTTTATGACACTGAAACTTTATGCAATGATATCTACACATTAGATACATCTAGTGACACATTCAATATCGATACAAGCAATAAACACGTCCGATTAAATAATCAATTAACCTATGACTCGTGGCGTTGTCGCCTTGGCCATATAAGCAAGAAATGCATGTCTGAATTGTAAAATATTGCAGTTCTTAAATCATTTGAATTAGATACATTTGATATATGTGATTTATGTTTAAAAGGCAAGATGATTGATCCTGTTTGAGATTTGCGAAGATGAGTATTGGTTGCGATGAATGGTGAAGACCTCTAATGAAGATGAACTTCGAAGATTTGGAGAAACTCTTTCACGCTCCTACACACAGTGAGACGACTCAATAAAGCGTTAGTGACCTAAGACCGGGGTGGGAATCCCTTGCTAGACCCTCCGACGCTCAAGTCAGTTCCTCTCAAAGATGGAAGAAGAAGATGAAGAAGAAGAAGAACAGTAATTGAAGTGAAAACAGAGTTTAGATGCTAGAACTTGCGTACCTTGCCAACGGAAAAGATTCTCCTTTTTATACCACCTCACGTGACCTTCGTAGTCGTGAGGTGGTCCCCGATTCGTTAGAGTTTGTTAGAAGATGAAGTCATCTTCTATACTTCGTGCAATAATTCTTTAAGGAATCTTTTCTGTACCCCAGATCTACCCATTTTGTCATTTATGACACGTCATCATAATTGAAGAAGCTTTTAGAAGATATTTCCCGCCAAACATTCTATTAAGCATGTTTCACCCAGTCGATCAAGCCAGCCGCATATACGGTTAAGAATACCTCCTGCTGAATATGTCTCGATCGGTCATTAAAGTTGGCTGCATATATTGTTGAGAATGCTTTCTGTAAAATATGTCTCGACCGGTCGTTCAAGCCGACCGTATATACTGTTCAGAATGTCTCCTGCTAAATATGTCTCAGTCGATCGTTCAAACCGGACACATATATTGTTCAAACTATCTCCTGCTGAATGTGTTCCAGTCGGTCATTCAAACCATCGTATATATTATTCAGAATATATCCTGTTGAATATGCTTCGACCAGTCGTTCAAGCCGACCAAATATACTGCTAAGAATGCTTCATGTTGAACCTGTCTTTTATGCCCGTTTAGGACTATTCTGCTTAACTAATGCCAAGTCGACTGCATACTCAATGGCTGACAGATAGATCCAGAGCGGCTCCCCAGCACTTGGCTTAGTTAACATAGGCAAGGAGTTAAGATACTCCTTGAGCTCTTGAACGCCCGTTCGCATTCCACGTCCCACTGGAATTTTATTGCTCGGCGCAACACCCTGAAGAATGGTAGGCTCCGGTCGAATGACTTGGATATGAATTTGGACAGTGTGGTGATCCATCTGGTCAGCCGTTGGACCTCCTTCAAGTTGCAGGGTGGGGGCATGTCTTGTAGCGCCTTCAGTTTGCTCGAATTCACCTCTGTACCCCATTCGGTGATGATATATCTGAGGAAGCGTCCACTCTTAGTGTTGAATAGACACTTGCTTGAGTTTAGCTTCATCCCGTATGTTCTCAAGGTTCGACATGTTTCTTCGATATCTGCACACAGATCAGCAGCTCATACTGACTTTATTAATATATCATCGACGTATACCTCCAAGTTGCAGCTGATCTGCTTCTAAAACACCTTATTCATTAGCCTCTAGTAGGTGGCATCAGCGTTCTTCAGTCCGAACGGCATGATGTTGTAGCAGAATGTTCTATCGGTTGTGATAAAGCTAACCTTTTCCTGATCTTCTTTGGCGAACAACACTTGGTGGTAGCTTTGATACGCATCGAGCATGTAGATCAGCTTACAGTCCGTCGTAGAGTCCACCATCTGATCTATCCGGGTAGTAGATAGAAATCCTTTAGGCACACCTTATTCAAGTCGCGGAAGTATATGCACACCCACCATTTATTGCCCGGCTTGGAGATCAGCACGACATTAGCGAGCCAGCTCGGGAATTGGACTTTCCGGATGTGGCCGACCTCCAGTAATTTCTCTATTTTTACCCGAATGATCAGGTTCTGCTCCGCGCTGAAGTCCCTTTTCCTCTGCTTTACGGGTCGGGTGTCAGGTCGGATATGAAGCTCGTTCTGGGCAATGCTTGGTGAGATTCTAGGGAGCTCGTCGGTTGACCAGGCGAACATGTCATGATTTCGCCTAAGGCAGGCGGATAGCTCTGCCTTTCTCTCGCTCTCCAAATCGGCTACAATGAAGGTGGTCGCTTACTCGCTTTCGACTAGCTCGGGTGAATCTAGACCTCTTTCTTTTCTTCATAAACCATTGCGAGGGGTTTCTCAATGATGGCATTCACCTCCAAGCACGGGTTTTTCCAAACGGTCCTTGCTTCTGATCTGACCATCTCGACGTATCATCGCCGAACGACCAATTGGTCGCCTTTGACTTCTCCCAACTTTTCATCCACCGGGAACTTAATCTTCTGGCAGTAGGTGGATACCACCGCTTATAACTCGTTGAGGGTCAGTCGGCCTAATATAACATTGTAGGCCGACGGTGCGTTTATCACAATGAAGTTTGTGATCCTTGTCCTCTTCAGGGGCTCTTCGCCTAGTGAGATGGCCAACTTGGTCTGGTCGATTGGCAATACTTCATTGCCCGTGAAACAGTAGAGCAGGGTCGTCATCGACAGCAGTTCGCTCCAGTCGATTTGCAACTGCTTGAATGTCTTCTTGTATATAATGTTCACCAAGCTCCCTATATCAACAAAAGGTTGATGGATTGTATAATTGGCAATTACTGCTCGGATGATCAGTGCATCGTCGTGAGGAATTTCCACTCCGTCTAAATCTCTAGGGCTGAAACTAATCTCGAGTCCTTCAACTTTCTCCCTGCTGCAGCCAACAATGTGGATCTCGAGTCACCGAGCATGAGACTTCCTTGCTCGATTAGAATCTCCGTTAGTCAACCCACCGGGGATCTCCTATCTCTCCCCGAGCGGTGTTACTCCGGTTCTCTTCCTCCCGTGCCGACGGTTTGTTCCGCTTGGCAAAGACTCGGGTGGGACTTTGATTGCTACCATGCTGAGGCTGATGGTGGCGTGGTTCGGCTGTTATCCTTTCTTCCTCCCTTCGGATGGTTGATCGATGCCTTTGTCACCAATAAGGTGATGGGGGATAGATGATGATATCCTCGCGGGGCCGGCCTGCTAACTGCCAGGTCATAGTAATCCCGGGTGTTGTGCGTTCCACTGGTGAAAGGAGCAGAACATTGGCATCTACATCTTGCCTTTTGTAGCCTTTGGACAAGCAGCCGCCACATGCTGCACGACATGTGTCCTGGGCTCATGTGGCGAGGCTCCTCCTGACCAAGGCCCCTTGGGGGGTTGATGACTGCTCGGCTGCCGCCGTTCAGACGATCCTGCGGGTTCGGCGGGCGTCTCTTTCTTCCTTGCCGCTTGGGCTTCTTTCACGATGATGTATTCGTTGACCTTCTTTTGTAGGTGGCCAAAGTCCCTCGGTGGCCTCCGAATGAGCGACCAGAAGAACTCTCCTTCAGTGAGCTCTTGGGTGAAGGCGTTCATCAACACGTCCAAGGAGACCGCCGGGATGTCCATCGCCACTTGATTGAAGCGCTAGATATAGACTCTCAATGCCTCTCGGGGCCCTTGCTTTAGAGAGAATAGATTCACACTTATCTTCTAGTGGTGACGACTGCTAGCAAAGTGATGCAGGAAGACCGCTCGGAAGTCTTTGAAGCTATGGATCGAGCTGCTCAGCAATCGTTTGAACAACGTTGCGCCGATCCAACTAGTGTGGTGAGGAAGACTTGACATTTCACCCCATCCGTGTACTGGTGAAGTGTTGTCGTGTTATCAAACTTGGCCAAGTGATCGTCGGGGTCGGTCACTCCATTACCCCGATCATCAGTGGGTAATGCTTTGGCAGAGGGTCATTTAGAATCCCCTCCAAAAATTGCTGATTGACTCGCTCGGGCAAATCATCCTCTCTGGGTGTCTTCATTTTCCTTGTGTCTCGAGCGGGTGCCTCATCTAAGGAAGATCCCCGATCTCTATCCACTCGACCCCTTTCTTCTGCTGGAGTCCATAACAGTGCTCGGTGGTATGGGACCGCTGCATTAGGGGCTTCCCCATAGGTGTTGATCGGCTTTTTGTTTAGCTCCCGAGTGGAAATTTGTTCTGCTCGGTCTCCTCGCTCAGCCTGACGACCTGCCGCTGAGGCTGCAGGCTCCTGTGCTTGGCGTTCGGATAGTGCCTGTTGGCGCTCGGCCAACGCCTGTTGGCGCTCGGCCAACGCCTGTTGTTGCTATTGCTCCACTACCTTCGCCGCTCGGGCTTGTATCAGCATGTCGAGCTCCTCTTGAATCAACGCCACCATTGTGAATCGTCAAACGTCTTCCATCTTCTCGTTCGGATGCAAGTTACGATTCTCACAGAGGCCGCCAAAATGATTTTGTCCGAAGGCGTGAAGCTGGAAAACTGAGGATGTAGTGGCTCTGCTGACTGGATGAAGACTTCGCTCCTCTCTGCAAAACAAACCAAATTAGTGAAGGGGTCACTGGCGTTGGCCCTCCGACACTCAAGTTAGAAACAATAGTAGGAAGAGAAATCGAAAATAATAGCGAGAAAGATCAATCTTGCCTTTCTTCATACCTAGCATAATTTTTTATACCTTTCTTAGTGGCTCTCCATCTTCTCATGTTTAATGATATTAATTATCGATAGAAGACATCTTTGTTTTGACTTCTTCGCATTCAATGATAGATGGAGTGTTCTCTTTTATTTTCTCTTCCTCTTATTAAGTATCTATCATTTCCTCTTTTATTATTTTATCGGTTCATTATTAATATGTACAATGCCAATGCCATACCCCAAGCCAGACTGGTGGCCTGCTCGGCCCACTCTCTTGTCGACCAACCTGACCGGACATTGGTTCATCCAGACCGGTCGACTGGACAGTGGTTCCTCCGATCGGATGCTGTAGCCACTTCCCGCTCGGGTCGGCCTAGCTTAAGCCATGGCGTTGATCGCCTTGACTTTGGCTTACACTGTGACAATTGACCCGTGCCAGATAAGCTCCTCCCTATCGCCGCATCAATGATAATGAGTCGGAGTCAAATTGGATTTCATATTTTTCGATCCATATCTATCGGGGATTAGATATCCATCCCTATATCCATATCCAACTATTATTAATTTATTATTAAACAAAAGCATATTACAATTAATATCAACATATTTTATATATATATATATATATATATATATATAATTCAGGTCAGATATTGAATATCAATAATCTCTTCGTACTCTCCGATTAGATATTAGATTCTCCATCTGGTTCAAATGAATTTACTATCCCTAATCAAAATTACCATATAGATCTTTATATCCAAACTAAAAATTCGAACAAAAATTAATCATTTACAATTTTAGCTTAAAAATTGAAAAAAAATCAAAATGACATCCTAGATTAATAGAAACATCATATTAGTATATGTTTTTCTAAAAAGTCAAATGAACACCCACATGAGTCTCTCATGATTTTATCATGAAAATACTCTTGAATTCAATGTTACTGTAAAAATTATCAACTAATTTTTATAATGTGTAGAAACTAACAGATAACTGTTACATATTATAAAAGTTACATGTTAACTTTTATACATTCGATTATGATTAATTTATCTTTATTTGAAATGTAATGAGTGTCATGAAGTCTTCATCGTTTAGTTTACTTGTTAAAATATTATTTTAATCAGATTATCACTTAAAAAGGTAAAATTATATCATTTAGTTTGCTTGTTAAAATATTATTTTAATCAGATTATCACTTAAAAAGGTAAAATTAAAATGATATAAAGTCATCGTTGTAGAAACTAACAATTAATTTTTACACGTTATAAAAATTAACAACTATCTTTTACACATTATAGAAGTTAAATGCTAATTTCTACTTCATCAAATAATATTTATTTGAATTGTAAGAAGTTTCAATTGTTTATTTTATTCATTGAAATTATTATTCAAATAAGTAAAATAAAAATAATATAAATTTACTATTACAGAAACTAACAACTAGGGATGACAATTTTCTCCGCGGGTTTGGAGCTCCGCGGGAAAAACCCGAAATGGGGATGGGGATCCCCGATTTTTTAGGGATGGGACGGGTTTGGGGCGAGTATGAGAATACTATCCCCATCCCCGAATCCGCCCCGAATATTATTATTATTAATATTAATAAATAATAATATGATTTTTTAAAAAAATATTAATAATAGTGTTAATATTAATATTAAAATTTTTGAAAATATTATTAATAATAATATTATTGATATTGATATTAATATTAATATTATCATTAATAATTATTATTAAATAATAATAATAATAATATAAATTAATTTAGAAATGGGGCGGAGATGGGGAATCCCCGAACCCGTGGGTTCGGGTTCGGGGAATCCCCGAATCCGAAAAAATGGAAACGGGACGGGGATGGGAATGACAAACCCGGCCCCGCTCCGCCGTGTTGCCATCCCTACTAACAACTAACTTTTATATGATCGAATAATTAGATAATGTATTGTAAAAATTAATTGCTAACTCTCATACGTTGTAAAAGTTAGAAGTTAGTCGTTAACTTCTATACGACCGAATGATCAATTAATGCCAGAGCATTTTTGATAAGTTATTCTCAAAAGGACGTAGAGGGGGACCTATTTGACTTTAATAGAAAAATAATACTCATGTGGCAGAAAACACAAATAATGAATGCCCATTTGATTTTTCGTCCAAATTCATTTGATCAATTTGAATGTGAGTACATTTTTTATTCAAAGTTGCATCGAATGCGTTATCTAAAATTTATACTCATATAGCTATTTCCAATAATTTTTAAAATCTAAGTTTTTGTTAGTCTTTTTATTTTACATCCACTGTGCTTGTTTCCTTTGAATTTCCGTTCCTGAGAGGTCAAGTCGAGCAAAATTTTATATTGTTCAAAATAAACTAATCCAGTCAAAGCAAAAAAAGCTTAAAAATAATTAAGTGCTCAAATTTAACTTGATTTATTTTTTATGAACTTAATCTTAATTAAGTTTGATTTGAGTTTGCGGATTTAGATGTTATTGAACTGAATTCAAACTTATTTAATTGGTCATAAAGCTTCTTTATCTATTATTCATGTACATTATTGAGGATCATTAATGAACTGAACACTTACAAGAAATTTGAAAAACACATAACGCAATGCTATAACAGTGGAGCATCTCAACCTACCACAGTTTTCCTCATAACAATCAACAAGTTCTCACAAGCTTCGGCCGCCACCGTTTCCACACCAAATGGACACCTTCCCTGAACTTCCAGTCCCCCACGACTCGCTTCCGGCCTTTGTTTTCTGCTGCCCCTCCGTCGCCTTGTTCTGTATCTGCATTCTTTAGAGGAACTTGTGGTGCTCCGACTACTGAGGCTTCCATAATTTCTAGGACCATCTTCCGCACTTGACTCATTTTAGGCCTGTTCTTGGGTTGCCGCAGCAGACATTTATTAGCCACAGAAGCAAGCTTTGTCGCAGACTTCATTGAGTATTCGTCGCCTAGCCTTGGATCCACAATTTTTTGAAACTTTTTAGTGTCTGATAAGTACGGTCGGATCCATTCTAAGAGCTTTTGTTCGCTTTTCGGTCGGTGTCTATCTATTGGAGGACGGCCGGTGATAAGTTCATATAAGAAAACTCCATAGCTCCATATGTCACTCTTAGAAGTAAGACGACCGGTTTGCACGTACTCAGGAGCAGCATATCCCACAGTTCCAACGACCTGTTAAGTTTCAAAAGAAAATTAAGGAACAAGGATATGGGATAGTTAGCTGCATACACTAATGAAATTCTGTCTGCAGGATATAGGGCCATGATATCGTTCTCTTTCTTATGTAGAAATATGCAGTTGAAATCTCTTCCTTATATATCGATAGTTGGAACAAAACATGTATGAAAGCTTCATTCAAACTTTCAAATGATGCTTATGTTCTTCTATTACTGAGATTCAATGCTATTGTTCTTTAGTAGTATCAGAAACTAAGCTACAAGTTACAACAGAATCTACCACCTTAGTGTTCACTAAAGGAACTTACCCTGAAGATCTAAGCAGCATTGACATCTTTTACCTACTCTTGTAAAGCTAGGAAATAGTGACTTCCTGACAAATTATTACATTTAGCAGCTAAGATCCTTAATGCTTTCACCTAAACTTATCAACTATTGCAAAAAGAACATGTAGGAAACGGGACAATTATACTATTCATTTAACAGCTTTACATCCACTTGCGATAAGTGGATGATACCAGCTTTAAGGGGTTGTATATACTAGTCATGTGGAGACAAAGCTTGTCGATGAAATTCTAAAAAAGTAGTTTAAGCTTTAATATGACAAGGGTTCAAACTATTGCAGAAAAATCAAATACAGCCATAAGGCAATATAGCAAGGAAGCTGATGGGACTTAATTGGGGTGTGGCATCACTTACTGCTGTTGAAACATGACTTAGTCCTTCTGTCGGTCCTTGTCTAGCCAAGCCAAAGTCTGACAATTTTGCATTCCATTCTTCATCTAATAGAATGTTGGACGACTTTAAATCTCTGAATATAATCTGTCATGTGGCATAAAATAAGCAACGCAATGGGACAAAGTGAATAAAAACCAAGAGAATCCGCATAAATTTAATCGCATTATTTGAGTAAGTGATGTCATAGTCAGCCCCATTCAACAATGCATTTCAATAAATAACAGGAAATGCATATGCATAAATGTGCATAATGTCAGCCAAGACACCATATAACATAGCATTTTCCAAAATAAAACAGAAATCCATTTTCCAACACGTGTAAAAGTTAGCTGATGAACTTCCATGTATGAAACACTCAAAACCACAATATGACAAAATTAATATGGCAAGAACAAACTATTGGTAGTATCTAAGTTGATGAAAACCTGGAAATCCATTTCCTCGTGCAAGTATGCCAATCCACACGCAGCATCACGCGCTATCCTTAATCTCATGTACCAAGAAAGTGTTGTCTTAGACCGAGTTGAGAAGTGATGTTGTACGCTTCTATTTGGCATATACTCATATATAAGCAGTCGTTGTATTCCCCTTTCATCGTCTTCAGCACAGTAACCTATTAATTTAACAAGATTTGGATGCTCAACCACCCCAAGAACATTAACTTCAGTTAGCCATTCCTTATGTCCCTACAATAATAACACAAGGTTACAAAACTAATTTTTGTATGAATATAAGAGGATATTGGCAAATTAAACCCTAAAACAAAACTCTCCATTTGTCCAAATAAATTATCAGGTACTCATTTAGTAGTTATTAGATTGTGAAATTCCCCTGCAGTATATTTATGAACACTCGACATCATGAGTGATGTGCAACAATTCTCATGCGGTACAAATTACAATGTCTAACTTCACTATATTACAGACACTCAATGTCATGAGTGGTGTTCAACAGAGAATATTACAGGGTTTTTGGAGACCGTGGATGCTTAAACATAAGAATTACATAGATGCACATGACTCATCCCTTGCATATAAATTATGAAATAAGAAATATATATTTAAAACAACAGCATGATTAATATGAATTTTAAGCAGTACATATGGCATAATAAGTTGGTAAGTTTGCCAACAAGGATTATTAAGTTTTTTTACTTGTAGATGACAAAATAAAATTGCCATGCAATGAAGATAAGAAGAAGATGCAACCATGGTTTATAATACCAAGCCATGATTTACCGTTCCACCCATCTACTGTCATGTCAAAAGGGATGAGACGCACATACATGGCTTTGAAAACCACGAACCGTGAGAAGCACTCCTTCCTCCTTTCTGTTGATGAAACTAGTGTTCAGGTTTTTGAGGTATGCCTCTTCTTCCATTGCCTTTTCCTCCATCCACCTCTTCCTTCGTTGTTTCTGTTCGCCTCTTCGTATGTCTTCCTTGATCTGCTTCTTTGTTCATCTTCCTCTACCACCTCTTCCTCTATCTGTCTTTTTCTCCTCTTCCTCACCTTCCTCCATCTGCCTCTTCCTCCATCTTCCTTCATTAGACTTAATTCATTGCCATTCTCTTCTCTAATGGGACATGAACCAGAAAAGAGAAGAACAAAGATGTCTCGCTTTCTCTTCTTCTTTCTCTTTCTCTTCCTCTACTTAATTGAAGTGCTTTATCTCTTTTTGTGTAATCTATATTTGTAGATATAGAATTAAGCAATTTTGATATTATTAAAGTTAGCTACAGCACCAAATCTTGGATATCCTTCTGTTGTTGTTTGTTTTGTTGTTGATTATTCATAACATAGTTTGACAAAAATTGGTGAATTCTATAGTAGCATCACTTTTCTATTTGTTGGTAAAATTGACGGGATAGGAGATAAATGTCATATCTTGGCTTAATCTGAATCATTATTGATCTACAATTTTGGTAAATGTTGCATTTGAAATTAAAATTTATTTTCGTATTGCAACTCACTATTCCTAGATAACATAATCTAGCCAACACAAAGTATATTGATATATACTTATTGATGCAAGAGAATTCTGTGGATTTTTTTTTTATTAATTTTAGAAAATTAGTCATTTTTGTAATTTTTGAGTTTTTTTGTATTTTAAGTATTTTTGATAATTTCTATTTGTACAATTTTAGGATTTTAGTCTCTTTAGGATTTGTGAGATTTGAGTCTGTTTTGATTTTTTTTTCCTTTCTATTAGGATTTTTCTTCTCTGTTAAGATTTTTCTTTTCTTGCGCATCTTAGAGTTTTTGGTCTATATAAGGGTCGGTTTAGTTGATGTTTTTAGGAGATTTTTGATTTAATAATATTTTCGACAGCGCCGTTATTTTCTTATTTCATGGTATTCTTCTTCGAATCAACGGATTCAATAGTTTGCGGATAATCGCTATCTCGTCCGACGTCAGTTGGTATCAAAGTTCCTAAGGTAAATTCGTTATCTTAATGGTCCCTCTAGTGCCGACCCCACGAATATGGAGGGAGGTAAATGCAATTACACAGACGTTAAGCGTATGGTGGGATAAACCCTGACTTGTCAGTTTCTGAGAATCGACCTCTAGCTATTACACTAGAGATGTCATGCGTACACTGTCTGCGCTACGCCCTGGGGGTGGTAGCAAAGCTCCTAGATCCCATGGATGGTCGTCGTGGTCGTGACAGGTAGGTTCCGGCTGAAGAAGTCTAATATCATGATTATAGCACCCAAGATGAGATCAAGATCTATAGAGACAAGTCGAAGTTATCCCAACGTCTAATGGCACAAGATCATAAAGATTATAATTTCCTTTATTCCTCTTTTAAAAAATCATTAATTTCCAATCAAGGAGAGATGTGAAAGTGCAAGCTTGGTGTCGAGGGATTTGGGATCAATCGCCCCGCCACCAACAATTTCGAGGGAACGCCAACACCGCAAGGCCTCTATGCCCCCCTTCCTCCTGCAATAGCGGAGACAACCATGGGATGTAAACCTTGACAACATCGAGTACGATCAATCTGACTCTCCCGATCATCAAATTAGAGGTGGCGGAGACAATGACAAGATCAAAATATTTGGTGATCCAATTTACGATAAAGACGAGACCAAGTCAACTAACGAGCCAATTTATGATGATGATGAAATTGATAAAGTTGGTATGGATCTTCAAATTGAGGAAGAAGTAAAACAAATATTGATATGGATGAGCCTCAAGATTTTGATATCGATGGATCAAAGTTGGGTTCCTTCGGATCTGATGAAGAAATGAATGGTGCGGATGAAAAGTCTAAAAAAGACAATGTTATTGATGAGGATGTTTCTCAAGTGGACAATAACTCTGCTGGAACACTGAAATCTGAATACAACTTGGTTAGGGAAGATATGGCTGATGTGAAAGGCAATGACCAGTCCAAGGTTGAATTTGGTGAACCCAATAAAATTCCCTCCTAGCAGAGAGAAGAAACACGTGCATTAGCTGATACAGGAAGAAAAGATGATGTTGTTGGTGGACCAAGAAAAATCGGCGAGAATTTGGTGAGTGTTGATTTGTCAGCTGAGATTAAAAAAGCTACCAAAAAGAAAGTTGTTAAAAAGGTAGTGAAAGGAAAGGTAGTCAACAAGAAACCGATTATGGTAGAAGCTGACAGAAGCATCAACAGGAAGATAATATGGATATTGAAGATGGACTCACAGAAGATAAAGCCAATTCATCTGAAGGCCTGACTGGCATGAAAACTAAAAATGAGCCAACTGTTATGGATGGTACAGAAGTGGTTAACAATGAACATGATGGCATGGCATGTGAGGGAGATGCCAATTGGAAAATCCTAATGCACGAGCAAGGTTTCTACATAGTTTTGCAACTCCAACTTAACCGTTTTGAATATGATGCCATTTGAGCAATAATGATGAAGATAAATGATCGTGGTGGAGTGCATGGTGGACATTATTATGCTTTCATAAGACCAGATCAGCTGTTATCAAGTTTTGCCAAGTTAAAACCTGAGGATCTTCCCCCGGACTACCGCCTGACTTGAGGACGAGTTCTTTTCAATCAAGGGCGACTGATGCCGAGGATTCTATGGTTCTTTTTTTTTATTATTAATTTTAGTAAATTAATATATTTTTGTATTTTTTTTTAGTTTTTTGGTATTTTTGGTAATTTCAATCTTTTACAATTTTGGGATTTTTAGTCCATTTAGAATTTTTAGGATTTGAATATATTTCATTTTTTTCCTTTCTATTAGGATTTTCCCTTTCCGTTTTCCTTTCTTGCACGTCTTAGAGTTTTTGGCCTATATTAGAGTCTATTTAGTTAATGTTTAGAGGAGATATTTGGTTTAATAATATTTTCGGCAGTGCTGTTATTTTCCCATTTCCTAATATTCTTCTTCGAATCAACATATTTTAGAAGATTTTTTCCGGTATTCGTGCACGAATCAACGGATTCAATAGCCCATAGGATAATTATTATTCCACCCGGCGTCACTTATACATATACTAATATATATTTATATAAAATGTATGGAAATTGTATTGGCACAATATGAAATGATACTAAAATCACATCGTTCTGTTCAGATATCAAAACTCTAGCATGACTTGAGTTTTTAAACCTTGGAAGGATGCAACTGATACTATCCACTCTTTTGGATGTTGCAAATGTCGATGCCCTTCTCATTGCTAGACAAAGCAACAAAATTTAACACACAAACTCTCTGCAATGGTTTCACTTGAAACGAGTATTCAGATTACTTTTCCATGTGATGAACATGCTTCTCAGTATTCGTGCATGAATCAACGGATTCAATAGCCCTCAAGATAATCACTATCCCACCCGGCGTCACTTATACATATACTAATATATATTTATATAAAATGTACAGAAATTGAATTGGCACAATATGAAATGATATTGAAACCACATCATTCTGTTCAGATATCAAAACTCTAGCATGACTTGAGTTTTTAAACCTTGGAAGGATGCAACTGATACTATCCACTCTTTTGGATGTTGCAAATGTCAATGCCCTTCTCATTGCTAGACAATGCAACAAAATTTAACACAGAAACTCTGCAATGGTTTCACTTGAAACGAGTATTAAGATTACTCTGCCATGTGATGAACATGCCTCTCAAGGTTTTATAGTTTTGTAATTGATAGAAGTATTACACTGCCAAAATCAATTTGCTTGCTAGCCAGCCAAGCATGGGGCAAATGATCAAGACTAACATATAGCACTATTCATGTCATTTCATGTAAAATACTCAATGAAATACAGGAAATAATGAAAAAAAGATAAAAACAACTTATACCATACTGTACAATTGTTATGCCTTATAGGCTCCATGTGGTGTTTACCACAACACTCATGTTTGCCTGAATTAAGTAAACAATAGAAGTGATGAGTGTAATCATCTACATTAACCGGTGTGTCTATCCTATAAGCACCAGGGAAGAGGAAATCCCAATAATTTTTTTTCTACTAAATGCATCATTAAGCTTACAGTTAAAATTATTGGATCCTATGGGGTTAGACTCTAATATACAAGGTTTAGATGCAAATATAAATATGGAGAATCTATATAGTCTTGATTCTTGATGAAGTCCAAGATGAAACTTTAAATTACACACACACACACACATGTGAAATCACACACCAAATAGAACCAGATTATATCACTGTGATTTTTGTCCTTAAATATAACAATTAACTTTAAAATATCTATTTTTAGCAATTAACTTTAAATAACAAGACTGTCATTAAGTGAAAAGGGAATATATAGTAGAAGATAACTAATGAGTTTGCATCCAAAAGGAAACTTGCCTGCTGTCCCTTGCGACTTAGTTGCTTGACAGCAATCTCAATCTTTATATTTGAATCTTCAAGGCTCTTGATTGTTCCCCTGTAAACCGATCCAAACCCACCTTCCCCCAGTATTAGAGACCGGCTAAAATTCCTTGTGGCATTCCTCAGTTCTGAAAATGTGAATACCCTGAGATTGCAAGGTCTCTGGGAGAAACTAGGATAGTTGGGCCTTCCCATGGAGTCAACACCAATAACCTCTCCAGAGTTGAACTCAGTTTCTGATCTTCTAAAATCATGATCAATTGATGTGGTGCTATTAGATCGAAGTGAAGTGGACAATCTTAATTGGATCTCCTCTTTTACCACTCCATTTAGGAATGAGAAACACTTCATTGCTAACTTAGGAGAACCTAATGATGGAATAATTGATACTAGACATTAGCTAAAGGAGAATTTGGAATCTAAAAATTACTAGGTTCAATTCAGAATTATGACTACATATGAGCATCTTACATCTCATTTGAAACTATTTCTTAAGAAAAAAAGGAATTCCAATTCCATAATAGAAATGAATTCTAAAGAATTAAAAGCACAGTTCTTGTGTAGTATAGAATTGAAATGAAATTTCATTGGTTAGGGAGTTAGAGGAAATTGTCCTTGCACTATATATTACGAGCGTGTTAAAAATAAGCTTGAAGAAAAAAATTGCAAGGATTTAGAACTTCAATCATGTACTGTGTGATAAAAAAATCCTTTCCTTTTCAGTTCCTAGTTCTGTTAATCACAAGGACATTCATTAGATCTATTGTATAAGTTTCCAATTCACAAATGTTGTGTGTTCCAAGCAAAATGAAGGGAAGAATATCAACTAATTTTCTATGTCAAGGCATAATTTCAGTTCAATGAAAGGTAGAAATTCCTTGAACAAGATGCCTAAACTATTAGATTTCTATTCCTCCGACAATATTAATTATTATTAACCCAAAAGGAATGGATTAATGATTCCTAAGTGAACTGCAATTTACAATTCCGCTTCCACGACCAAATATATTGTTCTTACTCCCAATACCTTCTTAAAGGAAACCTCTTGCCCCCAAAACTAACCTTATACTTCAGTTACCTGTAAAAAAAATAGACTTTGACTAAACTAAGAGCAGTAACTCTCCTAAAAAATTCCCAATTAGCAACGAACTAATACAATTCAAAACAAAGACAAAGCATAAGGTAAAGCGAATAAAAGGAACGTATTTAAAACTTGTTCACGCCAATCATGCACAGATTACCTTCCCCTACCATCAACACAAAAAAGCAGTAAGCTGGGTGGGAAAACACCGAAAATGGGTAGAGCTTCCTACCTCATCGACTCCGCAAAAAAGCAATCACGAAGGGCAGCTAGACGAGCCAAAATCACCGTATAACTGGAAAAAATTTCTCCTCACCTCTCCAACCGGTCCAGGGAGAGAGAGAGAAGGAGACGGCAGAGAGAGAGGCGAAGACTGAAGACTGAAGAGCCCGTGGGAGACCGAGAGCATTCAACGGCGCACAAGCAAATTACACGGAGAGGGATCTCCGTCCCTTTCGAAAGAGGCCACCGTATCTCTCGATCCGATCCGTCAATGCATAACGTGACACGCACGTGCTCGGCAGTCGCCCACTTTAGCCGTCCATCACGGGGCCGTCTGAATCTGAACGCGCGAGGTTGCGTCGGGGAAGGACACGACTGGAACGAGTGATGCGATTTCATTGGCTGGAGCTATGTGGGACCGATCCGCCAGTTGGCATCCACCGCGGTTGTGGTCAACTCTGGCGGTTTGAATGTTGGAACCGGTGGATATGCCTTTTAAGTCCATTTTCAGAATATTTTTTTATTTTACCCCCTTAGTGTTATCAATTTTTAGTTTATCTTTTAGACGATGACAGTTTTTACACCAATAACAGAAGTTTAATTAGTGTAATTAATGTGTAAAAAGAAATCTCTTAAAACATCCGTAATGCTTTTAACGTGAAATGTGTTAATACTTATTTTTTATTATTATTTTTAATCTATAGTATTAACATGTTTAAAGATTTAAATATTTATCCAGGAAGATGTGGTTAGGTATTTCAAGTTATTAATGAGCCATTTGAAGGTCAAATCCTATTGTAACTGTGTAACATATTATAATGAATTTTTTCGATTGGATGATAATTTTAAAAATTAAATAAATCAGTTCACAGGATTATATATATTTAGATTTAAAATAATATAATAATATAAATTAACTAATATCAAATTAAGCAAGCAAAATTAAATAATTAAGAAAACCAACAAACGATCATACCACAAAAAAACAATAAATTTTGTCTACTAACAAGGTAAAAGTTAACAATCGCCAATAATTTATTAAAATTAAAAAAAAATAACAACAAATCTTAAGTATTATGTTTTTCATTTTTAAAAAAAAAAACTGTTATTTTTTTCCTTTTCCCTATTTTGTATTAGTTAATTGGCCCCACCACCATGAAAGGGTTAAATACTATAATTAATAATCTTAATTTGATCATAGACGAAAGATGGAAGTCATGATTATAAAAATGATTAGCCATTATCATTTTTTAAAAAAAGAAAACACTAACTACAATTGATTTGCTAGTTCATAAATAACATCATAATATGCTAGAGTTAAGAATATTCATTCAAAGAAATATATTGTTATTTTAGTCAAATATCGTAGATGGTCAAATCATCGATCACGTGCGTGTTCTTCGGAGATCATAAGTGAAGAGGGTGAGAGGACTTGAAAAGCATTTCAACAAAAGGTTAGAATTATACTGGGGAGGGAACCCGACATATCATTCTGAAGCTCAAGTTAGAGTTTACTTAAGGTATAAAACTAAAGAGGAAGGAGGGGAAATAGAGGGAGCTTCGTGAAGTTGAAGAGAGCCCAAAATCCTTTGAACTTACCTTCTCTAGGGTTTATATAGTTATCAAAAACGTATTTCCACATCGGAGCTGCATTCTCCTTCATTATCCTCGTATGAGTCAGTAAGGGGATCAGATCTAATAGTCGTTAGTTGCTTCCCATTAACCAAATGCCACATGTTGAAGGAGAGTATCTAGGAGACTATATTTGACAACCACTTAACTGTCTCTCTACTCACCTGGTGCCATGTGTTTTAGAATATTCATTGAGAAATGGTCTCATTGATGAGGTAGTTACGCTGCCTCCTTATCCACATGGCTCTCACATGCTTTCAGCGGGCTCCATAGAGTGTGGGTCCGATTTAAGGATGAATGAGGAAATGATGTTTGATGCTGAGTGATCTTAAGGATAGACGAAGTTGACGATCGAGACTAAGACTAGGAGGATGACGACGATCAAGACCGAGACATGGATAATGTTGGGATCTGAGGTTGAGGTAGGGAGATGTCGGTGACTAATAACCATGATTTTGCTATATTATTTTGAATCATAATGCATATTTTTATTGGTCTATTCATAGCTTAATCTCACATTTACATCATATTTCATAATTACATATGATTTTGCACCTAATTGCAAATTAGCCTATTTCCATGGTATTTGATGCTAATATTTGTTTATTATTTTGGAGGCATCAAAAGGGTCATGGACCCGATCAAATCAGACCGCATTTGGGCTCAAATCAAGGGCTTAACGAGGCGATCAAGCTTTGGATCGATCTGGACCGTCCATTCAAGATTGGAGCATATCTACACCATCCATTGAAGATCCGGCTCATCCAACCTAATGAGGAGTAGATCTGGACCGTAGATGAAGATCCAGAGATTTTGATCCAGATCCAAGACGATCTAGCCGTTGATCCAGTCCAAATCGATCTGGACCGTCCGATCAGTTTTGAGGAGGTTTAAAAGCCGCGTGAGAAGCTACGGTTCCCTAAGCTTGGTTCGCGATTTTGTGCTACAGTGCCTTCGTCTTCTCCGCGCGACGCCGACGCTCTCCTTCCACAATTCCAGATCTGTGAGCAGAGATTCTTCATCGCCGGCGATCACTATGCTGCCGGTGTTCATCGTACAAGATCAGATCGTGAACGAGGGTGTTTCCCAGTCCGTGAGTTCAACGCTGGTTCATAGTCCGCGATCCAGGCTGAGGGTGTTTCCCAAGTGTTGCGATCTTCGTTAGCCACCGGAACTCGAAGGGTGTTTCCCAGAAGCTCCGGAATTCATTCCATATTCATTCCATCTGCTGCATTCGCACCGATCTGATCAATTGGCCGAGTGATGCAAATTCCAGAGTCGAGCTCCTGTTCTTCGTGCGATGTGTGTGCAGCCGATTCGTGAGCCCGAAGGGCGGTTCCCAGAGGTAGTGAACGAGAAGATGCATTAGCTGGAAGCTCTGTTCTTCGTTGGTGGTCACCCGAAGGGTGTTTCTTAGAGGTGACTATTTTACAGCAGAATGGAGGAGTTTTTGCTACGGATTTGGTTTGTGGAACGTTTAGGGTTTTTGTTTTCCTTTTTCTTTGTTTTTGAATTGTCTTGAATTTGCTCAGATCCTCAGATCTGATTCATTTCTTTGCTATTTCGATTTGTTTGAATTTCTTTTGCAATTCCAATTCTGTTTTCTTGTTTGCAATTATGACTTTGATGAATTTCTGCAATCTAATCCTAAGTTCAGCTTCTTTAGATGTTTGCAATTTTGTTTTGATTACTTAGCCTTGCTATTTGTTTTCTTTTTATGTTTGCAATTCAACCCATGTGTAGCTACTAACTTAGATTGCAAAATATTTCTAGGGTTTGCTTTGAATTTCATGTTTCGGTTTCCACAAGTTTGAATTAGTTCTAGTTCTTGAATTGGAGAAATTCTTGCTCTTTTCAATGGGTACACTGTCAATGAGATTTAATTTTGATGGTGAAAGAATTACTTGACATGTGAATGTGATTGTGAGTTAAATGCTATTTTGGTTCATGCATGATTAAGTTAAGGTTCAAGTCTTGAATGTAGAAACTCTTGTTTAGCTCTTGAAGCAATGGCTATTGTGACTGTGAATTATGGAGATATTAGTTGACTCATTGGATTCAATGTTGAATAATAATTCTAACTTAATTGATATTCATTTGATGAGAAGGAAGTGGATCATGTTTAGATAAGAGTTATCCTCCTTTGATGCTATTCTTGACCTAGTTTAGTTAGATTTTGATTGGAACTACTTCTAGAATTCACACACAACCTATTAGTTGTCCTTGGAAAAATACGACTTGAGACTCCATACTACACGAGTTTACTTTAGTTTAATAGTTCCAATCTTTATTAATTTGATGTGCCACGTGACATGTGAAAAGGCCAACACCAAAATTTTGGTGTCGTTGCCGGGGACGCAACTTGTCACGCCCCGGAGGAGTCCCTGTCCGAAGAAATTTCGACAACATCTCCCCTGTACGGCGGACAATCTGAAACTTTCTACATATCCATATACCTCAGCCACATGCGGCTGGAATAATAGCAGAAATAAAATACAATACACAGGCATTCCACGCAATTTATATAACAAGTAAACGGAAGAATAATACTCTGACTCGAAATCAACCCTACTCCACTACACTCGTAAAGCTCAAATCCGACAAACTCACCTCTTCTGCCGTCCAGGCAGGCATGGAGTAAAACATATCCAAACCATAACAAAGTCCCTCAACGATAAGAATCCATACAAGATCCATAAGTAAAACAATCCAAAACATAACAAGTTCAAAACATAGTCTAATAAAGAAGAAAACCAAAAGATCAATAAGTCCTCGTGGTCTGCAGGGGACTAGCAACTGGAACTCTCTCCTGACAGCATCAACCTGGAAAATAACAACAATGGAGGCGGGGTGAGTCCAACACTCAGCAGGTACAACTGATATACAAAGTAGGGAAATAACACCTAGCACTAATCATGCGTACAGTCTCCTGATATAAGAAAGATAAAAATGCATCTGAAGTAAACAGGAGAGAAACTATAGTAACCAGGACCTGGGTATAAGGACAAACAGTCCGAGTGATAGGGAAATCCTGTATGCATGTCAAACATAGGTATCCAAACAATATACAGTATATAAATGCAGCAAACACAAACACAAGCAATAAATGCATCATGTATATGATGCTAATGATGCGTCCTGGTCACCCCTGACGCCAGTTGATCATCTCACACCCAATAGTGAGGCCGAGTGGGTAGGGCTGTGACAACCGTGCACTCTGTCGTCACTGCTCCTGATGAGTGACTGAGTGGACGGGATGCTGTCGGAGTACACCTATCCTCCTACCCCAAATCATAAATGGGGGAGCGCAATGCTCTCAACTCCCGGTACACGATGACTGGGAGGAATCCCTGCCGGCTAACACGTTGCATCACGCTACCCATGAGAGGACCAACGGAGCCAAACAAAGTCCCTGCTGCAACACTCACTGCCTGAATCGACCACTAACCCATAAGTGGTGGTGTGTGCAGATCCATGTAACTGGCGATGTGCTCAACAATAATGGAGCGAACTATCGCACAGCATGCAATCATGCAAATGGTGCATGACACTAACCACAAAATATCCTGACCTAATCCATATATATATATAAGTGCATCATAGGTCAACGAATCAAATCAAATCAAAGGTACACAGAAGGTATAAAACCTAGGTCCTGAACATGGTGAAGCATGGTATATCACTACCCCTATAAGCATGTATCAACAGGTAAGAAATACATGAGATGCAAAACAAGCAATCAATCAATCATGTAACAAGTATCGGGTAGTGATTGACCGGAACAAATAAGAACATAATTAATGCAACTTGTTATATTCACTACTATGTATATCAAATGACATAAGTCAAAAGTACCCGCCTCTAATCGACATGGTCCAATCCGATAATCGAGATACTCGTCTCGTGTCAAGGTCCTGTGTCACCAATATAAACATAATTTATTTAGCTAACTCAAATGTATAGCTAAATAAAATCCTTAAGGCTAAATTAGGGTAAAACCCAAATCAATCTAACCATCTAGTAATCCAATTTATCTCCAATTCAATACATAAACCTAATTCATCAACATCACGTATCAAAATTACTACACATAATCATGTAATCAAATCATACCTAAATAAATCCATTATCCACAACACGTATCAAATCCCTACACTTACCTCAATTCACAACCGAACGAGATGTTGGAGCTAAGTGGATGTTACTGCTGGAAGGGGTGCTACTGGAACAAGATTACCCCACAGTATAGAATAGGACCTCTCTTCACCGCACTGTCCTAATCAAGCAGTTGCCCTCCAAGAACACCACACAACACACACAATTTCCAGATCAGAGATCAACAAGAAATGGAGAACTCTAATCCAGAAATACATGATTCCAACCAGAACTCGCCTCCAACCGAGACCTCAGTCAGCAGCAAGGATGAGGAAGTCCATTGATCAAGCACAACTCCTCTGGTTTCTACCCGCCAACCCAAACACAACTCAACAATCCCTACCTCTCCAAATCTGTAACCTAAATCTGCAGCCAAGAATTAGGAGAATCAAGAACAATAAAGAAGGATCTACTGACCAGCGGCGCTAAATCGGGGCTAGGGCAAAAAGGGAGGCCGGCGGTGTCGCGAGCCCAGAGGGGAGGAGGAATCGGCCGAAGAACTAGGGTTGAGGAGAAACGGCTCGGCCAATTAGGGCATGGCTGCAGTCGGCGAGGAAGACACGAGGAAGATGGAAGGCGACAGTGGATCGGCAGTGGCAGATCATCGCCGGCGCTTGGGGAAATAGTAAGAAGAAGGCGTCGGCTGCGGAGAGGGAGAAGAGAACACCGGCTTCTCTTGATCCCGGCCTTATGCACACGAGGGAGAGGAGGAAAACCGCCGTGGGCGGTTAGGGCAGAAGGTTTGCGAGCGCGAGGGAGGAGAAGGTCTCGGGGAAGAGGGAAACGGCGAGGAAAATAAAGAAAAGAAATAAGAAAAGAAGAAAAAGAATTAAAAAGGAAAAGAAAACTTTTCCTCGTTAAAATGGGGTAGCCTAAACAGGCTTTTCCGGGCCCCATTTTTGTCCCCGTTAACTCGTCCATACGAGCTCCGAAAAAATTCCCGAAAAATTTCCAAAAATTCCCTTATTAATATTCGCCTATTTTCGGTATTTTACATTCTTCCCCACTAATAAAAATTTGGTCCCCAAGTTTCGTTATCTACCATCAACAAGTACCAACAACAGGTAAAGAGTATAAAATGCTGAACGGTAAATTAAATTACATATCTCAAGTGAAAAGATGGGGGTATCGAGCTCGGATCGTATCCTCGAGCTCTCCCAAGTAACTTCCTCATCCAAATGATACTGTCATCCGACTTAACCAGCCAAATAGTCTTGTTCTGCAACTGACGCTCTTTCCGGTCTAAAATCCATACCGGAACCTCCTCATAGGTGACGTCAGCCTGAAAGGAACTGAGATTATCTATCAACACATGTATCGGATCGGGTACGTATCTTCTCAGCATAGATACGTGGAATACGGCGTGAACGCCTGCCAAGGACGGCGATAGTGTCAACCAGTAAGCTACTGCTCCAATCCTTTCCGAGATCTGGAAAGGTCCAATGTATCACGGAGTTGGCTTACCTCTGAGGTCAAATCTCTTCACCCCTTTCATGGGTGAAACTCGTAGAAATACATGGTCGCAAATGGAGAACTCTAAAAGTCTCCGACTCCGGTCAGCATAACTCTTCTAGCAATCCTATGCCTCTGACACTCTCCGTCTGATAGTACGGATCAACTCTGCCTCATGTTGAGTTCTACAAGGCCCCAACAACTGTCCTCCCCAACCTCATCCCAGAGGGTGGGTGTCCGATCAGGACTACCATACAACGCTTCAAACGGTGTCATCCGGATAGCCGAATGCAAACCGTTGTTGTAGGCAAACTCTACCAATGACAAGTGGTCCTCTCAACTGCCTCCAAAATCCAATACACAAAACCTTAGCTGAACCGAAAGTCTCTATCCAAAATAATACTCAATGGGACACCATGCTATCTGATGATCTCCCGGCAATACAGATCTGCCAATCGATCCAGGGAATCAGTCTTCCAGATCGCTAAGAAGTGCGCGGATTTGGTTAATCGGTCAACGATTACCCAAATCACGTCATGACCTTGTCGTGTTCTAGGCAGACTCATCACAAAGTCCATGGTAATATGTTCCCATTTCCAGTCAGGAATAGGAATCCGCTGAAGAAATCTAGCAGGTCTCTGGTGCTCAACCTTCACCTGTTGACAGACAAGACATCTAGCTACAAATTCCGCGATGTCTTTCTTCATACCGTTCCACCAGTAAGAACACCTCAAATCTCGATACATGCGGGTCTCGTCTGGGTGGATCGCAAATCGAGAGCGATGAGCTTCCTGAAATAGCTCCTGTAAGACCGGATGAGACTGAGGTACGCATAATCTGTCTCGGAAGAATATAATACCCTCCTCGTCTCGTGTGAACTCGGTCTGCTGCCCGGAAGCTATCTGGCTATAAATAAACTGCAAATACTCATCAACAGCCTAGGGCTCTCGTATCCTCGTCCTGATCAACGACTGAGCAACCATGGTAACCAGAGTACCCTGCTCTGTCTGTCCTTACCCCTCAAGGCTCAAATCGGAGGAACCTTAAATCAAGTCTGTGACCACAACTCGGTGGCAAGCAAAAATCCCTCCGGACTTCCTGCTAAGCGCATCGACAACCACATTTGCTCTCCCCGAGTGATAGCTAATGGTACAATCATAATCCTTCAGGAACTCCATCCATCTCCTCTGTCGGAGATTAAGTTCCTTCTAAGTAAACAGATATTTGAGACTCTTATGGTCAGGAGAAACGGCTCGACCAATTAGGGCATGGCTGCGGTCGGCGAGGAAGACACGAGGAAGATGGAAGGCGACAGTGGATCGGCAGTGGCAGATCGTCGCCGGCGCTTGGGGAAATAGTAAGAAGAAGGCGTTAGCTGCGGAGAGGGAGAAGAGAACATCGACTTCTCTTGATCCCGACCTTATGCACACGAGGGAGAGGAGGAAAACCACCGTGGGCGGTTAGGGCAGAAGGTTTGCGGGCGCGAGGGAGGAGAAGGTCTCGGGGAAGAGGGAAACAGCGAGGAAAATAAAGAAAAGAAATAAGAAAAGAAGAAAAAGAATTAAAAAGGAAAAGAAAACTTTTCCTTGTTAAAATGGGGTAGCATAAACATGCTTTTCCGGGCCCCATTTTTGTCTCCGTTAACTCGTCCATACGAGCTCCGAAAAAATTCCCGAAAAATTTCCAAAAATTCCGAAAAATTCCCTTATTAATATTCGCCTATTTTCGATATTTTACACAACTAACCAGTAGTGTGTGTTATTTTGGATTGAGCATTGATTGATTTTATTTATTAGTATCTTGATAGATTTGATTGCTTATTCTTTTTGTATTTTCATGTTGACTTATTCTTGAATTTTTGAGTACTTTACTGTTCACAATTTCATGAGTTTGAAGCTTTATGCTTTTGAGTCTTCTAATTTTGAGTTCTAGTGTTGTAGTGAAGAACAGGAGATTTCAAAAGCATGGATCCGTATTTTCAGAATTTTGGAGGTGGAATGGAGAGTTATCATTTTCAGCCTGAGTGTTAATCTTACCTAAACATGGATCAACAAAATAAGTATGAATCATTTCATAATGGTTTTAATGTTAATTGGGTGGATAATTCATGTTTCAAGTATGAAAATGCACAAGGACCATTTATTGAGCCATATCCAGTCTACTAGAGTTCATATGGGTTTCAAGAAGTTTCAACATTTTCTATGCCCCAACCTTTTCAACAAAATGATCCTCAGATGAATGAGTCAACATGGAAACTCAGGGAGATTATGCAACAAATGAGTGAGCATCAAGAGCAACAATTTTCAAGGATACAGAACATACACATTCAGTTAGATAAAATTGCATCATCCATCAATCAGCTGCAAGCACACAACTCCAGTGGAGAGATGGAAAGTAGCGATTCTGTCAGGCCTGACCCTACTTCCATTACTTCACATGATTTTTCTAGTATTTTTTGTGATAATGATGTAATTATGCAAATTTTTGATCCTAATGATTTTGTTGTTGAAGATGTTGTTAGTGATTCAGGTTCTGAACATGTTTTTGAAGATGATTTAAGTGTAGGGGATTGCTTACTGGAAGCATTATCTCAAGAATCACCAAGAATTGGAGATGAAAGTGTAGAGACTTTTGCTATGAAGACAGAGCCCCAAGGATCACCACATGAAGTTGTACATCCACCTGAACCATCACTTGAACCAAAACTTGAGCATTTACATGATGAAGAGGAGGTAACAATCACCACTCCAGGTACCTCTCAAGATGACAAGGTGAGTATTTTTTATGATTTTTCAGAAAATTTCATAGAGGTGTCGTTCATTGATTTCATTAGGTGTGATTCATTTCTTGATAAATTTTCTATCCACACTAATATTCTCCTATTTTCTTTTTATCCCACATGTGTATGTGAGGTCTTGTCTTTTAATGATGTTGTAGGAGAATACAAACTCCCGGAGTGGATGCTTGAACTGAACCGTCTCCGACCTCCAGAAAAAGCTTTTGATGGAAAAATGGTAAATAAAAAGAAATTGATTGCAACTCCATTACCGGTGTGGATTTTATTGCTAAATCTTCTTCAGTCACCGGAATTAAAGGGGAGTTGGTTCCAATTTCATTTTCTTTTGCATTTTAATTCATGCTTTGTTAATAAATTCTTTTTATGCATTTCTTTAGTTTCATACTTTGCATTTTGTTATTACATAACATTTTGAATAAAAGTCTCCATGGGAATTTTCTAAGTAATATTTTTAAGATGGTAAAAGTTTATTAAATTTCAATTTAGGTCATTTGACATGATTAGATACTTTTCTTACATGATATTAGTTAATGAGGTAGTGGATTCCAATTTGATTAATTAAGTTAGATTGCATGAAAATTACCTAGAGAGGACCACTTTAAGCCGATACTTCATTATTTTTCTTTGTGTGGCATGTACTCATAACAATTGAAACTCTAGAACTTGCTTAATTTCTTTTCAAAATCACAATAGCATTTGTGTGCATGAAAATTGAGGATTTTGTCAATTTTGTTCCCCTTCATACTTTCCAATTCCTTTCCTCACAATTTTCTTTATACATTCTCATCTAGCATTTTAATTCTTGATAATCCTTGCTTGTCATTCATTTCATTGGGAGTTTTGGTTGAATTCTTGATAAGTTAAATTGACTAGATGGATAAAGTATTAAGTGTGGGGGAGGTGCATGAATTCTGTACAATCCAGAAATGGATCAAGGTTTGAAAAATGTTTGAGCAAGGGCTGATTTTAGGAGGTGTTTATGGAGCAAAATTCTGAAAATTCGGTTGTGAATGAATGACTCTTAATGTTCTATGCTAAATGTATCCATATCTTGAATTTTATTATGTTAAGAGTAAGCTCCAATTGTTTAGAATTTTAAGACTTGATACTTTGGTGATACATTCAAGCTATTTGAAGACATAGGTTGAAGAAGGTTTTGGAAATGCTAAAATCTTAACTTTCTGTTGGAGTTGCTGTGCTGTGCTGAATTCTGTAGAATTAAACACTACAACTATGGAGTAATGGAAGGCTGAAGGAAATTGCAGAACATGATATGTGCTATAACATGGTATCAAGATGTAAAAAAAAAAAATCAGAAGCAGGAACAAATGTGGAAGCTGTGAATTGTAAACTGATATCAATTCTGCAGTATGGAGTTTCAAGATGGTAGCAGGAAATTGTAGAAATTGTCAAAGAATAATCCCTAGAATTTTTGGGAACTAATTAATGAAATTAGAAACTAATTGCTATTGAAGAAAGGAATCAATGTCGAAAACCTGTACCAAAACAGAATGTAGTTAGAATGCAGGAATTGAATTGTATTTCTAGGAATTCAGAGCTATTAAGATGGAATTCTTGTTACTTATCTTTAAAAGATGCAGAAATGAAGAATGTTGTAAGTTGCAACATTAAAGAAATATACAGAAGATGTTGAGAAGCTCAGTGTGCATCATCGGTGTAAAGATTGAACAAAGAATCATACCAGGAATGTGAATGCAGAATGTCCTGCAGTTTATCAGAATTAGTATGCCATTTCTTGGACCAGATGTCTATTGTAAGTTTAGTTTCTGATTTAAAAGAATGCAAAGAATTGAAATGGAACTCAGGAAATGTAGTGCTGGAAATTGAGCAATGAAGAATTTTAGAAACTGAGACTGAACAGTGCTGCTGGAAACTGAAATTGAATTTGGAAGCTAAGTGCTGAATTGGAATTGCAGGAATGGACTAGCTCAGTAACTCTATACTTACTGCAGATGAAGAAACAAGAACAAATTGTACTTAAGGTCAAGAACGAAACCAATCAAGCTGTGAAGAATGTATCAACTGAAGTTTCTAATGTGCCATTTTGTTGAATATCAAATCTGTGCAGGAATTTGGCAGTTGCATTTCAATGCTGAAATCAGTAAGTTTAGTTGAGTTATTAAGTTGGATGCTGATCAAGAACCGAATTAGTGAGTTTTGGTGAATATTAAAAGTGTTATGTGGAAGTGGTTCATGGATGCATGAAATTTAATGTAACTGATTATCTGAAACTGCCCAGCCACAACAAATGCAAGGAATCAACACACAGCTTTAGTTAAATTCTAGAAAAATTCATTTTCAGAATTATACTTCAGAGATTCTGAAGTTCCTGATAATATAAAAGAATTAAGGAGTTTCTGAAGGTTAACAAATGATTAATGGCTGGAATTCTGTGCAAGGTGCAAGACTAAATCTGAAACTAAGAAGCTGATTCTGCAACCTTCTTATTTGTGTGTGCTAGTTTTTGTATCCAGCTGTAGCCTTTGGTTCTTTGTGATAACAGGCCTACTATTATTCTCCTTCCTTTGAAATTTTCATTGTTTTCATGGATTTCTGAAAGTGCCAGCTGGTAGCTACAGTAAGCTGTAAATTGCTGAATTATCTGAAAGTGTGCCAATGGATACATAAGCTGCTGTTTGGAAATCATACTTGTTTGTTTCTGAATCAATTAGAAATTAAATCAGAAACAAAGGTCAGAATCCTGGAATGAATTTTTGAAACGAATGGCACAAAGCAACAACGTGCCATTTGTACAAATTTTGACATTAAGTGGATCCTAATCTTGTCGAGAGTGGGAATCTGAAATACCTTGATTTGGAATTCGAGAAAGATATTAGCATAGAAGAGAGAGTGTTACTGGAATCTGAATCTGATTTTCTGAAATCCGTTACTCAAAGGAAGATTTGCAAGATGTAGAAACAAATGGTATTTCAGACTTTTCATGATCATGCTGAACTCTAGTAACTGAAATGAAGAATTTCAAAACATTTTTGTGCATAAAATAGGGGCTGTTAAAAAAACTGAAATGCAGAATCTGTGAAGAATTGCAACAGCTGAGAGCTGTCCAATGCAGTGAAAATGTATTTAGTTTCAACAAGATAAAGCTGTTAAAATTCAGCAAAAGTATGCTGAGATAGAGATTACATATTTGAAAATGCAAAGTTTAGTCATATGGCGTGCCAAACTTGATAAACAAAGGGAATGTTGGAGAGCAATGTTTTTGAAAATGCAATATTTGAATTATCTCTGCTGCTGCTGTGAAGATTTCTGTTCTGTGTGCTTATTGTGGGAATTTTCCTATTCTTATGCAAGGAGAGAATTCTAAGCTGCAACGAATTGTAAGAGAAATCTTAAATTGAAACCAGAACAATAACAGAAAAAGTAAAACTGAATCTGGTTTGGGATTGCTGGAAACTGCTCAATTTAAGTTGTATTTACTGGTGCAAAGAATTATGCATTTCTTATATTCTGGATTTCCAGATATTTGGAATTGGAACAATGTGTATTGCTGTATCTTATTGCTGCTACTGACCAGAAACAATTGGAATGTAATCTCTAACTATAGGCAATGTTGATCTCTGAACAATCTGGTTGTGCAAGTTGCTGAAATTCTTATTCTTTGTAGCTGTATGATCTGAGTTATTGCCGGACTTGAGGTTTTGAATTAAATTGTTTGCTGAAATGCTTAAGGCAACTTGAATGCTTTAAACTTTAGCTAAAATTGGATGGTAAATCGTTGAAATACAGAAGTCATGTGGTATTGACTTGAAATTTCCAGATTTCTGAAATTGTGGAGTTTTGAAACCAAAGTGCAAGAGTGCTATTGTTCTGGATTTAATTTTGAATATGAATTTATAAGTTCAAATTGTTGTTTCTTTGAATTTGAATTTGTCTAACTGAATAATATATAATATTGCAGAAGAGTGACTTAGACTCAGTTATAAGTAGGGGTGACTCCAACAACAAGGAAGATTGAAAGAAAGAAACATGGCTTGAAGAGTATCAAGTAATTGGAAATCATGATTTGTTGCATTGTCCGAGACAACCAATTTTAAGTGTGGTGGAGGGAGCTTTTCTCCATGAGGTGATTTAAGATTATTTGAGCTTTCAAAGTGATGGAATGAATAGTAAAAACAATGAAGAAAGAAAAAAATTAGAAAAATGGCACATCAAAAGAATATCAAGATTCTATGTTTGCATTCAAATGGAAGGAGAGGTTAGCTTGATGAATTAAATTGGTAACGACAAATGATATTCATATCTTTATACATCAAAATGGTCAACTCATCAAGTATATTCCTCCAAAGCTCTTATCTTCTCATTTTCTTCATGAAATTCTTTTCTTTTGCCTATTTCATTTACTTTAATTGTTCTTTTTTATTCCATTTCAATTCTTGATGATAAATCCTTTTGATTCAGGTATGCTATGTTTATAGTGGTGGAGAATTAGAAAATAAACAAGCTTATGGTAGTGAAATGTTGTGAGTTGCATTGAGTGAGCTCCACTTGTACATGTTTGAGTGTGAGAGCTAGAATAGGTAAATACCTTGTGAGATTGCATCTTGCTTAATTTTTTAATTGGATTGAAACTACCATACCTATTGATTATTGTTTGGATTGTATTCATGATTGTTTGTGATCTTTAAGATGACCTTAGTTAATTACCTTTTACTATCTTCTAGGTATTGCTAGGAAATTTGTATGGAGATGATTTTAGGTTTTCTTGACTTGAACGGGACGTCCAAGATTAAGTGTGGGGGATTTGATAACCATGATTTTGCTATATTATTTTGAATCATAATGCATATTTTTATTGGTCTATTCATAGCTTAATCTCACATTTACATCATATTTCATAATTGCATATGATTTTAGACCTAATTGCAAATTAGCCTATTTTTATGGTATTTGATACTAATATTTGTTTATTATTTTGTAGGCATCAAAAGGGTCATGGACTCGATCAAATCAGACCGTATTTGGGCTCAAATCAAGGGCTTTACGAGGCGATCAAGCTTTGGATCGATCTAGACCGTCCATTCAAGATTGGAGCAGATCTACACCATCCATTGAAGATCCGACTCATCCAACCTAATGAAAGTAGATCTGGACCGTAGATGAAGATCCAGAGATTTTGATCCAGATCTAAGACGTTCTAGCCGTTGATCCAGTCCAAATCGATCTGGACCGTCCGATCAATCTTGAGGAGGTTTAAAAGCCGCGTGAGAAGCTACAGTTCCCTAAGCTCGGTTCGCGATTTTGTGCTACAGTGCCTTCTTCTTCTCCGTGCGACACTGACGCTCCCCTTCCATAATTCTAGATCTGTGAGCAAAGATTCTTCATCGCCGACGATCACTGTGCTGCCGGTGTTCATCATACAAGATCAGATCGTGAACGAGGGTGTTTCCCAGTCTGTGAGTTCAACGCTGGTTCATAGTCCGCAATCTAGGCTGAGGGTGTTTCCCCAAGTGTTGCAATCTTCGTTAGCCACCGGAGCTCGAAGGGTGTTTCCCAAAAGCTCCGGAATTCATTCCATATTCATTCCATCTGCTGCATTCGTACCGATCTGATTAATTGGTCAAGTGATGTAGAATTCCAGAGTTGAGCTCCTGTTCTTCGTGCGATGTGTGTGCAGCCGATTCGTGAGCCCGAAGGGAGGTTCCCAGAGGTAGTGAACGAGAAGATGCATTAGCTGGAAGCTCTGTTCTTCGTTGGTGGTCACCCGAAGGGTGTTTCTCAGAGGTGACTCTGTTTTACAGCAGAATGGAGGAGTTTTTGCTACGGATTTGGTTTGTGGAACGTTTAGGGTTTTTGTTTTCCTTTTTCTTTATTTTTGAATTGTCTTGAATTTGCTCGGATCCTCAGATCTGATTCATTTCTTTGCTATTTCGATTTGTTTGAATTTCTTTTGCAATTCCAATTCTGTTTTCTTGTTTACAATTATGACTTTGATGAATTTCTGCAATCCAATCCTAAGTTTAGCTTCTTTAGATGTTTGCAATTTTGTTTTGATTACTTAGCCTTGCTATTTGTTTTCTTTTTACGTTTGCAATTCAACCCATGTGTAGCTACTAACTTAGATTGCAAAATATTTCTAGGGTTTGCTTTGAATTTCATATTTTGGTTTCCACAAGTTTGAGTTAGTTCTAGTTCTTGAATTGGAGAAATTCTTGCTCTTTTCAATGGGTACGCTGTCAATGAGATTTAATTTTGATGGTGAAGGAATTACTTGACATGTGAATGTGATTATGAGTTAAATGCTATTTTGGTTTATGCATGATTAAGTTAAGGTTCAAGTCTTGAATGTAGGAACTCTTATTTAGCTCTTGAAGCAATGGCTATTGTGACTGTGAATTATGGAGATATTAGTTGACTCATTTGATTCAATGTTGAATAATAATTCCAACTTAATTGATGTTCATTTGATGAGAAGGAAGTGGATCATGTTTAGATAAGAGTTATCCTCCTTTGATGCTATTCTTGACCTAGTTTAGTTAGATTTTGATTGGAACTACTTCTAGAATTCACACACAACCTATTAGTTGTCCTTGGAAAAATACGACTTGGGACTCCATACTGCACGAGTTTACTTTAGTTTAATAGTTCCAATCTTTATTAATTTTGATGTGTCACGTGACATGGGAAAAGGCCAACACCAGTGACCAAGGTCAAGTCAGGGAGGATGCTTAGATATGAGACTGAGGTATGGATGATACTAGGATATGAGGCTGAGCTGGGGGCAATGTCGGTGATTGAGGCCAAGGTAGGGGATGTTGGCGTTCAACGCCGAGTCAGGGAGAATGTTGTTGATTGAGGCCAAGGCAAAGTAGATGTTGACGACTGAGGCCGAGTCAAGGGAGATATATGGATTTGAGACTGAGTCGAGGGTGATGTCATGACTCGATGCCGAGATAAGGTAATGTCGGTAGCTAAGGTGGAGGCATAATAGCTAACTTGTCCTTGATCAAACTCGAATCTTTGGGATGAGTGTATTGAACCGATTCAATCAAGCCTAAGTCTCATTTGTGTTGGGTTTGATTCCCTTTGGGTCATGTTTACCCCACATTGACTTTGGTTGATAACTCAGCATGACTTTTGATCACAGGGGACACGTTGAGTTTGCAGGATTCCACCATATCAGAAGTCTCCCTTTCAAGTCTAATCAAACGAGGAATAGTCCAACTGACTGGACTATGCTAAGTTGTCATCTAGCTACCAAGCTTATCTTTTTAGAATGGTGAGTTGAGGTGTCAACATGCCCCCCCTCCCCCAAAACTAATTTATAGAATGCTAACACCACTCTACAACCAACTTCTTCACTCATGTATAAAGATATAAATAATCAACTTTCAGTTTGATTTTCTGGCTACCAACCAACCACTTTAACACTTGAAATAGAAACAGAAGAACAGTCAGCTACTCAACTTAACTTAATGCTTCAAACCATAGATAGTATACAAACACTTAGAAGGTTAGCATATAAACATTTACAACTCACCGAGAATAAAAACTTACCCAATAATGTAAACCTTATGAATCCTGCAGAATCCTTAGCCACTTCTCAACCTACTTAATGCTTCAAACCATAGATAGTATACAAACACTTAGCAGGTTAGCATATAAACATTTACAACTCACCCAGAATAAAATCTTACCCAATAATGTAAACCTTATGAATCCTGCAGAATCCTTAGTCACTTCTCGACCCTATGACGTTTGGCTACCAAAAAGTACAATGAAAACTATGGATTATGGTCAAGAACATCCATCTAGAATTAGAATAGTACCATATACCAATAACAATCCCCTTGTCAAAACCATAGGAAAACGTAGACCACCAGAAATGACTTTCTTTGATAAAGATGTCGTTTTACTTAATATAACTCAATGTGATCCCCAATTATATGATACTTACTTAAAAAAATGGATAGTATCTGTAAAACAAGACTACCAAGCTAAACATGAAATGGACATAGAAATTGGAGATGTTATAATCAGAGCAGGAGAAAATTACTTAGGCGATGTAGCCAGAACAACCTAGGAAGATTTTAAACTGCATTTTCCAGAAAAAGTCACTATGATTGCCTCACAAGATAATAATATACTTAATTTCTATTATACCATACATAGACTTTTAATGGCCAAGGATGCCAATACTGGTATGAACATTAGGCAAAAAGAAGTCATGCAAGACTTAGAACAACTCCAATTATTTAATTGGAATTATATTAAACCTTTCTGTAATGACTTTTTAGCTCTTACAGTGGTATCAGGAAATTATTTCAATCCAACCCTAGGAGAAAGACTTTTTAGTAAATTACTAGGTGAATTAGGAAAAGAAATACATAAAACATGGATAGACTTACAAGTACCTCCCTTGTATGTCAACATAGGAGTACGAATTCAACATATCTTGACAACACTTAAAACTAAATGCACTTACATCCAAATTCAAAAAGAACTTCAGAATCAACAGTATAATTTTTGTAGTCAAATTTATACCCTTCAACAGTATGAAAGTCAATAGAAACAACTCAAATACAAACCAAAATAGAAAAATAGACTTCCCGCTCCTAAACTAAAATGGACTGAAAAATACTTATTATATTCAGAAAAGAAAGAAAGAAAACCTTATTTAAACAAAGAAAAACATGTGAGATGTTTTAAACCAAAAAAAAAACTTACGCCAATTCTATTACTTGTTTTGCTTGTCATAAATTGGGTCATCTATCATCTCATTGTCTAGATAGGAAAAACTTGTATAGCCGAGAAGCAGAAGTCATCGGCAATACCAATCTTGACTTAATAGAAATCCAATATGGGGATTCCAAAGCCAGGAGCTTCCTTGTATGGAGGATCTCCAATGTTTAAGTTGTTCAACCACTAGTTTTGGAGAAGTTTAGTCTTTATCCTTAAGAGAAGGATAAACTTCAAGATAAAGTAACTACATATTAAGTCCTTGGACATCGAATTTTATTAGATGTCTGGCTAGTTTTGTTTGGGTAGCTAACCATTCACGAGGAGAGATATCAAAAGTAGCCAACACTAATGTTTCTTTTTCTTCTAGTATATGTTATATTCTTTTTCCCAATAGAAGAGGTAAAGTTTGTACAGAATCTATTTCTTGTACCCATAGTTGTTGTAGAAGTCCATAAGTCATGAGTGTTACAGGCGTGATAAGTCTTCCTCTATAATTTTTATGTAAGAATTTTTCTGCCTGAATATTAGCTTCTCTAAAGGAGTAGAGAAATTGGCATCTACATCCTAAGTCTGATGTTTCTAGAGTAGAGCATTGAGGAAAACTTTTTGTACAAGTAATTTTGTAAGTGTATTCCTCAATGTAAGTAATAGTAATCCCTGGAGTAGGATTTTGATGAAACCAATTTAAGGCTTCTTGAAGTTCTAGAAAATGCTTATAGGAGGAAGTGTCTCCTAAGTATGTAAGATAGGTTTGTATGTCTTCAAGCAATGCTTTGATAGACAGTAAACTGTCTTTTATTTTATTTGTAGCCTGTAAGATTTCCAATGACTGATAATTCATTGGTCTAAGTGGCACAGAAAGTAAGTATGTATCTAGTATGTTAAAACTAGAAGTTGTTGATCAAGCTGCCATTAAGTAAGTCTTGTTTTCTTGTACTTTGCTGTCCATGTACAGTAAAGGGATGATAATAAAGTTAGGACCTATTTGGTTTGAAGTATGTCATACACTTGATGGCCAACAATTGAGTTGCCATAAATTTATCAAAAATGCTCATCTTTGGTTTTTTTATGAATTGTGGCATTTTTAGTGCTCCCTTAGTTCTTCCCCAACTATGGACTAGACCTATGCTGCATAAAACTATTCCTCTAATTTTAGGACTAAATTTTCTTATCTCCCCTAATCGGGCCCTTTTGATTACTAAGGACTATGCTATTTTCCTTTCTACCCCTATTATTTCTCCCATTATTTTTGCTTATCCTTCTAAAGTTAGCGCTCCGAAGTGTGGTGAACCCCCTCCTCCTAAAACTTGTAACCCTACTGCTTCTTCCTGTTCCTGTAAAAAGAAACCCGTAGTCAATATTTCCTTACAGAAAAACTATTATTGCTTGGGGAAAACCCATAAGAAATAGAAGACCCTAGCATAGACTATTTCAGGATATTGGACTAAGATATAAATACTTATTATTAGGATTGCTTCAATACTAGGTACTTATATAATTTAATAAGCCAAAAAGATTCGCTTGACACAGACATCTCTAGACTTGAAAAATAGAGATTCTAGGAGAAAATCCTACAAAATACTAGGAAAAGGATAATGTCTATTGTAAACTTAATATTATTAACCCAGACTTAACCATTAAGGCACAAGACTTAAGATATACTAATTGGGAGACAAAAAATGTAGAATGCATATTACTCAACTCTTGGCATTAAAAGCTATACAAAGATTAGACTCTAGACATAGAAGTCCTGCTTAAAGGAGCATAACAGAAACGTGGACAATAAAGGATGGTGTTTAATTATAAACGTCTTAATGATAATTGTCATGAAGATGGATATAAAATTCCTGATAAAGATCAACATCTTAATAAGATCCAAAATTCCAAATGGTATTCTAAATTTGATATGAAATCAGGATTTTGGCAAGTACGTATACATCCAGAGTCTATTCCATAGACAACTTTCTCTTGTCCAGAAGGACACTTTGAATGATTAGTAATGTCTTTCATACTTAAGGTCACACCACAAGTATTTCAAAGAAAGATGAATGATATTTTTAGACCTGTGACAAACTTTACTTGCGTATATATAGATGATATCTTAGTATTTTCTCATACTAAGGAGGAATACTATGCTCATTTATATATGATTTTTAACTTATTTGAAAAACATGAGTTAATTGTGTCTAGGAAGAAAATGAAACTAGCTGCAACCCATATTGAATTCCTAGGTAGTCTAATTAGCCAAGGGAAAATAACTCTTCAAGCTCATATAACAAGCAAATTATTAGGGTTTCTAGATAAAATGAAAGACATAAAAACACTTCGATCCTTTCTAGGATTACTTAATTATGTCTGACCATATTTGAAAGATATTGAAAAAATTAGTGGGCCCTTATACAATAAAATGTCCCAAACAGGACACAAATACTTCAATCAGTAGGATGTTGAGCTGGTTAGACAAATTAAGCTAATGGTACAACATCTTCCACAGCTAACATTACCTTTAGATTATGATTATCTTGTTATAGAAACAGTCGATTTGTGAAACTAGTTGGGGTGGAGCCCTATTTAATAAGAAATCAAAATATGAACCAAAGACTTCCAAAACACTTTGCCGTTATGCCTCAGGAAAATACAAAGAAATAGGAAGACTTACTTCTTTAGATTATGACATACTTGTAGTTATTTACTGTCTAGATGCCTTTATATTATTCATTTATAGTAAACCTAAAATTACCCTAAGAACAGATTGTGAGGCTATAGTCAAATATAGCCAACAAATAAAAGAAGTTCAAAAAGGACTTGGATCTAAACGATGGATAAAATTCACAGATGCTATCTTTAATAGAGGATTAAGAATTCATTGGGAACATATTAAGAGCATAAATAACTCACTTGTTGATATTTTATCCCATCTTTTAACTTAAAAGGTTTTGTGTAGGAATGGGTAAACATAAAAGAGTTCACACTTACGGGCACCAAAAAAACTATGAAATTTGGAGCTTAAGAACTTCCTCAATACTTCAGACAAGAAGATACTTTTCAATGTCCCTTATAGGGACAACTTGATATTATTCAGCAATGTTTGATAGATAACATCTGGAACATTCCAACTTCACCAGGCATATCTAGCCAAAAGATAGCCATTATTAAAGCTTTCACAAACTACTTTCTCACAATTATATAGAAACCACTTGGCAAGAAATTCTCCTGCTATGCTATACTCTCAGGAGCATATGCTGGTCTCTATGCTACTTGGGAAGAAGTGAAAAATCTTCTCCCAGAAGAAAATCTACCATAGTTTAAAGGATTTTATTCTGTCCATGAAGCGTATGACATACTTTGGACCAAATTAGGTCCTAACTTTATTATCAACCCTTTATTGTACATGGAGAGCAAAGTACAAGAAGACAAGACTTACTTAATGGTAGCTTCATCAACAACTTCTAGTTCTAACAAATTTAGATACATACTTACTTTCCATGCCACTTAGACCAGTGAATTATCAGTTATTTGAAATCTTACAAGCTACAAATAAAATAACAGATAGTTTACTGTATATCAAAGCATTGCCTGAAGACATACAAACCTATCTTACTTAGGAGACACTTCCTCCTATAAGCATTTTCTAGAACTTGAAGAAGCCTTAAATTAGTTTCATCAAAATCCTACTCCAAGGATTACTATTACTTACGTTGAGGAATACACTTATAAAATTACTTGTACAAAAAGTTTTCCTCAATGCTTTACTCCAGAAACATCTGACTTAGTATGTAGATGCCAATTGCTCCACTCCTTTAGAAAAGCTAATATTCAGGCATAAAAATTCTTACATAAAAATTATAGAGGAAGACTTATCATGCCTATAACATTCATGACTTATGGACTTCTACAACTATGGGTACATGACATAGATTCTATACAAACTTTGCCTCTTCTGCTAGGAAAAAGAATTTAACATATACTAGAAGAAAAAGAAACATTAGTGATGGCTACTTTTGATAGCTTTCCTCCTGAATAGTTAGCTATCCAAACAGAACCAGCCATACATCTAATAAAATTAGATGACGAAGGACTTAATATGCAATTACTTTCTTTTGAAGATTATCCTTCTCATAAGGATAAAGACTGGACTTCTCCAAAACCAATGGCCGAATAGCTTAAACATTGGAGATCCTCCATATAAGGAAGCTCCTGGCTTTGGGATCCCTATCAGGATCTAGTGGATTATACTTTGGCCAGAGAAACATTCACAGAAAAAATTTATTGGCCAAAAACTCTTGGGATAATGTTCTTCCCATTTACTTATTGTACTCAGCACCCAAGTTTATGTCAGTTCTATCAAAAGAAAAATACTGCTTGGTTTGACAAACAAAGAACTGCAACACCCTCAGTAGCATCAACCTCTACTCTCCCTCCATCAATGGGCTCTATTGAAGAAGAAAATTTAATTAACATGATTGAAATATAAAACAATGATGGAAGCCATGATGTCAAGAAGCACTTCCTCAAACTTAACATAAGCACTGATGTCAACCTCCACGACTTACGTCAGCACTGATGACCATAAGCACTAAGAGCATTCTTATCCTCCACGTCTCCCCCTCTAGAGCCTTCTCCTCTTCTCTATATAAGAAGCCTCCCTTTTCTCCTTAGATATCATCGAAGAAACTTGGTCAAGCAACCTGCAAGTGCTCAAGACTCTTCTCTCTCTCTCCCCCTTTGCTCTTGTACTACCCTACTTAGACTGTAAGTACGCTTGTATTGTTTTGTATTGGTGTGCTTTATTTGTATTGATGAACTTTGTTTAAACTATATATTATGTAAATCAGTGTGTAAGTATTATGGATGAATAAAAACTTTCTCTAAGCCTTAGGGCTTTGTTTTCTGTCTCTCCTAATCAAAAGTCCTCAGTCATTTTTGGAGTATACCTTTGTAGAAACATAACTAGCTAAGAGAGAAGACAGAATTTTAGTTTGTAGCACTGTAAAACCTGTGCGGGTTAAGTAAGGTAATTAGCAGACAACTATTATAAGACCTGAAGAAAGCCGAGGTAAGATGCTACAAAACTATGAAACCATTTTAGAGGCTCTCTACTAGGTGAGGCTCACTGGTGAGATTTTCAGAACAGAAAATAACAGTCTTAAGGTTTAGAGTTTCCTTTCACCTAAGATACTACACAACTAAAGTAAAACTAAGGCCCCTAAACTGAAACTGAAATTGAAGCTGAACTTGATGAAACAGAGATTGAAGCGAAACTTGGTTTCAAAGCCAGTACTTTCCACTTTGTATGAATAGACTCTCCATTTCTACAAAACTTAATTACTTAGATCTTGCTATACATCCCAGAACCATCGTCACTTTAGACCAAACAAAACATACTTGTTTTCTCCAAAGTAAATTGGTAGCTCATACTTTACATTCAGAACAACTACACTTAAATACCCTCACTGATTTACTTATCAGTCAAAGCTTTATCTTTGGAATCACACTTCCTTAAGCTATTCTTAAGCCTAGAAAGCTTACTTATGAAACAACTTCAACAACAACAAGTGGTATTAGAAATCCTGAGAAACCTCGACTACTTATAAGAATCACAAAACTTAGTCACACAATCCTTTAAGGAAACCAAGAAGCTTGAAACTGAGTCTAAACAATTATTACTTCAATCAAAAGAAGTTATCGTAAGTAACAAAACTCAATTATATGAAAAACTAGACATGTTACAACACTTACTCGAAGAATTAAAATATAAATGAACAAACTCAAATATGAAAATTCTCATTATGAAGAAGCTATAGAATATACAAGACAATTCTCTACTATAAAAGAAGATGGTTATTGTAAACCTGAACTTACTGGAAAATGAGATCAAATACAAGTACAACAAAATAACACGATTATTGCCTTAATTACTTCTTTACATTATAGATTGACTTTGATTGACACAAAACTTCTTCACTTAGAACAACAATCGACAGGAGGATTTTCTTCCAGTACGTTGTCAGAAGCCTTTGCCAAATTAAATAGACTTAAGTCAGTTATCTTTAGGAAAAGTAATTCCGAAACTCCACTAGTCACTTCTAAATTTCTAACTTACAAACAACTTGATGAGTTTCATAAAAACTGAAGCCTTTATTGGTCCTTCCCATTTAATTCATTCTACTGAAACAAATACCACTTCTTGGCTAAATTCATTAACTAAACAAAATAGTACTTCAACATTAGGACCTTATCATTTAGAAGAAATTATAGATGTGGATAAAGATTTAACAATCTTTTCCAACGAACAATTAAATACTTTAAATCTCAAGAAATTATATAGTCAAGGGATACTTCATTTTTCTACTTCTGTCTACAGACATCACAGATAAGAAGCTCTTCATCTTCCTGACGGAGGAGTCGCTAAACTTCGTTTAATGATTTAAGAGGCTGCTAAAGCTCTCTATATGCAATAACATAACTATATTCATTTAGGATTAATTGTGTTTGGACTACGAGGACTTACACGAGCCAAGTTAGGAGGAAAAGTATTACTTGTCTTACATGATACTCGGTTCTCTGATACGGAGAAAGCTATTGTAGGACTTATCGAAGTAGATATGAATGCCAACTTAGGTATTACTTACTTATGTCCAAATTTTAATATGACTATTAGAGACTTTATCAAACACATCCAAATTCATATTCAAGCTAAAGGATATGGTCAATTTCAAGGAGATAATCTGCAACTTGATATTGTGTTTTTAGGTAAAACCATGAATCATATCAACACTCACTTTAAAGTTTCTGTCACATATATGATAGAAGCTTTAACTACAAAAGGAATATATTTTCTAAAACTCAGAGAATATAATTATGAACTTTTAGCTGGAATGGAATGGAATATTAATTTATAGAATACTGACACCACTTTACAACCAACTTCTTCACTCATGTATAAAGATACAAATAATCAACTTTTAGTTCTATTTTCTGGCTACCAACCAACCACTTTAACACCTAAAATAGAAATAGAAGAATAGCCAACTACTCGACTTAACTTAATGCTTCAAACCATAGATAGTATACAAACACTTGGAAGGTTAGCATATAAACATTTACAACTCATCCAGAACAAAAATTTATCCAATAATGTAAACCTTATGAATCCTATAGAATCCTCAGCCACTTCTCGACCCTATGATGTTAGGCTACTAGAAAGAACAATGAAAACTATGAATTATGGTCAAGGACATTCACCTAGAACTAGAATAGTACCATATACCAATAATAATCCCCTTGTCAGAACCATAGGAAAACGTAGATCACTAGAAATGACTTTCTTTGGTAAAGATGTCATTTTACTTAATATAACTGAATGTGATCCCTAGTTATATGATACTTACTTAGAACAATGGATAGTATCCATAAAATGAGACTACCAGACTAAACATGAAATGGACATAGAAATTGGAGATGTTATGATCAGAGTAGGAGAAAATTACTTAGGCAATGTAGCCAGAGCAGCTTAGGAAGATTTTTAACTGCATTTTCCAGAAGAAGTCACGGATTGCCTCATAAGGCAATAATATACTTAATTTTTGTTATACCATACATAGACTTTTTATGGCCAAGGATGCCAATATTGGTTTGGACATTAGGCAAAAAGAAGTCATGCGAGACTTAGAACAACTCCAATTATTTAATTAGAATTATATTAAACCTTTCTGTAACGACTTTTTTAAAAGGACATTGTTATTGATGCCTCCAAGTAAGGGCGTGTAAATTATCTTGATCCTTAATAATTAACTAGGATTAGATAAGGAAATTAAACTAGAAAATATATGTTGTAATTAATACATGCTATAATAATAGTTGTAATTAATCATTAACTCTTTTATGGAATTAATAATCTAGATAGGAGTTTGTAATTAAAAGGGGGTGTAATTAAAAACTATTACGTCAAGGAAAATTATGACCGACCGAAATTTACCTTCTCTCTCGACCAAATTGCCCCAAAACTCTCACCGCTACTTTCACCATTTATTGTGTCCACATTGATCTCTAGAATTCAAAATTGATTATATATTCGGAAAGCTCGTGACCTAAGCTTTCTATTGGCAGTTTGGTATAAACATTTTGAAGTAATATTGCGACATTGAGAAGAGTCGTCTACCCCTATTTCGCATTAGAGCTAGTTGCCCGCGAACTTATTCACCATCGTTGGCCACCATGCAGCCTAGGATGGTAATTTTAAGGAATTTTTGAACTTGATTCCTGCCCAAAAATGAGAATTTGGAGGCTATTTAAGGGTGGGCAAATTTTTAGATTGATTTGTGTGATTTTGGTTCGATTTTGATATAAAAAATTGATACTTGTTGTATCTGTTGGATGTAGGTATGAATTTTGCATTTATTTGAGGTATCAAACAAATTTCCATATTTGTTTGGGAATTTTTTTAAAATTTCAACTTGTTTAATTGGAGTTTTTTGAATTTCTAGTGTATAATGTGATATTTAAATATTTTGGTGCATTAGAATTATAAATGCCAAGTTTTGAAATCTTAGTTCAAGTTTTGAAACTAATTTCATGTTATTAGGAAAAATAGTTTCTTGAATCTTAATTTAAACATTATTTGAAGCTGAAAAATAGTGTTTATCACTAATGTTTGGTTTAATATTATTGTTATTATTTACTTATTTGAACTAATTTGAGTTTTTCATTGTCATAGGCTTCATATACTTCAAATGAAAAAGACTATTACGATTGATAAGTTTTTTCAAAGGATGAAAACAAATGAACTAGATCCATCTATTCTTATAACTTCATTGACAAGATTAAATAACAATGATCTTCCATCTAAAAATTCTCCTAAAAGATGAAGAATCGAAAGAAGTGCTAAAGGGGGAGGGTGAATAGTACGTGCCACTTTTTCACTTTTTCACAAAACACGAGAGATAATGCAATAGAAAAGAAAATAAACAAACACAAAGCTAACACCACTTCTCTTTACTTGGTTTACAGCTTGGTGACTGCTAGTCTAAGGCTCCCACTTGTTGAGTACTTTCGTTGGGCAATTCACTAATAGCATGAAGATTACAGAAAGATATAAAATTCAAAGTATAATTAAATGAAAACAAGTATACCGACATTTAGAATAGAAGCTTGAGTGTAGTTATCGGAGTAGCGTTTGTGTTATAATAGCGTTTCAGAGCAGCTCGGAAGTTGTTTGATCATAGGAGAATTGTTGTTGAAGGCTGCTAGTAGAGACTACTTTTATAGGCTATTCTGGGTACTCGGATCCCTTCTAGGTGTCTCCACTGAGGCCTATCTAATCCACCTTCATCGCTAACTTATCCACTTCCAAGCGCTTGGACCACTCCCGACATTTAGACCGCTGACATCGCAACACATTGTCAAAGCTTTATCTTGGTTGAGTCTATTCCATCCCAGGCACCTGGATCATTTTTAGGCACCTAGATGCTAATATGTGCTGACCAATTAGAGACTGTCACCTCATCCTGTTGTGAGCCAAGGTGATCAGGGCATCTGGATCTCTCTTCTAGGAATCTAAATACCTTCTAGGTGCTTGGATAAGTACTTCCAAGCTTTTAACTTCTGCATCACAGAGTTAGCTGATGTGCGTAGATTATATACTCTTTTATGCATGTTTTTACGCACATTTACATACTTTGAGCATGCTTGATCTATGCACTTTTATACTTCCAGCTTTCCTTTTAGCATATTTACTCTTTTGGTTCGGAGATATGCTTTTTGTGCATTTTTTGTACACAGGAGTCGAAATTGGTGAAGATTATGCGTCCTCGGGCAAGCTTGGAAGGAATTGAAGGGAGAGAGCATCAGGCCGTGTACCACACACGGCCGTGTAGTTTTAACAGGAAGGGAAGAGGACACGGCCGTGTGAATCTCACACGGCCGTGTCTTGATTTGAAGAAATTAGAGCAGATGCCTTACATGGCCGTGTAGATCTACACGGTCGTGTGAGGTTCCACACGGCTGTGTGCACCTCAGTAGAGAGGAAAAGGTCCCGGCCGTGTGAGTCACACTGCCGTGTGACTCAACGGAGAAGGAGACATGAGGCAATGTGGATTCCGCATGGCCGTGTGACGAAGACACAGGCCGTGCCTCTCCAAAACACACCTGTCCTGAATTCTGGGAGATTCTAGACCGGTGGTAGAATGCCATAACTTTGGGCTCCATTGGAGTTTCGGGAGTTCTTGATGATTTCGAATCCGGAGCGAGGATTGGATCCGAAGACGAGGCTTCTTCGTAGATAAGTTTTCTCTTCCCCCCTTTTCTTGGTTTCTTGGATTGGGGATTTAAGAAATGTTTGTAATCTTTATTTCTTCGAGTATTCTTCCTCGATTCATGGAGTAGATCTTGTATTCTAGGATTAAGGGAGTATTTGTATGATGGATTGATGTAATCTCTTATGGATTTGTCAATTTCTTGTTTCAATGACATTGTCTTGCTTGTATCAATTAGATCTTGAATGATTAATGGTGATTTGTGCTTAATTCTCATTCTTGATTGATTGTTTGGATTTCTTGTGGACTTTGTAAAGATAAACTCTCACTCGATCATCCGAGGGATCCACGTGACAGGTGCAAGCCCGTGTAAGGACGTTTGAGAGATAATCTTGAAGAGGAAATAGGAATATTCAAGAGAGTAGGATGGATCTTGTGATTAGTTTCTTGTATCTTGATAGATTAATAAGTTGTGGGCTTCTATGTTGATATCCGAGGAAGGCATAGTAATAGGTGCGCTTCTGTGTAAGGACAACGTAGGTTCACGTCTAATTGATCATATTTAGATACATTTCTCAGTCCTTAGCCGGTTATCTATTGCAAGAGAGAACCGGTAACTTTCTACAAGTGTTTGGAAATTGAGGGATAAGAATTGGTGAACCATTTACATTCAAGAAATCTTACAAAGAAACCGAAACTCCTAGAATCTCCCTTTATCATAACCCAAAACACTAAACTATTGTTTGTTGATCTTTAATATTAGATTTGTTTACCTTCACTTTGCATTTGAAACAATTAGATAGTTGTTTAGCTAATTCACATTGAGACATTTCTAGTGCTTATTCCAGTCCCTGTGGATACGATAATCTTTTATATTACTTGCGACATTTCCGTACACTTGCGGAGCGTAACAAGTTTTTGGCGCCGTTGCCGGGGACTGCGCTATAACATTAGGAATTATCAATTGAGTTAGACTAAACATAACATTTGTTTTCCTTTCATATTGCATAGTTGTAACTAATCATTAGATTTCTGTTTTTACTTTCTTGTATAACTTTACTTCTTGTTAATTCTTTTTGTACAAATTCAATTCTGCATTTTTTATTCTTTTATTTTTCTCTTTTTCTGTTGAATTGTCATTTGCTATCTTGTTCTTGTGTATGCGAAGATCTAACTTTGCAGGGGAATTCTTTCCTTTTGACCCTGAGATTGACAGAACTTTCCATAAAAGAAGAATTCTGCAAAGGCAAATTGAAGAACAGAAACATTTGAACATGGCGAATAGACCACTCAAGGATTATGCAGCACCTTATGCAAGAGGTTTTCGATCTAGTATTTCAAGACCTTTAGTGGAAGCTAATAACTTTGAGATCAAACCCGCAATTATATCTATGGTGCAGCAGAACCAATTTGGTGGAGGACCTCATGAAGACCCCAATCAACACGTAGAGGTCTTTTATGAAATATGTGGTACCATGAAAATGAATGGAGTTCCTTCAGAAGCAGTTAGATTATTATTATTTGGGTTTTCTTTAAGAGATAGGGCAAAGCAATGGCTGAATTATTTGGCCCCTAATAGCATCACCACTTGGGAGCAGTGTGAGCAACAGTTTCTTGATAAATTCTATCCACCAAGCAAAACAGCTCATATGAGAAATTTAATTACAAGCTTCAAGCAAACTGACTCAGAATCTCTTTTTGAAGCATGGGATAGATATAATAGTATGCTCAGACAATGCCCACATCATGGGTTGGAAAGATGGTTAGTGTTGCACACTTTTTATAATGGTATCAACTATCATACCAAAGTGTCCCTTGATTCAGTTGCTGGAGGGGCACTTATGAATAAAAGTTTAGATGAAGCTGAAGAAATTATTGACAGTGTAGCACAAAATCATCATCAATGGGCAAATGAAAGAAGTGGTGGCTATTCTTCTGTAAACCCAACAATTAAAGCATCAGGGAAGTTTGATGTAGATGCAGTCACTCTTTTGTCTGCAAAATTGGATGCTCTTACAAAGAAATTTGAGAATATGGGGACTAGTGCTAATATGGTCAATGCTATTAGTACATCTTGTGAAGTATGTGGGAGTTCAGAGCACTCAAATGACTCATGTCCATTGGGAGCTATCACTGCACAAATCAATCAACTGGAACAATGTGATGCAATCATGAGTTACAATCGAAGGTAGAACAACCCATACTCAAATACTTATAACCCTGGATGGAGGAGCCATCCCAATTTTTCTTACAGAAATAATCAAGATCAAGGACCATCTATGGGGGCAAGACCAAATTTTCAAGCTGGGCAACAAAATTTTCAACATCTATCTTCTCAAGGCTTACCAAAGTCAAATATTGAAAAGATGCTTGAAGAAATTATCTCAAGTCAGAATGAAATGAAGCAAGATTTAGCAAAGCTCATTCAGAGAATGGATAATTCTGAAAAGCATCAAAAGATCCAGGATAGTCAAATTGCCCAACTAGCTTCCTCATCATCCAGAGCACCAGGACAACTTCCAGGAAAACCTGATGTGAATCCTATGGAGCATTGCAATAGAATTGAGCTTAGGAGCGGATGGACCTTGGGAGACTCCCAAGTGACTGCTCCAAAAGGGATACAAAAAGAAGAAGAGCTCTCTCCTCTTATACCAAATCAGATTCAAGCTAATGAGGAGAGTACCATTGAGGTTGAAGAGACTCTTCCACTGAACCATCAGAGCAAAGCTGTCCCTTTTCCTCAGAGACTTACAATGCTCAAGAAAGATGAAGAGTTTGGCAAGTTTTTAGAAAAAGTTAAGGAAATTTGTGTAGAAGTACATCTTATTGATGCTATTCTTCAAATGCCTAGATTTGCCAAATTCCTGAAGGATCTCATGTCAAACAAGAGAAGAAGAGGAGAGGTTGAGACCATTGCGCTTAGTGAGGAATGTAGTGCTATTTTGGAGAAGAACACTTCCCCAAAACTAAAGGACCCAGGGAGCTTTTATATTCCTTGCAACATAGGAAAAGAATTTTTTGAAAATTTTTTTTGTGATTTGGGGGCAAGTGTTAGCCTCATTCCCTATTCAATTTGTAATAAATTAGGTCTCAAAAACATTAAACTTATTACTATGGCACTTCAACTTGCCGATCATTCCTGCAGGTACTCTTTGGGTATTATAGAAGATGTGCCAGTAGAGGTGGATGGGAATGTTATTCCCACAGATTTTGTCGTGTTGGATATGGAAGAGGACCCCAGGATTCCTATCATATTAGGAAGACCTTTCCTTGCTACAGCTGGAGCTATAATTGATGTCAAAAATCATAAGCTTTCTTTGGTAATTGGTAAGGAAAGGTTGGAATATGATTTATCTAATATCTCTAACCATGTCTCATCTCTTTTAAATGCTTGTAGCAGGACAAGCATTTATAAACTTGAGGAATGGAATTTCCATCCTCATGGAAGACCACCAAACGAAGGAGACAATGTGGTGGAAGATGTTGGGAGAATATCTTCCAACAAAAATGAAAAGTATATCTATCCTCCAAGGGCGAGGAAAAGAAGTGAATGATCAAGTTTGGTCGAGCTAAAGACCTTAAACAAGCGCTTCTTGGGAGGCAACCCAAGGGTTCTTTTAGTTAGTTTTGATTTGTATTTTAATTTCTTTTAGTTTGATGCATTCTTTTGATTTTGTTTTCAGGTTAGGTGCAAAACAGAACCCGGCCGTGTGCTATACACGGCCAGGCAAAGGTTGCAGAGAAGGGAAGTGCTTGGGCCGTGTCATCCAGACACGGCCGTGTAGGATCTCCCGAGGAGAAAAAGGTCTAGGCCGTGTCTCAAACACGACCGTGTAAAGAATCCCGAGGAGAAAAAGGTCTAGGTCGTGTCCCAAACACGGCCGTGCAAAGAATTCCGAGAAGAAAGATGGAGAGGCCGTGTCCCAGACACGGCCGTGCGAAGAATCCAGGGAAGGAAGAGGGGGAGGCCGTGTGGATCTGCACGGCCCGTGTAGGAGAGTTATTAAAGTCTTCTTTCTACCTTACACGGCCAGATCTTGGCCGTGTTCCGCACACCCCCAACTCTCCAAAACATCTCTTTCTCTCCCAATCTCTTAAAAACTCCTCTCTAATCTCTCAAGATCTCTTAGATCCGGATTCTCCTCCTCTCTAAGACTTGGACTTTTTGTTCTCCTAACCTAAGATCTTTGCTCTTTGAAGTTTCGTTCTTTGAGTTCCTTTTTTCCAACCCTAGATAATTCTTCCCCTATCTAAACTCATCAAGATGTCCAACATTTTGAAGAAACTTCGCAAAGGAGGTGGTGGATCCAGTGGAGACAAAGAGAAGGAGCCATCAAGGGACAAAGGAAAACAACCAGTGAAGGGCAAAGGCAAAAGGACTTCACGCAACGAAGGTAATGACAATGAATTCAATATTGTGTTTAGAAATGATGATCAAGTAACTAGATTTGCAATTCTTGTCAATAGAAAGATAGTGTGTACTAGATATATGGACCCAACTGTTCTTGATATGCTTGGAATTAGGAAAGATGTAGATTTGATGATTGGGTTTTTGGATTGGAGTGATATTATGTACACACATTTGCCTACATATCCTCGTCTTGTTTTGGAATTTTTAAGTTCATTGGATGTCCATTTTACTAATGAAGATGATTATTTTGAAAAAAATCTCATTTAGACTAATGAATCAAGAATTTCTATGGGCATTTAGTAACTTTAATTCTTGTTTTGGATTAACCACCAGTAGCCCTCATAGGTTTGATCCAAGGTTTAATTGGAATCATTTTTGGAATGCAATAACTGGGTTAGATCAACTTTATGAGCCTTCAAGAGCTAAGGCCTCCCATATGCAAAACCCCATCTTTAGGTATCTACATAGAGTCATGAGTAAAACTATTTTTGGTAGGGGAGAGAGTGATGGGGTGGTTAAAAAGATAGAGCTTTATGCTTTATGGGCTATGCTTTATAAGGTTGAATTTGATTCTAGTTTTCATTTTGTTCAAACCTTATTAAGATCTGCTAGGGCATCATCGGGATCAATTGTTTTTGGTGGTTTGATTACCCGAATAGATTATAATTTAAATCTTGATGTTGATGGGTTGGAAATAATTCATGGTAATGACATGATTGACATTGATGCATGTCTTGCTATGAAAATGATTGTTCGGGATGAGAATGGTTTCGCGTTTCCTAGGAGGAGTGGTTCTCCTTTACCCCTTCCTTTTCCTGAACGAACTACTATTCATAACCCGGCTAATTGGGTAATTTCTGAGTTAGATTTTGAGGATAACCCTTCTATACCTGGAGACACTGAGCCACATCATGAGCCCTCGTCATCTGGACACCCGCAGCCTTCTAGTTTTATGGAGCCTGCTAGACATTCTTTTGCATATGGCACGGGATCTTCTAGGTTTGATTTTTCAGATTTTCGTACGTCTCTAGAATCACTTCATGAGAAGTAAGATGCCCAACGAAAAATGTTGGAGGGGCGCTTCTCTTTATCTGATGATCAGTTTAGGGAGGTACAAAATCATTTTCAGTTTACGAGGAATTTTCAAGGTCAAGTGGCTGAGTTTGTGCAGGATTATGATACTGATCAGGCTAGGATGAGAGATTTTATGCAGAGCATGATGCTTACTAGCCAACAAGTAGATGCTTTATATGAGTATCATAGATCCTTGGGTGAGATTCCAGGTTTTCCTATTGGCCAACCACGTCGTAGACCTCCTTTCCCTCGTCCACCTCCACCTCCTCCACCATATTGATTTCATCGGGACGATGAAAAGTTTAAGTCTGGGGGGTGTCATGTACTGTTTAGTTTGGTTTTCAGTTTTTAGTTTTTGTTAGTTTTTCATGTTGGTTCTTATTTTCATTGCTTGTTGCTTTATTTTGCTTGTTTTTGAAATAATCATGGCAAAAAAATTTTTTTGAGAACATCAAATCTTCACTTATATGCTTTCTTGGATTCAAGTGAAATGTTAGCACGATTATTGTCTTGATTCATGATGTTCGAATGATGCTAGTAGTAAACTTTTTGTAGTTCTTTTTTCTATCTTGGGAAGCATTAATAAGCTAAAAATCTTATGGTGATGAGTTTTAGTTTTGGTTCAACCTTAAGGATTTTATCTTCACTACACTTGTGCTTGATGCTTGAATAGTTGATGTCATTGAAATAGTCATGATTCATCTTGTTTGCTTAGTACTTGGTTTCCATGGTGATTTCTCAACTTTCATTTTGGTTACTGGATGAGGCTCAAATCATTAAAGCTCATTTGGAAAAATCAAAATATCCCAACATGTGTGCTAAAAGTACATTTGTGAATAAGTTTTGCACAATGCAAACACTTATAAAAAAAAAAAAAAAAGGGATATAAAAAACAGTTGTCATGAGTGGAATCTAGCAAGTCACCCCTTTGAGACCGAGTTAGGTTACTGGGGAAATGACTGCTTAGGTTCCCTTGAGATTGAGCACACCTTTGAGACCTTGGGTTAGTTGAGAAATATGAACCAAGTGAATGGTGAGTAAGTGCCTATCACTGGTTACTTGTCTTTCACTGGAAACACTAGGAATTCAAATTTGATGACGACTTGATTAGGACATGGATTGAAACTTGAAGGGTGTTGAGTTACTTTTACACTGTGCACAAGATTCTTATGTTTAAACCATACTTTACTTGTTTCCATGATCACGCTTGTTAATGAAACTTTTTGATAGAGTTAGGAAAGTGCACAAGGTTTTATGAATGTGTTGTAGAACATATGAATTTAGACTGCAGCATTTTGCTTGAGGACAAGCAAAGGTTTAAGTCTGGGGGTGTGATGTGCGTAGATTATATACTCTTTTATGCATGTTTTTACGCACATTTACATACTTTGAGCATGCTTGATCTATGCACTTTTATACTTCCAACTTTCCTTTTAGCATATTTACTCTTTTGGTTCGGAGATATGCTTTTTGTGCATTTTCTGTACACAGGAGTCGAAATAGGTGAAGATTATGTTGGTTGCTACTCGGAAAACCTATAGGTTCCACTGTACAAAATTTTGTACAAAGGTCTGAACCTTTTTCCTAGCTACCATGTGTTCTTTTAAATTAAATTTTGGATCGCCTGCGGAACTTAACACGTTTGATCCAAAACTTAATCTATTTGTTCTTTTAGGTTTTGACTTGGATCTCCTGCGGAACTTAACACGTTCAACCCAAGTCTCCTTAAGTTATTAATTCCATTAAATATTAATTTCCATAATTGGTTCCCAGTACTGACGTGGCGAGGCACATGACCTTCTTGGATATGGGAGCAACCACCACCGACTAGACAAAACCTTTTATAGAAATCTAATATTTAATTTCCTAAAATAACTTTAGGTTTACCAAAAAGAACAATCAAATCACAAGGAAAAGAAAAAACAAAAGAACACAACATCGAAAAACATATTCGAAATTCTAGAACGTAAGCCTCTTGTATTTGGTATTATTTCCATAAATAACTAGTATGATGCGGAAAGGAAAAATTACTAGTTATACCTTGTAGAAAAACCTCTTGATCTTCTACCGTATTCCTCTTCTAACCTCGGACTTTGTGTGGGCAACGATCTACCGAGATGAGAAACCACCAACCACCTTCTTCTCCTCCAAGCAAGGTTCGGCCACAAAGGAAAACTTCACCAAGGAGAAAAACCAAAATACTAACCAAGCTCCAAGAGATGCTAGCTTTCTCTCCTTCTTCTTCTTCTTCTTCTCCGAGTAGTATCCGGCCACCACAAGAGCTCCAAGGGAGAGGGAGAGGTTCGGCCACAACAAGAGGAAGAGAAGGAGATGATGGCCGGCCACACCAAGGAACAAAAGAGGGAGAGAAATAATAAGGGTTGTATCTCATGAAGGCACCCTCACCCCTTCTTTTATATTCCTTGGCCTAGGCAAATTAGGAAATTTAATTATAATAAAATTTCCTCAATTTCCTTGACATGATTTAATTGAGAAAAATAAAATAATATTTCCCCAATTACAATCTCATGGCCGGCCACATCATTGGAGAACAAATTGGACAAGTTTTAATCAACAATTAAAACCTCCTAATTTGTTTCCGGAAATTTTAAAAAAAATAAAATTTCTCTTTAAAATCTCTTCATGGTTGATAAAAGGAAATTTCTATAATTTTAATTTTACCAATATGTGAATAATTTTTAAAGAGAAAATAAAACATCTCTCCAATCTACAAATAAGGAAAGAGATCTAATCTCTTTCTTTAATCTTTTGTAGATCTTTTACAAGAGAGATATTTTAATTTTAATTCTCTTTAAATTATATCTTCCACATAATAATAAAAATTAAAATTAAAATTAAATTTCTTTTTTAATTTAATTCGGCCAGCCCTACTAGCTTGGGTTCAAGCTAGGGCCGGCCACCCAATTTTATACCTAGGCCGGCCCTAGCTTGGTTCCCAAGCTAGCTTGGCCGACCCCCATTGGGTGGGTATAGAAGGTGGGTATAGGTGGGTATAGAATTCTATAAATAAGAGGCTACGATAGGGACCGAGAGGAGGAATTAGTTTTGGTCTCCTGATAAAATTAAGCATCCCGTGTTCGCCCCGAACACACAACTTAATTTTATCAATGATAATTCATTCCACTAGAGAACTATCATTGAACTACCGCACCAATCCCAAATTACATTTTTGGGCTCCTTCTTATTATGAGTGTGTTAGTCTCCTTGTATTTAAAATATCGAATGTCCATTAATTAAGTGAGTTACTGACAACTCATTTAATTAATATCTAAGTCCAAGAGTAGTACCACTCAACCTTATTGTCATGTCGGACTAAATCCACCTGCAGGGTTTAACATGACAATCTTTATGAGCTCCTCTTGGGGACATTATCAACCTAGTATCTCTAGGACACAGTTTCCTTCTATAATCAACAACACACACTATAAGTGATATCATTTCCCAACTTATCGGGTTTATTGATTCATCGAACTAAATCTCACCCATTGATAAATTAAAGAAATAAATATCAAATATATATGCTTGTTATTATATTATGATTAAGAGCACACACTTCCATAATAACTGAGGTCTTTGTTCCTTTATAAAGTCAGTATAAAAGAAACGACCTCAAATGGTCCTACTCAATACACTCTAAGTGTACTAGTGTAATTATATAGTCAAGATAAACTAATACCTAATTACACTACGACCTTCTAATGGTTTGTTCCTTTCCATTTTGGTCGTGAGCTACTGTTTATAATTCATAAGGTACTGATAACATCATCTTCTGCATGTGACACCACATACTATGTTATCTACAATATAAATTAAATGAACAACTACAAACAAATGTAGACAATTTGACCAAATGTGATTCTTTATTCATAATGAATGTTTACAAAGCTTAGACTTTCAGTATACACTCCAACAATCTCCCACTTATACTAATGACTAAGCTGCCATATCTTCTACCATACATCTGATTCCCATTCCCTCCACATGCCGATCGAAAGCTTTCGCCGGAAGGGCCTTAGTGAAAGGATCTGCCAGGTTATCCGCTGATGCAATCTTGGCGATGACAACTTCTCCTCGTTTCACGATATCTCGTATCAGGTGGTACTTGCGCTCTATATGTTTACTTGCCTTATGAGCTCGTGGTTCCTTCAAGTTTGCAACTGCACCGCTATTATCACAATAAATTGTGATGATTTTGGGCAAACCAGGAATCACATCTAAGTCCATTAGAAAGTTCCTGAGCCATACTGCTTCTTTAGCTGCCTCAGAGGCTGCTACATACTCAGCTTCCATGGTTGAGTCCGAAACGCATTTCTGCTTAACACTCCTCCATGAAATGGCTCCACCTCCTAAAGTAAACACATAGCCTGATGTAGACTTACTGTTATCCCTATCTGATTGGAAATCTGAATCCGTGTAACCCATAGGGAGCAGATCGTCTGCTTGGTAGACTAGCATATAATCTCTAGTCCTTCTCAGGTACTTTAATATATGCTTTACCGCAGTCCAATGTCCTTGTCCAGGGTTACTCTGATATCTGCTGACCATGCCCACGGCAAAACAGATATCAGGTTTCGTACATAGCATTGCATACATTAGGCTTCCTACAGCCGAAGCATAAGGAACTGCTTTGATGTCCTCTATCTCTTTTGATGTCTTCGGAGACATCTCTTTAGATAGAGCTACTCCATGTCTAAAAGGTAAGAAACCTTTCTTGGAATCCTGCATGCTAAAACGAGCAAGAATTGTATCTATATATGAAGCTTGGGACAGACACAACATTCTTTTCTTTCGATCCCTTATAACTTTGATCCCAAGAATGCGTGCACAATCTCCTAAGTCCTTCATATCAAATTGCTTGGACAACCATACCCTTACGTCTGATAATACCTTGACATTGTTGCCAATTAACAAAATATCATCTACGTATAGTACAAGAAATACCACCACGTTTCCGTTACACTTCTTATATACACAAGACTCATCCGGACTTTGAATAAATCCATATGATTGGATTACTTCATTAAACCAAATGTTCCAAGACCTTGAAGCTTGCTTCAGTCCATAAATGGACCGATTGAGCTTACACACTAGATGCTCTTTGCCTTTTTCAATGAACCCTTCTGGTTGCTTCATATGGATGTTCTCTTCAAGACTTCCATTAAGGAAAGCTGTCTTGACATCCATTTGTCAAATCTCATAATCCATATGAGCAGCAATGGATAAGAGAATTCGGATAGACTTAAGCATGGCTACTGGCGAAAAAGTTTCCTCATAATCGATTCCCTCTTTCTGAGTGTACCCTTTCGCAACAAGCCTAGCTTTGAAGGTTTCTACCTTCCCATCTGTCCCTCTTTTCCTTTTGTAGATCCACTTGCATCCAACGGCTTTTACACCATCAGGTTATTCTACAAGCTCCCAGACCTTATTAGAGTACATAGACTCTATTTCAGAATTCATCGCCTTTTGCCAAAGTACTGCATCTATATCTTGGAGTGCTTCGTCATATGTTCGGGGATCAGGTTCATGTTTACCCGGGATCAAGTCTGAAGACTGTCCCAAAAACATGAATCTCTCAGGCTGCCTTACAACCCTCCCACTACGACGAGGCACTGACTGTGGTTATGTATCATGTGTGATACGTGTTGCAGTCTCTTGTGGTACTACATCTTGTACTGTTGGTACTAAAGTAGACGTGTCCTCTCTTAGTTCTTCTAAAACAACTTTGCTACTGGGCTTGTGATCCATTATATAGTCTTCTTCTAAAAACTGGGCATTGGTGCTAACAATGACCTTCTGGTCTTTAGGACTATAAAATAAACCACCTTTCGTTCCTTTGGGATATCCTACAAACACGCGAACTTCTGTACGGGATTCTAACTTATCAGCATCTGGTTTCAGCACATGTTCTAGACTACCCCAAATTCGAATATGTCTTAGACTAGGTTTTCGCCCATTCCACAATTCTATGGGAGTAGAAGAAACTGATTTAGAAGGTACTAAGTTCAGAACGTATACTGCTGTTTCTAGAGCATATCCCCAAAATGAATTTGGTAATTCTGAATAACTCATCATCGATCTAACCATCTCCATAAGAGTCCTATTCCTTCGTTCTGCTACACCATTCTGTTGGGGTGTACCAGGTGCAGACAACTGGGATTGAATCCCTAAACTCTCCTAAGAGGTATTCGCCACCACGATCAGACCGTAGTGTCTTGATACTTTTACCTAGTCGTTTCTCCACATCAGCCTTGTAATATTTGAACTTATCAAAGCACTCGGACTTGCGGCGCATTAGGTAAATGTATCCGTATCTTGAATAATCGTCTATAAAAGAGACAAAGTATTCAAAACCTCCTCTTGCCTGGACAGACATAGGACCACACAAATCAGAGTGAACCAATTCTAACACTTCTTTGGCTCTATACCCCTTGGCCTTGAACGGCCTTTTGGTCATTTTACCTTCTAAGCATGATTCACAAGTTGGAAAATTTTCCAACTCTAATGAACTCAAAAGTCCATCGGCTATAAGCCTCTGAATCCGACTTAAGTTAATATGACCAAGCCTTAGATGCCAAAGATATGCTTGGTTCATTTCCGAAGGTTTTTTTCTCTTATTAGAATTAGAAGATGAGTTATAAATTTCCATGTTTTACTTTGTGGAAGAAATTGGATTTAAAGTATACAAATTGCCAACTAATGCACCAGAACAGATAATCACTTTATTTCTTTTAATAACTACATCGTTACTAAAGGAAACTGAATATCCATCTAAAAACAGTTTAGAAACTGAAATTAAATTCTTTCTAAACCTGGGTACATAAAGACAATTTCTTAAAATCAAATTTCTATTTCAACTAAAAGATAAGTAGACGTCTCCCACTACAAATGCCACCTTAGTAGCATTGCCCATGTAGTGTAATCTCTCCTTCAGATAGTTGTCGGGTTTCACCCCGCAGAATTGCAGACATGATCAATGTGATCTCAGGTCCTGGTAGATAACACCGCTAAACATGTTTCAACAACTAGAGTATGAGATATACCTTTGTTTTGGTTCTTACTAGGACATCCGCCTTCCAATGTCCTGCCGGCTGCCCTTTGGCTTCTTCACTCCAACTTTAAATCGTACACTGAGATTTATTCACTTTCTTTGCAAGCCACTTGTTTCTTCTTCTTCTTTCCTTCGGTTTAGAAGTAGAACCATTTTCAAAAAGTGAATTTGAGAATTGTGACGAAATAATCCTTCTAGTTACGTCAGTAGTTCCCCTAATGAATAAATCCTTTTATTCATATTATAGTTCAAAGTGAACCGCTCAAAACTTCTAGGTAGTGTTTGGAGGATCATATCGATCCGGGTTTCCCATCAATTTCTCCTCCAAGGATCATCTCGTTCGGATAAGCCATCATCTTTAGGATATGATCCCTCACAGTAGTACATGGTGGCTGTCATTATCTTTCTCATGGCTTCTTGTCTAGAAGCCCTATCCTCGATGACCAAAGAGTTCCTTGAGATTGTTCATAATATCATAAGTCGTTGGTAAATCTTGATGTCGATGTTGCAATACATTTGACATTGAAGCCAAAATGTAACACCGCACCATCTCATCCGCCTTTACCCATCTCTTATGATATTCAATCTCCTCTTGGGTAGATTCACCAAGGTGCATCAGACAAGGTTCATCAAGATAAATTTATAGCTTTCGCAGTAACAATATCCGTGTTCCTTTTCCAATCTATGTAATTAGGTCCAGAAAGTCTATTTTGAAGTATGATGGACAGTGGGTTGAAAGTCATCCTAAGAATCACAAATAACTTTTGGTCAGAACTCTAAATTTAGAATAATATTGATTCCTCAAACAATACTATTTTAAATTAACCAACACCTCAAAACACCGTGAATTTTGTATGCCACGTTAGTGTGGACGTATACAAATTCAACATTTGTAAAAGGAGGGGTTTAACCCATTAATTTTATTATCTTGTCAACCTAACTTTTTGACAAATAAAATTAATAGTTGGTATTTGGTCACACAAATAATAGCAGTGACTCCGATGGGGAGGATACTATTAGATGTGTCTAAGTGTATACCATTACTTGACACTAAGTCCATTAATAAGATTATGCCCCTTCCGTTGGGGAAGATCACACGCTCTTAATTAACTTCCTATAGTCATCCAAAATGGAATTCTGTTCTAGTGATCCGCAAACAAGCTCATCCGTTATGGAGGAAGGCACTCAGAGCCAACGCGCAAGCTTGTTTGCATCACTTACAAACCAGTAATGGAGACCATGGGATTTATTTAAAATCCCTCTCCCACTTAGTTATTTATAAATGAGGAATTTTAACTATGCTAGCCTACTCAACTTGTAAACTAACATGCACACACAGCACAATATAAAAGCAATAAATAGAAAATCTAATTTCAACTATTATGGCTTTTATCTCTAGTTGTCCTCCGTGTGTTGTCATCCCAAGCTGCTGCCAAATTTGGCCACCGCCACCGAATCTAGCTGTCGCATCCATCTTGCTTCTAGTTCCGATGCGTCTCTAGTCCTTAGAAGGTTCCACGCTTTGCAAGATTCGATCCGCGACATAAATAGAATTTTACATTTTTGATCCTATATTCCATAAAAGGAACGTACATGTATCTAGATCAAAAATAAAATCCTAATAAAACTAAATACAGCTCCTGCTGTATTTTAATACAATCATGCACACACAAATAAATGCCCTTGACATGTCCAAGGGTCCAATCACACACATAATAACTAAAAGCCATAATAGTTGGATCCTGCATCCACAAAGTTAGCACATCCTACTATTATCCTGCCTAAATTATGTATGACATGTGCATAATTAAACTAAATACCAAATACACAGAGGCAAAACCCTAGCTCTGATACCAATTGTTGGTTGCTACTCGGAAAACCTATAGGTTCCGCTGTACAAAATTTTGTACAAAGGTCTGAACCTTTTTTCCTAGCTACCATGTGTTCTTTTAAATTAAATTTTGGATCGCCTGCGGAACTTAACACGTTTGATCCAAAACTTAATCTATTTGTTCTTTTAGGTTTTGACTTGGATCTCCTGCGGAACTTAACACGTTCAACCCAAGTCTCCTTAAGTTATTAATTCCATTAAATATTAATTTCCATAATTGGTTCCCAGTACTGACGTGGCGAGGCACATGACCTTCTTGGATATGGGAGCAACCACCACCGACTAGACAAAACCTTTTATAGAAATCTAATATTTAATTTCCTAAAATAACTTTAGGTTTACCAAAAGGAACAATCAAATCACAAGGAAAAGAAAAAACAAAAGAACACAACATCGAAAAACATATTTGAAATTCTAGAACGTAAGCCTCTTGTATTTGGTATTATTTCCATAAATAACTAGTATGATGTGGAAAGGAAAAATTACTAGTTATATCTTGTAGAAAAACCTCTTGATCTTCTACCGTATTCCTCTTCTAACCTCGGACGTTGTGTGGGCAACGATCTACCGAGATGAGAAACCACCAACCACCTTCTTCTCCTCCAAGCAAGGTTCGGCCACAAAGGAAAACTTCACCAAGGAGAAAAACCAAAATACTAACCAAGCTCCAAGAGATGCTAGCTTTCTCTCCTTCTTCTTCTTCTTCTCCGAGTAGTATCCGGCCACCACAAGAGCTCCAAGGGAGAGGGAGAGGTTCGGCCACCACAAGAGGAAGAGAAGGAGATGATGGCCGGCCACACCAAGGAACAAAAGAGGGAGAGAAATAATAAGGGTTGTATCTCATGAAGGCACCCTCACCCATTCTTTTATATTCCTTGGCCTAGGCAAATTAGGAAATTTAATTACAATAAAATTTCCTCAATTTCCTTGACATGATTTAATTGAGAAAAATAAAATAAAATTTCCCCAATTACAATCTCATGGCCGGCCACATCATTGGAGAACAAATTGGACAAGTTTTAATCAACAATTAAAACTTCCTAATTTGTTTCCGGAAATTTAAAAAAAAATAAAATTTCTCTTTAAAATCTCTTCATGGTTGATAAAAGGAAATTTCTATAATTTTAATTTTACCAATATGTGAATAATTTTTAAAGAGAAAATAAAACATCTCTCCAATCTACAAATAAGGAAAGAGATCTAATCTCTTTCTTTAATCTTTTGTAGATCTTTTACAAGAGAGATATTTTAATTTTAATTCTCTTTAAATTATATCTTCCACATAATAATAAAAATTAAAATTAAATTTCTTTTTTATTTAATTTGCCGGCCCTACTAGCTTGGGTTCAAGCTAGGGTCGGCCACCTTAGGCCCCTATTGGGTGGGTATAGAAGGTGGGTATAGGTGGGTATAGAATTCTATAAATAAGAGGCTACGATAGGGACCGAGAGGAGGAATTAGTTTTGGTCTCCTGATAAAATTAAGCATCCCGTGTTCGCCCCGAACACAACTTAATTTTATCAATGATAATTCATTCCACTAGAGAACTATCATTGAACTACCGCACCAATCCCAAATTACATTTTTGGGCTCCTTCTTATTATGAGTGTGTTAGTCTCCCTGTATTTAAGATATCGAATGTCCATTAATTAAGTGAGTTACTGACAACTCATTTAATTAATATCTAAGTCCAAGAGTAGTACCACTCAACCTTATTGTCATGTCGGACTAAATCCACCTGCAGGGTTTAACATGACAATCTTTATGAGCTCCTCTTGGGGACATTATCAACCTAGTATCTCTAGGACACAGTTTCCTTCTATAATCAACAACACACACTATAAGTGATATCATTTCCCAACTTATCGGGTTTATTGATTCATCGAACTAAATCTCACCCATTGATAAATTAAAGAAATAAATATCAAATATATATGCTTGTTATTATATTATGATTAAGAGCACACACTTCCATAATAACTGAGGTCTTTGTTCCTTTATAAAGTCAGTATAAAAGAAACGACCTCAAATGGTCCTACTCAATACACTCTAAGTGTACTAGTGTAATTATATAGTCAAGATAAACTAATACCTAATTACACTACGACCTTCTAATGGTTTGTTCCTTTCCATTTTGGTCGTGAGCTACTGTTTATAATTCATAAGGTACTGATAACATCATCTTCTGCATGTGACACCACATACTATGTTATCTACAATATAAATTAAATGAACAACTACAAACAAATGTAGACAATTTGACCAAATGTGATTCTTTATTCATAATGAATGTTTACAAAGCTAGACTTTCAGTATACACTCCAACAGATTATGCGTCCTCAGGCAAGCTTGGAAGGAATTGAAGGGAGAGAGCATCAGGCCGTGTACCACACATGGCCGTGTAGTTTTAATAGGAAGGGAAGAGGACACGGCCGTGTGAATCTCACACGGCCGTGTCTTGATTTGAAGAAATTAGAGCAGATGCCTTACATGGCCGTGTAGATCTACACGGCCGTGTGAGGTTTCCAGAGGCGAAGCAGGTGGTGGCCTTGTGCACCACACGGCCGTGTAGCATTTCCAGAGAACAGAAGGGTCCTGGCCGTGTGAATCACACGGCCGTGCAGCTTGGACATGGCCGTGTGAATCTCACACGGCCGTGTCATGGGGCCGTGTGGCGCCCGATTTCCTCCTCTATTTAAACCCTCCTTCATGAATTGAAAGGGGATCTCTCCCCCTTTGGGAGAAGGCAAGATTTGGTGGTATCCTCCCATTCTTGGGAGGATTTTTGGGCGATTCGAGGGGAGTTCTTGACAATTTCGACTCCGGAGCGAGGATTGCATCCGAAGACGAGGCTTCTTCGTAGATAAGTTTTCTCTTCCCCCCTTTTCTTGGTTTCTTGGATTGGGGATTTAAGAAATGCTTGTAATCTTTATTTCTTCGGGTATTCTTCCTCGATTCATGGAGTAGATCTTGTATTCTAGGATTAAGGGAGTATTTGTATGATGGATTGATGTAATCTCTTATGGATTTGCCAATTTCTTGTTTCAATGACATTGTCTTGCTTGTATCAATTAGATCTTGAATGATTAATGGTGATTTGTGCTTAATTCTCATTCTTGATTGATTGTTTGGATTTCTTGTGGACTTTGTAAAGATAAACTCTCACTCGATCATTCGAGGGATCCACGTGACAGGTGCAAGCCCGTGTAAGGACGTTTGAGAGATAATCTTGAAGAGGAAACTGGAATATTCAAGAGAGTAGGATGGATCTTGTGATTAGTTTCTTGTATCTTGATAGATTAATAAGTTGTGGGCTTCTATGTTGATATCCGAGGAAGGCATAGTAATAGGTGCGCTTCTGTGTAAGGACAACGTAGGTTCACGTCTAATTGATCATATTTAGATATATTTCTCAGTCCTTAGCCGGTTATCTATTGCAAGAGAGAACCGGTAACTTTCTACAAGTGTTTGGAAATTGAGGGATAAGAATTGGTGAACCATTTACATTCAAGAAATCTTACAAAGAAACCGAAACTCCTAGAATCTCCCTTTATCATAACCCAAAACACTAAACTCTTGTTTGTTGATCTTTAATATTAGATTTGTTTACCTTCACTTTGCATTTGAAACAATTGGATAGTTGTTTAGCTAATTCGCATTGAGACATTTCAAGTGCTTATTCCAGTCCCTGTGGATACGATAATCTTTTATATTACTTGCGACATTTCCGTACACTTGGGAGCGTAACATTAGCACAAAAGATAAATAATATGGAAATAAAATATTTGACTATCTTTGAGATGTTCGATCATGATTTTTGAATTTCATTGAAACCCTAGGTCAGATTGACTCCTATTGTTCCATCAATGAGGAACGTGTTCTCACCTACTTCTCTTAGGAGAGTTTTCCCATTTCTAAACATCCGATCCTTCTGACCTGTTTAGATTTTTTTCTCAACAATCAATCTTGACCTTTGGGACTTCTCGCTAGACGTTTGATCCTCGACCTGCCTAGACTTCTTCTGTTGGGATGTATACTATAAGCCTAGCTTTTATATGAACATCTGTTTTAAAGTATTTTAAAATAAGAATCACTTTAGTCAAATGTTTGCATTTTATATTTATATATAATGTAGTTGTTCATTTAATTTATATTGTACATAACATGATATGTGGTGCCATACAGAAAATCATGTTATCGGTTCCTTATAAATTATAAATAGTAGCTCACAACCAAGATGGATTGGGACAAACCATTGGAACGCTTGTAGTGTAATTTGGTATTAGTCTGTCTTGACTATAAAATTACACTAGTACACTATGTGTGTATTGAGCAGGACCATATGAGGTTGTCCGATTTATACTGACTACATAAAAGAACAGAACCTCTGTTATTATGGATGTGCATCCTCTTAATCCCTATATAATAACAAGCATGTATACTTAGTATTTATTTCTTTAACTTATCAATGGGTGAGATTTATTCGTTAAATCAATAGGCCCGATGAGTTGGAAAATAGTACTATTTATATGGTTTGTTATTGATTATAGAAGGAATCTGTGTCCTAATTATTTAGGCTGATGATGCCCCCTTGAGGAGATCATAAGGATTATCATGTAAACCCTGCAGGCGGACTTAGTCTGGCATAATAATAAAGTTGAGTGGTTCTACTCTTGGAATCAGATGTTAATTAATTGGGTTGTCAGTAACTCAATTAATTAACGGACATACGATATCTTAAACATAAGGAGATTAACGCACTCATGATAAGAAGGAGCCCATATTGTAATATGGGATTGATGTGGTAGTTCAATAATAATCCTTTAGTGGTATGAGTTATTATTGATGGATTTGAGTTGGGTGTTCAGGCCGAACATAGGAAGCCCAAACCCATTAGGAGGCTTAAACCAATTCCTCCTCTAGGTCCCTATTGTAGCCTCTATGTAAAGCCTCAAATCCGCCCAATAAAATTTGGATGTAAAAAATCAAAGGGAGATTTTTTTTCTAAACAAAATTCGGATATAAAAAATCAAAGGGAGATTTTTTCTAAATAGAATTTGGATATAAAAAATCAAAGGGAGATTTTTTCTAAACAGAATTCTGTTATTTTTCTTTCTTTGTAACCGATGACAAGGGTTATAAAAAGGGGAGGTGGCTCCCCCTAAACTTAACACACAATTCTCTTCTCACCTTTGCTTAGGGTCGGCGGCACAATTCTTCCCCTCCTCCTTGTGGCCGGCGCCCCCCTCCTCCTTGTGGGCGGCGGCTTGAAGAGGAGGAAGAAGAGGAAGAAGAAGAGAAGGCACCCCATCCTAGAGCATCTCCCCTTGGTGGCCGACAGTTTGGAAGAGAAGAGAAGAAGGGTACTGGTTTTGTCTTGGTAGATCATCGTCCACACGACATCCAAGAAGAGGAGAGGAATACGGTAGAAGATCAAGAGGTCTTTAGCTATGAAGAAAGGTACTACTAGTTCTTTAATTCCGTTACGTAATTAGTTTAGTTTTCTTCGTATCGATTTTGAATACCAACACAAGAGGCCAACGATCTTGTACTTCGATCAAGGTGTGCTTTGATCAATCAAGAACTTGCTTGATAGATTAAATAGATGTCTGATCGAACATGCGGGTTGCTAGGAATAGTTCTGTACTTGTATAATTTTTGTAACGACCCGACCCCTTGTGTTAGGACCGAAAAGTAGCTAGAAGGGGGGCGGGTGAATAGCTCGTCGCGTGCTTCGTGGTTGACGTTGCTTGTTTCTTTGAAGATGTGCAGCGGAAATACAAGAAACAAAAACATACAATGCTAACACTTGGGATTTTACTTGGTATCCACCTCACAAGAGGTGACTAGTCCAAGGATCCACGCACGCACACACACTTCCACTATGAAACACTCCTTTTCGGTAACTACCGAAGGTGGAGAAGCCCTACAAGACTCTCAATACAAGAAGAAAGGAAAGGGAAACAAAATACAAGCGCAAAGCTTACAATGAGTACAGAAAACCCTAACCCTAGATTCTCTTCTTGGCTTTGATCCGCCTCTTGACTTGGAAAACCTCCAAGATCTTTCAGGACTGGCGATCTGAGCTTTGAGAGCGTTGTGGAGGAGCTGGCGAGAAATCTGAGATGAAATAGTGGAGCGATACCGAAGGAGACGCCCGCCTGCAGCTCAAATATGACGCAACGGTCGGATCCCGATCGATTCGAAAACTCCCAATCGATCGGGGAGGCTTTGGATCGATCCAAGGATCGATCCAGAGTGCCTCTGTGCTCTGGAAACACGCCTGGATCGATTCACCCAATCGATCCACTGATCGATTGGGACCTCTGGATCGATCCACTGATCGATCCAGAGGCTTTCTGTGCGCTGGAAAAAGCCTGGATCGATCCAGCTCCTGGATCGATCCACTGATCGATCCAGCTCTTGGTTTTTGTCCAAAACCAAGTCCCAAGCCTCTCAAACCAACATCCGGTCAACCTTGACTTGTTGGTACATCCTGCCTAGCATCTGGTCACTCCCTTGACCTGGCAGGACTCCCCACCAAGTGTCCGGTCAATCCCTTTGACCTACTTGGACTTTTCTCCTCTTGCCAAGTATCCGGTCAATTCCTTTGACCTACTGGGACTTTCTTCCTCCTGCCAAGTATCCGGTCAATTTCTTTGACCTACTTGGACTTTCTTCCTCCTGCCAAGTATCCGGTCAATTCCTTTGACCTACTTGGACTTTCCTTCATCATGCCAAGTATCCGTTCACTCTCTTGACCTACTTGGACTTTCACCTGATGTCTGGTCAACCTTGACCCATCTGGATTTTCCCTCGTGCCTGGCTTCACTCACCAGGACTTCCAATCTGCCTAGCTTCACTCACTAGGACTTACAATCTGCCTAGCTTCACTCACTAGGACTTCTCTTCTGCCTGGCTTCACTCACCAGGACTTCTCTTCTGTCTGGCTTCACTCACCAGGACTTTCAATCTGCCTAGCTTCACTCACTAGGACTTCTCTTTTGCCTGGCTTCACTCACCAGGACTTCTCTTCTGCCTGGCTTCACTCACCAGGACTTTCCTTCTTCATCCACACTGATCAGTCCCTGATCAGAATCTCCCCACATGAACAACTGCACCTGCATTGTCCATGTGTCTACATGTATTGTCAAACATCGAAACTATGACCAAGACTCAACCTTGGTCAACACAGTCAACCTTGACCTAAGGGATATTGCACCAACAATTTCCCCCTTTTTGATGTTTGACAATACCTTTAAGTTAGGACCACTCTGAGTTAAGCTAATCCCATAGCCTTAACTCTCTTCATGCCAAAGTATGAATGTTGGTTCCCTTCATTCTCCCCCTATGACCTCCCCCATAGGTAATGAAGGCCTAACTTAAACCACACATTCTCCCCCTATTGACACACATCAAACAAACACTATCTCTCCCCCTGAAGAGATACTCATCATTGGTTACAACTACACTCGTTGAACCTTTATCCCTTTTTAAACTCTCCCCCTAAAGAGTTTCTCAAGGTTGTAATCAACATCATAATGAAGGTCCCATACCCTTCATTTTTCCTACATTCTCCCGCAATGTAGACAAATGCCCAACCTTGAGCATTTTTCAACCACTTGAAATACCACTTGAAATAATGAGGATATCCACTCCCCATTTCAAGTTCAAATGCTCATTCATGAGCATTTTCTCTAAAGAAGGTTAACCACCCTCCAAGGTTCATGAAAAATAATGTTTCATGTCTTTAAAGAGTCCCTCCCCCTAAAAACATGGTGGTAACTTCTGTCATTGCACCAACAATGACTTGGAGTCCCTAAACCTTTAGGAAACCCAAATTTAGAAGTTTTGAGGTTCAAATGTTCAAAATTTGAAACAAACCTCAACCTAAACTTCAATTTAGTCTTCCTTAACCAATCCATCCTTGTTGTCAACATGAAAACACCCTTTTTATATATACAAATGTATTTTGAGGGGTTTGGAATGGTTACATTGACTAAACAAGGTTCAAAATGCTGAAATCAAGCTTTCTCAGCCAAAATTAGCAACTTGGATCGATTGGAGTTGGGTTCCAATCGATTGAACCTTGCTGAATTGATCCACTGATCGATTCAGAGGTGTGTAGATCGATCGGCTGATCGATCTAGCGAGCTTCTGCTCGCGAGAATTGCCTTCTGAATCGATCCACTGATCGATTCAGGCACTCCAATCGATCCATGGATCGATCGGAGCTTTGATAGTTGCTGAATTTCAAATTCAGCCAACTTTAGAAACCCCTAGAAAATTCTACAAAAAATCCAAAAATCATGAAATTTCGTGTAGACATTATTTAGGGCATACATGATCATGGAAAAATAGTTTTCTATGAAAATACATCATATTTTCAAAGATTGACACAAGCTTGAAAACTTGCTAAAACTTTAGCGTTTTCTTCAGGTTTGTGTCTAACTATTCAATGGTGATTCCTATCAAAATATAGCCTTCACCAAGATTTTCAAAAATCATTTTGAAATAATTTTCAAAACCAGTATCCCATCACATTCCTTGGGCTTAATGCACATGACTTGTACATTAGCTTTCCCAATGATGGGAAAACACATAACTATGTATTTTGATGAACTTAAAACTCAAAAGAATGCACTAAATCAACATCTTGAGTTTTGTTCATCATCCTAACATCTCACTTGTATCCAATGTGCACTAAAACACATACAAGTCATCTTATTGGTCTTTGTGAGATGTAAAGTTTGGTTTTGCCCTAATCTAGGGATCATGCATATCTATCTAGGCATTTTGTGGATATTGAACATCCACTTAGGATGTTACTTGTTAATACCACTTGTTGACAACACTTGTTGAAAACACTTGTTGATAAATGTCATTTGTCCTTGCTTTTAAGGAATTAAACATAATGCATGATAATGTTATGGCATACATCAAAATGAAATAGCTTTCATAAGAAAGATTCCTATAATTACATGATGTATGTATGACATGACATGGTTTTTTTTTGTATTTTTCATAATAAGTCATGAATGAAAAAAAAAATTATAAAACTAAATATGGTGTCATGGCATGTGATGGGCAAACATAACATGGCAAGGTTTAGCATAAATAAAATTACCTAGATTACTTATCTAAGTATCCTTAACCACTTAGCTAACTCAAAATATACCACTTGTTTTAACTTAAAACGTTAAACCTAGATTGCCCTAAATGCTTCAAAGAAATGCCAAAACCTAAATTGACATTTCTATTTCTCTTGATTTGTTTATGCCACTTAAAAATTAAGCATATCCTCAAATGTTGGCATATTCCATTTTTCCTCAAGAGTAATCACATAAATCAAGGCCCAGATTGCCTTAAATTTCTAAGAGAATACCAAAATCCCAACTTGGTATTTCTCTAGGTTTTCCCAATTTATGCCATTTTAAGATAAGATCAAATTTTCCGCCATTAGGCACATTTTACTCTTTCAAGGAGTAAATAATAATTCCATTTCATTTTAAGGTTAACAAAAACCTTGAAAATGCTCCTTGAGTGTCAATTTTCTCAAAGTTGAGTTAACTACCCTTTTAATCGGAGTTGACACTCTCTAACCCATCTATGGGGTAGAGAATATGCTCCTAGGAACCCAACACCTATTGGTGCTCCTTGGATGCTCTAGGTACTCACTAGGGATAACTTCCCTAGATACCTCCCTAGTGACCTTGTTGGGCTTCTTAGAGGCCTTGGTCACTTTTTCTAGGTCAACTCTAGGGATAGCCTCTCTTGTGACCTTATTAGTGACTTTCTTAGACTTCTTAGAAGTCTTAGTCACTTTGGTTGCAAAGATACTTCTAGGGATATCTTCCCTTGTATCCTTGACTTGACCTCTAGACTTAGGGTTTGTTCCATAATTATATGGAACCCTATGATAACTAGGCACATCCTTTTTAGCTTTGGGTTTGTATCCCAAACCTCTATGGCCATTGGATGACTTTTGTACCCCTAAACCTAGGTTATGCTTATTTTGCCCTAATAGGATATTTTCCAATCTTTTTAGTGTAATAACCCAAATTTCTCCATTTCGAGTCCCAAAAGTAATTTAAAAATATTTTAAAATGCTATAGAAAAATTTAGAGATTTTTATAAATTTTTAGAATATTTTTATGCTATTTTTGGAGTTCGTTTGGTATTTTTATCAAGAGAAAGAAGTTTAAAAAAAAAGAAAAAAAAAATAACATATATGTTGAAGCTGGGTTTTGAACCCAGGACCCCGACCGATAAGGATCTTAACGAACTCAGCCAACCAACTGGTCTGCAAAAATTTTGTTAATTATATATGGAATAAAATGTATATAAGGTATAGTTAGGAACATTGAAAACAAATCGAATGAAAAGTGCGCTTCTGAGGAATCGAAGTCGAGATCTTTGACTTGGTTAAAACCTGGCTAACCAAGTGTGCTGCGGGTGGTTTTGTTTAAGAATAGATAGTAAAATTATTTAAGGTATAGTTGGTTTCATGAAAACCCTAGTTATAAGAAGGGAATTAAGTTTTCTTTTTCTCGAATTCTTTCTCACCTTCCTCTCGCGTCGGCGATTTTCTTCTCGGACGAAACCGCAGCAGGAAGCTGGGCGCGTCTCCGGCGGTCGGCGAAGGGCAAGTTCCGGGAGCTCTTCACGGAATGGAGGCTTCCCTGTCGAGGAGATTTCGTGATGACGAAGAGGAGCCGAGATTTTCACTCCTCCGGAAACCCTAGAACCTTCCCTCTTCGGCTGTGAGTTCAAGAACACGATGTAAGTTGCTTCTCACCTGCGGTAAGAGTAGCTCCGAGATTTTCTGCCCTTGTAGCTGTGAATTGAGGTTTCGGATCTTTGTCTTCAAGCCAAATTTGGAGTTTTCTTGTGTTTCGAGTTTGCTGTGAAGTTTTTTTTGGGTTTAGGGCTTGTTGCCGTGAGCCTCAAAAAGGGAACGGAGAAGGGAAAGGTTGTATAGGTTAGGGAATTAGTCTTCTTTTCCTTGCTTTTTGGTTTCCTGCCATGCTATAGTTCCAAGGGGAATTGTTTTCCTAGTTTTCGGATTTTGATTTGTAGGGAATTTTGATGGCCTTGCAAAAGTTTAAGCTGTGAATTTGTTTATGCTTGTGTTGGTTGCTGCCTTGACCAGTAATTCTGAAATTTGCTAGTTTGAATATGAGATCACCTTATTGTTGAGTAATCTGGGTTGGTAATCTTGCTGTGCAAATCAGTTTGGTGTTAGGAAAAGAGGGCATGAACAATTCCTTAAGTTTACTGTTCGGATTTGTTTCTATGTAGATTGTTCTGTTGAATTTTTCATGAGCACGATCAGTCAAATATGGAATTTTACAGGTTCCGGATTAGTACATCTTTATTGGTTCTACTTTTGTTTTTGGAATCCTTGTATAGAGTTAAATTAAACAGATACTTGCAACTTGTCAGTCTCCTGTTAGATTCCTGCCAAGATTGGTTAGGTATTGAAGAATTAGATTGTGGTTAGAAGATTTGAGTATGGGTTAGTTGAATTTGATTCTTGCTGTATGACGAACAGATTATGCTATTTCTGGACAGAATTGAAGTGTTTTAAAATGTTTTCCATTGTGTTTCACTACTGGTGTTGGCTGGGAAATGCTGGGCAGATTGAAGGGATAGGTTTCAGTGTGGTTAAGTGGATGTGTTTACAACATTCTCCTATGAAACTTGGATTGTACAGGTACTACTTGAAGTTTTGAGTTGAGTCCTATAAGAATGACAGTAGAGGGGCGATGCATGGTTATCGGTATTACATGATATGAATCAAGTATAGAGAACTAAATTGATATGAAACACGAAAAGAAGATAGTAAGACGCAGGAAATATGTTTAGTGGAAATTTAAGTCACAAAGAAAAGATATATATGAAATGAAGCCTTAAGAAACTAGTTAAGAGTGATAGAATACAGTCTACAGTTTTTTTATTTACTGTTATTTGTGAGCATGTGTCGTTTTAGTTTTTAGGTTGCTTGTGACCTTAACTAGCTTTTGTTTTTGTGTTGAATTACTAAGTGTGAACATTCCTTTGGAGCTACTATACACTTTAGCTCACTGTTTAATTGCCGAGGCAATCTTAGAGCTTGTAGAGCATAATTTTGTTAGCTTAGCGTGCAGAATTTTAAGTGCAGATTTTATTAAGTTACAAGAGCAGATTTTTTATTAAGCTTAAATGCAGAGTTGTTGTTAGCTTGAATATGCAGAATTTTTAATAAGCAGATTTTCATAAATAATACTTGTAGATTTTGATAAGTATTGTATGTGCAGATTTCTTTTGTATTCTATGCATGATTATGTGTTACATAGTTAGTTTCATTCATAGATGCATACGAAGGATACCCTAACAGTATTTTGGGTTTAAGAAAAGTATAAGAAAGATAAAGAAAAGAAAGAAAAGGCCAAGGCCTTAAGTAGATCTCAAAGTCGAGACTTTAGGGATTTTTGGCACACAAGGTGCCTATTAAAATGCCAAGGTATTTAAAGAAGAAGTAATTAAGATTATAAGTATTTTACTTTTAAGAAGAGGCTAGTACCCTACTTCCGAGGTTGTCGTTAAACAAATCCAGGTGTCCAATTCCGAGGTCTTGGCCCTGGTAGACCGAGGTCTGCTCTTTTAGGATCGGGTCGTTACAAAAGTAACAGCGCAGTTGCCGGGCCCAAAAGAAGTTGATTATTATTTTGAAGTATTATAAGTATAAGTTTTTGGATAAGTAAAACGAGTTTTACATAAACATAAAGTATTAAAGATTAAGTTTAGAACAAATGAAATAAGATTCATATAGTTCTGAAAATCAGTAAGTTTAGTTCTTTATTCTACCATGTTTATCTAGTGGATGAGTAGTTTTCATGTTTACCTATTAGATGAGTAGTATGATTAGCTATTAGAATTACATGAGTAGATTCCTTAGCTTTTCTTTGCTATTAGTTTGACATGAGCAGTTATGTTTATGCTTTATTTTTTTTTAGAGCATATAGTTTCTAGTTCTTTTCGTATACATGCACATTCGTGATTTTGTGAGTTAGATAGCGCTTACTAAGCAAATTTTGCTTATAGATTGCACTTCCTCTTACTGCAGATACAGGAAAGGAAAAGATATAGAAAGGGAGGCGACAAGGAGGTGTTCGAAGGATGTGTGATGCCAGGACTATGGAAGCCTTGGGACTAGGAAAGAAGTTTTATTTTAGTTTCTATTGTCTTTTGCTATGTTAGAAGTATTTGAGATAGTACATGATATTTTGATGTGATTAGGACATAGTAGATGAATTGTGATATGGTGTGATAAGTTGTGGTATTATTTTCTTTATTTTGGATTTACTATACTGTGTGGTTGATTGATATGTGTTCCAGTCGCTTGTGGCTGAGTATATATTGCATGTATTGTTGAATATGGTCACCGATACAGGGGAGACTCTGCTGAAATTTTTCGGTAGGATTTTCATGTGATTTTTAATCATACCGGTTAAGTAGAGTTAGTAGTTAAGTAACGGTCATCCTTAGAGAGTAGTAGTGGTAAGAAGGGTGGTCGTTACATTTAGGGTCTTTTCTAACTTATCAAGTCTTGACCTCAAGACTTGATTTTCCCTCACTAAGTCCTTAGTATTTGATTTTTCATTTGATCCATGAGCATTTTTATTCTTGGGCTTGTATCTATTATCCTTAGTGTTCTTGCCCAAATTTCTATCTACCTTCCTAACCTTAGGTTGGGTAGTCTTGGCATGTAAGGCCACATGCTTTTTCTTAACGCCCTCATGCTTTCTATTCTTATGGTAAATTGCATTAAGATGATAACAATTTGAACTATCATGCTTTTTATCATAATGTAAAGGGGTAGGCTCAATAAATGTTACCTTCTTCTTTACCTTGGAGCATTGACTTCGGTAATGCCCTTTTTGTTGACACAAGAAGCACATAATGTGCTCCTTGCTCTTCTTTGTCCCGGGGGTGGTCTCCTTGGGCTTCTCCTTGCCCTTTTGTGTCACTTGACCTTCTTCTTGGCCAAGTTGGGACACTTGCTCTTGTAGTGCCCACTTTCCCTACACTCAAAACATATTATATGATTTTTATTTTTAATTGAAACATTTATACCTTCTTATGTAGGGATGGTACTTGCTCCTCCATTTAATATTTCTTGAATTTTTGAGGTGGAACCATCTTCTTCTTCTTCACTTGAACCGGATGTGGAGGCCTCTTCTTGCTCCGGGTTTATTGATCTACACTCCCCCTCAATCCTAGAGGTGGAGGCTTCATCATCTTGTACATGGAAAAAAGATTATGCTCCCTCCTTGTTCTCTTCATTGCACTCCCTTGAAGATGAAGCTTCTTCTTGGACTTCTTCTTCGGAGGTTGAGCATCTCTCAACCTCGGAGTCCTCCTCTTGGTCTTGCTCCAAAGAGTCACCCTCTCTGGATTCTTCTTGCTCATGTACAGTGGAGGGGATCTCTTCATGAAGCTTGACCAATTTACTCCATAATTCCTTTGCATCTTCAAATTCTCCAATTTTGCAAAGGATGGTGCTTGGCAATAAATTGACCAAAAGCTTGGTCACTTTGTCATTGGCCTCGCACCTTTGGACTTGCTCTTGGCTCCACTTGCTTCTCTTGAGAACTTCGCCCTTTGAGTTTGTTGGAGTTTTGAAGCCTTCCATAAGAGCAAACCATTGCTCTATCTCCATCATAAGGAAATTTTCGATTCTTGATTTCCAAGAATCGAAGCTTGTAGATGAATATGGTGGAGCCACCCTTGTGTCAAATCCAAGTCCATCTTGGAATTGCATCTTGAAGTTGAGCTTGATAAAATCTTGAACTTAAAGAATTTGCTCCAACTTCTTCACCCTCTAGCTTGACTTGTTTTGTTTGCCCCTTCCGGCAATGATTTCGGTGAAGAGCGACTTCGTTCTGATACCACTTGTTAGGACCGAAAAGTAGCTAGAAGGGGGGGGGGTGAATAGCTCGTCGCGTGCTTCGTGGTTGATGTTGCTTGTTTCTTTGAAGATGTGCAGCGGAAATACAAGAAACAAAAACATACAACGCTAACACTTGGGATTTTACTTGGTATCCACCTCACAAGAGGTGACTAGTCCAAGGATCCACGCACACACACACACCTCCACTATGAAACACTCCTTTTCGGTAACTACTGAAGGCGGAGAAGCCCTACAAGACTCTCAATACAAGAAGAAAGGAAAGGGAAACAAAATACAAGCGCAAAGCTTACAATGATTACAGAAAACCCTAACCCTAGCTTCTCTTCTTGGCTTTGATCCGCCTCTTGACTTGGAAAACCTCCAAGATCCTTCAAGACTGGCGATCTGAGCTTTGAGAGCGCTGTGGAGGAGCTGGCGAGAAATCTGAGATGAAATAGTGCTCAAATACGACGCAACGGTCGGATCCCGATCGATTCGAAAACTCCCAATCGATCGGGGAGGCTTTGGATCGATCCACGGATCGATCCAGAGCGCCTCTGTGCTCTGGAAACACGCCTGGATCGATCCACGCATCGATCCAGTGCTTATCGCGCGAAGCAGCAGCGTCCCAATCGATCCACTGATCGATTGGGGCCTCTGGATCGATCCACTGATCGATCCAGAGGCTTTCTGTGCGCTGGAAAAAGCCTGGATCGATCCACTGATCGATTGGGACCTCTGGATCGATCCACTGATCGATCCAGAGGCTTTCTGTGCGATGGAAAAAGCCTGGATCGATCCACTGATCGATCTAGCTCTTGGTTTTTGCCCAAAACCAAGTCCCAAGCCTCTCAAACCAACATCCGGTCAACCTTGACCTGTTGGTACATCCTGCCTAGCATCTGGTCACTCCCTTGACCTGGCAGGACTCCCCACCAAGTGTCCGATCAATCCCTTTGACCTACTTGGACTTTTCTCCTCTTGCCAAGTATCCGGTCAATTACTTTGACCTTCTTGGACTTTCTTCCTCCTGCCAAGTATCCGGTCAATTCCTTTGACCTACTTGGACTTTCTTCCTCCTGCCAAGTATCCGGTCAATTCCTTTGACCTACTTGGACTTTCCTTCATCATGCAAAGTATCCGGTCACTCTCTTGACCTTTGGACTTTCACCTGATGTCTGGTCAACCTTGACCCATCTGGATTTTTCCTCATGCCTGGCTTCACTCACCAGGACTTCCAATCTGCCTAGCTTCACTCACTAGGACTTCTCTTCTACCTGGCTTCACTCACTAGGACTTCTCTTCTATCTGGCTTCACTCACCAGGACTTCTCTTCTGCCTGGCTTCACTCACCAGGACTTTCAATCTGCCTAGCTTCACTCACTATGACTTCTCTTCTGCCTGGCTTCACTCACCAGGACTTTCCTTCTTCATCCACACTGATCAGTCCCTGATCAGAATCTCCCCACATGAACAACTGCACTTGCATTGTCCATGTGTCTACATGTATTGTCAAACATCGAAACTATGAACAAGACTCAAGCTTGGTCAACACAGTCAACTTTGACCTAAGGGATATTGCACCAACAATCTCCCCCTTTTTGATGTTTGACAATACCTTTAAGTTAGGACCACTCTGAGTTAAGCTAATCCCATAGCCTTAACTCTCTTCATGCTAAAGTATAAATGTTGGTTCCCTTCATTCTCCCCCTATGACCTCCCCCATAGGTAATGAAGGCCTAACTTAAACCACACACCTTGGCCCCTTGGGCAGCCCAACTGGCAGCCCATTTGGTGACCCCTTGGCGGTCCCTTGGGCGGCCCAACTCGTGATCCCTTATGTCATCGACCGATAACCCTTCGGTCATATGGTTACTCACTAGGTCTTCCCACCCCTGGCCAGTGGATTTTTTGCCTTTCCCAGGATTCGAACTCTAGACCTCTAGGCTAAGTACTAGAGTCTATGAATCCTAGTAGCTAAGTAAGCACTCAAGGGGCCACCAGTTAGGCCGCCCAAGGGACCGCCAAGTGGTCGTCAAATGGGCCGCCAGTTGGGCCGCCCAAGGGGCCGAGGGGCCGAGGGGCTGGGTCGTTATAATTTTTGTACAGGAAAATTTAAACAGAACGGAATTCCAGCGCCTTCAAATGGTATCAGAGCATGTTTTCTGGTTCTGTGTGATTGGTTTTCGGTTAAATTATGCACTGCTCATACATAAGTTTAGGCAGGATAATAGTAGGATGTACTAGAAAGATTTACTCTGTGGTTGTAGAAATCCTAGATCCAACTATTATAGCTTTGTGTGTTTGTGTATGATTTGAACCCTCGGGCATGTCGAGGTTGTTGTGTGTGCATGATTATAATAATTAAATACGGTCGGTTGCCGTATTATTATTTTTTTTACATTCTGTTCAATCTAGATTACATGTAAATTCCTTTGTCGCATATAGGATCGATAAATGTAAATTTTATTTCTTTTCACGACGGCTTGTATCCTTGCTATGCGTGGTACTATTTTGAGACTAGAGGTGCGGCGAAGAAGGAAGCAAGATAGATGTGACGGTTTGATCCATTGGCGGCATATTGGAGGACAACGTTGGATGAGGTCATAATAATTGGAAATTTTATTTTCATATTATTGCCTTTATATGCTATTTGTGTGTGTTGTGATGATGTTTTTGTGTGCTGTGATATGTGTGTATGTTAAAATTCCTCAATTTAAATAACTAAGTGGGAGAGAGATTATTTAAATAAATTCCACGGTCTCCATTACTGATTTGTAAGTGATGCATTCAAACTTGTGCGTTGGCTTTAAGTGCCTTCCTCCATATCGGATGAGTTTGTTTGCGGATCACTAGATGAAACTTCCTCTATGGATGATTATAGAAAATTGTTGGATCGAGACCGCTAGAGGGGGGGGTGAATAGCGCTCGTGGCTAATTCGTTTCGGATTTGAAATATGTTTAAGAGTAAAGCAGCGGAAATAAGTAAAGCAACCACACAGAAGACACCAGGTGTTTACTTGGTTCGGAGTCTAGGGCGACTCCTACTCCAAGGCCTGCGATCGTTGATCGCTTTTGGTGGGCAACAACTATAATATCGCAAATCTTTTACAACTTTCGAATACAAGAACTTAAATAAAGAATTTGCAATACCGACAATACAAATGTTGAAGACAGCAGTCGTTAGATGTCAGAGAGGCATAGCGTCGTTTGAGCATTTGGAGTAGCGTATAAGTGCGCAGGAAGTTCTGTTCGAAGTCTGTATTGAAGCTGCAGCTCAAGGCCCCTTTTATAGCTTTTATGGATCAGATCCAGATCCTCAAAGTTCGAGATCAGCTTTGACCCAAGGCGAATCAGTCGACCGATCCCCGCGTTCGGTCGACCGATCAGGCGGCCTCCTCCTATCCGATCCGCCCGATCCGCTCGCTCCGCTTCGATTTGGTCAAGAGTTATCCCTAGTTCGGTCGACCGAAAACCCGGTTCGGTCAACCGATCCCCTGGTCGAGCCCGGTCCACTCGCTGGAAGTCCGATCAGCTGCATTGGGGGTTCGGTCAATCGATCCCGGTCAATTCTGACCCTGCATAGAATTTGTTAGAAATGTTCTCCTGCAAAACAGAGTTAAAATATAGAAGATATATAAGTAAATAGTTTGACAGTCTTCGGACTGTCCGATTCTGACTTCGGATTTCCGACTGGGAATCCTTGGTCGAACCGACGCTTACTGTTCCCTCTTCCGGGGAACGCGTCCTCACCTACTCCACTCAGGAGAAGTTACCTTTTGCCAGTTCGGTCCTCCAAACCGACTGGTCTTTTGCTTGGTGCTCGATGCTTCCGGACTTTCTGCTGGACGCCCGCTCCCCGACCCGTCCAGTCTTCCACCTGGTTCGCGACACCAGGACTTTCCAACTAGGGTTACCACCCCCTAGAACTTTTGCCTGAAGCGCTCGACCCGCCAAGACTTTCCGTATAGGGTTACTACCCCCTATGACCTAGGGTTACCACCCCCTAGGCTTTTCCACTTGCCTAACCGCAGCTAGGACTTTTGTCTAAGTAGGACTTTCCTGTAAGTTCATTCAAACTGTTAGAACACAAACCAACTTAACTTTGAACCTTTTGCCATTATCAAAACACAGGATTGATCATCGGATGCTTTCCGCACTAACAATATCCTCCTTTTTGATTATGGCAACCGAAATTCAAAGTTAAGAAAAAACAGGCATAAGTAAACAGATGCATAAGTAGCAATTTTTAAAGTTTTAGTATAAGTAAGTTTAAGTAAATAATTTTAGACGCTTAAGCTTACACTTTAAAGTGTAAGGCTCCCCCTTAATTAGAGCTTTCTTAAAAACTTTAAAGTGTAAGGCTCCCCCTTAATTAGAGCTTTCTTCTTTTCTTTTGAATTTTATGCTACTCTCCCCCTTTGCCATATATCAAAATTCAGGGGAGTAAACCAGAGTACTTAGGTGTATTTGAAAAAGATTTTGAAAGAATGTTTGGTCATACTTTGAAAATTACTTGTAAGACTTTTAGCTAAGTGAGAAAATATTATTTCAATTTTGAAAAATAACTTAGCTAATTTTGTGAAATTGAAGCACTTAGTTAAATTTGAAAAGCTTTTCGTGTTTTGAAAAATACTTTGTTAAATTTGGAAGTACTTAAACACAATCACTTAGAAGAAATTTTCTTTGTAAAATATTTAGCTAAGTAAATGTTAAGGATTCAGAGAAAAGAAACTTAGCAAAAAGGTAATTAGGTAACTTTTGAAGAGCCTTTTTGAGAAAAGTTAGTTAGATTCGAAAGACTTTATATTTGAGATAGAATTTTTCTCAAAATTGGCTGAGTTTGAAGACATTTGCTAAAAATATTTGAAAACGGCTATAGAGGTCACTTAGCTGCAATTTTAATAAGTCTTTAAAAAATAGCTTTGAAAATGTTATTAGAACATATAGCTAAAGTTGAAAAAGTACTTAGCTTGATTTTGAACTAAAAAATATTGAATTGTAAAATATTTTTTTTTTGATAAAAGATATGTTTTAAAAGATATTTAGTTTGAAAGACTTAGTTAAATCTTAGCTGTAAAGAGGGAGGAGCTTAACTCATAAAATTTTAATTAAGGTCGTTCATTAAAATTCAAGTAGTCCTAAAGTCCAAGCATGAGTAATTTTTAAAATTAATCATTTAATCCCCTGGGCCAAATGTCTAATCCTTTGCTACTAACTGCTTACCTAGAGGGTAGCAGCTCTCACTTGGTTAGTCAAGTTAAGTTGAAAATCCAGTTAGATTTGATTAAGTTAGGATTACTTAACTTGATTACTGTATTTTTGGTATTTAACGTCCAGACTTATTGCGATGCACAAAAATAAGCATACTGAAGTCTAGGTTGTACCTATGCATCTCACGCTGTTCTAAGTTTATTCCAAACACAAGCAAGTTAAGCCTAGTGTGTTTGTGAGATACTTTGGATGAAATCTAGGGGAACATAATTTCTAGGATAAATGCCTAGGCTAAGTCCATAATTTTGAAAGTCTAATAAAATTGGGATTTTGAAATTAACATTTTTCTTAGAATTTTGAAAAATACAAAAAAAAAAAGCTGAATAAGTTCTATTCTACTAAGCACATTCCTATTTATCTTCTAAGTGCACTGAACTCAAGTTCAGGTAAGGGTTTTGTGAATATGTCGGCTAGGTTTGATTTGGACTCAACATAGTTAAGTACAATGTCTCCCCTAGCTACGTGATCCTTTACAAAATGATGTTTTACATCTATGTATTTAGTCCTTGAATGGTGAATTGAGTTTTTGGTTAAATTGATTAAACTTATGTTGTCAATTAAGATTTTAGTATTTTGATATTCTAATTGGTAGTCTTTTAGGGTATGCATCATCCATAATAATTGAGATGCACATTCTCCTAGAGCTATGTATTTAGCTTCAGTGGTAGATAGGGCAACACGGTGTTGCTTTCTGCTTGGTAGTCTTTCTGCTTTACGTTAATTCATTTTAAGAAACTTTAAGTGATTTAATTTTAATTTAATTTATTTTTATATAAGTTTTTAAAACATTTTAAATAAGTTAAAAGATTTAAAAATAAGTTTTTTAAAAATATTTTTAAATAAGTTTTAAAAACATTTTTAAATAAGTTTGAAATATTTTTAAATAAGTTTTTAAAAGAAATTTTAAATAAGTTTTTTTTATAAGAATTTTTAAAATAAGTTTTTAAAAGAATTTTTAAACAAGTTTGAAATATTTTTAAATAAGTTTTTTTAAAAGAATTTTTAAAATAAGTTTTTAAAAAAATTTTAAATAACTTTTTTTTCAAAAAAAAATTTAAATAAGTTTTAAAAATATTTTTAAATAATTTTTTTAAAAGAATTTTTAAAATAAGTTTTTTTAAAAGAATTTTTAAAATAAGTTTTCAAAATATTTTTTAAATAAGTTTTTTAAAAAGAATTTTTAAAATAAGTTTTTTTAAAAGAATTTTTAAAATAAGTTTTTAAAAGAATTTTCTAAATAAGTTTTTTAAATAAGTTTTTTAAAAGACTTTTTAAAATAAGTTTTAAAAATATTTTTAAATAAGTTTTTTTTAAAATAAGTTTTTTAAAAGAATTATTAAAAGAAGTATTTAAAATTTTTTTAAATAATTTTTTTTTAAAATAATTTTTAAAATAAGTTTTTTAAAAGAATTTTTAAAATATGTTTTTTTAAAAGAATTTTTAAAATAATTTTTTAAAGAATTTTTAAAATAAGTTTATAAGAATTTTTAAAATAAGTTTTAAAAGAGTTTTAAAAATAAGTTTTTAAAAGAATCTTAAAATAAGTTTTTAAAAAGAATTTTTAAAATAAGTTTTAAAAGAATTTTTAAAATAAGTTTTTAAAATATTTTTAAATAAGTACTTTAAAAGAATTTTTAAAATAAGTTTTAAAAGAATTTTTAAAATAAGTTTTTAAATGAATTTTTAAAATAAGTTTTTAAAAGAATTTTAAAATAAGTTTTTAAAAAGAGTTTTTAAAATAAGTTTTAAAAGAATATTTAAAATAAGTTTTAAAAATATTTTTAAATAAGTTCTTTAAAAGAATTTTTAAAATAAGTTTTAAAATAAGTTTCAAAAGAATTTTTAAAATAAAATTTTAAAATATTTTTAAATAAGTTTTTTTAAAAGAATTTTTAAAATAAGTTTTTTAAAAAAATTTCAAAACAAATTTTTAATAGAATTTTTAAAATATGTTTTTTAAAAGAATTTTTAAATAAGTTTTTTAAACGAATTTTTAAAATAAGTTTTTAAAATAATTTTTAAAAAAAGTTTTTAAAAGAATTTTTAAAATAAGTTTTAAAAGAATTTTTAAAATAAGGTTTAAAATAATTTGAAATATGCTTTCTTAAAAGAATTTTTAAAATATGTTTTAAAAGAATTTTTAAAATATGTTTTAAAAGAATTTTTAAAATAAGTTTTAAAAATATTTTTAAATAAGTTTTTTAAAAGAATTTTTAAAATATGTTTTTAAAAAAAAATTTAAAATAATTTTTAAAAGAATTTTTAAAATAAGTTTTAAAAGAATCTTTAAAATAATTTTTAAAATATTTTTAAAATAAATTTTTAAAAGAATTTTTAAAATAAGTTTTAAATGAATTTTAAAAATAAGTTTTTTAAAAAAATTTTTAAATGAGTTTTTTAAAAGAATTTTTAAAATATGTTTTAAAAGAATTTTTTAAATAAGTTTTTTAAATATTTTTTAATATATTTTTTTTAAAAGAATTTTTTATATATGTTTTAATGGAATTTTTAAAATATGTTTTTAAAATATTTTTAAATAAGTTTTTTTAAAATATTTTTTTAAAAGAATTTTTAAAATATGTTTTTAAAATAAGTTTTTTAAAAGAATTTTTAAAATAAGTTTTGTAAACATTTTTAAATAAGTTTTTTTTAAAAGAATTTTTAAAATAAGTTTTGAAAAGAATTTTTTTAAAATAAGTTTTTAAAAGAATTTTTAAAATAAGTTTTTTAATAGAATTTTTAAAATAAGTTTGAAAAAGAATTTTTTTATTTAATTTTAATTTGATTGGATTTTATTAATTTAATTTGATTTGATTTTGTTAATTTAATATGATTTTATTCTTAGTCGTCTCACCCGATCTAAATTTCAAATCAGGGAATCCTTTAATATTGTGAGATGAATTAGGTTCAATTATTGGGTTTGGTTTAATTTTTTGTTAGATTCAGGTTTAGCTTTGGCTTCAACAAATAGGTAGTCTTCGGATAATCTTCTGGGCTATGGTGAGTCACTTGGACATCATTAAAGTAATCATGCCTTCGAGGTTTTCCAAATAGTCCTATCTACTGAACTTAATACAAAACCTTGGTCTAACTGATTAGGATCCATAAAGGGTAGCTTCGGTTAGTTCCACTTAGCCAAATGCACCAGGTCGAAGCCATATCTTCCAAGACATGCATAAACTAAGTTTCCCTAACATACTATCATCCAAAATTTCACCAGTACCATAGGTCCAGTTAAACTTGTTCCCTTTCTAATTAGTTCTAATTACCCTGCCGGGTAGCTTGGTTTGGATTACCCTGCCGGGTAGGTTAGTTTTAGAGGTGCCAGCTATTCTGGAGCCTCCACCTATATTATTGATAATTTTATATTTTTACTTAATTTATAGATTAGATTTAAGTTTTTAATTTTAATTTAATTATGTTCTTTTAATGATTTATCTGTTTATTAATACAGTTTTTCTTTTGTCTCCCCCTGGATCATCGCCTCGATATGGTCTATCAAGGTAATGTACTTGATCCTTGAGAACCCAATATTGACCAAGTCCAACTTGATTAACTAAGTTGGACTTGGGTACCCATGCTTGGACTGTCTTACTATTTGGTCTGTTGACTAAGGTTAGATAGGATCGATATTTCTTTTTGGTCTTAAAACCTAATCCAGATATGTTGTAAACGGCTCTTTGTATCCCAAGAATTAGATCAAGGTTCTTGGATCCCAAAGAAAACCGTTTCAAGGTCTTCTTCAAATCCTTGACCTGAGTTTTCAGACTAGAATTTTCTTCTTCAAGCTTTTGGACTTGAGTTGAATTTCCAATCTGAACTGGGTCAGGTAAGGGTTTGGAGTTAGTCACTTCTTTAAGAGATGCTACCTCCTTTAGAAGTGACTTGACCCGAATATTGGATTTTGCTAATTTACGTAATAAATAATTAACCAAATTGTTTAGACGCGGAATACTTACAGTGGGGTCAGGCCCTTCGAAAACGGATATGGATCCGTGGCTTCTTTCCGATTCATCTTCCGATTCGCTCTCACTCTTGGACACATTGATCTGGTCCCGGGCCATCAGTGCAAGAAGACTCGTCTGATCGAGTTCGTCATCGTCGTCTTCAGAGGAAGATTCTTCGAATATTTCCTTCAAGACCTTTTTCTTTCTTTGTTTCTTTACCTCCTTTTGGTTGGGACAATTGGCCTTGATGTGTCCCTTCTGGTTGCAGCTATAACACGTCACTTCAAATTTTACCTTCGAACTTGATTAGGCTTCCTTGGATTGAACTACCTTCTTGAGGTCCTTCTTGTTGAACCCTTTCTTCTTCTTGTAGAGCTTCTTTACAAGGTTGACAAGTTCAACCGTTAGCTCATCGTCTTCATCGTCTGAGTCAAGTTCTTCATCTGATTCTAGTTTGGTTCTACGCCTTGGTCTTGGTTTGCGTGTTCTGCTTGTACCTACAACCAAAGTAATGCCCTTCTCGGTTGGCTGTGCATTAGTCTGCTCATGTAATTCAAACTCAGAGAATAACTCATCTAATTTTATAGAAGATAAATCCTTGGAGACTTTGTAGGCATCTACCATTGATGCCCACAATGTACTCCGCAGAAACGTGTTGAGAGCATACCTTATTATATCTCTGTTCTCAACCTTTTGCCCGATCGTGTGGAGGGAGTTGAGAATATCTTGAATACGTGCGTGGAGTTGACTTGCTTTCTCTCCTTCCTGTATTTTGATATTATATAATTTATTAAACAATAAATCTCTCTTGCTTACCTTGGTATCGGAGGTGCCCTCGTGTAGTTCAATCAGCTTCTCCCATAGCTCTTTTGCGGTTGAAAACGGACCAACTCTCCTCCTTGGTTAGTCCACACTGGAGGGTGCAGGTCGCTCTGACATTGGCTTCCACCTTCTTGATTAGAGCTGGTTCCCAGTTCTCGCAGGGTGTAGGCTTGCCGTCTTCGTCTGTTGGCAGTTGGAATCCAGTCTTGACGATCATCCACATCTCGAACTGGATCTTTAGGAAATTTTCCATTCGTCCCTTCCAGTACCCAAAATCTTCTCCGGTGAAGAGCGGGGGATGAACGGTGTTGTATCCTTCTTGCTAGGCCATTTAGTTAATATGCAAGTATAGAATAGAACGAGATGTCCCAAGACTAGGTCTTGGATTAGTAGTGCGGGAATATAGTTAAAATAACGAGCTCGAGTGGTGTTGCACCAATTTCGAGCAAAAACTGATTCGTAAAAAGAATTAGAATGTAGCTATTAAGCTAATTCTAATTGACTCCGTAAAACTGAAAATGACCACAAAAAAAAATAATTGATTGGTGGTTGTACCAAACCGAAGCGACCCCGCTCTAATACCAATTGTTGGATCGAGACTGCGCTAGAGGGGGGGGGTGAATAGCGCTCGTGGCTAATTCGCTTCAGATTTGAAATATGTTTAAGAGTAAAGCAGCAGAAATAAGTAAAGCAACCACACAGAAGACACCAGGTGTTTACTTGGTTCGGAGTCTAGGGCGACTCCTACTCCAAGGCCCGCGATCGTTGATCGCTTTCGGTGGGCAACAACTATAATATCGTAAATCTTTTACAACTTTCGAATATAAGAACATAAATAAAGAATTTACAATACTGACAATACAAATGTTGAAGACGGCAGTCGTCAGATGTCAGAGTGGCAGAGCACTGTTTGAGCGTTTGGAGCAGCGTATAAGTGCGCAGGAAGTTCTGTTCGAAGTCTGTATTGAAGCTACAACTCGAGGTCCCTTTTATAGCTTTTATGGATCTGATCCAGATCCTCGAAGTTCGGGATCAGCTTTGACCCGAGGTGGATCGGTCAACCGATCCCCGCGTTCGGTCGACCGATCAGGCGGTCTCCTCCTATCCGATCCACCCGATCCGCTCGCTCCGCTTCGATCTGGTCAAGAGTTATCCCTAGTTCGGTCGACCGAAAACATGGTTCGGTCGACCGATCCCCTGGTCGAGCCCGGTCCACTCGCTAGAAGTCCAATCAGCTGCATTGGGGGTTCGGTCGACTGATAACCCGGTTCGGTCGACCGATCCCAGTCAATTTTGACCCTGCACAGAATTTGTTAGAAATGTTCTCCTGCAAAACAGAGTTAGAATATAACAGATATATAAGTACATAGTTTGACAGTCTTCGGACTGTCCGATTCTGACTTCGGATTTCTGACCGGAAATGCTAGGTCGAACCGACGCATACTGTTCCCTCTTCCGGGGAACGCGTCCTCACCTACTCCACTCAGGAGAAGTTACATTTTGCCAGTTCGGTCCTCCAGACCGACTGGACTTTTGCTTGGCGCTCGATGCTTCCGAACTTTCTGCTGGACGCCCGCTCCCCGACCAATCCAGTCTTCCACCTGGTTTGCGACACTAGGACTTTCCACCTAGGGTTACCACCCCCTAGGACTTTTGCCTGAAGCCCTCGACCCACCAAGACTTTCCGCATAGGGTTACTACCCCCTATGACCTAGGGTTACCACCCCCTAGGGTTTTCCACCTGCCTAACCGCAACTAGGACTTTTGCCTAAGTACACTTAGGACTTTCCTGCAAGCTCATTCAAACTGTTAGATCACAAACCAACTTAACTTTGAACCCTTTGCCATTATCAAAACACTGGTTCGATCATCGGATGCTTTCCACACCAAAAAAAATTATTTAGCTATATGTGATCTTCTCTATCTGAAAGGGCACAATTCTAATTAATGGACTAAGTATCAAGTAATGGTATACACTTAGGCGCATTTAATAGTATCCTCACTATCGGAGTCACTGCTATTATTTGTGTGGCCAAAGATGAACCAACTATTAATTTTATTTGTCATAAAGTTAGGTTGACAAGATAATAAAATTAATGGGTAAAACCTCCTCTTACAAATGTTTGAATTAGTATACATCCACACTATCGTGGCACACGAAATTCACAGTGTTTTGAGGTGTTGGTGATTTTAAATTATATTGTTTGAGGAATCAATGTTATTTTAAATTCTAAAGTTTTGATCAAATATTTTATTTTGTGATTCTCAGGATTTCAAAATGACTTTCAATGCTCTTGCTGTTATTTTAAAAGAAAATAAACTTACTGGTCCAAATTATATTGATTGGAAATGAAACTTGGACATTATCTTAACTGCTGCAGAATATAAGTTCATACTTCTTGAGGTCTGTCCTAGCATGCCTAATAAGGATTCTAGTGAAGAGGAGAAAGAGAGGTCAAGGCAGATGAGATGGTGTCGTGTTACATTTTGGCTTCTATGTCAAATGTGCTGCAACATCAGCTTCAGGCCGTATCCACTACCTATGACATGATGCTCAATCTCAAGGAACTCTTCGGACACCAGAATCAGGTTGCCAGGCAGGAGGCCATGAGAAACTTAATGACGACCACCATGACTGAGGGGACACCCGTGAGGGATCATATCCTCAAGATGATGGCTCATTTAAATGAGATGGAAGTCCTTGGAGCTGGAATCGATGGGGAAACCCAGGTCGATATCATTCTCCAAATGCTACCCAAGAGTTTTAAGAAGTTCCGCCTGAATTACAACATGAACAAAAGGGTTTATTCGTCGGAGGAAATTCTGACAGAACTCCAAGCGGCAGAAGGGCTATTTCGTCAAATTTCTCAAGCTCACATTGATGAAAACGTTTCTGCTTCTAAGCCGAAAGACAAAAAGAAGAAGAAGAAATAAGTTGGTTCGACAAAAAAAGTGATTTGACCTCAAGGGGCTGGACTGCAGGTAGGTGTGAAGAAGCCGAAAGGCAAGTGCTTCACATGCAAGCAGTCTGGACATTGGAAGGTGGACTGCCCTCGCTGAAAGGAGAACAATAGAGGTATATCTTATTCATTAGTTGTTGAAACATATTTAGTGGTGTTATCTACCAATACCTGATGTGTAGATACAGGAGCCACTGATCATGTCTGCAATTCATTGCAGGGGTTCCAGGAAACTCGACGACTATATAAAGGGGAGATCACCGTCTACATGGGCAATGTTACGAGAGTGGCGACTGTTGCAATGGGAGATGTTTATTTATCTTTTGATAGGAATAAAGCTTTGATTTTGAGAAATTATCTTTATGTACCATGTTTTAGAAAGAACTTGATTTCAGTTTCTAAATTATTTATGAATGGATATTCTGTTTCTTTTGATGGAAAAGTGGTTGTTAAGAATAATAGAGTGGTTATCTGTTCTGATATGTTGGTTGACAATTTGTATACTCTTAATCCAATAACTCCCACGATGTAATAAATGAAAATTAATAACACATCTTCTAATTCTAATAAGAGAAAGCAACCTTCGGAAATAAACCAAATATATCTTTGGCATCTAAGGTTGGGTCATATTAACTTGAGTAGGATTCAAAAGTTAATAGCCGATGGACCTTTGAGTTCATTGGTGGTAGAAAACTTTCCGACCCGCGAGTCTTGCTTGGAAGGAAAAATGACCAATAGGCCTTTTAAGGCAAAGGGGTATAGAGACAAAGAAGTGTTAGAATTGGTTTATTCTGATTTGTGTGGGCCTATGACTATCTAGGCAAGAGGTGGTTTCGAATATTTTGTCTCTTTTATAGACGACTATTTGAAATATGGGTATATTTACTTGATGTGCCGCAAGTCTGAGTGTTTTGATAAGTTCAAAGAGTACAAGGCTGATGTGAAGAAACGTCATGGTAAAAGTATCAAGACACTATGGTCTGATCATGGTGCATAGTACCTCTTAAGAGAGTTTAGGAGTTACTTATTAGAGGCCGGGATTCAATCCAAATTGTTTGCACTTGGTACACCCCAACAGAATGGTGTGGCGGAATGAAGGAATAAGACTCTTATGGAAATGGTTAGATCAATGATGAGTTATTCAGAATTACCAAATTCGTTTTGGGGATATGCTCTGGAAACGACGGCGTACATTCTGAACTTGGTACCTTCTAAATAAGTACTCTCTACTCCCACAAAATTATGGAATGGGCGTAAGCCTAGTTTGAAACACATTCGGATTTGGGGTAGTCCAGCACATGTACTGAAGGGAGATGCTGATAAGTTGGAATCATGTACAGAAGTTCGCTTGTTCGTGAGATATCCTAGAGGAACGAAAGGTAGTTTGTTTTATAGTCCTAAAGATCAGAAGGACATTGTTAGCACCAATGCCCGATTTTTGGAAGAGGACTATGTAATGAACCAGAAGCCCATGAGTAAAATTGTTCTTGAGGAAATAAGAGAGGACACTTCTACTTTAGTACCAACGGTACAAGATGAGATACCACAAGTAACTGCAACACATGTCACAAATGATGCACAATTACAGGTAGTACCTCGTCATAGTGGGAGGGTTGTTAGGCAACCTGATAGATTCATGTTTTTGGGAGAGTCTTTGGACTTGATCCCTGGTGAACATGAACCTAATCCCTGGACATATGATGAAACACTCCAAGATAAAGATGCAACATCTTGGCAAAGTGCAATGAACTCTGAAATAGAATCTATGCATTCTAATCAGGTTTGGGAGCTTGTAGAACCATCAAATGGTGTAAAAGTCATTGGATGTAAATGAGCCTACAAAAGGAAAAGAGGAATAGATGGGAAGGTGGAAACCTTTAAAGCGAGGCTTGTTGTGAAGGGGTATACTCAGAAAGAGGGAATTGATTATGTGGAAACTTTTTCATCGGTATCCATGCTTAAGTCTATCCGGATTCTTTTATCTATTGCTACTCATATGAATTATGAGGTTTGACAAATGGATGTCAAGACAGTTTTCCTTAACGGAAGTCTTGAAGAAAACATTCCTATGAAGCAACCATAGGGATTCATTGTGAAGGGCAAAGAGCATCTTGTATGTAAGCTCAATCGGTCAATTTATGGACTGAAGCAAACTTCGAGATCTTGGAACATCCGGTTTAATGAAGTGATCCATCTCATGGATTCATTTAGTGCCTCGATGAGTCTTGTGTATACAAGAAAAGTGACAGAAATATGGTGGTATTTCTTGTACTATATGTAGATGACATTTTGCTCATTGACAACAATGTCAAAGTGTTGTCAGACGTAAGGGTATGGATATCCAAGCAGTTTGATATGAAGGACTTGGGAGAATGTGGACATATTTTTGGGATCAAAGTAATAATGGATCGCAAGAAAAGGATGTTATGCTTATCCCAAGCTTCATACATTGATATTATCCTAGCTCGTTTTAGCATACAAAACTCCAAGAAAGGTTTTCTACCTTTTAGGCATGGAGTACCTTTATCTAAAGAGATGTGTCCTAAGACATCAAAGGAGATAGAGGAGATGAAGACAGTTCCTTATGCTTCGGCTGTAGGAACCCTAATGTATGCGATGCTATGTATGAGATCGGATATCTATTTTGCCGTGAGCATGGTTAGCAGATATCAAAGTAACCCAGGATTGGGACATTGGACTATCGTAAAGCATATATTAAAGTACCTGAAAAGGACTAGAAATTATATGCTTGTTTACCAGGCAGATGATTTTCTCCCTGTGGGTCACACGGATTCGAACTTCTAATCAGATAGGGACAGTAGTAAATCAACTTCGGGGTATGTGTTTACTTTAGAAGGAGGAACCATAGCATGGAGGAGTGTTAAGCAGAAATGCGTTTCAGACTCCACCATGGAAGCTGAGTATGTGGCAGCCTCTGAGGTAGCCAAAGAAGCTGTATGGCTCAGAAACTTCTTGATGGACTTAGATGTGATTCCTGGTTTACCTAAAGTTATCACAATTTATTATGACAACAGTGGTGCAGTAGAAAACTCAAAGGAACCACGAGCCCATAAGGCAAGTAAACACATTGAGCGCAAGTACCACCTGATACGAGATATCGTAAAATGAGGAGAGGTTGTTGTCGCCAAGATTACATAAACAGATAACCTGGTAGATCCTTTCACTAAGGTCCTTCCGGTGAGAGCTTTTGGTAAGCATGTTGAGGGGATAGGAATCAGATGTATGCAGCATTTATAGCAGCATAGTCTTTTAGTATAAGTGGGAGATTGTTGGGATGTATACTATAAGCCTAGCTTTTGTATGAACATTTGGTTTGAAGTATTTTAAAATGCAGTTGTCTATTTAATTTATATTATAGATAACATGGTGTGTGGTGCCACACAGAAGATCATGTTATCGGTTCCTTATAAATTATAAATAATAGCTCACAACCAAGATGGATTGGGACAAACCATTGGAATGATTGTAGTGTAATTTGATATTAGTTTGTCTTGACTATAAAATTATACTAGTACACTATGTGTGTATTGAGCAGGACCATTTGAGGTTGTTCAATTTATACTGACTACATAAAAGAACAGAACCTCTGTTATTATGGGTGTGCGTCCTCTTAATCCCTATATAATAACAAGCACGTATACTTAGTATTTATTTCTTTAACTTATCAATGGGTGAGATTTATTCATTAAATCAATAGGCCTGATGAGTTGGGAAATAGTACTATTTATATGGTGTGTTGTTGATTATAGAAGGAATATGTGTCCTAATTATTTAGGCTGATGATGTCCCCTTGAGGAGCTCATAAGGATTATCATATAAACCCTACAGGTGGACTTAGTCTGGCATGATAATAAAGTTGAGTGATTCTACTCTTGGAATCAGATGTTAATTAATTGGGTTATCAGTAACTCAATTAATTAACGGACATACGATATCTTAAACATAGGGAGATTAACACACTCATGATAAGGAGCCCATATTGTAATATGAGATTCATGCCGTAGTTCAATAATAACTCTTTAGTGGTATGAGTTATTATTGATGAACTTGAGTTGGGTGTTCAGGCCGAACATAGGAAGCCCAAACCCATTAGGAGGCCTAAATCAATTCCTCCTCTAGGTCCCTGTTGTAGCTTCTATGTAAAGCCTCAAATCCGCCCAACAGAATTTGGATGTAAAAAATCAAAGGGAGATTTTTTCTAAACAAAATTCAGATATAAAAAATAAAAGGGAGATTTTTTCTAAACAGAATTTGGATATAAAAAATCAAAGGGAGATTTTTTCTAAACAGAATTCTGTTATTTTTCTTTCTTTATAACTAACAGCAAGGGTTATAAAAAGGGGAGGTGGTGCCCCCTAAACTTAACACACAATTCTCTTCTCACCTTTGCTCAGGGCCGGTGACACAATTCTTCCCCTCCTCCTTGTGGCCGGCGCCCCCCTTTCCTCCTCCTTCCTTATGGCCAGTGCCCCCCTCCTTCCTTGTGGCCGGCACCCCCCTCCTCCTCCTTGTGGGCGGTGGCTTGAAGAAGAGGAAGAAGAAGAGAAGGCACCCCATCCTAGAGCATCTCCCCTTGGTGGCCGGCGGTTTGGAAGAGAAGAGAAGAAGGGTGGTTTTATCTTGGTAGATCATCGCTCACACAACGTCCAAGAAGAGGAGAGGAATACAGCAGAAGATCAAGAGGTCTTTAGATACGAAGAAAGATACAACTAGTTCTTTAATTCTGCTGTGTAATTAGTTTAGTTTTCTGCGTGTCGATTTTGAATACCAACACAAGAGGCCAGCGATCTTGTACTTCGATCAAGGTGTGGTTTGATCAATTAAGAACTTGCTTGATTGATCAAACAGTTGTTTGATCGAACATGCAGGTTGCTAGGAATAGTTCTGTACTTGTACAATTTTTGTATAGGGAAATTTAAACAGAACGGAATTCCAGCGCCTTCATCTTCTTGGTATCCACAACCCCCAGGTCTTCCAACCTAGTGTCCTTGACCCTTAGGATTTCTGTCCAACATCTTTGATCTGTCAAGACTTTTGCCTAGTTCACTTAACCATGACTTCCCTACCCAGCCTTAACTAGGACTTTCTTGCACACTTAGTTAAGCTTATTAGAATAACAATAAGTCTTAAGTTTGAACTTTTGTCAACATCAAAATCAGGTTCAATTATCTAGTGCTCCCAGCACCAACAAAAGATTCAAAAATACAGAAACTGAAGAGGTTGATTTTAATTCTTTAGAGCGTAATCTAGGATTGCATCAACAAATTTAGGAATATCATCTTAACCAATCAGAGGAGATTCATCGAGTCTATTTGAATTTAAAGGCATATCAACCTATTTCTTCAAGAATATCTATTAAATAAAAATATTAAGCAAACTCGAAGATTTTAGTCTACTTGGTATGAACTATTTCCTTGGTTGGAGTATTCACTAGCTAATGATAAAACATATTGCTTTCTATGTTTTATTTTCAATAAGCCATCATGATGCTTGAATCAAGCTACATTTACTATTGATGGATTTGATAATTTGAAGAAAGTTTAAAATGGAAAAGCTTATGCTTTCCTAGGCCATATAGGAAAAGATAAAGTATCTCCATCCCATCGTAATGCTGAAAAGGCATGTGAGGATTTGATGAACCAACCACAACATATATCAAGGAGTTTCAACAATTTTAATGTTAAACAACTCACAACTAATCATCTTCAGTTAAAGAATCACATACATGTGGTATTGTTTCTTGAACTTCATAGAATTCCATTTAGAGGCCATGATGAGAAATCTAGTTCATCTAATTGTCGCAATTTTCTTGAATTTTTTAATGTGCTAACAATGTACAATGACAACTTTCAAAGGTTACAAAAGCTCCAAAAATGTCAAGTATACAAGTCATGATATTCGAAAACAAATACTTCATGTGCTTTCAGTGAGAGTGAAAAATGCAATTCATGAAGAAATTTGAGTTGCCAAGTATTACATAATTGTTGATGAAGCCCAAGATGAGTCAAAATGAGAGTAAATGTCTATAGTATTGAGGTTCGTGGATACTAATGGATTCATTCAAGAATATTTTTTTTAGCTTATTCATGTATTTGATACTACGACTTTGACTTTAAAGGATGATATATATTCTGTTTCGGCTCACTATAATTTGGATATTCAAAATATTACAGGCCAAGGCTACAATGGTTCTTGTAATATGAGGGGTGAGTTTAATGGATTGCAAGCTTTGATTATAAAAGATTGTATAAATGTTTATTATATTCATTATTGTGCTCATTAATGACAATTGACTTTAGTTGCAACATAAAAAAATGTGACATCTATTCATCAATTTTTGGATAGATTAACTTTTATAATTAATATTATTGGTTCTTTATTTAAGCATAATGATGATTGAAGAATGCTCATGTAGATGACATTGTACATTTGATTACTATTAATGAACTCAAGACATGGTGTGAACTTAATCAAATATGTAATTTACAATGACTTGTTGATATATGCTGGAGTTCTCATTTGAGATTTTTGACAGGCCTAGTTAAGATACTTAGTACATTATGTACAGTATTGTTAAAAGTTATGGAGGATGAGATTCCTTGTCAATGAGCAGATGCAACATTTCTTTATGATGAAATGATTTCTTTTGATTTTGTATTCATCTTGCATCTTATGAAATAGATTATGGTGATCATAGAGATCCTTTGTCGAGCTTTACAAAGTAAGTCTCATGATATTATAAATGCAATGGAGCTTGAATTATCTATCAAAAATTTACTTCAACAGATGAGGAATAACAAGTGGGATGATTTGCTTTTAAAAGTGAATTTTTTTTTGAACTTTGAAATATTGGCATTCCTAATTTCAGTGCTCCATATATTAATAGTCAAGGTCGAGCTCATCCTTGTCAAGACAATTTCACCATTAAGCATCATTATTAGGTAGACTTCTTTTATGCTTTGATAGATTCACAGTTGCAAAAAATTAATGGGTGTTTTAGTGATAATGCTATGGAATTGCTCATTCTTAGTAATGCCTTAAATCCTCAAAATATGGTGGAGTCTTTCAGAGTTGTGGATATATGATAATTAAATCAAAAGTTTTATGCTCAAGATTGTTGGTGCAATTTCTCCTAGGTCAAGATTGACCAGGTTGACTAAGATTGAGTTGGCTCAAGCTTGACTTGTGATGTTTAAGTTTTGATGTTTGACAATATATAGAGATTACAGGCGTAATTATCCTTTTGGGGAGATTGTTGGTGTAATTTCCCTCTGGTCAAGGTTTGATCAGGTTGATGTAAATAAGAGTTAAGTAGGTCAAGGTTGATCAGATACTTGATTGGGAAGTCTAATTAGAGGTTAGGCAAGGTCAAGTCCAACGGGAAGATTGGCAAAATATAAAAATCCAAGTGGATCAGTGTTGACCGGACACTTGGTGATGAAAAGTTCAAGTGAGTGAAGCTAGGCAGATGGAAATCCTAGTGAGTGAAGCTAAGTGATGAAAAGTCCTGATGGATGAAGTTAGATAAAAGCCTTAGTGAGTGAAACCAGGCATATAGAAATCCTAGTAAGTGAAGTTAGGTGATGAGAAATCCTAATGAGTGAAGCCAGGTGAAAAGCTCTAGTGAGTGAAGCTAGGCAATGAGAAAATCCTAGTGAGTGAAGCTAGATGAAAAGTCCTAGTGAGTAAAGCTAAGCAAAGGGAAATCTTGGTGCGTGAAGCTAGGTGGTGAAAAACCCTGGTGAGTGATGCCAGACATAAGAAAATCTAGGTGGTTCAAGGTTGACTGAACACCTGGTGTTTGAAAGTCCAAGTGGGTCATGGAAGACTAGACATTTAGCATGAGATGGTAAGTTCAAGTGGGTCAAGGTTGATCAAACACTTGACATGGGTAGAAAGGTCCAAGTGGGTCAAAAATTGACCAGACACTTGGTACGAGGAGAAAAGTCCAAGTGGATCAAAGGATTGACTGAATACTTGGTAAGTTCTAACAGGTCAAGATTGACTAGATGCTAGGCACAAATAACTCCCACTAGGTCACGGTTGACCGGATGTTGGGCAAGGAATCTTAGGACTCGAGTTCAGGAGCTAAGGTTACTGAATCATTTAGGGTAAGCGATTCAGTAGGCCTTAAGAGATCAAGGTGATCCCTTAAGGACCTCTCCGTGAGGAAACAAAAAGGGTCGTAATCGATTAGGGTAATTGATTACTATATGCTTAATCGATTATGGTAATAGATAAAGCCAGTTTTCATGAGAGCACAGAGATGTGCCTAGTTAATCAGGTTAATCGATTAGGCACATCTTAAGCGATTGGAGCAATCGCTTAAGAAGCTTTCTATTTGAAACAGAAGCTGCGATAAGAGATTAAGCAGAGAAGCTTAATGACTTACAACTCTCTCGTAATCAAACAGAAAGTGCCATAATCGATTAGGGTAATCGATTACACCCTTCTTAAGCGATTAGGGTAATCATTTAACGTTCAAAAATATAACCGTTTGAAGTAGGTTACTAATGTGGTGATTGCGGTAATCGATTAAGGTGTCCGAAGAGCCCTACAAAAGGGTTGACATGTGCACTATTTCATTAAGGTTCTTGCTCAAAGTTTTACACGACTTCACACCAGTTCTTGGAGGCTTAGAGTGAAGTGTTGCAACACTTATAAGTTCATTAAGAGGTGTCTACAATTAAGAACAAAGAAGCTAGGGTTTCATTTGCTATAAATCTTATTAGATTTCTTATTGTATTAGCTTCTTCTTATTCTTCTTCTTGTATTTCTATGTGTGAGCTTGTAGGAGGCTTCTTTGCCTCCGGATTATTTCTGAGAAGGAGCTCTTTTAGAGTGGATGTGTGAGAGAGGGCTAGGTCCTTGGATTAGCCGTCTCATTTGAGGTGGATACCAAGTAAATCCTATTAGTATTAGAGGGGCTTAGCTTCGAGTATTCTGCTACAAAAGATCATCATTCAAAGAGAGCGAGTTATTAACCCTCTCTCTAGCTTCCAAAGTGTCCCAACAAGTGATATCAGAGTGAGGCCACTCTTCACTGGACTCATCGCCGGAAAGGGCAACGAGCTAAATGAAGAAGAAGTTGAAGCCCTAATTTGAACAAGTCAAAGACTTCAACAAAAGGAAGATCAACTCCAAGAGAGATTTCCGAGATGGATTCGGATTCAACACAAGGGTGCATCCACCATTCATATCGACAAGTTTCAATTTTTGGAAATGAAGGATAAAAAATTTCTTTATAATGGAGATAGAACAATGATTTACTCTAATGGAGGGATTTGAGGCTCTAACGGATAGCAAAGGCAAAATAAAGCAAATGGAGTAAAGAACAAATCAAAAGGTGTGAGGCAAATGATAAGGTAACCAAAATTTTGGTTAATTTATTGCCAAGCACAATCATATACAAAATTAGAGAATACGAAGATGCCAAAGAGTTTTGGAGCAAATTGGAAAAGATTCATGAAGCCCCCTCCATTGCACTAAATCAAAAAGAATCCAAAGAGGAAGACTCATTGGATCAAAAAGAAGAAGATCCATCCTCAAGAGAGCACAAGGATAAAGGTAAAGGAGTGTACTCCTTGATTGATGTGCATGAGGATTCGGAGGTTAAGAGATGCTCATATTCGAGGAGGAAATTCAAGAAACCTCCACCTCAAGGATTGAGGGGGAGCATCTTTTGTTGGCACCGGAGTAAAAAGAAGCTTCTACCTCTGGGTCAAATGAAGAGGAAGATAGAATTATCTCCAAAAATTAAAAAAAATCAAATAGAGGAACAAGTGCCACCCCTATATATGAAGGTATAAAAATTTTAATTTATAATAATAAAAATTATATTATATGCTTTGAGTGTAGAAAAAGAGGACACTACAAAAGTAAGTATCCAAAGTTGACCAATGAGAGGGGTCAAGTGACACCCAAAGGCAAGGAGAAGCTAAAGGTAGTCGGCTCTAGAGTACACAAAGGCAAGGAACACATTGTTTGTTTCTTATATAAGAAAAAGGGGCACTATCGGAGTCAATGCTCAAAGAGGAAGATTCCAGTCAAGAGTCAAGGAGGAAACTCAAGTCAATAGAGAGCTTTAAAGAGCAAATCCAAGGTATCATTTATTGATGCAATTCCTCTGTGTGTATTGAGCAGGACCGTTTGAGGTTGTTCGATTTATACTGACTACATAAAAGAACAGAACCTCTGTTATTATGGATGTGCATCCTCTTAATCCCTATATAATAGCAAGCGCGTATACTTAGTATTTATTTCTTTAACTTATCAATGGGTGAGATTTATTCGTTAAATCAATAGGCCCGATGAGTTGAGAAATAGTACTGTTTATATGGTGTGTTGTTGATTATAGAAGAAATCTGTGTCCTAATTATTAAGGCTGATGATGCCCCCTTGAGGAGCTCATAAGGATTATTATGTAAACCCTGCAGGTGGACTTAGTCTGGTATGATAATAAAGTTGAGTGGTACTACTCTTGGAATTAGATATTAATTAATTGAGTTGTCAATAACTCATTTAATTAACGGACATATGATATCTTAAAAACAGGGAGATTAACACACTCATGATAAGAAGGAGCTCATATTGTAATATAGGATTGGTGCGGTAGTTCAATAATAACCCTTTAGTGGCATGAATTTTTATTGATGGACTTGAGTTGGGTGTTCGGGCCGAACACAGGAAGCCCAGCCCATCAGGAGGCCTAAACCAATTCCTCCTCTAGGTCCCTGTTGTAGCCTCTATATAAAGCCTCGAATCCACCCCAATAGAATTGGGATATAAAAAATAAAAGAGAGATTTTTTATAAATAAAATTCTATTATTTTTTCTTTCTTTGTAACCGACGGTAAGAGTTATAAAAAGAGGAGGTTGTGTTAGTTAGAGCCCTAGAGCCAATCATTTGATGATTGTATGGACTCATGTATATCATATTCTTGTATATTAATAAAGGCATTTGTTTGGTTATTATACTTATTTATATTAGTGCCAAATAGACTAAGTATAATAGCGTCCTTGAGTAGAAGGTTCATACCTATATCAATCGATTAGTTGAATCGATAGTGAGATGATATAGGGAACACTACTCTAAATCATTCCTAGTCGAGTATTAGCATTCAGGGACAATGTTAATACAATAAGACTAGCATGTAGGTCAGCTCGATGACTTGATCTCACAAGTCATGGATATAGAGATATCAAGCTGACACATGGGTATGCATTAGAGAATGTATATTGAATGACCCGCCATGAGAAAGTATCATGGATTGTTATATGAGTGTCATATACTTTTTTATGTGGCTATTAGTATGACTATTAGTCCTTAGACCTGAAGTCACCATGGATCCCTACATAAGGAGTTATGTACTTTAGTTTCGTCAAACGTCACCCGTAACTGGGTGGACTATAAAGGCGATTACTGGGTATGTAACGAATTATGCAGAGGGATGTGAGTGATGTAGATGGGATCTATCCCTCCCATATGACGGGAGCGACATCGCTATTCTTGATAGAGTGAGACCACTAAGCGCATGGCCATGCCCAAATGAGTCAACATTAGATGTTGAGCTCATTTGATCGAGTGAGTCTAACTTGGAGTTCAAGATTTAGATTGATTAGAGGATGACACGGTTTATGCCTCATATTGATCAATCTAGATGTCTAGGATAGAAGGACACTTGTCATTATTTTGTGAGTAGTCACAATTGGTAGTCACAAGGTGATGTCGGATCTCGACATTCTTGTAACTTGGGTAGTAATGATGTGTTGCTAGATACCGCTCATTACTTATGCTCCTAAATGGGTTTAGGGCATTGCCAACGTTACAAGAACCTATAGGGTCACACACTTAGGACAATTAGGTGGAGATTAGGTTCATATGATGAACCAAGAGGATTAGATTCATTTGATGAATCAAATTGGATTAAGAGTAATCCTAATTGGGCTAACTTGAGTTCGACTCAAGTTGATTCATGTGTTAAATGAGTCTAATTTAGATTTTGACTCATTGAATCAATTTAATTTAATGAATTAGATTCATTATATTAAGTTGGCTCGAATCAAATGGTTGGATTAGATCCACCATGGTAGAGATTGAGTCAAGTTTGACTTGACTTGAGAAGGAAGACCAAAGGTCAATTTTGACTTGACCTTTTTGCCACCTCATTGGTGAGTTGGCATTAGGTGGACCAATAATGATGTTCCACATCATCATGGGTGCCACCTCATGGAAGTTACAAAGCCACTCTCTTAATGGTTTCATATTAATTGCAATTAATGCAATTAATGTGATTTTATGGTTTCATATTAATTGCAATTAATGCAATTAATGTGAATTTTGAAATGTGGCCGGCCACTTGGTTTTTGGGTGAAGAAATTCATTTTTCATTCACTTGTGTGCATCTTCCTCCTTCTCCCTCTCAAGCTCTCCCTCTCCCTCTCCTCCCTTGGCCGAACCACATAGGTGCTAGCACACCTTGGTTTTGGTCATCTCCATCTAGTGTGTCCGTGTGGATACTTCTAGAGGACCGGCGCTTGACGGTCTTGAGATCCGGCATCATTTGGACGAGCGGGAACGCGAAGGGCATCGCATCAAAGGTATAAATGGTTTATCCTTATGTAGATCTACTGTAGATTAAAGTTTTCAAACTCGTACTCGTATTTTCGTTCGGTTTTACCTTGCACGAGATCCGTGGCTTGGGCGATTCGGGGTTTCCGCGACGCGAAAAGCGGTTTTCGCGGCCCGAAAAACCCAACAGTGGTATCAGAGCCACGTGCAAGGCTTGTACGAGTTTGTTTTTATTTTTATGAAAAATAAAACCTTCTGTGATTTTCTGTAAAAATTAGTTTTTTATGATTTTATGGGTAATTTTTCCGTAGAAGCAAAGCACAAGTGTCTCGGCACTTGTAGGCTTCGGCTACCGGAAAGATCTTTCAAAACCGGCTTCGTTTTGCCCCAAATCCATTTGGGACAGCGGGCTTGGGTGCCATTAGATCGCAAAGGAGCAACTCACGATGGTTAGATCGTGGGTAGGGGAACTTCCCCTAACCCCGCAAGGGGATTTGCTCCGCGATCGCACCCGAAATCGCTAAAAACGAACCCGCCGGGAAGATTTTTCCGAAACGGCAATGTCTCGACCCAAATCGTTTTGGGACAGCGGGTTTAGGTGCTGTTGGATCGCAAAGGAACCCTCGCGATGGTTAGATCGCGGGTAGGGGCGATGCCCCTGGGCCCCGCAAGGGGATCCGTTCCGCGATTGCGCCCGAAACCGCTAAACGGGACCGCCGGGAAATTTTACTCGTAAAATTGTAAAAATTAAATTTAAAATTATAGAAAATTATGAAAAATATATAATTTTGAATTATATATATTAATTTGTGATAGTCATGGCCCAAAGCCCAATATGATTGGTTGTGTTGTAATTCATAATACGGCCTGTGTGCCGTTATGTGTTTGCGAGTGTTGTATTATATTCACGACCTGCGTGTCGTGCCTTCTCATATTTTCTTGTTGTAAATTAGATTTAGACTCGAATGTAACTCGAGTTTCAAATTGTAATGTACAAATTGGAGCGGTGGAGGGTCCACACGAGACGGAGTTCCGAGGCGGGCACGAGCAACACAAGGTGGTCAAAGGGAGGTGCTTGGAGAAGCTGTTGACCCTAGGTTGACCAATCGATCTTATCATTGGCTTGAGAAGATCGTAGTAGGGCCATGACTAAATCACAAATAGATTAATTAATTAATTATTTTGTATTTGATGCATGTTTAATAATTAATTAATTAATTAGTGCCTTAACGATTAGATTAGATCTAAGTCGTGCACATGATGCACCCTTGCGATTAGATTAGATCTAAGTCGTGCACAAGATGCATTCTTCTCGATTAGATTAGATCTAGATCGAACCAACTCTAAAATGCCTAACCGTGCCGTGATACCTATCACTACCTCGATCACATGTATTGTTGAATCTGCCAAAGCAGAGCAATACATATTATCTTGGTAGGGTACGGAGGGACAATCTTGGTCCCGTCTATCAACGCATGGGTGAATACAAACTCAATTAGATTGAGTATTCATAGTTACTCGGTTGGATCGAGTCGACTATAGGCATTCTTCCAATAGTTGGAAAGATAGGTCAATATCACATCTATATTAACTCTCGGGCGAATTAGCCAAAGCTAACTCGAGTTTTAATATAAATGCGGATATTGATTCTATAAACAAGAGTTGCATAGAGATGTAATTGGTAATCGTTACCTACCGATCATGCTAAGCCTTGGGCGTATTAGTCAAAGCTAACTCAAGGGTTAGTATGATGTGGATCTTGTCCCACAAGAATTATAGAATTCAGTGGGAGCATCATTTAATTAAAGGCCTAATTAAATGATTTTAAGAATATGATATTTATTTCTGCATTTATTTTTTGTTGTAGAATTGCCATGACGTCGAATACGAACATTTTCTCCCTGCGATCTGTCCTTAAGAAGGACAAGCTCAACGGAGCAAATTTCCTGGACTGGTACAGGAACCTGAGAATTGTTCTCACTCAGGAACGTAAACTGTACGTTCTGGAGCAGCCCATTCCGGAGGCTCCTCCTGCCACTGCCACGCGAGCAAACCGAGATGCTTACAAGAAGCATCAAGATGACGCATTAGATGTGTCTTGTCTTATGCTCGCGACCATGAACTCTGAGCTTCAGAAGCAACATGAGTTGATGGGTGCTTACGATATGGTTGCACATCTTCGTCAACTATATCAAGGACAAGCAGGGCACTGGAGGAGGAACTTCACGGGATACCTGGAAGATCTTAATAAGAAGAGAAATAAGATTTCTACTTCAGGTATAAATGTTATAGAAGTCAACCCCTCTATTTCTTCGTCGTGGGTATTAGATACCGGATGTGCTTCGCACATTTGTACTAGTGTACAAGCACTGAGAAATAGCAGAGCATTGACAAAGGGCGAGATAGACCTACGAGTAGGCAATGGAGCACGGGTTGCTGCTGTTGCTGTAGGGATTTATTTTCTATCTCTGCCCTCTGGGCTTATACTAGAGTTAGACGATTGTTGTTATGTGCCTGCATTGACTAAGAACATAGTTTCAGTTTCTTGTTTAGACAAGAAAGGATACTCTTTTATAATAAAAGACAAATGTTGTTCTGTTTATTTGAAAGATATGTTCCATTGTAGTGCACCACTAATAAACGGACTCTATATTCTAGACCTTGAGAGCCCTATCTATAACATTAGTACCAAGAGGTTCAAGTCAAATGACATGAACCAAACATACCTCTGGCACTGTCGCTTATGTCATATAAATGACAAGCGCTTATCCCAGCTCCATAAGGATGGTTTGCTGGACTCATTTGATTTAGAATCATATGAGATATGCGAGTCATGCCTACGAGGCAAGATGACCAAGACCCCCTTTAGTGGGCATAGCGAGAGAGCAACTGATTTGTTAGGACTCATACATAGTGATGTATGTGGCCCTTTCAATGTTGCTGCTAGAGGCGGTTATAGATACTTCATCACATTTACTGATGATTTTAGTAGATACGGTTATGTGTACTTGATGACACATAAGTCTGAATCCTTTGAAAATTTCAAAGAATTCAAGAATGAAGTACAGAACCAGCTTGGCAAGAGTATTAAGGTACTTCGATCAGATCGAGGTGGTGAATACTTAAGCCATGAGTTTCATGACTACTTAGCTGAGTGTGGGATTTTATCTCAACTCACTCCTCCTGGAACACCACAGTGGAATGGTGTATCCGAAAGGAGAAATCGTACCTTATTAGATATGGTACGATCTATGATGAGTCACACAGATCTTCCGACATATCTATGGGGATATGCTCTAGACACGACAGCTTTCATACTCAACCGAGTTCCATCAAAGGCCGTGATAAAGACACCATATAGGATATGGACTGGGAGAGATGCCCAGGTGTCTTTCATGAGGATTTGGGGTTGTGAGGCTTACATTAGACGTCAAGTCTCAGACAAGTTAGGACCCAAATCCGACAAGTGCTATTTCATCGGATATCCCAAGGAAACTAAGGGATATTACTTCTACATTCCCAGTCAGCACAAGGTAGTTGTGGCAAAGACTGGGGTCTTTCTAGAAAGGGATTTTGTTTCTAGAAAGACTAGTGGGAGCACGTTCGATCTTGAAGAAGTTCAAGATGCGAACAATAGCACTGATGCCTCGATGGAAATTGAACTGGAACCACAAAGTGTTGTGGATGATGTTGTTCCACAAGGAGTTGAGGAACAACAACCAGTTCAAGTAGACATACCTCTTCGCAGGTCTGATAGGGTACGTCGTCAGCCTGAGAGATACTCATTTCTCTTGTTTGACCATGATGACATTGTGCTTATAGAGGATGAGCCTACCACCTATCAGGAAGCTGTGATGAGACCAGATTTCGAGAAATGGCTAGAAGCCATGAGATCCGAGATGGAATCCATGTACACCAACCAAGTATGGACTTTGGTTGATCCACCTGAAGGGGTAAAACCCATTGGGTGCAAGTGGGTCTTTAAGAGAAAGACTGACATGGATGGACTTATCTATAAGGGTCGCTTGGTAGCTAAAGGTTTCAAGCAGATTCATGGTATTGACTATGATGAAACCTTTTCTCCATGGCGATGTTTAAGTCCATTCGGATCATGCTTGCTATTGCGACCTACCATGACTATGAGATATGGCGGATGGATGTCAAAACCGCGTTTCGAATGGAAACCTACTCGAAGATGTGTACATGACACAACCTGAGGGTTTTGTAGATCCACAAGATACTAGTAGAGTATGCAGCATAGGTCCATTTATGGACTAAAGCAAGCTTCTGAGCTGGAATCTTCGATTCGATGATGTGATCAAACAGTTTGGTTTCATCAAGAACGAAGATGAGCCTTGTGTCTACAAGAAGGTTGTAGGGACATAGTTGTCTTCCTCATACTATATGTGGATGACATACTACTCATTGGGAAGGACATCCCTATGCTTGATCTGTCAAGACATGGCTAGGAGTTGCTTCTCAATGAAGGACTTAAGCGAGGCATCTCGCATTCTGGGATACTGATCTATAGAGATAGATCTAAGAGATTGCTTGGCCTAAGTCGAGTACATATATTGACAAGGTACTTCTTCGGTTTGCCATGCGGAACTCCAAGAAGGGATTTGCCGATGTCACATGGCGTGAGTCTTTCAAGACTCAAGGTCCCTCTTCTAGAGAGGAGAGACCGCATGGATCAGATCCCTTATGCCTCAACCATAGGATCGATCATGTACGCCATGCCATGTCGTCCCGATGTCTCGTATGCTTTGAGCATGACGAGATGATACCAGGTGAAAGTCATCGATAGCGGTCAAGAATATTCTTAAGTACTTACGAAGGACTAAAGAATATTTCTTGATATATGGAGGCAATGATGAGCTAACTGTAAAGGGTGATGCCAGCTTTCAGACCGATCGGGATGATTACCGATCGCGATCGGGGTTCAGATTTTGCATTAATGGTGGTGCTTGTCGGAAGAGTTCAAGCGGATACGAGTGATTCTACAATGAAGCCGAGTATATTCCGCATCGAGGCGCAAAGGAGGCGCTGATTCGCAAGTTCATCATCGAACTTGGGGTGGTTCTAGCATCGTGAACCAGTTGAGCTCTATTGTGACAACAATGGAGCTATAGCACAGGCGAAGGAACCTCGCTCACACCAGCGGACCAAGCACATACTACGGCGCTTCCATCTCATTCGAGAGATTATCGATAGAGGAGATGTGAAGATTTGCAGAGTACCTACAGAGGCTAATATCGCAGATCCCTTGACCAAGGCTTTGGCACAGAGGAAGCATGATGGTCACACTAGGTCTTTAGGCCTTAGAGCCTATACTGATTGGCACTAGTGCTAGTGGGAGATTGTTAGTTAGAGCCCTAGAGCCAATCATTTGATGATTGTATGAACTCATGTATATCATATTCTTGTATATTAATAAAGGCATTTGTTTGGTTATTATACTTATTTATATTAGTGCCAAATAGACTAAGTATAATAGCGTCCTTGAGTAGAAGGTTCATACCTATATCAATCGATTAGTTGAATCGATAGTGAGATGATATAGGGAACACTACTCTAAATCATTCCTAGTCGAGTATTAACATTCAGGGACAATGTTAATACAATAAGACTAGCATGTAGGTCAACTCGATGACTTGATCTCACAAGTCATGGATATAGAGATATCAAGCTGACACATGGGTATGCATTAGAGAATGTATACTGAATGACCCGCCATGAGAAAGTATCATGGATCGTTATATGAGTGTCATATACTTTCTCATGTGGCTATTAGTATGACTATTAGTCCTTAGACCTGAAGTCACCATGGATCCCTACATAAGGAGTTATGTACTTTAGTTTCGTCAAACGTCACCCGTAACTGGGTGGACTATAAAGACGATTACTGGGTATGTAACGAATTATGCAGAGGGATGTGAGTGATGTAGATGGGATCTATCCCTCCCATATGACGGGAGCGACATCGCTATTCTTGATAGAGTGAGACCACTAAGTGCATGGTTATGCCCAAATGAGTCAACATTAGATGTTGAGCTCATTTGATCGAGTGAGTCTAACTTGGAGTTCAAGATTTAGATTGATTAGAGGATGACACGGTCTATGCCTCATATTGATCAATCTAGATGTCTAGGATAGAAGGACACTTGTCATTATTTTGTGAGTAGTCACAATTGGTAGTCACAAGGTGATGTCGGATCTCGACATTCTTGTAACTTGGGTAGTAATGATGTGTTGCTAGATACCGCTCATTACTTATGCTCCTAAATGGGTTTAGGGCATTGCCAACGTTACAAGAACCTATAGGGTCACACACTTAGGACAATTAGGTGGAGATTAGGTTCATATGATGAACCAAGAGGATTAGATTCATTTGATGAATCAAATTGGATTAAGAGTAATCCTAATTGGGCTAACTTGAGTTCGACTCAAGTTGATTCATGTGTTAAATGAGTCTAATTTAGATTTTGACTCATTGAATCAATTTAATTTAATGAATTAGATTCATTATATTAAGTTGGCTCGAATCAAATGGTTGGATTAGATCCACCATGGTAGAGATTGAGTCAAGTTTGACTTGACTTGAGAAGGAAGACCAAAGGTCAATTTTGACTTGACCTTTTGCCACCTCATTGGTGAGTTGGCATTAGGTGGACCAATAATGATGTTCCACATCATCATGGGTGCCACCTCATGGAAGTTACAAAGCCACTCTCTTAATGGTTTCATATTAATTGCAATTAATGCAATTAATGTGATTTTATGGTTTCATATTAATTGCAATTAATGCAATTAATGTGATTTTTGAAAAGTGGCCGGCCACTTGGTTTTTGGGTGAAGAAATTCATTTTTCATTCACTTGTGTGGATCTTCCTCCTTCTCCCTCTCAAGCTCTCCCTCTCCCTCTCCTCCCTTGGCCGAACCACATAGGTGCTAGCACACCTTGGTTTTTGGTCATCTCCATCTAGTGTGTCCGTGTGGATACTTCTAGAGGACCGGCGCTTGACGGTCTTGAGATCCGGCATCATTTGGACGAGCGGGAATGCGAAGGGCATCGCATCAAAGGTATAAATGGTTTATCCTTATGTAGATCTACTGTAGATTAAAGTTTTCAAACTCGTACTCGTATTTTCGTTCGGTTTTACCTTGCACGAGATCCGTGGCTTGGGCGATTCGGGGTTTCCGCGACGTGAAAAGCGGTTTTCGCGGCCCGAAAAACCCAACAGGTTGGCGCCCCCTAAACATAAGCTTTTGTTAATCCCTTCCCCTAGGGTTGGCGCCACCTCCTCCTCGGCCCACCTCCTCCTCCCCCTAGGGTCGACGCCTCCTCCTTGGATTCCCTTGGTGGCCAGCGGCTTGGAAAGGAGGAAGAAGAAGGGCTGACGCCCCTTCCTTGGAAGCTCTTGGTGGCCAACGGCTTGGAGAAGAAGAAGAGGAGAAGGTGCCCCATCCTAACTACTCTCTTGGTGGTCGGAGATTTGGAAACAAAGAAGAGAAGAAGGGTGGTTTTTATCTTGGTAGATCATCGCCCACACGACATCCAAGAAGAGGAGAGGAATATGGCAGAAGATCAAGAAGTCTTTGACTACAAAGGAAAGGTACAACTAGTTCTTTAATTCTGCTGTGTAATTAGTTTAGTTTTCTTTGTATCGATTTTGAATACCAACAAAAGAGGCCAGCGATCTTGTATTTCAATCAAGGTGTGCTTTGATCCATCAAGAACTTGCTTGATTGATCAAACACATGTCTAATCGAACATGCGGGTTGCTAGGAAAAGTTCTATACTTGTACAATTTTTATACAGGGAAATTTAAACAGAACAGAATTCCAATAGCTTCACCCGAGCCGTTAGGTCGGGTTATAAGCCAGCTTACTCTCACACCATTTTCCATATTCTTGAGTCATTCGGCTAGGTTATAAGTAAGTTTACTCTCAGACTAAAGTATCTCTATCAGTATGTCTTCTTAAGGCCTCAACCTCCCTTGCTCGGGGTCGAGCTATCCCTATTAGTCTCAGACCAGAGTATTCTATGAGCTCAATGCCCACTCGGCTCACTGGTTTTGCTCCCGTTTGCCTTCGATTTCATGGGATATACTCCCACTCAGTTCTCCGGTTCCATGCCCTCTTGGCTCATGGGTTTCACTCCTATTCGCCTTCGATTTCACGAGCTATTCTCCCACTCAGTTCTCAGGTTCCACACCCGCTTGGCTCATGGGTTTTGCTCCCGTTCACCTTTAATTTCATGGGATATGCACCTGCTTAGTTCTCGAGTTCCATCTCATCTTGGCTTACCGGTTTCACTCCTGTTCACCTTCGATTTCATGGGTTATGCTCCCACTCAATTCTCGGGTTCCACGCCCGCTCGGCTACAAGTTTAGCTCCCGTTCACCTTCAATTTCATGGGCTATGCTCGTACTCAGTTCTCTAGTTCCATGCCTGCTCAACTCACGGGTTTAGCTCTCGTTCACCTTTGATTCCACAAGCTATGTTCCCGCTTAGTTCTTGGGTTCCACGCTAGCTCGACTCACGAGTTTTGTTCCTGTTCGCCTTTGATTTCACGGGCTATGTTCCCACTTATTTCTCAAGCTTCCCGCTTGCTTAGCTCATGGACTTTGCTCCTGTTCGCATTCGATTACACATGTTTCATGCCCTTCAATCTCTAGGGATATAGTTCCGCTCAGTATCCTCTCTATATCGCTCAATCGCTCGTTCGACATTCACCCGATCACCTGTTTGACATTCGCTAGATAGCCCACTCGGTATTCACCTGATTGTTCGCTTGATATTTGTCCAATCACCCGCTCGACATTCACTCAATTGTTCACTCAGCATTCACCCAATTGCCTGCTTGACATCTGCTTGACACTATTTTTTATCACTAGCTCGACATCACTATCACCTTTCAATCGGCACTACTTTCATTGCTCACTTGACACTACTTCCACCATTCGCTCGGCATCGCCACAACTACAACCAAGATGTTATGCGACGAGCCTAGCGATAGGAATCTATTATCGAGAGTGATTCAACCTTTGTAACAAACTATCTAGTTACTGTAACGCCCCGCCCCTCCTGCTAAGGCGACGGGGGTTACTTACCATACTTAACAACTTAATAACTTATTACAGCGGAAGTCTTACTTGTAAATTTTTGAAACATAGAGTCCATATGTCATACTTAACATTATTTCAAGACATATAGAGTAACATGATAAAATGTCATGGAGTTATAACGTAGTAATATAAACTAGGCATAATTCCTATTAAATAAAAGCAGGTCTTTTTCTTCTTTAGCCAGTCTCTGCCACACACATCCTGCTAGCCCCTCCTGTTGCTCTCCTAGTTCATCCATCCTTTGCCCTTATCTGTGGTACAAGAAAGCAAGCTGTGAGCACTCATGGCTCAGTAAGTTCCTTTCCTACTCACAAAAATCGTATAGCATGTCAACAATCATAAAGCATACATCATAGCACAAGGTATCATGGCATAACATACATGTCATAATCATCATCATAGATATCATGGCATAATCATGGCATAAACACAAGGTAGCATGGCATATCATAAACATGATCATCATAATTATCATGGCATATTCCTAAGGTATATGTAGGGTGAACTCTTAAACATACATCATGAAACATATGCATCATGTCTTTTTAAAACGTATAGCATAGATACTTAAACATAATCTCAACATAAGAGGGGATCTCGGCTTGTACCACGTACATAAATGCGCGCGTCCTAGTAGGTCCAAGGTAGCAAATCTTGAACCCTACAAGGCATACATATACTAGGCCCGTTTCTTAGTCCATCGACCTAGGGGCACTTAGGAGCCCATCCCTAACGAGGTCCGTTTCTTAGTCCATCGACCCCGGGGCGCTTATGGAGCCCACCCTTGGTACAAGCCTTAAAAGTAAAATAGCATGTCATATCTACATAGTCCATATCACTCATGTCCTATTCATGTCATGAAGAGTGCTCTTGATCCCACTTATAGGGAAGAAACTCTTTTAGGTATAGCTTAAAGCATGTATATTTGAGCACACAGCATATCATGATTTTGAGCACACAGCATATCATGAACACATGCATAATTAAGCATACAACCTATCATGAGTTTAAGCACACAGCATATCATGAATTTGAGCACATAGCATATCATGAAATTGAGCACACAGCATATCATGAAAATAAGCCCATAGCATATCATGAAATTTAGCACACAGCATATCATGAAAGTAAGCACATAGCATATCATGAAATTTAGCACACAGCATATCATGATAATAAGTACATAACATATCATAAAATTTAGCACACAGCATATCATGAAAGTAAGCACATAGCATATCATGAAATTTAGCACACAGCATATCATGATAATAAGCACATAGCATATCATGAAATTTAGCACACAGCATATCATGAAAGTAAGCACATAGCATATCATGAAATTTAGCACACAGCATATCATGCTCTTAACATAAAGCATTGCATGTGAAGTTCATGGGAGAAACCTAATTAGGTCTCTAACCCTAGTAACAAGTGGTGGCCGAAACATGTAGAGATGGCTTAGGTTAGCAAGCAACAAAAGAGCATGTGAACCCTAAACATTTAACATTTCTTAGAACATAAGGAACATCTTAAGCATGTTTGGTATAGGTTCCAAGCTTTCTAGTTTCCTTTTTATAACATGGCCGAAACCCATTAAGCCTTTATTTTGGGTTATAAACATCACGCGAGGAGAGGGGGTTTATTAGGTTCCTTCAGGTTTTCCACTGCCACCATCGTTGCACGCTCGTCGCTACCCACGCCACCTTTGGCATCACCCCCTGTGGTAGTTGCATCTGCTCCCCTCACATAGGCAAACCTCCGACACCTCACTCCACTTGTTGCCATGCCCTCACACCAGCATGCAGACATCCCACTGCCCTCCTCGTCGCTTGCCCGACTGTTGATGCGCATAGATTATATATATTATTTTATATTATTTAACATACATCTTTCTGTATTTATTGCTTATGATTTATGCTTTTTCACCCTTTATCATGTTAATTTTAGAATAATTACTATTTTATATCTAGAGATTGGCTCGGTATCTATTTTCACTTTCAGGAGCAGTTTCGAGTGGAAAAGGATTTAAAAGACGTAAAAGAAGACCATTTGAAGGAGACTATAACCTAGTCATGTCTCCCCACGTGTTGAGGAAAGCAAAGGATTGGAGCGCCCAAGTATTGGGGCACAAGCGACAACAAACTTCCAGAGTCAAATTAGACTTAGCAATGCCTTGAGGCATGGCCAGGAGAAGCTATAGAAGGGGGGTCATGCCTAAAGGCACGGCCAAAGAACCAATGAGACACTAGCCATTCCAATTGGCATGGCCAAGAGGAAGCCCACAACATAGAAGTTGTTTAGGCCATGCCCAATGGCACAGCTAGGAGCCAACCCATGCAGATTTTCAGAGTAGAAATGAACTTGGTCGTGCCTTAAGGCACGTCCATACCTCCAAAAGTTATAAAAATACAGGTTTGAAGATCAGGTTGTGCCAAATGGCACAGCCCAAAAGGCCTAAACAAAGCAAACTCTGCTCTGGCTATGCTATTTGGCACTACCAAAAGTCAGAGATAGCTCTAGCCGTGCCAAATGGCACTGTCAGGTGCCCAAAACTAGAGCCGACTTAGCTCTGGGCATGCTAAATGGCATGGACAGACAACCAGAGAGTGGTCTAGCTCGTGCCAAATGACACGGGTCATGCCCCTGGGCACGGCTACCTCGTGCCCTCACCTCTATATAAGAGACACTCCATCCCTTTTATAGGGGAGGAAGTCCTAAGGTGGAAGGAGACCTCCGTAGGTCGAATCTTTGTATTAAGAGTCATCATCTAGATGATCGTTGGCCATTCTACTACTCCATCCTCATCGACACTCCAAGATCTACATCCAAGGGTTTCACTAGATATCAAAGGATAAGCTTCTTCTCCCCTTCCTTTGGATTTTCTAAGTTTCTATCATTTTGAGTTCTTGGAGTGTACTTCCTATTATGGAGTAGATCTGCATTATTCTAGGATGTAGAGAGTAATTGTAATGTGTGGATGATATAAAACTCTATGAACTTGCCAATTTTCTTATTTAATGAAGTTTTTATGGAATTTTTTCTGTTTGATGAAATGCTTTCAAGAAGGGTTTCTCTATGGACATGAATTTATCTATCTAGATTACATTTCTATATGCATAGATCTAATTTCTATACAAGATATATTGTTGCATATCTAGAATTGAGCGTGAATCTTAAGTTTCATTGAATTGATATATAGATTGTTACCTCTTTTGAGTCTATGTTCCGATATAGCTCGACATGGCTTTCGGATGCTTATTTAACATTGAGTATCTAAGGTAACTATCCTTTTATATAGATCATAACCTTCTAAGGGAGAACAATTCTATGTATGGATGAGTCCTTTACTTGACCTAATGGGCTCTTCCTAATCATATGCTATGCAAATGACCTACGTAATTTAGAAACGTAAACCCGGGGAGGCCTTGTGACAGGAGGTACTATATTAAAAACTCAGACTCTCTAAGTTACTTCTTCACTTGATGCCATACTGGTTACCGGCAAGGAAAGCACTCTGATACATGGTCGCGGGGTGATAATTGATAGAAATTTAAATCATCCTACAAACATAGAAGTGGAGAACTAGGATTGGGAAAATTCATAACACAACATTCACCATTACAATGAAACTGAAAGCCTAGAATATCTTTTTGAATTAAGGGCTTCCTCAATTATCTTTTTCTATTTTCACATTTTAGTTGATAATCTCAAATCAACAATTATTGGTACTGTCTAGGTAAATTCAAAGTGTGGAACTAATTAGCATTCTATCCTTAGTCCTCATGGGATCGACTTATATAAATTTTATTATTTGATGATGCGCGTATGCTTGTGGAAACATATCAAGTTTTTGGCACTGTTGTTGGGGACTAATTGCTTTAAATCTAGTTAAGTTTACATTAGAGTTTCTCTAGACAATTCTTTTATTCTATAATTTTTTCATTATTTATTCTTAATTCTTTATCTTTCATTACTACATTTATATTCCTTCTTTTCTATTTCACCATTTTCAATTCTGAAATTTTCTTAAAAAAAAAATTGAAAACAACAAATTCTAATTTGTCTCCTGTTTGTGTATGCAAAGGAATACGATAGATCTTTTGCCCATTGATCCTGAGATCGACCGGACATATCATCGAAGACTAAATCTACAAAAGAACCACAAGAGCAAGAATGAAGAACCATAGTGAACAAACCTTTGAAGGATTTTACCGCGCCTTATGAAAGAGGGCCAAGATTCAGTATCTCTAGACCTACAGTTGAGGCAAATCATTTTGAATTAAAGCTGACTTTTATTTCCATGGTTCAACAACACCAATATGGCGGTGGTCCGATGGAGGATCCTAATCATCATCTTGATAATTTCAATGAATTATATATCATAATTAATATTAATGGAGTTTCTCTAGAGGCCATCAAATTATTACTATTCGGGTTTTCCTTGAGAGACCGAGCAAAAACCTGGCTAAATTCTTTACCTCTAAACAGTATCACTTCCTAGGCTCAATGTGAGCAAGTCTTTCAGGATAAATTCTTTCCACTAAGTAAGACAACACACCTTCATAATCTCATTGCAAGCTTCAAGTAAACAGACTCTGAATCTCTATATGAAGCTTGGGATATATTTAAGGGAATCCTAACAGATTGCCCACATCATGGATTAGAAAAGTGGCTTGTGATTCACACTTTCTACAATAGTATTAATTAACAAACAAAGGTTTCCTTGGATTCTACCATCGACGGTGTATTAATGAACAAGGGCTTTGATGAGGTGGAAGAGATTATTGAGAGTATGGTTCAGAACCATCATCAATGGTCCTCATAAAGAAGTATGGGAGCAATTAAAATACCAGAAAAATACAATGTGGACACCCATGACTTAATAACTGCAAAGCTTGATACGCTATCAAAGCAATTTGAGAATATGAATACATGTTCGGTAAATGTAATTTCTATATGAAGTATGTAGAGCTTCAGAACACATGAAAAATTCATGTCCTCTTGGAGCTATCAATATACAAGTATCTAAGGTGAAACAATGCGATTCTATTAGTAACTACAATCAGAGGTAAAATAATCCTTACTCCAATACTTACAACCTGGGGTGGAAAAATTATCCTAACTTCTCATATAAGAATAATCAAGACTTTAGGCATCAATCTGGATAATAGTTAAGTCCACAACTGAGCCGATTTAAAAAGCTACTTGAGGAGATACTAGCTAATCAGAATGAAATGAAATCTCATATCAAGCAAATGAATATTCAGTTGGACAACTCATAAAAGCAAATGAATGCAAGAATGGACAATTAGGACAAACACATCAAAATGCTTGAAAATTAAATTGCTCAAATAGCTAGTTCCTCTTCCTCAAGAGTACAAGGAAATTTCCTTGGTAAACCTAAACTAAATCCCGTGGAGCATTGCAAGGCAATTGAGCTAAGAAGTGGATGGCCTTAAATACTCCCCAAGTGACTACTATAGTTGAAGATGGAATTAACATTAGTGAAGAGTCGCCTTCTTCTTCCTCACATCTAAAGCATGATAAAAAGGAAGACGATATTATCGTTGAGGTTGGAGAGCTCTCACCTCCAACCAAAATTCAAATAGTTTCATTCCCTCAAAGATTGCTCAGAACGCAGAAAGATGCAGAGTTTGAGAAATTATTAAAGAAGATCAAAGAGATTTGTATTGACATACCATTATTAGATGCTCTAAATCAAATGCCCAAATTCATCAAATTTATAAAGGATATAATTTTAAACAAAATAAAGAAGGATGGGTTTGAGACAGTGGCCTTAACCATGGAGGTTATTGCATTGCTTCTAAATACATTGCCTCCCAAGCTCCAAGATTCTAGAAGTTTTTCAATACCATACAAAATCAGAAATACTATAATTGACAAAGCTTTTTGTGATTTGGGAGCTAGTATCAGTCTCATGCCCTACTCAATTTGTAAGAAGCTGGGTTTAACTGATCTGAAGCTAACTATTATCGTACTTTAACTTGCGAACTCTACATGCAGATACCCACTAGGCATAGTTGAAGATGTGAAGGTAGAGATAGGGAGTTTCATCATCCCTACAGATTTTATGCCCTTGGACATGGAAGAAGACCCAAAGATCACTATAATACTTAGAAGACCCTTCCATGCCACATCTAGAGCTAATATTGATGTGAAGAATCACAAGCTATCACTAAAAGTTGGCAAGTAAGAACTTATATTCAACTAATCCCCAGCTTCACCGTATATTGAAAAAGTTTCAAACTCTTCTCCAAGTACATTGATGCTTATTGAAGATGATCACAGGTTTGGAGGAGAAAAGCAAGAAAGATTTCTTATTATTCGACTAAACTCCCAGACATAACAGTGAGTCCGAGGAAGCAAGATTTGGTGTTGGTGGAGAACCACTATGTTGTGCTTCACCATACTCCCAGACCACCGGATAAAATAGTTAATCTAGTGGAGAATGGCAACAGGGTGTCAGGAGGACACCCTACAGAAAATTTATTCAATTCTTTTAGAAGGTCATAGGGCTTTCAGAGTTCGATGAGGAAGGACATATGCCCCGATGCTCACCACGACGAATGGACCATCCCGACGGAAGCTCAGTTGATGGAGGGGGCTGACATGGCTCGCAGTGGAGGGGAGCATCTCTCTTTCAAGGCCAAAACTCCTAGTTGAGCTGAGTCAAAGGTCGTGCTCAGGACTTTAAATGAGTGTTCCTTGGGAGGCACCCCAAGAGTTTTCTTCTCTTGTTTTGTTTCCTTATTGTTCATTTTATGGAACCTAATACTTTCATTTTTTTTATATTTTTCAGGTTATGGATGAACATATGATGAAGGCTGAGAACTTATTAGAAGGGCATACGCCCCAAGACATAGCTATGAACTTGGCCATTACTCTTATTCAGAGGAAACAGGGGCTATGTCTAGGTTTTTAGACCTAGTCGTCCCTTTTGACATGGTCATGACACTAACCCTATGAATTCCCATAGCCACAGTAAGGATTTGGCCTTGCCCATGCCATATGGCATAGGCACAAAAAGAGAAACAGAGACATCTTGGCTCTGCCCGTGCCAAAAGGCACGGGTACACTGAAATTGGCAGTGCCAATTTGGCACAGCCCGTGCCATTTGCTATGAATTGTGCTGATGACACACGATTGGGATATAAACCTAGCCGTGGTCGTGTCCTAGGGCATGGTAGCCACCCTGCACCACCTCCCAAGCTCTAAAACTCTCTTCTTCTTCTCCTCTTCACCTCTCTTCTTCTTCTAAACTCTCTCCTCTTCTCAAAACTTCTTTTTCTTACATGAGATCTACTCTTCAACTCTCAAATCTCTCATCCCAAATATACATAGATCTCAAATAAACCCTTCTTCTCTTCTCTTTAGATCTAGATCTATAACCTTCAAGATCTAGATCTAAATCTAGATCAAGAAACTTTTTCTTTCTTAAGATCTAGATCTATTCTCTCTTCTTCTTTTTCTTTTTCTCTAGATCCCTTCTTATCCTTCTAATAACTCTCTTAGATCCAGTTTTCCTAATTACAAATAAACCTTCCCAATTTGGATATATTCAGCATGTCTAACATCATGAAAAGACTTCACAGATTAGGTGGATCTAGCGGAGGGGAAGATCTGAACAAGGATAAAGGGGAAGGCAAAGCACCCATGAAGGAGAAGGTGCCAGCAAAAGGAAAAGGAAAATGTCTTACTTCAGATAAAGGTAAAACTAATGAATTCGTCGTTGTACTTAGAAATAAAGATTAGAAATCTAGATTTGATAATTTCTTAAGCCGTAAGTTAGTTTGTACATGTTATATTGATAGTACAACCATGGAGTGCTTGGAAATAAAGGATGACATGGATTGGTTGATTTGCAATCTAAACTAAAATGACATGATGTACACTAGTGAACCGACCTATCTGCATCGTGTCTTAGAATTTTTGAGTTCTTTAGAGTCTAATTTCACTTTCGACGATGATCATGATGGAAAAATTAGTTTTAGATTAATGAATCATGATTATCTTAGGACTCTTTATGGATTTAATAATTATTTTATATTACTCACAGGAGTACCTCGTAAGTTAGATTTTAGATACAATGCAAATTCTTTTTGGAGCTTAATCACTAGTCTAAGTGAGCCCTATAACTCATCTAGATCTAAAGTTTCCCATATGCAAAACCCCACATTTCGATACCTCCACCGTATTATGAGCAAGACTATTTATGGTAGGGGTGAGAGTGATGGGGTGGTAAGAAAAGTGGAGCTTTACTCTATATAGGCCATGATTTACAAAATTGAATTTGATGGAGGATTCTACTTTTTACAAACTATACAGAGGGCGGAGAAAATGAACTCGGGAACAATCATGTTTGGTGAGTTCATTATGACCATTGCTAGGAAACTTGAACTAGACCTCTCAGATCTAGAGGCTATACATGGAAATATCAAAATAGATATAGATACATGCCTAGTAATGAAGATGATATGTCGAGATAAAAATGGATTCAGTTTTTCTAGAATAGATGGTTTCCCTATCCCTTTACCCAACCCCGACTACACAACAGTTTGTATCCCCAACAACTGGATTATTAAAGATATTATTCCTAGTTCCTCAGTATCTCCTAGAGAGCATCACAAGTACCCCCTCGCCTGGAGGTTCGTTGTCGGTCGAATTTTTCGACCCGGTTAGATATTCATTTGCTTATGGTAGTGTGGGACCTTCTTTTTTTGATTTATCTGCTTTTCGTACATCATTGGATTCTCTTCATGAGAAGTAAGATATTTCTCATAATATGTTGGAGGAGCATTGTGACTTCACTCATGATTAGTTCCAATATGTACATGGCCAATTTTAAAAGAGGGATGATTTTTATGGTAGGGTATCCAATTTTATTGGAGACTTCTACACTCGCTAGGGGAGGATGGATGAGTTTATGGACTCTATGGAATTCACTAGATAGCAGGTGGCCATGTTATACTAATACCATGAAAATATTGGCCATCTCCCTAGAATCCAAGATTTCTCCCTGGGCCACGCTCTCCACTAGAGAGCAGACCTCCTTTGGGTCATCAATCTTTAGCGAGTGGTAGACCAATTCATTTCCCTCCCCCTTTCTCTCGCCCACCCCCATAATTTTAGTTTCATTGAGCACAATGAAGTGTCTAAGTCTGGAGGTGATGTACGTATATTATATACACTTCTATACATGTTTTGATGCACATTCACATACTTTACGCATGCTTTATCTATGTATTTTTTATACCCCTTGTCTTACTTTTAACATAATTACTTTTTTTTGTTTGGAGATTAGTTCTTTGTGCATTTTCTATTAACAGGAGTCAAATTTGAAGAGAAAATGACATTTGTGGTTGATCTGGATAGTAAACGAAGGCAAATGACATTAGTCGTGTGACTCTACACGACCGTGTTAAAGAATCAAGGAGGAGGATGGCTCTGGATGTGTGAAGCCACACGACCGTGTGGCTTCACCAGAGAAGGAGCAAAGCACGGTCGTGCAAACCGACACGGTCTGCCACCCTACAAGCAACAACTAGGGCATGACTGTGTGGATCCACACGACTATGCAACATTTCCAGAGAGCAAGAAGACTTCGGCTGTGTGACCCACATGGCCATGTCGCCTATCCATACCCAATGCAGAACACGACTGTGTGAATCCACACGACCGTATCATCCTGGCCAAGAGCAAGAAGAAGGAGGTCATGTGGAGGCCACACGACCCTTCCACGGGTCGTGTGGTGCACGTGCCCTACTCTCTAAAAGGGGGTTTCTTTCCTTTCTAAAGGGGGAAGGCTCTCCCTTAGGGGGGATTCATCTTGGTGTCGATCCTCGCCTTCTTCGATCTTCATCCAATGATCCAAGGCCATCTCCATCTTCTCATTGACTCCGGAAGCTCAAGATTGGATCCCAAGATCACTCAACACCATTGGATAAGCATTTCTCTTCTCTTCTCTTCTCTTCAATTAGGGATTTGAATGCTTGTGATCTTTATGTCTTTAGATCTTTATATTAGTGCCATGGAGTAGATCCTTTATTCTAGGATTAAGGGAGTAGTTGTGGTGTGATTTGATGTAAGAACTCATGGATATGCCAATTTCCTATCTAAATGATGTTAGCATGTTTTGTATCTATTTTGATCTTATGTGAATTCATGTGTTTGGACTCAATTATCATATTTGATTAAATGTTTGTGTGTACTTATGGATCCCATAGAGGGATGCCCTAAATCGTATAACTAAGGGATACTAGTGATAGGCAAATCCTGCTAACGAACGTCTAGGGTGTCATCTTGAAAGGTGAAGCAAGTCTCTACAAGGAAGTGGGATGGTTAAATGCAATTATCACCTTCATATCTATGTACATTAAGAAGTGCATGTGTTTCTATGTTGTATGACCGAGGGATGCTAGTGACAAGTAGATCCTGCTAACATACTTCATAGGAATCATATTTATTTTATTGCTAGTAATGTTGATCTAAGTCTTTAACAGGTTATCTTCTACAAGGGAGAACCGTCTACTTCCTACAAATGCATGTGAATTGAGGATGTGAATTGGTGAACCATATTACATTGATGAATATCACAATGATACCTAGCTCCTAGAACACTCACAAAAACCAAATTCCTCATTTACTTTTCTTATTCTAACTCTTGTTTCTTTACTTAGTACCCATTTTGTTTTAGTCAGTCATTTAGCTAATTCTTCGTGAGACATCATTAGTGCTTATAACCAATCTTGTGGGTTCGATATCTTTTATTAATGACGATGAAATCATGCACTTGCGATATCGTAATAAGTTTTTAGCGTTGTTGTCAAGGATTGTGCTTATAACATTAGCGATAATAAATTGAGTTAGACTAAACTTTTCTTTCTTTTCTTTTTCATACTTGTAATTAGTCTCAGAAATTTTGTTTTTGCATTTTCATCCTGCATTCCTTACTTCTTGCTCTGCAATTTTCTTCCTTGTCTATTGCGTTCTAGTGCTATTCAATCCTACTTGCATATCTAGCTTGGTCAAATAAATATGGTGTTGTTTACTATATTTTTTTTGTTACTTCAACATGTCTATCTTGTTCTGACTATAATTATTTAGATGGACATGTTTAAATTGAACACTAGATTAAAAGCTCTATTTCAAAAGTTTGACCAAATTTCTTTGTTGAACTTTAATACTCTTTTCTGTGAGATTTATTGTGCAACTGGTCATATATATGATAATTGACCGACATTGTTTGACCATCTATATATAATGCATGTTGAAAGAAGGGGTGTTTTCTCTAACTTTAATCAAAGGTCAGAGCAAAATTTTTATAAATCTTGCAAAGAAATAGGCCATTCAATGAAAGTTGCTACAAGCTACGCAATTTGGGAACATCAATAGATGAACTCAATAGAAAAATAGATGAAATGGCCTCATCAAATTTGTTGGTTGCTATGCGGAATATCATACCGGTTCCCTTGTACAAAAATTTGTACAAGTCATGAATGTTTACTAACAACATATTGTGTTCTTTAGAAAATAAATTAGGAATCACAGACAGAACTTAACATTATTGATTCCAAATTTAACTTATCTGTTCTTAGTGGTTTAGACTTGGATCGCAAACGATGCTTAACATTATTGATCCAAATCCACCTATGTTACAAACTCAATTAAATATTAATTTCTAAAATTGGCTTCCAGGACTGCATGGTAAGGTACTAGGCCTTCTTAGGTATGAGATCATCCACCACCGCTAGGGATGGCAATGGGTCGGGTTCGGGTCGGATTCTATATCCTCCGTCCCCATACCCATCGGGTATAGGATCTCCAATGGGTATACCCATACCCATTAAAGGATCGGATATCTTCTATAATTTTAATTTTTCTTCTTTATATCCAAACATTTTACATGAACTATCTTTATGTTTTGGCACAAATTGGAGTTTGGCAAGCAAATTTTGCAATTACACCCGAAAAATTTTACAATCGCCCCTACTGTAATTGCATAGTTCATGTAAAGTATTAAAATTTTTTTTAATATATGTATATATATTATCTAATCGGGTATTCGGGTCGGGTATCGGGTATTGATAGTCCCTCCATACCCTCCTCCATTCGGGTCGGGTATCGGATCCTCCATCGGGTTCGGGTGGAATTGCCATCCCTAACCACCGCCTAGACAAAGCCTTTTAAAAAAATCTAATATTTAATTTCCTTATATAACCCTAGGTTTAATCAAATAGAACAATCGAATCACAAATTCAAAAAACAAAAAAAATACAAACTCGAATCACAAATTCAAAACCTAAAATCATATGCCTCTTGTGTTTGGTATTTCAAAAACTATATAAAGTAAACTAGTATGATGCGGAATAGAATTACTAGTTATACCTTTCTTTGTAAACAACAACCTCTTGATCTTCTACCGTATTCCTCTTCTTATTTCGGACGTCGTGTGGATGATGATCTACCGAGACGAGACCCACCCAAGCTTCCTTCTTCTTCTTGTGAGTTTCGGCCACCACAACAATTCCAAGAATAGATGAGGTTCGGCCACACCACCAAGCTCCAAGGGATGCTAGAAACAAAACCTCCTATCTCTCCTTCTTCCTTAAGCAAGATCCGGCCACCAACCAAGCTCCTTGAGATGTTGATGCCGCCGGCCAAGGAAGAAGAATAGGAGAGGGAGAGGATGTGAAGGGTCGGCCACCAACCAAAGAAATAGAAGAGAGGAAAACTAGAACATAGGTTATGAGGTGAGGCACCTCTACCCTCTCTTTTATATTCCTTGGTCTTGGCAAATAAGGAAAATTTTATTAAAACTTCCTTATTCTCTTTGCCAATGAAAAGAAAGTTTAAAAAAAAAATTCCTTTTCAAACTCAATGTGGCCGACCATCACAAATCATCCAAGCAAGGAACGTTTTAAACACAAAAATTAAAACTTCCTAATTTGTTTCCGGAAATTTTTAAAATAAAATTTTCTCTAAAAAAATTCTCTTCATGGTTGGTCATAAAAGGAAACTTTTATAAATTAAAATCTCTCTATTAAAACATGTGGATGATTTACAAAAAGAAAAGTTTTCTCTAAAATTAAAATCTTCCTTTCAATCTACAAATAAAGAAAAATATCAAATTTTTTATTAATCTTTTATAGAGACTATAAAAGGAAAGATTTAATTTTAAAACTCTCTTTTAAATCATGAGGATGGTTACAAAAAAGGGAAGTTTTATCAAAAATTAAAATCTTCCTTTTAACTACAAATAAGGAAAGATATCAAACCTTTCACTTAATCTTTTGTAGAAAGCTATAAAAGGAAAGACTTAAATTTTAAACTCTCTTTTAAAACCATGATATCCACATAAGAGAAGATTTTAAAAATAAAATTATTTTTATTTTAATTGTGGCCAGCCACCTAAGCTTGAACTCAAGCTAGTGCCGGCCACACTTCAACCCATCCAAGCCATGTCTTGGCCGGCCCTTGCTTGGGCTCCAAGCTTGGCTTGGCCGGTCACATAAGGATGGGTAAGAAGGTGGGTATAGGTGGGTATAATATTTTATAAATAAGAGGCTACGATAGGGACCGAGAGGAGGAATTGGGTTTGGTCTCCCGATGAAATTAAGCTTCCCGTGTTCGTCCCGAAGACCCAACTTAATTTCATCAATAATAATTCATACCACTAAAGAATTATTATTGAACTACCGCACCAATCCCAAATTATATTTTGGGCTCCTTCTTATTATGAGTGTGTTAGTCTCCCTGTGTTTAAGATATAGAATGTCCACTAATTAAATGAGTTACTAACAACTCACTTAATTAATATCTAGCTCCAAGAGTGGTTCCACTCAACTTCATTATCATGTCGGACTAAGTCCACCTACAGGGTTTATATGACAATCTTTATGAGCTCCTCTTGGGGACATCATCAACCTAGATAACTAGGACACAGTTTCCTTCTATAATCAACAACACACTATAAGTAATATTATTTCCCAACTTATCGGGCCTCTTGATTTATCGAGCTAAATCTCACCCTTTGATAAGTCAAAGAAATAAATACTAAATACACGTGCTTGTTACTATATTGGGATTAAGAGTACACACTTCCATAATAACAAAGGTCTTGTTCTTTTATTAAGTCTGTATAAAAAGAACTTACCTTAAATGGTCTTGCTCAATACATTCAGAATGTACTAGTGTAATTTTATAGTTAAGATAAACTAATACTAAATTACACTACGACTATTCCAATGGTTTGTTCCTAACCATCTTAGTCATGAGCTACTGTTTATAATTTATAAAGAACCAATAGCATGATTTTCTGTGTGTAACACCACACACCATGTTATCTACAATATAAATTAATTGAACAACTATACTTAGCATATAAATATAGATATTTTTGACCAATGTGATTCTTTATTTCAAAATAAATGTTTACAAAAGCTAGGCTTTTAGTATACACTCTAACAATTCATACACATATGGCTCCGACTTGAAAGACCCCCAATTTTCTTTTAGCTTCAATAAGGGACAAGGAAACTATGTAGATGCTATGGAAGCTCAATCATCATCTTCGGTGGATAGAATTTTGAAAGGTTTAGAGGAGTACAAGCTCTTCAAGCTGAATCATGCAAGGACATCAAGAAAATGAATGATACACTTGAGAGTATAGACTCAACAAATAATAGAATTTTAGCTAATCTCTTAGCTTGGCAAGAGTCTATAATGATAAAATACTATGATGAGCTTGAGGATCATGAATCTGAGACTTTGATAAAGGAGTGCACCACTTTAATTCCATTATCTCCTAATATCAAAGATCCAGAAGAACCTTCTCTTCCTACATCTGAACCAATTTACAATCACGTTGTGGAGGATGTACAAGGATGACCCAAGAATCACTCCCCTTAGTCGCACAATGATTAGTCACTTTAGATGATGTATGACATGAACTAGTTGATATTGAGAGTGTAGGGACTTGTGAAATAGAAGCAAAGTCTCAAGAATCACCTCTTTTAGTAAGACCACCACTTAAGTTAGAACCTTCTTTATCTAAATATCAAACCATGTTCGATGATTTACTTACATTAGTGATTGGTAAAAGTTAAATTTTAATTGATTTATCTACTATTACCAATCAATTCTTTTTTGAGCATGGTGGTGGTAGGACATGCATTGCACAGGAGTCAGAAGGACAAGATAATGTTAAACCTTTGAAGGAGGGCATATTTGTTGAAAAACTGGAAGTCCTTGGTAAGAGGGTTCTAAAATATCTTACCCCTCTAAGAGTGAAATTTTGATAAATCTAATGAGGTGATCGAGCTAATGACCTTAAACAATCGCATTTTCCTTGTTTTCATTTGTATTTTTAGTTCTTTCTAGTTTCATTTCTTTCTTTATAATAAACTTGTATCCTCTACTTAATTTTTATTGTCTATCTTCTTTTATAGGACTCAAAGATTAGGAGGAGTGCAACTACATGATGGAGAAGTTAATGACATGGACATTTGACATGCATCATTTGGTAACTTCTCTTACTTTAAATCTCTTTCGTATTGTTTCTAGTTTTCATTAGGACAATGAAAAGTTTAAGTCTGGGGGTGTTTGCATAATATGAATTTTTTGCTTCTCTTTTGTATTTTTAGCACTTTATTTTCATCATTTTCATTTGTTTTATTTGTTCTGCATTTTGTTTTGCTTTGCTTGCTTTCAATTTTTTCTTATGCCTTTGTTGTGTTTGCTAGACTTGTTTTTGATTGTCACTTGACTATTTTTTGAAATGTTTTGTGACATATCAAGAACATCATTCCTAGCCACTACTAACTTGTCCAATAGCAAAATTATTTGCATATTCATTTCTTGATTCATGTTGTTGTGGACATAATGCTAGTATGTTTAGTGTACCTCTTTACTCTATCTCAAGTAGCATGAAATGAGCTAAGTATTGTGCGGAGACAAATTTGAGTTTTTGCTTAACCTTAAGGATCTTATTTTCACTTTACTTAAACTTGAATGGTTGATATCATTGGAATAGTCATGATTCATCTTATTTGTTTAGTACTTTAGTTCCTATGGAGATTTCTCAAACTACATTTTGGTTACTGGATGATGCTCGAATCATGTAAGCTCATTTGGAAAAATCAAATATCCCAACATTTGCATGTATGTGCATTTGTGTTTTAAAGTATTTCACCTTTCAATCACTTAAAAAAATAATGAATAAATAAGGGATATAAAAAACAGTTGTCATGAGTGGAGGCTAGCAAGTTACCCCTTTGAGACCAAGTTAGGTTACTGAGGAAATAACTGCTATGTTTCTCTTGATATCGAGTACGCCTTTGAGACCTTGGGTGGATTGAGGAATATGAACCAAGTGTGTGGTAGGTAAGTGTTTATCACTGGAAATATTTGGAACTCGATTGGATGACGAGTTGACTATGACAAAGATTGAAACTTGAAGAGTTTGGGTCACTCATTGCACTATGCACAAGAAACTTATGCTTAGGTCATACTTGAGTTATCTCTATGATCATGCTCACCAATGAAACTCATAGATAGAGTTAGGAAAATGCACTAGGGATTATGATGCATTATAGAGCACATGAGTTTAGATTGTAGCATTTTACTTGAGGACAAGCAAAAGTGTAAGTCTAGAGGTGTGATGTGCGTAGATTATATACACTTTTATACATGTTTTAAAGCACATTTACATACTTTACGCATGTTTTATCTATGCATTTTTATACTCCTTGTCTTACTTTCAGCATAATTACTCTTCTTCATTCGGAGATCTGCTCTTTGTATATTTTCTGTTGACAAGAGTCAAATTCGAAGAGAAAATGACGTTCGTGGTCGATCTGGACAGCAAACGAAGGCAAACAATACTAGCCGTGTGACTCTACATGGTCGTGTCAAAGAAGCAAGGACGAGGATGTCTTTGGTCGTGTGAAGCCACACAGTTGTGTAGCTTCACCAAAGAAGGAGCAAGGCATGGCTATGTGAATCCACACGGCCGTGTCACCCCATCAGCAACAACCAGAGCATGGCCGTGAGGATACACACGGCTGTGTAACATTTCTGGAGAGCTAGAAGACTTCATCTGTATGACACACACGACCATGTACGCACATGGCCGTGTAGCCCATCCATATCTAATGCAGAACACAGACGTGTGAATCCACATGATCATGTCACCCTAGCTGAGAGCAAGAAGAAGGAGGCCGCACGGTCGTGCCACGGGTCGTACAGTGCCCATGCTTTGCTATATAAAAGGGGGTTTCTTCCCCTTTCTAAAGGGGTAAGGCTCTCCCTTTGGGAGATCCATCTTGGTGTTGATCCTCGCCTTCTCCGACCTTCATCCGACGATTCGAGGCCATCTCCATCTCCGCATCGACTCCGGAAGCTCGGGATTGGATCCCAAGATCACTCAACGCCATTAGATAAGCGTTTCTCTTCTCTTCTCTTCAATTAGGGATTTGAATGCTTGTGATCTTTATGTCTTTGGATCTCTATCTTAGTGCCATGAAGTAGATCCTTTGTTCTAAGATTAAGGGAGTAGTTGTGGAGTGATTTGATGTAAGAACTCATGAATATGTCAATTTCCTATCTAAATGATGTTAGCATATTTTGTATCTATTTGATCTTATGTGAATTCATGTGTTTGGACTCAATTATCATGTTTGATTGAATGTTTGTTTGTGCTTGTGGATCATGTAGAGGGATGCCCTAAATTGTATAACCAAGGGATGCTAGTGATAGCCTTATCCCACTAATGGACGTCTAGGGTGTCATCTTGAAAGGTGAAGCAAGTCTCTACAAGGAAGCGGGATGGTTAAGTGAAATTATCACCTTCATCTCTATGTACATTGAGAAGTGCATGTGTTTCTGTGTTGTATGACCGAGGGATGCTAGTGACAGGCAGATCCCGCTAACAGACTTCATAGGAATCATATCTATTTGATTGCTAGTAATGTTGATCTAAGTCCCTTGCTGGTTGTCCTCTGCAAGGGAGAACCAGCTACTTCCTACAAATGAATGTGAATTGAGAATGTGAATTGGTGAACCATATTACATTGATGAATATCACAATGAAACCTAGCTCCTAGAACACTCACAAAAACTAAGTTCCTCATTTACTTTTCTTATTCTAAGTCTTATTTCTTTACTTAGTACCCTTCTTGTTTTAGTCAATCATTTAGCTAATTCTTCATGAGACATTGTTAGTGCTTATAACCAGTCCCTGTGAGTTCGATATCTTTTATTACTAATGATGAAATCGTGCACTTGTAGCATCGTAACAGGAGGGTTGTACATATGTACAGTTGCAATTAGATTTTGCATTTTGTTTTCTTATATTAGTTTTTCTCTCAAGTTTCGAGGCATTTTGAGTTACACTATCTATACTATTATTGCTGACTTGTCCAAGAGTAAACTTCTAGCACGATCATTATCTAGAGGTCATGAATTACACCGGGTGTCCATCTCTACTGCCAGCCACCCCTTTTCTGCTTCCTCCCCACACCGCTTTCGCTGGCTATGACTCTAGGGGTTGTCGCCTGTGTAGGACCGTTGGGCCGGCTAGAAGGGGGGATTAAATAGCCCTGAAAAAAAAAACAAAAGCAACCCTTCTCGAACTCTTAAACTAACACTTGTATAAAATTAGCTAAGCAGAAATACAAGAAAGAAACGAGGCACCGTGTTTGACTTGGTTACTGTTGGTGCAACCTTAGGTCAAGGTTGACCTGGTTGACCCGACTCGAGGTGACTTGACTCGACTTGTATTTTGATGTTTGACTTGGGAAGATTGTCGGTGCAACCTTAGGTCAAGGTTGACCTAGTTGAGTTGCATGTTGATGTTTGACACTCGTGAGAGAGTTCTATTCTTGATGTAAGACAAGAATAGATGGTTGGGAGATTATTGGTCCAACCCTAGGTCAAGGATTGACCTGGTTGACCTGAAAAGTCCAAGTATGGAGCTTGGCAAGTGGGAAAGTCCTAACTGGGATGTTAGGCAGTGTGGAAAGTCCTGGTGAGTGAAGCCAGGCAGTGGGAAAGTCCTAACTGGAATGTTAGGCAGTGTGGAAAGTCCTGGTGAGTGAAGCCTGGCAGTGGGAAAGTCCTAACTGGAATGTTAGGCAGTGTGGAAAGTCCTGGTGAGTGAAGCCAGGCAGTGGGAAAGTCCTAACTGGGATGTTAGGCAGTGTGGAAAGTCCTGGTGAGTGAAGCCAGGCAGTGAGAAAGTCCTAACTGGGATGTTAGGCAGTGTGAAAACCCTAGTGAGTGAAGCTAGGTGAAAGTCCTGGTGAGTGAAGTCGGGCAAGGGAAAATCCAAATGGATCAAGGGTGATCGGACATCTGGTGATGGGAAGTCCAAGTAGGTCATAGGAGTGACCGGATACTTGGTACGGAGAGAAAAGTCTAAATGGGTCAAAGGGATTGACCGGACACTTAGCGGGGAGTCCTAGCAGGTCAAGGGAGTGACCGAATGCTAGGCGCAATGTACCAACAGGTCAAGATTGACCGGATGTTGGTTTGGACTTGGTTTGGGCGAAAACCATGAGCTAGATCGATCTGGTGATCGATCCAGAGGACCTCTGAATATTCCGATCGGTCCGGTGACCGATCATGCGTGCTGAATTTGCTGAATCGATCAGGAGTCGATCAGAAGCCGAACAGGAGCGAGGCGCAAGAGGGGATGATCGGAACGGTCAAGACAAAGCTGATCGGTCCAGGCGCCCGAACCAGTTCTGATCGACCGATCAGAGGTTCTGATCGGTCCATGGACCGATCGGGGACGGAACAGAAGCGAAGGCTTCTTCCCGATCGGTCCGCAGACCGATCAGGACAACGGCTAGTTTCTTCGCTGTTTCTTCTTCACAGGTATAAAGGATCGAGGGAATCTTCTGTGCTATCTCACTCTCTTCTTTCTTCTCTTCTGCTGAAGATTTGTGGGCTGCGATAAGAGCTCTGTTGAGTTCCTCCCGAAAGCTTCGCGTGAGCTTCCCCAATTGTGAAGCTGCTGCTTCATCCGGACTCCAGTCGACGAGAAAGCAAGATTGGTAGAGTGCTTGTGTATTCTTATTGTATTTCTTGCTTATTCTTTGTACTTGTACTCCTGTTTGCTGTTGCAAACAAGTGTGGCGAGGTTTCTCCACCCAGAAGGAGTTTTTATTAGCCGGTTTTCCGGGGACTCATCCACCAACGGATTGATTGGGTTCGTCCACCTTATGGACACGCCGAGGAGTAGGAGCATCATCTCCGAACCTCGTACATCGCTGTGTTAAGGTTTGATATTCTTCTTTTCGTTTCTAGTTTATTTTTTCGCTGCGCTAACGAATTGTAGGAAGAAACGAGTGATTTGGGGTCGGCTATTCACACCCCCCCTCTCTAGCCGTACGAAGAGATCCTAACAGTTACAACCGGGGAGGTTGTTAATCTAAGGAAAGTGATCGCACTAATAACTCCTTCGGGCGGAGAAGCCTCTTACACCAGTGAAAGCACAAAAGACAGAAGCTAAACTAGAACAGTGAGCACACAAGTGTTTGGAATGCTAATTACTGAGTTGATTCAAAGCTTCTGGACCAAGGCTATATTTATAGCCTTGGTCGGGGCGCCCTGGTGGGGATAAATTTTATCCCCCAATGTTCAGATCGAGTCAAAGCTCGATCCGGTCAAAAAATCAGGTTCGGGCGCCCAGAAGGGTTCCGGGCGCCCCGGTCAACTCCGGGCGCCCCGGACCCCAAAAGTCAACTCTAGTTGACTTTTTCATCCGGGACCTCTGCTTCGCTTCAGTCTCGCCTCGGTCCGGGTCTTCCGCTCCGGATCCGCTTACTTGGGTGATCTCTGCTATCCGGAATAGGGCTCACCCGAACCCAACTTCCGGTCTTCTTGAGCAGGCTTCCCTCCGGCTTCTCGTCCCTCGGAATCGCTGCGTGTTCCCTTCTCGTCTGCCAGCGTACTCATCCGCAGTCTTCGTCCCTCGGACGCACCACGTGCCGTCCTTCTCTCTAGCTGCGTCTCTTGCTCCCCGAGCAATCTTCCGCTCCGACTTTCGTCCCTCGGAACCACCGCATGCTTCCTTCTCGTCCACCGGGGTACTCTTCCGCAGCACCTCGTCCCTCGGACTGCCGTCCTTCTCGCTAGCTGCGTCTTCCGCTCGACTACCTGTGTTTCTAAGCTCCTGCACACTTAGACACAAGGTTAGAAACAAACAAGACCTAACTTAACTTGTTGATCACACCAAAACAACCTTGGGGTTCCAACAATCTCCCCCTTTTTGGTGTGATCAACCCAAGTTAAGCTAGGGTTAAAATAGACATTAAATAACATTAAGTAAATTAACTTAATTTGCTATTTAAATGCAAAAAGATAGAAAAGATAAAAAAAAAATTAAATCTATCTACCTCCCCCTAGACTTATACTTTCCTTTCTCCCACTTTGATCACAAAAAAATGGGGTTCCAAGAAAAACAATCTAACGGTTAAAGATTTAGTAAATTTGAAAAAAATATTTAAAAGAAATTCATAAAAACAATTTTAAGTTTTTGCAAGAATTATTTTGATAAATATTTCTAAAAAAAATTCTAAGTAAAGTTTTAAAAAATCTGACTTAGGAAAAAATTTTCTAAGTAATTTGAGCATAAATTTCTAATTTCAGAAAATCTTTTAACTTAAGAAAGAATGATTTTTGAGAATTTTTTAAGCACATTTTTAAAACAAATGACTTAGTCAATTAAAAATTTCTAAGTAAGTAGATTTCTAAATTGAAATAAAATGTTTTGAATAACCCTTTTTAAAGCACTAATTAATTCTTGTATTAATGCTTCATTAGTAAGTTAATTAAACATTTATTTCAATTATTTTGGCTTCCAGGTCGTGGCGAGGCACTAGGCCTTCTTGGTTATTGGAGCAACAACCACTTTCTTGACAAAGCCTCATAAAGAAATTCTTTGTTTAATTTTCTCACTTAAAGCGCTAATTTTAATTTTAAAATTTAGTTTAAGCATGATTTAGGAACCCAATATAGGTTCCAACCTACTGGATTAACTAAACAGTTTTTAGGAACATATTTTCTTGAAATGTTCCTAATTTGTCCAGGGTGATATTTAAAGTACCAATTTAAATTATTAAATCTTCTAACATTGGTTTTAGATGAACATGCATGGTTTCTCAAGTTATCTACTTGAATTTTCAAATCATCATTTTCAAGTTTCAATTTTTCATTTGCTAGTTTTAATTTATCTAATTCTTCTAAGGGACAAGACTTAGCTAGAATTACTTTTAAATTTTTATTTTCACTTTCTAATTTGCAGCAATCTTTTGTTAAAAGTTTAACGAACTTAAACATTTTATCGGGAGGAAGAGATCTTACCTGTCTTACCTTGTCGATCTTGTTGTCCGTTTCTCCCCCTGAGCTACTGCTTTCTTCCGATGTGTCTCCCCCTTCATCGATGCTCTCGATGCTCATTTTGGAAGAGCTTAAATCGCAGTCATCGTCTTGATGACTCGCCATCAGTGCAAGTCCGGAGAAAGCTTCGACTTCCGATTCGGACGATGTATCATCCCACGTCACTTTTAGGGCCTTGCGCTTTTGAACAGGCTTTTTACCTTTATCTTTATCCTTGTTCTTTAGCTTGGTGCAATTGTCCTTGACATGCCCTTCTTCGTCGCAGTGGTAGCAGTGGATCGTTCTTCTCCTCTTTTCCTGCGGATGGTTAGTAGATCTGGATTTACAAAGTTTCTTGAATCTTCTTACCATCATTACCATTTCCTCGTCGTCGAGAGAGGATTCTGATTCTGGTTCGTCTCTCGAGGCTTTGAGGGCGACGTTGTTTTTAGGCTCCTTCATTCCTGCACATCTTGACTCATGCACTTCAAATGTTGAAAAGAATTCTTCTAATGAAATCTTTTCTAAATCTTTAGAAATGTAAAATGCATCTACTAATGATGCCCATTTGGTATTTCTAGGAAAGGAATTTAAAGCGTACCTGAGTGAATCTCGGTTACTTACCTTTTCTCCGAGATTCGAAAGTCCGATGATAATTTCTTTTATTCTCGAGTGCAGATGCGCAACTGACTCGTCTTCCCCAAGTCGCAGGCTGGTGAGCTGATTGCGAAGCAGATCTCTTCTGGCGAGCTTGGCTTCGGACGTTCCTTCGTGCAGCTCAAGGAACTTCTCCCAAAGTTCCTTTGCAGAGTTATATTTACCGATCCTGTTGACTTCTTGAGGAGGAAGAATGCTTAGCAGATGGTACTCTGCTTTGCCATTCGCCACGAAGTCGGCCTGCTCCTTTTTTGTCCATTTATCTATTTCCTTGTCCTCTGGAGCTTGAAAGCCAAGTTTCATTATTAAAAATAATTCAATATATATTGTAAGAAATACCTGCATATGTTTTTTCCAAGTGGCAAAATCCCCTTCGAATTTCGGCGGGTGAATGCTTGGTCCGACCATCTCATTGCTTCGTTTGGCGGTTAGTCCTCCTGAAGCGCCTCGGCTTTGATACCACTTGTAGAACCGTTGGGCCGGCTAGAAGGGGGGGTTGAATAGCCCTGAAAAAAAAAACAAAAGCAACCCTTCTCGAACTCTTAAACTAACACTTGTATAAAATTAGCTAAGCAGAAATACAAGAAAGAAACGAGGCACCGTGTTTGACTTGGTTACAACCGGGGAGGTTGTTAATCCAAGGAAAGTGATCGCACTAATAACTCCTTCGGGCGGAGAAGCCTCTTACACCAGTGAAAGCACAAAAGACAGAAGCTAAACTAGAACAGTGAGCACACAAGTGTTTGGAATGCTAATTACTGAGTTGGTTCAAAGCTTCTGGACCAAGGCTATATTTATAGCCTTGGTCGGGGCGCCTTGAAGGGTTCCGGGCGGCCTGGTGGGGATAAATTTTATCCCCCAATGTTCAGATCGAGTCAAAGCTCGATCCGGTCAAAAACTCAGGTCCGGGCGCCCGGAAGGGTTGCGGGCGCCCCGGTCAACTCCGGGCGCCCTGGACCCTAAAAGTCAACTCTAGTTGACTTTTTCGTCCGGGACCTCTGCTTCGCTTCAGTCCCGCCTCGGTCCGGGTCTTCCGCTCCGGATCCGCTTACTTGGGTGATCTCTGCTATCCGGAATAGGGCTCAGCTGAACCCAACTTCTGGTCTTCTCGAGCAGGCTTCCCTCCGGCTTCTCGTCCCTCGGAATTGCTACGTGTTTCCTTCTTGTCCGCCGGCGTACTCATCCGCAGTCTTCATCCCTCGGACGCACCGCGTGCTATCCTTCTCGCTAGCTGCGTCTCTTGCTCCCCGAGCAATCTTCCGCTCCGGCTTTCGTCCCTCGGAACCACCTCATGCTTCCTTCTCGTCCACCGAGGTACTCTTCCGCAGCACCTCGTCCCTCGGACTGCCGTCCTTCTCGCTAGCTGCGTCTTCCGCTCGACTACCTGTGTTCTTAAGCTCCTGCACACTTAGACACAAGGTTAGAAACAAACATGGCCTAACTTAACTTGTTGATCACACCAAAACAACCTTGGGGTTCCAACAGCCTGCACCTCCCACTGTTGGCACTGCCTCCATCGCCACACAGTGTTTGCCACCTCATTGGCCAATACTGCCCCGTCGCCTCAACAGTCAGCTCTGCCCCGCCGCTCTCCCCCTTTCCAGCGCCGCCTCTCTCTCACACACACACATTTGCAACCTATACACCTTCTCCTTCCTCATGCCACAACGGCCAACACCACCTCCAGCGGCCGACGCCGCCTACAATAGGTCGACAACACCCATAGTCGGGTGACACCATCTCTAACGGTGACACTGTCCACCAGATTGTCCTCATTATCGTATACCCCTCCTATCCATCCGATTGTACATGTCTGACGATGATCTAGCATTCCGCTCGGCCCCTTTGATCTAACCCATCCTCGGCCTTTGAGCCGCTGCTATTCTCGGCCTTTGTGTAATTGTCTGGTTTCAACCTGTGTGCCATCCTTATATTCTGGCCTACGTGCCTTTGTCATATCCCAATCTGCGTGTTGTTGTCATATTCAGCCGGTATACAACCTTCCGGATCCATTTTGCATCCGACTCCGTGTTGTCAAATTCAGCTCCTCATCTACTCACATTCATCTACTCTTTCGGGTCACGACGATTCGATCAACATCACGATCAACTCATCAATTTACTAAAGAGCGCCCCCTAGGCCAGGGTACGTTTTCCATGCTTATTCTCCATGCATTTCATTATTCTACTAGTTAGCCTACTTATATTTTTGGGACCCACCTCGAGCATTAGAGTGTCAAGAACCGAGGCAACCCGATCGCTGTCTGTAGGTAACATTGACAAGAGATCTTTTGACGACTTGGTTAATATAAAAGACAGCTCATCATACCCTCCCCCCTCTAGGTCATGACAACTTGGTCAACATTCCAGCCATATCATTTCGGCCACTCCGTTTGATTCAGCTTCCGGACGGGATCAATCTTCAAGAGATTTCTTCTCAGCACTATCCTCCAAGATGACATGCACTGCAACCTCAACTAATCCACCATCCGAAGTCTCCTCTTTCTCATTGTTTTGAACAGAACTCAAACATAGAAACTCTTTTCCACCAACTGTCTCCATCAAGAGAATTCTCCGTGTTCAAAATCCACAATATGCCATCACCAACTTCATCATACAGCACAAAATCTTTTGGAACAATGTTTGCTTGCTTTGCTTTATCGTTAGAAACTTCATCATACATAACAAAATATTTTGGAACAATGCTTGGCTACTTTGTTTTATCATTAGACAAGTCAAGATTGGATGTCATCTCTTCTGAAAGTAGCAACACAGAGTCACATCCCAAATTAGAGTTTTCAGTGCTATAGTATTGTGCCATACCATCAGTTCCATTCGCGCAAAAAGAAGTTTTACTTGGTAGTTCTTCAGGAAGCCAATAGTTGTTCACATCTGTTATTAATTCACCATGCTTTAAATCGTCCATGTTGATGCCAGGGACAAATTGAGGCGACCATTGAGATGCTTATTCCTACTAAATTGCTTATTGAATCTTCTTTAGAGGTACAATTTTTTATTTCTTGATTCACTGGAACTTGCATCTTTTCTGTTGAGGCCACAATCATAGAGAATGAAACTTCACTCTCATGGTCTTCCACCAAAGTGTTTTGAATTAACGGACAAGTGGCATGATCAACCATAGGTGTCTTTTTCCACATGATCTTCTAGATGAGTTTTCTCAAGTAAACATGGACTTGAATAAGGTGGACCTTTATTTTCAAAATATATTTCTACTTCGGATTCCATGTTGTTGGGTGCATCCATGAAATTTTCATGCTTACTATCGATGTCTTTAGTCTTGTAGCCATTAGTACTGCATTCCGAATTAATTTTAAAATCAGCAGAGTTTTCTGGTTTACTTGTTTCGGTACTTGCAGTATCAGTGAGTAAAGCCAAGAACCAATTCAGATGACTGCTGGAAGTGGAAGTTGCACTCATGTCAAAGACCTCTGTTTACAGCACTAGCACAATCATCAAATTAACTAATCAATGATGAGTTATCCAATAGGTCCTTACTCTGAATCACCTCAAGAAGCTCGCTAGTTGATTCAATCTCGTCTTCATCGTAAATTGAATCACCAAATATTTCAATATCGTCATCGTCTCCACTACCTCCTAAAATCGGATGATCGAGAGAGTCGAATTGATGTACTTGATGTTGTCAAGGTTTGCATCCTCATGGTTGTCTCCGTCACCGTGAGAGGAACTGGGACTAAGAGGTGTCGCGGAGTTGGCGTTTTCTCGAAGTTGTAGGTGATGGGACGGTTGATCCCAAATCTCTTGAAGCCAAGCTTGTGATTCAATATCTCTCCTCGATTAGAAATTAAGAATTTTTCAAAAGGGGAATAAAGTAACTTACAAGCTTTATGATCTTGTGCCACTAGACAGTGGGATAACTTTGTGGCTTGTCCCTATAGACCTGGGGCTATGGTGCAGCGACAGGGTATCTAAGTTGTCACCCAAGCACCCGTGGTTCAAGCCCCAGTTATGACGAATTTGCAGAAATATTTCCTCCAAATGGGGCACGCAACTAAAGGATGCTGGGCTCCTGGGCTGCCCGCTGTGAGCGCTTCCCGATTTACCCTGGTGGCCAGTGGGAAACTTCCGTGGGGTTGGGCCGGTCACCCCAGGCTCGACGTTACCCGGCCTGCTTAATCATTTTAGAGAGTTATGATACGTCCTCGGGGCATGGTGCCACGATAGGACATCCAGGTTGTCACCCAAGCATCCGCAGTTCGATCCCCAGCTACAGCGTATTTGCAGGCATTTTCCTCCAAATCGAGAGCACAATCAAAGGATGTTGGGCACCGGGCTGGCCGCACGCGCGCTTCCCGATTTACCCTGGTGGCCGGTGGGAAACTTCCTTGGGACCGGGCCGATCACCCCTAGAGATAGTCAATGAGACTAATTGGGATTATCATTTTTTTTTAGAGAATTATGATACCAACTGACGTCGGGCGGGATAGTAATTATCCTATGGACTATTGAATCTTCGTGTATGAATATTGAAAATAATCTTCTAGAACATATTGATTTGAAGAAGAATACTAAGAAATAGGAAAATAACGACATTGCTAAAAATACTATTAAATCAAAAATCTTCCCCTAAACATTAACTAAACAGACTCTAATCCTAAGACAAATGAAAGAAAATAAATTACATAAAAAAAGACCTTAATTCCTAAATTGTAAAAAGAAAGTAAAGGAATTCCATAAAAAAGATTCATAATTCTAAAATCTGAAAATAAAAAATATATAAAAAAGATAAAAATTACTAAAAATACTTAAATTATCAAACATATCTAAAATAAAAAAAACCTAAAATATCAAATAATAATAATAATAATAATAATAATAATTTATAGATATTTCTGCATTAATATGATTTGTGTTAACTTTTATTGCCTGATTTGCAGTTTAGCTACTTAAATTTGGTTTGAATTATTATTTAACTTGTCTTGCTTATCATTTTTTAACTTGAAATCTAAATTCATTTATTTGATATATACTGAATTTTTTTGCTCTATATTTATATTTTAACCCATTTTGATATATGAAAAAGGGGAGAAAAGTGAAGGGTTAAAGTATAAAATTATCTTTGTTTCTTACTTCCCAATTTTAATTCCTTATCTTCTTAAGGAGGAGCAATAATTAAGGGGAAATTATTTATATTTCACTTGATTATATTTATGTGTGAATGTACTAATTATATTTTATTTCTAATACAGTGAATATAAATTCAAATTCCAATTTATATTTTATTTATTGATTACTAATTTTTGTAGGACCGTTAGATTCGATAGAGGGAGGGGGGGAGGGGGGAGTGAATATCGATTCGAAATTTTAGAGTATAAGCGCAGCGGAAAAGTAAATGAACACAATTGTTTTTTACTTCGTTCGGAGCCTGTGACGACTCCTACTCGAAGGCCCGTGGTCCTTGACCACTTTCGTTGGGCAATCACTAGCAATTCGAAATGATGATTACAAAAATAGTACAATGAATGCTAATGAAAATGAAAAGCAAATACCGACAATAAAGACAAGAAAGGAGCGTAGTGTCGGAGCTTTGTTAGCGTCACAGAAGTGCAGAGCAGTGGAAGACTTTTCTTTTCGTTGTGTACTGAAGCTCTCCTCTGACCCTTCTTTTATATGAGGCTCGGGGCGCCCTGGATGCCTTCCGGGCGCCCTGGTGAGACGTGGCAAGTCCAACCAACGAGCTCCACGTGGCGACGCCCGATCAGGATGAAATTTCCCTCCCGGGCGCCCGGATCCCTTCCGGGCGCCCGGACCTCCGGGCGCCCGGATTCCTTCCGGGCGCCCGGACCTTGTTTTCCCGCAGAATCCGTCCTGCAAGACAAACGTTAGTCCGGAGGCAAATTTACCCTGCAACACAGATTGTTAGCAAAAGCAAAGTGAGTATGAATTAGCAAAAAGGAGTATGAGTTAGATTCCGTCTTTCCGAGACCGGAATCTAGTCACGATCTTGACTTAGATATCCGAAATGGATCTAAGCCGGATCGACGCCTAATGTTCCCTTCCCGGGAACGCGTCCTCGCAGTCACTCCCCTCCAGTGACTTACCTTACTTACCTGCCAGACGTCCGGTCAGCCCGTCGACCCGTCTGGACTTCTCGTCAGCTATCCGGTCAGCCCGTCGACCTAGCTGGACTTCTCGCCAAGCGTCCGGTCAGCCCGTCGACCCGCTTGGACTTCTCGCCAGCTATCCGGTCAGCCCGTCGACCTAGCTGGACTTCGTGCCAGACATCCGGTCAGCCCGTCGACCTGTCTGGACTTCTCCTACACACTCGATCAAAGTGTCAGACAAAAATAAACTAACTTAACCTGATTTGTCATTCATCAAAACCTGGGTTAAATCGTTAGTGCAAACCGCACCAACAATCTCCCCCTTTTTGATGGAATGACAACTTGGTTAAGTTAGTGAAAACATATGCAAGAACCATGCATTTATGTGGTTTTTTAAGTTAGTTTGAATTTTCAGTTAGGTTCAGCTAACTTAACCACCTAACCCTCCCCCTTTGGCATTCATCAAAAATAAGCATGGATTAAGTAATTATAGACTTCAGACAAAAAAAATGTCAAGTTAATCTGGGGGAGTTTAAGCTTTTGAAAATTTGTTTAAAGCATTAGCTTTTAGCTTTTAGAAAGCTAGCTAAGTTTAGATAGTTTCATTTTCAAACATAAGTTTTCAAAAACCGATTTATTTTTCAACACTAAGTTTGTAAACGATTTAATTTAAAACTTAAGTTTTGACAATGATTTAAGTTTGAAAAATCTAACTTTCATAATTTTCAACACTGAGTTTTTGCAAATCAAATTTCAGTTTGCAAATATTGATTTTGAACTTTACTTTTAGTTTTCAAAGGAGTTTGGTAGAACTAATTTTGATAAAGTAAAATAATTAAATCTAATTTTCAAAAATCAAAATTTTAAAGTTCAAAAGTACTAGTTTCAAAACCATGGTTTAAAATACTTGAAAAGTTGAGTTTTCAAAGACTAAGTAAAAAGGATAAAAAGTTTGTGATTTAAAACAAACAATTTTGAGTTGATTTAAAAAATTTTTCACAATTTTAAGCAAGTTGATTTTGAAAATTGATTTTTAAACTTTGATTTTCAAAATTAAGGAAAATGATTTTGTGAAGCTTAGTTTGTAAACTTAAGTTTTGAAAAATCTAATTTCCACAATTTTCAAAACTAAGTTAAATCTAATTTTCAAAAATCAATTTTCAATAAAAAGTAAAACTCAATTCTTAAAAACAACTTAGTTTTATAAGAGTTAGTTTTCAAAAGTAGGTTTAAGAAATTTTTAAGAAAACATTTTTCAAACAAAATTTAAAATATTTTATATAAAGGGAAATTTTTAATTAATTCCTCCCCCTGAACCTGACATAAAATTTGAAAATATTTGCTAAAAATATTCAAAGTAGATATATATATATATATTTTTTAAATTGAGGTAGAATTTTCTAGAGAGATTTTAAAGAGAAGATTAAAAAAATAACACTTAAGGAGATAATTAAAAAATAAACCTCCCCCTTAATTTGATACTCCTTTAATTTATTAATCCTCCTTATTTATTACTTCCCCTTAATATAAAATTTTACAACCGTAACATATTTTTGTACCGAAGTGTTTTAGACGATTGTATAATTATCTTTATAAAATTGTTCATTTAAATTTGACTAACCGTAATTAATGTTAGATTAAGTTGAAATAAATTAAACTTTAGTGTAATGTTAAGTAAGATAAGTTGTTATTAATTCAATAATTGATCAATATTAATAATTTATTGATTAAATTTTGCTATAATCTAAATTTTGTATTAATTGATGAAGGTGTTAGTTATAATTTAACTTTTCATTTACTTCCTTTTAAGTTGGATTCACTTAGTTTAAAGTTGGTGGTAATTTGAAGTTAAACTCGTTATTAAACAAGGTTAAGTAAGGTTCAATTTAAGTCAAACTTTAATTATGTTTTAAAAAATAATTAATATTTTAAAGGTTGATTAAGAAAAATGACTTAGAGTAATTTTAATATTTTTACTAAGGTTAAACCTAGGTTCTGATCAAATCAAGCTTAGTTCTCAAATAAAGTTAAACTTAAATAGTTAAGTTCTACTTATTAATTACATAATTAAGTTTAAAGTTGAAGTTAACAGAATTTAAGTTTTTAAGTTAGGTGTCTAAGTTTTAAATGAATTTAAAAGAATTATAATAATTATTATTTTTAAGGGATTTCTAACAGGATTTTAAAATGATTTTTATAATTATTTAATGACAATTAATATACGTTCAATTCAGTTTTGATTTTAGATTAAAATTAATATCAGTGATTAATTTAGCTTTAAGTTTTAAGTTTAAGTTAAATTTTTAAGTTTTAATTTTCAGTTAGGTTAAATTAAGTTGAAAAGTAATGTTTAAATTAAGTTTTAATGAGTTTTAATTTAAGATCTAATTTTCAGTTAAGTTAAATTAAAAAATAATTTTTAAGTTAAAATAATTTTTATGTTAAAATAATTTTTAAAAGGTTTTAAAAGAATTTTTAAAAGAATTTTTAAAGTTTTTTGAAAATGATTTTTAAAAGAGTTTTTTAAAAATAATTTTTAAAATGTTTTAAAAGAATTTTTAAAAGAATTTTTTAAAGTTTTTAAAATGATTTTTAAAATAGTTTTTTTTTAAAAAATAATTTTTAAAAGAATTTTTTTAAAGTTTTTAAAATGATTTTTAAAATAGTTTTTAAAATAATTTTAAAAATGTTTTAAAAGAATTTTTAAAAGAATTTTTTTTTAAGTTTTTAAAATGATTTTTAAAAGAGTTTTTTTTTTTTTTTAAATAATTTTTAAAAGTTTTTAAAAGAATTTTTTAAAGTTTTTAAAATTATTTTTAAAAGAGTTTTTAAAATAATTTTTAAAATGTTTTAAAATAATTTTTAAAAGAATTTTTTAAAGTTTTTAAAATGATTTTTAAAAGAGTTTTTAAAATAATTTTTAAAAAATTTGGAAATAATTTTAAAATAATTTTTAAGTTTAGAATAAAATTTTTAAGTTAAATATAAAATTTTTAAAGTTAAATATAAAATTTTTAAAGTTAAATTTAAAAATATTTTTTTTAAGTTAATTTTTGTTTTAAATTAATTTTTTTTTTAAAGTTAATTTAATTTTTAAAATAATTTTTAAAGTTAATTTTTTTTTTAAAAAAAATTAATTTAGTTTAATTTCGAAATTTAATTTTTAATTAATTCAAAATTTAATTTTAATTTGAAATTCAAAATTTAATTTTAATTAATTTTAATTTAATTTGAAATTCGAAATTTAATTTTAATTTGAAATTCAATTTGAAATTTGAAATTTAATTTTAATTTGAAATTCAATTTAAAATTTGAAATTTAATTTGAATTAATTTTATTTTAATTTGAAAATTAATTTGATCCTTATTCATCTCACCCGATCTAGATTATCAATCAGGAAATCCTATAATTTTGTGAGATGAATTAGATTTAATTACAGAGTTTGGTTTAACTTTTGTTAGATTCAGGTTTAGCTTTGGTCTCAACAAATAGGCATTCTTCGGATAAACTTCTAAGCTTGGTGAGTCACTTGGACGTCATTAGAAGTAGCCAACCTTTCGAGGTTTTCCGAATAGTCCTATCCACGGAGCTTAGTATTAAACCTTGGTCTAACTAGTTAGGATCCATTTAAGGGTAGCTTCGGTCAGTTCCACTTGGCCAAATGCACCAGATCGAAACCATATCTTTCTAGACATGCGATGCCCAAGCTTCCCTAACGTACTATCATCCAAAAACATCACCAGTACCATGATTCAAGTTAAACTTGGTCTCTTTTTAACTAATCTTAATTACCCTGCCGGGTTAGTTTGTTTGGGTTACCCTATCGGGTAAGTTAGTTTTGGAGGTGTCAGCTATTCTGGAGCCTCCCCCTAAATCATTGGTCTTTAATTTAAGATTTTTGTATAATTAGAGTTGGTTTTAGTTAAGTTGTAATGTTTAATTTGTAATTTAAATTTAAGTTTTTAATTTTGAATTAATTAAATTGGTCAAATTATCTTTCTTTAAGAGAGTGTATTTAATATTTGAATGTTCTTTCAATTTCAATTTTATTGGGTTAATTGAATTATCTTTCTTTAATAGCTTATTTTTAAAGTTTAAATTTTTATTTATTTTTAAATTTGAATTAACTAAACTGTTTGAATTATATTTTCTTAACGGTTTATCTTTTAGCTTTTTATTAATTGTTAATTTTGAAATTTCTAGATTATTTTTGTTTAATATGTTATCTTTAATATTTAATTTTAAGTTTGTTAAATTCCGTTTTGATTTTATCAAAGTGTTTGATTTTATCCTTATATTTTCTTTGCCTTTTAAATTGATATGGTTAATTGAATTTATTAGATTAGTTTTATCTTTAAAGTTTAATTTCTTATTAATTAAATTATCTTGGTTTTGGATAGCATTTTCTAGATTAATATTGTCTAGATTAAATAATTTATTAATTTTATCTAGATCAATATTGACCTTGTCATCTTTTTTGTTTGAATTTTCAAATTTGTTTAGGTTTAAATTCAAATTTTTAGATTTATTAATTATTTTCAGATTTTCTATATTTTCTAAAGTAATTATATTTGTTTTATCAGAAAATATCCTAGAGGTATTTTTGCAAGTATTGTCATGTACACTATTTTCACATATACTTTCAGACATATCCAAATTAACAGGCACATATTTTAAACTACTACTAGCAAGGGTGTTTTGGTAAATATTACTAACCTTGAGCGTAACCCCTAATTCAGCAGGCTTCTCCGTTGGATCTGACTCGAGTCCGGATTCGACTTTAACTTGATCTTCTAGCTCCATCGGCATCTCGTGAAGCTTAATCAACTGGGTCCACAGCTCATATGCATTCTTGTACTTTTCTAATCTGCATAAAATATTGTTAGGTAAAACATTACAAATAATGTTACTTACCTTTTTGTTCAGTTCCGAGTTTTGAGAAGGTTTCCACAAAATTAGCATATAATCGATGTCTACGCTTCCTAAGAAGCATTCCATTAATCGCTTCCAATAGTTGAAGTCTTCATGATCGTATGGTGGTGGTTCGCAGGGGTTCCGTCCTTCTAGAAGAGTCATAATTTTTTGCACACAGAGAAATAAACAAAAGATCCCAAGACTTGGTCTTGGATTAGCAGTGCCGAAAAAAAATAATATTTCACTATTTTCGAAAAAAATAATAAAATATTATTAAAATATTAATAAAAAAATATTATTTCAAATTTTTGAAAATGTAATATCTTGTCAATACTAAGCAATGGTGAAGAGATGGCGATGTATTTTTCAAAAATAGTTTTGGAAGGAAAAAAAACGAAAGGCGTAAGGTTTTATTTTAAAGACAAACGATATCTAATTTTTCTTTCAAAAAGTCCCCCCTTTGCCTGATTGGTGGTTGCACCAAATCAGAGCGGTACCTGCTCTGATACCACTTGTAGGACCGTTAGATTCGATAGAGGGGGGATGAATATCGATTCGAAATTTTAGAGTATAAGCGCAGCGGAAAAGTAAATGAACACAATTGTTTTTTACTTCGTTCGGAGCCTGTGATGACTCCTACTCGAAGGCCCGTGGTCCTTGACCACTTTCGTTGGGCAATCACTAGCAATTCGAAATGATGATTACAAAAACAGTACAATGAATGCTAATGAAAATGAAAAGCAAATACCGACAATAAAGACAAGAAAGGAGCGTAGTGTCGGAGCTTTGTTAGCGTCGCAGAAGTGCAGAGCAGTGGAAGACTTTTCTTTTCGTTGTGTACTGAAGCTCTCCTCTGACCCTTCTTTTATATGAGGCTCGAGGCGCCCTGGATGCCTTCCGGGCCCCCGGGTGAGACGTGGGCGCCCGGATCCCTTCCGGGCGCCCGGACCCTGTTTTCCGGCAGAATCCGTCCTGCAAGACAAACGTTAGTCCGGAGGCAAATTTACCCTGCAACACAGATTGTTAGCAAAAGCAAAGTGAGTATGAATTAGCAAAAAGGAGTATGAGTTAGATTCCGTCTTTCCGAGACCGGAATCTAGTCACGATCTCGACTTAGATATCCGAAATGGATCTAAACCGGATCGACGCCTAATGTTCCCTTCCCGGGAACGCGTCCTCGCAGTCACTCCCCTCCAGTGACTTACCTTACTTACCTGCCAGACGTCCGGTCAGCCTGTCGACCCGTCTGGACTGTTGGGATCCTTCGTACGGCTAGAGAGGGGGGTGTGAATAGCCGACCCCAAATCTCTCGCGTTTCTTCCTACAATTCGTTAGCGCAGCGGAAAATACAAAGAAACGAAAGAGAAGAAAACCAAACCTTAACACGAGGATGTAACGAGGTTCGGAGATTAGGGCTCCTACTCCTCGGCGTGTCCGTAAGGTGGACGAGTCCAGTCAATCCGTCGGTGGATGAGTCCCCGGAGAACCGGCTAATACAATATACTCCTTGTGGGTGGAGAAACCTCGCCACAAACGTTTGCAACAGCAAACAAAGAGTACAAGAACAAAGAGTAAGCAAGAAATACAATAAGAATACACAAGCACTCTACCAATCTTGCTTTCTCGTCGACTGGAGTCCGGATGAAGCAGCAGCTGTTCCAGTCGGGGAAGCTCACGCGAAGCTTTGGACGAGCTCAACAAAACTCAAGCACAGCAGCACTTAGCAACAGGAAGGAGGAAGAAGAGCGGTCGCACAGAAGATGCCCTCGATCCTTTTATACCTGCGAAGAAGACAACGAGAAAACTAGCCGTTGCAATGCAACGGCTAGAACCCTGATCGGTCTGCAGACCGATCAGGTGTCGCGATCGGAGCTCTGATCGGTCTGTGGACCGATCAGGCCCTTCGCTAATCGGTCCCCGCATCGGACCGATCAACTCGATCGGTCCCCACCGATCCAGCTCTCCCTCTCTCATGCAGAATCGCACTTTCGCCTCTTGATCGGTCGTGGAGACCGATCAGCATACACTGATCGTCAGGACCACAGTCGAGCTTCCGCGATTCGCACGCCGGATCGGTCACCGGACCGATCGGGACGATATCACTGGATCGGTCACCGGACCGATCCAAACTTCAACCCTAAACCTAAGGCTTCCACACCAACATCCGGTCAACCTTGACTGTTGGTATATCATACCTAGCATCCGGCCACTCCTTGACCTGCTAGCACTCCCCGCTAAGTGTCCGATCAATCCTTTGACCCACCCAGACGTCCGATCATCCCGATCCATCTGGATTTTCCTCTTCGTGCCAAGTATCCGATCACTCTCTTGACCTACTTGGACTTTCCAACACCGTAAGTCCGATCATCCCGATCCATCTGGATTTTCCTTGCCTGGTTTCACTCACAGACTTTCCAACCGCCTAACATCCTTAGGACTTTCCCACCGGCTTCACTCACGGACTTTCCATCGCCTAACATCCGCTTAGGACTTTCCCACCGCTCGGCTTCACTCACGAGACTTTCAAACCGCCTAACATCCAGCTTAGGACTTTCCTCGTGCAAGCTCCCCGCTTGACTTTTCCATGCAAGTCTCCATACTTGGACTTTTCCGTGCAAGTCTCCATACTTGGACTTTTCTAGTGCCAAGCTCCTGCTTGGACTTTTCCAAGTCTCCATACTTGGACTTTTTCCCGAATCAGGTCAACCAGGTCAACCTTGACCTACGGTTGCACCAATAATCTCCCAAACATCTATTCTTGTCCCATATCAAGAATAGAACTCTCTCACAAGAGTCAAACATCAACATGCAACTCAACTAGGTCAATCTTGACCTAAGGTTGCATCAACAATCTTCCCAAGTCAAACATCAAAATACAACTCGAGTCAAGTCAACTCGAGTCGGGTCAACCAGGTCAACCTTGACCTAAGGTTGCACCAACAATCTCCCCCTTTTTGATGTTTGACAAAACCATAATCAAGTTAGGTTAACCCGATAACCTAACTTAGGTTTTCCAACCATCTTCCAATGTCCAATGTTCTTTCCTTGAACATTCTCTGGACATTCTCCCTTTAGGTTAACCCGATAACCTAACTTAGGTTCTCCAATAATTCTCCCCCTTTTTGACACACATCAAAAGTATTCCAATGTTCTTCCTCGAATATTCCTTGACATTCTTCCCTTAGCTTAGGTTAACCCGATAACCTAGCTTGGGTCCTCCAATAATTCTCCAATGAACACTCTCCCCTTTTTGACACACATCAAAAAGAAAAGGAGGATATCAGGGTCAAGAGTTTCTTCCTAATGAAAGTCCCATACCTTTCATTGAAACTCTTAATTTCCCCCTTGATACTAAACTCAACAACCAACTTAGTGATAATTCCATATCACTCAAGTCTTTAGGAGTAAAAACTCCCCCTAAAAGTCAACTCCCCTTGACAATTAGGTAAAAACTCCCCCTAAAGGTCAACTCCCCCTTGACCATTGCACCAACAATGTCTTGGAGAGTTTCAAACCTTTAGAAATCCACAAAACCCAACTTCCAGTTGAAATTTCAGACCAACAGCTGAAAATCAGAAACTGGCACGCACTGATCGGTCCCCAGACCGATCAGGAACCCCATGGATCGGTCCCCAGACCGATCCACGCTTTCTGGATCGTCACTGATCGGTCACCAGACCGATCAGGCCTTCGCCAGATCGCACCAAGCTCCTGGATCTCACTGGATCGGTCTGCAGACCGATCCACAATCCTCTGGATCGGTCCGCAGACCGATCAGATCTTCCCTGGATCGGTCCCCGGACCGATCCAGCCACTGAAATCAGAATTTCTGATTTCCCCTTCCGGAAATTCAGAAACTCCTAATAAATTCCAGAAAATTCCAAAAATCGTGAAATTTTGAGGATACATTTCTCATAACATACACTATCATGGAAAAATAGTTTTCTATGAAAATAGTTTCTATTTTCAAATCTTGATACAAAATTCGAAAACTTTGAAATAGTTCAAAGTTAAGTCAATTTTGTATCACAATGTCCAATGATGAATGCTATCACTAGGAAAGCTTCATCAAGGTTTTTCAAATCAATTTTAAAATGCTTTTAAAACCATTTGAATTTAGGACCATAATCTTAGGGCTAGATGTACATGACTTGTACACAAGCGTTCCCTATGATCCCCATTTCTTGAATTAGGCTCATCTAGGTACAAGGACTATGCACCTTGATCCTAACTCATGATCCTAATATCTCACACACATCTAAGGTGTATCAAACCACATTCAAGTCAATTTGATGTGAGATATGGGTTTAGGTATCTTAGACTAAGGTCTCATGCATTTTCTAAACACAAATTTGATCTCAATATCAAAATGTGTTTTTCATCCTTAAATCAATTCAATTGATTATTAATGCAAGAGATGATGACATGACATAAAATGGTATCATAAATGAAAACATGTGCCAATGTCATGATGTCATGGCATAAAGTTTGAAACTGAACTAACACATGACATATAGATAACCTAAGCATTATCATATCATGACATTTCAAATGATAATAAAATAAATATGATGTCATGGCATGGCATATGGCAACCAATCATGGCAAGTTAGCACAAATAAAATACCTAAATTCCCTATCTAAGTATCCTTAGCCTTAGCTAACTTAAAACCTAACCCTAGATTGCCCATATATCCCTAAGAGAAAAACCAAAATCCCAATTATGGTATTTCTCTAGGTTTTCTTAAATTGTGCCAAATAAGATTAAAATATTCTCACTTTGGCACACTTTACTCTTCCAAGGAGTGAATGATAAAGATTATTCCATTTCATTTTCAAAGGTTCCAAAAAAAACTTTGAAAATGTTCCTTGAGTGTCAATTTCCTCAAAGTTGAGTTAACTACCCTTCTTATTGGAGTTGACACTCTCTAACCCATCTATGGGGTAGAGAAAATGCTCCTAGGAACCCAATACCTATTAGAGCTCATTGGGTTCACTAAATATTCACTAGGGATAACTTCCCTAGCAACCCTCCTAATGACCCTCTTAGGCTTTGAAGCCTTGGTCATTTGGGTCTCATCAAGGTCAACTATAGGGGTGACTCCCCTTGTAACCTTGGTAATGGTCTTCCTAGCCCTAGGTTTTGTTCCATAATCGAATGGAACATTGTGATAAGTGGGCTTGACCATTTGGGACTTAGGTTTGTGACCCAAACCCTTTTTGTCCTTGGACATTGGCTTTTGACCCTTAAACCCTAGAGATGACTTCTCCATGTTTTTAAGAGCCTTTTCTAAATTATCAAGTCTTGACCTCAAGACTTGATTTTCCCTCTCTAATACCTCAAGTTTTAATTTGTCATTTTCTCTTGAGATATTCCTAGGCATGTGTCTAGTCTTCTTGGGATTTCTACCTAGGTTTTCCTTAATTTTAGAAGCGTTAAACCTAGGGTTGGTATTTCTAGTGTTATCCTTACCTAGGCTAACATGTTTAGCACCTAAGCACATGTGTTGATTTCTAGTGTTAACATGCTCATCATTATTTGCAATAGCAATAAAACTACTAGCATGTTTCTTATTTGAATTGCAATAGTGTGCCTTAAAAGGTACCTTAGGGTTTGCCTTAGCTCCCCCTATCGATGTGCATCCCTTGTCCTTGTGAGGTTGCCTCCTCCTTGGACATTGACTCCGATAATGTCCCCTTCGCTTGCATTGAAAGCACACCACGTGCTTCTTGCCTTTGCGTGTTGGGACTCCGGCTCCCTTGACTTTTGGTGCCGGTGGAGTCTTCCTAACCCTCCTTGGACACTTACTCTTGTAGTGCCCATGTTTCCTACACTCAAAACACATTATGTGTAATTTGCTTGAAATCACAGTGTTTGAGTTACCTAGGGTTGTGGATGGAGATGAGCTTTCTTCTTCAACCCTTCCGGAGGTGGAAACTTCCTCTTCTTGCTCCGAACTTGAGCAAGAGGAACTCTCCTCCTCTTCTTCCTTGGATGTTGAGTAGCCCTCAACTCCCAATTCGCTCCCTCCATGATGTGAGCTACTTGGCTCACTAGGCTCCTCTTCATGGCTTGAAGTGGAGCTCTCCTCATGGTACTTGGCCAAGTTATCCCATAATTCCTTGGCATTGTTGTATTTACCTATCTTACACAAAATATTAGTAGGTAATGAAAATTCAATTGTTTTAGTTACCTCATTGTTGATCGTGGATTGGTGGACTTGTTCCTTCGTCCACTTGTTCTTCTCTAGAGGCTCTCCTTCTTTATCCATTGGAGGAGAAAAACCTTCTTGTACACAAAACCAGTTCAACATATTAGTCCTAAGAAAATACATCATCCTTACCTTCCAATATGTGAAGTTGTCGTTGTAGAAGGGTGGAATCGTGATGTCTTCTCCGAATTGATCCATCTCTAGCTTTGCTCCCACGGGTGTTGATCCGACGAAGAGCGTCCTCGCTCTGATACCACTTGTTGGGATCCTTCGTACGGCTAGAGAGGGGGGTGTGAATAGCCGACCCCAAATCTCTCGCGTTTCTTCCTACAATTCGTTAGCGCAGCGGAAAATACAAAGAAACGAAAGAGAAGAAAACCAAACCTTAACACGAGGATGTAACGAGGTTCGGAGATTAGGGCTCCTACTCCTCGGCGTGTCCGTAAGGTGGACGAGTCCAGTCAATCCGTCGGTGGATGAGTCCCCGGAGAACCGGCTAATACAATATACTCCTTGTGGGTGGAGAAACCTCGCCACAAACGTTTGCAACAGCAAACAAAGAGTACAAGAACAAAGAGTAAGCAAGAAATACAATAAGAATACACAAGCACTCTACCAATCTTGCTTTCTCGTCGACTGGAGTCCGGATGCAGCAGCTGTTCCAGTCGGGGAAGCTCACGCGAAGCTTTGGACGAGCTCAACAAAACTCAAGCACAGCAGCACTTAGCAACAGCAAGGAGGAAGAAGAGTTTTTTTCACAGAAGATGCCCTCGATCCTTTTATACCTGCGAAGAAGACAGCGAGAAAACTAGCCGTTGCGACGCAACGGCTAGAACTCGATCGGCAGACCGATCAGTGTCGCGATCGAGCTCGATCGGTGCGTGGACCGATCAGGCCCTTCGCTATCGGTCCCCGACATCGGCCGCGTACTTCGATGCGTGGGATCGATCTGTCTGATCGGTCCCGAACCGATCCCGCTCTCCTCTCTCACGAGAATCGCACGTCTCTTGATCGGTCGTGGAGACCGATCAGCATCCACTGATCGGTCCAGCTGAAATTTCGATCTCCGCCGATTCTGCCTTCGCACGCCGGATCGGTCACCGGACCGATCAAGACCCACTGGATCGGTCACCGGACCGATCCAAACTTCAACCCTAAACCTAAGGCTTCCACACCAACATCCGGTCAACCTTGACTGTTGGTATATCATACCTAGCATCCGGTCACTCCCTTGACCGCTAGCACTCCCCGCTAAGTGTCGGTCAATCCTTTGACCCACCGAGACGTCCGATCATCCCGATCCATCTGGATTTTCCTCTTCGTGCCAAGTATCCGATCACTCTCTTGACCTACTTGGACTTTCCAACACCATAAGTCCGATCATCCCTGATCCATCTGGATTTTCCCTTGCCTGGTTTCACTCACCAGGACTTTCCAACCGCCTAACATCCCAGTTAGGACTTTCCCACTGCCTCACCAGGACTTTCCATCTTGCCTAACATCCCAGTTAGGACTTTCCCACCGCTCGGCTTCACTCACGTGACTTTCACCTGCTAACATCCCAGTTAGGACTTTCCCTCGTGCCAAGCTCCTGCTTGGACTTTTCGAAGTCTCCATACTTGGACTTTTCCCGTGCCAAGTCTCCATACTTGGACTTTTCTAGTGCCAAGCTCCCTGCTTGGACTTTTTCGTTGCCAAGTCTCCATACTTGGACTTTTTCCCGAATCAGGTCAACCAGGTCAACCTTGACCTACGGTTGCACCAATAATCTCCCAAACATCTATTCTTGTCCCATATCAAGAATAGAACTCTCTCACAAGAGTCAAACATCAACATGCAACTCAACTAGGTCAATCTTGACCTAAGGTTGCATCAACAATCTTCCCAAGTCAAACATCAAAATACAACTCGAGTCAAGTCAACTCGAGTCGGGTCAACCAGGTCAACCTTGACCTAAGGTTGCACCAACATGGACTTCTCGCCAGCTATCCGGTCAGCCCGTCGACCTAGCTGGACTTCTCGCCAAGCGTCCGGTCATCCCGTCGACCCGCTTGGACTTCTCGCCAGCTATCCGGTCAGCCCGTCGACCTAGCTGGACTTCGTGCCAGACATCCGGTCAGCCCGTCGACCTGTCTGGACTTCTCCTGCACACTCGATCAAAGTGTCAGACAAAAATAAACTAACTTAACCTGATTTGTCATTCATCAAAACCTGGGTTAAATCGTTAGTGCTAACCGCACCAACAATTTTAACTTAGTTTTTATATTATCAAAAAAAGGAGAGACTATTGGTGTTGGGTGCACAATATTTTGTAAGTATCTCAGGTTGATTTTGATATGGTCAATCAAATCAAGTTAGGTCCTATTATATTAGATTCCTTGTGTCTAAGTATGCAGGAGCTTAGGAACACAAGAAATCAAGCAGAAGACATGGCTAGCGATAAGGATGGCATGGAAGCGAGTCGATAGGCTTTGTGCATTTGAGGGACGAGGTACTGTGAAAGAGTATACTGGTAGATGAGAATGACGTATGTGATGTTTGAGGGATGAGAAACCAGAGAGTAAGTCAGCTCCAGGAGAAGGGCGGAGTTGGGTTCAGGTGAGCTCAACTCCGAACGGTTGGAGAATCACCCAAAGAAGAGCGAGGAAGAGTTAACTAGTTTTTAGAGGTTAACTGGTCAAATTTCCTAGTTGAAGGTGGCTCCAACATGGTTGGAGGTTCCCTTGCTCCTTTTGGTGGAAGGCACCTCCAACGATCTTGGAGGCACCCTCTGGCCTCCTTTGGAGGTGCTCTCACGCCACAATGGAGGTGCCTTGAGCTGTTGGTTAGCCGTTGGCTAACTGTTGAGTTATGGATAAAGTTTTTGTTGGTTGCTACTCGGAATATCGTACTGTTTCCCCTGTACAAAAATTTTGTACAAGTCCCGAACCTTCCCTAACAACCTATTGTGCTCTTTAGAAATTTGAAATCGCAAACAGAACTTAACATTATTGATTCCAAATTCAACTTATCTGTTCTTAGAGGTTTAGACTTGGATCGCAAACGATGTTTAACATTATTAATCCAAATCCACCCATGTTACAAATTTGATTAAATATTTATTTCAGAGATCAGCTTCTAAGTTAAACATGGTTAGACACTAGGCCTTCTTGGTTATGGGAGCATCCACCACTTCCTAAACAAAGTCTTTCAACGAAATTCAATATTTAATCTCCTTATAGTAACCCTAGGTTTAACTACTAAGAACAATTAAATCATAAGATCGAAAAAAAAACAAAAGAAACACAAAATCGAATCATAAATTCAAAACTTAGAATCCTTAGCCTCTTGTGTTTGGTATTTCAAAATCCATACAAAGAAAACTAGTATGATGCGGAGTAAGACAACTAGTTATATCTTTCTTTGTAGCTTATAGACCTCACGATCTTCTATTGTATCCTTCTTCTTATCTTGAACGTCGTGTGGGCGATGATCTACCAAGACGAAACTCCACCAAAACCTTCTTCTTTCTTCCAAGTTTCGGCCACCAACAATCTCCTAGAGATAAAGAACTTCGGCCACCAACCAAGCTCCAAGGGATGCTAAGAAACAATACCTCCTATCTCTCCTTCTTCCTCTAACAAGATCCGGCCACCTTGCACTCCTTGAGATGAGATGTCACCGGCCACCAAGGAAGAAGAATAGGAGGAAGAAGAGGGCCGACCACCACCAAGGAAGAGAGGAGAGGAATAATAGATGTGTTATCACATGAGGTAAATCTACCCTCTCTTTTATATTCCTTGGTCTTAGCAAATAAGGAAAGTTTTAAACATAATTAAAACTTCCTTATATTCCTTGTCAATGTCTAAGAAGGAAAATTTAATTAAAAACTTTCTTACAAACCTTTAATGGCCGACCCCTACTTAGTCCTCTAAATAAGGAAAGTTTTAAACAAAAAATTAAAACTTCCTTAATTGTTGCTGGTAAGAAATTTTAATTAAAAAATTTCTTTCTTTAAATCCCTTCATGGTTGGTCATAAAAGGAAAGTTTTATAAATTAAAATCTCTCTTTTAAAACATGTGGATGGTTACAAAAAGGAAAGTTTTATCAAAAATTAGAATCTTCCTTTAAACTATAAATAAGGAAAGATATCAAACATTTCTCTTAATCCTTTGTAGAAAGCTATAAAAGGAAAAATTTATAATTTTTAAACTCTCTTTTAAAATCATGGCTTCCACATAAGGAAAGATTTAAAATTTATCAAAAAATTAAAATCTTCCTTTTAACTACAAATAAAGAAAGATATCAAACTTTTCTCTTAATCCTTTGTAGAAAGCTATAAAAGAAAATATTTATAATTTTAAACTCTCTTTCAATGTGAATGTGGCAGGCCACCCTTGCTTGGGCTCTAAGTTAGGGCCGACCACAACTTAAATCCATCTAACCTTGGTTTGGTCGGCCCTAGCTTGGGCTCCAAGCTTGGCTTGGTTGGCCACCTTAAGGTGGGTAAGAAGTTGGGTTTGGTGGATATAAGACTTTATAAATAAGAGGCTATAATAGGGACCGAGATGAGGAATTGGTCTTGGTCTCCCGATGAGCTTGAGCTTCCCGTGTTCGCCCTGAACACCCAACTCAAGTTCATCAATAATATCTCATTCCACTAAAGATTTATTATTGCACTATTACATCAATCTCATATTACTATATGGACTCCTTCTTATCATGAGTGTGTTAGTCTCCTTGTGTTTAAGATATAGAATGTCCACTAATTAAATGAGTTACTGACAACTCACTTAATTAATATCTAGCTCCAAGAGTAGTACCACTCAATTTCATTGTCATGCCGGACTAGGTCCACCTGCAAGGTTTACATGATAATCCTTATGAGCTCCTCAAGGGGACATCATCAACCTAGATTACTAGGACACAGTTTCATTCTATAATCAACAACACACCATATAAATAATATCATTTCCCAACTTAGCAGGTCTATTGATTTAACGAGCTAAATCGCACCCTTTGATAAATTAAAGAAATAAATATTAAGTATATGTGCTTGTTATTATATCATGATTAAGAGTACGTACTTCTATAATAACAGAGGTATTATTTTTTTATATAGTTAGTATAAAAAGAAACTACCTCAAATGGTTCTGCTCAATACACTCATAGTATACTAGTGTAATTTATTAGTCAAGATAAACTATTACCTAATTATACTACAACCACTCCAATGGTTTGTCTCATTCCATCTTAGTCGTGAGCAACTGTTTATAATTTATAAGGAACTGATAACATGAACTTCTGTGTGTGACACCACACACCATGTTATCTATAATATGAAAAGCGCAGCGGAAAATTTATCTATATCCTCTTCAGAAGATCTATGCGAAAGAGAAAAATACATATCTAGATCCTTTTCAGAATATCCATATAAAGGATTGAATAATGTGATAACAAACTCAGTTATTCTGTCACGTTCTGGTAGATGATGACATGTAATATCTTCCCATTGTTTCATACAGGATATGGAAGAACCGAAGAATCACACATCATTAAACGCAGTTGTTTAGCTGCAGAAGGAACTGTCTCTTGTTGATTAGGACCCATAGTTTTATATCCTTACATTAGCCTGGTATACATAATTGGAACCCCTGTAAAGACAGTAATTGCATCTTCTACTGTGTTTCTATCTTTAGGGTATGAATCACACCATCTTTGCGACACACTTTGGCCTCGAACACTAAATTTTGGCATGAACTCAACCGCTGATCCTGCATAAAGAGGTGCAAATAATTAAAGCATTGAAGAGATCATGCACATGGTGTAATGGTAGACAATGCAGAAAGTGGTCATAACATGTATACTCCCAAGCTTCAGTCAGAATTTGGACTAGAGAAATTATGCTGTTGTGAGTGTGGACAACACCTTTAGATTTACCAGTTGTACCACTTGTATAAAGAATCAGAGCAGGATCATCTCCTTTCAGCAAGTTTGAATCCTCAATTTTCCTGATCGCGTCAGCAACCAAATTAGCAGTCGTTTCCCCTGAATATTTTTTCAAAATATCTCTTGATGGCATGCATACTGGCAAGTGTTGGAAGTAGAGAAAGTCTAGCAGAGCATTTAACAGCCATATTCTCCATGATTCCTTGATGGTCTTGAGTGCTCAATATCATTGATATGTCTGAATCATTCATGACATGCAGAAGCTCTGATTCTGGATAGCTGAGTGCAAGAGGAACTGCAACTCCTCCACTAAGCCATGTACCAAAGACTGCTGCAACAAATTCAGCAGAAGGTTTAGCCCCAATCCCTACCCGGACACCATTAAGATACCTTGGACCATTAACAAATCCAATTGATTTTGCGCACTCTTCTTTTGCATTTATGGCGCCTGCACCAAGCAATAAGTCTGAGATGTTTAAAGTAGAATCAATGAGTTGAACATCACTATAGTTTTTCTGCTCAGGCCTTATAGCAGCACATTCTACGGTTATAGAGTCATGAGCAAGAATTGCTTTAACAGCCTCAACAATGTACTAGACGATCTAGTAGTTTGAACAACTTCATTGAGAGCTTCATCCATCTCGTCATAATCATAAATTGCATCATCGAATATTTCGATCTTATCATCCACATCTTCATTGTAAATAAAATTTTTTTCCTCTTCAATAAAAGCATTCTCTTCATAAACGTTCATTTCTTAAAATTGTTGCTCCATATCATGATCAAAAGTGTAGTTGACTCGTTACTATCTTTTTGAAAGCATGACTCCATAAAAACGACTTGGCTTTGATATCAAATTAATATAGTGGATAACTATCGAATCCATTGATTCGTTCCTGTGCCCACTGCAGATGGAGGTGCTTGTCGTCGGAAGGGCAATCACACAATCGGAAAGCTCTCGTGAACCACAAACCAAATCTCTCATGTCCTGATGTTCATTGCACTAAGTCTTTTTTCATCCTCAACTTAGCCCCCCTCTTCCTCTTTATTCCTTGGACGCACTGAACTAACTGCCCTTCGTGCAGTAGTGCTGAAAGTGTACTAAGTGCAGAAACTATAAGCAGTTACAGCAACTGTCAACAATTGATTCATACACGAGCACTGAGAAATAGACATCCAAAATTATTCAAAACTTTGGGGAAAAGAACGGCATAGCCTAATTATTATTGAAAAAAAAATTATCATTAAAATATTAAACATAACACTTATATAGACTCAAATATTAAATATGTTAAGGAAAAAAATACTGACAAAAAATAAGAATTCTAAACATACTAAAAATATAAAATATTTTAAATATCAAATTCTACAAAAATAATAAAAAAAAATTAAAATTACTTTCTCGTTTTGCTCTTCTATCTACATTATTAAAATTATTATGCAGACTCAACTCATGCTGAAATCCAATATAAGTTTTCAAACTTTAAACAGTCATAACTTTTAATACGGGATTCGAAATTAGGCTCTGTCTATCGCCGCGCGTGCTAAATTTGAAAGCCTGTGTTTGTTATCAGTGAAATCGTAATTACCAAATTTTAACCTCTTTGCATGGCCTTTTTGCTATTTTTTGTCATTTTTATTTTTTAGAAATTTAGGGTAATTTTTATATTTCCAGTATTTATTAGAGAGGATTTGTTTTGATTAACGTCTGATTTATTATTATTATTATTATTAAAAAACTCCATAGGGGATTTTTAGGAGGGAGTCAAACCTTACCTCCTAATATGTATTACATACTCCTATACTTATTCTCCTAATATGTATTACAGACTCTATCACTATAAAAGAATACAGTTTTACCGACGGAAAAAACTTTCCGTCGGTAACCCTTAATTTTACCAACAGAATACTTTATTCTGTCGGTAAAATCCTAAGTTTGCCGACAGAATAAAGTATTCCGTCGGTAAAATTAAGGGTTACCGACCGAAAAAACGTTCCATCGGCAAACACGCCTAATTAACCTATCGCAGACCCTTTCTTTCCACGAGCGTGGACGACGACGGCGAGCTAGGTTTTCCTCCGATCAGCCGGTAAGTCGAATTTCACTGTTTCTTTCGGTTTTTCTCGTTCCCCTTCCCTCGGTGGCGGGTTTGTCGGCCGGTGGCGGCCGCCAGTGGGCCGCTATACCGACCGGCAATTTTTAGTAAAATTTTGTACTAAGTTGTTTTTATTTTGTAAACAGATAGCATTTGCTACTCTTCTCCGGTTGACCTACACATCTTCAGGTATATTTAAGTAAATTGTACTTTATATTATTTAGCATGGTTTAATTTAGATATATGTTATATTCGTATATTAATCTGTAACATAATATAGTTATTTCATTTGTAATGTGTTTGTACGTTAATATTTGCTAATTTTCAATTTATTAGTTTAAGGTCAAAATGTCTATGAACAAAGCTTGGATGTACAATCGTTTGGAAAATGGGTTTATTAGAGATGATTTTATTGCTGAAGTTGAAGAATTTGTGAACTTTGCTAAGAGTCATCCAGAATGTATGAATGGTGATGAGTTACGGTATCCGTGTAATCTTAAAAAATGTAGGAATAGAGTTTTTCGTGATGAGGATACCGTGAAGGTTCACATATGCAGAAATGGTTTTGTACCAAATTACTATAATTGGTATTGTCACGGGAAGCCTTATGTGTATGAATCAATTGGACCTTCTGGTGGGACATCATCTGCCACAACTTATACTGCTCCTGATATCTCAATTAATGATATTGCAATGCAGTCAATGGTTCACGATGCGATGAATGCTGCAGTTGATTATTCCAATATAAATGAAACACCAACACCTGAATATCAGCAACTATATGAAATGTTAAAGGCTAGTGAAAGAGAAGTGTGGAAAGACATTCCCTCTGGTCATTCTCAGTTATCAGCTACTGCTCGGTTATTGAATATGAAAGCAGAACATCATTTTTCAGAAAGATGCTATGATGACATTTGTCAATTGATGTTAGAATTACTTCCTGTTGATAATATAATGACTGAAAGTTTTTACAATACAAAGAAATTGGTCAGAGGTTTAGGTTTGCCTGTAGAGAAAATTGATTGTTGTATAAATAACTACATTATATTTTGGAATGAAGACAATGATCTACGTGAATGCAAAATCTGTACACACCCTCATTATAAGCATGATACTCGTATATCAGGGCAGAAGAAGAAAAAAATTACTTGGAAAGTGATGTATTATTTTCCGTTAACTGCTAGACTTCAACGTTTGTATGCATCTACTGCTACAGCTTGCCACATGATGTGGCATCATGAACATGAGCACGATGAAGCGCTGATGTGTCATCCTTGTGATTCCCCTGCATGGAAACATCTTGATCCTTTATTTCCCTCGTTTGCAATTGAACAACGTAATGTGAGATTGGGACTTTTCGCCGATAGATTTTAGCCATTTGGTCAGTCAGGGCAACAATATTATATTCATCTTGGCCAGTTATATTAACACCGTACAATTTACCGCCATGGATGTATATGAAGGATGAATTTGTGTTCCTTACAGTACTTATTCCTGGTCCAACAAATCCAAAAGAGAAGATAGATGTTTTCTTGCAACCTCTGATTGCCGAGTTGAATGAATTATGGAACGTAGGGTTAGTGACTTACGATGTTGCAAGTAAAATTAATTTTAGATTGCATGCTGCATTATTATGGACAATCAATGATTTTCCAGCATTCTCAATGTTGTCGGGATGGAGCACGGCTGATAAATTAGCTTGTCCACACTGTATGACAGATTCTGATGCATTTTCATTACCTTACAGTGAGAAAGTATCTTAGTTTGATAATCACCGTAAATTTTTACCAATTGATCACTCTTTTAGGCGAAATAAGAAATTCTTTTTAAAAAATATTATAGTCAGAAAATCTCCTCCAGCCCATGTTTCATGTGAAGAAATCATTGAGCAAATAGATAGTTATGGATTTCTACCAGTATCTCAACCTAGTTCCGATAAGTTAAATAAATACATTGTTAGGATGTGTAAGTGTGGTTGGAAGAAAAGAAGTATTTTTTGGGAGCTACCGTATTGGAAGCATCTACTTATTAGACATAATTTGGATGTCATGCATATTGAGAAAAATTTCTTCGATAATATTTTTAACACTGTGATGAACGTGCCTGGAAGAACTAAAGACATTGCAAAATCACGTGAAGAATTAAAGGAACTAGTTAATAGACTAGAGTTGCACCCGGATGAAACAACCAACAGATTTCCGAAAGCTTGTTATACATTAGACAAAGATGGTAAGCAAGCTTTATGCAATTGGTTGAAAGAAATCAAATTTCCAGATGGGTATGCCTCAAATATGGCTAGATGTGTGGATGTGAATGGATTAAAGATGTTTGGAATGAAAAGTCATGACTGTCATGTATTCATGCAAAGACTTATTCCAGTAGTCTTCCATGACTTACTTCCTCAACATGTTTGGCAAACACTCACTGAATTGAGTCTATTTTTTAGAGATTTGACAATGAGATGTATTATGATGGATGATATGCTTCAGCTAGAAACAGACATTCCTCTTATATTATGTAAGCTGGAGCGCATATTTCCACCTAGTTTTTTTTTATTCAATGAAACATCTACCAGTGCATTTACCATACGAGGCACAAATAGGAGGGCCTGTGCAGTACAGATGGATGTATCCATTTGAACGGTTTTTGAGGAAATTAAAAAATAATGTTCGTAACATAGCAAGAGTTGAGGGGTTAATCTGTAATGCTTATCTGGTTAAAGAAGCATCTTCTTTCTGTTCATATTATTTTGCTGATAGTGTGCAAACAAGACACTGCAAATGTCCTAGAAATTCTGATGATGTTCAGACGATAGACCCATCGATGCTTTTTTATTTTCAAATTTCCTGGTAAGTCAATGGGTGCATCACGTTCTAGATGGTTAACCGAAGATGAATACCATGCTGCAAGAACATACATACTATTAAACTGTGAAGAGGTCAAACTATACATAAAGTAAGTTAACTTCTCTAAGTAAATAATTATTCATTCTTAAATATCTTTCTTGATATCCCAATATTTATATAATTACCTTCTTTCCCAGCTTGTACGAATAACAACTATATATACAAAATCCAACAATTGCTGCAAGTGAGGTAGCTGCAAAGTTAGAGACCGAATTTGCACTATGGTTTCAAATATATGTAAGTTACAAAATTTATAAAAAAAATTCCTTCAATCCTATTAATAGGTGTCCTAATTTATATGTGAACTATATTTTATAGATGAAAGACCGTAGAATATCAAATATGCAAGATGATAGGATAATGAATATTGCATCAGGCCCGCTTGAGTTATCTCTATGATCATGCTCACCAATGGAACTCATAGATAGAGTTAGGAAAATGCACTAGGGATTATGATGCATTATAGAGCACATGAGTTTAGATTGCAGTATTTTACTTGAGGACAAGCAAAAGTGTAAGTCCAGAGGTGTGATGTGCGTAGATTATATACACTTTTATACATGTTTTAAAGCACATTTACATACTTTATGCATGTTTTATCTATGCATTTTTATACTCCTTGTCTTACTTTCAGCATAATTACTCTTCTTCATTTGGAGATCTGCTCTTTGTATATTTTCTGTTGACAGGAGTGAAATTCGAAGAGAAAATGACGTTCGTGGTCGATCTGGACAGCAAACGAAGGCAAACAATACTAGCCGTGTGACTCTACATGGCCGTGTCAAAGAAGCAAGGAGAAGGATGTCTCTGGTCGTGTGAATCCACACAGTCGTGTAGCTTCACCAAAGAAGGAGCAAGGCATGGCTATGTGAATCCACACGGCTATGTCACCCCACCAGCAACAACCAGGGCATGGCCGTGAGGATACACATGGCTGTGTAACATTTCTAGAGAGCAAGAAGACTTCATCTGTGTGACACACATGACCATGTACGCACATGGCCGTGTAGCCCATCCATATCTAATGCAAAACACAGACGTGTGAATCCACACGATCATGTCACCCTAGCTGAGAGCAAGAAGAAGGAGGCCACACGGTCATGCCACGGGTCGTGCAGTGCCCATGCTTTGCTATATAAAAGGGGGTTTCTTCCCCTTTCTAAAGGGGTAAGGCTCTCCCTTTGGGGAGATTCATCTTGGTGCTGATCCTCGCCTTCTCCGACCTTCATCCGACGATTCGAGGCCATCTCCATCTCCACATTGACTCCGGAAGCTCGGGATTGGATCCCAAGATCACTCAACGTCATTGGATAAGCATTTCTCTTCTCTTCTCTTCAATTAGGGATTTGAATGCTTGTGATCTTTATGTCTTTGGATCTCTATCTTAGTGCCATGAAGTAGATCCTTTGTTCTAAGATTAAGGGAGTAGTTGTGGTGTGATTTGATGTAAGAACTCATGAATATGTCAATTTCCTATCTAAATGATGTTAGCATATTTTGTATCTATTTGATCTTATGTGAATTCATGTGTTTGGACTCAATTATTATGTTTGATTGAATGTTTGTGTGTGCTTGTGGATCATGTAGAGGGATGCCCTAAATCGTATAACCGAGGGATGCTAGTGATAGGCATATCCCACTAATGGACGTCTAGGGTGTCATCTTGAAAGGTGAAGCAAGTCTCTACAAGGAAGTGGGATGGTTAAGTGAAATTATCACCTTCATCTCTATGTACATTGAGAAGTGCATGTGTTTTTGTGTTGTATGACCGAGGGATGCTAGTGACAGGCAGATCCCGCTAACAGACTTCATAGGAATCATACCTATTTGATTGCTAGTATAATGTTGATCTAAGTCCCTTGCTGGTTGTCCTCTGCAAGGGAGAACCTGCTACTTCCTACAAATGAATGCGAATTGAGGATGCGAATTGATGAACCATATTACATTGATGAATATCACAATGAAACCTAGCTCCTAGAACACTCACAAAAACCAAGTTCCTCATTTACTTTTCTTATTCTAAGTCTTATTTCTTTACATAGGACCCTTCTTGTTTTAGTCAATCATTTAGCTAATTCTTCATGAGACATCGTTAGTGCCTATAACCAGTCCTTGTGGGTTTGATATCTTTTATTACTAACAACGAAATCGTGCACTTGCAGTATCGTAACAGGAGGGTTGTACATATGTACAGTTGCAATTAGATTTTGCATTTTGTTTTCTTATATTAGTTTTTCTCTCAAGTTTCAAGGCATTTTGAGTTACACTATCCATACTATTATTGCTGACTTGTCCAAGAGTAAACTTCTAGCACGATCATTATCTAGAGGTCATGAATTACATCGGGTGTCCGTCTCTGCTGCCAGCCACCCCTTTTCTGCTTCCTCCCCACACCGCTTTCGCTGGCTATGGCTCTAGTGGTCGTCGCCTGCACCTCCTACTATTGGCACCGCCTCCATCGCCACACAGCGTTTGCCACCTCACTGGCCAATGTTGCCCTACCGCCTCAACGGTCAGCTCTGCCCCGCCGCTCTCCCCCTTTCCAGCGCCGCTTCTCTCTCACACACACACATTTGCAACCTATACACCTTCTCCCTCCTCATGCCACAACGGCCAACACCACCTCCAGCGGCCGACGCCGCCTACAATAGGCCGACAACACCCATAGTCGGGTGACACCATCTCCAACGGTAGACACTGTCCACCAGATTGTTCTCATTATCGTATACCTCTCCTATCCATCCGGTTGTACATGTCTGACGATGATCTATCATTCCGCTCTGCCCCTTTGATCTAACCCATCCTCAACCTTTGAGCCGCTGCTATTCTCGGCCTTTGTGTCATTACCTGTTTCAACCTGTGTGCCATCCTTATATTCCGGCCTACGTGCCTTTGTCATATCCCAACCTGCATGTAGTTGTCATATTCAGCCGGTATGCCACCTTCCGGATCCATTTTGCATCTGGCTCCGTGTTGTCAAATTCAGCTCCTCATCTGCTCACATTCATATACTCTTTCGGGTCACGACGATTCGATCAACATCACGATCAACTCATCAATTTACTAAAGAGCGCCCCCTAGGCCAGGGTACGTTTTCCATGCTTATTCTCCATGCATTTCATTATTCTACTAGTTAGCCTACTTATATTTTTGGGACCCACCTCGAGCATTAGAGTGTCAAGAACCGAGGCAACCCGATCGCTGTCTGTAGGTAACATTGACAAGAGATCTTTTGACGACTTGGTTAATATAAAAGACAGCTCATCATACCCTCCCCCCTCTAGGTCATGACAACTTGGTCAACATTCCAGCCATATCGTTTCGGCCACTCCGTTTGATTCAGCTTCCGGACGGGATCAATCTTCAAGAGATTTCTTCTCAGCACTATCCTCCAAGATGACATGCACTGCAACCTCAACTAATCCACCATCCGAAGTCTCCTCTTTCTCATTGTTTTGAACAGAACTCAAACATAGAAATTCTTTTCCACCAACTGTGTCTCCATCAAGGGAATTCTCCGTGTTCAAAATCCACAATATGCCATCACCAACTTCATCATACAGAACAAAATCTTTTGGAACAATGTTTGCTTGCTTTGCTTTATCGTTAGAAACTTCATCATGCATAACAAAATATTTTGGAACAATGCTTGGCTACTTTGTTTTATCATTAGACAAGTAAAGATTGGATGTCATCTCTTCTGAAAGTAGCAACACAGAGTCACATCCCAAATTAGAGTTTTCAGTGCTATAGTATTGTGCTATACCATCAGTTCCATTCGCACAAGAAGAAGTTTTACTTGGTAGTTCTTCAGGAAGCCAATAGTTGTTCACATCTGTTATTAATTCACCATGCTTTAAATCGTCCATGTTGATTCCAGGGACAAATTGAGGCGGCCATTGAGATGCTTATTCCAACTAAATTGCTTATTGAATCTTCTTTAGAGGTACAATTTTTTATTTCTTGATTCACTGGAACTTGCATCTTTTCTGTTGAGGCCACAATCATAGAGAATGAAACTTCACTCTCAAGGTCTTCCACCAAAGTGTTTTGAATTAACGGACAAGAGACATGATCAACCATAGGTATGTCTTTTCCCACATGATCTTCTAGATGAGTTTTCTCAAGTAAACATGGACTTGAATAAGGTGGACCTTTATTTTGAAAATATATTTCTACTTCAGATTCCATGTTGTTGGGTGCATCCATGAAATTTTCTTGCTTACTATCGATGTCTTTAGTCTTGTAGCCATCAGTACTGCATTCCGAATTAATTTCAAAATCAACAGAGTTTTCTAGTTTACTTGTTTCGGTACTTGCAGTATCAGTGAGTAAAGCCAAGAACCAATTCAGATGACCGCTGGAAGTGGAAGTTGCACTCATGTCAAAGACCTCTGTTTACAGCACTAGCACAATCATCAAATGAACTAATCAACGATGAGTTATCCAATAGGTCCTTACTCTGAACCACCTCAAGAAGCTCGCTAGTTGATTCAATCTCGTCTCCATCATAAATTGAATCACCAAATATTTCAATATCGTCATCGTCTCCACTACCTCCTGAAATCGGATGATCGAGAGAGTCGAACTGATTGTACTTGATGTTGTCGAGGTTTGCATCCTCATGGTTGTCTCCGTCACCGTGGGAGGAACTGGGGACTGAGAGGTGTCGCGGAGTTGGCATTTTCTCGAGGTTGCAGGTGATGGGACGCTTGATCCCGAATCTCTCGAAGCCAAGCTTGTGATTCAATATCTCTCCTCGATTAGAAATTAAGAATTTTTCAAAAGGGGAATAAAGTAACTTACAAGCTTTATGATTTTGTGCCACTAGACACTGGGATAACTTTGTGACTTGTCCCTATAGACCCGGGGCTATGGTGCAGCGACAGGGTATCTAAGTTGTCACCCAGGCATCCGCGGTTCAAGCCCCAGTTATGACGAATTTGTAGAAATATTTCCTCCAAATGGGGCACGCAACTAAAGGATGCTGGGCTCCTGAGCTGCCCACTGCGAGCGCTTCCCGATTTACTCTGGTGGCCAGTGGAAAACTTCCGTGGGGCTGGGTCGGTCACCCCAGGCTCGACGTTACCCGGCCTGGTTAATCATTTTAAAGAGTTATGATACGTACTCGGGGCATGGTGCCGCGATAGGATATCCAGGTTGTCACCCAGACACCCACAGTTCGATCCCTAGCTAGGCATTTTCCTCCAAATTGGGAGCACAATCAAAGGATGTTGGGCACTGGGCTGGCCGCCGCGCGTGCTTCCCGATTTACCCTGGTGGCCGGTGAGAAACTTCCGTGAGACCGGCCCGATCACCCCTAGGGATAGTCAATGAGGCTAACTGGGATTATCATTTTTTTTAGAGAGTTATGATACCAACTGACGTCGGGCAGGATAGTAATTATCCTATGGACTATTGAATCCATTGATTCGTGTACAAATATTGAAAATAATCTTTTAGAACATGTTGATTTGAAGAAGAATACTAAGAAATAGGAAAATAATGACATTGCTAAAAATATTATTAAATCAAAATTTTTCCCCTAAACATTAACTAAACATACTTTTATATAGACTCTAATCTTAAGACAAATGAAAAAAAAAATTACATAAAAAAATACCTTAATTCCTAACTTGTAAAAAAAAATAAAGGAATTTCATAAAAAAAAGACTCATAATTTTAAAATCTGAAAATAAAAAAATATATAAAAAGATAAAAATTACTAAAAATATTTAAATTATCAAAAATATCTAAAATAAAAAAACCTAAAATATCAAATAATAATAATAATAATAATAATCTATAGATATTTCTGCATTAATATGATTTGTGTTAACTTTTATCGCCTGATTTACAGTTTAGCTACTTAAATTTGGTTTGAATTATTATTTAACTGGTCTTGCTTATCATTTTTTAACTTGAAATCTAAATTCATTTATTTGATATATACTGAATTTTTTGCTTTATATTTATGTTTTAACCCATTTTGATATATGAAAAAGGGGAGAAAAGTGAAGGGTTAAAGTATAAAATTATCTTTGTTTCTTACTTCTCAATTTTAATTCCTTATCTTCTTAAGGGGAGCAATAATTAAGGGGAAATCATTTATATTTCACTTGATTATATTTATGTGTGAATGTACTAATCATATTTTATTTCTAATACAGTGAATATAAATTCAAATTCCAATTTATATTTTATTTATTGATTACTAATTTTAACTTAATTTTTATATTATCAACAAAAGGGGAGACTATTAGTATTGGGTGCACAATATTTTGTAAGTATCTCAGGTTGATTTTAATGTGGTCAACCAAGTCAAGTTAGGTACTATTATATTAGATTCCTTGTGTCTAAGTATGCAGGAGCTTAGGAACACAAGAAGTCAAGTGGAAGATGTGGCTAGCGATAAGGATGGCATGGAAGTGAGTCGACAGGCTCAGTGCATTCGAGGGACGAGGTACTGTGGAAGAGTATACTGGTAGATGAGAATGACGTATGTGATGTTTGAGGGATGAGAAACCAGAGAGTAAGTCAGCTCCAGGAGAAGGGCGGAGTTGGATTCAGGTGAGCTCAATTCTGAACGGTTGGAGAATCACCCAAAGAAGAGCGAGGAAGAGTTAACTAGTTTTTAGAGTTTAACTGGTCAAATTTCCTAGTTGAAGGTGACTCCAACATGGTTGGAGGTGCCCTCGCTCCTTTTGGTGGAAGGCACCTCCAACGATCTTGGAGGCACCCTCGGGCCTCCTTTGGAGGTGATCTCACGCCACAATGGAGGCGCCTTGAGCTGTTGGTTAGTCGTTGGCTAACTGTTGAGTTATGGATAAAGTTTTTGTTGGTTGCTACTCGGAATATCGTACTGGTTCCCTTGTACAAAAATGTTGTACAAGTCCCGAACCTTCCCTAACAATCTATTGTGCTCTTTAGAAATTAAATTTGAAATCGCAAACAGAACTTAACATTATGGATTCCAAATTCAACTTATCTGTTCTTAGAGGTTTAGACTTGGATCGCAAACGATGTTTAACATTATTAATCCAAATCAACCCATGTTACAAATTTGATTAAATATTTATTTCAGAGATTAGCTTCTAGGTTAAACATGGTGAGGCACTAGGCCTTCTTGGTTATGGGAGCATCCACCACTTCCTAAACAAAGTCTTTCAACGAAATTCAATATTTAATCTCCTTATAGTAACCCTAGGTTTAACTACTTAGAACAATTAAATCACAAGATCGAAAAAAACAAAAGAAACACAAAATCGAATCATAAATTCGAAACCTAGAATCCTTAGCCTCTTGTGTTTGGTATTTCAAAATCCATACAAAGAAAACTAGTATGATGCGGAATAAGACAACTAGTTATACCTTTCTTTGTAACTTATAGACCTCACGATCTTCTATTATATTCTTCTTCTTATCTTGAACGTTTTGTGGGCGACGATCTACCAAGACGAGACTCCACCAAAACCTTCTTCTTCCTTCCAAGTTTCGGCCACCAACAATCTCCTAGAGATGAAGAACTTCGGCCACCAACCAAGCTTCAAGGGATGCTAAGAAACAATGCCTCCTATCTCTCCTTCTTCCTCTAACAAGATCCGGCCACCTTGAACTCCTTGAGATGAGATGCCGCCGGCCACCATGGAAGAAGAATAGGAGGAAGAAGAGGGCCGGCCACCACCAAGGAAGAAAAGAGAGGAATATTAGATGTGTTATCACATGAGGTACCTCTACCCTCTCTTTTATATTCTTTGGTCTTAGCAAATAAGGAAAGTTTTAAACATAATTAAAACTTCCTTATATTCCTTGTCAATGTCTAAGAAGGAAAATTTAATTAAAAACTTCCTTACAAACCTTTAATGGTCGGCCCCTAACTAGTCCTCTAAGCAAGGAAAGTTTTAAACAAAAAATTAAAACTTCCTTAATTGTTTCCGGTAAGAAATTTTAATTAAAAATTTTTTTTCTTTAAATCCCTTCATGGTTGGTTATAAAAGGAAAGTTTTATAAATTAAAATCTCTCTCTTAAAACATGTGGATGGTTACAAAAAGGAAAGTTTTATCAAAAAATAAAATCTTCCTTTAAACTATAAATAAGTAAAGATATCAAACCTTTCTCTTAATCCTTTGTAGAAAGCTATAAAAGGAAAGATTTATAATTTTTAAACTCTCTTTTAAAACCATGGCTTCCACATAAGGAAAAATTTAAAATTTATCAAAAAATTAAAATCTTCTTTTTAACTACAAATAAAGAAAGATATCAAACCTTTCTCTTAATCCTTTGTAGAAAGCTATAAAAGGAAATATTTATAATTTTAAACTCTCTTTCAATGTGAATGTGGTCGGCCACCCTTGCTTGGGCTCCAAGCTAGGGCCAGCCACAACTTGAACCCATCTAACCTTGGTTTGGCCGGCCTTAGCTTGGGCTCCAAGCTTGGCTTGGCCGACCACCTTAAGGTGGGTAAGAAGTTGGGTTTGGTGGATATAAGGCTTTATAAATAAGAGGTTACAATAAGGACCGAGAGGAGGAATTGGTTTTGGTCTCCCGATGAGCTTGAGCTTCCCGTGTTTGCCCCAAACATGCAACTCAAGTTCATCAATAATATCTCATTCCACTAAAGAGTTATTATTGCACTACCACACCAATTTCGTATTACTATATGGGTTCCTTCTTATCATGAGTGTATTAGTCTCCCTGTGTTTAAGATATAAATGTCCACTAATTAAATGAGTTACTGACAACTCACTTAATTAATATCTAGCTCCAAGAATAGTACCACTCAACTTCATTATCATGCCGGACTAGGTCCACCTGTAGGGTTTACATGACAATCCTTATGAGCTCCTCAAGGGGACATCATCAACCTAGATTACTAAGACACGGTTTCATTCTATAATCAACAACACACCATATAAATAATATCATTTCCCAACTTAGCGGGTCTATTGATTTAACGAGCTAAATCACACCCTTTGATAAATTAAAGAAATAAATATTAAGTATATGTGCTTGTTATTATATCATGATTAAGAGTACGTACTTCCATAATAACAGAGGTATTATTCTTTTATATAGTTAGTATAAAAAGAAACTACCTCAGATGGTCCTGCTCAATACACTCATAGTGTACTAGTGTAATTTATTAGTCAAGATAAACTAATACCTAATTATACTACAACCACTCTAGTGGTTTATTCCATTCCATCTTAGTCGTGAGCAACTGTTTATAATTTATAAGGAACTGATAACATGAACTTTTGTGTGTGACACCACACACCATGTTATCTACAATATAAATTAATTGAACAACTACGTTTATCATAAATGTAGACATTTGACCAATATGATTCTTATATGTTTATACAAAAGCTAGACTTTTAATATACACACTAATAATTTTATCCACTTGGAGGTGCTCTATAGTGCTTTGGAGGCGTCTCCAACTAACGATAACTTTTTCCAGGAGGCTATAAAAAGCCCCTGGAGCTAGGAATTCAATAATAACTTTTGTAGTCAATTCCTAGTTAATTTTTTAGCTATTAAAGAGTGTAAGAGGCTTCTCCACCTTCAACAAAGGAGGTTCTTTTGAGTGGAGCTTTACAACTATCTTGGATTAACAACTACTTAGGTTGTAACTAAGTAAAATATCTAGCCTTCTTACTTATTATTTTTATAAGTTGTTATTTCTTTTAATGTTAATTGTTTGTGCTTAACTAACTTGTATCCTTGCTAAGTTCAAAAAGCAAGAGATATTTCTAACTATAATCTCAGGGCTATTCACTCCCCCTCTATCCGACTTATATGGACCAACACTTGGTATCAGAGCTCAACCGCCTCAGAAGGACTAACCGTCAACTGAAGCAAGAAGATGATGGCCAGATCTAGCATCTACCTGCTAAAATTTGAGAAGGAGTTCGTGCTATGGAAGTGAAAAATGGAGGTATACTTTAAAATTTATTTCGATATTTTACTAACTATGAAATATGATTTTGAAGTGCCTATAGATGAGAATGGAGAAGAAAAGGAAGAGCATCACTAGAACAAAAAGCAACATACTAAGTTCATGGCAAAAGTAAGGATGAATTCCACTTCCGGAGTGTGCTACTACCTCAAGATATCAACCAAATTGGCACTTACAACTCAGAGAAAGAACTTTGGGAAAAATTCTTAGAGTTGCATGAAGGAACCTCGAAGACCAAGTTGGTGAAAAGAGATGTGCTTTGTAACAAGCTCAACAATCTACGACTAGAAAAAGGAGAGTCAGTTGCTCAATTACATTTGAAGCTTAAAGAGTTGATCACCAGACTAACCAACCTTGGAGAAACAGTAATGAATTGAGATTCTCTAAGGTATGCCCTAAATGCTTTTCCAAGAACACTGACATGGACACCTATAGTAGACTCCTACTATATCTCCAAGGACCTCGAGATAAATATGCTAGAGAATCTGTTTTCAACTTTTGAACTTCACAAGTCTTGATGTGTAGATCTTAAAGATATAAAAAAAGTCAAACAACAACATTTCCCAAAAGGTCAAGAAGGACAAACTAGATTTCCACACATCCATCGACAAAAATGAAAAAAGCTTATGTGGTAAGGAAAATTTCAAAGTTCTTTAAAACTAATAAATCCAACAAGTCTCAGGCTAAAAAGCATCCACAAAGCAAGAGAAGAGTCTGATGCTACAATTACGATAAGGAAGTACACATAAAGGAAAGGTATCTAAAATTAAAAGGCAGACAAAGGATCAAGCAAGCCGAAACAAAGGAACCTCAAAGCAACTTAGGACAAGACGTCATCATCAAAATCCGAGACGGAACAATATGCTAGGCTAGCATTAATGGAGAGTCACCAAATGGAGAGTATCGACGAAGGGGGAGCTACTTCAAAGGAAAGCAATGAAGAAGGGGGAGAGTCAAGCTTTGAAACTGACATGGTAAGTGAGGTATGTTTTCTTTCTCCTAACCAAATTTATGAAGGTATAAAATCAATGTTTGAATCTTTATGTAAACTCAAGTCTGAGAATAATAAATTAATAAAGAACAATATGGAGTTAACAAATTATTTTAGCTAAAACATGTCCATTAAAGTATTTTGATAGAATTAAAAAATAAAATGCAAAATTAATTGAAGAAATAGAAAAGTTAGGAAAAGATTTTGCATGTTCAAACTCATATGCCCCACAAAATAACCATAAAAATTTTAGAGGGTTAAATTGGTATTTTAGATTTCACAATGGCCAAATTTAAAAAGTGACTCAAAAATTTATTCCAAAATTTTATCTTTTTAATAAAGTAGGTAGAAACTTATATTGGGTGCTCAAATCATGTTTAATTTGATTTAATTAATTTTTATGCATGCTAAAATAAAAACTTAGTTTAATCTTGTTATTATTTAGGAAAATTAATTATTTCATATATCTACTATTTATGTTTTCTGTTTAAATATTTTTATTTGGAAATGAAATTCATTTTCTTTTAGATCAAATATTTTCTAGATTTTTTGATAATTATCTTATTTTTATAAACTTTTAATAAAAAAATGTAATTTAAAATTTTAAAATTCTTTCTGAGATTAATTTTAAAAAATTTTATTTTTTGGGAGATTATTATTTTATTTTGAATGTTGAGAAAAATTAGAAAGATTTTTTAAGTTAAAATTCATTTTTAAACATTTAAATTCAAAAATAATTATTTCAGTTTAAAATAAAGTATTTTGGTCAAAATAAAAATAATTTTTCATGAATATTTTTTTCTCCTGATCCTACTCTTTCTGTTTGACCATGACAAAAATTATCAACATTTTTCCAAATATAAAAATAATTTTTAAATTATTTTTTCCAAAACTGAGGTTTAATTGAAAAAAATTATTACTTTTGACAATTCATTTTGATAAAAAAAATAATATTCCTAAAAATTCTATTTTAAACCCCAAGAAATTTTTCCTAAATTTTTCTATAAGTTTTCATTTTTTTTCTTATTTTCTTATTTTCTTGATTTGATAAAGGGGAAGAAAATGTATGGGTTAAGTTAAGGGGGGAGATATTGGAAATATTTTTATGTTTGCATTATTTCAAATTTTTTCCTGTACTTAATAATTACAACAATTTTGTACTTAAAATTTCATATGTTATTTTATTATTTGTTATCCTAACTTAACTTGGGTTGATACATATCGAAAAATGGGAGATTGTAAGCACTCCGAATTGGTTTTGATATGGTCAACCAAGTGAAATTAGGTCCTGTTGTGTTTGATGTCTTATGTCTAAGTGTGCAGAAGTTTAGGAATATAAAAAATTAAGCAGAAGACGCGACTAGTGAGAAAGATAGAACAGGAAGTAAGTCGACGAGCTCGGTGCATCCGAGGGACGAGATGTTGCAGAAGAGTACACCAGTGAACGAGAAGGACGTGCATAATATTCGAGGGACGAGAAACCGGGAAGAAAGTATACTCGAGAAAAAGGTCAAAGTTGGGTTTAGGTGAACTTAACTACAAACGGTCGGATAATCACCCATAGAAGAATGAGGAAGAGTTAACTAATTTTTGGAGGTTAACTGGTCGAATTGTCGGGTTGGAGGTGCCTTATGCCTTTTGGTGGGGATCTAGTGCACTAAACACACGAAAAGCAGAGCGAAAAATTTATCTATATCCTCTCCAGAAGATCCATGCGAAAGAGAAAAATACATATCTAGATCCTTTCTAGAATATCCATACAAAGGATTGAATAATGTGATAACAAACTTAGTCATTCTGTCACGTTCTAGTAGATGATGACATGTAATATCTTCCAATTGTTTCATACAGGATATGGAAGAACCTAAGAATCACACATCATTAGACGCAGTTGTTTAGCTGCAGAAGGAACTGCCTCTTGTTGATTAGGACCCATAGTTTTATGTCCTTACATTAGCCTGGTATACATAATTGGAACCCCTGTAAAGACAGTAATTGCATCTTCTACTGTGTTTCTATCTTTAGGGTATGAATCACACCATCTTTGCCACACACTTTGGCCTCGAACACTAAATTTTGGCATGAACTCAACCACTGATCCTGCATAAAGAGGTGCAAATAATTAAAGCATTGAAGAGATCATGCACATGGTGTAATGGTAGACAATGCAGAAAGTGGTCATAACATGTATACTCCCAAGCTTCAGTCAGAATTTGGACTAGAGAAATTATGCTGTTGTGAATGTGGACAACACCTTTAGATTTACCAGTTGTACCACTTGTATAAAGAATCAGAGCAGGATCATCTCCTTTCAGCAAGTTTGAATCCTCAATTTTCCTGATCGCGTCAGCAACCAAATTAGCAGTCGTTTCCCCTGAATATTTTTTCAAAATATCTCTTGATGGCATGCATACTGGCAAGTGTTGGAAGTAGAGAAAGTCTAGCAGAGCATTTAACAGCCATATTCTCCATGATTCCTTGATGGTCTTGAGTGCTCAATATCATTGATATGTCTGAATCATTCATGACATGCAGAAGCTCTGATTCTGGATAGCTGAGTGCAAGAGGAACTGCAACTCCTCCACTAAGCCATGTACCAAAGACTGCTGCAACAAATTCAGCAGAAGGTTTAGCCACAATCACTACCCGGACACCATTAAGATACCTTGGACCATTAACAAATCCAATTGATTTTGCGCACTCTTCTTTTGCATTTATGGCGCCTGCACCAAGCAATAAGTCTGAGATGTTTAAAGTAGAATCAATGAGTTGAACATCACTATAGTTTTTCTGCTCAGGCCTTATAGCAGCACATTCTACGGTTATAGAGTCATGAGCAAGAATTGCTTTAACAGCCTCAACAATGTACTAGACGATCTAGTAGTTTGAACAACTTCATTGAGAGCTTCATCCATCTCATCATAATCATAAATTGCATCATCGAATATTTCGGTCTTATCATCCACATCTTCATTGTAAATAAAATTTTTTTCCTCTTCATTAAAAGCATTCTCTTCATAAACGTTCATTTCTTAAAATTGTTGCTCCATATCATGATCAAAAGTGTAGTTGACTCGTTACTATCTTTTTGAAAGCATGACTCCATAAAAATGACTTGGCTTTGATATCAAATTAATATAGTGGATAACTATCGAATCCATTGATTCGTTCCTGTGCCCACTGCAGATGGAGGTGCTTGTCGTCGGAAGGGCAATCACACAATCGGAAAGCTCTCGTGAACCACAAACCAAATCTCTTATGTCCTGATGTTCATTGCACTAAGTCGTTTTTCATCCTCAACTTAGCCCCCCTCTTCCTCTTTATTCCTTGGACGCACTGAACTAACTGCCCTTCGTGCAGTAGTGCTGAAAGTGTACTAAGTGCAGAAACTATAAGCAGTTACAGCAACTGTCAACAATTGATTCATACACGAGCACTGAGAAATAGACATCCAAAATTATTCAAAACTTTGGGGAAAAGAACGGCATAGCCTAATTATTATTGAAAAAAAAATTATCATTAAAATATTAAACATAACACTTATATAGACTCAAATATTAAATATGTTAAGGAAAAAAATACTGACAAAAAATAAGAATTCTAAACATATTAAAAATATAAAATATTTTAAATATCAAATTCTACAAAAATAATAAAAAAAATTAAAATTACTTTCTCGTTTTGCTCTTCTATCTACATTATTAAAATTATTATGCAGACTCAACTCATGCTGAAATCCAATATAAGTTTTCAAACTTTAAACAGTCATAACTTTTAATACGGGATTCGAAATTAGGCTCTGTCTATCGCCGCGCGTGCTAAATTTGAAAGCCTGTGTTTGTTATCAGTGAAATCGTAATTACCAAATTTTAACCTCTTTGCATGGCCTTTTTGCTATTTTTTGTCATTTTTATTTTTTAGAAATTTAGGGTAATTTTTATATTTCCAGTATTTATTAGAGAGGATTTGTTTTGATTAACGTCTGATTTATTATTATTATTATTATTAAAAAACTCCATAGGGGATTTTTAGGAGGGAGTCAAACCTTACCTCCTAATATGTATTACATACTCCTATACTTATTCTCCTAATATGTATTACAGACTCTATCACTATAAAAGAATACAGTTTTACCGACGGAAAAAACTTTCCGTCGGTAACCCTTAATTTTACCAACGGAATACTTTATTCTGTCGGTAAAATCCTAAGTTTGCCGACAGAATAAAGTATTCCGTCGGTAAAATTAAGGGTTACCGACCGAAAAAACGTTCCATCGGCAAACACGCCTAATTAACCTATCGCAGACCCTTTCTTTCCACGAGCGTGGACGACGACGGCGAGCTAGGTTTTCCTCCGATCAGCCGGTAAGTCGAATTTCACTGTTTCTTTCGGTTTTTCTCGTTCCCCTTCCCTCGGTGGCGGGTTTGTCGGCTAACAGCGGGCTGGTTGTTCTAAACGCTGCCTTGGTGAACGTTGTTGCGTTGGACACTGCTGTGTTGGTCGGTAGCAATAGTTTATGTTTTGTACTTGTTAATTTTTAGTAAAATTTTGTACTAAGTTGTTTTTATTTTGTAAACAGATAGCATTTGCTACTCTTCTCCGGTTGACCTACACATCTTCAGGTATATTTAAGTAAATTGTACTTTATATTATTTAGCATGGTTTAATTTAGATATATGTTATATTCGTATATTAATCTGTAACATAATATAGTTATTTCATTTGTAATGTGTTTGTACGTTAATATTTGCTAATTTTCAATTTATTAGTTTAAGGTCAAAATGTCTATGAACAAAGCTTGGATGTACAATCGTTTGGAAAATGGGTTTATTAGAGATGATTTTATTGCTGAAGTTGAAGAATTTGTGAACTTTGCTAAGAGTCATCCAGAATGTATGAATGGTGATGAGTTACGGTATCCGTGTAATCTTAAAAAATGTAGGAATAGAGTTTTTCGTGATGAGGATACCGTGAAGGTTCACATATGCAGAAATGGTTTTGTACCAAATTACTATAATTGGTATTGTCACGGGAAGCCTTATGTGTATGAATCAATTGGACCTTCTGGTGGGACATCATCTGCCACAACTTATACTGCTCCTGATATCTCAACTAATGATATTGCAATGCAGTCAATGGTTCACGATGCGATGAATGCTGCAGTTGATTATTCCAATATAAATGAAACACCAACACCTGAATATCAGCAACTATATGAAATGTTAAAGGCTAGTGAAAGAGAAGTGTGGAAAGACATTCCCTCTGGTCATTCTCAGTTATCAGCTACTGCTCGGTTATTGAATATGAAAGCAGAACATCATTTTTCAGAAAGATGCTATGATGACATTTGTCAATTGATGTTAGAATTACTTCCTGCTGATAATATAATGACTGAAAGTTTTTACAATACAAAGAAATTGGTCAGAGGTTTAGGTTTGCCTGTAGAGAAAATTGATTGTTGTATAAATAACTACATTATATTTTGGAATGAAGACAATGATCTACGTGAATGCAAAATCTGTACACACCCTCATTATAAGCATGATACTCGTATATCAGGGCAGAAGAAGAAAAAAATTACTTGGAAAGTGATGTATTATTTTCCGTTAACTGCTAGACTTCAACGTTTGTATGCATCTACTGCTACAGCTTGCCACATGATGTGGCATCATGAACATGAGCACGATGAAGCGCTGATGTGTCATCCTTGTGATTCCCCTGCATGGAAACATCTTGATCCTTTATTTCCCTCGTTTGCAATTGAACAACGTAATGTGAGATTGGGACTTTTCGCCGATAGATTTTAGCCATTTGGTCAGTCAGGGCAACAATATTATATTCATCTTGGCCAGTTATATTAACACCGTACAATTTACCGCCATGGATGTATATGAAGGATGAATTTGTGTTCCTTACAGTACTTATTCCTGGTCCAACAAATCCAAAAGAGAAGATAGATGTTTTCTTGCAACCTCTGATTGCCGAGTTGAATGAATTATGGAATGTAGGGTTAGTGACTTACGATGTTGCAAGTAAAATTAATTTTAGATTGCATGCTGCATTATTATGGACAATCAATGATTTTCCAGCATTCTCAATGTTGTCGGGATGGAGCACGGCTGATAAATTAGCTTGTCCACACTGTATGATAGATTCTGATGCATTTTCATTACCTTACAGTGAGAAAGTATCTTAGTTTGATAATCACCGTAAATTTTTACCAATTGATCACTCTTTTAGGCGAAATAAGAAATTCTTTTTAAAAAATATTATAGTCAGAAAATCTCCTCCAGCCCATGTTTCATGTGAAGAAATCATTGAGCAAATAGATAGTTATGGATTTCTACCAGTATCTCAACCTAGTTCCGATGAGTTAAATAAATACATTGTTAGGATGTGTAAGTGTGGTTGGAAGAAAAGAAGTATTTTTTGGGAGCTACCGTATTGGAAGCATCTACTTATTAGACATAATTTGGATGTCATGCATATTGAGAAAAATTTCTTCGATAATATTTTTAACACTGTGATGAACGTGCCTAGAAGAACTAAAGACATTGCAAAATCACGTGAAGAATTAAAGGAACTAGTTAATAGACTAGAGTTGCACCCGGATGAAACAACCAACAGATTTCCGAAAGCTTGTTATACATTAGACAAAGATGGTAAGCAAGCTTTATGCAATTGGTTGAAAGAAATCAAATTTCCAGATGGGTATGCCTCAAATATGGCTAGATGTGTGGATGTGAATGGATTAAAGATGTTTGGAATGAAAAGTCATGACTGTCATGTATTCATGCAAAGACTTATTCCAGTAGCCTTCCATGACTTACTTCCTCAACATGTTTGGCAAACACTCACTGAATTGAGTCTATTTTTTAGAGATTTGACAACGAGATGTATTATGATGGATGATATGCTTCAGATAGAAACAGACATTCCTCTTATATTATGTAAGCTGGAGCGCATATTTCCACCTAGTTTTTTTTTATTCAATGAAACATCTACCAGTGCATTTACCATACGAGGCACAAATAGGAGGGCCTGTGCAGTACAGATGGATGTATCCATTTGAACGGTTTTTGAGGAAATTAAAAAATAATGTTCGTAACAAAGCAAGAGTTGAGGGGTTAATCTGTAATGCTTATCTGGTTAAAGAAGCATCTTCTTTCTGTTCATATTATTTTGCTGATAGTGTGCAAACAAGACACTGCAAATGTCCTAGAAATTCTGATGATGTTCAGACGATAGACCCATCGATGCTTTTTATTTTCAAATTTCCTGGTAAGTCAATGGGTGCATCACGTTCTAGATGGTTAACCGAAGATGAATACCATGCTGCAAGAACATACATACTATTAAACTGTGAAGAGGTCAAACTATACATAAAGTAAGTTAACTTCTCTAAGTAAATAATTATTCATTCTTAAATATCTTTCTTGATATCCCAATATTTATATAATTACCTTCTTTCCCAACTTGTACGAATAACAACTATATATACAAAATCCAACAATTGCTGCAAGTGAGGTAGCTGCAAAGTTAGAGACCGAATTTGCACTATGGTTTCAAATATATGTAAGTTACAAAATTTATAAAAAAAAATTCCTTCAATCCTATTAATAGGTGTCCTAATTTATATGTGGACTATATTTTATAGATGAAAGACCGTAGAATATCAAATATGCAAGATGATAGGATAATGAATATTGCATCAGGCCCGCTCCGTAAAATTAAGGTGTACTCTGGTTACTATGTTAATGGCCTTAAATTTCATGTGGCACAAAGAGATTCACAGAGATTAACTTATAATTCTGGTATTTATGTCAAAGGTGTTAGTTAGAGCCCTAGAGCCAATCATTTGATGATTGTTGTATGGACTCATTGTATCATATTCTTGTATATAAATAAAGGCATTTGTTTTTTGTTATTATACTTACTTGTATTGGTGCCAAATAACTAAGTATAATAGCGTCTTTGAGTAGAAGGTTCTTACCTATATCAATCGATTGGTTGAATCGATAGTGAGATGATATAGGGAACACTACTCTTAATCATTCCTAGTCGAGTATTAACATTCAGGGACAATGTTAATGTGACGAGACTAGCATGTAGGTCAACTCGATGACTTGATCTCACAAGTCATGGATATAGAGATATCAAGTTGACACATGTGTATGCATTGGAGAATGTATACTGAATGACCCGCTATGAGAAAGTATCATGGATCGTTATATGAGTGTCATATACTTTCTCATGTGGCTATTAGTATGACTATTAGTCCTTGGACCTGAAGTCACCATGGTTCCCTATATAAGGAGTTACATACTTTGGCTTCGTCAAACGTCACCTGTAACTGGGTGGACTATAAAGGCGATTACTGGGTATGTAACAAATTATGCGGAGGGATGTGAGTGATGTAGATGAGATCTATCCCTCCTATATGACGGGAGTGACATCGATATTCTTGATAGAGTGAGACCACGAAGTGCATGGCCATGCCCAAATGAGTCAATATGAGATATTAAGCTCATTTGATTGAGTGAGTCTACTTGGAGTTCAAGATTTAGATTGATTAGAGGATGACACGGTCTATGCCTCATGTTGATCAATCTAGATGTCTAGAATAGAAGGACAATGTCATATATTGTGAGGAGTCACAATTAGTAGTCACAAGGTGATGTTGGATCTCAACATTCTTGTAATTTGGGTAGTAATGATGTGTTGCTAGATACCGCTCATTACTTATGCTTCTAAATGAGTTTAGGAGCATTCTCAACGTTACAAGAACCTATAGGGTCACACACAAAGGGCAATTAGATGGAGATTAGATTCATTTGATGAACCTAAAGGATTAGGTTCATGTGATGAACCAAATTGGATTAAGAGTAATCCAAATTGAGCTAATTGAGTTGGACTCAATTTGGTTCATGTGTTAAGTGAGTCTAATTTAGACTTAGACTCATTTAATTAATTTAATTCAATGAATAGAGATTCATTAAATTAAAATTGGCTTGAACCAATGGTTAGATTAGATCAACCAAGGGAGAGAAGTTGTCAAGTTTGACTTGACTTAAGCAGGAAGATGAAGAGTCAAGTTTTGACTTGACTTTGACTTGACCAATGCCACATCATCAAGGCTTCTTCATTTTGTCAAGTTTGACTTGACCAAATGCCACCTCATGGAGGAGATCAAGAGACTTGACTCTTGATATTTCATGGGAGTTTATAAGCCTAAAGTGGTCGGCCACTTGGGGGTTACACAAGGTTAGAATTCATTCTCATTCATTTCTTCTTCTTCCTCTCTAGGTTTCTTCTCTCCCTCTCCTCCTCCTTGCCGTGACCATCAAGGGTGCAAGAACACCCTAGTGGTTTCTCTCCATCTCTTGCTTGTGTGGATACACATAAAGGAGTATCTACTTTGATACTCTCGAGATCCGGCGGACCTTGGACGAGCGGGATTTAGCGAATGGCTTCGCATCAAGGGTAAATTCTTATCTTGTAGATCTAAAGTAGATCTAGGCTTAGAAAACTCGTACGTGAAAGTTTTACGAAATTTATTTCTTCGCACGGATCCATGGCATGGGAATTTCGGGGTTTTCGCAACGTAAAAAGCGGTTTTTGCGGCCCGAAAAAATCCAACAAAAGGATCTATGGACAACAACAATACTGAGTTTGATTACTATGGTAGACTTGAGGAGATCATAGAGATTGAATATCCTGCATTACCAATAAAGAGGTGTGTGTTATTCAAGTGTTCATGGTATGATCCGACACCAAGAATAGGTACTAGAATTCATCCAAATTATAATTTAGTTGAGGTTAATGCAAATAAAAGATTCAACAAATTTGAGCCTTTCATTTTTGGGATACAAGCGGGTCAGGTTTTCTATCTTGAATACCCAACGAAGAGAAGAAGATCTAGTGAATGGTTGTTTGTTTGTCGAATCAAGTCTCGCTCAACCATAGAGATGCCAAACATAATCACTCCTCAAAATCATGATGCATTTCAGAATGATGAAGTGGAGAGACATTTAGCTGATTTACAACTCCAATCTACTTCTCAATTACTTGTAGATGTTAATGTCACTTACAAAGATATTGATGATGGAGAGATGTCCAACAGTGAGTATGAAGTTGAACTAAGCTCATCTAGCGAAGAGGACATAGAAACTGTACAGAGTTGATTAGTCAGATGGTAACGATGATTAAGTATTAAAATTAGTAATCATCAAGTAAGTTATGCTTTCGTATTAATTTATAATTTTATTATCATGTTTTTATCACCTTATTATTATGTATTGCAATGTTGTTTTACAGATATCATTATGGCAGAGCAGCAGCCTGTAGCACCACGTGACTACAAGGTCCTTAAAGTCGTCGGGGACTCGTACATATTTTTTCTTATATTAATTCAAGTTAATATATAATTGATTTCTCTTAACTTAATATTATTTGTGCAGGTTCACTCCAGATGGCCACCGAGTTGCCACATATATCACGGGAAAATTCAAAGAACGAGTTAGCGCGTCTGGTACTACATGGAGGCATGTAGACCAGGAGATGAAGCTATTTTACTATAATGAATTTGTGGTAAGTAAATTTAATATATTTGGTATTATAGTTAATATAGTTATCACTTAACTTAAATGCTTAACTTATAATTGCAGAAAATGTATACATGGGAGGACGGGCATGAAGAAGAATTTAAATCTACATGGAATACATACTGTGCCAAACTATACAGAGACCATATGTATTACATGAGAAAGAAGGGCGTTAGACCTGCATATGTTTCCGAGGCGATATGGAGTGCATGGACGGCCACCTGGGCTACAGAAAGATGGCAGGCAAATGCTGCAAAGGCAAAAGTAAATAGAAATACAAAATCAGGTGGCCCGAGCACCGGAACCGCTCGGCATACGTCAGGATCCAGATCTATTGTAGAGCATACTATGGATCTGGTGAGTAAAATTTAAAGTTATACATTGTAACAAATTATGTATTTATTAGCAAACTTGTATAATTTTATCCAAAAAAATTTTTTATGTAGGAACGCGAGCTTGCCCGACAGCCCACATGTATGGAGGTCTTTCTCAAGACCCATAAGAAGAAGGATGGATCATTTGTTGATTCTCGATCTCAGACTCTCCATGTAAGATTATTAACTTTATTACATTTGTTCATTTCTATCTTAATTAGTAGTCAGTAATTCTGATTAAATTGGATATTATATTTTTGTTTACAACAATAAATGACAGAAAGGGTGGCTCAGGCATCTCAACCATCAGTAGAGGGGGGAGATTCACAGTCTCTATCCACCGACACTCTAAATGAGATTTATTATGATGTTGTCGGTGGAAGGACAAAAAACTCTACCCTCTATGGCCTGGGCTCTCAAGCAAAAGTTGCATTTGATTGTCTGAGAAATCCGGCCGACCGTGCTAGTTCCTCTTCATCTAGTGAGATGCAGTCCTTAAGACGTGAAAATCAAGAACTGTGCACTCAATTGAAATCAATGGATCAGAGGATGACCGATATGGATCAGTGGAGAGCTGATGAGGAGAAGAGGAGAGCCGAACGTGACAAGAGTAATGATGATCTCATGGCCCAGATGCGCCAGATCGTGGCTAATTTCACCCAGGGGTCACATGGTTCTGAGTCACAAGAGACTCAAGATCCATCAGCCGGTGATGATTAGCATTTTCTGAGGTATGCTCAATTACACTTTATTAGTTTTTAATTTATCATAGAAAGACTGTGGTAATATATTTATTCTATTTTTATATTTGGTATAATATGTTTATTTAATTTCTAAATGTTTTATTAATATATGTTTCAGGAGTCACGTTCGATTCTATTTACGTACTGGCTCTTCATATGATCATATGCTCATTTTTTGTTCAGGTATCATTTTATTATAAATAAAATTCGATATACATATATGTAAAAATATTTATTTATATATCAACATGATCATTTGATATTTGTCTTTTGACAGAATTTCTAGCATTATCTTTCATTCTTGTATTATTTTTGCGTACTTTGCACTATGGTATGTATTCTGTAACTTAGATTTATATATGACTATTTGTATTATGCAGAATTGTTTAGTTTAGTTTGTTTTAGATGATTATAGTTGTTTCTAATAATATGAATGAATTGTTATGATATTGTGATTGTTTAAGTGTCGATTGTGTAAAAGTGATTGTTTATATGTGATTGTTATTTATATATGATGTAAGTATGGATTATATGTTTGTATGAAGATGTATGAATGAAGTGTTATAATGTTATGATTGTTTAACTGTGGATTGTCTAAATGTGATGCTTTAATTTATGTGTGGATTATATATGTTTGTGTGGATTGATTGTAATGGATTATATCTGCGATGGTTTGTATATTTAGAATTTGTATATATGGAAATTGTCAAAACAGACAGAATCAGTGATTTTTTTTTTTTAATTTACCGACGGAATACCGATGGAAATAAGCATCCGTCGGTAAATATCGGAAAACCTACCGACGGAAACACTAATTGTCGTCGGTATCTCGATACACTACCGACGGAAATATGTGTTTCCGTCAATAATTACCGACAGAAATATGTGTTTTCGTCGATAATTATATTACCGACGGAAACCATAATCCATCAGTATATTACCGACGGAAAAAGGCTTCCGTCGGTAGTCTTTCCTTGGCCAAAATCTCTGTTCCGGCAATGTCTCCGACGGAATTATGGTCCGTCGGTATATTATTACCGACGGAAATTCCTACTTCCGTCGGTAATGACGTTTCCGACAAATCGGTTACTGACAACTGTAATTCCGTCGGTAATCCGTCGATAATCTTTTATACTGACGGAAGACCGACGGATAATTTCATCGGTAAAATTGTTTTTTTTAGTGTATATTATTTATATCTCTATCTCTTCCCTCACAAATAACAAAAAAACTCTAACCATAATTGTACTTCATAAAATTTTTCCTAATTTTCTGATTTGAGTTAACATCGTTCTAAAATCTATTTTTTGATAAAATAAAAATAAAAATATATTAATTATAATTTTTTCCTATTCTACTCCCATTACTTTCCTGATTTGCTCTATTGTCTCCCTTGCTAAAACTTTCTTTCCTAATTGAGGCTCCTGTCTGCATCAGTTAGCCGGTATATATATACTATCCCTCAGTCAAAACAAAGGGTCATCATAGTTGTTAAAACATCAAATCACAGTCAAAACTAGCTGTAATTATTACAATATTTTCTTACTCATTAATTATTTAAGACAATTCATCATCATTTTATAATCAGCACTATTTATTTATACAAATACGTGAATCACTACGTACGTGGCGACTGGTCCGGCGGCGAGAAAATAATGGAGCAGTCAAAATCGAGCCGACAATCTTAAATGAAGGCAATCAATATGTCGAAGTCAGCAGTATTTAAGTTAACTGTTGACTTAGTCACGTTGACCTTCTCGACAGTGTTGTAAATATATACATATATATATTTACAGCAATCAAACTGGCCACTTTCCCAGCACCTTCGTTTATACATATATATATTGCAAATATATATCAAAATTATCGAACGAAAAGAAATTCAAAGTATTAAAGTAGTGTATTATATATGTTCAGAACAAAATTAGAAACATTGGGTCAACTTCAGTGTAGTTCCTTGGTCAAAGGAGAACTTGAGAGATAGTTTGCAATGACATATATTTCGATATTGACGTGAATATAATTAAGTTGTTTTATTTGTAATGGAAACACTGAAGTCGTAGTCCAGAACATGAATGGTCAAAGTATTTATATTGGCTGATATATGTCAATTAATGTATGAAGAGTGTTAACGGCCTTTCAGGTAGGGAAAAACAAAGTTTAGAATATTTATGTTTATTTATAATATTAATTGTATACCTCAAAGTCTAGTAGCAAAACTCAATTAGAAGACATCTAGCAGACAAATGAATGCGTATAAATATAATTTATTAATTAATGAGTAGATTTCAAACGATCTGGATCTAGTTTGCATGGTTTGTGTAATATAATTAGTTGGATTGAGTGTTCTTGAGGTGACACATTCAAATGCTCCTGTTGGCAATATCTGTAGTAGTTAGGAATTGAATTGATAATTGATTTCCATTACTAAGGTCTTTGTTTATAATGGGGAGTGAATAATGATTCACAATATTTCTCGATCGTGTCTTTATCTATAAAATATTAACACACAGCTGGAAAAAAATAAAAGAAATAAAAATGAAACAAAACAAGCATAGAGACATCTTGATTTTACATGGTTTGGAATTCTGATCCTATTCCACGGTCTACCTTCATAGCCATAACACCACTATACTTTTTTTTAAAAAATATCTTTGGGCGGCGAAGAAATTAACTTCTTACAAACCTTTTTTTTTTACAAGCAAAACAGACAAATATAAAAATATCATAGATAATAAGAAATGCAGATGAAATACTTTATAGTAATGAATCCTTGCCTTAGGGTTTTGGGTTTTTTTTGCATTGACTCTTGAAGGTTTGAAATGCAACAACACTTTCCTTTTAAAGTTTTTAAGAAATAGCATATGCAATCCTCCACGAAATCCTCTCTTTTAGGATTGTTCTTGTAACTAAAAATTACCTAACAGTCGATTGTTTATCACTATTAATTGATTATTTTTCTAGAATTCAAACGTTATATCTGCAGAACGACTCTTCTAGCTTAACATTGACCATAATAGTCAATTGTTGAATCAACAGTCAAGTTTTAAGAGTGACTCAAAAACTCTTCATTTGCTACAACAATATCATCAGTTGACTGATGGTCTCCATCAATTGACTGATGATGTTTACTCAAGTTGATCAACAAAGTTTTTATTAAGAGAAAACAATGTATTAGACACCACGGAGTTGTTAACTTATATAAAGAAGGATATACAACAAAATTACAATAATACCCCTAGTTATTATGTTTACAATATTCTAACACTCCCCTTCAAACTGGAGAATATAGATCATATGTACTCAGCTTGTTACATATGTAGTCAATTCGGGAACCTCTCAGTGACTTAGTGAATATATCTGCTAGCTGATGATGTGAGTTGACAAAACTAGTAGATATTTCTCCTGATATGACTTTCTCTCTAACAAAGTGATAGTCAATTTCAATATGTTTTGTCCTCTCATGAAAAACAGGATTCGAGGCAATATGCATAGCAGCCTGGTTGTCACATATAAGTGACATTTGTGTAACCTCCTCAAACCAGAGTTCCTGAAGCAACCATTTTAACCATATAAGCTCTTAACTAGTTATGGTCATAGTCCGATGCTCTGTCTCTATACTGGATCTTGCCACAACATTTTGCTTTTTGTTTTTCCAAGAAACAAGGTTATCTCCGACAAATATACAAACCCTAGAAGTGAATCTTCTATCAGTGGGAGATCCTGTCCAATCTGCATCAGAGTACCCTATAACTCAAGTATATCCTTTGTCTACATACAAAAGACCCTTTCCTGGTGCGCCTCTGATTTATCGAATAATGCGAGTCACAGCATCCCAATGTTCTTTGCATGGAGAGTTGAGAAACTAACTTACTACACTTACCGCACATGAGATATTCGGACGAGTAACAGTAAGGTAGCTTAGTTTCCCTACTAATTGCCTGTACCATTAAGGATCTAGAAGAGGCTCCCCCTGATTTGGCAGGAGCTTGACATTAGGATCCATAGGGATGTCGACTGTCATTGAGTTTAACATTCTTGTTTCTTCCAAAATATCTATTGCATACTTCCTTTGGGATATGACGATCCCTTGTTTAGACTGTGCTACTTCTATCCCTAAGAAATATTTGAGTTTGCCGAGGTCCTTTATCTGGAAATGTTTAAAAAATGATGTTGTTTCACCTGTGAAATCCCAAGATGATTACTACCTATGATGACAATATCATCAACATAAATCACTACGTAAATGCAACCAGTAGATGAGTGGCGATAAAAGATAGAATGGTTAGCTTCGCTCCAAGTCATGCCAAACTGTTGAATTACAGTACTAAATCTACCGAACCATGCTCTGGGTGATTGCTTGAGGCTATATAAAGATTTCCGCAGGCGACATACAAGACCAGAAGACTCTCCCTGAGCAACAAAATACGAAGGTTGCTCCATGTAGACTTCCTCGAGCAGATCACCATGTAAGAATGCATTTTTGATGTCGAACTGATAAAGAAACCAATGGCGAATCGCAGCAATTGACAAGAATAGGCGTATAGAAGACATCTTGACAACAGGAGAAAAAGTATCCTCATAATCCAATCCGAAGATTTGAGTAGAGCCTTTAGCGACAAGACGTGCCTTAAGTCTATCAACCATACCATCTGGACCAAACTTCACCATATACACCCATCGACAACCAACAACTGACTTCCCAAGTGGTAGAGGAATGATGTCTCAAGTCCCACTATTCTGTAAATCACAAATTTCATCAAGCATAGCCTGTTTCCATCCTAGATGGGCAAAGATATCACCTGTAGTCTTAGGAAGAGAAACAGACGACAAGGAAGAAAGACAAGAATAATAGGAAGGAGAAAGACGATGATAATTCAAAGAAACATAGTGAGGAGAAGGATTACAAGTGGAACACATACCCTTTCAAAGTGCAATAGGAATATCAGAGTCAAGAGATGGGATCGGAGGAAATGGCGAAGGACTTGGCTCTAAAGATGTGTCCACGGCAGTGTCAGGGTCGGTCAGCAACAAAGCAGGACGAGGATGACGCTGATAAACCTGCAAAGGAGGATACGAGGCTGGGGATGATAGAGGCGCCTATGGAGGATAAAAGATAATCATTGGTGTAGGTGGAGAGGGAGGAACCTCGGATTTGGAAGCGGGAGGCCCAAAATATAAAACCGAATCAAAGAATGTGACATCAGCAGAGATGAAGTACTGACGAAGAGTAGGGTAATAACACTTGTACCCTTTCTGAGACTGTGGGTACCCAAGGAAAACACACTTATGAGATCGAGGATAGAGTTTATCAATACTAGGATCAAGATCATGAGCAAAACATATAGAACCAAAGGCCCGAGGTGGTAAAGGATGAAGAGGATGATGAGGGTAGAGGATATGATGAGGTATTTTACCCTAGAAAGTGGAGGAAGGCATACAATTGATGAGATAACATGCAATAAGTACGGCATCATCCCAAAACTGATGAGGAATATGAGAATGGAGAAGAAGAGTCTGAGTAGTCTCAATGAGATGACGATTCTTTTATTCTGCAACCCCATTTTGTTGAAGGGTATGAGGGCAAGACGTGCGATGCAGTACACCATGAGATGCCAAGAAGGAATGAAATTGAGAAAAAAGATACTCGCATGCATTATCACTTTGTAAAGTTTGAAGAGAAATACCAAACTGAGTTTTGATTTTATGAAAAAAAAGATTGAAAAATAGAAAATAATTTTGAACGTTCCTTCATCAGATGCAACCATGTACAACGAAAAAAAATTGTCTATAAAAGTAACAAAATATCGTGATCCCAATGTAAAAGAAACATGACTCGGACCCCAAACATCATAATGAACCAAAGTAAAGGGGGGCGTAGCCTGACTCACAGTGCGAGGAGAAAAAGAACTACGAACATTCTTACCTAACTGACACGGCTCACAAGACAAACACTCTATGTGAGAAAGACTAGGATGTAATTATTTCAACTTATCAAGACCTGGATGTCCCAACTGAGCATGAATAAGAAGTGGAGATGTCGTTGTCGAACCAACAAGAGAGGGTTGTTGAAGCCGATAAAGTCCATGAGACTCATATCTGAAGCTAATCATTCTCCCCGTACTCCAGTCCTGTAAGGAAATAGATGTTTTAGTAAAAGAAATAACAAAATAAAGAGACTGAGTAAGTTGACTTATTGACAATAGATTAAAGGGAGTTCCGGGAACATAAAGAACATTATGAATAGAAAGAGACGGAGAAGGATGAACAATACCAATACCCTTAGACTCAGTTTAGGAACCATTGGCCACGGTGACAATTGTATATAACCAGAAGTAGTGAGATAAGAAAATAGAGATTTATTACCAATGATATGACCAGTGGCCCCAGAATCAAGAACCTAAGGACCTGACGAGCGAGATATGCCAGCAAAGGGATTATCAGCGTGTGCAACAGTAGCAGTGGAATCAAAAGCCAAACGATCCTCAAACCATTTCAGAAAATCATTATAGGAAGATTGTGTTGGTGTGGTTAGCACTAACGGTCTAACTCAGGTTTTGATGAAAGACAAATCGGGTTAAGTTAGGTTTGTCGTGATCTAACACTCTGACCGAGTGTGCAGACGAAGTCCAAATAGGTCGACGGGCTGACCGGATGTCTGGCACGAAGTCCAAGCGGGTCGACGGGTTGACCGGACGCTTGGCGAGAAGTCCAGCTAGGTCGACGGGCTGACCGGATAGCTGGCGAGAAGTCCAAGCGGGTCAACGGGCTGACCGGACGCTTGGCGAGAAGTCCAGCTAGGTCGACGGACTGACCGGATAGCTGGCGAGAAGTCCAGACGGGTCGAAGGGCTGACCGGACGTTTGGCAGGTGAGTAAAGGTAAGTCACTGGAAGGGAGTGACTGTGAGGACGCGTTCCTGGGAAGGGAACATTAGGCGTCGATCCGGCTTAGATCTATTTCGGATATCTAAGTCGAGATCGTGACTAGATTCCGGTCTCGAAAAGACGGAATCTAAGTCATAATCTTCTTTGATTAAAGTATAAACCGTGCTAACATCTTATTTTGCAGGATATACATATTGTTTGCCTCGGACTAACTCTTTCTTGCAGATAAAGGACTTCTGGAGAAAAAGTGGTCTGGGCGCCCGGAAGGGATCCGGGCGCCCGGGAGGCAATTTCTATCCCTGGCGTGCGTCGACACGTGGAGCTCGTTGGTTGGGCGGGCTACATCACACCAGGGCGCCCAGAAGGGATCCAGGCGCCCCGAGCATCCTATAAAAGGAGGGTCAGAGGGGAGCTTCCAAATACAACTGAAAAAAGAGATCTTCTATTGCTTGCTCTGCTACTCTGCGCTCCTACGACGCTAACGAAGCTCTGAAAACACACGTTTCTCTTTTCGATTCATTTTGTTGTCGGTATTGCTGTCATTTTTCATTAGCTTTTTCTGTACTTAGTTTGTAATAAAATCTGAATTGCTAGTGATTGCCCACTGAAAGCGGTCAACGACCGCGGGCCTTGGAGTAGGAGTCGACACAGGCTCCGAACCAAGTAAAATTGGTTGGTGTTAGCATTGTCTTTCTATTTCCACTGTGCCTATACTCGAACAAATTTTTACATTCGATATTCACCCCCCCTCTATCGAACGTCTACGATCCAACAAGTGGTATCAGAGCAGGTACCGCTCTGATTTGGTGCAACCACCAATCAGCACAAGGGGGTGAAATTTTCTTTTGTTTTTTTTCTCTTTTCGCTTTCAGTCTTACGTTTAATTCCAATCTGATACTATTATCTTTTTGGAAAGTTTTCTCGTTACAATTAAATCTAAATTGGTGCAACACCAATTTAGTTCCTTTATTATCTTTTAATTCCTCCCGCACTGCTAATCCAAGACCAAGTCTTGGGAATTTGCCTGTCCATTTGTTTGATTGTGTGCAGGGATTAAAATGTCTCAACTTGAAGGCCTCAGCACAGTACGACCTCCTCTTTTCAATGGGGACGATTTCCCGTACTGGAAGAAGCGAATGGAAATGTATCTCAAAACAGACTTCGACCAGTGGATGAGTGTCACCAGATCCTAGAAAATTCCAGTAGACAGTTCCGAGAATCTACTGGATCCAGAAGATTGGACATCAGACCTAAAAAAGAAGGCATCAACAGTGAACAAGGCAATCAACACCCTACAGTGCGGATTGACTAGAGAAGAACTAAACCGAGTCAGACCACATAAGAACGCCAAAGAGCTGTGGGACAAACTGATCGAGCTGCACGAAGGAACCAGCGACGCCAAGGTAACAAAAAGGGACTTACTCTTAAATAAAATAGTTAATATAAAAATGCAGGAAGGAGAAACTGCAAGTCAGCTGCACACGAGGATCAAGGACATCCTCAACGAGCTCCACGCAATAGGCCACCAAATGGAGAACCGGGACTTAATAAGGTATGCACTGAATGCGTTTCCACGTAATAGTTTGTGGGCATCTATTGTGGATGCCTACAAAATTTCTAAAAACTTATCTAAACTCAAATTAAACGAGTTGTTTTGTGAATTAGAACTACACGAACAAACTAACGTTAGGGCCGAGAAGGGTGTAGCTTTGTTTGCAGGTTCCTCCAAGGAGAAGATAAAGAACAAGTCTGAACCTGAAGACGACTCAGATCAGAACTCTAAAGATGAAGAGCACCTGGTGAACTTGGTAAGGAAAATGTTCACTAGGATGAAAAGGAGCTTCAGCAAAAAGGACCTTCAGAGGATCAATTCTCCAACCGACCCGAGGAGCGTGACATGCTTTGGATGCAACAAAAAGGGCCACTACAAGAACGAGTGTCTGAAATTGAAAAATGAGAAACCAAGGACGACCAAAAAGAAGACCCTTAAAGCAACGTGGGACGACACTTCCTCGGATGAATCGGAAGCCGAAGAACAGAAGAACAAGAGTTACCTCGCGCTGATGGCCCATGAAGAAGAATCAGAGGAAGAATAGGAAGACGGGTCCGAACCCGAATCGAGCCACGAGTCCGTACTCGTTTACAAAGGTTCCGAAGAGGTATTCCTACACTTAAACCGGAAATTTTTAAAAATTATTTCTTGCTTAAACAATAAATTAGTTAAAATAGAAAAAGAAAATGAGTTGCTCTTTGAAGAAAATCAAAATCTCAAGAAACAAATAAAAAATTCAAATCCAACTCAAAATCTAACACTTGAGGAGGAGAATTCATCTCTAAAATTAGAAATTAATAATTTAAAAGAAATGTTAGAAAAATTCACAACAAGATCCAAAAACTTAGATTTAATATTAAATAATCAAAAAGCAATTTATAATAAAACCGGACTTGGCTATAAGTCAAGCTCAAATAAAACATTCAAGTCATTAATAACCCAACACAAACCAACAAAATAAGCTTGGGTTCCGAAAGCGTGTTTAATCACGCAAGTAGGACTTAATCAATATTACATACCTAAAGAAAAAATAGTTTATATAAACTCGAACAAATCAAGTCAAAGACCAAAATACAAACCTAAACAAAAAAATTTAAAATCTAAAAATAGCAAAACTCAACAAAATGTAAACTATCACCAAGTAAAATATAATTACAAAAGAAATATACATAAACCAAGAACAAAATTACATTAAATGACCATTAACTCAGGGGGAGACTCCAGAATAACTGGCACCTCCAAAACTAACCTACCCGGCAGGGTAACCCTAACCAACTTACCCGACAGGGTAATTATGATTCGTTAAAAAGGGTTCAAGTTTAACTTGAAAAATGGTACTGGTGAAATATTGGATGATAGTACGTTAGGGAAGCTTAGTCTATGCATGTCTAGGAAGATATGGCTTCGACCTGGTGCATTTGGCTAAGTGGAACTGACCGAAGCTACCCTTTATGAATCCTAACCAGTTAGACCAAGGTTTTGTACTAAGTCCAGTGAATAGGACTATTTGGAAAACCTCGAAGGCATGGTTACTTTAATGATGTCTGAGTGACTCACCATAGCCCAGAAGTTTATCCAGAGAATGCCTATTTGTTGAACCCAAAGCTAAACCTGAATCTAACATAAGTTAAAAACAAACTCCAAAATTGAATCTAATTCATCTCACAAAATTATAGGATTCCCTGATTGAAAACATAGATCGGGTGAGATGACTAAGAACATTTAAAATTAAATTAAATTAAAATTAAAATTAAATTAAATTAAACTAAAATTATTTTAAAAATTAAAACTTAAATTTGTTTAACTTAAAAATTTATTTTAAAAATTAAAACTTAAATTTGTTTAACTTAAAAATTTATTTTAAAAATTAAAACCTAAATTTTTTTAACTTAAAAATTTATTTTAAAAATTAAAAATTAAATTTGTATAACTTAAAATTTTATTTTAAAAATTAAAACTTAAAATTTTTTAACTTAAAAATTTATTTTAAAAATTAAAACTTAAATTTGTTTAACTTAAAAATTTATTTTAAAAATTAAAACTTAAATTTGTTTAACTTAAAAATTTATTTTAAAAATCAAAACTTAAATTTGTTTAACTTAAAAATTTATTTTAAAAATTAAAACTTAAATTTGTTTAACTTAAAAATTTATTTTAAAAATTAAAACTTAAATTTTTTTTGAACTTAAAAACTTATTTTAAAAATTAAAACTTAAATTTTTTTTCAGTATTCAAATTGATCTTTGGTTTCAAATTTAAAATTTTTACAAACTTAATAAGTCTTGAAAATAAAAGTTTTTCAAGCTTAGTTTTTGAAATCTTATTTTTTCAAATATTTTTCTTAAAACTAGCTTTTGTTAAATTCTTCAATTAGATTTTATAAACTCAGATACTTTTTCAAACTTAGTTTCAATCAGTTTTGAAAAGTAAATAGCTTTTAAAACTCAGTTTTGAAATTTTTTCAAATTTGAAAAATGTTGTTTGGAAAATTTAACATTGAAAACTTAGCCTTAAAATTTTGATTGTCAAAACTTATGTTTGAAAAATACTTTAAAATTGAAACATATTTTGAAAATTCACCTTAATCCTAAAATTTAAAACTTATACTTATATTAGAAAATTAACTTTTCAAATTTCTGATTTGAAAATCCTCTATGGATTTGCAAAGTCATTTTTGAAAATTAACTTCTGCAAAAATAAATCTTTAAATGCTTTATATTTAGCCACTCTTTCAAAACTTAGCTATTTTCCAAAAGACTATTTTACATGCTTTAGCTACCTTAAAAACTTAGTCTTAAAAATTAAGTTAATGTTTTAAACAAATCTTCGAAAGTTCAAACTCCCCCAAGTTACCTTGACATCATTTCCTACAAATTTTTTATGTGTTCTGTATTTTTGAAATGTTTAAAATATATCCTTGTTTGATGAATGTCAAAGGGAGAGGGATAGGGGTTAAGTTATAAAAACAAAATAAAATTACAAACTAACTTAAACCTCATGCTAGAACAAAATGCTTAATTTTTTTTTCTCGTATATTTTTACTAACTTAATCAGGTTGTCATTCCATCAAAAAGGGGGAGATTGTTGGTGCGGTTAGCACTAACGGTCTAACTCAGGTTTTGATGAATTTCAAATCGGGTTAAGTTAGGTTTGTCGTGATCTAACACTCTGACCGAGTGTGCAGATGAAGTCCAGATAGGTCGACGGGCTGACCGGATGTCTGGCACGAAGTCCAAGCGGGTCGACGGGCTGATCGGACGCTTGGCGAGAAGTCCAGCTAGGTCGACGGGCTGACCGGATAGCTGGCGAGAAGTCCAATCGGATCAACGGGTTGACCGGGCGCTTGGCGAGAAGTCCAGCTAGGTCGACGTGCTGACCGGATAACTGGCGAGAAGTCCAGACGGGTCGAAGGGCTGACCGGACGTCTGGCAGGTGAGTAAAGGTAAGTCACTGGAAGGGAGTGACTGTGAGGACGCGTTCCCGGGAAGGCAACATTAGGCGTCGATCCGGCTTAGATCCATTTCGGATATCTAAGTCGAGATCGTGACTAGATTCCGGTCTCGGAAAGACGGAATCTAAGTCATAATCTTCTTTGATTAAAGTATAAACCGTGCTAACATCTTATTTTGCAGGATATACATATTGTTTGCCTCGGACTAACTCTTTCTTGCAGATAAAGGAGCTTCTAGAGAAAAAGTGGTCCGGGCGCCTGGAAGGGATCCGGGCGCCCGGGAGGCAATTTCTATCCCTGGCATACGTCGACACGTGGAGCTCGTTGGTTGGGCGGGCTACGTCACACCAGGGCGCCCAGAAGGGATCCAGGCGCCCCGAGCATCCTATAAAATGAGGGTCAGAGGGGAGCTTCCAGATACAACTGAAAAAAGAGATCTTCTACTGCTTGCTCTGCTACTCTGCGCTCCTACGACGCTAACGAAGCTCCGACTGTTAGGATCATTTGAGCTAGAGGGGGGGGTGAATGGCTCACTTCTTTTGCTGACCAACTTTGTTTTGCACAGCGGAAATCTGAAGGCAATGCTAACACCGGTATTTACTTGGTATCCACCTCCTCAAGGAGGTGACTAATCCAAGGATCCACACCACTCACACTCTTTCACTATCGAAAACCCTCCTTCTCGGAATCACACTGATGGTGGAGAAACCTTAACAGAAATACACCTCTCCCTTTTCTTCAAAATAAATATCACAAACGCTACAAAAAAGAAGTAGAGAAGGATTACAAGATTTAACCAGCTTCTTCTTTACAGGTGAGATTTCAGTACGTAGTAGAGAGTAGCTTGAACCCTTTGCTTTGAATCTTTATCACTTGAGAGCTTTCAAAAGGCTTGGAGAGCAATGGAACAGTATATGTTTCGTTATCCTTGTTTTCCCGTTTCTTTCCATGTTTTATACGTTGAGAAAACTAGCCGTTTCTCACGCCGCCGTCGCCGTGGATCGATTGAGGTCATATTCCAATCGATTCACAACTATCCGTTGGAAGCCATCGCGTCAAGATCAACGGTGCAGATTCTTTTATTTGACTTGGATCGATTGGGGCAGCGTTTGAATCGATTCAAGCGCTTGCTCATGAAATTAGCAGCTGCGTGAATCGATCGGCCGATCGATTCAATACCTTGAATCGATCGGCTGATCGATTCAGAGTGATTCTGTGCTTCGCACAGAATGTTCACGGATCGATCGGCCGGTCGATTCAATCCCTTGAATCGATCGGCTGATCAATTCAGAACGATTCTGTGCTTCGCACAGAATGTTCACGGATCGATCGGCCGATCGATTCATTACCTTGAATCGATCGGCTGATCAATCCAGACGCATTCTGTGCTGCGCAGAACTTTAACAATCGATCAGCCAATCGATTGCTTTTCCTTCAATCGATCGGCTGATCGATTCAGAGGCAATTTGCCGCACAGCCATGTCTGAATCGATTTTCCAGTCGATCTCTGACAGTGAGCCTATCACACACATAATCTTGTGACTTGCAGGAGCTTCTCTTGCCAAGAATCCGGTCCCCGACCTTCTTGGACTTCTCTTGCCTTGCATCTGGTCTTCTGACCTGCAAGAACTCTTTTTGACAAGAATCCAGTCCTCGACCTTCTTGGTCTTCTCTTGCATCTGGTCTTCTGACCTGCAAGAAACTCCTCCTGCAAACTCACAATGCATGTTAGTTCCACCGTATTAACCTAAACTTAAATAATTGTCAACACATTGAAACTTCCAGGGCATGATTGCACCAACAATCTCCCCCTTTTTGATGTTTGACAATCTATTTAAGTTTAGGCTAATTTCCAATACAATGATAAATAATGATTGTAGCTTGCTGAAATAATAATTGCATAATTGCAGTAAGCTTGATTTTAATTTACTACGATAGGCATAAGCAATAAGCATGAACTTCAACATAGATCTCCCCCTTTGTCAAAAATCAAAAGCAAATAACTCCCCCTCAATAAGTGCACAAGGCAAATATGATAAATCCAAGGAATGCTCCCCCTAAAACGCATATATCAACAGAACATAACAACACTGAAGAGTAGAATCAAAAGGAGAGTGTAGCAAAAACATATATCATACATTCAAAATAAAAGAGAGTTCACAAAAAGGACTCCAGAATAATCATCCATACAACAAATAAAAACATATCACATAGGAACATAAAACTCGATAAGCTCGTCGCCAGGAGGAGGGGGATCAGGATCAGCAGCTGGAGCAGACGTAGTAGCCGGAGCAGGAACCGCCGCAGAGTCAGGATCAGGGGCATCCTCAGCAGGAGGAACAGGGGCGGGGGATGGACCAGACTGAGACGGGTGAACCGTCACCCACGAGCCCACTAAGTCCACCAGTGTATCCAGAGTCCGCTGTATCAAAGTCATAGTCTGCTGCTGGACCACGGTATCCAAAGTGGTACGCAGGCTGGCTACCTCCAGGGTCAGCTCCTCAAGGCGAGTGGAAACCGTCTCCTCAAGAGTCGGAGAAGCTGGCCCGTGGAACTCCTCCTCAGCCTCATCCTCCGCAGGAGCCAAGGCCTGTGCATCCCCCCTGTGGCGAGCTCGGGGTCCCTCCCCAAAAGCACGGCCATCGATCCATCTAACTCCAGCTGGACCACCAATCAGACCCGACTTCTTGAAAGAGCGTGAAGAAATCCGAGAATAAGCCACGGTCATGTGCTCCAAACGTCCCCTGGAGACATCAACCTTCTGGGACGCCAGCCAATCTGTGATAAGATGCCCGAAAGGCATATGTATCGCCTGCTGCACGGGCTGGGTGAAATGGATGATGCAATGAAAGATATTCAGAGTGATGTTGATGTCAAGGGAATGACGAATGACGTAGAGAGCAAACATATGAGGCGGTCGTAGAGTGGCTAGGGCGCGAGAGGCAATGGGGAAGAGACAGTTGATGATCACTTTAAACAAAGCGGCATTTTCAGCCGATAACTCAAGAGAAGAGAATTTGGTGACATGAGCATCTGGCCCATCCGGACGCGGACGACCAAAGAGAAATTGATGCATGGATGCGATGCTAATACGCTCAAAAGGTGGAGGGAGCTCATCGGGAAGAGTGGGATAAAAGACAAAATCATTATCTGAAGGTAGACATTTAAGATAAGATTGAAGAATCTCATAGGAGAAGTCTAGGCTCCGTTTTGCTATACGAGTACGATAATGTACACCATCTGTAGTGTGTAAATTATTATAAAATTCGGAGACTAGACCTATATTGATATCCCTCTCACAAGTCAACAAGGAGTCAAGTTTATAATGTTTGAACCTATTATAGGTATCAAAGCAAGATGATCTATAATATTGCAAATTCACTGATCTAGGGGATATAAGTTTGAAAGCATTTTTGGTGAAAGCTTGTTGCATTGCAACATTTGGAAACCTAGGGTCAGTGGGAGGTTGAGGACGTGAGGAAGGGACAGACGACCCTTCGCCCGATTCATGGACCTTTTGTTTCTTTCTGTGGGATAGAAAACAAATGCACGAGATGCCCAGGGTTGACAGTGAACGGGAAGGAATACAAAGTGCGTGAGGAAGGGACAGTGAATGGTTTGACAGTAATGCAAAGATTCAAGGGTAATGCAAGTAATGCAATGCATGAGGGATAATGCAATGCACAAAGACACACAAAAATACAGATTAGGTCAAGAATAGGAGCAAAAAGGAACAACAAGGAGTAGAGCAACGAGTTTTACCTAGGTTTAGGGTTTTGAGTCCGCATTTTGTGTGAGGACGCGGAGAAGAGGAAAGGAGCTGTCCAGTGTGTCGAGAGAGAACTGGAAGAGAAGTGGAATAGCTCCTCTTCGCCGGAGAGGCACGCCGGAGTGACGATCGAGACAGGCAGAACCGTCGCCTGGGAAGTCGCCTAGGGCAAAAGCCGCGTCGAGAGAGAGAACGAGAAAAGAAAAAATTAAGGGATCGATTCAGATCCACGGGTTTAAGACGGGTTTTAGGGCTTCGATCGATCGACCGATTGATTGAGAGTAATTGAATCGATCGGTCGATCGATTCACAATGCTTCTGTGAGAGTCGAACAAAAGTCTAAATCGATCCATGGATCGATTCAGACGCCTTCTGTTGAAAAACGAAAGGGTGTCTCAATCGATCCATTGATCGATTGAGGTTCTCTGAATCGATCCATTGATCGATTCAGATGCCTTTTGTGGAAAACCGACGAGCGTCTCAATCGATCCATTGATCGATCGAGGTACTCTGAATCGATCCATTGATCGATTCAGATGCCTTCTGTGGCCAAGTGCGAGCCTCCCAATCGATTGACCAATCGATTGGGAAGCCTGATAGTTCTGCATGTCTGAAAAACTTTCAGAACCAAGATTTGGAAAAGCACAACTAATTGTACACGACTCCAAAAATCACGAAATTTTGCATAGACACTATATATGTCCCATATTATCAAGGAAAAATAAGGTTTAATAAAAATAACCTCGTCTTAATGAAAACTTACACAAAACCACAAATTATTGAAAACTTCAATGATATGAGGAAGTTTGTATCTATCTTTTTCATAATAATCCCCATCCAATAACACACTTCAACCAATGTTTCAGAAGTGAGTTGTGACATGATCAATTGGAAATTTTCAATCATAATCGTAGGGCAACGGGCACATGAGTTGTACACTTGCTTTCCCTATGATTGGACAAATGAATGGTTCATGTGAAAATCATTTTTCTTGGCCAACTTAATGCATCATAACAAGCATTATGACCAAGATAAATGTTCCTAACCTCTCACCCCCATCTAAATCACACAAAGAAGATAACCCTATGTGTTTGTGAGAGGCAAAAATTAAGGGGAAGAACCCAAAGCCTCTACCTATAAAGTGACCATGGAGGATTTGATTTAATCAATACAACACATTCCCAATTATCTTCTAAGAAAGCTAAATTCAACTTCGGGAAGAGGTTTGGTGAAGATATCGGCTAAGTTAGATTTTGATCCAACATAATTTAAAATGATATCACCTCGAGTTACATGATCACGGATAAAATGATGCTTAACCTCTATGTGTTTCGTTCTTGAATGATGAACGGGATTTTTTGTTAAATTGATTATACTCACATTATCACAAAGTACTTGAACATTGTTATAGGTAAGTTTATAGTCTTCTAGAGTATGAGTCATCCACAATAATTGCGATACACACTCTCCCATGGCAATATATTCCGCTTCGGTTGTGGAGAGAGCTACACAATGTTATTTTCTACTTGACCAACTTACTAAAGAGGACCCTAGAAATTGACAACTACCATTAGTGCTTTTGTGATCCAACTTGCATCCGGCATAATCGGAATCGGTATAGCCCACTAGGTCAAAAGTTTCGGTTCTAGGATACCAAAGACCAACATTTTGAGTCCCCTTGAGATAACGAAGAATTCGCTTAACGGCACTCAAATGTGACTCCTTGGCACAAGATTGATACCTAGCACATATACCTACGGCGAAAAGTATATCCGGTCTACTAGCCGTGAGATAGAGAAGACTTCCTATAGCACTACGATACACTTTGGAGTCAACTTCTTTCCCCTCAATGTCTTTATCCAACTTAGTATTTGTGGCCATGAGGGTAGATATTTCCTTTGCATTTTCCATTCTAAATTTCTTAAATAGCTCTTTGACATATTTGGATTGATGAATGTAAATGCCCTCTTTTGTCTGCTTAATTTGTAATCCTAGGAAAAATGTCAACTCACCAACCAAACTCATTTCGAATTCACTCTCCATGTGATTAATGAATTCATTTAAAAAATCTTTATTTGTGGAACCACAAATAATGTCATCTACATATACTTGGGCCACAAACAAATCATTACCATTATTTTTCAAGAATAAAGTAGGATCAATTTTTCCTCTATGAAACCATTTTGATACTAGAAATGTTGACAATCGTTCATACCAAGCCCGAGGAACTTGTTTTAGTCCATATAAGGCCTTTTTAAGTTTATATACATGGGTTGGACACTCCAAATTTTCAAATCCCGGTGGTTGCTCAACATATACTTCTTCCTTTATTACACCATTTAAAAATGCTGATTTTACATCCATTTGGTACAATTTGAAGCCCTTGTGGGCGGCAAAGGCCAACATCATTCTAATTGACTCCAATCTTGCTACGGGTGCATAAGTTTCATCATATTCCAACCCTTCTACTTGATTGAAACCCCTAGCGACCAATCTAGCTTTGTTTCTCACCACTATCCCTTTATCATCAAGTTTGTTCCTAAAAACCCATTTTGTATCAATAATTGATTTGTTGTTAGGCCTAGGAACTAAATCTCAAACTTGACTTCTCTCAAATTGAGATAATTCATCTTGCATTGCTAAAATCCAATCCGGATCAAACAAGGCATCATAAATGGTTTTTGGTTCTATTTGAGATATTAGGGCAACTTGACTTCCTTCATTTCTAAAGTAAGATCGAGTTCTCACTCCTTGAGTAATGTCTCCTACTACTTGATCTAAGGGATGATTTACATGAGTCCTAATAGGTCTTGAGTCTTGATTTGTTATAATTTCGGGTTCAAGTGGCAAAGGTTCATTTTTCTCACCATCACTTTCTTGATTTTCTTCTCCTTGATGATTTACCTCATTTAGTGTTAGTTTCTCTAACTCAAATTGTAATTCTTCATTGTTTGTTCTTAAAGCGTTTAAAGAGGGATTTTCTTCAAATATAACATTTAGTGATTCTTCAACTAGTTTTGATCTTTTGTTGTAAATTCGGTATGTCTTGCTATGACTTGAGTATCCTACAAGAATCCCCTCATCCGCCTTAGCGGAAAACTTTCCCAAGTGATCCTTGGTGTTTAGAATATAGACCTTACACCCAAATACTCTAAGATGCTTAATTGTAGGTTGTTTACCAAACCACAATTCATGAGGTGTTTTTCCTAGAAACCTATGTATTAAAGTTCGATTTTGGACATAACAAGCCGTATTGATTGCTTCGGCCCATAGGAAACTATGTAGTGAATATTCATTTAACATGCTCCTAGCGGCCTCTTGTAACACCCTATTTTTCCTCTCAACAACTCCATTTTGTTGAGGTGTTCTAGGGGTTGAAAACTCATGTTTGTAGCCTTTTTCAATACAAAACTTGTGAATCTATCATTTTCAAACTCACCTCCATGATCACTTCTTATTTTGTTTATCTTATGAGCCTTTTCATTTTCTACTCTATTACAAAAAGCAATCAAGGTATCTAGAGTTTGATCCTTATGTTTCAAGAAAAACACCCATGTATATCTAGTGTAATCATCCACAATTACAAAGCAATATCTACTACCGTTTAAAGAAATATATTTGCTACTATCAAATAAATCCATGTGAATGAGCTCTAAAGCATTTGAAGTACTTACAACATTTTTACCTTTATGAGTAGCTTTGGTTTGCTTACCCATTTGACATGCATCACATATTTTGTCCTTTTGAAACTTCAACTTTGGCAATCCGTGCACCAACTCCTTCCTTGAGAGATTTTTGATATTCTTCATGTTGGTGTGAGCGAGTCTCCGGTGCCAAAGCCACGTCTCCTCTTCTTTGGACATGAGACACTTAGCAAACACATTAGTAGCACCAAATAGTTCAACTTGATAAATATTTTCTTTTCTATGGCCTATGAGAACATTGGTGTTTAGTTCACTATGTTTGACTAGGCATTGAGATGAGTTGAACTCAACTCTATACCCCGAGTCACATAGTTGACTAACACTCAAGAGATTAAAAGCCATGCCTTTTACTAGTAACACATTTTTTATTACAAATTTCTCGGAAATTCTAATATCTCCAATTCCTATAACTTTTAGCTCACCACTATTACCAAAAGAAACGGTACCTTTACTTTTGTGTCTAAATGATGAAAATTTTGATGAGTCTCCCGTCATATGCTTAGAGCATCCACTATCTACGAACCATGTTGTTGGATGCTCCCCCTTTTCGCATGCCTGTTTAAACACGATGAACCAAATGTTTTGGTACCCACACTTTGGGTCCGGTAGCATCAATAACAAATTGCTTGGGTACCCAAGCTTGAACAACCTTAACCCTTGAAGCATGGTTTCTACTAATTAGGGACATGAATTTAACTTCCTTATCTTGAGATTTGAAACCTAGTCCCGCTTTATTGTACACGCCTCTTTGAGCTCCTAGAATCATGTCTAAGTATTTTGAGCTTGAAGTAAATTTTACTAGAGCACATCTAAGATCATCAACTTGTGATTTCAATGATACATTTTCTTTTTCAAGATCATCAACATCATTTTTGTCATTTTCATGAAGCATGCAACTTTCACATGGCACAATTTCATTTTTGAGTGATTTCAATTCATTTTGCAACTTTTGACCTTCCCTTTGATTTAGCTAGTGCATTGGTTAAGCATGCAATGGTGGCATACATCTTATCAAGCTTGGGAGAAATTACCTCATCATCACTAGAAGATGACTCACTTGAAGACTCCACATCTTCTTCATGACTATCTTCATCTTCACTATCTTCTACATGACTTAAGGCCATGAGAGCCATGTGCTTTAAGCTCTTCCTTTCATCTTCTTCCGATGAGCTTGATGATGAGTCATCCCATGTGGCTTTCAACGCCTTCTTCTTTTTCTTGATCTTTTCCTCTTGCTTCTTCAACTTTGGACACTCCATTTTGTAGTGCCCCTTTTTCTTACATTCATAGCAAATTACATCAGTTTTATTCTTAGAATCCACAAGAGATTTACCTTTTCTTTTCTCATCATTGAAGATTTTCTTAACATCCTTTTTGTCAAACTTCTTTGAATGTCTCATCATTCTTCGAACGAAGTTTGTCATTTCACTTGATGATAGCTCTTCATCACTATCACTATCACTATCTTGTTCGGATTCTGAAGATGACTCCTTCTTCTCCTTTTTCTTTTCCTTGTGCTTCTTTTTGCTCTTTTCACCTGCAACCAATTCTATACCTTTCTCCTTATGGCTTGTGTTAGCTTGCTCATGCAATTCAAGTTCACAAAATAATTCATCCAATTTCACTATTGACAAATCCCTTGAAACCTTATAAGCATCCACCATGGATGACCATAAAGAGTTTCTTGGGAAAGATTTTAAAGCATACCTTATGAGATCTCGTTCTCCACACTCTCTCCAACTGAATGAAGACCATTTAGGAGTTCCTTGAATCTCCCATGTAGTGAGCTTACCGTTTCTCCATCCTTCATGGTGAAGTTTTGAAGTTGATTTATCAACAAATCCCTCTTTGCAATTCTTGAATCCTTGGTGCCTTCATTTAGTTCAATAAGCTTATCCCACAAATCCTTGGCACTCTTAAAGGGTCCAACTTTGTTGAGTTGTTCCGAGCTTAATCCACATTGAAGAGTCACAATCGCCTTTGCATTTGCTTGAGCCTTCATTTTTTGTTCAACAGTCCACTTGGATGACTCAAGCATTTTTCCATTTTCAGTTGGCGCCATGAATCCCTCCGTGATTGAGAACCACATATCAATTTCGGTCATGAGATAGTGTTCCATGTGGCTCTTCCAATAAGTAAAATTGATGCCTTCATAGAATGGTGGTCGTGAAGTACTATGTCCCTCCTTCATTGACATCTTGTAGCTCTTTAACTTGTGCTTTCTTGACGATGAATCCTCAAAAGAAAACCAATGCTCTGATACCACTTGTTAGGATCGTTTGAGCTAGAGGGGGGGGGGGGGGGGGGAAGGGCCCCCTTCTTTTGCTGACCAACTTTGTTTTGCACAGCGGAAATCTGAAGGCAATGCTAACACCGGTATTTACTTGGTATCCACCTCCTCAAGGAGGTGACTAATCCAAGGATCCACACCACTCACACTCTTTCACTATCGAAAACCCTCCTTCTCGGAATCACACCGAAGGTGGAGAAACCTTAACAGAAATACACCTCTCCCTTTTCTTCAAAATAAATATCACAAACGCTACAAAAAAGAAGTAGAGAAGGATTACAAGATTTAACCATCTTCTTCTTTGCAGGTGAGATTTCAGTACGTAGTAGAGAGTAGCTTGAACCCTTTGCTTTGAATCTTTATCACTTGAGAGCTTTCAAAAGGCTTGGAGAGCAATGGAACAGTATATGTTTCGTTATCCTTGTTTTCCCGTTTCTTTCCGTGTTTTATACATTGAGAAAACTAGCCGTTTCTCACGCCGCCGTCGCCGTGGATCGATTGAGGTCATATTCCAATCGATTCACAACTATCCGTTGGAAGCCATCGCGTCAAGATCAACGGTGCAGATTCTTTTATTTGACTTGGATCGATTGGGGCAGCGTTTGAATCGATTCAAGCGCTTGCTCATGAAATTAGCAGCTGCGTGAATCGATCGGTCGATCGATTCAATACCTTGAATCGATCGGCTGATCGATTCAGAGTGATTCTGTGCTTCGCACAGAATGTTCACGGATCGATCGGCCGATCGATTCAATCCCTTGAATCGATTGGCTGATCAATTCAGAACGATTCTGTGCTTCGCACAGAATGTTCACGGATCGATCGGCCGATCGATTCAGTACCTTGAATCGATCGGCTGATCGATCCAGACGCATTCTGTGCTGCGCAGAACTTTAACAATCGATCAGCCAATCGATTGCTTTACCTTCAATCGATCGGCTGATCGATTCAGAGGCAATTTGCCGCACAGCCATGTCTGAATCGATTTTCCAGTCGATCTCTGACAGTGAGCCTATCACACACATAATCTTGTGACTTGCAGGAGCTTCTCTTGCCAAGAATCCGGTCCCCGGCCTTCTTGGACTTCTCTTGCCTTGCATCTGGTCTTCTGACCTGCAAGAACTCTTTTTGACAAGAATCCAGTCCTCGACCTTCTTGGTCTTCTCTTGCATCTGGTCTTCTGACCTGCAAGAAACTCCTCCTGCAAACTCACAATGCATGTTAGTTCCACCATATTAACCTAAACTTAAATAATTGTCAACACATTGAAACTTCCAGGGCATGATTGCACCAACGGTCGTGATTGCGGGGGAGATTGTTGGTGCGGTTAGCACTAACGGTCTAACTCAGGTTTTGATGAATTTCAAATCGGGTTAAGTTAGGTTTGTCGTGATCTAACACTCTGACCGAGTGTGCAGATGAAGTCCAGATAGGTCGACGGGCTGACCGGATGTCTGGCACGAAGTCCAAGCGGGTCGACGGGCTGACCGGACACTTGGCGAGAAGTCCAGCTAGGTCGACGGGCTGACCGGATAGCTGGCGAGAAGTCCAATCGGATCAACGGGTTGACCGGGCGCTTGGCGAGAAGTCCAGCTAGGTCGACGTGCTGACCGGATAACTGGCGAGAAGTCCAGACGGGTCGAAGGGCTGACCGGACGTCTGGCAGGTGAGTAAAGGTAAGTCACTGGAAGGGAGTGACTGTGAGGACGCGTTCCCGGGAAGGCAACATTAGGCGTCGATCCGGCTTAGATCCATTTCGGATATCTAAGTCGAGATCGTGACTAGATTCCGGTCTCGGAAAGACGGAATCTAAGTCATAATCTTCTTTGATTAAAGTATAAACCGTGCTAACATCTTATTTTGCAGGATATACATATTGTTTGCCTCAGACTAACTCTTTCTTGCAGATAAAGGAGCTTCTAGAGAAAAAGTGGTCCGGGCGCCTGGAAGGGATCCGGGCGCCCGGGAGGCAATTTCTATCCCTGGCATACGTCGACACGTGGAGCTCGTTGGTTGGGCGGGCTACGTCACACCAGGGCGCCCAGAAGGGATCCAGGCGCCCCGAGCATCCTATAAAAGGAGGGTCAGAGGGGAGCTTCCAGATACAACTGAAAAAAGAGATCTTCTACTGCTTGCTCTGCTACTCTGCGCTCCTACGACGCTAACGAAGCTCCGACAACACATGTTTCTCTTTTCAACTCATTCCGCTATCGGTATTGCTGTCATTTTTCATTAGCTCTTTCTGTAGTTAGTTTGTAATAAAATTTGAATTGCTAGTGATTGCCTACCGAAAGCGGTCAACGACCACGGGCCTTAGAGTAGGAGTCGACACAGGCTCCGAACCAAGTAAAATTAGTTTATGTTAGCATTGTATTTCTATTTCCGCTGCGCCTATACTCGAACGAATTTTTACATTCGATATTCACCCCCCCCCCCCTCTATCGAACGTCTACGATCCAACAGATTGTGGAGTTGAATCCGGTGGTGGTTGTGCAGCGAAAGTCGAAGAAGCGATAGAACTCTGAACAACCTGAGCAGCGCAAGGAGGTCGACCAGACTCCAACACTTATCAATCGTGTGTCCTGGTCAGTGGCAGCGATCACACCAAGGACGTTCTTTGCCACCCTTACAAGGTGGAGGTCTGTTGTTGTTTAGAGAAACTAAAGCTGACGAGTCACTAGGAATGGAAGGAGGCAATGTCAAGACTTTGGAAGGGACACGGAGGGGAGTCGTCCAAGTACTGTTTATGGTAGCTTTTATGGGGCTGCCCAGGATTTGATCATGAACATGAAAATAATCTAAGGGCAGACCATATAAAGCCAGAGACATAAAAAACTTCTTCCGATTTTCAAGCTCTACAACAGGAGTGGTCGCAGGTGGAAGTAGTTCATTGAAGTCACAAAGAAGGTTAGAGGCTGAACCCACATAAGTTGACATTGAATCCTTAATTTGATGGGCACTGAGGATGGTCATGAGATCTTCACAAACTTGATAGAGTCACCGAGAAGTTTTTGTAAAGAGTTGTTGAGTCTGTGTCCAAAAATCTTTACAGGTTTTGTGAATGGGGAAGATATCCCTAAGAGATGGATGAATGGTGGCTCGGATAATGCAACACAACTAGGCGTCAACCTTTCTCCATAGAGGACGATCGGCGACTTGGACATCCTCTTCAGTTTGAGAGAGATGTGTCTCATAACCCTGTCTAACAAGTCAAAGCTCAATATGAGAGGACCAAGAGGAGTAGTTCTTACCATCCAACTGCTCGGAGGAGAGTGGTGTTGGTTGCTACTCGGAATATCGTATTGGTTCCCCTGTACAAAAATTTTATACAAGTCTCGAACCTTTCCTAACAACCTATTGTGTTCTTTAGAAATTAAATTTGGAATCGCAAACAGAACTTAACATTATTGATTCCAAATTCAACTTATCTGTTCTTAGAGGTTTAGACTTGGATCGCAAATGATGCTTAACATTATTAATCCAAATCCACCCATGTTACAAATTTGATTAAATATTTATTTCAGAAATCGACTTCCAGGTTAAACATGGTGAGGCACTAGACCTTCTTGGGTATGGGATCATCCACCACTTCCTAGACAAAGCCTTTCAACGAAATTCAATATTTAATCTCCTTATAGTAAAGAACAATTGAATCACAAGATCAAAAAACAAAAGAAACACAAAATCGAATCATAAATTCTGAACCTAGAATTGTTAGCCTCTTGTGTTTGGTGATTCAAAAATCCGAACAAAGAAAACTAGTATAATGCGGAATAAAATTACTAGTTATACCTTTCTTTGTAAGCAACAACCTCTTGATCTTCTATTGTATTCCTCTCCTTCTCTTGGACGTCGTGTGGGCGACGATCTACCAAGAAGAAATCCACCAAAGCCTTCCTTACTTCCAAGTTTCGGCCACCACCACAATGCTCCAAGGGATGCTAGAAAATAATGTCTCCTTTCTCTACTTCTTCACCTCCAAGCAACCGGCCACCAAGAGCACCACAAGAGATGATGCCGCCGGCTACAAAGAAGAAGAGAAAGAGAAGAGGAAGGGCCGACCACCAAGGATGGAAGAGAGGAACAATAGAATAGGTTGTGTGTCTCATGAAGGCACCCCCTCCCTCTTTTATAATTCTTGGTGAATCTAAAAAAAGAAAGTTTTATAATAAAACTTCCTTTTATTCCTCTCTATGGCCGGCCACACCATGTTTAAACAAACAAGGAAAGATTTTAAACAAAAATTAAAATCTCTCTTTTAAAAATTCCTTTTGTGGTTGGCTATAAAAGGAATATTTTATAAATTAAAATCTCTCTCTTTTAATCCTTTTATGGATATCTATAAAAGATAAGATTTTAAAAAATAAAAACTCCTTTTATATCATGGTTACAAAAAAGAAAAAAAGTTTTGTCAAAAAATTAAAATCTTTCTTTCACATTATAGATAACTACAAATAAGGAAAGATTTCTAATCTTTCTTTTAATCCTTTGTAGAAAATCTATAAAAGGAAATATTTTAAAATTTAAAACTCTCTTTTAAAACCATGTGGATAAAAACATAAAAGGAAAGATTTTATCAAAATTTTATTTTTAATAAAATCCCTCTTCCCTTTCACACTTGGTCGGCCCCTTGCTTGGACACCAAGCAAGGCTTGGTCGGCCCTAGCCTTAGCTCCAAGCTTGGCTTGGCCTGCCCCTTACTTGGGCTCCAAGCAAGGATAGGGGCCGGCCCCTAGCATGGGCTAAGAGGCTAGGCTTTGGGTGGATATAAGATTTTATATAAGAGGCTACAATAGGGACCGAGAGGAGGAATTGGTTATGGTCTCCCGATGAACTTGAACTTCCCGTGTTAATCTCAAACACCCAACTCAAGTTCATCAATAATAACTCATACCACTAAAGAGCTATCATTGAACTACCGCACCAATCCCAAATTATATTTTGGGCTCTTTCTTATCATGAGTGTGTTAGTCTCCCTGTGTTTAAGATATCGAATGCCCACTAATTAAATGAGTTACTGACAACTCACTTAATTAATGTCTAACTCCAAGAGTAGTACCACTCAACCTTATTGTCATATGGGACTAAGTCCACCTACAGGGTTTACATGACAATCCTTATTAGCTCCTCAAGGGGACATCATCAACCTAGATTACTAGGATATAGTTTCATTCTATAATCAACAACACACCATATAAATAATATCATTTCTCAACTTATCGGACCTATTGATTTATCGAACTAAATCGCACCCTTTGATAAATTAAAGAAATAAATATTAAGTATACATGTGCTTGTTATTATATCATGATTAAGAGTACACACTTCCATAATAACAGAGGTCTTGTTCTTTTTAAAGAGTCAGTATAAAAAGGAACTACCTCAAATAATCCTGCTCAATACACTCATAGTGTACTAGTGTAATTTATTAGTCAAGATAAACTAATACCTAATTACATTACAACCACTCCAATGGTTTGTCTCATTTCATCTTGGTTGTGAGCAACTGTTTATAATTTATAAGGAACTAATAACATGAATTTCTGTATGTCTCCTCACACCATGTTATCTACAATATAAATTAAATGGACAACTACACTTAGCATAAATGTAAACATTTGACCAATGTGATTCTTATTACTAAATAAATATTTATACAAAAAGTTAGGCTTTTAGTATACATTCCAACAAGTGGTGCAGTGATGTGGTTGGTAAAGATCGAAATATCTGACTTTGAAGTGCTGGAGGTAGCCATTGATTAGCTCGGTGAAAGAGGGCAGCAGCCCGACTCTTCAGTGATGTCGTAGTACCTCAGAGATAGGCACGGAGTTTCTCTCCATCATCGGACTGCAAGAGAATTAAGGGTTTGCTGCGAAGCTGAAAAATTTAGGGTTTACTGTGGTGCAAGGATGCTGCAATGCAAGAATATTCCACGCAGAAGGAAGAGTAGCGGTGGCTTGTGCTCGTGGGTGATTCAAGAGGGAGAAGCAGGCGAGGCGCAAGGGAGAAGCAACGGCTTGTGCTCGCAAGCGACACGAGAGGGAGCTGCTTTCTCGAGGCCAAGGGGAAGATCCTGGTTGTGGAGGTCGGTGTCAATAGCGGCCACGGAAATCAAAGTGGGCGACACGAGAGGGAGAAGAGGGATTGGGAGAGATTTTCTCCTGTCCAAGCATGACTAATGACGGTAGGAATTGGTGGCGGCGGCGGAAAAATTAGGGTTTGTCTTTGATACCATGTTAAGAGAAAATCGTGAATTAGACACCACGGAGTTATTGACTTATATAGAGAAGGATATACAACATAATTATAATAATACCCCTAGTTATTATATTTACAATATTCTAACAGTTTCAAATATTTTATTTGCTTTAACAGTGTCATTAATAGATTGATGAACCATAATAGTTGATTGATCGCACTACAAACTCCCTTAAATCATGAACTTAGATTTTCAAGATCATTTGTCGATTGCTAATGATCCTGTCCGAGAGTCGAGGCAATGGATGCTGGGGACGTGGCGCTCTTGATTGTTAGGACCAAAAGTAGCTAGAGGTGGGGGGGGGGGGGGTGAATAGCTCGTCGCGTGCCCGATGTTCGGCGTTGCTTGTTCCTTCGAAGATGTGCAGCGGAAAATACAGAAACAAATCACACAACGCTAACACGGTTGGTTTACTTGGTATCCACCCCACAAGAGGTGACTAGTCCAAGGATCCACACCAACACACACACCCTCCACTAATGAAACTCTCCTTTATGGTAACTACCAAGGGCGGAGAAGCCCTACAAGACTCAATACAAGAAGAAGAAAGGGTAGTAAAGAAATACAAGCTTACACGCTTACAATGAGTGCACAAACCCTAACCCTAGTTTCTTCTTCTTGCTTTAATGTGTGGTTTAAGTTAGACCTTCATTACCTATGGGGGAGGTCATAGGGGGAGAATGAAGGGAACCAACATTCATACTTTGGCATGAATGGAGTTAAGGCTATGGGATTAGCTTAACTCAGAATGGTCCAAACTTAAAGGTATTGTCAAACATCAAAAATGGGGAGATTGTTGGTGCAATATCCCTTAGGTCAAGGTTGACTGGTTTGACCAAGCTTGAGTCTTGGTCATAGTTTCGATTTTTGACAATACATGTAGACACATTGACAATGCAGGTGCAGTTGTTCATATGGGGAGATTCTGATCAGGGACTGATCAGTGTTAATGAAGAAGAGTCAAGTAGCCCGGTGGAAATCCAGTGAGTGAAGCTATGAGTCTAGTGAGTGAAGCTGGCGGATGGAAATCTGGTGAGTGAAGCGGTGAAAGTCCTAGTGAGTGGAGTTGAAAGTCCTAGTGAGTGAAGCTAGGAAAAGTCCAAGTAGGTCAAGAGGGTGACAGGAGAAAAGTCCAAGTGGCTCAAAGGATTGACCGGACACTTGGTGAGAGAATCCTAGCAGGTCAAGGGTGACTAGTGCTCGACAGGTCAAGGTTGACCGGAGGTTGGTTTGGGAGGTTTGAGACTTGGTTTGGACAAAACCAATTCTTTGGATCGATCGGTGGATCGATCGAGACCATTTGGATCGATCGGTGGATCGATCGAGGTCTCAATCGATCGGTGGATCGATCCGCGATAAGCGATCGATCCGATCGATCGCGGATCGATCCGTCGATCCGTCGATTGGAAAAATCGAATCGATCGGGATCCGACGTTGAGTCGTATTTGAGCTGCCCGATTCATTTCAGATCTTCACCAGCTCCTCCACAGCTCTTCTTCTTGCTTTGATCTGCCTCTTGACTTGGAAGAGCCTTCAAGAACCTTCAAGAACTGGCGATCTCGAGCTTGAGAAGAGCTGTGGAGGAGTTGGTGAAGATCTGAAATGAATCGGTGAAGAACTGCCGACGCTCAACGGTCGGATTCCGATCGATTCGATTTTTCCCAATCGATCGGGAGGCTGGATCGATCCACGGATTGATCCAGAGCTAGGCCTCGGATCGATCCACGGATCGATCCGGCTATTCCAATCGATCCAGCGATCGATCGGATCGATCCAGCGATCGATCGAGGTTTCAGAATGGTCTCGATCGATCCACCGATCGATCCGAGTCGATTCCATATAGATCCAGAGCTGGTTTTGCCCAAACCAAGTCCCAAACCTCCCAAACCAACCTCCGGTCAACCTTAACGTCATGCCTAGCATCTAGTCACTTCCTTGACTGCTAGACTCTCTCACCAAGTGTCCGTCAACCTGACCCGGACTTTTCTTTCATGCCAAGTATCCGCTCTTGACCTACTGGACTTTACCTAGCTTCACTCACTGGACTTTCGCCTAGCTTCACCACTAGGACTTTCACCGGCTTCACTCACCGATTTCCATCCGCTTCACCACTGGACTTGCCTAGCTTCACTGGACTTTCACCGCTTCACTCACCGGATTTCCATCCGCCTAGCTTCACCACTGGGACTTTGACCGGCTTCACTCACCGGGTTTTCCATCGGTATACCTGACTCTTCTTCATTCACACCGATCAGTCCCTGATCAGAACAACTGCACCTGCATTGTCAATGTGTCTACATGTATTGTCAAACATCGAAACTATGACCAAGACTCAAGCTTGGTCAAACCAGTCAACCTTTACCTAAGGGATATTGCACCAACAATCTCCCCCTTTTTGATGTTTGACAATACCTTTAAGTTTGGACCATTCTGAGTTAAGCTAATCCCATAGCCTTAACTCCATTCATGCCAAAGTATGAATGTTGGTTCCCTTCATTCTCCCCCTATGACCTCCCCCATAGGTAATGAAGGCCTAACTTAAACCACACATTCTCCCCCTATTGGCACACATCAACCCATCTCTGAGCACACATAAACTTGTGCCTCAATTTTGGACACACTTCAACAAATGCCCCATTGTTGAAAACTCTCCCCCTGAAGAGTTGCTCATCGTTGTTCACAACATCACTCGTTGTGACCAACAACGATAATGAAGGTCCCATACCCTTCATTTATCCTTAACCCTACATTCTTCCTCAATGTAGGCAAATGTCCATCCTTGAGCATTATTCACTTAATGGAAGGTTAACCACCTTCCAAGGTTTATGAAAAAATAGTTTTCATGCCTTTAAAGAGTCCCTCCCCCTAAAGACATGGTGGTAACTTCTGTCATTGCACCAACAATGACTTGGAATCCCTAAAACTTTAGGAAACCCTATTGTAGAAGTTTTGAGGTTCAAATATTCAAAATTTGAACCAAACCTCAACCTAAACTTCAACTTAGCCTTCCTTAACCAATCCATCCTTGTTTTCACATGAAAACACCCTTTGAATGTATACAAATGTATTTTTAGGGGTTTGGAAAGGTTACCTAGACTAGAATAGGTTTAAAGATGCCGAAATCAGGCTTTCCCAGCCAAAATCAGCAACTTGGATCGATTGGAATTGGGCTCCAATCGATTGAACCTTTCTAAGTCGATCCACTGATCGATTCAGACTTCCTGGATCGATCGGCTGATCGATCCAGTGAGCTTCTGCTCGCGGGAGACTTGCCTTCTGAATCGATCCAAGGATCGATTCAGGCACTCCAATCGATTCATGGATCGATCGGAGCTCTGATAGTTGCTGAATTTCAACATCAGCCAACTTCAAGAATCCCTAGAAAATTCTACAAAAATCCAAAAATCACGAAATTTCGTGTAGGCATTATTTAGGGCATTTACTATCAAGGAAAACTAGTTTTCTATGAAAATACTTCATATTTTCAAAGATTAACACAAACTTGAAAACTTGCAAAAACTTTAGTGTTTTCTTCAAGTTTGTGTCTAACTATTCAATGGTGATTACTATCAAAAGATAGCCTTCACCAAGGTTTTCCAAAATCATTTTGAAAACATTTTTCAAACCAATATCCCACCATGTTCCTTGGGCTTAATGCACATGACTTGTACATTAGCTTTCCCAATGATGAGATAACACATAACTATGTGTTTTGATGAACTTAAAAACTCAAACGAATGCACTATATCAACATCTTGAGTTTTGTTCATCATCCTAACATCTCACTTGTATTTAATGTGCACGAAAATACATACAAGTCACCTTATAGTCCTTGTGAGATGTGAGATTTTGGTTTTGCCCTATTCTAGGGATCATGCATATCTATCTAGGCATTTTAGAGATATTAGACATCCACCTAGGATGTCACTTGTTAATAAGTGTTGTTAAATGCCATTTGTCCTTAATTACAAGGAATTAAACTTAATGCATGATTATGTTATGGCATATATCAAAAGGAAATAATTTTTTAAAAGAAAATATCCTATAACTACATGATGTATGAATGTCATGACATGGTATTTTTGGATTTTTCATAATAAAACATGAATGAAAAAATAGACATGATGTCATGGCATATGATGGGCAAACAATCATGGCAAGGTTTAGCATAAATAAAATATACCTAAATTACCTATCTAAGTATCCTTAACCACTTAGCTAAATCAAAAAGCATATACCCTAGATTGCCCAATTTCCTTAAGAAAATGCCAAAACCCAACTTGACATTTCTTTAATCTCTTGAATTAATTATGCCAATTAAGAATTTAAAACATTTCTCAAATGTTGGCATATTTCATTTTCCCATAAGAGTAATCACTTAAATTATGGCTTAGATTTGCCTTAAATTCCTAAGACAATACCAAAGTCCCAATTTGGTATTTCTTAACACTTGATTTCTTGTGTCATTTAAAGTCATCTCAAATTTCTTCCTTTATAGCACATTTTACTCTTTCCAAGAGTAACTAATAAATCCATTTCATTTTCAAAGGTTAACAAAAACCTTGAAAATGCTCCTTGAGTGTCAATTTCCTCAAAGTTGGGTTAACTACCCTTCTAATCGGAGTTGACACTCTCTAACCCATCTATGGGATAGAGAAAATGCTCCTAGGAACCCAAAACCTATTGGTGCTCCTTGGATGCTCTAGGTATTTACTAGGGATAACTTCCCTAGATACCTTCCTAGTGACCTTGTTGGGCTTCTTAGAAGCCTTGGTCACATTTTCTAGGTCAACTCTAGGGATAGCCTCCCTTGTGACCTTGTTAGTGACTTTCTTAGACTTCTTAGAAGTCTTAGTCACATTATCGAAAATACTCTTAGGGATGACTTCCCTAGTATTCTTGGCTTGACCACTGGACCTAGGGTTTGTTCCATAACTATATGGAACCCTATGGTAAGAGGGCACATCCTTCTTAGCCTTTGGTTTGTATCCCAACCCTCTATGGCCATTTGATGGCTTTGATTTTCCTAGCCCTAGGTATTTCTCATTTTTCCCTTGTAGGATATTTTCCATCCTTTTTAGGGTCTTTTCCATTTTATCAAGTCTTGACCTCAAGACTTGATTTTCTATCATTAAATCCTTAGGTTTTAGTCCATGAGCATTTTTGTTCTTGGGCACGTATCTATTGTCCTTAGTGTTCCCGCCCATGTGTCTATCTACCTTCCTAACCTTAGGTTGGGTAGTTTTGGCATGTAGGGTCACATGCTTTTCCTTAAAGCCCTCATGCTTTCTATTCTTATGGTAAATTGCATTAAAATGATAAAAATTAGAACTATCATGCTTTTTACCATAATGTAAAGGGGTAGGCTCAATAAAAGTTACCTTCCTTTTTACCTTAGAGGCTCCCCCTTGACTTAAGCTTCCTCCTTGAGCCTTGACCATCTTCTTCCCCTTAGGGCATTGACTCCGGTAATTCCCCTTTTGATTGCAAGAGAAACACACAATGTGCTCCTTGCTCTTCTTTGTTCCGGGGATGGTCTCCTTTGGCTTCTCCTTGCCCTTTGGTGCCACTTGACCCTTCTTCTTGGCCAATTTAGGGCACTTGCTTTTGTAGTGCCCATGTTCCCTACATTCAAAGCATATAATATGATTTTTATTATTAATTGAAATATTTATACCTTTGCTTGTAGGGGTGACATCTTTTCCTTTGGATCCGGAGGTAGAAGCTTCCTCTTGATCCAAATTTGATACTCCTCCATTTGATTTTGCTTGACTTGTGGAGGTGGACGCTTCTTCATCCTCTTCTTCTCTTGACCCGGATGTGGAGGATTCTCCTTCTTCTTGATCCGGTGTCAATGAAGATTGCTCCCCCTCAATCCTAGAGGTGGAGGCTTCTCCTTCTTCTTCATCCTCTTGTACATGAAACAAGGAATATACTACTTCCTTGCTCTTTTGATTGCACTCTTTTGAGGATGAAGCTTCCTCTTGAACTTCTTCTTCGGAAGTTGAGCATCTCTCAACTTCGGAGTCCTCCTCTTGATCTTGATCCATTGAGTCGCCCTCTTTGGATTCCTCTTGATTCGGTACAGTGGAGGGGATCTCATGGATTAATGCCAACTTACTCCAAAGCTCCTTGGCATCCTTGAATTCTCCAACTTGAGCCAAAATATTGCTTGGCAATAAGTTGACCAAAAGCTTGGTCACTTTATCGTTTGCCTTGCTCCTTTGAACTTGCTCTTGGCTCCATTTGCTTTTCTTGAGAGGCTTGCCCTTGGAGTTTGTTGGAGCTTCAAAACCTTCCATGAGAGCAAACCATTGCTCTATCTCCATCATCAAAAAAATTTCTATTCTTGATCTCCAAGAATCGAAGCTTGTGGATGTGTATGGTGGAGCCACCCTTGTGTCAAATCCAAGTCCATCTTGGAATTGCATCTTGAAGTTGAGCCTTTTGATTTCTTTGACTTTGATGAATTTGCTCCAACTTCTTTGCCCTCTAGCTTTTCTTGTTATGCTTGACCCTTCCGGCGATGATTCCGGTGAAGAGCGGCCTTGCTCTGATACTACTTGTTAGGACCAAAAGTAGCTAGAGGGGGGGGGGGGGGGGAATAGCTCGTCGCGTGCCCGATGTTCGGCGTTGCTTGTTCCTTCGAAGATGTGCAGCGGAAAATACAGAAACAAATCACACAACGCTAACACGGTTGGTTTACTTGGTATCCACCTCACAAGAGGTGACTAGTCCAAGGATCCATACCAACACACACACCCTCCACTAATGAAACTCTCCTTTATGGTAACTACCAAGGGCGGAGAAGCCCTACAAGACTCAATACAAGAAGAAGAAAGGGTAGTAAAGAAATACAAGCTTACACGCTTACAATGAGTGCACAAACCCTAACCCTAGTTTCTTCTTCTTGCTTTGATCCGCCTCTTGACTTGGAAGAGCCTCCAAGAACCTTCAAGAACTGGCGATCTCGAGCTTGAGAAGAGCTGTGGAGGAGCTGGTGAAGATCTGAAATGAATCGGTGAAGAACTGCCGAAGACAACGCTCGCCTGCGGCTCAAATACGACTCAACGGTCGGATCCCGATCGATTCGATTTTTCCCAATCGATCGGGGAGGCTTTGGATCGATCCATGGATCGATCCAGAGCGCCTCTGTGCTCTGGAAAAGTGCCTGGATCGATCCACGGATCGATCCAGCGCTTATCGCGCGAAGCAGCAGCGTCCCAATCGATCCACTGATCGATTGAGACCTCTGGATCGATCCACTGATCGATCCAGAAGCTTTCTGTTCGCTGGGAATGGTCTGGATCGATCCACTGATCGATCTAGCACTTGGTTTTTGCCCAAAACCAAGTCCCAAACCTCCCAAACCAACCTCCGGTCAACCTTAACCTGTTGGTACGTCATGCCTAGCATCTAGTCACTCCCTTGACCTGCTAGGACTCTCTCACCAAGTGTCCGGTCAATCCCTTTGACCCACTTGGACTTTTCTTTCATGCCAAGTATCCGGTCACTCTCTTGACCTACTTGGACTTTTACCTAGCTTCACTCACTAGGACTTTCAATACTGCCTAGCTTCACTCACTAGGACTTTCACCTGGCTTCACTCACCAGGATTTCCATCTGCCTAGCTTCACTCACTAGGACTTTGAATACTGCCTAGCTTCACTCACTAGGACTTTCACCTGGCTTCACTCACCAGGATTTCCATCTGCCTAGCTTCACTCACTAGGACTTTGACCTGGCTTCACTCACCAGGGTTTCCTTCCAGTCAGGTATACCTACTTCATTCACACTGATCAGTCCCTGATCAGAATCTCCCCATATGAACAACTGCACCTGCATTGTCAATGTGTCTACATGTATTGTCAAACATCGAAACTATGACCAAGACTCAAGCTTGGTCAAACCAGTCAACCTTTACCTAAGGGATATTTCACCAACATTGATGACTGGTGGTGGACTCCTCGTCAATGAAGCCTGCAACCACAGTAACATCAGTGTCGAGCCGGGGAGGGGTTCCCCGACGATGGTCCTCCGATGCTCAAGTCAAACACCGACGATGTAGAAGAAACGAGGAAGCAAAATGGCAGAGTAACTGTGGCTACAGTAGAGATTATGCATACCTCCGTCGAAACTTGGGAGTCTTTATATAGGGCTCCCTGAGAGCGCGTGCACACTCCCCAATACGTGCATACTCCTCAAAGCATACCTTGAAGAGACGTGCCAGAAAAGTGTCCCTGACACCATACCTTAACGACCCAAGCATATCTCTGACAAGACAGCAGATGCTTCCATCGTATGATCTTCTGACTATGCCGCAAAACATGTCGTCTGTCGGCTGCACAGGTTCCCAGAAGGACATCCTCTGATCCTCCTTTTGTCTGTTACAGGCCGAGCGAAAGAGCCGCTCGGCCATCTATCGGCCGTCCAGGCGATCTTGTCCTCGGGCCGAGCAAAATGGTTGCTCGGCCAGCATCCACTGTCAAGGCTTCGCTGCTATGTAGAACAGAGCTATGTCTGAATGTAGTCTGCTCGGTCGTCATTGTTCTGCCGATGTAGGTCCGAGCGGGCTTGTCGCTCGGCATATACCCTGTCTGTTTGAGCGCCGGAAGCTCGGTACCTGGCCGAGTTGTTCTAACGTCTGCTTTATGTAGGCTCGGTGGTTCTTCCTCCTAGTCGGAAAAGGGGGTTGCCCAATCGGACGATAATACCGAGACGTTGACCAGCTTGACTTTGACCTCCACCCTGTCATTGACCACCCTGTTGACCGGGGCCCCTCCTTATCACCGGATCAGCTACTCTCCCTAGCAGTCGACCCATACCTTTATTGTAGTTTTACTAAGGCTGAATTCTCAATTTGCCTAGTATCTAATTGATCTCAACCTATCAAGATTTCCTTTGGTTAGCATACGGTCAATCTTGATCTACAAGAACTTCCTTTGTTTATCATATGTTCAACCTTACTTGTCAACAATGGTGTAGCTAAGATCTTCAACTGATGCGTCAAATGACAAATAAAAGAAATCCCTTTTTGAATTTGGGCTCAATATATAAATCTAAAAATTACTGGACTAATGGATTTGAGCTCAATATATAAGCCTAAAGGATTTGAGCTCAATATATAAGCCTAAAAATTGATGAGCTGTTGGACTGCATTAGGTTGGAAGCCTAAAAATTGTTGGGCTGCTGGATTTTAGCTCAATATACAAGTCTAAAAATTACTGGCTACTGCACTAGACTGGAGCCTAGTGAAACCTAGCCTTGTCTACGCCATTGTTTGTTCGGACTTCATCATTGTGTAGAATCTAATCAATCTTGACCTACTGAAACTTTATCGTTTCCTAGCATTCGGTTACCCTTAATCTATCAAGACTTTGCGCCTTGTGTCTATCATTCAGTCAACATTGACCTGTCAAGACTTCACGTCTTATGTCTATCATTCGATCAAGCTTGACATGTCAAGACTTCTCAATTGTAAACATTCAATCCTTAATCTTTTGACTTTCCATTAGTCAACTATAACCCAGTTATACTCCGTCGTTGCCAACTCTTTATTGAACTTCTAACCACTAAGTGTCCGGTCAACCAGTACTCACTTAAACTTCTCTACTATCAAGAATCCAATCAATTTTGAGATACTTAACTTTTTGCTTAATCATTCACGCCCAAATCAATCTTGATCAACCTTAATTCGAGACCGATATTATCAACAATCTCTCCCTCCAATAATTTCTCCTTTTCCTTGGCATTTTGCTCTGATCAACAAATATATTGATCAAACATCAAAAGTCAACTAAAATCAACTCAAACTTGGTCAACCTTGATAAAAGTCAATTGCACCAACAATTTTAACATCTAATTAGTATTCAACATTATGATTCTTGTTACTCTAATAATGAGATTATACACATAAATCCATGTAAGAATTTTGTATATATAAACCACCCTCTTACATGAAATAAGACAACAAATTTTATTTTCCCTTCTTCTTGTAAGTTTCATGTCACTATGTGCTCATGGGAATAGAGTTATGAGCCACTGTGATCAATTATAACTATTTTCAATTGTCCTCCTCTCTGCAACCACAGTCACTTGCTTGCCACCCTTGTTTATGTGATTGCAACCACTTGCAATCATTCTCTTCCATGTGATCACAGCTTAGATATTAGATAAATATTAGAATATGTCAAATATAGTGGTCATATATATCAAGATTTGAATGAGAGTTTTGATATGTCATATTTATTACTATCTCATTTAATTTGCCACAATTTTAAAGACATTCTATAATGGTCAGAACATGCCTATAAATAATGACATTTGGAGTCTTTAAACACACACACACACACTTCATTAAAAGAATTACACCATAGTTTTGGAGTGTTTAGAAGGCTTATAAACCCTAAAGAAGAAGTAGAAGGATAGACCTTAAATTTTGCTACCATATAATTAATCTATTCAAATAAGCACAAGTTCATAATTGATTCAAATCAATAATATTTTACCATATAATTAATATTCAGTACTATAATTATGAGATTGTATATCACAAATTTTGACAAATAATAATAATAGGAGAAGACAAACTAGCTATTTTAGGGGCATTGATTTGTAAGAATGCTAGTTTAATTAATCTGATAGGATATATATTTCAATTTGATGAATAAATTCATATTTTACTAGAAGATATGGGGAAAAACAGAAGAACAAGAAGAAGACAATAGACTTTATTTTTCTTCTTTTACTTAATTCTTTTTCTCTGTTTGTTCAGATCGACAACAAGAGAATTTGACTAGAATGATAAGAAATGGTCAACAAAAGATATGGAATTGATGCTTTTGTACACAGAACCCTAAGCATTAGAATAAACAGTAGGTGGACGGCAATTATTTATGTACATTATCTACTTATTATTTATCAAATGAATTCAAGAACCTTTCCAATCACTGAATTGAGGAATATTTAACTCCCAAGTTGAGAATTCAAGCACTGTCTTAAATGTTATTGGATCCTTTTGGCCTTTAGCGTTCATCAGAATGTGTCAGGAATCACTGCTCATGCCGATCTTATCATAAGGTTTGTTTTCCGTATATATGGCACGCAAGGGTTGGCAAACCACAAGCCCTAATCAGTAGAACTAAATGAATCGAACGTTTATAAGTAAATCTGTTGTTGATAGTCAATTAAATGAATATGGAAATCATATTTTTCAATATGGAAATCATAATTTAAAATATAAAAATTTTAAATAAATAAATAAGTTTAAATTAAATCAAATTCAAATTCATAAAAAAAAATCAAATTTAAACAATCGAATTAATAACTTAGTTTATTTTACCCATTAGAGGTCAGCTCTTCCTGAAGTGATATATGAAATAAAAAAAAAAAGAATAATCCTAGTTAGTCTCATTGACTATCTCTGAGTGATCGGTCCGCAGGATAAATTAGAAAATACATGTGACGGTCAATCCAGACGTCCAGCATCCTTTGATTGCGTTCTCCATTTGAAGAAAAATTTTACCAAATACGTCGTAGCTAGGGATCGAACTGCGAGTATCTGGATGATAACCTGAATATCCTATCATGGCACCTTACCCCTAGGACAAGTGATATATGAACAATTGTGATAAAAAGGTAAATATGTTCGCCCTCAGTGTCCCTGTCAATCCGTCCCAGGATCAACATGGAGGAGGTAAATCACGGACAGCTACTAGCCTTTGAAATAGAAAATGATATATGAACAAGAACCATGAATTATGGGTTCTTTGAGGAGGATTAGAGATCCGGGAGTCAAAATCTAAATTAGTAATCGAATGTCTATTTATAATTTACCTCAATCATACTAAACTTAAACCTTTTATCATGATTAATCATGGGATGTGGACTAAGGAGCTACTTTAATAAAGTAGGTGGGAAACAGTTAATACTAACAGGTAAGGCACCAGTCTGAATAGTGGCCAGCTTCATTGGATTCTCCCATCATCATCAGTAAATATATGAGTGTGGCAAATGAAATGATTGCTTTTAAGTACAAATTAAGAGAAAAGGAGTGATGACTTTTACTGTGGAAGGAAGGAAGGAAGCAACACATCTACACTTTGATTTGACTATGGAACTTGGAAGAAGAAGTGATCTCTAACAGAGGTTGCGACTGTGAAAGTTTAATCTGTTGGAAGGTGAGAGAGGTTCGAGTTCAGAGAGTCTAAGCAGCTCCTCCAGGTAGTCGACGCCCAAGTCCTCGAGCTCCAGGACATTCTGCGCCGCCTTGCTCTTGCGGCTGATCCGCCGCCGCCGCAGCGAGTGCTTCTTCTTGAGCGCCATCACGAGTGAGTCGTCGCCGCCGCCGCCTTTGCCCCAGCCGAGCTGCTGGATCGACTCCTGCACGCGCTCGATGGGGAAATTCAGCACCGCCAGTTGGCCCCGCATCGACAGCGCCGCCTGGTCGTAGGCCATGGCGGCGGCTTCGGCGGTGTCGAACGTCCCCAGCCACACCCGGATCCCGTTCCTGGTGGAGTCCCTGATCTCCGCAGCGAACTTCCCCCATGGCCGCTTGCGGACCCCGCGGTAACCCAGCACGCCGCCGCCGCCGCCGCTTCTGGGCGGCGGCCGCTCTCCCCGCCGCCGCCTAGACTCGGCCTCCTCGGGGCCCCTGGCTCCTCCCTCGCCGCCGCTCTCGGCTATCATTTCGAAGAGGACCATCTCATTGCTGTCGTGGACGTCGAGCGGGAGGGATTTCCCCGGGGGAAAGGATTCGAACGACGGACAGGAGGAGGATTCCGACGAGAACTCGGAGTCCATATATCCTCAATTAATTGGCTAGATTATTCCTAAAAACGGGGAAGAATCTCGATAGATAGATTTTGGATTGGATATGGATATTGGAAGGGTTGGGAGGGGGATTTATACTTGGGAAACTTCGAAAGTGAATTCAAAGGCGTCGAGCAAATTAAGCGATCGATCGAGCAGACGACGAAGAAAAGTAAGCGCCCGGTGGGCGGAGGAGAGACAGGGACAGGTGGGCGGGAGGATTTTCAATTGCTGCGGGGCCCGCGGTCTCACGTGGTCGGATGACGTACGGCGGCTATATGAGACAAAGCCGTGTGACGTCATTCGCGACAGCGACAGATGCATGGGATAGAGATATAGATTCGGCCGGATCCAATGGCTGCCCCTCGTGGCGGGGAAAGGATCTTGGCCTCTTCGGCTGCCAGAAATTACTTCTAATTTGCAAAATTAATTAATTAATTGTGTTGGGAAAGTGTGGGGAAGGCTCCTACTGGCGAGGCTGGGTGTCTCGGGCATTAGGGGGTCATACGAGGTTAAATATCTGATAATTGGATTTTTTTAATCTCACTTTTTAGATTATCTAATCAAGATTTAGATAGGATTAATATAAAATATTATACTTATAGGTAAAGTAATATAATAAAAATATATTTAAAAAAGGATTATCCGGTACTTGGCAAAGAATTTTTTTAGTCCCTATTATAAAAAAATTATAAAATAGTTTTCACTATTAAACTTATTGCATATTAATTTTTTTTATATATTTTTTTTATCTTGTTTGTCCCTTCCATATCCAAAGTTCAATATGTAGCATTAATTCTATATGAGTGGACTAAAATCTTCATAATTTAGACTTATGCTTGATTAACATATACACAACTAATTATCATTAATAAAAATTAATTTTGATTAAGTAATCTAATGCTTAATTGCATATAAAGGGAGGTTTGAATAAATTGGATGTGGATTCAATGTGTAGATCCAATAATTTGGTTCATTAACATTAATGATTTGTTAATGATAGATGAGTTTTAAAATAGATTGTCCCTATAGGATAGGCTTGATGATATATAAGAGAAGATACTCATGGAGTAGGGCAAGTTCTTGAACTTCTTCATGAACCTCCTCTCATCCCCATTGAGAAATGTTGGTGCAACCTTAGGTCAAGGTTGACCTGGTTGACCTGACTCGAGTTGACCTGACTCGAGTTGTGTTTTGATGTTTGACGATGTTTGACGAGAAGAGAAGTTCTATTCTTGATGTTTGACAAGAATAGATGTTTGGGAGATTGTTGGTGCAACCGTAGGTCAAGGTTGACCTGTTTGACCTGATTCGGTGAAAAGTCCAAGTATGGAGACTTGGCACTGGAAAAGTCCAAGTATGGAGACTTGGCACGGGAAAAGTGAAGCTTGGCAGAGGAAAAGTCACGGTGAGTGAAGCCAGTGGAAATCTGGAGGTAGGCGGTGAAAATCCTAGTGAGTGAAGCTAGGTGAAGGTGAAAGTCATGGTGAGGCAGGTGAAAGTCCAGTGAGTGAAGCCGCAAGGAAAGTCCGGTGAGTGAGCCAGGCAAGTCCCGTGAGTGAAGTCGAGCGATTGGAAATCGGTGAGTGAAGCGGTAAAACCCTAGTAAGTGAAGCTAGGTGAAATTCCTGGTGAGAGGCCAGGAAAATCCAGATGGATCAAGGGTGATCGGACATCGGTGTTGGGAATCCAAGTAGATCAAGGGAGTGATCGGATACTTGGCACGAGAGAAAGCCCAGTGGGTCAAAGGATTGACCGAACACTGTGGAGAATTCTAGCAGTTAAGGGTGACCGATCTAGGAATGATGAACCAACAGTCAAGGTTGACCGGATGTTGGTGTAAAAGCCTGAGGTTTAGGGCAGGGTTTGGATCGGTTTGGGGACCGATCCATACATCGATAGCCCGATCGGTCACCGATCGGTAACCATCCAAGAGTTTCATCAGAGTTATCGATCGGTCTGGAGACCGATCAGACAACGATCAGGAGGCGCAAAGAAGTTCGGGAGAAGAGAAGCTTGATCGGTCTACGGACCGATCAGGAGGTTCCCTGATCGGTCTTTCTTCTGTGTTTCTTCGCTTTCTTTGCTTTCTTCGCAGGATATAAAAGGAGGGCTGCTGCTGCGAGCCTCCATTCTTCTTCTTCTTCTTTCTTCTTCTTCCTTGGATTGAAGCTTCTGCTTCTGTGCTCTGAGGTTCTTCGATCAGCTGCTGCGTTTGGGTTGTGAAGTTGCTGCTTCATCGCCTCCGATCGACAGAGAAGGCAAGCGAGTGTTGCATTCATATTGTTGTTTGTATTTGTTTCTTGCTTTCCTTGTACTCCTTTCTTGTTGTTATAAGTATTGTGGCGAGGTTTCTCCACCCACAAGGAGCATTTATTAGCCGGTTCTCTGGGGACTCATCCACCGACGGATTGATAGGCTTCGTCCACCTTACGGACACGCCGAGGAGTAAGAGTTTATCTCCGAACCTCGTTACATCGGTTTGTTTGAGGTTTGTCTTCTTTCCCTTTCGTTTCTGTGTTTATTTTCCGCTGCGCTAACACGTTTTGTAGAAACGCGACGATTTGGGGTCGGCTATTCACACCCCCCTCTCTAGCCTCCGTACGAAGGATCCTAACAAGAAAGAATATGGATTGTCATCGCCCACTTCTATAAAGGATTATTCTGCGCTTGTAGGAAGGCGACAAATAAGAAGCAATAGTTCTTAGCGATGGATTCAGGTCAGCTCTTCACTAGCTATTATTTCAAATTTCTATATTACTTTAAAGATTGATGATAGCTAGATCTTTAGTTTATTATTGATGTATCACAATTCTAACAATTCATATCAGATCTAAGGATTAGCTTATTGTCAGTATTTTAAGGCATAAGAATTATTTTTCAACATTTTGACACATATACATCGATTTTTTGCATTTGATTCTATATGGATGAGTGAAATTGATGTGTATTCGTTGAATGTATCATAGATAGGTTAGGATTTGTCCTATGAATCAAGTTTTTTTACATTATCTACCAAGAATGTGATTGACAGTGCAATTTTAGGATTTTTGACTTGAAAAATAGTGATCATAAATAAAGTTTTTTAGTTATCAATCAATTAGAGAAGGTCCCCAATCAATTGGTAATCATGAATCATTGTGGCAAAAAGGTGAATATACTCGCCCCCAGTGCCCCCGCCAACCCGTCCTAGGGTCAACACGAAGGAGGTAAATCACGGGCAGCTACTAGCCTTTGGAAGAATGACTAGCACATAAGGGAGGTATTTACCTCGGCTTTGCCGAGATTCGAACCCCAGACCTCATTGTGGCAACACCTCATACGCTAACCACTAGACCCATCCAAGGGGACTGGTAATCGTGAATCATGAACAGAGAGCTCCTGAATCAATTGGTTGATTGATTAATGTTGTCCAATCAATTAGCATAAGGACCAATTGATTGGGAAGCCCAGAATCACAAACAAAGGGTTCCCGGATCGATTGATGCTTACCAATCAATTAGCATAAGGACCAATTGATTAGGATGCCCAGAATCACAAACAGGCTCCTAGATTTATTAGCTGATTGATTGGTGTTTACCAATCGATTAACATAAGGGACAATCGATTAGGATGCCTAGAATTGCAAATAGGTCTCAGAATTGATTGAGTGAACGATTAGTGTTCATCAATCTATTAGCCAATCGATTACTGAATCTGGGTTGTCAACAAAGGATTTCTAAATTGATTGGCGGATCAATTGGTTTTCGCCAATCGATTAGAGTGGATGAACTCACGAACAGTGGCCTTTGGAATCAATCAGGCAATCGATTAACATGGATATCAATCAATTTCCACCTATTGTTAATCAATTAATGTAACGACCTACCTTCTGGGTATTGGCTGTAAGGCCGGTCGCTACAATTATGCTAAACTATACTGTGCGGAAAGCTGGGCTAATTAAAATTTTAGTCTACTAATGACGGATACAACTGCTAAGAAGAAAGGTCTAAAGACCTTCTTTGCTGGTGTACATATGCTAAGGAGGGGAAACTGAACATCCCAACTGGGCTAGGGACTAGAACTAAACTTCCCAACTAACTACAGACCTGCCGATCGATCCACAGATCGATCGAAGCTATGGGGCATTCGGTTCCCAACTGGATCGGTCGGCAGACCGATCCATGTGTGGCTGGATCGGTCGGCTGACCGATCCAGAAGCCTGGCACACTACTGGATCGGTCGGCAGACCGATCCAGCGTCTGATTTCCTGATACAAAATCAGAAATGCTGATTTCGACACCTTGTCGTGCCAAAACCACCTGCAACCACTCTAACATATACTAATAACTATTCTACCATACATTGGCAACATTCAAGACATAATATAATGCATGTTCACTAGTTCATACCATTAACCATACTAGAATGCGAAGCATAAGGAAAAAGAGAACAAGACTTTAATAACTAGACTTGGTACAAGTTCTAATGCGTAGTAAAATAAAACTAGATCCCTAGGATCTTTATTCCAGTTCCTGCCACACACATCCTCATCTGCACTGACCTCCAGCCTCCACTGCTAGTCCATTTTCCTTTTTACCTGTATCTGCAGTATAAGGAAAATAGTATCTGTAAGCTAAAAAGCTTAGTAAGAAACCATCTACCTCACTAAATCATGCATACGATGCAAATATGCTTTTAAATCATGCTGTTTGAAAAACATACTAAATATGCAAGCATGGCATGGCATGGTATCATACAAAGCATGGCATAACATAAGCTGAACATAAAATAAAACTGATCATAACACGTCTATTACTGTATATGAAGCTATCATATTTAACAACTGAAATAAGCTGAGTTGATACAAAAGTGAGCTAAGCTGAAGCTGAGCTAATACTGAATTCCATTATGTTTTAAAACTGATTTGGAAAACTATTATAAATAATAGATAAAAATACTAAATATGCTGCTGTAGGGCCCTGGCAACTGTACTTGCTGTGCGTGCATCCCTATCTAAACCCGGGATTATGGGAGTCCAGCCCAGTGGATATCTAATCCAGTACAGTGGCGCTGCTGAAAGTAAAATACTGAAATGCTAATTAGCTGAATCTAGGTTATCTGAACCTAGAACTAGGTTGTCTGAACCTAGAGACGACTCTGGGAGCCCACCCATTGGACATCTAGTCCCATAAAGCTGGAATAAAACTGATATGCTGTTTTAAATGCTTCTATACATTTAACTATGCTGTTAAAACTGTCTAATGTTGCGCTAAACATTTTTATCGAACACCTAGTGTGCTCCAACTCTCCTCTCTAATCGGGAAACCACCTCTAGGCACCCGACGACGTCTATAACCTCTATCTGAAGAGGAAAAACGTGTCCGGCCCATCCAGAGGTACTCAACTAACCCCTAAATCTGCGAAGAGAATTAAATACACTCTAGATGTCGATAAAAATCTACATATAACTAAATTATAAGCATGCAATCAAACGAGAGCTACTTATACTGCAGGTGAGGGGTTTCTTACCTCGTATGCTAGATTTCTTACAAATCTAATCGCTAAAAATTCCGATGGAGACGACTTCTCGACGATTCGCTCGCGTCCACGTGCTCTACTCGCGGAGGGGAACGTCCTTGTGCCCGAGATGTCACCAGAAGGCACTCCTATGGCCCTAGGGATGAAACCCTAGGCTTGCTTGGGTGTTGGCGCCGAGAGAAAGAGAGGGAGACGGGGTTGGCGTCGGTGAGGGTTTGGGGAGGGAGAAGTTGCCTAACCAAATAAAAGAAATAACCCAAACCAACTTAAGTTTCCTATTTATATTAAGGAGTTAATTCGCCCAATACCAATATAAATTTTATTGGTTCCCTTTCCTTTCAGCACGGCCCTGCTGGGTTCAACTGATTACTAGTATTATCCCCAAGCCATAGGTCTCGAGTTCAATCCCCGCTTAGGCAGTTTTCGTTTTCTAATTATTTTTGCTACTTCCATTACTCTAAAAATTCCGGAAAAATATCTAAACATTCTAGAAAAATCACGGAATAATTTTAATGTAAGTTTGAGAATTTTCGGGCACTACAATCCCCCATACCTTATAAAAAGTTCATCCTCGAACTTAGAATAATTCTGGGTACTTCTGTCTCCCAAGTTGCCTCTTCTGCTGTGTGACTGTGCCAAATAACTTTGACTAATGGTACTTCCTTGTTCCGCAATTTCTTAATTGCTAGGTCTATTATCCGAATAGGCCGACTATCATAGCCGAGGTCTTCGCGGACTTGTAATCACCTGGGTGACATCTGGGTATGCTTCTTCAAGATAGAGACATGAAATACGTTGTGGACGAATGACATTCTCGGGTAGCTCTAACTCATATGCTACCTTGCCCACTCTTCTCGATAAGGTATGGTCCCACATATCGGGACTTAGCTTGCCCTTCTTCCCAAAACGCATTACTCCCTTCTGGGAGATACTCTGAGGAACACCGAATCCCCAACTGAAAACTCTAAGGTCTCATGCTGTATCAACATAGCTCTTCCAAGGCTCTGGCCTCTATCCTCCGGATCTGTCAGATAGTTGTAGTATCTGCTACTAAATCTGTCTCAAGCTCTAGTTCTTCTGCTCACCACTCTCATACCAGCAGATTGAGATCTACACCTCCGCCCATAGAGAGCCTCGTGGTGCCATGCCGATAGTGGCTCGATAGCTATTGTTGTATGCAAATTCGCTAAACTCAGATATTTGCACCAACTTCCTTGAAGTCTAGCACACGCTCGGAGCATATCTTCGAGTACCGATGTGACCATCATCTGAGGATGGAATCTTTGCTGAACTTTAACTTAGTGCCCAACGCCGACCGTACACACTCCCGGAAGTGTGATCTCTGTCTGAAATGATGGTTCGTGGGACTCCATGAAGTCTGACAATCTCCTGGAGATATAACTGAGCTAGCTTCTCCATGGAGTAGGATATCTTGATAGCTAAGAAGTGGGCTGATTTAGTCAACCTGTCGACTATTACCCAGATGGTGTCAAAACCACTCGTGGTTCTGGGCAGTCCCACTATGAAATCCATAGAGATATCCTCCCACTTCCATTCTGGAATCTGTATAGGCTGCAGAACTCCTCATGGTCGTGACCCGCTGGCAGGTGAGGCAGATGCTAACATATCTGGCGATGTCCCGCTTCATCCCGGGCCACCAAAAACGGTTCTTCAGGTCTTGGTACATTTTGGTGGAACCTGGATGCATCGCATAGGGGGTCTTGTGAGCCTCATCTAAAATCTGTCTCCGTAGCTCCTCCTGATCTGGAACACAGAGTCTGTCACCAAAATACAACACCCCGCTATCGGACACTCTGAATTCTCTACTTTTTGATTCTGCTAGCCCTTGCTTGATTTTCTAAATTTCAGGGTCCTGCTCCTGAGCTGACTGAATATCACCAAGCAAGGTAGACTCTAAGGTCATAGTAGAGAGCTGTCCAACGATGAGTTCGAGACCGAAATCCACGATCTCCTTCTGTAGGGGCGGTAACATGGCTGTAAGAGATAATAAGGTAGCACTGGATTTTCTGCTAAGTGCGTCGGCTACCTTATTGCCTTTCCCTGGATGGTAGAGGATGTCTATGTCGTAGTCTTTGACCAGCTCAAGCCATCTGCACTATCGCATGTTCAGATCCTTCTGAGTGAAGAAGTACTTCAGACTCTGATGATCTGTATACACTCTGCACTGAGCTCCATATAAGTAATGTCTCTAAATTTTGAGAGCAAACACTACTACTGCAAGCTCAAGGTCATGAGTAGGGTAATTCTTCTCATAATCCTTGAGTTGTCTGGAGGCATAGGCGATCACCTTGCCGTTTTGCATCAGTACTGCTCCTAGTCCCAACTTAGAGGCATCACTATAGATGTCAAAGCTGCTGGTGTTGTCTGGTAGAGCCAAAATGGGAGCACTGGTCAATCTCCTTTTTAGCTCGCTGAAGCTGTTCTCACAGTCCTCTGTCCACTGAAATTTCATGTTCTTCCTGGTAAGAGCTGTCAGTGGGGAGGCTATCCTGGAGAAGTCCTCTACAAACTTTCTGTAATAACCTGCTAATCCCAGAAAGCTTCTGATCTCACTAGCATTCTTCGGTCTCTTCCAGTAACTTACTGCTTCTATTTTGCTGGGGTCTACCATGACACCATCCTTTGAGATGATGTGACCTAGGAAAGACACCTGATCAAGCCAGAATTCACATTTCGTGAACTTGGCATATAGCTGATTTTGCTGAAGTGTCTGTAGTACTGTCTTCAGGTGCTCTGCATGTTCTTCCTGAGTTCCTGAGTAGATAAGAATGTCATCGATAAACACAATAACAAACTTATCTAAATACTCCCTGAATACTCTGTTCATGAGATCCATGAATGTAGCTGGAGCATTGGTCACACCAAAGGGCATGACTACGAACTCGTAATGTCCGTATCTGGTCCTAAATGTTGTCTTGGGTATATCCCCTCCTTTCGACTTGGTGATATCCCGATCCGAGGTCAATCTTAGAGAACACCGCTCCCTTTAACTGGTCGAATAGGTCATCTATTCGGGAAGAGGATACTGTTCTTGATCGTGACCTGATTCAGTGCTCTGTAGTCTATGCATAGCCGCATGCTTCCATCCTTCTTCTTCACGAACGACAAGGCGCTCCCATGGTGAGTGACTAGGGCGCCTCCTTGTCCTCACGCCTCGTAGTTGCTCCCGTTCTTCAGCTCACTGGAGCCATGCGATATGGCGCTTTGGAAATAGGATTGGTGCCGGAAGAGCTCTATCTCAAATTCAATCTCCGATGGTGCTAGGCCCGGTAACTCCTCGGGGAAGGCTTGGTAGTCACATACAACTCGGACCCCTGCTAGCTGTTGGTCCTTGTCCTGGCTGGTATTGACTACATATGCTAGGTACCCCGTGACAACCCGAATCCATCAACTTCGTGCCTTCATAGAGAGAAATTTTCGACTTTTCTCTTTGGTTCTCCGATGCACTCGAACTGCTTCGGGTTGGAATACGACTTTATGTTTACGGAAGCACCGTATCGATCAGAAGTCCATTCCAAGGATGACGTCGTAGTCGGTCATTTCAGCAGGATCGATCACAAAAGAGTTCCCTGCGCTATAATGACCGCACCGCCTCGTGGATGCCATGATCTCTCCTAAAGGTAGTGCCATCAAAAACTAAAGTACCTCCGGGATATTTCTAATTTTTCGGAGAACACCGGCTATATATGAATGGGTTGCCCAAGTATCAAATAGAACAGTAGCTATTGAAAAATGCTAATCGACCTGTGATAACTGCCGAGGCATTGGCTACCCTCTCTGGTGAGTGAGTAGATCCTCGCATTCGCCATAGGAGGGGCTTCTAATCTGCCTGGCCGATAAGTGGACCTTCTAGAGCGGCTGCATCTGATATAACTGCATGCTGAATCTGCTGTGGCTGAGGAAGACCGGTCTTGTTCGGCACCTTGGCCATGTGCCCTTCTTGTCCACATTCAAAGCATCCTCGTGTGCCCTCGCGACAAACCCCCGGGTGAAATTTCCCACAAGTAGCACACTTTGGATAACTGGGTCACTTGCTAGATGGTCCTCCCTTTGGGTCACTCCCTGATTTGCACTTGCCTTTCGAGCTGTGGCCTTGCTGTTTTTGAGTGTGAGGGTTTGCTTGGCCTTTGGACTCGAGGAGACCCGTCACGCTTTATCTCGCTCGTAATGATCGTGGTCAAGGCACCGCCACTAACTCCTCCGTGATTTGTGGCCTATGTATGCCACCACGCTCACCGCTATCTCGGCCTCAGCATCTTGAGCATCAACCGATTCGTTCCTTCTCTGTGCCGACTAGCTCGGCATAGACGAGCCAAACTGTTGAATTTCTTCACGGCTTCCTCAACTGAAAGGTTGCCTGACGAAACTCGGTGAACTCGTCGTAGTGGCGGTTTGTGACCAGATGTGAAAGAACTCCTCGAAGAACTCCTTCTCGAACATCCGGTTTACTGGGCACTTTTTCTAATTCTTTCCCACCACATGCGTCGCCTCCTGGCAGAAGGAGGCACACTTCACATTCTCGTGTTCTGGCAGAAGCTCCATCGTGCTCTCCAGTGTTTTGAACAGTCTTGTGCATCCCATGGTTCACTAGTGCGAAGTTCTGCCTTGACTCGCCATCGAGATAGGCTTTTTTCTTGGCTCACTGAACCGCTGTGTTGGTACTTGGTCGGCGTTGGTTGAGGGTGGAACCTCTAAGACTTCGGAGTCGTCAGATTCGGTTCTGACCGTAGGGGTATCTGGCGATTAGCCTTTAAGGTGGCTATTTCATGTTGCTGTTCGAGCCACTAATCGTAAGGTGGAGGAGGCACCGAACCGCCTCTTGCTGGGGCTCAGTAGCTAGTGCCCTTCTAGCTGGGCGTCCTCGTGCCATTTCTAAAGACATAGAGAACATAACATAACTAATGTAATCACAGTTATATAACTACTGATATCATGTTTAAAAACTATCACATACTAGCAAGCAGTAGGCATATAAACATGAAATGTAATAACAAAACAAGGAGCATAAATTAAGTAGAGGTATTCTTACTTGGAAGCTGCAGGTTCAATGCTGATGTGTGTGTAGGAAGTATGGAACACTGCTCTGATACCACTGGCTGTAAGGCCGGTCGCTACAATTATGCTAAACTATACTGTGCGGAAAGCTGGGCTAATTAAAATTTTAGTCTACTAATGACGGATACAACTGCCAAGAAAGGTCTAAAGACCTTCTTTGCTGGTGTACATATGCTAAGGAGGGAAACTAAACATCCCAACCGGGTTAGGGACTAGAACTAAACTTCCCAACTAACTACAGACCTGCCGATCGATCCGCAGATCGATCGAAGTTATCGGGCATTCGGTTCAATGCTGGGGAGGTGAAACTGAACGCTTTGGATCGGTCCGACCGATCCAGAGGATAACATATACTGGATCGGTCGGCAGACCGATCCAGCGTCTGATTTCCTGATACAAAATCAGAAATGCTGATTTCGACACCTTGTCGTGCCAAAACCACCTGCAACCACTCTAACATATACTAATAACTATTCTACCATACATTGGCAACATTCAAGACATAATATAATGCATGTTCACTAGTTCATACCATTAACCATACTAGAATGCGAAACATAAGGGAAAAGAGAACAAGACTTTAATAACTAGACTTGCTACAAGTTCTAATGCGTAGTAAAATAAAACTAGATCCCTAGGATCTTTATTCCAGTTCCTACCACACACATCCTCATCTGCACTGACCTCCAGCCTCCACTGCTAGTCTATTTTCCTTTTTACCTGTATCTGCAGTATAAGGAAAATAGTATCTGTAAGCTAAAAAGGTTAGTAAGAAACCATCTACCTCACTAAATCATGCATACGATGCAAATATACTTTTAAATCATGCTGTTTGAAAAACGTACTGAATATGCAAGCATGGCATGACATGGTATCATACAAAGCATGGCATAACATAAGCTGAACATAAAATAAAACTGATCATAACACGTCTATAACTGTATATGAAGCTATCATATTTAACAACTGAAATAAGCTGAGTTGATACAAAAGTGAGCTAAGCTGAAGCTGAGCTAATACTGAATTCCATTATGTTTTAAAACTGATTTGGAAAACTATTATAAATAATAGATAAAAATACTAAACATGCTGCTGTAGGACCCTGGCAACTGTACTTGCTGTGCGCGCATCCCTATCTAAACCCGGGATTGCAAGTTCTGAATCTAGTAGGGTTTACTAGGTTAGCTAAACCTAGGGACGACTATGGGAGTCCAGCCCAGTGGATATCTAATCCAGTACAGTGCCGCTGCTGAAAGTAAAATACTGAAATGCTAATTAGCTGAATCTAGGTTGTCTGAACCTAGAGGCGACTGTGGGAGCCCACCCATTGGACATCTAGTCCCATAAAGCTGGAATAAAACTGATATGCTGTTTTAAATGCTTCTATACATTTAACTATGCTGTTAAAACTGTCTAATGTTGCGCTAAACATTTTTATCGAACACCTAGTGTGCTCCAACTCTCCTCTCTAATAGGGAAACCACCTCTAGGCACCCGACGACGTCTAGAACCTCTATCTGAAGAGGAAAAACGCGTCCGGCCCATCCAGAGGTACTCAACTAACCCCTAAATCTGCGAAGAGAATTAAATACACTCTAGATGTCGATAAAAATCTACATATAACTAAATTATAAGCATGCAATCAAACGAGAGCTACTTATACTGCAGGTGAGGGGTTTCTTACCTCGTATGCTAGATTTCTTACAAATCTAATCGCTAAAAATTCCGGTGGAGACGACTTCTCGACGATTCGCTCGTATCCACGTGCTCTACTCGCGGAGGGGAACGTCCTTGTGCCCGAGATGTCACCGAAAGACACTCCTATGGCCCTAGGGATGAAACCCTAGGCTTGCTTGGGTGTTGGCGCCGCGAGAAAGAGAGGGAGACGGGGTTGGCGTCGGTGAGGGTTTGGGGAGGGAGAAGTTGCCGAACCAAATAAAAGAAATAACCCAAACCAACTTAAGTTTCCTATTTATATTAAGGAGTTAATTCGCCCAATACCAATATAAATTTTATTGGTTCCCTTTCCTTTCAGTACGGCCCTGCTTGGTTCAACTGGTTACTAGTATAATCCCCAAGCCATAGGTCTCGGGTTCAATCCCCGCTTATGCCGTTTTCGTTTTCTAATTATTTTTGCTACTTCCATTACTCTAAAAATTCCAGAAAAATATCTAAAAATTTCAGAAAAATCACGAAATAATTCTAATGGAAGTTTGAGAATTTTTGGATGCTACAATTAAGAAGGGTATCAATCAATTGATATCTGATACCAATCGATTGATAACTGAATTTAGCTCGGTTTTCAATAGTTTTTTCTTGAATTCTTCTTTGCTCTTGCTACTTAGTCAAACATATACTATCGCTAAAGAGAGAACTATTGGAGAGGCTAGGAGTATTAGTGTAGAGGGATGTATAACCATGCTAAAGGTGAGTGGTCCAAAGGAAAGTCATTCTTATGTTGGATGTATATTTAAGGAAGCTCATGAATTAAGTTAAACTTTTAACTCATGCTCATAGTGTGTTGCCCCAAATGAAGGGGCAATATGTAGCCGATTAGAAGTATTATGAGTGATAGTTGACAACATAAGATAACTAAGAAAATTCATAAATAAAGTATCATGTGCATAATGCGTCCCCAAAGAAAGGTGAGTTATGTGGAAGATGAAGATAATTATGAGTTATTTGAAGAATACCAACAACAAGTTACAATTTAGTCCAAAGACTTGATATAATGTTGCACTAGGTATCTCTATTAATGGTCATATAGTAGCATGTTTTGTTTGTTGCATTTTATTATTCCATAACTATAAATATATATATGCCTTATTTGTTAAATTGAGCTATGTTCCGTGCTTTTGTTTATGTAGAACTCTCAATATTTGCTAATCTAAAAACCATTCCCATGCTAACTAGCATAAATTTTGGATAATGGAAAGAGTGTATTACAGTTTTATTAGGCTGCATGGATCCAGACTTTGCATTTAGGCATGATTATCTTGCACATTTAATTCATGATTCTACTATGGATCAAAAAAATGATCTTTGACAAGTGTGAGTGATTAAATTGTATGAGTCTAATGATTATGAGGATATCTATTCCAAAATCACTTGGAGATTCAATTATTGAAAATGAAGATACTAAAACCTTCTTTAAGGAATTGAAGAACTAATTCACCTCAAAAAAAAAAAAAAAGGTAGAGACTACTACACTTCTCACGAAGTTAGTGTCCATGAAGTACAATGAGAAGGGTAACATTAGGGAGTACATCATGGAGATGTCCAACTTGGTTACAAGGCTTAAGACACTAAAGTTAGACATGTCTGAAAGTGTCCTTGTAAACCTTATCATAATCTCTCTGCCTATACAGTTCACTCCTTTTAAGATTAGCTATAATACTCAAAAGAAGAAATGGACAATCAATGAGCTCATAGCTCAGTGTGTATAGGAAGAAGAGAGATTGAGGGGTGACACATCTGTTGGGGTTATGAATCCGATGTGGATGCATGTTTTAGATGTTTTCACAAAACATGTGTAACGAAAAAAATCCTAATTTATTACAACACACACCCAGGCATGCAAGATACAACATGTGTAGACATAAACGTAAAATAAAATTTTACAAAATAAAAGAATAATAATTATTTTAGATGTACCTTACAAATGATGTGAAGGGAAAGGGCATCAATTTTAGTGATGTTCACGAACACCGCCTCTATTTGTATCACACCGAGATCTTCAAGACAACTTTGGTGAGAAACAAGGTTTGCCTTCGATTAGTACTAGCCAAGCATGGAGGTGATACAATCCAAGAGGAGAAGAACAAGCGGAGAAGCTTTGGAAGAAAAATCTCCCTAGGCTTCTTTTGGTGGCCAGCGACAATGAGATGGAGAGGAGAGAGAGGGTGGCAAGGGTTTTTTGAAAACCTAAAAAAATGAACCTACATTTTTTTTATGTTTCTCTTTATAAAGGAGTATTTATAAACTTCTACATGACTTGGGGAGCAAGTTATCTCCTTAACCCAATAAGCAAAACTAAACTGATCCATTACCATTAAGAATAAGTTTGGTTCAAAATCAAACCATCTTGGTTCATAATTAAATCAAACCTATTTGGTTTATTATTAAACCAAGTTATTTCATAAATAAATCAAACCCCTTTTGGTTTATTATCAAACTATTATGAAATCATATCTTCTACAATAGTGATGGCTCATCCACACTTCTGTTTCGATAAATATCTTTCCATATTTATCTTTTGTTTGGTTCAACCAAATATCTTATCTCTTGATATAAGAATCGAATTCTCAAACTTGTTATATATTTTTTAAATATTTATAATACGTGTGACCCAATAGGTTTCCGGTTTATCTTGGCTATCTATAATTAATTATTTAATTATGGATCGATCATGAGTAGCACCTAGTAGTACATCATGATTCCCAATTAACCATAAAATCACAGTTGATTCTAGAACAAGTTCTAAACCCTTCAGCAGCTGCAGTGAGTCGTGTCTCGTTTCTTTTATTCATCTTATACCCACTTGATTCAGGATATAGTCTGTGTCTATCCCCACTAGGCTAACTACGTTACACCTAGACTAAGTAATATTTTCTCATCTTGTGGATTCAAATTACTCTAATGATGTATCTAAGAGTGTCATACTCTTAACATGTGATACCTTGTAAAGGATTTCAATAACAACCCTGACAAGTGGTCGGGTATATGTCTCCTCACGGGGAGCGGTGAATCCTATGTGAGCTATCCAAATACTTTCGGACAATTCGACTTATACCCAATCATCTCGGGTTCATATCTTCAAGGAGATGCTTTGCTTAAGATGTCAAAGTATAAATCTCCATGATTAAAGAGACTTAAATATCTCATGTCTAAGGTAACTTGCACTCGAGCTGTAATAAGAACTTCACAGACATATCCATATATGTAGAGAACCATATGAAGTCTTATAGTATGTCACTCCAATGAACTAGTTACTATAATTAGCATTCATGTTTTACTCTCGACATCCAATGTCTCCAGCTAGTGAGTAACAGCTGCTTAGTCGAACCAATGAGTATAACTCATGCTAGTCTTATAGAATTGATGATGTTCAAAGACATCAATTCATTAACTAGGGAATACTCCAATACTTTTATAATTACATTGAAGAGACGCTCACTAGTTGTGATTCAATCACAAATCTTCTCATGCTATGAATCATATTATGGATATTTAGTAAATGAGTTTAAGACCATTCAAACACATAAATAATGTGTAATCAAATAGTAAATCTTTATTTATCAAAATAAAAAGTACAAATCATAAGGCGATTATCTTAGGATGCCACTCAAATATAACAACATCTCATAGTGCTCACTATGCATCTTCATCTCAGTATTCGAACAAGAATAAGAATAAGGGTATTGATAAAAGTAAGAATAAACAATTTGCAGTACTGGGGCCTTAGTGCATAAGGTGCAAAAGTAACAAGATTTGGACTCAACTTATTTCTTTTATAAAAAAAAGGATATCTGAAGAAGGATTACCCCAAATACGTAAACTGGCATATTAAGAAAGATAAACTTCTCAACTTTGTTAGTTTAGAAATCAACCTAGTTACTATATCTAATAACACTTGGTAGATAGATACTAGTACAACTACTCACATAAATATAACTATACAAGGTTGTCTCAAGAGTCGAATGTCAATTGATGTTTAAAGATTCATCTATATGAGAATTGGCAAGAAGACAAAAGTAGAGGTGATAGGTGTCCTTAGAGTTTGTTTGAGAAACAATATACTTTAAAATTTAGAAAATAAATTTATAGTGTCATTTTTTAAGCAGAACTTAATTTCTATTTTATGTTTGGACAAATTCGGATACACTTGTTCATTTGAAAAATAGAAAGTTTAGTATTTTTTTAAATTTAATCTTGTGTAGTATTGGTTCCTTGATTGACAAACTATACAGATTAGACATGATAACTTATACTGATAATTTTGTGATGCATAGTATAGGTGTGAAGTGTGGTGTGACAAATAAGAATTCATCCATGTTATGGCATAGACATTTAGGCCACATCTCTAAACAACGCCTAGAGAGGTTAATGTTACTAGGATTACTCGATTTCCTCGATATGCCAAATTTTAGAATTTACATTGAGTGTATCAAGGGAAAAATGACTAATAAAAGTAATAAGTGTCCAAGGTGGAGTAATGGTGTATTAGAGCTTATACATACAGATATATGTGGATCGTTTCCTAGGACTTCTTGGAATGGTCAAACATACTTCATAATTATTATAGATGACTATTCCAGATACAGATACTTGTACCTTATTCATAAAAAGTCACAATCCCTAGACATGTTTAAAACCTCAAAGTCGAAGTTGAAAATCAACTTGGTAAGAAAATTAAGGGCGTAAGATCAAACCATGGTGGTGAATACTATAGTAGATATGATGGATCATGTGACTAAAATTCTGGGCCATTTACGGATTGCCTTGTTGAGTGTGATATCATGGCATAATACACCATGCCTGGGACACCTCAGATAATGGTGTAGCATAGCGATGAAATTGGACCCTTAAGGAAATGGTGAGAAGTATTATTTTTTTCTCTACTAGAGTCCTTGTTGGGTGAGGCACTCAAGACTATGATTTACCTACTCAACAAAATTTCTAGTAAGGCGGTAACAAAAATTCCATACGAGTTGTGGACAGGTAAAGCGCTTAGTCTTAAGCATCTACACATTTGGGGTTATCCAGCTGAGGCTAGGCCCTAAGGCCTAACGAAAGGAAATTAGACTCAAGAACCGTTAGCTTCCATGTTATAGGATACTCTAAAAATTCAAGAGGTTTCTGTTGGATTGTAATGGTTGCAAACAAAGTCCCATATTGAAAATACATGGAAATGATTATGTACTTATAAGGAAAAGATATCTCCATTGATATAAGACCTTTTGGATAGATCTTAAAAATAAAATTATGAGGGCTTAGACCCAAAGTAGATAATATCATACCATTGAGGAGATATCTGAATTCTTTTGGTCCTAACAATTGGTATTAAATCCTAGACTGCCAGAAGGACTAACCATCAATTGTGCATAAGATACATGGTCCAATCGAGCCATGTGGGTAGAATATTGACCTTTAACGAAGGAATTGGGAGTTCCCATATTTGGATCAAGATGGCCGGACACCAGGCAAAGAAGTCCTAGTTGCGGTTAGGTAAGGAAGACCTAGTTAGTCGGTTGCACTAAGGGACAAGGAAGTCATAGTAGGTCAGGTGAACCAAGATCAAGGAAATCCTATTAGATCGATTAGACTGAGGGGCAAGAAAGTCCTGATGGTTCAAGGACCAGATGACATCAAGCGGATAGGCTTGAGGGGGTAGTTCTTCATTTAAGGAGGGATTGTTGGGTTGCAATAATTGGAAACAAAGTCCCATATTAAAAATACTTGGAAATAGTCATGCACGTATAAGAACAAGATATCTTCATTGGTTGAGACCTTTTGGGTATAGGTCAAAAATAAAATCATGAGGGTATATGCCCAAAGTAGATAATATTATATCATTGTGAAGATATCTGGATTCTTTTTATCCTAACAATTTTAAGTTTTTCAACCCCTTGAGTAAATCATTTTTTGAGATGGGAATGCCAAATTTATTAAGGATGATGGGAGTGATAAAGTTAGGAAAATCTCATTTAAGGAGAACATTGATAATCCTAATATTGTAACTACCAATGCAGCTAATAGTGAAATGATTACCAATCCATATACATTTGAAGTTGTACAACCGGAAGGGGTAGTTGACCACGATATTTCCATGTCACCTCCAATTCAATTGGAAGATACGTCATCTCAAATTAAGGTATTCCTTCCTATGGTTGAGAATGACTCTCAACCACATCAAGATCAATTGTCACTAAGGAGATTCATTAGAGAAAGGAGATCTATGATGTCTCATGATTATGTATATCTCCAAGAGCATGAGTTTGACATTGGATTGAAAGATATCCCTATCATTCCAAGAAGTCAAACAATGCTCTCATCTAAAAAAATGAATCGAAGTCATGAAGGAAGAGATGAAGTCTGTGGCAGACAACAACGTTTAGGAACTTGTCAAATTTCCTAAAGGCGTGAGATCTTTTAGTTGTAAATGGATATTTAAAATCAAATAGGATTCACATGGTAATGTCGAAAAGTATAAGGCACGTGTAGTCGCCAAAGGATTCACTTAAAAGGAGGACATTGATTACAAGGATATTTTTTTTTATCGATTTTGATGAAAAACTCTCTTAGGATAATCATGGTACTTATAGCTCATTATAAGCTACAACTACACCAAATGGATGTTAAGATTACTTTTCTTCATGAAAACATTAAGGAAACTATATATATAGTACAATCAGAGAACTTTGAGTTGAGAAGTTCAAAACACCTAGTATATAAACTAAGGAAATTCATTTATGGTTTAAAATAGGCATCTAGTCAATGGTACTGGAATTTTGACCAAGTGATTTTTTCATACAATTTTAAGGAGAATCCAATTGATCAATGGTTGTATATCAAGTTTAGTGGAAACAAGTTTATCATACTTGTTCTCTATGTGAATGATTTATTCCTTGTAAGCAATGATAAGTGTTTTCTACTAGAAACCAAATCATTTTTATCCGGTGAATTTGAAATGAAGGATCTTGTTGATGCATCCTTTGCCTTAGGCATATAGATTATATGTGATCATTCAAGGTACACACTTGGACTATCACAAAAGGCCTATATAGAAAATTTGCTCATTTGGTATGACATGTAGAATTATGCCCTTGACAACACTCCGGTGGCAAAAGGTGATACCTTAGCTTGCAATAATGTCCACATCATGAACTTGAGATTAGGGAAATGCAACAATTTCCCTATACATCTGCAGAAGGTAGTTTGATGTATGCTCAAGTATATACGCATCTGGATCATGCGTACATTATGGGGATGTTAGATTGATATTTGAGTAACCTTGGACCAGAGCATTGGAAAGCTGTAAAGAGGGTTATGCGGTATTTGTAAAAAATGAAGGATTACATGCTCATATATCGGAGATCAGGTCATCCGAAGATCATTGGATATTCAGACTCTGATTTTACTGGATGCTTAGATAGTAGGAGGTCCACCTCAAGTTATGTTTTCATGATGGCAAGAGGGGTCGTATCATGAAAAAGCATCAAACAGATGCTTATAGCTACTTCCACTATGGAGGTAGAATTTATAGCCTGCTTTGAAGCTTCCAACCATGAGATATGTGTTGGTGCAACCTTAGGTCAAGGTTGACCTGGTTGACCCGACTCGAGGTGACTTGACTCGAGTTGTATTTTGATGTTTGACTTGGGAAGATTGTCGGTGCAACCTTAGGTCAAGGTTGACCTAGTTGAGTTGCATGTTGATGTTTGACACTCGCAAGAGAAGTTCTATTCTTGATATGGGACAAGAATAGATGTTTGGGAGATTATTGGTGCAACCGTAGGTTAAGGTTGACCTGGTTGACCTGATTCGGGAAAAAGTCCAAGTATGGAGACTTGGCACTGGAAAAGTCTAAGTATGGAGACTTGGCAACGGAAAAGTCCAAGTGTGGAGACTTGGCACTGGAAAAGTCCAAGCAGGGAGCTTGGCACGCGAAAAGTCCAAGTATGGAGACTTGGCACTGGAAAAGTCCAAGTATGGAGACTTGGCACTGGAAAAGTCCAAGTATGGAGACTTGGCACGGAGAAGTCCAAGCAGGGAGCTTGGCACGAGGGAAAGACCTAACTGGGATGTTAGGCAGGTGGAAAAGTCCTGGTGAGTGAAGCCAGGCAGTGGGAAAGTCCTAACTGGGATGTTAGGCAGTTGGAAAGTCCTGGTGAGTGAAGCCAGGCAGTGAGAAAGTCCTAACTGGGATGTTAGGCAGTGTGGAAATCCTGGTGAGTGAAGCCAGGTGGAAAGTCCTGGTGAGTGAAGCCGGGCAAGGGAAAATCCAGATAGATCAAGGGTGATCGGACATCTGGTGTTGAGAAGTCCAAGTGAGTGAAGCTTGGCATATGGAGTCGGAGAGGGCTCGGTAGCTCGTTCTCCAAACTAGGTTAGAGAGGGCACTCTAAACCTAGGAGTTGGATCGGTCTGCAGACCGATCCAGTGAAACTCAGTGTTTCCTAATCGGTCTGGTGACCGATCAGATTCCACTCAGTAGCATACTGTGGAGTTCCTGATCGGTCCACAGACCGATCAGGCGACGATCAGAAGTGAAGAAAGAAGCTCCTGATCGGTCCAGGGACCGATCAGGTGTATGCCTGATCGGTCTCCACGACCGATCAGGAGACGAGTGCGCTCACGGCTGAGAGAGCTGGGAGAGCTGGGATCGGTCTGGGGACCGATCAGGCAAGCCCCAGACCGATCAGGCTGAAGCCTGATCGGTCCAGGTTCTAGCCGTTGCGTTGCAACGGCTAGTTTCTTCGCTGTCTTCTTCGCAGGTATATAGGGGTCGAGGGCTGCTGCTGCACGGATCTTCTTCTTCTTTTCTACTGCTGCTGAAGCTTCTGCTTCAACTAAGCTTCGATTGAGCTCGCCTCCGAAGCTTCGCGTGAGCTTCCAGTCGTCGACTTGCTGCTGCGGTTGGGTTGTGAAGTTGCTGCTTCACCTCCAGTCGACAAGAAAGCAAGCAATTGGTAGAGCGCTATTGTATTCATATTGTATTGCTTTTCTTACTGTTCTTGTACTCTTTGTTTGCTGTTTGTGGCGAGGTTTCTCCACCCACAAGGAGTATATTGTATTAGCCGGTTCTCCGGGGACTCATCCACCGACGGATTGACTGGACTCGTCCACCTTACGGACACGCCGAGGAGTAGGAGCCCTAATCTCCGAACCTCGTTACATCCTTGTGTTAAGGTTTGGTTTTCTTCTCTTTAGTTTCTTTGTATTTTCCGCTGCGCTAACACGTTTTGTAGAAAGAAACGACGATTTGGGGTCGGCTATTCACACCCCCCCTCTCTAGCCGCGTACGAAGGATCCTAACAAGTGGTATCAGAGCGAGGCCGCTCTTCGACGGATCAACACCCGGGGGAGCACAAGCTAGAGATGGATCTCTATGGAGAAGATGTCACGATTCAACCCTTCTACGAGTCTCACGACAACTTCACATATTGGAAGGTAAGGATGATGTATTTTCTTAGAACTAATATGTTACATTGGTTTTGTGTACAAGAAGGGTTTTCCCCTCCGATGGATGAGGAAGGAAAACCTATCAAGAAGAAGGAGTGGACGAAAGAGTAAATCCGACAATCCGAAATCAATGACGAGGTAACAAAAATTATTGAATTTGCTTTGCCTAATAATGTTTTGTGCAAGATAGATAAGTACAACAACGCCAAGGAATTGTGGAACAATTTGGCAAAATTCCATGAAAAGGAGCCTAGTGAGCCAAGTAGCTCACATCATGGAGGAAGCGAATTGGAAGTTGAGGGCTACTCAACATCCAAGGAAGAAGAGGAGGAGAGCTCTTGTTCAAGATCGGAGCAAGAAGAGGCATCTACCTCCGGAAGGGATGAAAAAGAAAGCTCATCTACATCCACAACCCTAGGTAACTCAAACACTGTGATTTCAAGCAAATTACACATAATGTGCTTTGAGTGTAGGGAATTTGGGCACTACAAGAGTAAGTGTCCAAAGAGGGTTAGGAAGACTCCACCGGCGCCAAAGGTCAAGAAAGCCGGAGTCCCGATACGCAAAGGCAAAGAGCACGTGGTGTGCTTTCAATGCAAGCGAAGGGGACATTATCGGAGTCAATGTCCGAGGGGGAGGCAATCTCACAAGGACAAGAGACCGAGCACTTTGATAGGGGGAGCTAAGGCAAACCCTAAGGTAACATTTAAGGCTCATTCGTGCAATTCTAGTAGGATACATGCTAGTAATTTTATTGCATTAGTCAATAATGATAAGCATGTTAACACTAGAAATCAATACATGTGCTTAGGTGCTAAACATGTCAACCTAGATAGGGATACTACTAGGAATGCTAACCCTAGGATTAACACTTCTAAGGTTAAGGAAAACCTAGGTAGAAACCCTAAATCAACTAGACACATGCCTAGGAACACCTCAAGAAAGAATGACAAATCAAAACTTGAGATAATAGAAAAGGAGAATCAAGTCTTGAGGTCAAGGCTTGATACCCTAGAAAAGGCCCTTAAAAATTTAGAGAAGTCAACCCTAGGGCCTAAGGGTCAAAAGTCCCAAGACAAGAAAGGTTTGGGTCACAAATCTAAGTCCCAAGTGGTCAAGCTCACTTACCACAATGTTCCATTCGATTATGGAACAAAACCTAGGGCTAGGAAGACCATTACCAAGGTTACAAGAGGAGTCACCCCTATAGTTGACCTTGATGAGACCCAAATGACCAAGACTTCAAAGCCTAAGAGGGTCATTAGGAGGGTTGCTAGGGAAGTCATCCCTAGTGAATATTTAGTGAACCCAATGAGCTCAAATAGGTATTGGGTTCCTAGGAGCATCTTCTCTATCCCATAGATGGGTTAGAGAGTGTCAACTCCAATTAGAAGGGTAGTTAACCCAACTTTGAGGAAATTGACACTCAAGGAGCATTTTCAAGGTTTTGATAACCTTTGAAAATGAAAAAGAATTATTATTTACTCCTTGAAGAGTAAATTGTGCCATATTTGAAAAATATCGATTTTAATCTTATTTGGCACAATTTAAGAATACCTAGAGAAATACCATAATTGAGATTTTGGTTTTCTCTTAGGGATATATGGGCAATCTAGGGTTAGATTTTAAGTTAGCTAAGGCTAAGGATACTTAGATAGGGAATTTAGGTATTTTATTTGTGCTAACTTGCCATGATTGGTTGTCATATGCCATGCCATGACATCATACTTATTTTATTATCATTTGAAATGTCATGATAATGCTTAGGCTAGTTTATATGTCATGCTTTATTTAAGTTTTCAAACTTTATGCCATGACATCATGACATTGGCACATGTTTTTACTTATGATATCATTATATGCCATGTCATCATCTCTTGCATTATAATCAATGAAATTGATTTAAGGACAAACATATAATTTGATATTGAGATCAAATTGGTGTTTAGAAAATGCATGAGAACTTAGCCTAAGTTGACCTTAACCCATATCTCACATCAAATTGACTTGAATGTGGTTTGATACACCTTAGATGTGTGTGAGATATTAAGATCATGAGTTAGGATCAAGGTGCATAGTCCTTGTACCTAGATGACCCTAATTCAAGAAATTAAGGATCATAGGGAAAGCTTGTATATAAGTCATGTACATCTAGCCCTAAGATTATGGTCCTAAATTCAAAAGGGTTAAAATCATTTTGAAATTGATTTGAAAAACCTTGATGAAGCCATCCTCGTGATAGCATTCATCATTGAACATTGTGATACAAAGTTGAGTTAAACTTTGAACTATTTCAAAGTTTTTGAACTTTGTATCAAGATTGAAAAATGGAAACTATTTTCATAGAAAACTATTTTTCCTTGATAGAATATGGTATGAGGAATGTATCCTCAAAATTTCACAATTTTTCGAATTTTCTGGAATTTGTTGTGAGTTTCTGAATTTCGGGAGAGAAGAAATCAGAAACCGCCTGATCTGAACTTGGATCGGTCACTGGACCGATCCAGGGAAGGCTGGATCGGTCTGGGGACCGATCCAGAGGGGTCCTGATCGGTCCGGTGACCGATCAGGCTTGCTGAATTTCGACTGTGGTCTGAAATTTCAGCTGTGGGAGTTGAGTTTCGGGTTTCTAAAGGTTTGAAACTCTCCAAGACATTGTTGGTGCAATGGTCAAGGGGGAGTTGACCTTTAGGGAGAGTTTTACCTATTAGTCAAGGGGGAGTTGACTTTTAGGGGGAGTTTTTACTCCTTAAGATTTTTGAGGTTTAGTGATATGGGATTATCACTAAGTTGATTGTTGAGTTTAGTATCAAGGGGGAAATTAAGAGTTTCAATGAAAGGTATGGGACTTTCATTAGGAAGAAACTCTTGACCTTGATACCCTCCTTTTTCTTTTTGATGTGTGTCAAAAAGGGGAGAGTGTTCATTGGAGAATTATTGGAGAACCCAAGTTAGGTTATCGGGTTAACCTAAGCTAGGGGAAGAATGTCAAGGAATGTTCGAGAAAAGAACATTGGAATTCTTTTTGATGTGTGTCAAAAAGGGGGAGAATTATTGGAGAACCCAAGTTAGGTTATCGGGTTAACCTAAGGGGAGAATGTCCGGAGAATGTTCAAGGAAAGAACATTGGACATTGGAAGATGGTTGGAAAACCTAAGTTAGGTTATCGGGTTAACCTAACTTGATTATGGGTTTTGTCAAACATCAAAAAGGGGGAGATTGTTGGTGCAACCTTAAGTTAAGGTTGACCTGGTTGACCCGACTCGAGGTGACTTGACTCGAGTTGTATTTTGATGTTTGACTTGGGAAGATTGTCGGTGCAACCTTAGGTCAAGGTTGACCTAGTTGAGTTGCATGTTGATGTTTGACACTCGCAAGAGAAGTTCTATTCTTGATATGGGACAAGAATAGATGTTTGGGAGATTATTGGTGCAACCGTAGGTTAAGGTTGACCTGGTTGACCTGATTCGGGAAAAAGTCCAAGTATGGAGACTTGGCACTGGAAAAGTCTAAGTATGGAGACTTGGCAACGGAAAAGTCCAAGTGTGGAGACTTGGCACTGGAAAAGTCCAAGCAGGGAGCTTGGCACGCGAAAAGTCCAAGTATGGAGACTTGGCACGGGAAAAGTCCAAGTATGGAGACTTGGCACTAGAAAAGTCCAAGTATGGAGACTTGGCACGGAGAAGTCCAAGCAGGGAGCTTGGCACGAGGGAAAGACCTAACTGGGATGTTAGGCAGGTGGAAAAGTCCTGGTGAGTGAAGCCAGGCAGTGGGAAAGTCCTAACTGGGATGTTAGGCAGTTGGAAAGTCCTGGTGAGTGAAGCCAGGCAGTGAGAAAGTCCTAACTGGGATGTTAGGCAGTGTGGAAATCCTGGTGAGTGAAGCCAGGTGGAAAGTCCTGGTGAGTGAAGTCCGGCAAGGGAAAATCCAGATAGATCAAGGGTGATCGGACATCTGGTGTTGAGAAGTCCAAGTGAGTGAAGCTTGGCATATGGAGTCGGAGAGGGCTCGGTAGCTCGTTCTCCGAACTAGGTTAGAGAGGGCACTCTAAACCTAGGAGTTGGATCGGTCTGCAGACCGATCCAGTGAAACTCAGTGTTTCCTGATCGGTTTGGTGACCGATCAGATTCCACTCAGTAGCATACTGTGGAGTTCCTGATCGGTCCAGGGACCGATCAGGTGTATGCCTGATCGGTCTCCACGACCGATCAGGAGACGAGTGCGCTCACGGCTGAGAGAGCTGGGAGAGCTGGGATCGGTCTGGGGACCGATCAGCACAGGGCCTGATCGGTCCCCACGACCGATCAGGCTGAAGCCTGATCGGTCCAGGTTCTAGCCGTTGCGTTGCAACGGCTAGTTTCTTCGCTGTCTTCTTCGCAGGTATATAGGGGTCGAGGGCTGCTGCTGCACGTATCTTCTTCTTCTTTTCTACTGCTGCTGAAGCTTCTGCTTCAACTGAGCTTCGATTGAGCTCGCCTCCGAAGCTTCGCGTGAGCTTCCAGTCGTCGACTTGCTGCGTTTGGGTTGTGAAGTTGCTGCTTCACCTCCAGTCGACAAGAAAGCAAGCAATTGGTAGAGCGCTATTGTATTCATATTGTATTGCTTTTCTTACTGTTCTTGTACTCTTTGTTTGCTGTTGCAAACGTTTGTGGCGAGGTTTCTCCACCCACAAGGAGTATATTGTATTAGCCGGTTCTCCGGGGACTCATCCACCGACGGATTGACTGGACTCGTCCACCTTACGGACACGCCGAGGAGTAGGAGCCCTAATCTCCGAACCTCGTTACATCCTTGTGTTAAGGTTTGGTTTTCTTCTCTTTCGTTTCTTTGTATTTTCCGCTGCGCTAACACGTTTTGTAGAAAGAAACGACGATTTGGGGTCGGCTATTCACACCCCCCCTCTCTAGCCGCGTACGAAGGATCCTAACAATATGAATGCGGAACCTTATCACAAGTTTATAAATCATTGGGGGCATTGACAAGATATTGAGGATTAATTGTGATAATGAAGCTATAAAATTATATTCCAAGAATAACCGTAGTTTGTTGATGTCTAAACACATCAACATAAAGTTTTTGGTAGTAAAAAAAAAGAGTTCAGAATGATCAAATAATGATAGAACATATAAGGACAGATTCCATGTTAGCAGATCCACTCACCAAAGGTTTGTCACCCAAGGTGTTTCATTAGCATGTGTTGAACATGGGGGTTCTTCCTTTTGATGAAGTACCTATTATGTAGGAATCTATATCTTGTATGATGCTCTATATATTCATGAACACATATTTTGATTCATTGTATGTCCTATAGATTTTCTATATGCGTGCATGATTTTATCTTTATCTGACATATGGATATTATATTTACTGTTACGATTTTATATTTGGTCATTATAAATATAATGTAGACTCCATTTGGAGGCATAAAGTTGAATCATGATTTATGACTATTGTTTAACATAAGATTTTGGTAAATATAATTTGGACCATGTTTGGATCATAAGAAGACTTATTGAGAATGAATACTTATAGATCACATTTTGCATTATTCTTGTACTACACATTCACATTTGATATATATTATTAATGATATTAGTACTGTAATTACTATTGAGTCTTGTTACAATCATAGTAGTTATGATTTCTTTAATCCTGTACTAATTGATTTAATAGACCAGATTATTTAAAGGGATATTTAACCATAAAATTTGACATGTTGAGTTCAACTAAAAGGTTATGTGGTGTATAAAGAATCAAGTATAGCCCAAGTGGGAGATTATAGGAACTTCATATGGGTAAACTTAATCTCCATAAGGTGGACTTACACTTGATTAACATACACACACAATTAGTTGTCATTAAAGAAAATGAACCCCAATTAAGTGATATAATGCTTAATTGCATATAAAGGGGGTTTGGATTAACTGGATGTGAATTCAATGTGTAGATCCAATAACTCGATTTATTAACATTAATGGGCTATTAATGGTGGATGGACTTTAGGGTGGATGGTCCCTATAGGATAGCTTGGTATATAAGAGAAGATGCTCATAGATTAGGGTAAGTTCTTGAGCTTCTTCATTGACCTTCTCTCTTCCCCATTGAGAAGGATACTGATTGCCATCGCCCACTCCTATAAAATATTATTCCGTGTTTATAGGAACTTCGGCAACAAGTAAGAAGCAATAACCCTTAGCAATGGGTTCAGGTTAGCTCTTCGCTAGCTATTATTTCAGTTTTCGATATTGCTTTAAAGATTGATGATAGCTAAATTATGTTGTAAATGCATCCTTTAGTTCATCAGTGATGTATCACAATTTAACACGAATCCACCACTTTTTCTTGATCCATCTTTGAAAAAGATAATGAATAAATTTATAGGTAAAATAAAATAATAAAAATAGAACAAAGGATAAGATAGATCATCTTAGAGCATCCACATCTGATTTTCTATCCAAAATTTAAAATTTAGGATAGAAGAACTACATTATTAAATTTGAATATTCATTTTTCACTACGCAATGCATCAACTTTCTTATAATTTACCATATGTTTATTTTTTTATTATTTATTCTCTCTCCTCTATATTTTTTTATTATTATCTATAAAATGGCAAATGTGGAAGCGGAAAGTGAGAATTAGAGGAAATAATATTTTGATGTTTAGAAATAAATTTCATTCCCTATATTTAAAGAAGTGTTGTTTATAAAATTTAAATAGAAAATAGGCAGGGTAGCTAATGTAAAAATTTTTTTTTATGTAAAATATAAAATTTAAGGTAAATTTGTTGTTTAGAAAAATCTGATATGAATGATTGGAAGGTCTATCTTCAGAGAATTTTTTTATTATCTATGATAAAAACAAATGTTAAAAACATTCACTATCAAATTTATTAAACATGGGTTCTTTTTATATATTTTTTTATTTCTTGAATTCATCTCTATAAAAGATAATAAATTAATTTATTATTTATATAACCAAAGAATATAGAAAGTCAATCAAAATTTTATTTATGTAATATAGGAAATGTGGGATAATGTAGCTTGAGACAAATTATTAATATTAGTTTATTATTATTATAACTCAAATATATACATATTCTTGACAAAAAATGGACACATAAAAGTGAATAGTTTGTCCATTAGAGTGAGAATTGATTGTCTAGTCATGAGTTTGATTGGTTGAAGTACTTTCTAAATTTTTAATTGGTTATGAACAAATACTTACTGTGTTACTTAATGACAAAAATATAATGAATTTCACTACTACTGATAAAATGTGATAAAAAAATTTTGTCAGTAGTGACACATTTGCTAATAAAATTAATTATGTTCATCATTCACTAATGATGAAAAAGATCTGTCATCATTGATAAAATTTATTTAATTAAAATGAAGTTATAACTGAAAACACATTAATCTAAATTATCATTATATACAAAAATCTCAATCTTTGGCATTATTTGATATCTCCTCTACATTCTTAAGCAGGAGTAAAGACATCAAGTCATTTTACTCCTTTTCCTCTTAGTTGAAATAAAATGATTTATTTATATTTGAGCAACAGTATTTATCAAAGGAAAAAATTCTCAGAAAGACGTATCTAATTTTTAAAATTTTTAAAGTTATAAAATTCTCAAAAAACGTATCTAATTTTTAAAAATTTCAAAAATATTTTTATTTTTTATTTTATTTTTCCCAACAATTACTATGATATTACATTAAAAAATAACCAGACTGTGGTGCTGGATTTATACGATATTAAAATAGTGTTTATTTCTATTATTTGAATATATCATTATAGTGTTTGATGAGAAGGGTAAAATAAAATATAAATGAATCCTTTATAAAATTTGAAAATTAAATATTCCTGTTAATATTTCACAATTTTAAATACGTCATTAGTGAATTGCCGATATAATATGGTGGCAATAAATGAGCTTTGAACACTAGCAAACAGACATAAAAAAATTGTAAGAAACAGAAAAAGTTTAAAAGAAAGCTATTTTATTAATTTGCTGTGATGGGACAGCAAATAACTTAATTTGGATTCAATTATTAATGGAGTCAAGGCCAAAGGCAATGGATAAGGAGACCTCCCTTGGCATCTTGCTATGAAGCTTCTGCTGTCACCACCATGATAGATCTGGAGGCTGGGAGTTGTTTTGATTTTTTTTTTTTAAATTCTTCAAAATTGTTAATATTAATTTGTCTGATTTGTATGTGTAAGTAGAATCTGTCCGGTGTCAAATGATATTATTATTGCTCGGGATGGTGATATAGTGGTAGAGTATATTTTTAATTTTTTTAGATATTTAAGAATTAAATTTTAATTTTAATAAATTATAAATAATTTTTTTAATGAATAATTGACTTAAGAAAATTGAGCCGTCCTGTATATGTACTTTTCGATTTATCAGGTACTCGGTAAAAGAATTTTACAAAATCAGATATACCACTCTTAAGGTTAATCGTGTAAATTGAATTTTCGATGTCAATTAGAAAAATATTATTATTGTTATTGTTCGATGGAACCAAAAAGTCCGGTGTCAATAATGCAAACATATAAAATTATTAGTGTTGACTCTTCTCTATCTTTGACATGGAATGGAATGAGAGGATTAAGGCAACGGTTGGATTCATGGACAGTAGTTGATTAAAAAAAACTTGTGTCTTCGGTTCTTTAATCTCATGGATGCTCTTGTTTTAAAGTCCACTTTAAATTTAATCCTTCGTGATTTTATATTTAGTCTCTGTCTACAATAAAATAAAATAAAAATTATACTAATAAAAATATCTTTTCTTTATAAGTGGATGATACTTTTTATATATTTTTTATCTAGCACTTTATTTGTAATTATTGTAATCTAATAATCCCTCCCTCAAATGAAAGACTGTCATCTTAAACATATCCTCTTGATGTCATTTGATTCTTGACCAATTAGGACTTTTCAGCCCCTTAATCCAACCGACCTACTAGAACTTCTTTACCCCTTGATTCACCCGACTTGCTAGACATAATCGATTAATTGGTTTCAATTGATCACCTAATTAATTACGAAGTCCACTATGCATTCGCAAATTCCGCCCAATTAATTACTTAATCGATTAAACTCCTCACGACAAAGATAACTTCTCAATCGATTACCTAATCGATTGTAGGGTTGAGTCGATTCAACACTTCTCTGTCCTCGTGATTTAGGTCCCCAATCGATTACCCAATCAATTGCCCCATCCTAACTTGCTTAACCTAAGTTTAGGGTTCACTTGTCCAACTTCTAGTCAACCGTGACATGTTGAGATTTCTTCACCAAGTGTTCGGTAATCTTTTGACTCACTTGGACTTTCTCTTATGCCAACTTCCTATTGGACTACCCATCACCAAGTGTGGTTCGTCTTTCCTAGCCGCAATTAAGACTTTCTTGTTGCCATCGTGTAGTACTCCGTGACCCACTTGGACTTCCCATTGTCTAACCACAATTAGAACTTCCCTTTATCAACGTGTGGTCCTCCTTGACCACTTGGACTTTCCTTTGCCAACCGTAGTTAGAACTTTCCTTTGCCAACTTGCTGTCCTCTTTGATTCACTTGAACTTTCCCTTACCTAACCCTTGAGTTAGGGCTTGCCTTTGTCTAACTTCCAGTTAGAACTTTGTTTTACCTAACCTCCTATTAAGACTTTATCTTATCTAACATCCAGTTAAGACTTTACCCTTGTCTAACCCTTAAGTTAGGACCTTGTCTGTCAAGTATCTAGTCCACCTTGACCTACTTGACCTTTTTCATATATTTTCCAAACATATTGTCCAAACATCAAAACTCAAGCTTGAATCAACTTGATTTTAGTCAAACTGGTCAACCTTGATCCAGAGATGATTACACCAATAATCTCCCAACAAGGTTTAAATTGATTATGTTGATTAACTTCGGATTGACTCGAGTTTGAGTTTCGATATTGTTTGATTAATATATTAGTAAGATGTCAAGTAAGTTAAGGTTGACCAGATACTTAATGATGAGAATAAGTCAAGTAGGTCAAGGTTAACCGAATACTTGACGATATCAGAAGTCCAATAAGGAGTTAACACGAGAAATCAAGAAGGTAAAGTTGACTGGATACTTGACCAAAAGTGGAAAGTCTAACGGGAAGGAGAAATCCAAGTGGATCACGGTTGACCGGAAACTTGGTGATCGGAGATGGTGGAAATCCAAGTGGATCATGAAGGACTGGACACTTGGCACGGATGAGAAGTTTAAGTGGTCACGGAAGACCTAATACTTAACATGAGACAGGAAGGACCAAACACTTGGTGATGACTGAAATCATAACAGGTCAAGGTTGACTGAATATTAGGCAATGACAAAGCCCCAACATGTCAAGGTTAATCGAATATTGGACAATATAAATTCTTGGCAAGTCAAGGTTAATCAGATATTAGACAATGATGAAGTCTTAATAGGTCAAGATTAATTGGATATTAGACAACAGAAAGTCTCAATAGGTCACAGATGACCTGATGCCGGGTAGAGGAAGTTTTGGTAGGTTGAGTTCAATTGAATACTAGACAAGACGTGAATTCAAACATGAAAAGATTGAAATTAGGGTTAATGGCAAACCCTAAACTCGAAATTTCGAGTTTGCTACTTAAGCAATCAATTGGAGGAATCGATTGAGAGCAATCGATTGGGGTAATTGATTGGTAGTTTATTTATGTAAGGAACTAGGGCGCTAAACACACGAAAGCGCAGCGGAAAACATCTAGTTCCTTTCCAGAAGATCCATGCAGAAGGAAACCATATACTAAGTACTAATTTTCTACATGAGAAAGTTATATTTTTGTTGCGTGCCCTTCGCAATCCCGACAACAACTTTTCTTTAAGATGTAAATCTCAACGTGATCAACACGTCCACGCCTCTATGGTATCCACATGAACATGTTCTCCGTTCGTCTCATGAACTCATGAAATGGAGAAAGAAACAACCAAAGGTTGTGCTAGCAACCTCTTGTGGAAGTTTTGTCCAAGAGTGGAAGAAGAAAGAAGAGCAAAAACCAAGAAGAGCACACCCACCCAAAAGGTCACTTCATTTATAAGGTGACTTCACAAAAGGGTTACTTTACCAAATAGGTTACTTCACCAAAAAGGTTACTTTACCAAAAAGGTTACTTCACCTAAATGTTACTTTTACAAATGACTTTTGTATTCATCCAATGAATACAAAATATTTTTGTCTCTTAATCTTCTTTTTGATTAATGATATATTAATCTCTATTAATATTCATTAATCTTAATAGGTTAGATTTTGAATATTGGATTAACCATTAACCCAATAAGCTATTAACCCAATAAACCAGTGAGTCTAACCCATTACTCAATAAGTCTAATTCGAATTAATTCGAGTCTAACTCAATATGTATAATTTGAATTAAACTTAACCCCATAATCCTACTCCAAATCAACATGTTCTTTGTGTGTGAACCAATAGGCTCTCGTAATGTTGGCAATGTATTTAAAACCATTTTAAAAACATAAGCAATGAATAACATCTAGCAATGCATCATTGCTACCCAAGTGACGAGAATGTCGAGATCCGACCTAACCTTTCCGTGTCTATTATCTTGTATGACTGAATCCTTCTATCCTTGATATCTAGATTGATCAATGAGGCATAGAACGTGTCATCCTCTTATCAATCTTTGTGTTTCTTGATCTCTAAGTAGACACATTCAATCAAATAAGATCAATATCGCATATTGAGTCATTTGAGCATGGTCATGCATTCTTGTGTCCTACTAATCAAGGGGTCCACAGATATCGCTTCCGTTATATGGAAGGAATAGATCCTATCTACATCACTCACATCCCTCCGCATAATTCATTGCATACCCAGTGATCGACTTTATTGTCCACCTTGTTACAGGTGACGTTTGCCGATACCAAAGTACACAACTCTTTATGTAGGGAACTGTAGTGACTTCAGGTCTAAGGACTATTCATACCAATAGTCACATGAGAATGTTTATGACACTCATATAACGATCCATGAAACATTCTCATGGCGGGTCATTCAGTATATATTCTCTAATATATACCCATGTGTCAACTTGATATCTCATATCCATGACTTGTGAGATTAAGTCATCTGTTGACCTACATGCTAGTCTCAACGCATTAATATTGTCCTTGCATATTAATGCAATTCAATCAATTGATATGTTGTAGATAAGAACCTACTACCCAAGGACATTATGTTAGTTAGAGTCCTAGAGCCAATCATTTGATGATTGTTGTATGGACTCGTTGTATCATATTCTTGTATATAAATAAGGTATTTGTTTTTGGTTATTATACTTGTATTTGTGCCAAATAACTAAGTATAATAGTGTCCTTGAGTAGAAGGTTTTTACCTATATCAATCGATTGGTTGAATCGATAGTGAGATGATATAGGGAACACTACTCTTAATCATTTCTAGTCGAGTATTAACATTCAGGGACAATGTTAATGCGACGAGACTAGCATGTAGGTCAACTCGATGACTTGATCTCACAAGTCATGGATATAGAGATATCAAGTTGACACATGAGTATGCATTGGAGAATGTATACTGAATGACCCGCCATGAGAAAGTATCATGGATCGTTATATGAGTGTCATATACTTTCTCATGTGGCTATTAGTATAACTACTAGTCCTTGGACCTGAAGTCACAATGGTTCCCTACATAAGGAGTTATGTACTTTGCCTTCATCAAACGTCACCCGTAACTGGGTGGACTATAAAGGCGATTACTGGGTATGTAACAAATTATGCAGAGGGATGTGAGTGATGTAGATGGGATCTATCCCTCCTATATGACGGGAGTGACATCGATATTCTTGATAGAGTGAGACCACTAAGTGCATGGTCATGCCCAAATGAGTCAATATGAGATATTGAGCTCATTTGATTGAGTGAGTCTACTTGGGATTCAAGATTTAGATTGATTAGAGGATGACACGGTCTATGCCTCATATTGATCAATCTAGATGTCTAGGATAAAAGGACAATGTCATATATTGTGAGGAGTCACAATTAGTAGTCACAAGGTGATGTTGGATCTCAACATTCTTATAACTTGGGTAGTAATGATGTGTTGCTAGATACCGCTCATTACTTATGCTTCTAAATGAGTTTAGGAGCATTGTCAACGTTATAAGAACCTATAGGGTCACACACAAAGGGCAATTAGATGGAGATTAGGTTCATTTGATGAACCTAAAGGATTAGGTTCATGTGATGAACCAAATTGGATTAAGAGTAATCCAAATTGAGCTAATTGAGTTGGACTCAATTTGGTTCATGTGTTAAGTGAGTCTAATTTGGACTTAGACTCATTTAATTAATTTAATTCAATGAATATAGATTCATTAAATTAAAATTGACTTGAACCAATGGTTAGATTAGATCAACCATGGGAGAGAAGTGATCAAGTTAATTTGACTTGACTTGAGAGGAAGATGAAGGGTTAAGTTTGACTTGACCATTTGCCACCTCATTGGTGACTTGACATTAAGTGGGCTAATGATGATGTGCCACATCATCAAGATTAGCACATGTGTGTGCCACATCATGAGGGAGATCAAGAGTTGTGACTCTTGATATCCCATGTGGTTTAAAAACCCTTTCTTGAATGTGGCCGACCACTTTAGTGTGAGAGGAGTTTCATTTTGTGTGGTAACTCCATCTTCTTCTTCCTCAAGCTCTTCTCTTCTCTCCCTCTCCTCCCTTGGCCGAATCCTAAAAAGGTGCTAGCACACCTTTTGTTTGGTCTCTCCATCTCTTGCTTGTGTGGATACACATAGAGGAGTGTCTACTTTGACACTCTCGAGATCCGGCGAACCTAGGACGAGCAGGATTACGCGAAGGGCTTCGCATCAAGGGTAACCTCTTTATCTTGTAGATCTAAAGTAGATCTAGGCTTAGAAAACATGTATATGAAATTTTATTTCTTCACACGGATCCGTGGCATGGGGATTTCGGGGTTTTCGCAACGCAAAAAGGAGTTTTTGCGGCCCGAAAAATTCAACAGTGGTATCAAAGCCACGTGCGAAGCGTATACATGTTTTAATTTATATTTTTATGAAAATTACAGATCTGTAACTTTCTATGATTTTATGTTTTTTTATAGTTTTATGGGTATTTTTCTCGTAGAAACGAAGCACAAGTGTTTAGACACTTGTAGGCTTCGACTACCGAGAAGATTTTTCCAAAACGGCAAGGTTTCGCCCCAAATTATTTTGGGACAGTGGGCTAAGGTGTTGTAGGATCGCTAAGGAACACTCGCTGTTACTCTCCGCAAGTGTACGGAAATGTCGCAAGTAATATAAAAGATTATCGTATCCACAGGGACTTGAATAAGCACTAGAAATGTCTCAATGCGAATTAGCTAAACAACTATCCAATCGTTTCAAAAGCAAAGTAAAGGTAAACAACTCTAATATTAAAGATCAACAAACAAGAGTTTAGTGTTTTGGGTTATGATAAAGGAAGATTCTAGGAGTTTCGGTTTCTTTGTAAGATTTCTTGAATGTAAATGGTTCACCAATTCTTATCCCTCAATTGCCAAACATGTAGAAAGTTGCCGGTTCCCTCTTGCAATAGACAACCGGCTAAGGACTGAGAAATATATCTAAATAGGATTAATTAGACATGTACCTATGTTATCCTTACACAGAAGTGCACCTATTACTATGCCTTCCTCGGATATCAACGTAGAAGCCCACGACTCATTAATCTATCAAGATACAAGGAGCTAATCATAAAATCCATCCTACTCTCTTGAATATCCCTATTTCCTCTTCAAGATTATCTCTCAAACGTCCTTACACGGGCTTGCACCTGTCACGTGGATCCCTCGGATGATCGAGTGAGAGTTTATCTTTACAAAGTCCATAAGAAATCCAAACAATCAATCAAGAATGAGAATTAAGCACAAATCACCATCAATCATTCAAGATCTAATTGATACAAGCAAGATAATGTCATTGAAACAAGAAAATGGCAAATCCATAAGAGATTACATCAATCCATCATACAAATACTCCCTTAATCCTAGAATACAAGATCTACTCCATGAATCGAGGAAGAAAATCCGAAGAAATAGAGATTACAAGCATTCCTTGAATCCCCAATCCAAGAAAACAAGAAGAGGGGAAAAGAGAAAACTTATCTACGAAGAAGCCTTGTCTTCGGATCCAATCCTCGCTCCGGAGTCGAAATCGTCGAGATCTCCCTTAGAATCGCCGAAATCCTCCCAAGAATGGGAGGAAACCACCAAATCTTGCTTTCTCCCAAAGGGGAGAGATCCCTTTCAATTCATGAAGAAGGGTTTAAATAGAGGAGGGAATCGGCGCCACACGGCCATGTGAGATTCACACGGCCATGTCCTCTTCCCTTAAGGCCACGGCAGTGTGACTCCACACGGCCGTAACCCTTCGCTCTCGAAATGATACACGGCAGTGGTGCACACGACCACACCGCTTGGTCTCTGGAGTCTCACACGGCCGTAGATCCACACGCCATGTAAGGTTTCGCCCGGTTGGCTTAAATCTTGACACGGCTGCAAGGTTCACACCCATGTCATCTTCCTCTTCTGTTGGTGCCAAACTCCACGGCCGAGCCATCCTGCATGGCCGTGTGAGGTACACGGCCCGGTGCTTTCTCCCTTCGTTTCCTCCAATGCATGCCCAAAGATGTAGATTCTTCACCAAATCGACTCCTGTGTACAGAAAATGTACAAAAAGCAGATCTCCGAACCAAAAGAGTAAATATGCTAAAAGGAAAGCTGGAAGTATAAAAATGCATAGATCAAGCATGCTCAAAGTATGTAAATGTGCGTAAAAACATGCATAAAAGAGTATATAATCTACGCACATCACTCGCGATGGTTATATCGCGAGTAGGGGTGCTGCCCCTAATCCCGCAAGGGGATTCTTTCCGCGATTGCGCCCGAAAATCGCTAAACGGGACCGCCGGGAATTTTTACTCATAAAAATTGTAAGAAAAAATTACAGAAATTTATAGAAATTTCATAATTTAGAATTATGTATTATTTTGTGATGGTCATGGCCCAAAAGACTCAATTAGATTGGAAAAATTATTTTGTAATTCATAATATGGCATGCGTGCCATTTTGTGTTTGTGCGTGTTGTACTTGATTCGCGACCTGCGCGTCGTGCCTTCCTCTATTATATTCCCGTTGTAAAATAATTTTTAGACTCGAATGTAACTCGAGTTTCACCTTTGTAATGTACAAATTGGAGCGGTGGAAAATCCACTCGAGACGGTGTTACGAGGAGGGTGCGAGCAACACAAGGTGGTTAAGGAAGGAGCTTGAGAAGCTGTTGACCTTAGGTTGATCATCCGATCTTCTCATTGGCTTGAGAAGATCGTAGTAGGGCCATGACTAATCACAAAATATATAATTAATTGCTTGTGTGTGTATATGTGATGCATGCTAGAATAGTAATTAATTAGCGCCTTAAACGATTAGATTAGATCTAAATTGCATACATGATGCGCCCTAACGATTATATTAGATCTAAATCGCGTATATGATACACCTCATCGATTAGATTAGATCTCAATCGCGTCAACTCGAAATGCCTACCATGCTGTGATACCCATCACTACCTCGATCGCATATTGTTGTTGAATCTGCCAAAGCAGAGCAACGCATACAATCTTGGTAGGGTGCGGAGAGACAATCTTGGTCCCGCCTATCAACGTATGGGTGAGTACAACTCAATTAGATTGAGTAACTAGTTAACTCAATTGGATCGAGTTTAACTATAGGCATTTTCCAATTGTTGGTAGATAAGTCAAAATCATGTTTATATTAACTCTTGGGTGTATTAGCCAAAGCTAACTCGAGTTTTAATATAAATGCAAATCTTGATCCTATAAACAAGAGTTGCATAGAGATGTAATTGGTAATTAGTTACCTACCGATCATACTAAGTCTTGGGCGATTTAGCCAAAGCTAACTCAAGGCGTAGTATGATGTGGATCTGTCCCACAAGAATTATAGCTAGTTGGTTGGAATCGAGTAAGTGTGGTTTGACCACATCCATGACTTGATTCTACAAAAGTTCTATAATTCAGTGGGAGCATCGTTTAATTAAAGGCCTAATTAAATGATTACTAGAATATGATGTTTATTTATTTTCTACAATTTCTGTTGTAGATAACAATGACGTCAAATACGAAATCTTTCTCCCTGCGTTCCGTCCTTGAGAAGGACAAGCTCAACGGAGCTAATTTCCTGGACTGGTACAGAAACCTGAGAATCATTCTCACACAGGAACGAAAACTGTACGTCTTGGAGCAGCCTATTCCTGAGGCACCTCCTGCCACTTCCACGTGAGCTGATCGAGATGCTTACAAGAAGCATCAAGATGGCGCATTAGATGTGTCTTGTCTCATGCTCGCAACCATGAACTCTGAGTTTCAGAAGCAACACGAGTTGATGGGTGCTTATGATATGGTTGAATATCTTCATCAACTGTATCAAGGACAAGCAGGGCACTGGAAGAGGAGCTGCACAGGATACCTGGAAGATCTTAAGAAGAAGAGAAATAAGATTTCTACTTCAGGTATACATGTTATAGAAGTCAACCTCTCTATTTCTTCATCGTGAGTATTAGATACCGGATGTGCTTCACACATTTGTACTAATGTACAAGCGCTGAGAAATAGCAGAGCATTGACGAAGGGCGAGATAGACCTACGAGTAGGCAATGGAGCACGGGTTGCTGCTGTTGCTGTAGGAACTTACTATCTATCTTTACCCTCTGGGCTTGTACTAGAATTAGATGAATGTTGTTATGTGCCTGCCTTGACTAAGAACATAATTTCAGTTTCTTGTTTGGACAAGAAAGGTTTTTCATTTATAATAAAGAACAAATGTTGTTCAGTTTATTTAAATGATATGTTCTATTTTGTGCACCTCTGATGAACGGACTCTATATTCTAGACCTTGAGACCTCTATCTATAACATAAGTACCAAGAGGTTCAAGTCAAATGACATGAACCAAACCTATCTCTAGCACTGTCGCTTAGGTCATATAAATGACAAACGCTTATCCCAGCTCCATAAAGATGGTTTGCTGGACTCATTTGATTTTGAATCATATGAGACATGCGAGTCATGCCTTCTAGGCAAGATGACCAAGACTCCCTTTAGTGGACACAGTGAGAGAGCGACTGACTTGTTAGGTCTTATACATAGTGATGTATGTGGCCCTTTCAATGTCACTGCTAGAGGTGATTATAGGTACTTCATTACATTTACTGATGACTTCAGTAGATATGGTTATGTGTACCTGATGACACATAAGTCAGAATCCTTTGAAAAGTTCAGAGAATTCAAGAATGAAGTACAAAACCAGCTTGGCAAAAGTATTAAGATACTTCGATCAGATCGAGGTGGTGAATACCTTAGCCATGAGTTTCGTGACTATCTAGCTGAGTGTGAGATTCTATCTCAACTCACTCCTCCTGGAACACCACAGTGGAATGGTGTATCCGAAAGGAGGAATCGTACCTTATTAGATATGGTACGATCTATAATGAGTCACACAGATCTTCCTATGTATCTTTGGGGCTATGCTCTAGACACAGCAGCCTTCATTCTCAACTGAGTTCCATCTAAGGTTGTAATAAAGACACCATATAGGATATGGAATGGGAGAGATGCCCAGGTGTCTTTTATGAGGATTTGGGGTTGTGAGACTTACGTTCGACGTCAAGTCTCGGACAAATTGGGACCCAAATCCGACAAGTGCTATTTCATTGGATATCCCAAGGAAATGAAGGGATATTACTTCTACATTCCCAGTCAACATAAGATAGTTGTGGCTAAGACTGGGGTATTTCTAGAAAGGGAATTTGTTTCTAGAAAGACTAGTGGGAGTACGTTCGATCTTGAAGAAGTTCAAGATGTGAACCATAGCACTGAAGCCTCGATGGAAGTTGAACTAGAACCACAAAGTGTTGTGGATGATGTTGTTCCACAAGGAGTTGAGGAACCACAACCAGTTCAAGTAGACCTTCCTCTGCGCAGGTCTGATAGGGTACGTCGTCAGCCTGAGAGATATTCATTTCTCTTGTCTGACCATGATGACGTTATGCTCATTGAGGATGAGCCTACCTCCTATCAGGAAGCTATGATGAGACCAGATTCCGAGAAATGGCTAGAGGCCATGAGATCCGAGATGGAATCCATGTACACTAACCAAGTATGGACTTTGGTTGATCCACCTGAAGGGTCAAACCCATTGGGTGTAAGTGGGTCTTTAAGAGAAAGACTGACATGGATGGACTTATTTATAAGGGTTGCTTGGTAGCTAAAGGTTTCAAGCAAATTCATGGTATTGACTATGATGAAACCTTTTCTCCAGTAGCGATGTTTAAGTCCATTCGGATCATGCTTGCCATTGCAGCATACCATGACTATGAGATCTGGCAGATGGATGTCAAAACTGCGTTTCTGAATGGAAACCTGCTCGAGGATGTGTACATGACACAACCTGAGGGTTTTGTAGATCCACAGCATACTAGCAGAGTATGCAAGCTGCATAGGTCCATTTATCGACTAAAGCAAGCTTCTCGGAGCTGGAATCTTCGATTCGATGATGCAATCAAACAGTTTGGTTTCATCAAGAATGAAGATGAACCTTGTATCTACAAGAAGGTTGTTGGGAACACAGTTGTCTTCCTTATATTGTATGTGGATGACATACTACTCATTGGGAAGGACATCCCTTTACTGCAGTCTGTTAAGACTTGGCTAGGGACGTGTTTCTCAATGAAGGACTTAGGTGAAGCATCCCATATTCTAGGCATACATATCTATAGAGATAGATCTAAGAGATTGCTTGGCCTAAGTCAGAGTACATACATTGACAAGGTACTACTTCGGTTTGCCATGCAGAACTCCAAGAAGGGATTTCTGCCAATGTCACATGGTGTGAGTCTTTCGAAGACTCAAGGTCCCTCTTCTAAAGAGGAGAGAGACCGCATGGATTAGATCCCTTATGCTTCGGCCATAGGATCTATCATGTACGTCATGCTATGTACTCGTCCTGATGTCTCGTATGCTTTGAGCATGACGAGCAGATACCAGTCAAATCCAGGTGAAAGTCACTGGATAGCAGTCAAGAATATTCTTAAGTACTTAAGAATCACTAAAGAATATTTCTTGATATATGGAGGCGATGATGAGCTAGCTGTAAAGGGTTACAATGATGCCAGCTTCCAGACCGACCAGGATGATTATTGATCGCAATCAGGGTTCGTATTTTTCTTGAATGGTGGTGCTATGAGCTGGAAGAGTTCACAGCAGTCCTACGATGCTTCCATCTCATTCGAGAGATTATCGAGAGAGGAGATGTAAAGATTTACAAAGTACCCACAGAGGCTAACATCGCAGATCCCTTGACCAAGGCTTTGGCACAGAGAAAGCATGATGGTCACACTAGGTCATTAGGCCTTAGAGCCTACACTGATTGGCACTAGTGCTAGTGGGAGATTGTTAGTTAGAGCCCTAAAGCCAATCATTTGATGATTGTTGTATGGACTCGTTGTATCATATTCTTGTATATAAATAAAGGTATTTATTTTTGGTTATTATACTTACTTGTAGAAGGTTCTTACCTATATCAATCGATTGGTTGAATCGATAATGAGATGATATAGGGAACACTACTCTTAATCATTCCTAGTCGAGTATTAACATTCAGGGACAATGTTAATGCGACGAGACTAGCATGTAGGTCAACTCGATGACTTGATCTCACAAGTCATGGATATAGAGATATCAAGTTGACACATGGGTATGCATTGGAGAATGTATACTGAATGACCCGCCATGAGAAAGTATCATGGATCGTTATATGAGTGTCATATACTTTCTCATGTGGCTATTAGTATAACTACTAGTCCTTGGACCTGAAGTCACAATGGTTCCCTACATAAGGAGTTATGTACTTTGGCTTCGTCAAACGTCACCCGTAACTGGGTGGACTATAAAGGCGATTACTGGGTATGTAACAAATTATGCAGAGGGATGTGAGTGATGTAGATGGGATCTATCCCTCCTATATGACGGGAGTGACATCGATATTCTTGATAGAGTGAGACCACTAAGTGCATGGTCATGCCCAAATGAGTCAATATGAGATATTGAGCTCATTTGATTGAGTGAGTCTACTTGGGATTCAAGATTTAGATTGATTAGAGGATGACACGGTCTATGCCTCATATTGATCAATCTAGATGTCTAGGATAAAAGGACAATGTCATATATTGTGAGGAGTCACAATTAGTAGTCACAAGGTGATGTTGGATCTCAACATTCTTATAACTTGGGTAGTAATGATGTGTTGCTAGATACCGCTCATTACTTATGCTTCTAAATGAGTTTAGGAGCATTGTCAACGTTATAAGAACCTATAGGGTCACACACAAAGGGCAATTAGATGGAGATTAGGTTCATTTGATGAACCTAAAGGATTAGGTTCATGTGATGAACCAAATTGGATTAAGAGTAATCCAAATTGAGCTAATTGAGTTGGACTCAATTTGGTTCATGTGTTAAGTGAGTCTAATTTGGACTTAGACTCATTTAATTAATTTAATTCAATGAATAGAGATTCATTAAATTAAAATTGACTTGAACCAATGGTTAGATTAGATCAACCATGGGAGAGAAGTGATCAAGTTAATTTGACTTGACTTGAAAGGAAGATGAAGGGTCAAGTTTGACTTGACCATTTGCCACCTCATTGGTGACTTGACATTAAGTGGGCTAATGATGATGTGCCACATCATCAAGATTAGCACATGTGTGTGCCACATCATGAGGGAGATCAAGAGTTGTGACTCTTGATATCCCATGTGGTTTAAAACCCCTTCTTGAATGTGGCCAGCCACTTTAGTGTGAGAGGAGTTTCATTTTGTGTGGTAACTCCATCTTCTTCTTCCTCAAGATCTTCTCTTCTCTCCCTCTCCTCCCTTGGCCGAATCCTAAAAAGGTGCTAGCACACCTTTTGTTTGGTCTCTCCATCTCTTGCTTGTGTGGATACACATAGAGGAGTGTCTACTTTGACACTCTCGAGATCCGGCGAACCTAGGACGAGCAGGATTACGCGAAGGGCTTCGCATCAAGGGTAACCTCTTTATCTTGTAGATCTAAAGTAGATCTAGGCTTAGAAAACATGTATATGAAATTTTATTTCTTCACACGGATCCGTGGCTTGGGGATTTCGGGGTTTTCGCAACGCAAAAATGGTTTTTGCGGCCCGAAAACCCAACACATTATTATACTTATTCAATTGACACTGAATTGAAATAAATATAATAACTAACTTTGCCTTTTATTAATAATGATATATGATACAAAATGAGCCTTTTACAATCATCTCATAATTGGTACTAGGGCTAATACTAACAATCTCCCACTAGCACTAGTGCCAATCACTAAGATATCGAATACCCATTCACCTAGTGTGACCTTCATGCTTCCTCTATGCCAAAGCCTTGGTCAAAGGATCTGTAATGTTAGCATCGGTCGGGACTCTGCATATCCTCACATCTCCTCTTTCGATGATCTCTCGAATGAGATGGAATCGCCGTAGTATGTATTTGGATCTCTGATGAAAGCGAGGTTCCTTAGCCTGTGCAATAGTCCCATTGTTATCACAATAAAGGTCTATTGGGTTCGCTATACTAGGAACAATACCAAGTTCTGTGATGAACTTCCTGATCCAAACAACCTCCTTTACTGCAGCTGAAGCAGCAATGTACTCAGCATCTGTTGTAGAATCAGCTACTGTGTCCTGCTTTGAACTCTTCCAGCTCACAGCACTACCATTTAAGCAAAATACATACCCTGACTGCGATCTATAATCATCCTTGTCAGTTTGGAAGCTAGCATCGGTGTAACCCTTTACAACAAGTTCTTCATCGCCTCCAAAGATCAAGAAATAATCTTGAGTCCTTCTCAAGTACTTAAGAATATTTTTGACTGCTGTCCAATGACCTTCACCTGGATCTGACTGGTATCTGCTCGTCATGCTTAAAGTATACGAGACATCTGAGCGAGTATAAAGCATGACATACATGATAGACCCTATAGCAGATGCATAAGGAATCTAATCCATACGATCCCTTTCTTTCTTAGAAGAGGGGCATTGAGTCTTCGAAAGACTTACATCATGTGACATCGGCAAGAATCCCTTCTTGGAATTCTCCATGGCAAAACGTTTAAGCACCTTGTTAATGTATGTACTCTGGCTTAGACCAAACAATCCTTTAGATCTATCTCTATAGATCTTAAGGCCTAAAATGTAGGTTGCTTCACCTAAGTCTTTCATTGAAAAATAATTCCCAAGCCAAGTCTTCACTAACTGAAGAGTAGGGATATCATTTCCAATGAGAAGTATGTCACCTACATACAATATGAGAAAGATGACTATGCTTCCACTAACCGTCTTGTAGACACAAGGTTCATCTTCATTCTTAATGAAACCAAACATTTTGATTGCATCATCGAATCAAAGATTCCAGCTTCTAGAAGCTTGCTTTAATCCATAAATGGATCTTTGCAGCTTACAAACCTTTCCAGCATTCTTTGGATCTACAAAATCCTCAGGTTGTGTCATGTACACATCCTCGAGTAGATTTCCGTTAAGAAATGCAGTTTTGATATCCATCTGCTAGATCTCGTAATCATAGTAAGCTGTAATAACAAGTAAAATCTGAATAGACTTGAGCATCACAACTGGTGAAAAAGTTTCATCATAGTCTATACCATGAATTTGCTTGAAACCTTTAGCTACCAATCTACCTTTATAGGTATGTATATGCCCATCCATGTTAGTCTTCACTTTGAAGACCCACTTATACCTAATGGGTTTGATCCCTTTAGGTGGATCAACCAAAGTCTATACTTGGTTAGTGTACATGGATTTCATTTCAGATCTCATGGCCTTTAGCCACTTCTCAGAATTTGGGCCCTGTACAGCTTCCTGATAAGACGTAGGCTCATTGAGACCAACTAGCACTACATCACCGTTGTTAGACAAGAGAAAAGAATATCTCTCAGGTTGAGGACGACACTATCAGATCTGCGTAGAGCTTGTGCTACTTGAACAGGTTGTTGCTCCACAATTTCTTGTGGTGTAACAAAATCATGATCCACAATATCTTGTGGTACCTGTTCAGTTTCCATTAAGGCTTCATTGCTAGTTTGTGTATCTTGAATTTCTTCAAGATTGACTTGACTCCCACTAGTTTTTCTAGAAATGAATTCCTTTTCTAGAAAGACACCAGTTCTGGCAATAAACACTTTGCCTTGTGTGAGATTATAGAAGTAATATCCCTTTGTTTCCTTAGAATATCCTACAAAGTAGTACTTATCTGATTTGGGTCCTAGTTTATCTGAGACTTGTCATCGAACATAAGTCTCACATCACCAAATCTTCATGAAAGATATCTTGGGACTTTTCCCAGTCCATATTGTATATGGTGTCTTTATGATAGCCTTAGATGGAACACGGTTAATTGTGAATGTGGCCGTCTCTAGAGCATATCCCCAGAAGGAAGTAGGAAGTTCTGTTTGACTCATCATCGAATGTACCATATCTAATAAAATACAATTTCTTCTTTCTGATACAATATTCCATTATGGTGTGCCAGGTGGAGTAAGTTGAAATATGATCCCACACTCAACGAGATGGTCATGAAATTCTTGGCTAAGGTATTCCCAACCTCGATTTGATCAAAGTATCTTAATACGTTTACCAAGTTGGTTTTGTACTTCATTCTTGAATTCTTTAAACTTTTCAAAGGATTCTGACTTGTGTCTCATCGGATACACATACCCATATCTACTAATATCATCAGTGAAAGTAATGAAGTAATGATAGCCTCCTCTAGCTGCTATCTTGAAAGGGCCGCATATATCAATATGTATGAGTCTTAACAAGTCATTAGCTCTTTTGCTATGTCCACTAAATGGAGTTTTTGTCATCTTGCCTTGAAGACAAGATTCACATACTTCATATGATTCAAAATCAAATGAGTCCAAAAGTTCATCCTTATGGAGTTGGGATATACGGCTCTCATTTATGTGACCTAAACGACAATGCTAGAGATATGTTTGATTCAAATCATTAGACTTGAACCGTTTGATATTTATGTTATAGATAGGGTTATCAAAATCTAGAACATAGAGTTCATTCACGAGATGTGCACTATAATAGAACATTTCATTGAAATAAACGGAACAAGATTTGTCCTTTATTACAAATGAGAATCCTTTCTTGTCCAAACAAGAAACAGAGATGATGTTCTTAGTTAAGGCAGACACATAACATCACTCTTCAAGTTCTAAAACAAGCCCAGTGGGCAAAGATAAGGAATATATTCCTACAGCTATAGCAACAACTCTTGCACCATTGTCTACTCATAGGTCCACTTCGCCCTTTGTCAAAGATCTACTATTTCTCAACCCCTGCACATTAGTACAAATGTGAGATATACACCGAGTATCTAATACCCATGAAGAAGAAATAGATAGATTGACTTCTATAACATTTATACCTGAGGCAGAAGTCTCACTTTTTTTCCGTTTCACTTCCTCTAGGTACAACTTACAGTTCCGCTTCCAGAGTCCTTTTTCAACATAGTGGAAGCAGGTTCCTTCCTTAGTTACCCCGCCTTTAGGTTTCAGTGCATGAGTCTTACCTTTGCCTTTGGTTTCGATCTTACCCTTACCTTTAGGTTTCCACTTGCCTTTTCCCTTTAGCACCATCAAAATGGTACTAGGCTTTACCTTTTTAAGGTTGAGTTCAGCAGTTCTCAACATGTTCAACATCTCAGGCAATGGTTTGCCAATTTCATTCATGTTATAATTCATGACAAATTGACTATAGCTTTCAACAATGATTGCAAAATAAGGTCAGTGGCCAATTCTTGGCCTAGTGGAAATCCCAATCGTTGTAGGTTCTCCACATACCCAATCATTTTGAGCACATAAGACCCTACGGGACTTTCTTCTTGCATTCTGCATTGAAGTAGAGCCTTGGAGATCTCAAATCTCTCATGCCTTGCTTGTCCTTGATATAGTTGTCTAAGATGTTCAACCATATCATAAGCATCCATGTTCTCATGTTGCTTCTGAAGCTCAGAGTTCATGGTGGTGAGCATAAGGCATGATACATCTAATATATCATCATGATGCTTCTTATAAGCATCCTTATCAGCTCTAGTAGCAGTCGTGGGGGGTGCTTCAAGAATGGGCTGCTCTAGAACGTACAATTTTCTTTCTTGTTTGAGAACTATTCTAAGGTTTCTATACCAGCCAGGAAGTTAGTTCCATTGAGCTTGTCCTTATCAAGGACAGATCGCAGAGAGAGAGAGTATTTGACGTATTTGATGACATGGTGATCTACAACAATAAAATGTAGAAATAAGTATCATATTTTGATCATTTAACTAGGACTTTAATTAAATGATTCTCCCACTAAATTGTAAAGCTTTGGTAGAAATAAGTCATGGATGTGGTTTTACCCACACTACCAGCTTTAAATCCAATTGTGATAACATTCATGTGGGACAAGATCCATATTATACCTCATCTTGAGTTAGCTTTGGCTAATCACCCAAGACTTAGTGTAACTTAGGTAGGCAACGTGTACTAATTGGACAATATCCATATTATACCTTTTCTTGAGCTAGCTTTGTCTAATTGCCTAAGATTTGTATAACTTAGGTAGACAACGTTTACCAATTACATCTTATGTAACTCTTGTATCATTAGGTGAACAAGACTATTTGTTCATTTGCCCATCTTATGAAATCCACATTATAACACATCTTGAGTTAGCTTTGGCTAATCGCCCAGACTAGTATAATTGAATTACATTGTATGGGATATGCCTCTAAGTTCTCAACTTAGTTAAGTCACACCCAAAGTTCAATAGTCAGACATCATTATTGTCCTATCGCACTCTACCAAGATAAAACGAGTCACTTTGCTTTGGCAAACCTGACTACAAATGATCGAGGTAGTAGTGAGTATCAAACTTTGGTAGACACATTTAAAAAGACCTAATCATGATTAAACTACACATGCATCGCATACAAAATTAACATATCATGGCATACATCACATATATGCATAAAATAAACGTGACATGGTTATGACCCCATTTTCTATGATCTTCTCAAGCCAATGAGAAGATTGTAAGGTCAACCTAGGTCAAAACATCTTCTTCAAGTACTTCCTCGGTCGTCATGTGTTGTTGTCCTCCTCCCTTTTCACCGTCGTCCAATAGACTTGTTCTTCTTTAATTTGTACATTACCTAAAGAATCCTCGAGTTACATTCGAGGGTAGTCTAAATTTACAACAGGAGTGAAAGAGGAGAGACACGACACGCAGGCCGTATTATGAATTACAACACACATCCAATCACATCGAGGTAAAGGGACATAACCATGCATCATGTCACATAACATTCACAATATTTTATGACATAAAATCTATTATGATTTAAACAAAGACTTATGAGTCGCAACGCCACGACGGTCCCGCTAGCCAGTTAGCGGGCGGGTTCAAGGAGGCAGCGCCCCTTGCGGGGTGAGGGGGCAGCGCCCCCAGAGTTGCATACTCATTGTATGAGTTGCTGCCATGCCCGAGACCCTGCTACCCACAAAACTTTAGTCGAGACCGTTGGACTAAATCTTACTCATAATCATCTAAATCATAGTAAAATCTCATGTATTTCTATATCGCATATCAAAATCTACTACAACTTAGTATATGCCTTTACAAGTGGTTCTAATACCACTGTAAGGAATTAGGGCGCTAAACACGCGAAAGCGCAGTGGAAAACATCTAGTTCCTTTCCAGAAGATTCATGTAGAAGGAAACCATATACTAAGTACTAATTTTCTACATGAGAAAGTCATACCTTTGTTGTGTGCCCTTCGTAATCCCGACAGCAACGTTTCTTTAGGATGTAGATCTCAGCGCGATCAACATGTCTGCGCCTCTATAGTATCCACACGAATATGTTCTCCGTTCGTCTCATGAACTCACGAAATGGTGAAAGAAACAACCAAAGGTTGTGCTAGCAACCTCTTGTGGAAGTTTTGGCCAAGAGTGGAAGAAGGAAGAAGAGTAAAAACCAAGAAGAGCACACCCACCCAAAAGGTCACTTCATCTATATAAGGTGACTTCACAAAAGAGTTACTTTACCAAATGGATTACTTCACCAAAAAGGTTACTTTACCAAAAAGGTTACTTCACCTAAAGGTTACTTTTACAAATGGCTTTTGTATTCATCCAATGAATACAAAATATTTTTGTCTCTTAATCTTCCTTTTGATTAATGATATATTAATCTCTATTAATATTCATTAATCTTAATGGGTTAGATTTAGAATATTGGATTAACCATTAACCCAATAAGCCATTAACCCAATAAACCAATGAGTCTAACCCATTACTCAATAAGTTTAATCCGAATTTATTCGAGTCTAACTCAATGTGTATAATTTGAATTAAACTTAACCCCATAATCCTACTCCAAATCAACATGTTCTTTGTGTGTGACCCAATAGGCTCTTGTAACGTTGGCAATGTATCTAAAACCATTTTAGAAACATAAGCAATGAGTGACATCTAGCAATGCATCATTGCTACCCAAGTGACGAGAATGTCGAGATCCGACCTAACCTTTCTGTGTCTATTATCTTGTATGACTCAATCCTTTTATCCTTGATATCTAGATTGATCAATGAGGCATAGAACGTGTTATCCTCTTATCAATCTTTGTGTTTCTTGATCTTTAAGTAGACACACTCAATCAAATAAGCTCAATATCGCATATTGACTCATTTGAGCATGGTGATGCATTCTTGAGTCCTACTAATCAAGAGGCCCACAAATATTGCTTCCGTCATATGGAAGGGATAGATCTCATCTATATCACTCACATCTCTCCGCATAATTCATTGCATACCCAGTGATCAATTTTATTGTCCTCCTTGTTACAAGTGATGTTTGTCAATACCAAATACACAACTCCTTATGTAGGGAGCTGTAGTGACTTCAGGTCTAAGGACTATTCATACCAATAGTCACATGAGAATGTTTCTGACACTCATATAACGATCCATGAAACATTCTCATGGCGGGTCATTCAGTATATATTCTCTAATATATACTCATGTGTCAACCTGATATCTCATATCCATGACTTGTGAGATTAAGTCACCTATTGACCTACATGCTAGTCTCAACACATTAATATTGTCCTTGCATATTAATGCTTGACTAGGAATAGTTAAGAGTAGTGTTCCATGTATATCTACAATATCTCACTATCAATTCAATCAATTGATATGTTGTAGATAAGAACCTACTACCCAAGGACATTATTATACTTATTCAATTGGCACTGAACTGAAATAAATATAATAATTAACTTTGCTTTTTATTAATAATGATATATGATACAAAATGAGTCTTTTACAATCATCTCATAATTGGTACTAGGGCTAATACTAATAATTTAGCAGTGAACAGAATGCTTCAGAATCAATCGATGCAATCAATTGACAGTTAACAATCGATTGACCAAGTAAAATTAGTCATTCTGCAGGTTTAAGCTATTGGAATTGATGTGACAATCAATAGGTGAGTAAGGTTAATCAATTGATTAGTGAAAATCAACTTGAAGAACAATCTTTAAAAGAGGGTTTCGAGCCCCCAGGGCGTAGAGCAGACGGTGGACGCATGGTATCTCTGGCGTAATAGCCAGGGGTCGATTCTCAGGAACTGACGACCTGGGGTTTACCCCGCCATGCGCCTATGGCCTGTGTACCTGCATGAACCTCCCTCCATATCCGTGGGGCCGGCACTAGGGGGGCCGCTAAGGTAGCGGATCTACCTTTTTTAAAAGAGGGTTTCGAAGCAAATAGGGGGCGCCGATTCTTGAAGATTTTGAGGCAAAGTGCTAATGCATTACCAGATCAACAAGAGACATTTTTAAGCAAGCAGAAAGCATCTAAAGCAAGTTCTTCATTGTAAAATTATTTTTTATTTCGTTTGTCGTTGTATTAATTTTCTTATTGTGCTTTTATAAGAACATGTTGTAAAGAGCTTCTCTGCCTCTAGAAGGTATTCGAAAATGAGAAGTTTACAGTGAAAGAAAATCACTAGGAATAGACTTTGGATTAATTGCCTAAGAGACAGATATCAAGTAAATCCCAGAGTTATGCATGTGATATCAATAATATTGATTTAAATTTCCACTGTGCATTCAAACAACGAGCACGAGATCAAGACGAGAAGCAATCGGAGCTATTCATTTCCCACCCCTCTAGCTCGCACGGGAAGCCAGCTTGCACCATGTTATCTTTCTACTTGATCTCTAAGTTCATATTGTTCTAAGATATCCTAAAGTTCACCTTGAGTCGAGCCTTTAGTACCTCAATACACCTGTATACCTTCCTTCTCGTCACCTTCGAGCAAAGGCTAAAATTGACCCATCAAAACTCTTTAAGTCTACGAAAATCAATTATACCATCGCAAAACTCTACCGTCAAGGAGAGAAGAAGATCGTGAAGGACTCTACGATTGAGCTTAGTTTGTGCATTCTTGGTCAACTAGCAATTAAAAGAGATCTAGCTTTGATCATCTTTTAACACAGAATTAAAAAAATGTCAAGTCAACGATAACCTTTAGACGAAATGATTATTCTCTTTTTTTTTCCTTCTTCATGATCAATTATTCCCACAGTATTTGATTCTCGAGGACATCAAAACTACGGTCAAGGTTATACTCGAGAAAATTTCCTACTTAAGAGGTCAAAGCTCAAACTTTTTGTTTTAATTGATTAGAAAGTCGTCTTCCTTTTCTTCAACCGTAATAACTAATAACTTCTTTAGATTGCGAATGAGATCCTCTAGAAAGTCAAAACCTCACCTTGCGTTGACTTTAAACAAGTAAAATAGTATACATATCGTAAACTATTTTGACCATACTTATTTGTATAATATTTTAAAACAATTTAATCATTTTACAATAATTAAAGAGTTGAATGATTCAATATTCTCCATTAATTAATCCCTAACCTCTGATTAATTAGTCAGGTCTAAGCTGGTTGACAATTTTGACTTTCTCACTGACATGAAATTTTTGAAAAACTCTAGTATTTTTTTTTAAATTCTTTTTTATGGTCTTGAATTCTAGAGAATTATTTAGACTAATGAATGGGAAAAATGTTGGAGGATCGGTGACCGACTTGAAGGGGGGTTGGATAGCTAGGCCACCCCCAAATCGATTTCTTCTCTACAAAAGGTTAGTGCGTAGCGGAAATATCAAAACTAAAGCAATTAGAAACAAATAAGAATACAAACGCTAACACGTTCGATGTAACGTGGTTCGGAGATGATGCTCCTACTCCACGACGTGTCCTTGAGATGGACGAGCCCTTGATCATTCGGTGGATCAGTCCCCGGCAATTTCCGGCTAGAGCTTCTCCTTCTCGGTGGAGCAAACCTCTCACAAAGGTTCTCTTCCTCTTTACAAGATGGAGTTTAGATTGGGAGGAAGAGAATTGACTTGGGAGTTTTGGGCACAGAATAGGAGTTAATCTATATGCATCAGTAACCTCCTTAATGCCCCAAAGCTCCCCTTAAATAAGAAAAGAGAGTTGATCACAAATCAACTCAAACCCCGACACCAGTCAACTGATCCAAGCACTAGTCGACTGGTGTGCCGTTGGACCCAGCCAACGGCTCTCTGCAGAAAGCCAGATTCTGCCAACGGCTATGTACCAGTCGACTGGTCTCAGGACCAGTCGACTGGTCCCCGTAGCCGACAAGCACAGAATGCTTTTGTGCATTTTGTGAAGCTGGAGCAGTCGACTGGTCCCATGACCAGTCGACTGGTCCCAGTACATTCTCACACACTCATCCTTTCCGGAGTTGCCTTTGAAATCCTCTTCCTCGGCCTTCGTCCCTCAGATGCACCCGAGCCCGCGGCTCCTCTCCGTGCCATCTTTCACGTTACCTTGAAGTCCACTTCCCTCGGCTCCACTCCATTACTCCTCGTCCTGCGGTCCCTCGGATGTCATCAACACCACCCTTCACCGACTCAACGATCTTAGCCCTTGGATGAGCTTCCCACACTTGGCCGCACCAAGTTCCACATGTATTCCTCCAAGTCCTGCAAGACTCAAACACATATCAAATACATATGAAAGTCTAACTTAAAACTTTTTAACACACACATCAAAACCTAGGTCGATTGCACCAACAATCTCCCCCTTTTTGACGTGTGGCAATATGTTTAAGTTAGACATAAATAACAACTTTGAAAATTTGAAGCAATATGTAAACATGAAGCATAAAACCCAAGCTCCCCCTTAACACATGCTCTCAACCTTAATTTTCAAAGATTTGCACACAAGTAAACCAAGTAGGTTATTAACTTAACCTTCCCTTTTCTCCCCCTTTGACACCATCAAAAATATTGTACCAGACACTTACACATACTATGGTATCAATTCCAACCAATTTTGGACCAAAAACTTGATTTCAGAAACCCTCAGAGTGCTAGAAGGCTGGTACCAGTCGACTGGTACCTGTCACAGTCGACTGGTACATGCTGAACTCAAATTATAGACTTCTGAGGCCAACTTCAGAAATGCATAAAAAATTCCAGAAAATTCGAAAAATCATGAAATTTTGAGCACATATTCCTTGAAATATCCTTTAACTAGGAAAAATATGTTTTCATGAAAAGTCAACCTATTTTTGAAATTTTGACCAAGTCTCAAGAATTCCAAAAGCATGTAAGTTTGTATCAATTTTAAACCCAGTTTTGCACTCATATGTTTCAATATAGCTATACCATAGTAAATAAAACATAGAATTATTTTCAATATATTTAAAATATCCAACTATGATCTATGAGCAAGATGTCCATTAATTAAACATTTGCTTTCCCCATAGTTGGTCTATGATCACTAAAAATTGATACATCACATAACTCATCAAAATGCCATAAGCATATGTAAATTATTTGTATCATCCTAATATCTCATATTTATGGTTAGAAAAGAAGACAAGTCATTGTGAGATAAAGGTAACTTCTACTTAGCCCTCTTAATCATGAATTTCTAGCAATGCTAAGTGCTCCCCCTTAAGGTCTCAAGTCAACCATATAGGAAAAATTAGAATTATGACTTCCATAGTTGGCTTGACCTAAAATCCTCTAACCCTTGAGGATTGATTTTGGCACCCAATAGAAATTCTTTCTAATTGGGTTAACCAAATATTCCTTGGGGATCCATTTTCTATCTATGGTCTTTATTTTTGATTGCCCCCTAGCAAATAAACAATGATAGGTCTTTTCATTATTTGGTTCATTGTATCCTATCCCATTTTTCTTATAACTTGCCCTTTGGCTCCCAATGATCATGTTTAGGGTTTTAGAGCCAATTTCAAATTTTCTAAGGGCATTAGTAAGGTATTCTACCTTTTCCCTTAATTTCCTATTTTCTTCTTCTAAACATGAATCATTTGAAGAATTAAAAGAATCATGCATATTGTTGTCCTTAGAACACATGGATTCTAATTTTTCTTCAAGCATGCTAATATCATGTTTCAAAGACTTGTTTTTCCTTTTTGCCTTGAACAAGTCATCATTTGTGCTTGAAATAATTTTAATTAAAATATGAGGAGGAAGATTATGTACCTCACTTACTGAGAAGTCCGAATCCGAAGTTTGGCCTCCCCCTTCACTTGAGCTCCCTTCTTCGTCTTCACTTGAGCTCCTTCCTTCTTCTTGTTCAGATGAGGTGGAAGCTACATCATCAATTCCCATTAGAGAAAAATTTACTACATGGTGCTCTTCTTCCTCCGATGATGATGATGGATCATCCCATGTCGCCTTTAGATTTTTGACTTTCTTCCCCTTTTCTTTTGTCTTTTTCTTTTCTTCCTTCTTCTTCAATAGGGGGCATTCATCTCTTATGTGACCCTCTCCTTGGTAATTGTAGCAAATGATCTTCCTTGTCCTACTTTTGCTTCTTGAGCTTTTCCTAGCATGGGATTTGTTAGATGAAAATTTTTTAAAAGCTCTTCTCATTTTTCTTACCATATACGCCTCTTGGTCGCTATCCATTGAGGCGCTTGATTCTTCGGAGTCGGAGGATGGTGGGGATGAAGACTTCTTCTTCTTACCCTTTCCCTTGTTTGCCACAAGGGCTACTCCTCTTGATCTATTTGCTTCTCCTTCTAATCCTTCAACCCTTGTTTCGTGAAGCTCCATTGTTGAGAAGAATTCATCTAGAGAGCTCTTCTCTAGATCCTTTGAAATGTAGAATGAATCTACAATGAAGCTCCATGTCGAGTTTCTTGGGAAAGCATTGATGACTTTCATTATGATGTCTCGGTTGGAGAGTTTCTCACCTACACTTGTTAGTCCACTTAAAATTTCTTTAATTTTAGCATGAAGTGTAGATACCTTATCTCCCTTCTCAAGTTTTACATTGTTGAGTTGAGTTCGGAGAAGATATCTTCTTGCTAATTTAGCCTCCGATGTGCCTTCATGAAGCTCCACTAGCTTTTCCCATAACTCCTTGGCACTTGAGTAGGTTCCCACCCTTGTTACTTCTTGTTGGGGAAGAACATTTAGTAGATGATGGATGACTTTCGAATTCGCTAAATGTTCTTCTCTTTGCTTCTTACTCCACCTTGTTTTCTCAAGTATCTTATTGTCTTGATCCCTAGGCACTTCGAAACCATTTTCCATGATTAACATAATATCAAAATCGGTTTCGAAGAATACCTCCATTCTCTTCTTCCACCAAGAGAAGTCCCCTTCGAATTTGGGTGGATGAATGTTTGAGCCGGCCATTTGATGACGTTGTTCTTCTTAGCGATTAGTCCATTGAAGAGCGTCCTTGCTCTGATACCAATTGTTGTAGGATCGGTGGCCGGCTTGAAGGGGGATTGGATAGCTAGGTCACCCCCAAATCGATTTCTTCTCTACAAAAGGTTAGTGCGTAGCGGAAATACCAAAACTAAAGCAATTAGAAACAAATAAGAATACAAACGCTAACACGCTCGATGTAACGTGGTTCGGAGATGATGCTCCTACTCCACGACGTGTCCTTGAGGTGGACGAGCCCTTGATTCTTCGGTGGATCAGTCCCCGGCAATCTCTGGCTAGTGCTTCTCCTTCTCAGTGGAGCAAACCTCTCACAAAGGTTCTCTTCCTCTTTACAAGATGGAGTTTAGATTGGGAGGAAGAGAATTGACTTGGGAGCTTTGGGCACAGAATAGGAATTAATCTATATGCATTAGTAACCTCCTTAATGCCCCAAAGCTCCCCTTAAATAAGAGGAGAGAGTTGATCACAAATCAACTCAAACCCCGACACCAGTCGACTGGTCCAAGCACTAGTCGACTGGTGTGTCGTTGGACCCAGCCAACGGCTCTCTGCAGAAAGCCAGATTCTGCCAACAGCTATGTACCAGTTGACTGGTCTCAGGACCAGTGGACTGTTCCCCGTAGCCGACAAGCACAGAATGCTTCTGTGTATTCTGTGAAGCTGGAGCAGTCGACTGGTCCCATGACCAGTCAACTGGTCCCAGTACATTTTCACACACTCATCCTTTCCGGAGTTACCTTTGAAGTCCTCTTCCTCGGCCTTCGTCCCTCAGATGCACCCGAGCCCGCGGCTCCTCTCCGTGCCATCCTTCACGTTACCTTGAAGTCCACTTCCCTCGGCTCCACTCCATTACTCCTCGTCCTGCGATCCCTCTGATTTCTTCAACACCACCCTTCACCGACTCAACAATCTGAGCCCTTGGATGAGCTTCCCACACTTGGCCGCACCAAGTTCCACATGTATTCCTCCAAGTCCTGCAAGACTCAAACACATATCAAATACATATGAAAGTCTAACTTAAACTCTTTGACACACATATCAAAACCTAGGTCGATTGCACCAACAAAAAATACTACAATATTTACCATGGAATGCTGAGCTTTTGTATTATCTATTACAAATGTTTTTCGATCTATCCTAACGGTGGATGGAAAATTCCTATGAAACCAAACCGATTGCTCCAAATTTGATGTTACTTAATTCATTATAAGTTTTAAAGAGGTATTTTTCGTCATAGATGCATATTTCTCTAGCGGATCTATTAAAATTTAAGTTATGTCTGATGATATTGTTTGAAAGTGAAGAATATGGTGTGCTGGATAGGAAGCTTCAATGTTGACCGTGAGAAGACGAAGAACCTGGTGACGCGGACGAACCTACGCGGCAAAAATAGAAATTGGGAGAAGAAAGCGTTAGTCATTGGGATAGGGAGGGAGTCCATGACGCAGACACTTCGACGCTCAAGTCAGAAAAGTAACACCGACGAAAAGGATGGAAGAAGATGAACAGTAGAACAATAGTGTTGATGCGTAAATGCGAGTGCACGTGTCTATATGTGTACCTGACCAATGGAGAGGATCCTTTTTTATATGTCTCTCATAACCTCTGTAATAATGAGGCGTCAGAGAATGTTAGGCGTTAGAGTATATCGGATAATGGAGTATGTACAACAATCCTCCACTAGGTAGAGGAAGGTTTAATTCTGTGTATATAGCAGAATAAGGGAATATTCTGTTGTATCTATTATTCTTTGACAATGTTGTTCCTAGAGGAGATTTGACCGGCTCTAGAGACGAGAGATGTAGGCTAGGAGCTATGCTCAAGAGAAGTGAGGAACTGAGCTCTAAAGATCTGACCAACTCTGGGCCGGGAAGATATATGTTGGGAGCCATGCCCAGGAGAGATAAGGGACTGAGTCTGGAGGTCCAACTGGCTCTGAAGTTGGATGGATATATGTTGGGAGCCTCACCCAGGAGAGATGAGGAATTGAGCTCTGGAGGTCCAACTAGCTCTGGGGTCGAGTGGATGTAGTCGGGTGAATGTAATTGGGTATCATGCCCACGAGAAGTAGGGAACTGGGACCTAGATATCTGACCGACTCTTGGGCCGACTGACTATAGACTGGGAGTCATGCTTAGGAGAAGTGATTTGTTCTACTATGTACACTTTGACTTTGACTGCTACCTCACCTTAACTTAGATTGCCACATCATCTTGACTTCAACCCCAACTTCAAGGGACTTACCTTATTCGTCGCATTACAAGTCTCCCCATCAAGTCTAGGCAAAGGAGAGTGCAAGCTCAACTTACTAGACATGTCTTTTTGTGTTTCTCAGCCTTCACATTTTTTCCATGGAATTATTTTAATGTGTGCACACCAATTCATGTAAGTAGTGCTTAAACAGCTGCTGACTCAAGCAAGCATTACTTCGACCAATCAAAAGGTTTTCACCTTAGTATATTCGCGCAGCGCTTGACTGACTTATCTTCCATTCAACACTAGTATGCGACAATTCATTTAGGTAATATTGGTCAAGTGACCGTACGATCGGATGGTCGAAATACATGGGGAAACTCACTTATAACTCAGTTGAGCGGCATGAGAGTCTGAGATATAAGTGTGAAAGCAAGTTTGCTTATATCTCGGTCGAGCGGCACGAGAATCTAGAACATAGACACGAGGGCAAGCTCACTTATAACTCGTCTGAGTGGCATGAGAGTTTGAAACATAAGTGTGAGAGCAAGTCCACTTATAACTCGGCCAAGAAACATGAGAGTCTGGAATATAGGCGCGAGAGCAAGCTCGCTTATAACTCGGCCAAGCGGCATGAGAGTTTAGAACATAGGCGCGAGAGCAAGCTCACTTATAATTAGGTCGAATAGTCTGAGAGTCTGAAACATAGGTGCAAGAACAAACTCCCTTATAATTCGGTCGAATGACATAAGAGTCTGAAACATAGGCACGAGAGCAAGCTAGCTTATAATTCGATCGAATGACGCAAGAGTCTGGAACATATATATAAGAGCAAATTCACTTTTAACTCGACCAAACGAAACGAGAGTTTGGAAGACATACATGAGAGTAAACTTGCTTATTCCTCGGCCGAGCGACACGAGAGTCTGGAACATAGGCGCGAGTGAAAGCACGCTTATAACTCGTTTGAGCGGCATGAGAGTATGGGACACAAGCACGAGAGCAAACTCCCTTATAACTTAGTCGAGCAGCATGAGAATCTAGAACATAGGTGCAAGGGAAAGCTTATTTATAACTCGTATGAGTGGCACGAGATTTTAGAACATAGACACAAGAGTAAGCTAGCTTATAACTTGGTCAAGCAGCATAAGAGTTTGGAACATAAGTACGAGAGCAAGTTTGCTTATAACTCAGCAAAGCGACATGAGTGTTTGGAACATAGACGCGAGAGCAAGCTCATTTATAAGTCGGTTGAATGGTCTGAGAGTCTAGAACATATGCATGAGAGCAAGCTCGCTTATAATATGGGGGAGCGACACGGGAGTTTGGAATATAGGCACAAGACCAAACTCGTGTATAACTCGACCGAGCAGTACAAGAGTCTGGAACATAGGTGCGAGAGTAAGTTTCCTTATAACTCGGCCAAGCAGCATGAAAGTCTGGATATAGGCACGAGAGTAGTCTCGGTTATAACTCGATCGAATGCCACGAGAGTCTGGGACATAGGCAAGGGAGTAAACTCACATATAACTCGGCCAAACTGTCTGAAAGTTTGGGACATAGGCATGAGAGTATGCTTATAGCTCGACTGAATGGTGCGAGAGTCTAGAGTATAGACTCGAGAGTAGGCTTGCTTATAAGTTAGTCGAATGACACGAGAATCTGGGACATAGGCGTGAGAGCAGACTCGCTTATAAGTCAGTCGAACTGTCCGAGAGTCTAGGACATAGGCGCGAGAGCATGCTCGCTTATAACTCGACAGAATGGTGCGAGAGTCTAGGACATAGGCGTGAGAACATACTCACTTATAACTCGGTTGAACGCTCCTAGAGTCTATGACATAAGTATGAGAGAATGCTCGCTTATAACTCAATCAAACGATAGGAGAGTCTAGGACATAGGCACGAGAACAGATTCGCTTAAAATTTGGTCGAATGGTCCAAGAGTCTGGGATAGAGGCACAAAATCATGCTTTCTTATAACTCGACTGAGTGACACGAGAGTTTGGGACACAGACGTAAGAGTAAGCTTGCTTATAACTCGGCTAAGTGGCACAAGAGTCTGGAACATAGGCACAAGGGCAAGCCTGCTTATAACTCATCCGAGTGGCACATGATTTTAGAACATAGGTGGGAGACCAAACTCCCTTATAACTCGGCTGAGCGGCATGAGAATCTGAAACATAGGTACAAGAGCAAGCTCGCTTATAACTCAATTAAGTAGCACGAGAGTCTGAAACATAGGTTTGAGAGCAAACTCGCTTATAACTCAGCCGAACAGTTCAAGAGTCTGGAACATAGGCGCGAGAGCAAGCTCGCTTATAAATCGACCAAGCGACACAAGAGTCTAGAACATAGGAGCGAGAGCAAGCTCACTTATAACTTGATCGAGCGGCATGAGAGTCTGGAATATAGGCATGAAAGCTAGGTCACTTATAACTCGACCGAGTGGCATGAGAGTTTGGAATATAGGCACAAGAGCATACTTACTTATAACTTGGTCAAATGATACAAGAGTCTGGGACATAAGCATGAGTGTAGGCTCGCTTATAACTCGGTTGAACGGTCCGGGAGTTTGGGACATAGGCACCCGAGAAGGCTCGCTTATAACTCGATCGAACGGTCCGGGAGTCTAGGACATAGGCACTGGAGCATGCTCGCTTATAACTCGGTTGAACTGCATGAGAGTCTAGAATATAAGTGCGAGAGCAAGCTCACTTATAATGTGGGCGAATGACATAAGAGTCTGGGACATAGGCACGAGAGCATGTTCGCTTATAGCTCGGTAGAATGACACGAGAGTCTGAGATATAGATGCGAGAGCATACTCGCTTATAACTCGGCTGAATAATCCAAGAATCTCGGACATTAGTACAAGAGCATGCTCGCTTATAACTTAGGAACAACACGAGACTCTGGGATATAGGCGTAAGAGCAAGCTCACTTATAATTTGATCGAATGGTCTGAGAGTCTGGGACATATGTGCAAGAGCATGCTCACTTATAACTCAACTGAGCGACATGAGAGTCTAGGACATAGGCATGACAACAACCTTTCTTATAACTCAGTCAAACGACATAAGAGTCTAGAACACAAGCGCTAGAGCAAGCTCGCTTATAACTCAGCCAAGTGACATGAGAGCCTAGGATATAGGCATGAGAGAAGCTCGCTTATAACTTGATCGAGCGACATGAGAGTCTGGAACACAGATATGAGAGCAAGCTCACTTATAACTCGGCCAAGCGGCATAAGAGTCTGGAGTACAAGCACAAGAGTAAACTCACTTATAACTCAACCAAGTGGCATGAGACTCTAAAGCACATGCACAAAAGCATACTCGCTTATAACTCGAACGAACAACATGAGAGTCTGAGACATAGGTGCGAGAGCATGCTCGCTTATAATTCGGTCGAGCAGCATGAGAGTCTAAGACATAGGCATGAGAATAAGCTCTCTTATAACTTGGCCGAGTGGCATGAGAGTCTATAACATAGGTGCGAGAGCAAACTCGCCTATAACTCGGTCAAGTGACATGAGAGTGTGGGACATAGGCGCGAGAGAAAGTTCACTTATAACTCCACCAAGCGGTATGAGAGTCTAGGACATATAAGCATGAGAGTAATCTTGCTTATAACTCGGTCAAACGACACAAGAGTCTGGAACACAAGCGTTAGAGCAAGCTCACTTATAACTCGACCAAGCGACATGAGAGTCTGTGACATAGGCATGAGAGCAAGCTTGCTTATAATTCAGCCAAGCGACACGAGAGTCTGGAACACATGCGCAAGAGCAAGCTCGCTTATAACTCGGCCAAGCGGTACAAGAGTCTAAAGCATAGGCACGAGAGCAAGTTAACTTATAACTAAGCTGAGCGACATGAGAGTCTAGAGCACAGGCGCAAAAGCATACTTGCTTATAACTAGAACGAATGACACGAGGTCTAGGACATAGGTGCGAGAGCATGCTCGCTTATAATTCGATCGAGCAGCACGAGAGTCTGAGACATAGGTACGAGAAAAAGCTCTCTTATAACTCGACCGACTGGTATGAGAGTCTGGAATATAGGTGCGAGAACAAACTTTCTTATAACTCGGTCGAGTGACATGAGAGTGTGGGACATAGTCGCGAGAGCAAGTGCACTTATAACTCGGCCGAGCGACACGAGAATCTATAACACAGGTGTGAGAGCAAGCTCACTTGTAACTTGGCCGAATAGCATAAGAGTCTGGGATATAGGCTCGAGGGCAAAATCAGTTATAACTTAACCGAGTGGCATGAGAGTCCGGAGCACAGGCGTGAGAGAAAGCTCGCTTATAACTCAGTCGAGCGGCTTGAAAGTCTGGTGTAGGGTCTTATGCATAAAAAAATAACGCACACAGCAAAAAAAGGATCCCTCCAGAGATCCATGCAAATACGGTATACTCGTTCTTGCTACTTTGTTAGATATAATAGTTACCTTTGTTGCATCAACGGTACAATCTCTGTAGTAACTTTGATTTTTTAGTAGATCTCAACACAATCAGAACATCCGTGCCTCTACGGTATCTACAAGAACATGTCCTTCATTCGTCACATGAACTAAGCCTTCGGAAAAGAACCACCTTCGTGGGGCTAGCCACACAAGGTGATTCGGCCAAGAGCAAGAAGAGAATGAAGAAGAAGATCAAGAGTCACCTCATCAAAATGCAGTGGCAAAAAATATTTTATATTCATCCAATGAATATCAATTTTGCCCTTTGGTCTTCCTCTTCAATGCATAATTAATCTCCATTAATTATCTTTAATGGGTTAGATTTTAACATATTGGATTAACCATTAACCCAATAAATCAATCCATATCCATTAACCAAATAAGCCTCATCATCTTATAATTGGCTCTTAGAGCTAATACTAACATCTGACACATAGGTACGAGAGCAATCTCACTTATAATTCGGTTGAGCTGCACGAGAGTCTGGAACTTTGGCACGAGAGCAAGTTCATTTACAACTCAGCCGAGTGGCACACAAGTCTATAGCATAGGCATGGGAGTAAGCTCACTTATAACTAGACCAAGTAGCACGAGAGTCTGGAGCACAGGAGCAAGAGCAAGCTCGGTTATAACTCAGTCGAGTAGCACGAGAGTTTGAGATTTAACCTTGAAGATTAAAAGAATGACATTGGAGGCACGGTGTATGACTCGAATGTTTTGGAGTCTAGAGACACGGTGTATGACTCAAATGTTGGTGTACTTTCCCTAAGTCAAGGTTGACCAAGCCTGAATTGGCTCAAGCTCAAGTCTTTTTGTTTGAGTTTTGATATTTGACAATGTATGGAGATTGCAGTTGCAATTATCCATTTGGGGATACTGTTGGTGCAATTCCCCTTTGATCAAGGGTTGACTAGTTTGATATGAAGAAGAGTCAAGTAGGACAAGGTTGACCAGATACTTGACTAGGAAGTCTAACGGGAAAGTTGGCAGAAGATGAAAATCCAAGTGGATTAATGTTGACTGGACACTTGGTTGGAAAATCCTAATGAGTGAAGTTAGGAAAATGAGAAGTCCTAGTGAGTGAAGCCAGACAGTTGAAAAATCCTGGTGAGTAAAGCTAGGTGAAAAACTCTAGTAAATGAAGCTAGGCAAAAGGAAACTCCTGGTGAGTGAAGTCAGGTGAAAGTCCTAGTGAATGAAGGTAGGCAGTGTGAAAAGTCCTGGTGAGTGAAGCCAAGCATGTGGAAATTCAGGTGGGTCAATAGTTGACTGGACACCTAGTAATTAGTAAATCTAGGTGAGTCAATGGTTGACCGGACACCTGATAATTGGTAAGTCCAAGTGGGTCAAGACTGACCGTGCACTTGGCACGAGATGATAAGTCTAAGTGGGTCAAGGTTGACTGTACACTTGGTGATTGGAAGTCCAAGTAGGTCAAAGGATTGACCGGATATTTGATATAAGGAAAAAAGTCCAAGGGGGTCAAAGGATTGACCAGACACTTAGTGAAGAAGTCCTAGCAAGTTAAGGTTGACCAGATGCTAGGCAATAAGTAGTTCCAATAGGCCACGGTGGATCGGATGTTGGGAAAGGGAACCCTAGACTTGGATGAAAGAAGGTAGGGCTGGTAATTGATTAGGTTAATCGATTACCAAGTTCTTAATCGATTAGGGTGATCAATTAAGGAGTTTGACGCGAGTGCACAGAAAGGTTCGTAATCGATTAGGACACTCGATTATAAATGCTTAATCGATTACGACAATCGATTAAGCTTGGATTTCGTAAATGTACAGAGAGTTTGGTAAGTGATTAAGTAGGCAAGATTAATCACTTACAAACTATTCTCGCACGAACAGAAGGCTTCCTAATCGATTAGACTAATCGATTAGGGTAATCGATTAAGCTTGAAAAGCTTGTTGTTATCAACCCGATAAAAGGCTTTGGCATGTACTGTTCAAGCATTTTTTTCTCTCCGATCTTCTTCATTGAGTTCACGCAGACATCACTATTGGTTCTTGAGGCTTCTTGGAGACAAGTGCTGCTACACTTCCAAGGTCAAGAGGCATTCCCAAACAAGAAGAATAAGCAAGCTAGAGTTTCATGTTGTAAATCTTGTAAGATTTATTATTGTATTAGCTTCTTTTTTGTTCTTCTTCTTATATTTCTGTATTGAGAGCTTGTACGAGGCTTCTCTACCTTCGGATTGCTTCCGAAAAGAAGTGTATTTGATAGTGGATGTGTGTGAGAGAGCCGGATCCTTGGATTAGTCACCTTGTTTAAGGTGGATACTAAGTAAATCCATCTTATTAGCATTGGGGAGCCTTGCATCAAGTTTAACCACTACACATCATCATCAACAAAGTATGAGAAGCTATTCACCCCCTAGCTCCGGAGTGTCTCAACAAGTGGTATCAGAGTGAGGTTACTCTTCACCGGACTCATTGCCGAAAGGACAACGAGCTAGCGGAAGAAAAAGTTGAAATCCTAATTTCATAAGTCAAAGATGTTATCAAGAGAGCTCAACTTCAAGATGAATTTCTGAGATGGACTCGGATTCGACACAAGGATGCCTCCACCATTTACATCAACAAGTTTCGATCTTTAAAAATCAGGGACTGAAAATTTTCTCATGATGGAGATAGAGCAATGGTTTGCTCTAATAGAAAGCTTTGAAGCTCCAAGGGATAGCAGTGAAAAAATCATTAAGAAGAGCAATTGGAGTAAGGAGCAAATTCAAATATGTGAGACAAATGAGAAAGTGACCAAATTATTGGTCAATCTATTGCCAAGCAACACTTTATGCAAAATTGGAGAATACAAAGATGTCAATAAGCTTTGGAGCAAATTGGTAAAAATTCATGAAGAACCTTCCACTACACAAAATCAAGAGGAATCTAAAGAGGACAACTCATTGGATCAAGAGGAAGAAGAAGAGGAATCCAAAGTTGAGAAGTGCTCAACATCGGAAGAAGAAGAGATTCAAGAAGGTCCATCCTAAATGGAGTGCAACGGTAAAGGCAAAGAGAGAGCATACTCTTTGTTTCATGTGCATGAGGATTCAGAGGTTGAGAGATGCTCAACATCCGAGGATGAAGATGGAGAGATATCTACCTCAAGGATTGAGGGGGAGCGTGAAGCATCAATGTCGGACCAAGAAGAAGCCTCGTCATCCGAATCAAATGGAGAAAGTGTCACCCCTACGAGTAAAGGTATAGAGATTTCAATTTGTAAAAATAAAGATCATATTATTTGCTTTGATAGTAGGGAGAAAGGGCATTACAAGAGTAAGTATCCAAAGTTAACTAAGAAAAAAAGTCAACCAACACTAAAGGACAAGGAGAAGTCCGAGAAGATCGATCCCTCAATATGCAAAGGCAAGGAGCACATTGTGTGCTTCTCTTGCAATCAAAGTGGATATTATCGGAGCCAATGTCTAAAAGGGAAGAAACTAGCTAAGCTCAAAGGAGGAAGCACAAGTCAAGGGGGAGCTCTTAAGAGCAAATCCAAGGTATCTTTTATTGATGCAATTCCTTTAAGTAACAATAAAAACCATGCTAGAAATAATTTATATTATTTCAATGCAATTTATTATAAAAATAAAAGGCACAATAGAATTAAGGAAAAAATTTGTAGCATATCATGCTAAGATTACATCACCTAAGTTTATGAAGGTAGATAATAACTTAGGTAATAACTCTAAGGATTTTAGATACATGCCTAAGAAGAAAAAAACTCAATGCTTTAATGAAAAAAATCAAAATTTCAGGAATTACAGAGTGAAAATCAAGTCTTGAGGTCAAGACTTGATAAATTAGAAAGGACCCTTAGAAAAATCACAAATGAATAATAAGGGTCCAAGAATAAAAATCTAGGTTTAGGAAAGCAAGGGTCATCCTATGGTCATAGAGGTTTGGGATACAAATTTAAAGCCAAGAAGGATGTGGTTTCATATCATAGGGTTCCATATGGTTATGAAACCAACCCTAGGTTTAGTGGTTAAGTCAAGGCTACAAGGAAGGCTATCCCTAAAGTTAACCATGAAGGGACCAACGTGGCTAAGGCTTCTAAGAAGCCTAAAAAAGACACTAAGAAGGTCACAAGAAAAGTTATCCCTAGAGTTGACCAAGAGGAATCTAGCATGACGAAAGCATCTAAGAAGCCTAGGAAGGTCATTAGGAAGGTATCAAGGGAAGTTAACCCTAGTGAATACCTAAAATACCCAAGGAGCACCAATCAGTTTTGGGTTCATAGGAGTATGTTCTCTATACCCTAGATGGGTTTAGAGAGTGTCAACTCCAATTGGAATAGTAGTTAACCTAACCTTGAAAAAGTTGACACTTGGAGGACATTTTCAAGGTAGTTGTACTTCTTGAAAATGGAAATGGTTTAAGTGTTTACTCTTTTAGAAGAATAAAGTGTGCCAAAATTTGGGAGAATTTGACTTAATTAAAATTAGCACAAATAGAGAGAGTCTAAGAATGCCAAGTTAGAATTTTAGCATTTTCTTGGGAAGAAAAGGTAACTTAGGATTAATTTTGACTTAGCAAATTAATTAGAGATACTTAGATAGATAATCTAGGTATATATATGCTAAATTTTCATGATTATTTGCCCATCATATGCCATGACATCATAGTTTGTATTCATATTTATCATAAAAATAAAAATACTAAAAATATCATGTCATGTCATACATACATTGTAAAGTTATAGTAAGTTTTCTTTTGAAACTTATTCATTTTGATGTATGCCATAATCATTTTCATGCATTATTTAAGTTTTTTGCAATTAAGGACAATGACATTTATCAGCAAGTGGCATCCTAGGTAGATGATCAATTTTACAATGCCTAGATAGATATGCATGAACCCTTAGATTAGGATAAAACCAAAGTTTATATCTCACAAAGACTATAACTTGACTTGTATATATTTTAGTACACATTAGATACATGTGAGAAGTTAAAAGGATGAACAAAACTCAAGATGTTGATTTAGTACATTCTTTTGAGGTTTAGGTTCATCAAAACACATAGCTATGAGTTATCCAATCATGGGGAAAGCAAATATATAAGTCATATGCATTTAGCTCAAAGATCATGGTTGAAAATTTGGATTTGAAAATGATTTCAAATATACTTTGGAAAACTTTGGTGAAGGCTATCTTTTGATAGGAATCACCATTGTATAGTTAAACAACAAACTTGGAAGAAACGTTGAAGTTTTTAAGAGTTTCTAACTTTGTGTCAATCTTTGAAAATAAGATGTATTTTCTTATAAAACTATTTTTTTCATAATAGTATATGTCTTAAATAATGCCTATAAGAATTTTTATGATTTTTAGAATTTTACAAATTTTTAGGATATTTTTGAATTTGGACATAATTAAATTTCAGAAATCATAAATGGTAATCGATTACAGCAATCAATTACCCACCCTAATTGATTAAGTTAATCAATTAGGTGAACTCCCATGAACACAGTGGCTTATGGAATCGATTAGAGTAATTGATTAAAAGTCTTAATCGATTACATCAATCGATTAACCCTTGATAATCGATTGAATCTCAACTTTAATCGATTACAGCTAGTCTTAAGCAATTAAGGGTTTGGTTTAAGTGCTTAAGATCCTATTTTCAGCTTAAATAAGTTTATTTAAGTTGAATAAGCCATGTTTAGTCATGTTAACCATTCTTAATCCTAGGAAGTGCTTAAATAAGCATTTAAGGATAGTTTTATTATTGAAACAAGAAATGATTGGTTAAAGAAGACTAAGTTAGAGTTTAGGATAAGGTTTAGTTTCAAAGTTAAATTTTTGAATTTCAAAACTTTAAATTTTAGGTATCCTAAAGGTTCAGGAACTCCAAGTCATTGTTAGTGCAATGATAAAATTTTAGAGTATGTTTTGACGGGGAGCTACTCCTTAAAGACATGATTTTTTTTTTACAACCAAATGAGAGGTTTTTAAACCTTTGTTCTTATGTTTACTCTAGGATGAGCATTTGGGCATAATGAAGGATATGAGACCTTTATTATGATGTTGTGAACAACAAGTGAGGTTGTGAACAACATGTAGGTAACTCTTCAGGGGAAGCATTTTTTATGTGTACCAAAGGAGGAGAATGTAGGGTTTAAGTTAGGAAACCTTCATTACCCAAAGGGGAGGCTATTCTTTTGGAAAGGGGGAGAATGAAGGAAACTCTCATTCATGCTTTAGCATGAAGAAAAAGTTGAAATTATAGGATTAGCCTAACTTAAACATATTATAAAACATCAAGAAGGGAAAGATTGTTAGTGTAATTTCCCTAGGTCAAGGTTGACCAGGTTGACCAAGCCTGAATTGGCTCAAGCTTGAGTTTTTTTTTTAGTTTTGATTTTTGACAATGTATAGAGATTGCAGTTACAATTGTCTGTTTAGAGAGACTGTTGGTGCAATTTCCCTCTAGTCAAGAGTTGACCAGTTTGATGTGAAGAATATTCAATTGATCAAGGTTTACCAGATACTTAATCGAGAAGTCCAATGGAAAAGTTGGCAAAAGATAAAAATTTAAGTGGGTCAGTGTTGACCAGACACTTTGTTGGGAATCTTGGTGAGTGAAGCCTAGTGAAAAGCCCTAGTTGTAACGCCCGCCCTCCCTGCTACCCTAAGGGACGGGGCTACGATACTCTACGTATAAATTTTTCTTTTTAAAACAGCGGAAGACTTAAAATAATTTTCATAGTTTTAATAAAACTTTTCTTTTAAATTTCTTTTGAACTATACTATCACATGGCATCAAAATCATAACATCAAATCCAGTGGAACCATAATGTCAAGCCACACATGTTTAGGTATCACAAGTCATAAAATACCAATGCATAGTTCTTTAAAGAAACTTTAAGCAGGTTCTTATTTATTTGGTTGCCTAGCCACTGCCACACACATCTTCGTTGCCCCTCCTGCTGCTCCTCTAACTCATCCAGCTTTTTCCTTTATCTGTGGTACAAGGAAAGTAAGCTATGAGCACTCATGGCTCAGTAAGTTCCTTTCCTACTCACTAAAACCAACAATCAGCACATAATCAAGAATGCATCAACAAGTCATAATCTCAACTAATCATGGCATAACATAGCATTCTATTCAAACATATCATGCATCATAATATAATCACAACTAGTCATAGCATATCAAGCATCACCATGGCCGAAACATATACATAGTGCATTGCATAAAACATAGCTAGACATGGCATAACCAACAAGTTTCATGGTATATCGCAGCATGGCCGAAACATGTATATCAAAGCATCATACTATGGCCGAAACATGTACATCAAGGCATCATCATATCCATGGCCGAAATTTATATATCAAGCATCAACAAATCCATGGCCGAAACATGTCTATAAGGTATAGCATGAACATAACATAATCATACCTTATCATGACATATCATAATCAAGAGCATAACATGAAACATAGCATAATCATAAGGTGTATGCAATATGATTTTGGAAAACATGTATCCGAAAAACATGTGTATGTCTCATGATCTTTAAAACCATTTTCTTTTACATATATACTTGAAAATAATCTCAACATAAGGGGGATCCCGGCTATGTACCACTTACATATTGCGCGCAACCTTGTAGGTCCAAGGTAGTAAGTCTTGAACCCTACGAGGCAAACATACTAGGCCCTTAGTCCTAGGGGCACTTAGGAGCCCATCCCTAACGAGGTCCTTAGTCCCCAGGGCGCTTATGGAGCCCACCCTTGGTACAAGCCACTCACATATAAAGTAAAGTACATGTCATACATATCATGTATCATAAAAGCATGCATCACTTAGGCACACATCATATCATAAAAGTATGCATCACTTAGGCACACATCATATCATAAAAGTATGCATCACTTAGGCATACATCATGTCATAAAAGTATGCATCACTTAGGCATACATCATATCATAAAGGTATGCATCACTTAGGCATACATCATGTCATAAAAGTATGCATCACTTAGGCATACATCATATCATAAGGGTATGCATCACTTAGGCATACATCATGTCATAACAATATGCATCACTTAGGCATAGATCATAAAAACATGCATATCTTAAGCATAAAGCATATCATCAAGCATGCATGATTTAACCACATAGCATATCATGAAAGCATGCATATTTTAAGCACTAATCATTGTTAGAGTGTATACTAAAAGTCTAGCTTTTGGTATAAACATTTATCTAGAAATAAGAATCACATTGGTCAAATAACTACATTTATGATAAAAGTAGTTGTTCAATTAATTTATATTGTAGATAACATGGTGTGTGGTGTCACACACAGAAGATCATGTTATCAGTACCTTATAAATTATAAACAGTAGCTCACGACCAAAATGGAAAGGAACAAACCATTAGAAGGTCGTAGTGTAATTAGGTATCAGTTTATCTTGACTGTATAATTACACTAGTACACTTAGAGTGTATTGAGTAGGACCATTTGAGGTCGTTTCTTTTATACTGATTTTATAAAGAAACAAAGACCTCGGTTATTATGGAAGTGTGTACTCTTAATCCTAATATAATAACAAGCACATATATTTGATATTTATTTCTTTAATTTATCAATGGGTGAGATTTAGTTCGATGAATCAATAAGCCCGATAAGTTGGGAAATGATATCACTTATAGTGTGTGTTGTTGATTATAGAAGGAAACTGTGTCCTAGTAATCTAGGTTGAGAATGTCCCCAAGAGGAGCTCATAAGGATTGTCATGTTAAACCCTGCAGGTGGACTTAGTCCGACATGACGATGAAGTTGAGTGGTACTACTCTTGGAGCTAGATATTAATTAAGTGAGTTGTCAGTAACTTACTTAATTAGTGGACATTTGTTATCTTAAACACAGGGAGACTAACACACTCATAATAAGAAGGAGCCCAAAATGTAATTTGGGATTGGTGCGGTAGTTCAATAATAGTTCTCTAGTGGAATGAATTATTATTGATAAAATTAAGTTGTGTGTTCGGGGCGAACACGGGATGCTTAATTTCATCGGGAGACCAAAACCAATTCCTCCTCTCGGTCCCTATCGTAGCCTCTAGTATATAGAGATTTATACCCACCGCATACCCACCTTCTTACCCATCCAATGGGGTCGGCCAAGCTAGCTTGGAACCCAAGCTAGGGCCGGCCAAGACCAAGTGGATGAGTTAAGTTGGTGGCCGGCCAAAGCTTGGGTCCCAAGCTTAGGTGGCCGGCCACTAGAATATTAAAAAGGATTTTTATTAAAATGATTTCTTATGTGGATATCATGTTTTTAAAAGAGAGTTTAAAAATTAAAAATTTCCTTTTATAGCTTTCTACAAAAGATTAAGAGAAGAGATTAATCTCTTTCCTTATTTGTAGTTTAAAAGGATGGTTTTAATTTTTTGGTAAAAACTTTCCTTATTTGTAAATCATCTACATGTTTAAAAGAGAGTTTAAAATTTGAAATCTTTCCTTATTTGTTGATTAAAGGAGGATTTTAAATTTTAAGAAAACTTTCCTTTTTAATCATGTTCATGATTTAAAAGAAAGTTTAAAAATTAAATATTCTCTTTTATAAGTTTCTACAAGAGATTAAGAAAAGATTTGATATCTTTCCTTATTTGTAGATTAAAAGAGATTTTAATTTTTAGAGATAACTTTCTTTTTATCCACATGTTTAAAAGAAAGATTTTAATTTATTTCCTTTTTATAAACCAATCATGAAGGGATAAAAATTATTGAGAAATTTTTATAAATTTCCGGAAGCAAATAAGGAAGTTTTAATTGATGTTTAAAATTTTATTTGCTTGGAAATTCTATGGTGTGGCCGGCCAAATAAATTGGAGAAGGAAAATTATTTTTGATTAAATAATTTTTTCCTTTTCATGGCAAAAGAATTAAGGAAGTTTTTATTAAATTTTCCTTATTTGCCAAGACCAAGGATTATAAAAGAGGGGGTAGAGGAGGCTTCAAGGCTAATAAATCTATTCTATTTTTCTCCCTCTTTTCTTCTTTGTGGCCGGCCCTAGACTTTTCTCTCTTCTCTTTTGGTGGCCGAAACATCTCTCTGGAGCTCTTGTTGGTGGCCGGACCTAGGAAGGAGAAGAAGAAAAGAGGAAGCCTCATCTTGAAGATCCCTTGGAGTATTGGTGGTGATCAAGTTCTTCTTCCTTGGAGGTGGTTCTTCTTGTGGCCGAACCTTGCTTGGAGAAGAAGAAGGTGCGTGGTGGTTCTCGTCTCGGAAGATCGTCGCCCACACGACGTCCGGGATAAGAAGAGGAATACGGTAGAAGATCAAGAGGTTTTTCTACAAGGTATAACTAGTAATTTCTATTTCCGCATCATGCTAGTTATTTATGGAAATAATACCAAATACAAGAGGCTTACGTTCTAGTATTTCGAATATGGTTTTTCGAAGTTGTGTTCTTTTGTTTCTTTCTTTTCCTTGTGATTTGATTGTTCTCTTTGGTTAACCTAAAGTTATTTTAGGAAATTAAATATTAGCTTTCTATTAAAGGTTTTGTCTAGTCGGTGGTGGTTGCTCCCATATCCAAGAAGGCCATGTGCCTCGCCACGTCAGTACTGGGAACCTTTTATGGAAATTAATATTTAATGGAATTAATAACTTAAGGAGACTTGGGTCGAACGTGTTAAGTTCCGCAGGAGATCCAAGTCAAAACCTAAAAGAACAAATAGATTAAGTTTTGGATCAAACGTGTAAAATTCCGCAGGCGATCCAAAATTTAATTTAAAAGAACACATGGTAGCTAGGAAAAGGTTCAGACCTTTGTAAAAAATTTTGTACAGTGGAACCTATAGGTTTTCCGAGTAGCAACCAACAATTGGTATCAGAGCTAGGGTTTTGCGTCTGTGTATTTGGTATTTAGTTTAATTATGCACATGTCATACATAATTTAGGCAGGATAATAGTAGGATGTGCTAACTTTGTGGATGCAGGATCCAACTATTATGGCTTTTAGTTAATTATGTGTGTGATTGGACCCTTGGACATGTCAAGGGCATTTTATTGTGTGTGCATGATTGTATTATAAAATACAGCAGGAGCTGTATTTTAGTTTTATTAGGATTTTATTTTGATCTAGATACATGTACATTCCTTTTATGGAATATAGGATCAAAATGTAAAATTCTATTTATGTCGCGGATCGAATCTTGCAAAGCGTGGAACCTTCTATGGACCAGAGGCGCAGCGGAACTAGGAGCAAGATGGATGCGACAGCTAGACCCGATGGCGGTGGCCAAATATGGCAGCAGCTTGGGATGACACACACGGAAGACACAATAGAGATAAAAGCCATAATAGTTGAAAATTAGATTTTCTATTTATTGCTTTTATATTGTGTTGTGTGCATGTTAGTTTACAAGTTTAGTAGGTTAGCATGTGTAAAATTCCTCATTTATAAATAACTAAGTGGGAGAGGGATTTTTAAATAAATCCCATGGTCTCCATTACTGGTTTGTAAGTGATGCAAACAAGCTTGCGCGTTGGCTCTGAGTGCCTTCCTCCATAACGGATGAGCTTGTTTGTGGATCACTAGAACAGACTTCCATTTTGGATGACTATAGGAAATTAATTAAGAGCGTGTGATCTTCCCCAACGGAAGGGGCATAATCTTATTAGTGGACTTAGTGTCAAGTAATGGTATACACTTAGACACATCTAATAGTATCCTCCCCAACGGAGTCACTATTATTATTTGTGTGACCAAATGAAACCAACTATTAATTTGTCATAAAACTAGGTTGACAAGATAATAAAATTAAAGGGTTAAAACCCCTCTTACAAATGATTGATTTTGTATACGTCCACACTAACGTGGCATACAAAATCAACGGTGTTTGAGATAATTTTATTTGTCATAAAATTATGTTGACAAGATAGTTAATGGGTAAAAACCCTCCTCTTACAAATGTTGATTTTGTATACGTCCACACTAACGTGGCATGCAAAATTCACGGTGTTTTGAGGTGTTGGTAAATTTAAATAGTATTGTTAGAGGAATCAATATTATTTTAAATTTAGAGTCTTGACCAAATATTTGATTAAAGATAGACCAACTATTAATTTTATTCGTCATAAAGTAAGGATGACGAGATAATAAAATTAAATGATAAAATTTCCTCTTTGAATTTGTATACGTCCACACTAACGTGACATACAAAATTCATGGGATTTTTAAGTAGTTGGTCTTAACCAAATATTTTTGTGATTCTTAGGATGATGGTCAATCCCTAGCTGATATACTTTAGGATAGGCTTAGTGGTCCCAATTATAATTGATTGGAAATAGGATTTGGACATTAAGGTAGACTGTCCTCTTAGAACTAAGAACAATATAGGTGAATTTTATTCATTAGTTGAAACATGTTTAGTGGAGTTATCTACCGGTACCTGGTGTGTAGATATAGGAGCCACTGATCATGTCTGTAATTCATTACAGGGTTCCAGGAAACCCGACAACTAAATGAAAATAAAAAACACCGTCCACATGGGCACTGCTGCAAAAGTAGCAGCTATTGCAGTGGGAGAGGTTTATTCTCTAAAAGGAATAAAATTTGGAAATTGTCTTTACGTACTAAGTTTAGAAAGAATCTGATTTCAGTTTCTAAACTATTATAGAATAGATATTGTGTCTATTTTGATAACAAAGCTGTTATCAAGAAAAATAGAGAAGTTATCAATTCTGGTATGTTGGTTAACAATTTATAATCCAATAACTCCCACGATGTAATAAATGGAAATTATAACACATCTTCTAACTTTAAGAGGAAGCAACCTTCGGAGATGAACCAATTATATCTTTGGCATCTAAAGCTATGTTATATTAACTTAAGTAGGATTCATTGGTAGCTGATGAACTTTTGGGTTCATTAGTAGTGGAAATCTTTCCAACCTACGAGTCTTACTTGGAAGGAAAAATAACCAAGAAGCTTTTAAGTCAAAGGGGTATGGAGTCAAAGATATGATGGAATTGGTTCATTCTGATTTATGTGATCCTATGACTATCCAGGCAAGAGGTAGTATCGAATATTTCATCTATTTTATAGATAAGTATTCAAGATACAAATACATTTACTTAATGTGCCGCAAGACTAAGTACTTTGATTAGTTCAAAGTGTACAAGGCTGATGCGGAGAAACGTCAAAGTAAAAAGACACTACGGTGAGATCGTAGTGGCAAGTACCTCTTGGGAGAATTTAGGAGTCACTTATCAAAAGTAGGGATTCAATCCCAACTAACTACACCTGGTACACCCCTACAGAATGGTGTAGAAAAAGGAAGGTATAAAGCTCTTATGGAATAATTAGATCGATGATGAGTTATTACCAAATTTGTTTTAAGGATATACACTAGAAACAGAAGTGAACATAATACCTTCTAAAGTCAGAACTCTCTACTCCCATAGAATTACAGAATGGGCGTAAGCCTAGTCTGAAGTATATTCGGATTTGGGTGGTCTAGCACATAAGAGACACTGATAAGTTGGGCAAGAGTTCACTTGTTTGTGAGTTATCCTAGAGAAACAAAAGTAGGTTTATAGTCTTAAAAAAATCAGAAGGTCATTATCAATGACCGATTTTTAGAATAGGACTATGTAATAAACCACATGCCCATAAGTAAATTTGTTCTTAAGGAAATAATAAAGGACATGTCTAATCTAGTACCAACTGTACAAGATGAAATATCACAAGAAACTGCAACACGTATCATAAAAGATACACAATTACAGATAGTGCCTCTTCATAGTGGGAGGGTTGTCAAGCAACCTAAGAGATTCATGTTTTAGGAGAGTCTTTGGACTTGATCCCAAATGAACATGAGCCTGATCCCGGACATATGATGAAGCACACCAAGATAAAGATTCAGCATCTTGGCAAAGAGTAATGAATAACAGAATTAGAATATATATATTCTAATAAAATCTGGAAGCTTGTAGAACCACCAGATGGTGTAAAAGCCTTTGGGTGTAAAAAGGTCTATAATAGGAAAAGAGGGATAGACAGGAAGGTAGAAACTTTCAAAAGCAAGGCTTGATGAAAAAGGAAACTTTTTCACTGGTAGCCATGTTTAAGTCTATCCAGATTCTTTTATCTATTTGGCAAGTGGATGTCAAGACAGTATTCCTTAATGGGAGTCTTGAAGATAGCATCCACATAAAGCAAACCAGAAGGGTTCATTATAAAGGGCTAAGAGCATCTTGTGTGAAAGCTCAATCAGTCTATGGACTGAGGCAAAGCTTCAAGGTCTTGGAACATCCAGTTTATCAAAGTAATCCAGACCTTTGGATTTATTGAATAAACGGATAAGTCTTGTGTATACAAATGGTGTGATGGAAACGTGGTGATGTTTCTTGTACTATACGTAGATAACAATTTTGGTAGTTGGAAACAATATCAAAATGTTGTCAGAAGTAAGGGTATGGTTGTCCAAATAATTCGATATAAAGGACTTGGGAGAATGTATATATTTTTGTGATCAAAGTAATAAGGGATCGCAAGAAAAATATATATAGATATATCCCGAGTTTAATATATCGAAAAAATCCTTACTCGTTTTTAGCATGCAAAACTCCTAGAAAGGTTTCTTACCTTTTAAGAATGGAGTGTTTTTATCTAAAGAGATGTCTTCGATGACATCAAAGGAGATTGAGGACATGTAGGTAGTTCTTTATGCTTCGGCAGTTAGACAACCTAATGTATGCTATGCACGAGATCAGAAATCTATTTTGCCAAGGCATAGTTAGCAGATATCAAAGTAACCCTAGACAAGGACATTGGACTGCAGTAAAGCATATAAGTACCTTAGAGGCACTAGAGATTATATGCTAGTTTACAAGGCAGTTATTTTGGTCCCTGTGGGTTGCATGGATTTTAACTTCCAATCGGATAGGGACAATATTAAGTCAACCTCGGGGTTTTGTGTTTACTTTAGGAGGTAAAGTCATAACTATGGAAGAGTGATAAGCATAGGTGTTTATCTGGACTCCACCATAGAAGCTTAGTATATGGCAAGCCTCTAAGGTAGCCATAAAAGCTGAATGACTCAATAACCTCAAGATAGATTTAGAGATGATTTCTGGTTTGTCCAAAGATTATTACAATTTATTGTAATAATGTTGGTGCAGTAACAAACTCGAAGAAACCATAAGTCTATAAGGCAAGTAAACACAATAGAGCGCAAGTACCACCCAATACGAGAAATCGTATAAACGAGGAGAAGTTGTTGCCGCCTAGATTGCATCAGATGATAAACTAAGGTCCTTAAGGCAAGAGTTTTTTGAAAGGCATGGGAATCAGATGTATGACAGCAGATATGGAAGCTTAGTCTTTTAGTATAAGTGGGAGATTGTTAGAGTGTATACTAAAAGTCTAGCTTTTGGTATAAACATTTATCTAGAAATAAGAATCACATTGGTCAAATAACTACATTTATGATAAAAGTAGTTGTTCAATTAATTTATATTGTAGATAACATGGTGTGTGGTGTCACACACAGAAGATCATGTTATCAGTACCTTATAAATTATAAACAGTAGCTCACGACCAAAATGGAAAGGAACAAACCATTAGAAGGTCGTAGTGTAATTAGGTATCAGTTTATCTTGACTGTATAATTACACTAGTACACTTAGAGTGTATTGAGTAGGACCATTTGAGGTCGTTTCTTTTATACTGATTTTATAAAGAAACAAAGACCTCGGTTATTATGGAAGTGTGTACTCTTAATCCTAATATAATAACAAGCACATATATTTGATATTTATTTCTTTAATTTATCAATGGGTGAGATTTAGTTCGATGAATCAATAAGCCCGATAAGTTGGGAAATGATATCACTTATAGTGTGTGTTGTTGATTATAGAAGGAAACTGTGTCCTAGTAATCTAGGTTGAGAATGTCCCCAAGAGGAGCTCATAAGGATTGTCATGTTAAACCCTGCAGGTGGACTTAGTCCGACATGACGATGAAGTTGAGTGGTACTACTCTTGGAGCTAGATATTAATTAAGTGAGTTGTCAGTAACTTACTTAATTAGTGGACATTTGTTATCTTAAACACAGGGAGACTAACACACTCATAATAAGAAGGAGCCCAAAAATGTAATTTGGGATTGGTGCGGTAGTTCAATAATAGTTCTCTAGTGGAATGAATTATTATTGATAAAATTAAGTTGTGTGTTCGGGGCGAACACGGGATGCTTAATTTTATCAGGAGACCAAAACCAATTCCTCCTCTCGGTCCCTATCGTAGCCTCTAGTATATAGAGATTTATACCCACCGCATACCCACCTTCTTACCCATCCAATGGGGTCGGCCAAGCTAGCTTGGAACCCAAGCTAGGGCCGGCCAAGACCAAGTGGATGAGTTAAGTTGGTGGCCGGCCAAAGCTTGGGTCCCAAGCTTAGGTGGCCGGCCACTAGAATATTAAAAAGGATTTTTATTAAAATGATTTCTTATGTGGATATCATGTTTTTAAAAGAGAGTTTAAAAATTAAAAATTTCCTTTTATAGCTTTCTACAAAAGATTAAGAGAAGAGATTAATCTCTTTCCTTATTTGTAGTTTAAAAGGATGGTTTTAATTTTTGGTAAAAACTTTCCTTATTTGTAAATCATCTACATGTTTAAAAGAGAGTTTAAAATTTGAAATCTTTCCTTATTTGTTGATTAAAGGAGGATTTTAAATTTTAAGAAAACTTTCCTTTTTAAATCATGTTCATGATTTAAAAGAAAGTTTAAAAATTAAATATTCTCTTTTATAAGTTTCTACAAGAGATTAAGAAAAGATTTGATATCTTTCCTTATTTGTAGATTAAAAGAGATTTTAATTTTTAGAGATAACTTTCTTTTTATCCACATGTTTAAAAGAAAGATTTTAATTTATTTCCTTTTTATAAACCAATCATGAAGGGATAAAAATTATTGAGAAATTTTTATAAATTTCCGGAAGCAAATAAGGAAGTTTTAATTGATGTTTAAAATTTTATTTGCTTGGAAATTCTATGGTGTGGCCGGCCAAATAAATTGGAGAAGGAAAATTATTTTTGATTAAATAATTTTTTCCTTTTCATGGCAAAAGAATTAAGGAAGTTTTTATTAAATTTTCCTTATTTGCCAAGACCAAGGATTATAAAAGAGGGGGTAGAGGAGGCTTCAAGGCTAATAAATCTATTCTATTTTTCTCTCCCTCTTTTCTTCTTCTTGTGGCCGGCCCTAGACTTTCTCCCTTCTTCTCTTTTGGTGGCCGAACCATACATCTCTTGGAGCTCTTGTTGGTGGCCGGACCTAGGAAGGAGAAGAAGAAAAGGAGGAAGCCTCATCTTGAAGATCCCTTGGAGTATTGGTGGTGATCAAGTTCTTCTTCCTTGGAGGTGGTTCTTCTTGTGGCCGAACCTTGCTTGGAGAAGAAGAAGGTGCGTGGTGGTTCTCGTCTCGGAAGATCGTCGCCCACACGACGTCCGGGATAAGAAGAGGAATACGGTAGAAGATCAAGAGGTTTTTCTACAAGGTATAACTAGTAATTTCTATTTCCGCATCATGCTAGTTATTTATGGAAATAATACCAAATACAAGAGGCTTACGTTCTAGTGTTTCGAATATGGTTTTTCGAAGTTGTGTTCTTTTGTTTCTTTCTTTTCCTTGTGATTTGATTGTTCTCTTTGGTTAACCTAAAGTTATTTTAGGAAATTAAATATTAGCTTTCTATTAAAGGTTTTGTCTAGTCGGTGGTGGTTGCTCCCATATCCAAGAAGGCCGTGTGCCTCGCCACGTCAGTACTGGGAACCTTTTATGGAAATTAATATTTAATGGAATTAATAACTTAAGGAGACTTGGGTCAAACGTGTTAAGTTCCGCAGGAGATCCAAGTCAAAACCTAAAAGAACAAATAGATTAAGTTTTGGATCAAACGTGTAAAGTTCCGCAGGCGATCCAAAATTTAATTTAAAAGAACACATGGTAGCTAGGAAAAGGTTCAGACCTTTGTACAAAAATTTTGTACAGTGGAACCTATAGGTTTTCCGAGTAGCAACCAACAATCATAGCATCAAAGCATGCATAATTTTAACCACATATCATAACATAAGCATGCATATTTTAAGCACAAAGCATATCATATCATAAAAGCATGCATATCATATCATAAGTCATAAATCACAAGCATACATATTAAGCATAAGGGTGTATCTTGTGATTATCCTATCATAGGAAACATGGTATCATATTTATCTTGGTTTTAAGCTTCCTAAACCCTTGTGGCCGAAACCCCTTTAGAGCTCAATTTAGGTTAAACACAACATCCAAGCATGTGGCACCTAAATTATCATCATAACATTTTCATAGGAAGCATTATAAACATGATTAACTTAGTTTCTAAGTTCCTCAAGTCCCTAATTTCATATGGCCGAAACCTTAAGGTGTGAAACAAGGTTCCATATGACATAAAAGCATGGACAACTTTAAATCATATTTATAACATTTTTACCAAGGAACAAGGTAAACACATTTGACACATTTGAATTAGTTCCTAAGTTCTTTAAGCCCTTAACATATGTCATGGCCGAAATTTAACAAGTTCTCATTAGGGATACAAACAAGCATACAAGCATGTGAACTTGGTCTAACATTATGTATAAATTCATACAAGACATCATCCAATAGTTATGGCCGAAACATACCCTAGCATCATTTTAGGTCATAAAGCAACATATAGCAATTGAACCTTGGCTTTCTACTTATCATATTTCATGTAGAGTGACATGAGCATATTTAATTTAAGTCCTAGGGTTTCTAGGGCATCTAAACCTTCATGGCCGAGACTCACAATGGACCATTTAGATCATGGAAAAATTATACAAGTATGTGACAAAATCAATACATTATCCTATTTCCATAAGAAGTACTTTTAACACATTTGGTTTCATTTCTAAGGCCTCTAGGTCTTTTAAACCCTACTTGGCTGAAACTCAAAGAATATAAACTTGCTTCAAATAGCCTAAAAGCATGAGAATTTATACAAGTTTCATAGCATGTATAAAGACAAGCATAATGAGTATACATATGAATTGTGTCTTAGGCTTTCTAGGTTTCTTTTTCTCTTTTTCTTTTATTTTTTTCTCATGGCCGAAACCTACCATTCTTTAGCTAGGTTTTTAAGTGGCCTAAAGCATGAAAAACCTAAGTAAGTTTCATGGCAAAAGTTACTAAGAAACATATATACAAATTGGTTCATGAATAAGCTAGGACCCCTTGTGGTCATACATGTTATATGTCATGCCACTAATTTTTCTACACCCTAATTAAGCATGAGGGCATTGAACAACTTCCATATCTAAACAGCACAGAGGTCTTGAGCATATTAAAATTTTGTTTAAGCTTTTCTAAGCTATCCATCTCATCATGGCCGAAAGACCCTAAGAAGGAGTTCATGAAATTCTAGCAATATTCAAGCATACAAATCCTTTAAGATCTTTGTATTCTATCACATGAGCATGGTTATTTAAATTTAAAGGTCTTCCTAACCCTAAACCCTTTCTTGGCCGAAACATATGAGTGGGTTTTCTTTTAGTTTCAAATATCTTCTAAGGAAGAAAAACCAATACATAATCCTTAATATTTCATAGGGAGAACCTTGTACTAGTTGGGTAAAACAATAAATTTCCCTAGCCTCTTAAGAATATTTTTTGGCCGAAATTATAGGGTTCAGTACTCCTCTGATCAAGCATCATATAGGTATAAAAACATGAAGAAGAACCTCTTTACATAGCATAGAAAAATCTATCATGTAGTGAAGACTAGTTTAAACACCATTAGATTTTGAAAGCTCTTCTTGGCCGAATTTTCTCAAACTTGTTTCTAGGTTTTAAAATCCTCATAAAATCCGAAAAGCACATAAAATCCTTGTACCACAGGTGAGGGGAAGCTTACATCCTTTTTCGCTTGTGGATCTAAGGTATGGTGAAGAAGAGGTAGCCTCTTCTTCTAGTTCCTTTCCCTTGATTCCTTTGCTAAGTCCTCCTTGTATCTTAGGCTTTCTTAGGGAAAAATTTGGCTTTGGGGCTGAAGATGGAGGAGAGGGGACTGTGGTGTTCTCGGTGAGGGAGAGGATGAATGAGAGAAAATGAGAGAAAATAGTTTTCTCTTTTCTTGCTCCCTTTTATGTTAAGGGGGAAGAGGTAGCAAACTTAGTTTTTGCTTTCCTTCTCCCTTAGCCCCTTTTTTTTCTATTTTATTTTTATTTTTATTTGTTTATTTATCCTCATCATTCATGGTGAAATAAGGGGGAATGAATCCCCTTAATTAACCTCTTTTATTTTCGGCAAAATCAAAGAGGAAGAGGAAGAGGAAGGGAGGAAGGCAAGTTGCCTTTCTCTTGCTCTTTACTTGTTTCCTTTTGGCTAGCTTTTACTCTTACCTTTATCATGAGTTTCCCTCCTTTGCTATCAACATATTATTCCTATCCCAACTGGTTATTACCCATTAATTCTATGAAATATAATATAAGGGGTTCAAGGTTCAATCCTTGACCTCTCCCTATTTTTATTTCTTTTTATTTCCTTTTTGGTTCAACTCACTTCCTATTATTTTTCTAAGGCAAAATCCCACCACATTCATATATTTATCTTACAAGCTTAGTGGGTATTACACTAGTGAGGGAAGTTAGGCAGATGAGAAGTCCTGGTGAGTGAAGCCAGATAGTTGAAAAATCTTAGTGAGTGAAGCCAGGTGAAAAGCCCTAGTGAGTGAAGCTAGGCAGAAGGAAAATCCTGGTGAGTGAAGTCAGGTGAAAGTCCTAGTGAATGAAGCTAGGCAGTGTGAAAAGTCCTAGTGAGTGAAGCCAAACATATGAAAATTCAGGTGGGTCAATGGTTGACCGGACACCTGGTAATTGGTAAATCCAGGTGAGTCAATGGTTGACCGGACACCTGGTAATTGGTAAGTCCAGGTGGGTCAAGATTGACCGTACACTTGGCACGAGATAATAAGTCCAAGTGGGCCAAGGCTGACTGGAGACTCAATGATTGGAAGTCTAAGTAAGTCAAGGGGTTGATTGAATACTTGGCACAAGGAGAAAAGTCCAAGTGGGTTAAAGGATTGATCGGATACTTGGTGAAGAAGTCCTAGCAGGTCAAGGTTGACCAGATGCTAGGCAATGATGAGTTCCAATAGGTCATGGTGGACTGGATGTTGGAAAGGGAACTCTAGACTTGGATGGAAGAAGTTAGGCTGGTAATCGATTAGGGTAATTGATTACCAAGTCCTTAATCGATTAGAGTGATCGATTAAGGAGTTTGACGCGAGTGCACAGAAAGGTTCATAATCGATTAGGGCAATCGATTATGGTAATCGATTAAGCTTGGATTTCACGAATGTAGAGAGTTTGGTAAGCGATTAAGCAGGCAAGCTTAATCGCTTACGGATTGCTATCGCACGAACATAATTCCTAGTTGATTAGGCTAATCGATTAGGAAGACTTAATCCATTAAGCTTGAAAAACTAGCCATTATCGGCCTGATAAAAGGCTTTGGCGTGTACTGTTCAACCATTTTTTTTCTCTTCGATCTTCTTCACTGAGCTCATGCAGACATCACCATCGGTTCTTGAGGTTTCTTGGAGACAAGTGTTGCTGCACTTCCAAGGTCAGGAGGCATTCTCAAACAAGAAGAAGAAGAAAGCTAGGGTTTCATGTTGTAAATCTTGTAATATTTATTATTGTATTAGCTTCTTTTATTCTTCTTCTTGTATTTCTGTATTGAGAGCTTGTACGAGACTTTTCAGCCTCCGGATTATTTCCGAGAAGAAGTGTATTTGATAGTAGATGTGTGAGAGAGGGTCGAATCCTTGGATTAGTCACCTCGTTTGAGGTGGATACCAAGTAAATCCATCTTGTTAGCATTGGGGAGCCTTGCGTCGAGTTTAATCGATGCACATCATCATCGACAAAAGAGTGAGAAGCTATTCACCCCCCTAGCTCCGGAGTGTCCCAACACCGAATGCTTTGGAGTTTGCAGACACGGTGTATGACCCAAATGCCTTGGAGCTTGGAGGCATGGTGTATGACTTGAATGTCTTGTAGTTTGGAGGCACAGTGTATGACCCAAATACCTTAAAGCCTGGAGGCATGATGTATGACCTGAATACCTTAGAGTTTGGAGGCAGGGTGTATGACTCGAATGCCTTGGAGCATGGAGGCACGGCGTATGACCCAAATGCCTTAGAATTTAGAGGCACAGTCTATGACCCGAATACCTGGGAGCTTGGAGGCATGATGTATGACTTGAATACCTTGGAGTTTAGAGGCACGGTGTATGACCTAAATGGGTGTATGACTCAAATTCTTGGAGTTTGAAGACCTGGTGTATGACCCGAATGCTTTGAAGCCTAGAGGCACGGTATATGACCCGAATGCCTTAGAGTTTGGTGGCATAGTGTATATAACCCAAATGCCTTAGAAAAAGGTAAATCCATTACCTTAATGGCCCCCCTAGTGCCGACCCCACAGATATGGAGGGAGGTAAATGTAGGTACACAAGCGGTAGGTGCATGGTGGGCTAAATTCCAGGTCGTCAGTTCCTGAGAATCGACCCTTGACCATTATACCAAAGATATCATGCGCCCACCATCCTACACCATGGGGGCAACTCGAATGCCTTAGAATTTGGAGGCACAGTGTATGACCCAAATGCTTTAACTTTTGGACTCTTTGCTTTACTAAAAATAGGATTATATTTCAAATTTTAAAATATAAAATTTAAATTTTAGACTTATCTGTCGAGCTAGCCTAAGCGGATAATCTCAAGCTATTAAATAGGGACGAATGAGCTACTTCGTATAGCTGAGTTGCCGCTCAGGGCTACCGAGTGGACAGTCGATTGAAATTTATCCTGCATGGAGATGCCAAAAGGATTTTCTAAATGAAATTGCCACAATTTAAAATTCCTACAACTGGAGTTATTTGGGGGTTGCCGATCGGATTGAAATTTTGGTTCTTTGGGATTTCTGATAGGATGCTCATTTTGAATTTTGCCGACTAGACTTGCCTTGCCAGTCGGACATTGTTCATTTTAATTTTTGTCGATCGGCTGTGCTTTTGTTCAATTTAGAGAATCTACTAATTTTGACTAATCTGGAGATCTAGCCGATCGACATTTCTTGATGGGCATTTTGATCCTCGAAGTTGCTGATTTGATGTTTGGTCCAAGTGTTAACTAGGCTCTTACTACTATGTTCTTGAAAAAGATCCTCAGGAGAGGAACGAGGATGATCTTTTATTCGCTTCTTCTGACTCTACCATTCAATAGAGTCTCTTGGCATACTGATGGCATTCACTGGTAGTATGATAATGGGATTGATGGTAATCACAAAAACATTAGTGCTTTTTAGGAAGTGACCGATCTAGTGCACTGGTTTATTCTAGGACGTCTTCCACCTTCTGCACTGCTCTCTTCTCCCTTCTTGGCTCAAATGAGCAGTTTAGATGCCAACCTGCCCCTTGTAAGGGTTGAGGGAGAATGTTGCACTCTGTTTGAGTGATGATAGGAGTTGGTGTATAATTTTCTTTTCTGGATGATTGAGCTTCCTCCACACAGACATACCTGATCGATCGGCTCAACAGATTATCAAAATCTATTGGCAGCTTCTTCACCAGAGAGCAGAAGAAATCTCCGTCAGACAAGCCCTACAAGCAAGCACTCACCAATATTTCTACAATTGCTAAGGGGGACATCTAAGACAACTTGATTAAAGCACCGAATATATTCCTTGAGTGTTTCCTTTGACTTTTACCGGAGGGCAAATAGATTGAGCGGGTTCTGGTGGTATCTCTAACTACTAGCAAAGTGGTGGAGGAACACCTTACAAAAATCCTTGAAGCAGTAGATGGAGTCGATTGGTAACCGGTTGAACCATCTTCGTATCTATCCAGAGGGTGTGATCAGGAACACTCGGCACTTAACGCCATCCATGTATTGGTGTAGGATGGCTGCATTCTCGAATTTAAGCAAATGGTATTTTAGGTCAGTTACCCCTCAGTATTCTCCGATCGTTAAAGGTTAGAAGTGGCTCAGCAGCTTATCCTCCAATACTTCCAAAGAGAATGGCGTGCTAATCAGCACGAGGGACCTATTGACCATCAGAGCTTTCCCTTGACGAATGTTCCGAGCGAGGGCATTTCCAGAGGATGACCCTTAGGGCTTCTTTGCTTAGCCCAAATCTTCGCAGGGCATGCAAAATAGTGTTCGGTGTATCAGATCGCTGATGGAGGCACAAGAGAGAAGACGGTCGGCTGTACAAAAAACTAGTTGTAACTGGTCGGAGGAGGGGCCGGGGAAAACTCCATCTATCCTTCCACTCTAATCCTCCACTCGGTGTGAGGTCCTGTCATTGGGAATATTGGGTTGTTCGACATGGGGAACCCGACAACTCCCTATTGCTATTGCACCAATTTTTATGCTCGAGCAACCACAAGTAATTCCAGGTCCTCTTGCGATAAAGCCACTATTGTGAACTGTCCAACTTCTTTCATCTTCGCATTTTAGATTCAGGCATAGTTTCCACAGACTGCGTCAAATTTGATCCTATCTAAAAGCGAGGAAGATGATGCATTGGCTAGGTGACTCTGATGTTGATCACGAGAAGACCAAGACCCTGGTGACGCGGACGAACCTGCACGATAAAAATGGAAATTGGGAGAAGAAAGCATTAGTCATCGGGCCAGGAAGGGGGTTTCTGGCGCAAACACTCCGACGCTCAAGTTAGAACAGTAGCACTGGCAAAAAGGGTGGAAGAAGATGAACAGTAGAGTAATAGTGTCAATGCATATATACGTGTGCACGTGTCTATATGTGTATCTAGCTAACGGAGAGGACTCCCTTTTTATACTGCAATAATGAGATGTCAAAAAATATCGAAAGTCAGAGTATGTCAAGTAATGGAGTATGTACAGTAGCCCTCCTTTAGGCAAAGAAATGTTACATTATGTATATATGCCAAAATAAGGGAATATTTTCTTGTGAGTAATTGTTATTCTTTGACAGGTTGTTGCAATTCTCTGACAATATTGTCTCCTAGAGGAGATCCGACTGGTTCTGGGGCAGGGAGGATGTAGCCTGGGAGCCACGCCTAGGAGAAGTGAGGACTTGAACTCTGGAGATCCGACTGGCTCTAGGGATGGGAGGATATATGTTGGGAGTCACGCCTAGCAGAGATGAGGAACTAAGTTCTGGTGATCCGACCAGCTGTAGGGTCGAACAAATATATACTGGGAGTCGCGCCCAGGAGAAATGAGGGGCTAAGTCTGGAGGTCTGACCGACTTTGGGGCTGGGCAGATATATGCTGGGAGTCATGCCTAGGAGAGATGAGGAACTAAGCTTTAGAGGTCTGACTAGCTTTGGGGCCGAGCGAATGTGACTGGGCGTTGTGCCCATGAGGAGTGGGGAACTAGGCCCCAGATATCTGATCGGCTCTTGGACCGACCGATTATAGAATAGGAGTCATGCCTATGAGAAGTAGTTCGTTCTGCTACGTACACCTTAACTTTGACCGTCACCTCATATTGACTTGAACTACCACATTATCCTGACTTTGACCCTAACTTTAAGGGTTCTACCTTATTCGCCGCATTATACTAAACATATCATCTTAATGACCCAACCCAATCAAATTATTAAAATAATTATTTAAATTTAACTTAATTTTTTTATTGAACTCAAAGTTAGTTCGAGTTGGATTGAACTGGGTTGAGTTAAATATTATCGAGTTTTGAATTAAATTTGTTTAATTGTTTAAAATTTTATATTATTAAATTTAATTTAGTTAGTTAGGGTATTTGATATTATAAATTTATTTATTCATTTTAAAAAAAAATTTATTTACAAGTTCTATAATAATTTTATATGATTTATAAATTTTACTTATAAGCATTCACTGCATTCTATCTATAATTGAATTGCTAAATTCGATTCATAAATTTCGTCATTAAAATTAACAACAAAAATAAATTTTCATCGTTAAATTTAGCGACGAAAATTAAATTTTATTAGTTAAATTGGCGATGAAATTTTAATATCTGCTACTAATTTAGTTACTAAATTAAAATTTCATTGTTATTTTAATATGATTTTGTGTATATAATAGTTATCTAAAACTTATGCAAATCACATCAATCAAAATAATATTAATAACTATATCCAAATCTACATAATTACGACATCAACCTCAATTAATTTAATATTTTACAATGACATCCAAATCATCAATTTAAAAAATACAAATATTTATCTAAAAATATTCGTGACATAAATCCACAACCTATAGATCAGATCTTCTATCCCATAATCCCCTATCTCATTAGTTAAAAAAAATATATCATTTTGAATAGAAAAATTAACTCTCATAGGTTAGGATTTAAACGGCTTTTTTATTATCACTCCAGCTTCGTCGATAACCCTAAATCATAAATACTAAACGGGGTTTTGTTTTTTCAATTTAAAATAATATTTTTCTTCTGTAGTTTACTGATGGGACAGGAGGACAAGGGGATTGCAAGACAGAAGATCAGATCTCTTATGCAACCTACTTTTCAGTAGCTCTAGGATCTTGAATTTCTTGGAAATCAAAACCACGCAGACTTAAAGAATCCAAAAAAGCAGAAAGGCAACATAAAATGAGACATTAATTCTTGCATCGACTGGTTTACTGCCTCCTTGACGACTCGATGGTCTACCATTAGCTAAACCCGTTCTTCCACCGCTGCTCAGATCCTATTTTCTATCGATTGCTCTATTGTCGTAGCCCAAGCTCTCACTTTTTGATTCTTCATCCTTAACACTTGCACTTCAGTGAAGAACTCGGATGACCCTTAAGAGTACACAACATGCGACCATTGAACTTGGAACCTAGGAGTACACAACACATATCACACGATTATAGATCAAAAACAAATCAAGATGATTATTTTGGTAAGAAAAGGCAAATTGTTAGGAATCACATAAAGAAAAAAAAATAGTTGGAACGGAGGAACTACCAATATTAAGTAAAACTATTAAATATATGATATCGAAGAGAGAACAGTTCTGTCTCTTGTATCTACCTTTAGAAGAGAATATTGGGCTGAGCGTGTCTCTTCTCTTGCAGAATGACAACAATCAAGTGCAAGTGTATTGGCCGGCGATCTATTTATTTGTGCTGAGATAAATGGATCTAGGACAGGCTTAGTAGAGCTGATCCACTGCTCATGGCTATCCCTGAACTCGTGGCTGTGAATAAATGAAGCCGGATCAACATAAAAGGATTTAATCTTTAATGGATCATAACTTTTAACTTCAAACTTAGAATTAAGCTTTGTCTCTACTCTTTAGATCTTTTTGGATGATCCAAACATTTTTTACTATTTTTTTAGTAATTCTTATTTTTATAATATTTAAGTCATTTTTGATATGACAAATATTTATGAGTTGTCTATTAGAATTTCTATTATATATATATATATATATATATATATATATATATATATATATATATATATATATATTAGTAAGATATATATATATATATATATATATTAGTAAGATTTCTTTTCTTTCTTTATCTTAATGAAGATATGTATATTAAAAAAAAAATCTTTTCTTTGAATTTTAAGATCTAAAGTTTACATAAACAACTGTTTGAGGAATTATCTTTATTTTTAATATATTTTTTTGGGTAAAACGAACCATGAATTTCTTGTTATTTTGTGTGATTTATCTTCTTTCCTTCTCCTCAACTCTCCGTTCTCGTTACATCAGGATAATTACTATCCTACTCAATATCTATAAATGGCACAACTATTATTCAATTAAGCTTCATCAATGCCATAAAGATGTAATATTAACAATGTCAAAGCATCAAGTAGAATTTGCAACCGAAGAAAATAAGGTATAAAATTTAAGTTTCCAATCCGGCAAGTTGTATCAACATAAAAAATAAAAAGGTTAATTAATTAAGTAAATCCCAGGACATTTACCAAAAAGGGAAAAAAATGTTGGTGAGTTGTCTGTACCATGCCTACAGCATGTGGCTTGCCGATCCACATTTTGTGTATATAACATGTCAAACTGCAGCAGAAAGACTAATTGTTACTTAAGTAACTCTAACTTGATTTGATACAAGCAATTTGACATCCTTAGAGATCATAGCAACAATCATATTAAGTCTTCCCGAGAGGTACTCAGTTAATTAAAAGATGATAATTTTATTATAATACTATAAGGATCAAATCCTGATAAGTACATATCCTTAAAAAAAAACTCTTCTCATCCCTTAATGATTGGACGGTCAACTATAAACTGACCCAATATTAAAACATTTTCCACTCTGAAAACTTTGGTTGCTGATATAAATCTTCTGCACATCCAGAATCTGAGATAATCCAATTCCCGACCCATCTATTTTAATTTCTTTTCTTCTAATTTCTCCATGTGGTGCCATTATGCATTACAGACGCAAGGAGCTCACAAGAAGGCATAAAGGAGCATAAAGAACCAAAGGATTAGCAGCATAACATGTGCTACGAAATAATTCCAACTTCATATTGGACCAAGCTCCAAGCCCTCAGCAACTTAAGCTCTTTTTTATACAATGAAATCAACTTAAACTTTTAAGCATGATATCCATAGGGGAAAATTGGAAATTGGTCAAGTATCAATCGCAAACTATATTTACTTGTAAAGAGATTGCATAGCATTTACAAGTGAAAGGAGTGTGCTTCTTGACTCATCATTCTTTGTTCCATTTTGAAGTTGCTTCAAGCTATGGATGTTAGGACACTTTGGGAGCTAGAGGGGGTGATTAGCTCCAATCACTTCATTTATGATGATTTGCAGCGAAAAACTTAAAGCAATGGCAACACATTTTACTTAATATCTACCTGCTTGAGATAACTAATCCAAAGGTCCATTCTCATCACAATCTCATCCACTATGAAATCTCTCTTTCTCGGAAATGTTGATCCCCGGGTAGCTTCTGGAGTATGTAAACTGATCGTCGAGGCTCGTGTTCGACACTATCTCCGTAAACGATATTGCTCCGCTACGGTGCTTAACGGATTGTTGCAATTCGTTCCCAAGATACAACGACGACGAACGTCTCGGAATCGTAGCACTCCGACTTCCGAGACCAGCGAACCTTTTAGTAGACTTCTTGGACTCTTGAATGCACAAGATGAGATGAATGCTTGAGGAAGAGAAGAGAGGATTGAGTGAATTGAGTGAATTTTCCATCATCTGGAGGGTTCTATTTATACTAAAAGAAGAGGTTGATTGTCCTTTGGGTGAGTGGATGTGTTCCTTGGGCTGGATTGATCTAGATCATCCATTCTGAAGGGTTGTAACCCTTCACCAAGCCCACTTCAATCTCATCCATCAGATCTGAGGAGTTGTGACCCTCGGATCCTACCTATTGTCATCGGCCATCGGATCTGGATCCATTGATTCGATGCTTCAGATCAAGTCTCATCCCAAGCCGTCAGATCGTTACTCTTTGCGATCCAACGCTCTAGATCGCATCACAAGCGATCCATCATACCTATTTGATCAACGTTGATCAGTGCAAAGTGCGCCTACAAAGCGCCCATTGCGCACGTGCGCACATGGCGGGTGGCGGGCTCACAGGTGCGAGCACCTGCTCGCCCTGGGCTAAGGGGTAACCTATCCTTTTATTTTTGTGTTAACTCCATTAACACATCTTCATTAATAAGTAGAGAATACACACCGAGAATTTCCGATGTGGGACTATTCTCCCATACACTTTATTAATGAATAATAAATGTTATTTTGGGCTGACTTTAAACATTAATTTCTCATTCACCCTTAATCGGTTTTGAGCAAATTAATAGTCTAAATCTATCTACGCGAATCGTAGATTTCAATTCTGAAGTCAATTACGACTTTCAACAATTGATGGCTTCCTTCCTCTAAATCGTTTTGGTCCATTTAAGGCCCCAATATCCAACAGGAAATAAATTAGAGGCGGAGAAGTCTCGTTCAAGCTCACAACAAGAATACAAAGAAAACAAGGAAGTAAATACATAATACAATGAAAATCTTACTTGCTTGATCTTTTGTTGCTTGTAGATGACTCTTAAAGTTTGAAAAGTGCAGCAACATTTGCTAAAGAACTGGTGGAGAGTGTATGTGAAGGATCTGGTTCAAAAATATCCACGAAAACCCTTTTCCAAGGTTCTTCGACGCCTTCCAATCGATTAGGTTCAGTTCTAATCAATTGCCACGTAGAATATGCCCATTCAACCTGTAGAATGACTCTTTTTTCGAATCCTAATCAATTGACAAGTCATCCCAATCGATTCAGAGAACCTTAATCGATTATCCAATCAACTCCACAACTCTCTGTTTGCTCATAAAAGATTTTAATCGATTAGCTTAATCTTAATCGATTGCCTCAATCGATTCTTCCTTCTCGCAATAAAACATTGTCTAATTGATTGACACAATCGATTAGCAGTGGCTGAATCGATTGGGCCAATTAATTCAACCATTGTTTTAGCAATTTATCTTTGTGAAACTCCCAATTGATTAGGAATCCACCAGAATCGATTGGAGTAGTCCAAATTGGTTAGCCTAATAGATTAAGCTCAGCTCAATCGATTCAAGCCCTTTATGTGTTCTCGCAAGAACCTCCTAATCCATTAGCTTAGAGTCAATCGATTGCCCCCAATCGATTGCCCAACCATAACTTAATCTAAATCTAGGGTTCCCTTGCCGAATATTGGTCAACCGTGACCTGTTGGGATTTTTCCACCAAGTGTCTAGTCAACCTTTGACCAACTTGGACTTCAATTGATTTCCTAATCTTAACTTACTTAATCCAAGTTTAGGGTTCCCTTGCCCAATATTTAGTCAACTGTGACCTGTTAGGACTTCTCTACCAAGTATCTAGTCAGCATTTGACCAACTTAGACTTTGTCAACTTCCCGTTTGACTACTATAAATTGAGCCTAAGACATCACCCAAAAAGTGTTATTTTTGGCCCTATAAATGTTGCATTATGCTTAAGGTATCGCTTTTGACTCTATCTTCTAAAGTCTTATTATGTTAGATATAACACAACGCTTTTGTCATTTTATGCAACACTTTCTTGAACTGTTGCAATATATAACAAAGGCAACAATTCTTTATATGCAACACTATTTTCTTCCAAAAACAACACTTATTTTTTTGTTATTCTTGAGCAATAGCAACACTTTTCATTATTAAGAGCAACACTTTTTACAAATTTTTAACCCAATAATGCAACACTTTCTCTATAAATGCAACACTTTTTATTAAATTTTTTATCTCTTAAATGCATCACTGATTGCTTCATATGCAACACTTATATTTGTATTTTATTTTTAAAAATGTAACACTTTTGCCCATTAATAATAACACTTATTTTTTCATGAATATATTATTGATAATGTAATTTTATCATCCAATCAAATGCAATTCTACAAAATAGATTATCTAAAATATGATCATTGTATTACAAAAGTTGTACCACACTATATTCTCCTTAAAATTTTACAAAAAGCCAACAATTGACATCTAAAAATATGTAGTTAGCTAAAGTATTATACAAAATCCATCAATTAATATCTTCATGAATCCCTTCATGTGGCATAAACATCACTACAACAACAATTACAAACGACAACGGATATTATCCGTTGTCGTAGAGTCAAAAAATCATTGTAACTGGCAGCGTTGTAAAATATATTGTCATACGACAACGGTTTTGAATCTATTGTCTTTGTAGACATTCAACAACGATTTTTATCCATTGTTATTTATATGCTCAAAAAAATTTTACCCGATATGACAACGCTTTAAAATCGTTATGATAGATAATTTCAACAATAAATATAAATCATTGTGGTAGACTCTTTTTACAACAGATATAAACCGTTGTAATAGATAATTTAAAACATTATGGTTTTAAATTTTACAACAGTTATTAATCGTTGTGATATATAATTTTAATATGTTTTACAATGGATAAAACCATTGCCTTTTATCACTTTTCACAAAAAAAATTCCGTTGTGATTACGTACTTTTTACAACGTTTCTAACTATTGTCTTTAATGTTCATGTTGTAACATGATAATAACAAATAACCAATCTTTTTTTAATATAAGCAAACCACCAATGCAAAACTAAATATTTACTGCATTCAATCCAAAATATGCCACCTAAAATATACAAAAAGAGTTGCACATTCATCAAACTTAGTAGTATCAAACCATAAATCACATGTTTTCCAGTTCGCCAAATGACTTCTTCGCATTAGCAAGGCAATCTAGAAACTAAACAAAACTCACTCCTTGCATAAAAAATCCCAATCCTCATGCCCCTGAGTTATGTACCTGCAAGAGAAAAGTCAATTAATCGATACTTAAAAGTCAAACCATTGATTTAATGCAAACAAAGTCAGAATGAGAGAAAAATTAAATAAAACTTATCAAAGAAAAATATAAAATATAAGAGAAAAGAAAATTGTAGTAACTGCATAAACTGTAACTAGAGAAAACGAGGAGGTTTCTTCTCTTCTCATCCATAACTGAAACTTTCGAATACTAGAAAAGATGGGGACAAAAAAAATCTATAATCTTTCCTTATTTGTAACCAAATCTTGGAAACAGCTTGTAAACAAAGTTGACTTTTAAACATTCCTATATGAAGTTATAAAAATTAATTGGTAATTATACCGAATATGGTGCACAACACTTTGCTGTGAGACAACAAACAGCTAGGGATATAATACATGGATTAAAGCATTAATGTAGAAAAAATTAAAATATGTATTTCACTTAACTATCCTAATTGGTAAAATCCCTACTGAACTAATGAAGCTATCAGGATTGTTCAGTTTGGATTTATCTGGAAATCCTTTAAGTGGAGAAATTCCAAAAAGCATCAATGCATTACAACAATTGGAGTCTCTGGACTTATCCAGAAATAATTTATCTAGAGGAATTCATTCTAGCATGTCCCATATGTAATCTTTGTGGTTTTAAAATTTGTCTTTTAACAACTTATTATGGAAAATTCCACTCGGTGATCAACTTCTAACATTCATTGATTCGTAGGTCTACATGTGAAATCTTGATCTTTGTGGGTTCCCTCTGAATCGAAGTTGCAAGGGTAGTGAGACATCACAAACTCTAAGTCACAAAGAAGGCATAATTATACATAATTGTTAAAAGACATCACAAACTCCAAGGGCAGATTAGACAGTTTCTCTAATTTAATCCTAGACCACTAAAAGAAGTAAACAAAGTTATATACGAAGTCGAATGAACAAGTCACATTCTTGCATTAAAGAAAATGTTATATTTCACGTAATCAAATAAAACAGATGCAATGTGTTGGCCACTATAGAATTGCATGAACCATGGACTAAGATACAAGTGCTATTATCATTTTAAGAAAAACAAAGATGCTCTCAACCTAACAATCATAGAGCATACATATAGTTGGATCATACTTGGCTTTATTAGGATTTAGCACCCAAAAGAGAGAATAAAAAAATAGTGGATTGCACATGCAAGAAATGTCTTACAAAACTCTCGCATCAAGCAAGCTAATTAAGTATCATCGTCTTGAGTGTATTAGAAATGATAGAATTGGGAAGTGTTTCAGAACAAAGATGAAGTAACTAGAAGCTTATTCATATGACAAAAAAAATAGCATGGAGCTAAGGCTAAAAATTGTTTCATGGATGAACTAATATGTTGAACTCAAAAAATGAATGAATTGTATTATTAGATGTATTAGTGTTTTTAAAGTAAATGTTAAAAACAAAGAAGAGAATGTGAAAAAATGTATATAACCTGTAACTCATAAACAAGCAACATGAGTTTATCATGAATGATATAATGCATGATTGAGGAGGAAATGCTCTGGTTGAGATTGAATTCAAGCCCTGAATTGTCAAAATTAGCTTGTATTTTTCTTCTGGAATTATTCTCGACTTAAGTGAGATGATTTATATCTATAAGAGATTCCTGCATGATAATTTCAAAATTTATCATTCTAGTAAATTATAAAACCAAATGCTCAAGCAAAATACTAACAAAATGATTAATGATTTCTAGCGGGGATCACAACAGGTATGTTTTTTTGAAGGGTTCTATATTATCTAGCATGGTTAGAAGATAACATTGTGCTAAATGAAAAAAAAAATAATAGAACAGATGATGGAATGAACTCTGGAACTTCAAACAAAGAAAACAAATTTGCATGTGTAAATATCAACTTAAAATTAACTGAGAACTGCCAAGAATTTGCAGGTGTGACAATAGCCCACTATAAATATAGCACTCAATATTGAGATGTAAATTTACCAAAATTATCTTCAAAGAAGAGCAATAGGTAAGAATGACACCTATAATATCCTAACCTGGTTAACCATGAGAGGAAGATCGCGGTAGCTTTGAATCCATTGAATAAACATGTGATTTACAATGGTCTCACTTGTTGGTTTAACCTATCAACCCTCAAAATCACAAGTAAAGGTGTTAAATTTATAAGCATTGAATTTTCCTGATAACATACAAAACAACTTATATCACTAAAACATATGAAAGTTGTAAAGAAGCGGAAAAGATGAAAAGGTGGTGCTTTATGAATCAAGTGAACACCACAAGCTTTTCTTCTAGTTCCTTGCCACCTCTGATGGTGACAAATGCAAGTTCTGGACTCAACCCCTCAACATGACTAGCTTCCGTCCTTATAAATGCATAGGGAATGAACTGTAACGATGATACTTAATTAGCATCTCAATTAGGATATTTTTGTCGATAGGTCTCAGTAACTAATGGCGAGGCTAACGATACGGAAGTTATTTATTAGATATACTACGCAAGGAAACTGAAGTAATACCAAGCAACAACAACTACGACGAGAGCGAGAAGAGGGAGGAGGAAAGCAGAGACTACGGAGGAAGAGCCCGGCTTCGCCTGCTGCTACGATAGTATGATCCCAAAGAAGGGCTTGGGCAGCCTTGAAGAATAACCCTCGATGGTGCCGATCAAATGATCCTTCATCATAGTAGTGGCAATGGAGTTGTGACCCACCTCCTTGAAACATTGCTAGTCTCCACTAGCTACAGATCAACAATCGTCGTCCAAATCCACAGCGACTAATCAGCAACCTCGCTGGATAGAAGCAGTAATATTAACCTCCTGAAGAAAATAAATTAACAAAAGTACCTACTACATGATGGTGATGAGCGTCTTCCTGGAACCCATCTCCAGGAAGACGATCATGTTCTCCTTCTTCGCTTTCTCCAGCACCTCCAGCTGATAGCTGCGGTGATCAAAGGAGCAGACGGATGACTTCGAGACATAACAAAACAGAGGAAGATGTAGGCGGAAGGAGAAACGGAACCTGCGGGCGAAAGTCTCGGGATCAGGCGGTGCTAACCCAACTTTGTGAACTTTTTTCAACCTCTCGACCTGTTTCTAGTGGTCCAGGATGACAACGGCGTAGCTTGGAAAGGAACAGAGAAGGGGCGACGGGTTTAGGGTTCGGAGAGGGAAGGAGAAGGGGCGGCGGGTTTAGGGCTTGCCAATGCGGCCGCAAAATTTCGGGAAGAAGGAAAGAAAAAATGCAGCTGCAAAAAATAGCGAAGGAGAAAAAGCAATGAAAGAAAAAAAGAATAACAATATTGAACAACACTTAATAGACAATGATTTTTAAAAATCGTTGTCGTAATCCCAAAAAAAGGGCACACAGACAACAGTTTTCAAAAACTATTATCGTAGACTTTAAAAATTACTGTCGTAATCCCAAAAAAACATAAATAGACAATGATTTTTAAAAACCGTTGTCGTAGGTAAAAAAATTACTAAACGACAATGATTTTTGTTAAAATCATTATTATAAGGCAAAAAATAATGATTTGGTATAAAACCGTTATCGTTTGAGTGTTGTTAAATGAGAATTTTCTTATAGTGCATGTTCACACCCATAGCTTTGTATATACATATTTCAGTGTGAAGCTTATTTCAAAACTTGAATCATCACAATGTATGGCATACAGTTCTACATAGCTATACAAATCTTTGTGCCACAGCTAAAAATGAACCACCTCTCAAATACAACTATACCTTGACGTACTTGTCCATATACCCCTGCAAAAAACACAAAGTAATAATCTTTACTGTGCAAACTCCAAAGAAACTATGATTGCAATTGAATATAAAGAAGCACAATCAATTAAGAGAGGGCAAAAGAAAAAGTAAACTAATAAGAGTATATTGAACTTTACTGATAAAGTTTGGCCACCTAGACTCAAAGTATCCTAATATGTTGTTTTACCCATTTATAACAAGTACATAAGACTCTTGGTCACAAGCATGTTACCTATTTCTTCTTCAAGAATAAAGAACGTATTAAAGAGAAATAATTGAGTAAACAAAACATGTAGCAACCAACCAAGACCGCCAAGTCAAGCATAGAATGAAACAAAAATACAATCAGCTAAAAGCAAGAACATCTTATCAACTCCAGAAAGAATAAAATGAGTTTAGAAAATCACACTGAGTCATACCAAGCATATAACAAGATGTTTGTAGTTGTATCTTTCCATTTAACTTCTTAGAATCTTAGACAATATAATTAGTAGAAAGAACAATAAATTCAGGTTAAGTTGGAGTGAAATAATCAGTTAATAAATCTTCACATTCTACACGAATCATCTATCTACACGCACCAGAGTTTTGACAATAAACTAAATAGGTTCACAAGTTTAATATCAGATGAAGGAACTAAACATCATAAATGTTCAAGAATTGTAAACAAGAAGCATGACATGCTCAATAATATTTCCCCTTCTTTTCTATGGTAAAGAAGTCACCAAAACCAAGGAAATAAACTGCATTTGCTTCTACATACCTTTAAGAACTATTTACATTTGCAAATATATGACAACAGTATACTAGATTGATTTTCCAGAGGCAATTAAACTTTCCTGGAGCCTTAAGGCTATTGTATGCAAGACATAAAACTAATTCAGGAGTAAAAATTGTTCCAATGGGTTTTTGTTACAAAAAGAATTATCAAACAAATATCCACTTTCCCTAAGTTGGGATGATGGAAGGGGTAGAGTTTCCCAAGATAATAAGATATTTAATAAACATTGCTAAGAGAACTACACTAAGACACAAGAAAAGGGAGGCCTTACTCACCTCTATATCAAGGTTTGAAAATTTTTTCCTGAATGCGCATACCTAAAATGGAAATTGAGAGATGCGAATGAATAAAATTAAAAAGGACAAAAAAAAAAAAAGATAAAGAATATCACAATTTTAAGACAAAATAGTTGGTGCAATAACCTTATCCATTGTTTCAGGTATAAACTTTTACCCACCAAATCTAGGTTCAACAATCATTACCAGAACCATTTCCACTAATGTTCATACTCAACCTTTCTCAATAGAAAATGCTAATCATCAGTAACATATAAAAGCAATTATGAACTAAATATTAGGATTTTAGATCCTTGATGTTCAATACTCACAAGAAAAAAAAAATCCCAAGAGTTTTAAGAACATGATATCATCAATAGAGACATAAGAAATGAATTATCAAGGGATACACTTGTTCAAATCATATCAATCTACCATAATATGATTAATCAAACATAATCACAATTAGGGTTAGGAAACCCTAATTGAATTAACCTAATCATTACACATACTCACCAAATCCGTGGTGGATATTGGTGGCTCACGACCGAAGAGGTTCACAGCTGAAAATGGTAGTTGGAGCTATGAATCACCCACAAACAGTGATGCCCGAAGCTGTGGATCTGCTCAAGTGTGGTAGTAGGGCACACTGGTGATCAGTAGAAAGAACTCGAGAGTATGAGGATGCGCAAAGGTCATGACTAGTCGCCTGCAATGCTGGTTACGACTAGGTGCTGGTGCCTATGGCCATGATACAACTCCGACAAATGAGACGGTGGTGGAAGGAAAGCTAGGGATCTGCCGCTCATGATCCCTCGGATGGTAGCATCCCCTCCTCTCTGACGTTAGCCCTAGCAACCAACCACATCCCCTTCCCGGAATAGCAAAGGGCAGCTCAACAGTGGTGGCAATGGCTATACACATGATCCGGTGTCAAGTATCCTTCGATGATGGTGTCGTTGTAGATGTCAGTCTAGGGGGTGAATCCCGCTTTGCTATCAATGCCAAGGGAAACAGATGTGCTCTCGATGATGGAGAGAAAAGGGGTGAGGGCAGAGAGAGGGAGATCATCAACCGACCACCAGGCATGATCTGGGCAACCGACGTCTGCTTCGGTGCATGGCAGCGTTGTCGTCGCCTAGCATCGTAGCTTTAGGTCGATCAATGATGGGCGACCAGCGTTGAGCTTCTCAACGAGGAGAAGCTCGAAAGACAGTGCAGGTCACCAGCGATGGTCGACTGGAGACTATGGAAGAGGGGAGAGGAATCACAATAAGAATTGGGAGGGGGAGAGAGTGGCGATGGCAATTTGCGACGAAGAGATCGGGAGAAGAGGCAAGTGGCGATGAGTTTGGGAGGAGAAAAGGATCGGAAGATTAAAACATTAGGTTAAATCGTCACTTAATATTTCAATCAACTCCCCAAAAATTTCTAACTTGAATTTTTTTTTGTTCTCCCTCCAATTTACATCAAAAAAATGTTCAAAAAATTTACTCCGCTCGCTCAATTAAAGAAACAAGCAACACTTTAAAAAAATGTTACATATATAATATAAGAGTGTTGCATATTCTTATAATTATTGCAACACTTGTAAAAAGTGTTGTATTTATACAATAAGTGTTACATTTTCTTATATAAGCAACACTTATTTAAAGTGTTGCAAATTTTTAAGAAAATTTCTCCTTTTGTAATAGTTTATAAGTGTTGCTTCCAAAGTGATGTCTTACCCTCAAATTGTAGTAGTGACTTCTGATTACCAAGTGCAGTCCTTCTTGACTCACTTGAATTTTTATTTTGTCTAACCGCAGTTAGAACTTTCCTCTTGCTAGCGTACGGTTCTCCTTTACCCACTTGGACTTTCCATTGCCTAACCGTAGTTAGGACTTCCCTTTACCAATGTGTGGTCCTCCTTAACTCACTTGAACTTTCATTTGTCAACGTGTGGTCCTTCTTGACTCACTCTTGGACTTTCGTTTACCAACGTGCGGTCCTCCTTAACCCACTTAGACTTTACCCTTGTCTAACCCTTGAGTTAGGACTTTGCCTTACCTAACTTCCAGTTAGGACTTTCCCAGTCAAGTATTCGATCTTGATCTACTTGACCTTTTCTTATATATTATCCAAATATCAAAACTAAGCTCAAATCCACTCGAACTTAATCAAACTAGTCAACTTTCACCCAGAAACTATTGTACCAACAATCTCCCATCAATGGAGTCTTGAAGACAAATAATCTTTAAGGTTTAGATGCGTTAGAAGTCGCCCTACACCGATGAATTGACACGCTAATATCAAAACAAAGTTAACAATATAAAAAGAATGAGAGAGTGAAATATAAAAGAACATCTCCATGGAGGAGAACCTCAATATGATTACATACATCCAAGCTGCTTCTCTATAGATTTGACCAGCACCTGAATCACACTTCTAGGTTGGCACACACCACCAAATGAAATCCAGAGCAGTATATGAGCCACACGATACAACACACTGGGATCCTTGAGAATAATCTTGAAACAAGAGAAACCAATGCAAATTTCTTTGGTTCACAAATGGTTAGGAATGGAACAAAATAGACTACTATTTCGTCACTAACTTTAGAAGGTAAAAAAAAGGAGACTAGATCTCCTGGTCCATATTTTATGGAGTAGGGGATGAACCACATGGAATTACAGTCGGATTGTGGTGGTGGTCCAGCTGCAATTGATTGTGATCCTTCTCTGGTTCACCGTCCCTCCCAGGTTATAGTTTGGGTCGGGGCAGGTGGCTGGAGGTCGTCCGAAGGACGCCAGTGGTGGGAAAGTGACTAGGTTGCTGGTTGCCGAGCAAAGGGGGGCCTCCGGCCATCCACCCAGACCCAAACTATAACCTGGGGGATGGTGAACCCAAGAAGGGATCGCAATCAATTGTGGCCAGATCATCGTCACGATTCTACCGTAATTTGATGTGGTCCATCCCCTAGTCCACAAAAATGTGGACCAGAAGATCTCCCCCCCCCCACACACACACACAAAACAAAACAAAAAAAAGGGATAAGGATGCAATATCAAACATCCAAAATTCCTACATAGAATCGAGAAATAGTATTCTATTGTGTCCTCAACTCATCTCAATGGTGCATTATCACCCTAAAATCTTGCATCCCATGCAATAGCCTAATAAGTAGCAACTACATTCTAAGTCTAGACCTTTAACACCAAAATAAAACATTATAACATATGAAAAACTTTTATAGTAGTTCAAAGCAAATAACAGAGCACTCAGACGACTCAAGTTTGGATTCAACTCAACACAAACCAAAGATTATTGCACTAAATTATTGCACCAAATCTAATCATTAATTAGCCAAGAAAAAAAAGGTGGATCCCTACCGCACGGCCAACCCTACCTCGAGGCCAGGGATGCACGTGCGCCCCGCCTCTACCTCGGCCGCGGCTTGGCCTCGCAACCTCGCTGCAAGGCCACGGCGGATGCGCGACCTACTTGCGGCCACGTTAGCTGGAGAGATCGTGTAGGGGAGTGGGAAGAGGGGAAAGGGGAGAGAAGGGAACTTAGATCGTGTGAGACCACTAGAGGGAGGAGATTACGTGAGCATGAGTGAGGAATCAAATGAGGAGGGAAGAGAATTGGAAAAGTTGTTTAGGCCGGAATTAATTACACGTAGAGCATCCACAATAGCATTAATGCTTAAAGCGTTAATGCCAACAGATTAAAAAAATAATAACAAAAAAAAACATATTAGCATTAATGCGAACGCGTTAATGCCAATGTGAATGCTCTTAGGGTTAATAATTAAATTTAAATTAACTATTAAAATTTTATCAGTTTTTAAATTAGTTATCAAAATTTTATCGATCATAAATTAAAATTTAATTATTAATTAGCGAAGATATTATATTTATAATTATCGATCAAAATTTAATTTCATTACTAATTCGATCACTATTTAATAATTTTTTTAGTGGATTTGGATTCATGTATATTCAACAAATATAAATAAATTTTTATCTCTAACGACATAGCCAGGTTGGTTATCATATGACAGACTTACAGAATTAAGTAAGGATCGAATCTCAACTGATGCGATGATGAAGAGGGATCCTACAAAAGATAAGCCAAAGCAAGGAAGACCGAATGACGTGGAAGTCAAAGTCAAGTAGTCAAAGCCAGTCGAGCGGCCCAGTTACTGCTGAGCAGGTCAGCTACGGCCGAGCTGGCTAGTTAGAGCCGATCAAGTCAGCTACGGCCTGTTGGTGTAATATCCCTAGGTTAAGGTTTACCTGGTTGACTAAACTTAAGTTGGCTCAAGCTTAAGTCTTGATGTTGTTGGTTGCTACTCGGAAAACCTATCGGTTCCACTGTACAAAAATTTTGTACAAAGGTCTGAGCCTTTTCCTAGCTACCATGTGTTCTTTTAAATTAAACTTGGATCGCCTGCGGAACTTAACACGTTTGATCCTAAGTTTAATTTATTTATTCTTTTAGGTTTAGACTTGGATCTCCTGCGGAACTTAACACGTTCGATCCAAATCACCTAGGTCATGAAGACAATTAAATATCTATTTCCAAAATCGGCTTCCAGTACTGCATGGCAAGGCACTTGGCCTTCTTGGATATGGGAGCAACCACCACCGACTAGACAAAGCCTTTTAAGGAAATTAAATATTTAACCTTCCCATAGTAACCCTAGGTTAACCACTAAGAACAATCAAATCACAAGGAAAAGAAAAAACAAAAGAACACAACTTCGAAAACTAATTCGAAAAACTAGAATCGCATGCCTCTTGTATTTGGTATTTTTACAAAGAAACAAAACTAACATGATGCGGAAAATAATTATTAGTTATACATTTCTTTGTGAATAATGACCTCTTGATCTTCTATCGTATTCCTCTTCTAATCTCGGACGTTGTGTGGGCAACGATCTTCCGAGACGAGAACCACCTAGTACCTTCTTCTCCTTCCTTCAAGTTTCGGCCAAGCAAAAACTTCCAAAGGATGAAGAACTTTTTCCACCAATCAAGCTCCAAGGGATGCAAGCTTTCTCTCCTTCTTCTCCAAGCTAGAATCCGGCCACCAATTAAAACTCCAAGAGCATGAATAGGTTCAGCCACAAAGAGAAGAAGAAGAGAAGAAGGAAGGGTCGACCACACCACCAAGGAAAAGAGGGAGAAAAAGAATAGAGGTTATTGTGTATTTTTGAAGGCACCTCTACCCCCTCTTTCATAATCCTTGGCCTTGGCAAATAAGGAAATTTAAATAAAAACTTCCTTAATTCCTTTGCCATGAAAAAGAAAAATTAATTAATTAAAAATCAATTTTCTTTTTCCAACTTATTTGGCCGGCCACTTTCCCCCCAAAACAAGGAAAGTTTTAATTAAAACAAGAATTAAAACTTCCTAATTTGTTTCCGGAAATTTATAAAAATTTCTCCAATAATTTTTATCCCTTCATGATTGGTTAATAAAAAAGAAATTTTATAAATTAAAATCTTTCTTTTAAACATGTGCATAATTTCCAAAAAGGAAAGTTATCTCTAAAAATTAAAATCTCCTTTCAATCTACAAATAAGGAAATATATTAAATCTTTTCTTAATTTTTTATAGAAACTAATAAAAGAGAATTTTTAAACTTTCTTTTAAATCATGAACATGATTAAAAGGAAAGTTTTTACCAAAATTAAAATTAACCTTTTAATCTACAAATAAGGAAAGAGATTTAGCTCTTCTCTTAATCTTTTGTAAAATCTTATAAAAGGAAAGATTTAAATTTTTAAACTCTCTTTTAAATCATGTTATCCACATAAGAAAAAATTTTAAAATTAAAATTCCTTTTTAATAGGGCCGACCACCTAAGCTTGAGTTCAAGCTAGGGTCGGCCACATGAATTCACCCATGAACCAAACCATGGCTGGCCCTAGCTTGGTCTCCAAGCTAGCTTGGCCGGCCCCTATAGGATGGGTAAGAAGGTGGGTATAGGTGGGTATAGTACTCTATAATTAAGAGGCTATGATAGGGACCGAAAGGAGGAATTTGTTTTGGTCTCCCGATAAAATTAAGCATCCCGTGTTCGCCCCGAACACACAACTTAATTTTATCAATAATAATTCATTCCACTAGAGAACTATTATTGAACTACCGCACCAATCCCAAATTACATTTTGGGCTCCTTCTTATTATGAGTGTATTAGTCTCCCTGTGCTTAAGATAATGAATGCCCACTAATTAAATGAATTACTAACAACTCACTTAAGTAATATCTTAGTCCAAGAGTAGTACCACTCAACCTTATTATCATGTCGGACTAAGTCCACCTGCAGGGTTTAACATGACAATCCTTATGAGCTCCTCTTGGGGGCATTCTCAATCTAGATCACTAGGACACAGTTTCCTTCTATAATCAACAACACACACTATAAGTGATATCATTTCCCAACTTATCAGACTTATTGATTTATCGAACTAAATCTCACCCATTGATAAATTAAAGAAATAAATATCAAATATATGTGCTTGTTATTATATTAGGATTAAGAGCACACACTTCCATAATAACTGAGGTCTTTGTTCCTTTATAAAGTCAGTATAAAAAGAAACGACCTCTAATGGTCCTACTCAATACACTCTAAGTGTACTAGTGTAATTATATAGTTAAGATAAACTAATACCTAATTACACTACGACCTTCTAATGGTTTGTTCCTTTCCATCTTGGTCGTGAGCTACTGTTTATAATTTATAAGGTACTGATAACATGATCCTCTGTGTGTGACACCACACACCATGTTATCTACAATATAAATTAATTGAACAACTACATTTATCATAAATGTAGACATTTGACCAATGTGATTTTTATTTCTAGATAAATGTTTATACCAAAAGCTAGACTTTTAGTATACATCCTAACATATGTTTGAGTTTTGATGTTTGACAATACATAGAGATTGCAGATACAATCATTCGATTGGGAAGATTGTTGATACAATTCCCCTCTGGTCAAGAACTGACCAGTTAGATGTGAAGGAGAGTCAAGTAGGTCAAAGGGTTAACCGGATATATGATTAGGAAAGTCCTAACTGGAGGTTAGGAAAGGGAAAGTCTTGGTGAGTGAAATCAAACAGTTGGAAATCCTGGTAAGTGAAGTCAGACAGTTGGAAGTCCTGGTGAGTGAAGCTAGGTAGTTAGAAAATCCTAGTGAATGAAGGCAGGTGAAAGACCTAGTGAGTGAAGCTAGGTAGGTGAAAGTCCTAGTGAGTGAAGCCGGGCAGTGGGAAAATCCTAGTGAGTGAAGCTAGGTGAAAATCCTGGTGAGTAAAGACAGGCAGATGGAAAGTCCTAGTGAGTGAAGCCAGGCAGATAGAAAATCCTAATGAGTGAAGCTAGGCAGAAGGAAAGACCTGGTGAGTGAAGCCAGGCACGTAGAAATCCAAGTAGGTCAAGGTTGACAGGACACCTGGTGTTGGGAAGCCCAAGTAGGTCAAAGGATTGACCGAATACTTGGCACGAGAAAATCCAGATGGATCAAGGGTGATCGGACATCTGGTGGAAGTCCAAGTGGGTCATAGAGGACCGAACACTTGGCACGAGATGATAAGTCCAAGTGTGTCAAGGTTGACCGGACACTTGGCACGAGGAGAAAAGTCCAAATGGGTCAAGGTTGATCGGACACTTGACATGAGGAGTTCCAATAGATAACGGTTGACCAGATGTTGGAATTGGGGATCCTAGAATTGATTTAAGCAAGTCAAAGAGAGGCCAATCGATCAACCAATCAATTGGATCATAGTCAAATCGATCAGTCGATCGATTGGTTGTGTGCATGAATGAAGGCTAGCCCAATTTATCAGTCGATCGATTGGGAGCTTATATGGTGCAAACAGGTTGTTTCTCGTGCATGGGCGCGAGGGAGGCTAAATCGATTGGCTGATCGATTCAAGCCTCCCCAATTGATCAACCGATCGATTGGGATGTGACCGCTGCACAGGTTATGAGTGATGGACAGTTGGGATGGCGGGGATTTGATGTGACAATCGATTGGGAGCATTCCCAATCGATTGGGAGCCCTAGAAGCGCGAAGTATATAGTCGTTGGTGGGCTTCTTCTCCATAGTGCTTTTTCCCGAGACACACGATTCTGTTCAATGATCTTTCTGCAAGTTCTTGAAGCTTCTTGGGGATAAGTGCTTATGTACTTCCAAGAGTCAAGAGGTGATCTACATCAACAAAGAGCAAGCAAGAAAAGAGTTTTATTTATATACTTATGTATTTTCTTCTTGTTTGAGTGTATCCTGTTGTGAGGAGATTGTACGAGGTTTCTCCACCTCTGGTAGTTACTGAAAAGGAGAGTTTTCTTAGTGGATGTGTGTGTGAGGGTCAGATCCTTGAATTAGTCACCTCTTCTTAAGGTGGATACCAAGTAAATCCTAGCGTTAGCGTTGCTTGAGTGTTTTCCGCTGCATATCATCATCATGAAGCAAGATAACAAAGCGCGACGAGCTATTCACCCCCCTCTAGCTACAAATCGATCCTAATAAGTGGTATCATAGCGAGACCGCTCTTCACCGAAATCATCGTCAGAAAGGGCAACAAGCTGGAGGGAGAAGAAGTTGAAGCAAGTTCACAATTCAAAGACTTCATCAAAGGCTCAACTTCAAGATGGAATTCCGAGATGGACTCGGATTCGACACAAAGGTGCCTCTATCATTCATATCAATGAGCTTTGATTCTTGTAAATCAAGGATCGAAAACTTTCTTATGATGGACATAGAATAATGGTTTGCTCTAATGGAAGGTGTAAAATACTGGAAAAATAGCCAATAATGATAAGGGAATTTTTTCAGAATTTTTAAAAAAATTTCGAGAATTTTTCGAAGCTCGTATGGATGAGTTTACGGGGATAAAAATGGGGTCCGGAAAAGCCTGTTTAGACTATCCCGTTTTAGTGAGAAAAAGTTGAATTTATTTATTCATTTCTTTTTCTTTTCTTTGTTTTCGCCGAACCCTTTCTCCCCCGCGCGCTCTTCTTCTTCCCCTGTTGAACCCGAGCCTTAACCACTCCTCGTCGGTTTCTTTTCTCCTTCCCCAAGCATAAAGCTGTGATTCTCCTCTCCTCTTCTCTACTCCACACCAGCGACGCCAACTTCACAGCCCTAGCGCAGGCCACCGCGAGCCATAAGCCGCCATTGCCGGGAGGGGAGGAGCTGTCTGCGTTCATTCCCATCGCGCTGATCGTCGGCGTCGGGAGCCCTAGCTGTTCTTGAGTCATTTCTGCCCAACACCGGTGGGCACCGCCCGATACTATGCTGCTGTTGCTGGGAGTTTTCGGCTTTTGGTTACAAATTGTAGAGGAGATGTTTGTTTCCACACTGTTAATTGGAATTCAGCATCGCCGGATCTTGGATCATCACTGGCGATTTTAGAAGAGGTAAGGAGAGCAATTTGTATTAGAACTTAGTGGTTAACAGAAGGTATTGATGATTTCTGGTTCTTCTTTCTTAGTTGATCAGGGCATGTAGGGTAGCAGTTAAACCATGGAGTCTATATGTTGATCTATCTTGGTTTGATTTAGGTGGTTTTCTGGGAAACAGGGACTGTGGTTTGATTCCGACCAACAAGCATGTGGAAGGATTTGTTGTGGTTACAGCCATGAGTTTCCAGCAGCATACCGTTGCAGCTCTTCAATTGTGGATCAACAATCACAGCCGTTGATTAAGGTAAGCTATGTGTGGAGTTTTGGTTGCATTTCGATGAGTATTTAGAGGATATGCATTTGTATCGGATTCTGTTGGAGATGTTGTAACCTGCAGTTGCTTGGTTAGTTGTGGATTTAGGTAAGTTATGATGGATTCATGTTTAACTTAACCTAATGAGATTATAGAAGACTTAATCTATTGTAGTTGTGATGAATTAAGTACAGTTGATTTATGTTGGATTAGATTTAATCCTTGGATTTATTAGAGATGATCATATTGCTAATCGTAAGTTGATCAGCGAAAGGAAATGATTGCGTTGATTGAGGATTATTGATTAAGGAGATTAATTCAAGTTAATCATTAATTAGGATTAATTAATGATGGATCGATTAGGATTTTCCTAATTAAGTTGGGTTGGATTTAGCTAGTTGTTGTTTATAAAGTTAGCTAAATTGTATATCACGTTATCTGCAGGACTTTGATACGAGGCAGTGTCTCGACGAGGGATCTATTTCAGATTGGATCTTCTTTTGGAGGCGGGTACCTCTTGACTTATCTTTTATGATATTGTCAATTGGATATGTATAGTATTTTATAGCTACAAGCAATGATCATGTTTGTCTTTGGTATGTCACGGCTTGATACCCATAGCATGATCCGTTTGGTCGCTTGTTATGTATTCATGTTTATACTTCATGATTATTACCATGAGTACCTTAGTTCCTAGAGTAAGTGACATACCATGCTTTACTGAGTTTAGGACTAGATTCGAGATTTTTATTATCTGGCATGTGTACCTACATTTTTATATCATATCTGATCTGTGTATCTAGACCATTTGCTTTGATCCATGTATGTTGTTGGTACATATTTTATGGAGGTGGATATGCTCAGGACCTAGGTTGTTATACCATAGAGGACCTGTATACCCTAGATCTGTGGATTTGACTTACTTGTACTTGGGTACATATATATATATATATATATATATATATATATATGTGGATTTGGTTCAGGATATTGTCATGCTTAGTTTCATGCACCATTCGCATGATTGCATGTTACGTGATAGGCTGCTCCATTATTGTAGAGCATATCGCCAGTTTCATCACTGTTCGGTGCGTGACGCAGCGTGGTAGCACGTCAGTTTTGCTCTGTTCGGTGCTCCGTTGGTCCGCTCATGGGTAGTGTGACGCAGCGTGGTAGCACGTCAGGGATCCCTCCCCGTCATGGTGTACCGGGAGATGAGAGCATTGCGCTCCCCCACTTATGATTTGGGATAGGAGTATGTGTGTACTCCGACAGCATCCCGTCCACTCGGTCACTCATCAGGAGCAGTGCGTCAGAGTGGACGGTTGTCACAGCCCTACCCACTCAGTCTCACCATTGTGTGTGAGATGACTGACTGGCGTCAGGGGTGACCATGTCATTGACATTATATGCATTTATTGCATTTATTTGCTTGTGTTTGCTGCACTTATATGCTGCATTTTGGTGGATGCATTTGTTTGACATGCATACAGTGTTGGATCGAGATCGCGCTAGTGGGGGGGAGGGGGTGAATAGCGCTCGCGGAAGTTTCGTTCGTATAAGAATAAAAATAAACAAAACGCAGCGGAATAGATAAAGAAATCAACACAAAAGACACAGGTCGATTTTACTTCGTTCGGAGCCTAAGGCGACTCCTACTCGAAGGCCCGCGATCCTTGATCGCTTCCGGTAGGCAACAACTATAAGCTCGATTATTACAGACTAAGTATTACAAAAGATGCGATAAAAGAAATCTATACCGACGACGAAAAAGACAAATCTAGGAGCTCTGGGCCGTCGTAGACTTGTAGCAGCACTTCCGGGAGTCTTTCGGAGCAGCACGTTGAGTGAAGAAGACTTGGAACTCGTTGGAATGAGCTGCTGGTCGAACCCCCTTTATAAACAGTGTTCAAGGCGCCTTAAACCCTTTCAAGGCGCCTTAAGCCTGAATTTTATCCCGTTCTGCTCGCTGGGATAATCCTTTGACTGCCGCGACCTGAAGGCGCCTTAAACCCATTCAAGGCGCCTCCAAGCTGTCTAAGGCGCCTTAAACCCCTCCAAGGTGCCTTAAGCCTGCTCCTCGCGCCAGCTCAGGATTTTGAACCCGAGGCGCCTCCAAGCCCCATGGAGGCGTCTCGGACATTGTTCATCCGAGAAAAATCTTTGTTATTTTGTGCATACAAAATATGTTAGTCCCAAACAATATCCTGCAACACAAAGTTAGTACAAAATGTAACAACCCACCCATCTTACTACTACTACTCTCTAAGGATGACCGTTACTTAACTACTAACTCTACTTAACCGGTATGATTAAATATCATATGGAAACCCTACCGAAAAATTTCGGCAGAGTCTCCACTGTACCGGTGACCAAATCTATAATACAAACATAGTATACGCAGCCACAGACGGCTGGAACATATTTTTCACAACCACGCAGTAATAAAAATCACAATAAAAACAAAGAAACTACTCTAGCAATAGCAATGACTACAGCACTCCACAAATAATAAAAGAGACTAGCTAGACATGCGGAAATAAACTCAACTACAATCCCAAATTTAATATAACATTAACAGAGAACTAAAAGAAAGTCTTGACAATTTTGCCAGCTACTTCTGGATCTCTCCACAGTCCACCTTCATCACCACCACCATCCTGTCGGCTCCCTTCATATCTTAGCTTTTCCTTTATCTGCAGTAGGAGGAAAGAAAATAGATCTATAAGCGAAACGCTTAGTAAGTACTAATCTATCTCACAAAAACTCGAAGTGCATAAAAAGAATGCAACAATACTAAAACTGGAATGCTAAAAGCAAAGCTGCATGTACTCATGGTATACAGAAATAAAACTGAATACTAAACATGCTCACTAACTGACAGGAAAGTAATGAAACTACTACTGTAGGCTTAGAATTAAAGAAACTAAACTTTTATTGATTCTAAGCATAAACTTGTTTCATTTTCTTATATCTTTATACCAGAAATTAATCTTTTAATTTCTCTTTCACTTTCTTCTTCTTTTTCTTTTCTTTCTTCTTCTTTCTTCTTTGGGCCCAGGCTTAGTACCATCTTTGTTTTGCGCGCTCTCTAATAGTGACTGGGGTAGCGAGCCTCCAGCCCTATGAGGATAAAGACCTCGGTCTTACCAGGGCCAAGACCTCGGAATTGGTCTCCTGGATTTGTTTAACGACAACCTCGGAAGTCGGGTACTAGCCTCTTACTTTAATTTACTAGTTATCTCTTTTTAACTAGACTCTAGTCTTTTTCTTTTTACTCAGTTTTCTCATAATCCTTTAATAGAGTTTATTGGAATCCTTTAGATATACCTAACAAGTGTAGGATTACAATTAACTAAGCATGCTATATAAAAGCAATACAAGGGAAACAAATTTAGACTCTCTCTAAGCATGTTATAAAACAAAGCAACAGAAAAACAAATTCTGAACGTTCTAAACATGCTGTAAAACAAAGGAAAAGAAAGCACATCTGAACTTACTAATCATGCTCTAGAATAGAGCAAAAGAGAGCTAGTTTGAACTTTTAAAACATGTTGTGATAAGAGCAAAGAAAGCTAATCTAATCTTACTAATCATGCTATAAAATAGAGCAAAAGAAAGCTAATTCAAACTTGCTAGTCATGCTATAAAATAGAGCAAAAGAAAGCTAATTCAAACTTGCTAGTCATGCTATAAAATAGAGCAAAAGATAGCTAACTTGGACTTTCTAAACATGCTGTAAAATAGGGCAAGAGATAGCTAACTTGGACTTTCTAAACATGCTGTAAAATAGGGCAAAAGATAGCTTATTTAGAATTCCTAATCATGCTGTGATAAAAGCAAAAGAAAGCTAATCTAACCTTACTAATCATGCTACAAAATAGAGCAAAAAGAAAACTAATTTGATCTTGCTAATCATGCTACAAAATGGAGCAAAAGAAAACTAATTTGATCTTGCTAATCATATTACTAAATTTACATTGTTACTCTAAACTATACATGGTCAAAGTGCCCCTAATTAAATCAGGAAATTGTCCTAACCCTTAGATCAGTGACCAAACATTTGTGGTAAGAATCTGGAACAGAACTGTGTAACTAGACACAATAGTAGCATAAAATCTAAGTACGCAGAACGTTTGATTTGCTACCCAAAATCTGAAAGGTTTCTTTCGGTTTAGTGGCACGGCAGGAACTAGTGCTACATGTTGCTATCCATTGCAGTGTCCACAAAGAACCCACGAACTAGTCATGCTCTTCTTTGTGCTCACTGTCTGCCCACAGAAACACATGGACAGCAATTACCTAACCATCAATTCACGGTAGAAAAACGAAAATGGCAGCAATCATCTAAAACAAAGAAAACCACTTATCTAAGGGTTTCATCATTATTCATGTAAATAAAATCTACACCACAGCAATCATCCAATCAAGGAAAACTCACGGCAGAAAACTAAAGAACCCAAAAATCCTTACAACGTGCTTGAATTCAAAATGAACAAATAACACAATTTCTTGACCTTAACATGCTATGCTCATGAAAAGGAAAGGGCAACTTGCTGTGCAGCCAAATACTAAGTCTAGGGTTCATGCTAGGCCTCGGAAGCAAGGAAAAATCAAAACGGAAAACCCGAAACAACTCCTACCGCAGGTGAGTAGTACTTACCGACGATTCTTGGACTTACAGCCGAGAAGGAAGGAAGGAGAAAACTTTTAGGGCTCGGTGGCTTGCAAAATCTTGGCTTCCTCTTATACTCGCGAGCTCCTCTCCGTCGGGATTACCACCCACGGTGAAGGATGACTGGAATAAGGCTTCACCGACGCCAAAGACCCAAGACCTAGCTTCCTCTTGGTTTCCGCCGAGAGAGACGGCGCTGTCGCGAGGGAGAAGGGGAGAAACAATTTCGGGAGAAATTGTTTTGGGTTTTGGAAAATCAAAACCTAATTCAATTTCTTATATTCGGGTTAAATCAAAATTATACTACAAACTTAATTCTTTCCATATAAGTTTAACAAAAATCTTGTAGCTCAGCTGGTTGGGCCGGTTTTGCTTGGGTCAGTCCGACCCAAGGTCGTGGGTTCGAACCTCGCCTTCAATGATTTTTGCCTAAACTTCTTTTGTTTTGTAAAAATACTAAATGACCTCCAAAAATTACGTAAAAATATTCTAAAAATTCCTAAAAATCTCTAAAACATTTTAAAAGTATTTCCAAATATTTTTATGGACTTTTTAAAACTCGAAATGGGGAAAATTGGGTCGTTACACAAAATAACAGTATGGAAGATAAAGAATGTTTTAGACAGTCTCCGGATTGTCCGGGTCTGACTTTGGATTTCCACCCGGAAACCCTAGGTCGACCCGACACCTACTGTTCCCTCTACGGGGAACGCGTCCTCACCTACTCCACTTAGGAGATTTACCTGTTGCCAGTACGATCCTCCAGATCGACTGGACTTTTGCTCAGCACTCGATACTTCCGGACTTTCTGCTGGACATCTGCTTCCCGGCTAGTCCAGTCTTTCACCTGGCTCGCGATACCAGGACTTTCCACCTAGGGTTACCACCCCCTAGGACTTTTTGCCTGAAGTCATCGACCTGCCAAGACTTTCCGCATAGGGTTACCACCCCCTATGACCTAGGGTTACCACCCCCTAGGGTTTTATTCCTTTGCCTAACCGCAGTTAGGACTTTCCTGAAATCCTCAAGTAGACTTGTTAGAATACAAAACATCTTAACTTTGAATTCTTTGCCATTATCAAAACACGAGTTCGATCGTCGGATGCTTCCCGCACCAACAATCTCCCCCTTTTTGATTATGACAACTCAAATTCAAAGTTAAGTAAACCAAAAAAAATAAATAACCACTTAATACCGGCAAATTTGCTAATTATAGGTGACCATATCAACCAAAGCAAATTTTGCTAAACTCTATGCTCCCCCTTAACTGTTGCTCCCCCTTAACTGATGTTCCCCCTTTTTATTAATTTAAAATTTGAATTTTCCTACTCTCCCCCTTTGCCATCTATAAAAAAAAACAATAATAGACTAGATATTTCTTAGTTAAGTGTAAAGATAGATTTTAAAGTTAGCTAGGCTCAGTAAGGATGAGAACATTAAGATTGTAATGTTGCATAGATCTTTTAGAAGTATTGAATTTTAAAACTTAGGTTCAAATTCAGTTGGTCCTTAAGTCCAAGCATGAGTTATATTCAATTAACTGACTAGGTATCAGAGCCCTAAAGATCAAAACATGCTTAAGCAAAAAACTGAGTGTACTTTTCCAACTGTCTAACTTTTAGCTACTTGCTGACTGCCTATAGGGCAACAACTTTCACATGGTTAGTCAAGTCAAGTCAATTTGGTCCAGTTAGATTTGACTAGAGCTGGAAGACTTGACTTGATTGATGTTTATTGCGTGTTTAACGCCCAGACTCATATCGATGCACAGATATAAGCATTCTTGAGTCCAGGCTGAACCCTATGCATCTCACGCCGTTCTATATTTTTCAAACACAATCAAGGTAAACCTAGGTGTTTGTGAGATGCTCTGGCTTAATTCTAGGAGAACATGATTTCTAGGGGGAAAACTTAGGCTAATTCCAAAATTTTGAAAACTCTAAGAAAATTGGGAATTTTAAAAAATTATTTTTCCTAAATTTTGCAAAATGAAATGAGATACCTACTCTACCCAACACATTCCTATTTGCCTTCTAAGTGCACTGAACTCAAGTTCAGGTAAGGGTTTTGTAAAGATGTCGGCTAGGTTTGATTTGGACTCAACGTGATTGAGTGCAATTTCACCTTTAGCTACATGATCCCTTACAAAGTGGTGTTTTACCTCTATGTGTTTAGTCCTAGAGTGGTGAATAGGATTTTTGGTGAGATTAATTGAACTGATATTATCAATAAAGATTTGTGTATTTTTATATTCTAGTTGATAGTCTTTTAATGTATGCATCATCCACAACAGTTGAGATGCACATTCTCCTAGAGCTATGTATTCAGCTTCTGTGGTGGATAGAGCAACACAATGTTGCTTTCTGCTTGACCAACTTACTAGGTACTGACCTAGAATCTGGCAACTACCACTTGTGCTTTTTCTGTCTAACTTGCACCTGGCATAGTCTAAATCAGAATAGCCATAAAGGTCAAAGGTGCAAGTTCTTGGATACCAAAGTCCTACATTTAGAGTTCCTTTAATATATCTAAGTATTCTTTTAACGTATGATAGGTGAGACTCTTTTGCACAGGATTGGTATCTTGCGCACATACCTACTGCAAACAATATGTCGGGTCGACTTGCAGTTAGGTAAAGTAAGCTACCTATGACACTTCTATAGTATTTTGGGTCAACTGGTTTTCCTTCAGGGTCAGAGTCAATGTTTATGTTTGTTGTCATTGGAGTATTTATGATTTTTGAATTTTCCATACAGAATTTTTTAATTAACTCCTTAGCATATTTAGTTTGATAAATGTAGATTTCATCTTTAGTTTGTTTAACTTGTAAGCCTAAGAAGAAATTAAGTTCCCCAACCATACTCATTTCAAATTCACTTTCCATTAATTTGACAAATTCTTTCAAGAATTTTGAATTAGTTGAACCAAAGATTATGTCGTCAACATAGATTTGGGCTATAAAGATGTCTTTTTCTATAGTTTTTACGAACAAGGTCGGATCGATTTGTCCTTGGTTAAAGTCTTTGGATATTAAGTAATTAGATAATCTTTCATACCATGCTCTAGGGGCTTGTTTTAGTCCATATAATGCCTTTTTTAATTTAAATACATGATTAGGATAGTCTATGTCTTCAAACCCTGGAGGTTGGCTTACGTAGACCTCTTCCTTGATAAAACCATTTAAGAAGGCTGACTTAACGTCCATTTGGTACAATTTGAACCCTTTATTTGCTGCATAGGCTAATAACATCCTAATGGACTCGAGTCTAGCTACCGGAGCATAGGTTTCATCATAGTCTAAGCCTTCGACTTGACTAAACCCTTTGGCTACTAACCTAGCTTTGTTTCTTATTATATCACCGTGATAATCCAATTTGTTCCTAAAAACCCATTTGGTGTCTATTATTGATTTAGCTATGGGTTTAGGTACAAGGTCCCAGACTTGGTTTCTCTCAAATTGTGCTAATTCTTCCTGCATTGCAATGATCCAATCTGGATCAGGCAGAGCTTCTTCTATAGTCTTAGGTTCAATTTTGGAAATAAGAGCAATCTGACTAAAATTTCTATATGATGATCTAGTTCTGACTCCTAGGTTTGGATCACCTAAAATTTGGTCAGGTGGGTGAGAGGTACTTACTCTAGTTGGTCTTATCTGTGGGTCAGAGATAGGTTCTTCTGACTCATTAAGATTAGGTTGGATTTCATCATCATCTGTAGCTCTTGGATTAATGTCAATATTTTCATTTGTATAAGGTAAGCTGTTTTCTTCATCAAATATTACATTAGTTGTTTCTTCAACTTTCAAGGTATTTTGATTATAAACTCTAAAGGCCCTACTGGTAGAAGAGTATCCTAAGAATATTCCTTGGTTAGATTTAGGTGTAAATTTTTCTAAGTAATCTTTAGTATTTAAAATGTGAACTTTACACCCAAATACTTTTAGATAGTTTAGATTGGGAATTTTATGATAGTAGAGTTCATATGGTGTTTTATTGTGAAATTTGTTAATTAAAATTTTGTTTTGAATATAATTTGCAGTATTTATCGCTTCAGCCCAAAATTGATGATTTAAATGATACTCGTTCAACATAGTCCTAGCGGCTTCTTGTAGTGTTATATTTTTACGTTCCACTAGACCATTTTGTTGGGGAGTTCTAGGACATGAAAATTCATGTTGGTATCCATTTATTTTACAAAATTGGGTAAACCTATGATTTTCAAATTCCCCTCCGTGATCACTTCTTATTCTTTTAATTTTAGTATCTTTTTCATTTTTCGTTAAATTGTAAAAATTACTAAATATTTCATAGGTTTCGTCTTTTATTTTTAGAAACTTTACCCATGTGTACCTAGAGTAGTCGTCAATTATTACTAAGCAATATTGGTTCTTGCTTAGTGATTTGGCTCCATGTGAATCAAATAGATCAAGGTGAAGGAGCTCCAATATGGTGTTAGTTCTTTCTAAGTTGGTTGACTTGGTTTGTTTTCCTTTTTGACATGCATCACAGATTGAGTTTTCAATAAATTTTAATTTGGGCAAACCTCTAACTAGACCATTTTGACTCATTTTTGAAATGAGTCTAGTGTGAGTGTGACCCAGCCTTCTATGCCACAGTTGGGTTTCCTCTTGTTGTGTCAGGAGACACTTTATTGAGGATATTGATAAGTCAATAGTGTAGATGTTATTCTTTCTAAGTCCTTTAAGTTTAATTTCCGGGTTTTCAATATTTTTAACTAGACATTCAGATTTATCAAAATTGACTAGATATCCGCTGTCACACAATTGACTTATACTTAATAAATTAAAGTTAAAATTTTCAACCAATAAAACATTTCGAATAATGAAATCGGAACTAAGTTCAATATTACCTTTTCCGATTACTTTAAGTTTACCGTCGTTGCCGAATGCAACTGATCCTAGATTCTTGTACTTGAGTTTGGTAAACTTCAACTTGTCTCCAGTCATATGTCTGGAGCATCCACTATCCAACATCCATTGATCCAATTCAGCGGAGTCTGGCCCTTCGGAAACGGATGCGGATCCGTGGCTTCGCTCGGACTCGGCCTCCGACTCGCTCTCAGATTCGATGATTTGGTCCCGGGCCATCAATGCGAGCAAACTCGTCTGATCGAGTTCGTCGTCATCGTCCTCTGAAGAAGATTCGTCCCACGTTGCTTTCAGGGCCTTCTTTCTTCTTTGCTTTTTGGCCTCCTTTTAGTTGGGACAGTTGGCTTTGATATGCCCTTTCTGGTTGCACCCATAACAGGTAACTTCAAATTTTGTTTTCGGACTAGGTTGGGCCTCCTTGAATTGAACTGCCTTCTTCAGATCTTTCTTGTTGAAGCCTTTCTTCTTCTTGTAGAGCCTCTTCACGAGGTTCACGAGTTCGCTGGTCAGTTCATCTTCTGAATCTTTTGAGTCGGGTTAGTCTTCTGATTTCGTTTCAATTTTTCGTCGGGATCTCGATTCACGCGTTCTACTTGTCCCTGCAAGTAAAGCTACACCTTTCTCGGATGGCTGTGCATTAGTTTGTTCATGAAGTTCAAATTCACTAAACAATTCATCTAACTTTAAAGCAGATAAGTCCTTGGAGACTTTGTAGGCATCTACCATTGATGCCCACAATGTGCTCCTCGGAAACGAATTTAGTGCGTACCTTATGACGTCTCGATTCTCTACCTTTTGTCCGATTCCGTGGAGAGAATTGAGGATGTCTTGAATGCGCGCGTGTAGTGAACTTGCCGTTTCACCTTCCTGCATTTTTAGATTATACAATTTATTGAATAATAAATCACGCTTACTTACTTTGGTATCGGTGGTCCCTTCATGAAGCTCGATCAGCTTCTCCCATAGCTCCTTGGCACTTGAGAACAGACCGACCCGGTTTAGCTCCTCCTTTGTTAGTCCGCACTGGAGGGTACAAGTTGCTCTGGCATTTGCTTCCACTTTCTTAATCAGTGCTGGTTCCCAATCCTCGCAAGGAGTAGGATTTCCATCTTTATCTGTTGGCAGATCAAAATCAGTCTTGACGATCATCCACGTCTCGAACTGGATCTTCAGAAAGTTTTCCATTCTGCCCTTCCAGTAACCAAAGTCTTCTCCGGTGAAAAGTGGGAGTCGGGTTGTACTGTAGCCTTCTTGTAGAGCCATTTTAAAATAACTATGAAGAAAAAGAATGACAAGAAAGTCCCAGGACTTGGTCCTGGATTAGTAGTGCAGGAAGTATATAAAAGAATCACAAACTCGAGTGGTGTTGCACCAACTCCGAGCAGAAAATCGATTCAAGAAATAGAATTAGAATATAGCTATGAGGCTAAATTCTAATTGACTCCAAAAAAATCTAAAAATTCCACGAGAAAATTGTCTTGAATGGTGGTTGCACCGATTCAAAACGACCTCGCTCTGATATCAATTGTTGGATCGAGATCGCACTAGAGGGGGGGTGAGTAGCGCTCGCGAAAGTTTCGTTCGTATCGGAATAAAAACAAACAAAACGCAGCGGAATAGATAAAGAAATCAACACAAAAGACACAGGTCAATTTTACTTCGTTCGGAGCCTAAGGCGACTCCTACTCAAAGGCCCGCGATCCTTGATCGCTTCCGGTGGGCAACAACTATAAGCTCGATTATTACAGACTAAGTATTACAAAAGATGCGATAAAAGAAATCTATACCGACGACGAAAAAGACAAATCTAGGAGCTCTGGGCCGTCGTAGACTTGTAGCAGCACTTCCGGGAGTCTTTCGGAGCAGCACGTTGAGTAAAGAAGACTTGGAACTCGTTGGAATGAGCTGCTGGTCGAACCCCCTTTATAAACAGTGTTCAAGGCGCCTTAAACCCTTTCAAGGCGCCTTAAGCCTGAATTTTATCCCGTTCTGCTCGCTGGGATAATCCTTTGACTGCCGCGACCTGAAGGCGCCTTAAACCCATTCAAGGCGCCTCCAAGGCATCTAAGGCGCCTTAAACCTCCAAGGCGCCTTAAGCACGCTCCTCACGCCACTGGATTTTGAACACAGGCGCCTCAAGCCCATGGGCGCCTCGGACACTGTTCATCCGAAAAATCTTCGTTATTTTGTGATATGTTAGTCCCAAACAACATCCGCAACACAAAGTTAGCACAAAATAACAGATATGGAAGATAAAGAATGTTTAAGGCAGTCTCCGGACTGACTTTTGATTTCCAACCGGAAACCCTAGGTCGGGCCGACTTCCCTCTACGGGAACGCGTCCTCACCTACTCCACTCGGGAGATTTACTTCATCCAGATCGACTGGACTTTTGCTCAGCACTCGATACTTCCGGACTTTCTGCTGGCAATCCGCTTCCCGGCTAGTCCAGTCTTTCACCTGGCTCGCGACACCAGGACTTTCCACCTAGGGTTACCACCCCTTAGGACTTTTTGCCTGAAGTCATCGACCTGCCAAGACTTTCCGCATAGGGTTACCACCCCCTATGACTTAGGGTTACCACCCCCTAGGGTTTTATTCCTTTGCCTAACCGCAATTAGGACTTTCCTGAAATCCTCAAGTAGACTTGTTAGAATACAAAACATCTTAACTTTGAATTCTTTGCCATTATCAAAACACGAGTTCGATCGTCGGATGCTTCCCGCACCAACATACAGGAGGCATATTGTGTATCTGGTTGACGACCCTTTTGTTCTGGATAGGAGTTCCTGGTGAGTACAGCTTCCTTAGTTACCTTTCAGTTTTGTATATTTCCTATATATGATTAGGAAGTTGTATTCCATGTTTATTGTTGTTAGATATATCTTACTAGGCATGTCTATTGATATTCGCTGAGTTGTTGAACTCATCCTCATGGACATTATCTTTTTCAGGTACCAGACTGTTTATGGTGTCGCTTGGAGTATCCTGCCTGCTGGTCCCATGTCACCTCAGAAGATCTGTCTTCGCTGTTGTCCATTTGTACTTTGGTATTTGTATATCTAGCTTGTGTTTCGGTTTTGTTTCCGGAGTGGTGTTTTATAGTGTGGTGTAAGCCTAGCCGGCTAGCATGTCATGTATTTTGGTTTTCTATCGTTTTTCTGCTGTGTTTTGGATTTTTGTTCCAGCCGAGTGGGCTGATGATATAAACTGCGTGGATGACTTTGTGTTATATTTTTATTACTGTTATTATTCCGACCGTGTTGGCCGAGGTATATGTGGCCCTGAGGGCTTTGTATAAATGTTTCAGATTGTCACCCGTACAGGGGAGATGCCACCGAAATTTCTTCGGACAGGGACTTCCTCGGGGCGTGACAATTTAGTGGTATCAGAGCAGGTATACGATACTTGCTATATGTTGGATTTTCGATATTTATCTGATACCAATTTATTGGTATCAGAGCACGGTTTATGAGTCTTATTTTCGATATTTCGGATTTCGTTATTTGGTCTTCTCGATGTGACTTTTCAGATTTTGGGACTTGGCAGCAGCAGGACATCTCCAAGCTATAGGAGGTATATTGATATACTGTTATCCTACTATTTTGTTAGTGTATGCATTGTTGACTGTGATAGTTGTGACATGTAATAACACTTTGTATCTGGTATCTGTCTGATGTTGTAGCCATATTATATGTGATGGGTTAGTCACTGATGATGATCGACCGTAATAGAGATTAAGGGTTACAGTTTCTGGTGATTTTTCATATCATACACCAGTAGTTTTTAGCTTCTAGTACTACTAGTAGGAGATGAAGGCACATACCTGCCTCTGCTATTATTAGCTGTGTAGTGGATAGTATCTACCTATTTATGTTGACCTAGCCAGTAGTATACCATGTTATCTTAGTTAATTTCATCAGTAAATATTGGTTTACTCTTGTTAGATCGGTCAGTAGGAGTCTGATTTACACTTGTTGATTTGGGTAGTCGTATATTGATATACCTTAGTTGTTTGTGGAGGATTAAGGTATTCTTGATTAGTTAGTAGATGACTGATTTAGTTTTGTTGGTTTGATCAGTAGAGGACAGTCATACTCTATTTTTATAGGTTCGAATCTTTTGATTATTTGTGCTTGGTTAGGTATCTAGAGTACATTTGAGTACATGACTCGTACTGACGTGAAAAAGACTGAATTAGCTATATATCATTGTCGGCTTGGTCAGTCTATTGAGGATCGATGTATCCTATTCCATGTGGACTTTAATTTTAGATTGTATGTACCTAGTTGGATTGTCTATGATTGCATTTTCCTATAAGATCTTTATGTTTGATTTTATTTAGTTATACCCCTAAACTATGAGAGTAGGTAGCATAGGGTTTGTGTGGTAGATTGGATTAAATATGCTGATTATACATACCTGTGTAGTTTATACACTTGTTTATTATGTGTTATAGGAGTTGTATGATAGACGGTCAAAATTGCATGTAGTGAGTGTAATATTTGAGGTATCTTGTTTATTATATGATTGTTCTGAGTGTATACTCGTGTCGATTATGATTTGTTGGAAGTATTACGTTGATTATACTCTTGGCATAGGTGTATATATGTCATGTGAGTGTTGTTTGAGGTGTATTGTTGATTATACCTATGTTGATATATGCACACGGGTTCGGTATGCATTGTTGGAGGTATCACGATGAATTATACCTATGTTGTGAGTATGTGTGGTGTGTATAAATTGGAGGATTATGTCGATCATACATATATTGTGTGAGCACGTGTGCCAGGTGTATTATTGGTAGCAACATGATGATTCTACTTATTATGAATGCAGGATGTGGAGTGTCTGCATTATGTCATTTGTTGGATTACCCTGTCAACCCATTTCTTATCAGTGGGTGACTCACTACGATGTTGATAGATTTGACGGTGAGTTTGATTTGATTGCTGGATTGTTATACCTTTGGCTGGCCACAGTAATATGTGGTTGAGTGATCTCGTGCAGCCTCTAGTTGGATAGTTAGGTACCTTGGACACTTATGGATCGTTTGTGGTGGAGCGGAGCTTCCACATATTATTGTTTGTCGTTGCTCCCACATATTTAGGGATTTTGTTGTGGTGGAGCGTTGCTCTCACATGTTACGGATTGCTTGTAGCGGAGTATTGCTCTCATATTTATTGCAGATACATATTTCGGATTATTTGTGGTGGAGCGTTGCTCCCACATATTGAGGATTTCTTGTGGTAGAGCGTTGCTCCCACATATGTGGTATTTCTTGTGATGGAGCGTTGCTCTCACACTGGAGGTTTTATTCTTTGGTGATTGATGTTGTTGGTGATCAGATTTTTGACTTATTATCGGAGATCTTATGGTTAGGAATGCCTGTCATACAGACATTATATGTCTTGGTGTTACCATTAGGGCTAGGAGAGCCTTAGATGTTTTCAGGGACTCGATGATTCTGGTATTTCGAGGATGTTTGGATCGGTTTCCATTGTCTTTGTTGACGATGTTGTGATCTATTTCAGATCCACAGTGAGTCACGTACATTATGTTCGCATAGTTCTAGAGATGTTTCGATGGGAACATCTATATGCGAAGATCAGTAGTGCGTATTTTGGTTGTCTTCTGTGAGATGCTTGAGACACACGGTCACCAGTAGGGTATACCGTGGTTCCACAGGAGATAGAGGTTGTTACCATTGGGAGTAGACAGAGTCTATACAGGAAGCTCACAACTTCCTCTATTTGGCTCGATATTTCCGGAGATACGTTGAGGGTTTCTCTCGGATAGCTATGTCACTGACACGCCTGACCAGGAAAGGTGTGAAGTTCACGTGGTCCGAGGACAACTAGACCAGCTTCGAGGAGCTGAAGCGGAGACTAGTGTCGGCTCCGATTTTGGTTTTACCTTCTGAAGAGGACGGATTCGTGCTCTATACCGACGCATGTCTACAGGGTTTGGGCGCTGTTTTGATGCAGCACGGCAGGGTAGTCTCCTACTTCTCGGCAGTTGATGGAGCATAAGGAGAACTACCCAGTACATGACTTGTGGCTAGTCACCATTATTTTTGCCATGAAGATTTGGCGACATTATTTATATGGCGTTACATTTGAAATTCTCACTGACCATAAGAGTCTCAAATATCTGTTTACTTAGAAGGAACTTAATCTCCGACAGAGGAGATGGATGGAGTTCCTGAAGGATTATGATTGTACCATTAGCTATCACCCGGGGAGAGCTAATGTGGTTGCCAATGAACTTAGCAGGAAGTCCAGAGGGACTTTAGCTTGCCACCGAATTGTGGTCACAGACTTGATTCAAGGTTTCTCCGATTTGGGCCTTAAGGGGATAGGACAGACAGAACAGGGTACTCTGGTTACCATGGTTGCTCAGTCGTCGATCAGGACGAGGATCCGAGAGCCCTAGGATCCGAGAGTCTGCAGTAGGCCTTGCGAACGCAGCTCCGTTTCAGTACAACTTTCCATCCGCAGATAGATGGGCAGTCAGAGCGGACCATACAGATTCTAGAGGACTTGCTGAGGTCATGTATGTTGGATTTTTAGAGGCAGTTGGGAGGACCATTTGCCATTGGTAGTGTTCGCCTACAACAACGGTTTGCATTTGGCTATCCAGATGGCACTGCTTGAAACATTGTATGGTAGGCCTTGTCGGACACCCACCCTCTGGGATGAGGTTGGGGAGGCCAGCTGTTGGGACCTCATAGAGCTCCGCATGAGGCAGAGTTGGTCCGTACTATCAGATGGAGGATGTCAGAGGCCCAGGACCGCCAGAAGAGTTATGCTGATCGGAGACGGAGACCTTTGGAGTTCTCTATTGGTGATCATGTATTTCTGCGAGTTTCACCCACGAAAGGGGTGAAGAGAATTTGGCCTCAGAGGTAAGTTAGCTCCGCGATACATTGGACCTTTCCAGATCTTGGAAAGGGTTGGAGCGGTAGCTTATCGTTTGGCGCTACCACCAGCTTTGGCAGGTGTTCATGACGTATTCCATGTGTCTATGCTGAGGAGGTATATATATCCGACTCGACATATGTGTTGACCGATATCTCAGTTCCCGTTCAGCCTGACGTCACCTATGAGGAGCTTCCGGTACAAATTCTAGACCGTAAAGAGCGTCAGTTGCGGAACAAGACTATCCGGCTGATTAAAGTCGGATGGCAGCATCATTCGGATGAGAAGGCTACATGGGAGCTCGAGGATACTATCTGAGCTCGATACCCCCATCTTTTCACTTGAGGTATGTAAGTTATGGTTCCGTTCAGCATTTATACTATTTAGCTTTTGTTAGTATTAGCTTATAATAGATAATGAAATTTGGGAACCAAAATTTTATTAGTGGGGGAGAATATAAAATACCGGAAAAATGGCCAATAATGATAAGGGAATTTTCCAGAATTTTTAGAAATTTTTCAGGAATTTTTCGGAGCTCGTATGGATGAGTTTACGGGGATAAAAATGGGGTCCGGAAAAGCCTGTTTAGACTATCCCGTTTTAGTGAGAAAAAGTTGAATTTATTTATTCATTTCTTTTTCTTTTCTTTGTTTTCGCCGAACCCTTTCTCCCCCGCGCGCTCTTCTTCTTCCCCTGTCGAACCCGAGCCCTAACCACTCCTCGTCGGTTTCTTTTCTCCTTCCCCAAGCATAAAGCTGTGATTCTCCTCTCCTCTTACTTCTCTTCTCCACACCAGCGACGCCAACTTCACAGCCCTAGCGCAGGCCACCGCGAGCCCTAAGCCTCCATTGCCGGGAGGGGAAGAGCTGTCTGCGTTCATTCCCATCGCGCTGATCGTCGGCGTCGAGAGCCCTAGCTGTTCTTGAGTAGTTTCTGCCCAACACTGGTGGGCACAGCCCGATACTATGCTGCTGTTGCCGGGAGTATTCGACTTTTGGTTACAAATTGTAGAGGAGTTGTTTGTTTCCACACTGTTAATTGGAATTCAGCATCGCCGGATCTTGGATCATCACTGGCGATTTTAGAAGAGGTAAGGAGAGCAATTTGTATTGGAACTTAGTGGTTAACAGAAGGTATTGATGATTTCTGGTTCTTCTTTCTTAGCTGATCAGGGCATGTAGGGTAGCAGTTAAACCATGGAGTCTATATGTTGATCTATCTTGGTTTGATTTAGGTGGTTTTCTGGGAAACAGGGACTGTGGTTTGATTCCGACCAGCAAGCATGTGGAAGGATTTGTTGTGGTTACAGCCATGAGTTTCCAGCAGCATATCGTTGCAGCTCTTCAATTGTGGATCAACAATCACAACGGTTGATTAAGGTAAGGTATGTGTGGAGTTTTGGTTGCATTTCCATGAGTATTTGGAGGATATGCATTTGTATCGGATTCTGTTAGAGATGTTGCAACCTGCAGTTGCTTGGCTAGTTGTGGATTTAGGTAAGTTATGATGGATTCATGTTTAACTTAACCTAATGTGATTATAGAAGGCTTAATCTATTGTAGTTGTGATGAATTAAGTACAGTTGATTTATGTTGGATTAGATTTAATCCTTGGATTTATTAGAGATGATCATATTGCTAATCGTTAGTTCATCAGCGAAAGGAAATGATTGTGTTGATTGAGGATTATTGATTAAGGAGATTAATTCAAGTTAATCATTAATTAGGATTAATTAATGATGGATTTATTAGGATTTTCCTAATTAAGTTGGGTTGGATTTAGCTAGTTGTTGTTTATAAAGTTAGCTAAATTGTATATCACGTTATTTGCAGGACTTTGATTCGAGGCAGCGTCTCGATAAGGGATCTATTTCGGATTGGATCTTCTTTTGGAGGCGGGTACCTCTTGACTTATCTTTTATGATATGCATAGTATTTTATAGCTACAAGCAATGATCATGTTTGTCTTTGGTATGTCACGGTTTGATACCCATAGCATGATCCGTTTGGTCGCTTGTTATGTATCCATGTTTATACTTCATGATTATTACCATGAGTACCTTAGTTCCTAGAGTAAGTGATATACCATGCTTTACTGAGTTTAGGACTAGATTCGGGATTTTTATTATCTGGCATATGTACCTACATTTTTATATCATATCTAATCTGTGTATCTAGACCCTTTGCTTTGATCCATGTATGTTGTTGGTACATATTTTATGGAGGTGGATATGCTCAGGACCTAGGTTGTTATACCATAGAGGACCTGTATACCCTACATCTATGGATTTAACTTACTTGTACTAGGGTACACACACACACACACACACATATATATATATATATATATATATATATATGTGTGTGTGTGTGTGTGTGTGTGTGTGTGTGTGTGTGTGTGTGTGTGTGTGTGGATTTGGTTCAGGATATTGTCATGCTTAGTTTCATGCACCATTTGCATGATTGCATGCTGCGTGATAGGCTGCTCCATTATTGTAGAGCATATCGCCAGTTTCATCACTGTTCGGTGCTCCGTTGGTCCGCTCATGGGTAGCGTGACGCAGGGTGGTAGCACGTCAGTTTTTTCTTTGTTCGGTGCTCCGTTGGTCCGCTCATGGGTAGTGTGACACAGCGTGGTAGTACGTCAGGGATCCCTCCCCGTCATGGTGTACCGGGAAATGAGAGCATTGCGCTCCCCCACTTATGATTTGGGGTAGGAGTATGTGTGTACTCCGACAGCATCCCGTCCACTCGGTCACTCATCAGGAGCAGTGACGTCAGAGTGCACAGTTGTCACAGCCCTACCCACTCAGTCTCACCATTGTGTGTGAGATGACTGACTGGCATCAGGGGTGACCATGTCATTGACATCATATGCATTTATTGCATTTATTTGCTTGTGTTTGCTGCACTTATATGCTGCATTTTGGTGGATGCATTTGTTTGACATGCATACAGGAGGCATATTGTGTATCTGGTTGACGACCCTTTTGTTCTAGATAGGAGTTCCTGGTGAGTACAGCTTCCTCAGTTACCTTTCAGTTTTGCATATTTCCTATATATGATTAGGAAGCTGTATTCCATGTTTATTGCTGTTAGATATATCTTACTAGGCATGTCTATTGATATTCTCTGAGTTGTTGAATCACCCTCGTGGATATTATCTTTTTCAAGTACCAGACTGTTTATGGTGTCGCTTGGAGTATCCTGCCTGCTGGTCCCATGTCACCTCAGAAGATCTGTCTTCACTGTTGTCCATTTGTACTTTGGTATTTGTATATCTAGCTTGTGTTTCGGTTTTGTTTCCGGAGTGGTGTTTTGTGGTGTGGTGTGGTGTAAGCCTAGCCGGCTAGCATGTCATGTATTTTGGTTTTCTATCGTTTTTCTGCTATGTTTTGGATTTTTGTTCCAGCCGAGTGGGCTGATGATATAAACTGCGTGGATGACTTTGTTTTATATTTTTATTACTGTTATTGTTCTGGCCGTGTTGGCCGAGGTATATGTGGCCCTGAAGGCTTTGTATAAATGTTTCAGATTGTCACCCGTACAGGGGAGGTGCTGCCGAAATTTCTTCGGACATAGACTTCCTCGGGGCGTGACAGAAGGTTTTTAAGCTCCAACAAATAACAAAGGCAAAATTCTCAAGAAAAGCAAGTGGAGCCAAGAGCAAATCCAAAGATGTGAGACCAACAATAAAGTGACCAAGCTAATGGTCAATCTATTGCCAAGCAACATCTTGGAGAAAGTTGGAGAATTTGAAGACGCCAAGGAGCTATGGAGCAAATTAGCTAAGATTCATGAGTTTCCCTCCATTGTACCAAATCAAGAGAAATACAAAGAGGACAACTCATTAGATCAAGATCAAGAGGAAGAGGACTCCGAAGTTGAGAGATGCTCAACTTCCGAAGAAGAAGTCCAAGAAGCTTCATCCTCAAAGGAGTTCAACCAAAAGAGCAAAGAGGGGGCATACTCTTTGTTCAATGTGCAAGAGAATGAAGATGAAGAGGCCTCCACCTCTAGGATTGAGGGGGAGTGTCATTCATTAACTCCGGAGCGAGAAGAAGCCTTTACCTCTGGATCAAGTGAAGAAGAAGAAGATGGTGCCACCTCCACAAATCAAGAAAGATCAAATGGAAGATCATGTACCATCCCTACAAGTAAAGGTATAATAATTTCAATTGTTAATAATAAAAAACATATCATTTGCTTTGAATGTAACGAACATGAGCATTATAAGAGTAAGTTCCACAAATTGGCCAAGAAAAAGGGTCAAGTGGCACCCAAGGGCAAGAAGAAGCCCAAGGAGACCAGCCCCCTGACAAAGAAGAACAAGGAACACATTGTGTGCTTCTTATGCCATCAAAAGGGACATGATCGGAGTCAATGTCCTAAGGGGAAGAAACCGGCCAAAGTAAAAGGAGGAAGCTCAAATCAAGAGGGAGCTCTCAAAAGCAAACCCAAGGTATCATTTATTGAGCCAATTCCTTTAAATCATGGTAAAAAACATGCTAGAAATAATTTATATTATTTTAATGCTATTTATCATAAAAATAGGAAGCACAATAGAGTTAAGGAAAATTATGTAGCTTATCATTGCTAAAACCACTCAATCTAAGGCTAGAAAAATAGATAACAAATTAGGCAATAACTCTGAAAATTTTAATTATAGGCCTAGAAATAGAAATGCTCATAGAAATCAAGAAAAATCAAAATCTAAGTATTTAAGGTTGGAAAACCAAGCCTTGAGGTCAAGGCTTGATAAATTAGAAAAGACCCTAAAGAAAATGAAAAATATTATTAAGGGTCAAAATGAGCATAACCTAAGGAGAGTTAGACAAGAACCATCCAATGGTCATAGAGGTTTGAGATACAAACCCATAGCCAAAAAGGATGTTCCTTCTTATTATAGGGTTCCATATAGTTATGGAATCAACCCTAGGTCTAGGGGTCAAGTCAAAGATACAAGGAAAGTTATCTCTAGAAGTATTTTTGCCGAGACTAATGTGACTAAGACTTCTAAAAAGTCAAAGGAAGTCACCAACAAGGTTACAAGGGAAGTTATCCCTAGAGTTAACCTAGAGAAAGTGACCAAGGCTTCTAAGAATCCTAGAAAGGTTATTAGGAAGGTATCTAGGGAAGTTATTCCTAGTGTATACCTAGAGCATCCAAGGAGCACCAATAGGTGTTGGGTTCCTAGGAGCATATTCTCTACCCCCTAGATGGGCTAGAGAGTGTCAACTCAAATTGGAAGGGTAGTTAACCCAACCTTGATGAAGTTGACACTTGGAAAGTATTTTCAAGGTTAGTGTTAACCTTTGAAAATGATATGGATTATTGTTTACTCTTTGGAAGAGTAAAATGTGCCCAAATTTGAGGAATTGAACTTAATTTAAATTGGCACACTTGAGAAAAATATAAGAAATGTCAAGTTAGGATTTTGGTATTTTCTTAAGGAGTTAAAGATAAATTTAAGTCTTAATTTAAGTGATTACTCTTTGGCAGAGTAAAATATGTCAAACCTTGAGAAATTACACACAATTTAAATTGGCACAACTAAGGAAAGGCAAAAGAAATGTCAAGTTGAGGTTTGACATTTTCTTGAGAAAATAAGGGCAATGTATGATTAGATTTTAATTTAACTAAGGAATTAAGGATACTTAAATAGGCTATCTAGGTATATTTTAATTATGCTAAAACTTGGCATGATTGATTGCTCATCATATCTCATGACATCATATTTTACATTCATGCTTACTATGCAAAATATAAAAATACTATGTCATGTCATACATACATCATGTAGCAATGATATATTTTCTTTTGAAAATTATTTCTTTTTTATGTATGTTATAATTCATAATGCACCACTTTAATTTCCTTGAAATTATGTCACGCCCCGGAGGAGTCCCTGTCCGAAGAAATTTCGGCAGCATCTCCCCTGTACGGCGGACAATCTGAAACTTTTCTACATCCTTATATACCTCAGCCACATGCGGCTGGAATAAAAACAATAATAAAATACAACCACACAAACATCCACGCAGTTTATATATAAATAAACAAAACAGTAATACCACGACTCGAAACCAACCCTACTCCACTATACCCATAAAACACAAATCCGACAAACTCACCTCTTCTGCCGTCCAAGCAGGCATGTAGTAAAACATATCGAATAAAAATCCATCGACATCACAAAATCCATACAATGTCTATACCATCAACCAGAACAAATTTAGCATAATCTCAGTAAGAAAACCAAACAATATCTTTGAGATCTGCAGGGACTAGAAACTGGAACTCTCTCCTGACAGCATCAACCTGAAAAATAACAACAATGGAGGCGGGGTGAGTCCAACACTCAGCAGGTACAACTGATATGCAAAGTAGGGAAATAACATCTAGCACTAATCATGCGTACAGTCTCCTGATATAAAAGGATGAAATGCAACTGAAGTAAACAGGAGAAAAACTGTACTAACCAGGACCTGGGTATAAGGACAAACAGTCCGAGTGGCATAGAAATCCTGTATGCATGTCAAACATAGGTATCCAAACAATATGCAGCATATAAATGCAGCAAACACAAACACAAGCAATAAATGCATCATGCATATGATGCCAATGATGCGTCCTGGTCACCCCTGACACCAGTCAACCATCTCACACAATAGTGAGGTCGAGTGTCGCGCACTCTGTCGTCACTGCTCCTGATGAGTGACCGAGTGGACAGGATGCTGTCGGAGTACACCTATCCTCCTACCCCAAATCATAAATGGGGGAGCGTAATGCTCTCAACTCTCGGTACACAATTACGGGGAGGAATCCCTGCCGGCTAACACGTTGCATCACGTTACCCATGAGCGGACCAACGGAGCCAAACAAAGTCCCCGCTGCAACACACACTGCCTGAATCGACCACTAACCCATGAGTGGAGGTGTGTGCAGATCCATGTAACTGGCGATGTGCTCAACAATAATGGAGCGGACTATCGCAAAGCATGCAATCATGCAAATAGTGCATGGCACTAACCACAAAATATCCTGAACTAATCCATATATATATAAAAGTGCACCATAGGTCAACGAATCAAATCAAAGGTACACTGAAGGTATAAAACCTAGGTCCTGAACATGGTGAAGCATGGTATATCACTACCCCTATAAGCATGTATCAACAGGTAAGGAATACATGAGATGTAAAACAAGCAATCAACCAATCATGTAACAGGTATCGGGTAGTGATTAACCGAAACAAATAAGAGAACATAATTATTGCTACTTGTTAAATTCACTACTATGGATATCAAAGACATAAAGTCAAAAGTACCCGCCTCCAAATAGAAAAATCCAAACTGGTAGTCGAGATACTCGTCTCGCGTCAAAATCCTGTGTCACCAATATACGTACATTTATTTAGCTAGAACTCAACGAATAGCTAAATAAAATCTCAACGACCAATAGGATAAGATCATATTCAACCTATACATGATCAACATCATAAATCAAATCCCTATGCTTACCCCAATTCACAGCCGAACGAGATGCTGGAACGAAGTGGATGTTGCTGTTGGAAATGAGACTGCTGCCGACACCAGAAAATCCACAGAACAGGCGTTTCCTGTCGGATTTTCTTCACTGAATGGAACAAGATGAGATCCTACAAGAAGATCACAAATCAAAAATACCAAATTAACAACCTACCTCCAACAATCACTGCTAGGGCACGGGTTGGAGGCTTCGGCAGTAGGGAACCAGGGCAAACGACGGCAGCACTGTGCAGAGGTGCAGCGGCGGCTGTACACCCAAACTAGGGCACGAAGGAAGGCGGCGCTGAGTGAGTCTAGGGCAAAGGAAGGGTGGTCGGCACTCTCCGTTCGACGACGGCGGATGGCAGAGAAGCTAGGGCGCAGCCTCGACAGGAGGAAGCTCGGCTAGGGCACGGTTCGTTGTGAGGAGAACTCGGTTCTGATGAGAGGAGATCGGAGAGGGCGTCGGCACCTAGGGCTCGGTGTCGGGTCGGAGTGGCGGCGACGCGACTAGGACTCGGCAGGAAAACTGCCGCGGCCGGCGGTTAGGGCGCAGAGAAATCGCGTCGGCGCAAGAGAAGAGGCTACGGCTCGAGTGTGCGAGGGAGAGAAAAAATGCAGGAAAACGACGAAAGAAAATATGAAAAAGAATAAAAGAAAAAGGAAGAAAATCAAACATTTCCTCTTTAAAACGGGGTAACCTAAATAGGCTTTTTCGGGCCCCGTTTTCATCCCCGTTAACTCGTCCATACGAGCTCCGGAAAATTCCTGAAAAATTTCCAAAAATTCTAGAAAATTCCCTTATTAATATTCGCCTATTTTCAGTATTTTACATTCTCCCCCACTAATAAAAATTTGGTCCCCAAATTTCGTTATCTACCATCAGCAAGTACTAACAACATATAAAGAGTATAAATGCTGAACGGTAAATTAAATCACATACCTCAAGTGAAAAGAGGGGGATATAGAGCTCGGATAGTATCCTCGAGCTCCCAAGTAGCCTCCTCATCCGAATGATACTGCCATCCGACTTTAACCAGCCGGATAGTCTTGTTTCGCAACTGACGCTCTTTCCGGTCCAGAATCCGTACCGAAATCTCCTCATAAGTGACGTCAGGCTGAACTGGAACTAAGATATCTGTCAGCACATGCGTCGGGTCGGGTACGTATCTTCTCAGCATAGATACGTGGAATACATAGTACACGCCTGGGTGGATCGTAAATCGAGAGCGATGAGCCTCCTGAAGTAGCTCCTGTAAGACCGGATGAGACTGAGGTACACATAATCTGCCTCGGAAGTATATAATACCCTCCTCGTCTCGTGTGAACTCGGTCTGCTGCCCAAAAGCTATCTAGCTGCCAATGGACCGTAAATACTGATCTCCAACCTGGGCCTCCTGAATCCTCATCCTGATCGAGGATTTAGCAACCATGGTAACCAGAATACCCTGCTCTGTCTGTCCCTGCTTCACAAGGCCTAACCCGGAGAAACCCTGAATCAAATCTAGCTGAGTGCGTCGGCAACCATATTAGTTTTCCCCGGGTGATAGTCAACCGTACAGTCATAATCCTTCAGGAACTCCATCCATCTCCTCTGTCGGAGATTAAATTCCTTCGGGGTAAAAATATATATTTGAGACTCTTATGATCAGTGAGAATCTCAAATGTACTACCGAACAAATGCTGCTGCCAAATCTTCAAGGCAAAACAATGGCAGCTAGCCACAAATCATGTACTGGGTAGTTCTCCTCATGCTCCTTCAACTGCCGAGAAGTAGGAGACTACCCTGCCGTGCTGCATCAAACATCGCACAAATCCTGTAGAGATGCGTCGGTATAGAGCACGAATCCGTCCTCTTCAGAAGGTAAAACCAAAATCGGAGCCGACACTAGTCTCCGCTTCAGCTCCTGGAAGCTGATCTCATAATCCTCAGTCCAAGTGAACTTCATGTCTTTCCTGGTCAAGCGTGTAAGTGACATAGCAATCTGAGAGAAACCCTAAACGTATCTCCGGAAATATCGAGCCAAACCAAGGAAGTTGTGAACCTTCTCTATAGACTCTGTCTACTCCCAACAGTAACAACCTCTATCTCCTGTGGAACCACGGTATACTCCTACTGGTGACCGTGTGTCTCAAACATCTCACAAAAGACAACCAAAATACGCACTACTGATCTTCACATATAGACGTTTCAGTCAAAACATCTCTAGAACTATGCGAAGATAGTGTACGTGATACACCTCAGATCAGGAATAAAACACCACGTCGTCAATAACGATAACGAATTCTGATCCAATATCCTAGGGATACCCAAATCATCGAGTCCATGAAAACATCTAAGGCTCCGCAAGCCCTAATGGTAAAACCAAGACACATAATGTCCGTATCACAACATTCCTAACCATAAGATCCTCGACAATAAACAGATCTGATCACCAACGATATAAATCACCAAAGAATAGATCCTCGAGTGTGAGAGCAACGCTCCATCACACGAAATACCACATATGTGGGAGCAACGCTCTACCACAAGAAATCCTCAATATATGGGAGTAACGCTCCACCACAACTAAATCCGTAATATGTATCTACAATATATATATGGGGGAAATACTCCGCTACAAGAAATCCATAATAGGTGGGAGCAACACTCCACTACAAACAATACATAACATGTGTGGGAGCAACGCTCTACCACAAACAATACATAAGTGCCCAAGGCACCTAACTATCCGGTTAGAGACTGCACGAGATCTCTCTGCCACAGATCACTGTGAGTAGCCTAGGGTATAACAACCTAGTAAGCAAATCAAATCCATAGTCAACTCTATCATCATCCTAGTGGATCGGTCACCCACTAATAGGAGAATTAGTTGACAGGGTAATACAACCAATAACATAATGTAGACACTTACATTCTACATTCAACATAGGTAGAATCATCATGATGCTACCAACAATACACCTGGCACACGTGCACACACAATATAGGTATGATCGACATAATCATCCAATTAGTACACACCAAATACACTCATAGCACAGGTATAAATCAGTGTGATACCTCCAACAATACCTACCGAACCCGTGTGCATATATCAACATAGGTATAATCGACAATACACCTCAAACAACCTCACATGGCATATATACACCTATGCCAAAAGTATAATCAACGTAATACTTCCAACAAAGCCTAATAGACACAAGTGCATCCACAAATCAAATATAATCAATAAAATACCTCGAATATTACACCGAACACATCTGCACATATCAGAACTCATATTAAATCGATAAGATACCTCCAAATAAACAATCAGACACGTATGCCTAACCACTAGGGTATAATCTACTAGACATCCACAATAATCATAACTGGACAAGTATACACCACATAGATATACCTAATCAGCATATTTAATCCAATCAACCTGACATTCCCTATTTTACCTTCTATGTTATCCAAATCCGACACAATACTCAACCATTTTCATCCAGCCTTGACATTGATGAAAAATTGGTTGCATTTAACACTTCAATCAAATTTATATCCTCAATATCTGAAACCATTACTAATCATTCATATGGAGTTATATGATCAAAAATTTTGCCAGGATTCACAAACCAATCCAATCATAATCAACCGGATATCATGTTCCATACATGTATCCACTCAGTAGACCCAGAAAAATTTTCAACTATGACAACCAAAGGCAGCACAACAAAAATCCTACCAGTTCATTAATCCATAATCTATACAGAACTATCCGAAGGGATCCATATTTATAGACACCAGAGCAAGTAACAACTTGACCCCCAAATAAATTGTCAAATAACTAAATCAGTTCATGGGTCAATTCAACACTAATTACATCAACTCAAACTAGAAAATGCCAGCCCACATAATATCATATGTATAAATGTGTACGACCCAAATGAAAAAGTCAGAATTCAAGATCATCAAGACACTCTCATTTTTATCCTCAAAAATATCAGCTCACATAATATCAGATGAATAAATCTCTACTCCCCATGAGAGCAAGTTAGCATTCAAAACATCAAATCATTATTTATCCACATAGTCCAATATCAGAGGAAGCAAATATCAATCTTATCATCCTGTTAACTAACCACAACTAACCAGATTTATTAAAATCTCATAGGCACACTCAACCGTAAACTCTCTAGCACTCGATTTATAATCTAATCACCAACTATAATCATCAAACCTGTGAATATCATACATGACACTCACTATGTCACCATCAACGACAACCCAAATAATAGATCATCAAAATAGTTATCAACTAATAGATCATCAAAACAAATATCTAGTAATAGATCATTAGACAACCACATAACATTTACTCTCATAAATCATTAGAAATCAACACATCACAATATCTGATCTCACAATATCCCTCAACCTCAAATCATTCTCAACAATGATCAAACATGATAACTCCCCAATGACCAATTTTCATCGTATCGGATACCCAAATATCCAAAAGATATGAGTATAAAAACTCTACTGGCTAAGTCAACAGGAATATGTAGGTATCATCCATTAGCCAGCTAACAATAACAGAGGCTGGTATGTGCCTCCATCTCCTACTAGTAGTAACAGAAGCTAAAACCACTGATGGTATGATATGAAAAATCACCAGAGACTATAATCCTTGATCTCTATTAAGGTCAACCATGCTCAATGGTTAACCCATACATGTAATATGTGTTACAACAACCAGACAGGTACTAATTAAATAATGCTAATACATGTCATAAACTATAAAATTAAACATCATACCTATATGTCGTCTGGAGATGTTCCATCGCTGTCCAGTCCCCAACTTCTGACCTCAAAATTTTGAACATGAAAATCACCGGAAATCCGTATAAATCCGAAACGGAAATCCATGACATATACATAATAGAAAATCCATACAATCCAAAATAACAACCCAGTTTGACCCGCAAACTTGGGCTAACCCAAATATCCAGAACACCAAAAGAAGGTATCATAACCCGCTCTGATACCAATAAATTGGTATCAGTTAAATTTTAAAAATCCGTAACACGAAAAATAACAAGTATCGCCAAACTTGGCGCTCTGATACCAAATAAATTGGTATCAGGTTATCCCAAATATCCAAAATACGAAAACAAAGATTGTAAAACTTAAGCTCTGATACCACTAAATTGTCATGCCCCGGAGGAGTCCCTGCCGAAGAAATTTTGGCAGCATCTCCCCTGTACGGCGGACAATCTGAAACTTTTCTACATCCTCATATACCTCAGCCACATGCGGCTGGAATAAAAACAATAATAAAATACAACCACACAAACATCCATGCAGTTTATATATAAATAAACAAAACAGTAATACCACGACTCGAAACCAACCCTACTCCACTACACCCATAAAACACAAATCCGACAAACTCACCTCTTCTGCCGTCCAGGCAGGCATGTAGTAAAACATATCGAATAAAAATCCATCGACATCACAAAATCCATACAATGTCTATACCATCAACCAGAACAAATTTAGCATAATCTCAGTAAGAAAACCAAAGACCAACAATATCTTTGAGATCTGCAGGGACTAGCAACTGGAACTCTCTCCTGACAGCATCAACCTGAAAAATAACAACAATGGAGGCGGGGTGAGTCCAACACTCAGCAGGTACAACTGATATGCAAAGTAGGGAAATAATATCTAGCACTAATCATGTGTACAGTCTCCTGATATAAAAGGATGAAATGCAACTGAAGTAAACAGGAGAAAAACTGTACTAACCAGGACCTGGGTATAAGGACAAACAGTCCGAGTGGCATAGAAATCCTGTATGCATGTCAAACATAGGTATCCAAACAATATGCAGCATATAAATGCAGCAAACACAAATACAAGCAATAAATGCATCATGCATATGATACCAATGATGCGTCCTGGTCACCCCTGACACCAGACAACCATCTCACACACAATAGTGAGGTCGAGTGGGTAGGGCTGTAACAACCGCGCACTCTGTCGTCACTGCTCCTGATGAGTGACCGAGTGGACGGGATGCTGTCGGAGTACACCTATCCTCCTACCCCAAATCATAAATGGGTGAGCGCAATGCTCTCAACTCCTGGTACACGATGATGGGGAGGAATCCCTGCCGGCTAACACGTTGCATCACGCTACCCATGAGCGGACCAACGGAGCCAAACAAAGTCCCCGCTACAACACACACTGCCTGAATCGACCACTAACCCATGAGTGGAGGTGTGTGCAGATCCATGTAACTGGCGATGTGCTCAACAATAATGGAATGGACTATCGCACAGCATGCAATCATGCAAATAGTGCATGACACTAACCACAAAATATCCTGAACTAATCCATATATATATAAAAGTGCACCATAGGTCAACGAATCAAATCAAAGGTACACTGAAGGTATAAAACCTAGGTCCTGAACATGGTGAAGCATGGTATATCACTACCCCTATAAGCATGTATCAACAGGTAAGGAATACATGAGATGCAAAACAAGCAATCAACCAATCATGTAACAGGTATCGGGTAGTGATTAACCGAAACAAATAAGAGAACATAATTATTGCTACTTGTTAAATTCACTACTATGCATATCAAAGACATAAAGTCAAAAGTACCCGCATCCAAATAGAAAAATCCAAACCGGAAGTCGAGATACTCGTCTCGCGTCAAAATCCTGTGTCACCAATATACGTACATTTATTTAGCTAGAACTTAATGAATAGCTAAATAAAATCTCAACGACCAATAGGATAAGATCATATTCAACCTATACATGATCAACAGCATAAATCAAATCCCTATGTTTACCCCAATTCACAGCCGAACGAGATGCTGGAACGAAGTGGATGTTGTTGTTGGAAATGAGACTGCTGCCGACACCAGAAAATCCACAGAACAGGCGTTTCCTATCGGATTTTCTTCACTGAACGGAACAAGATGAGATCCTACAAGAAGATCACAAATCAAAAATACCAAATTAACAACCTACCTCCAACAATCACTGCTAGGGCACGGGTTGGAGGCTTCGGCAGTAGGGAACCAGGGCAAACGACGACAACACTGTGCAGAGGTGCAGCGGCGGCTGTACACCCAAACTAGGGCACGAAGGAAGGCGGCGCTGAGTGAGTCTAGGGCAAAGGAAGGGTGGCCGGCACTCTCCGTTCGACGGCGGCAGATGGCAGAGAAGCTAGGGCGCAGCCTCGGTAGGAGGAAGCTCGGCTAGGGCACGGTTCGCTGTGAGGAGAACTCGGCTCTGATGAGAGGAGATCGGAGAGGGCGTCGGCACCTAGGGCTCGGCGTCGGGTCGGAGTGGTGGCGACACGGCTAGGACTCGGCTCCGGGTCGGAGTGGTGGCAGAGGAGAGGAGGAAGGCGTCGGCGGCAGTGATTAGGGCACGGAGTCGGCATCGGCTTCTCCCCTTGGTCACGGATTAAGCACGAGGGAGGGAGGAAAACCGCCGCGGTCGGTTAGGGCTCGGAGAAATCGCGTCGGCGCAAGAGAAGAGGCTACGGCTCGGGTGAGCGAGGGAGAGAAAAAATGCAGGAAAACGGTGAAAGAAAATAAGAAAAAGAATAAAAGAAAAAGGAAGAAAATCAAACATTTCCTCTTTAAAATGGGGTAACCTAAACAGGCTTTTCCGGGCCCCGTTTTCATCTCCGTTAACTCGTCCATACGAGCTCCGAAAAATTCTCAAAAAATTTCCAAAAATTCCGGAAAATTTCCTTATTAATATTCGCCTATTTTCGGTATTTTACAAATTAAGGACAATGACATTTACTAACAAGTGGCATCCTAAGTGGATGTTCATAATTCAAAATGCCTAGATAGATATGCATGATCCATAGGTTAGGGAAAAACTAAAATCTAAGACTATAAGGTGACTTGTATGTGTTTTAGTACACATAAAATACAAGTGAGGTGTTAGGATGATGAACATGACTTAACATGTTGATTTAGTGCATCTATTTGAGTTTTGATTTCATCAAAACACATAGTTATGTGTACTCCAATCATTGGGAAAGCAAATATACAAGTCATGTGCATTGAGCCTAAAGAAAATGATTGGAAATTGGTTTTGAAAATTATTTTAAATATACTTTGAAAAACCTTGGTGAAGACTATCTTTTGATAGTAATCATCATTGAAAAGTTAGACACAAACTTGGAAGAAACATTGAAGTTTTTTACAAGTTTCCAATTTTGTGTCAATTTTTGAAAATAAGATGTATTTTCTTAGAAAATTATTTTTCCTCGATAGAATATACCTAAATAATGTCTACAACAATTTTCATGATTTTTAAAATTTTGTAGAATTTTTAGGGCATTTCTGAATTTCACTGAAATTGGATTTCAGGAAATCAGACAACTAATCAATCAAGCGATCGATTGGAGTGTCTCAATCGATCGAGCGATTGATTGAGACGGGTATTGTCACAAGTAGAAGCTCACTGAATCGATCACCCGATCGATTTAACCTTGCCTGAATCGATCAGTGGATCGATTCAGAGGCAATTTCCATGAACAAAAGCTCGCGGAATCGATCAAGCAATCGATTGAAAGTGTGTCAATCGATTAAGTCCCAACCCAATCGATTGAAAAGGCTGATTTTGATTGGAAAAGTCTGATTTCAACACTTTGAGTCATGTTTAGCCTCTTTAACCACTCCTAAACCCTTGAAATATATTTATATACATTTAAGGGTAGTTTTTATGATGAAAATAACAAGAAATGGTTAAGGAACACTAGGTTGAAGTTTAGGATGAAGTTAGTTTCAATATTGAATCTTTTAAACCTCAAAACTTCAAATTTTTAGGTTTCCTAAAGATTTAGGGATTCTAAGTCATTTTTGGTGCAATGACAGAAATTTGAAGCATATTTTTAGAGGGAGCTACTCTTTAAAAACATGAAAATATTTTTCCGAAACCATAGAAGGTGGTAAAACCTTTGTTTTGTAAAGTGCTCAAGGTTGAGCATGGGGAAACAATGGTAGATCGGATATCTTCATTGTTGGAATGATGAATGTTCTAGGATGAGCATTGTGAAGAAGCAGAATGCTTAAGGGTGAGCATTGGATACAATGAAGGGTATGAGACCTTCATTATTGAAATTGTTAATACTCAAGGGTGAGCATTGAAGATAATGAAGGGTATGGGACCTTCATTGTAATGTTGTGAATAACATGTGAGGTTGTGAACAATGTTGAGTAACTCTTTAGGGGGGAGAGTTTTTGACGTGTGCTAATAGGGGAGAATGTAGGGTTTAAGTTAAGTCTTCATTATCCAAAGAAGGATTTTCCCTCTAGGAAAAGGAGAGAATGAAGTAAACCCTCATTTAAGCATTGGCATGAAGAAGAAGAAGTTGAGGCTATGGGATTAGCCTAACTTAAAGGTATTGTCAAACATCAAAAAGGGGAAGATTGTTGGTACAATATCCCTAGGTCAAGGTTGACCTGGTTGACTAAGCTTGAGTTGGCTCAAGCTTGAGTCTTGATGTTTGGGTTTTGATCTTTGACAACACATGAAGATTACAGATGCAATCATCCGATTGGGGAGATTGTTGATACAATTCTCCTCTAATCAAGGACTGACCAGTTAGATGTGAAGGAGAGTCAAGTAGGTCAAAGGGTTGACCGGATACTTGATTAGGAAGTCCTAACTAGAGGTTAGGCAGGAGGAAGTCCTGGTGAGTGAAGCCAGGCAGTTGGAAGTCCTGGTGAGTGAAGTCAAACAATTGAAAGTCCTAGTGAGTGAAGCTAGGCAGTTAGAAAATCCTGGTGAGTGAAGCCAGGTGAAAGACCTAGTGAGTGAAGCTAGGCAGGTGAAAGTCCCAGTGAGTTAAGTCGGGAAGTAGAAAACCCTAGTGAGTGAAGCTAGGTGAAAATCCTGGTGAGTGAAGCCAGGCAGATGAAAAGTCCTGGTGAGTGAAGCCAAGCAGATGAAAAGCCTTAGTGAGTGAAGCTAGGCAGAAGGAAAGACCTGGTGAGTGAAGCCAGACACGTGGAAATCTAGGTGGGTCAAGGTTGATCAGACACCAGGTATTGGGAAGCCCAAGTAGGTCAAATGATTGATCGGATACTTGGCACGAGGAAATCCAGATGGGTTAAGGGTGACCGAACATCTGGTGGAAGTCCAAGTGGGTCATGGAGAACCGGACACTTGGCACGAGATGATAAGTCCAAGTGGGTTAAGGTTGATCGGAAACTTGGCACGAGGAGAAAAGTCCAAGTGGGTCAAGAATTGACCAAACACTTGGTGAAGAAGTCCCAACAGGTCAAGGTTGACCAGATGCTAGACATGAAAAGTTTCAACAGGTCACAGTTGATCAGATATTGGAATTGGGGATCCTAGACTTGATTTAAGCGAGTCAAAGAGAGGTCAATCGATCAACCAATCGATTGGACCATAGTCCAATTGATCAGTCGATCGGTTAGTTATGTGTGCGAATGAAGGCTAGCCTAATCAATCAGCCGATCGATTGGGGGCTTATATCGCGCAAACAGAATGCTTCCCAATCGATCGGTTGATCGATTGGGGGATGTTTCTCGTACGTGGATGCGAGGGAGGCAGAATCGATCGGCTGATCGATTCAAGCCTCCCCAATCGATCATCCCATCGATTAAGATGTGACCGTTGTGCAGGTAGGAGCGATGGACGGCTGGGATGGCACGGATCTGACGTGGCAATCGATTGGGAGCATGCCCAATCGATTGGGAGCCCTAGAAGCACGAAGTATATAGCCGTTGGCAAGCTTCTTCTCTGTAGTGCTTTTTCTCGAGACACACGATTCTCTCCGACGATCTTTCTGCCAGTTCTTGAAGCTTCTTGGGGATAAGTGTTGGTGCACTTCCAAGAGTTAAGAGGTGATCTACATCAACAAGAGAAAGTAAGAAAAGGATTTTATTTATACACTTGTGTATTTTCTTCTTGTTTGAGTGTATCTTGTTGTGAGGAGATTTTACGAGGTTTCTCCACCTCCGGTAGTTACTGAAAAGGAGAGTTTTCTTAGTGGATGTGTGTGTGAGGGTCAGATCCTTCGATTAATCACCTCTTCTTAAGGTGGATACCAAATAAATCCTAGCGTTAGTGTTTCTTGAGTGTTTTCCGATGCATATCATCATCACGAAGCAAGACAATGAAGCGCGATGAGCTATTAGCTATAAATCGATCCTAACACAGCCGAGCGGGCCAGTTACGACCGGCCATGTCCGTGCAGATGAACAAGGTCAAATGGGTAATTCAAGGTTAAGAGACAAACAGGTCGTACATCCCCCGGTCGCCGTCCTCGCTGAGCGAGAGGCGTGTCCATCCGGATGAGATGAGAAGCAGCTCTCTGACAACGGGAAAGCTAAGTAAAAGGAGATTGGTTGGTGCAACATAGCCGAGCGGGCGTGTCCTGGTCGAGCGGCCACCGCTCGGCCTATAGTGGGGCCCACTCGTATATCTCCTCGTACTCTTTCGGAGTTTTGTGCCACTGACAACAAAGCATGTTCCGTAGGCAAATCATACGGTAGAAGCTTCCAGACTATTACATCAGAGATATACATTATCGCTTAAGGAAAAGTGTTAGGGACACTTTTTAACTTGTCTTTTCATATGACACTTAGAAAAATATGTGCACGTTTTAAGATATGTGCACAGGCACTATAGTGGCAATATAAAAGGGGTTCCTATTTACAAGAAAAGGTTACACAACTTCATTATTCTACACACTCTTTTGCTACAGTACTTCTGCTATTCTCTACATCGTCAAAGACTTACTTGAGTGTCGGAGGGTCAATGCCAGGAACCCTTTCCTGACTCGACATTAATGTTTTTGTATTGCAAGAGCACGTGGAGTCTTCACTACATCAAACTTTTAGCCATATCACCAGCTTTTCGTCTTGTCCACTTTCAGACAAGAACACCGACAAAGACCGAGGAATTACTCTTCCATGTGATGGCTAACTTCAATTTCCTTATTTACTCTCTCCCAAGAGTGTGGGATAGTCATGTGGGGCCACCAGGGTGATATATTTCACTTTTACATAATTGTTCTTGAGGTAATGGTGTAATGGCAGGACACTTTATTAGTTTCTTTGGCATCTAAGAATTGAGTCATAGGTTCGGCGAATTAACGGACCAAAGAACAATGGCTAATAAATTGTTCGATGCAAGCACTTCCCAATGTACTCTGATGGCTGGTGAAAAATTTCTGTATGATCAGACTGATCATCTCATAATTAGTTAGTGTATGTTGGATACTTAATGTCAACTAAAAAAACATAAATAAACTCTTGCCTCAGGACATGATTAGACGATAAACGTTGGGACAGTATATCTATTCAACGAAGGTTCAATTCTCTCAAAGGTATATCAAATATTCGTGGTGTTCGAATTACTCGTAATGCTACGCTTTCTGAATTTATCTAATGATCGGTCTATGGAATTGAATTATCCATTTCAAATTAGTCAGATCGTAACAGCAGAATAGTCAGTGCAACAAAGAAACATTAATAAACTCTTGTCACTCTAAATATACAACCGTATTTCAGATTTATTTAATAGGCAAATTAAAAGAAAGAGCATTCACCTAACAAAACGAATCCAACTCGCTTCCTATTTGAACCCCCACCGATCTCTCAACTCCATCCCATGTTTTTTTTCTCCTCGTTCACACAAACTTTTTTTATCTTCCTTGATTTCGACACATTTTAAACGGTATGAAATTCGTGTTACTGCAAGGGGACACTGAAGCATTCCGCTCCGCTTCGCTCCCATGAACTCGCCGTCGCCGATTTCTTCCGCCATCCCCAGCTTCCCGTAGTAGTTGCATCTATTGTCGGAATCCTCACCACTTCCGTTCTCCTCCTCGGCTACTACGTCTTCATGATCAGGCGCAGCCTCAACGAGCACCTTGCGGATGTTGCCTGGTGGCATGGCCGCTCCGTCGCCAACAAGCAACCCGGCCTCAACGAGGCCACCATTCAAATATTTCGCCAGAACGGACGTGGAATGGCCGTTCCGACACGGGAACGCCCCATGGCGTTCCAAAGTTCCAGTGTATAACGTGGGTTGCTTTGGGACGCCGTTCTTCAACGTTATAACAGCCAGAATGACCGGAACGGAACGGCTGGAACGGTAACAAACATTTTTTACTATGGATTAAAAAGTTTTGGATTCCCATTTTTAACTTCTGACGTTGCTTTATATTCAGTCGACGCATGATTAAGAAATCTTTATTCCATTTTTACACTTGATTAATTGATTAAGAAACCTTGGATTCCATTTCTTATCACTTTGCTTTTCATTCATTTCTTGATTAATTGATAAAAAAGCTTTGGATTCCATTCTTTTGTTTTACCAGATTTACTTTTTCATTCCATCTTTTAGTGTTTTGTGACTTTGTCTTTATTGAAAAAGAAAAAACAACCTCACATCGCAACGTCTTCATTTTTCTTTCATCTTTGCCAATAAGAGTACTCTCATTCAATTAATTGAGCATGCGTCTACTCAGCATTTACTTTTTTTTTTTTTTTTTTTTTTTTTGCTATTTTCATCAGTGTCTTTCATTTTGCTTGATTAATTACGTTCTTCTATTGTTTTCATCGTATTCGCAAATGAGATAAGTTTTCTAATTTTCCATCCATTTCTATTAATTAAGCATCTAACTTGAATCTAAGTATATGAATCGTGTTTTTACATATAATCATCAACTCCTCCATTAACTAATTTCTTATATCATTCCCAATATATTCATAGACACATAAGTTTTCTAATTTTTTAGTTTAATATACTAAGTTATTCACATTATTTTTCCCAACCCTTTGAAAATGCGTGATTGCATGAATACCTCCCCAGTTCAATTAATTAAGCATCTACCATTAATTTTAATATTTGCATTGTTTAGCTACTGTCAGTAGCTAGTTTTATTTGATTAATTAATTTCTTATGTCATTTCTATCATATTCACAAATAAAGTAAGTTTTTAAATTTTTCATCCAATTCTATTAATTAAGCATCTACCTTAAATTTGAACATATATATATTTTTTACTAAGGTTATCAACTCCTTCGTTAATTAATTTCTTCAGTCACTTCCATTATATTCACATAAGTTTTCTAATTTTTTAGTTTAATATACTAAGTTATTCACATCAGATTTTTTTTTCCAGGCCTTTGCTAATAATGTTTGACTGCATAAGTACCTTCTGATTCTATTAATGGAGCATCTATTATTAATTTGAGTATTTACATATTTTAGCTCTCGTCTTGCATTTGATTAACAGATTTCTTCTATCATTTCCTTCATATTCATAGGCAACTTAAGTTTTCTAATTTTTATCAATTTTATTAATTCAATATCTACCATAAATTTGAGCATATGTAGCTTTTGGCTCACGATCACCAGTTCCTACGTTTGATTGATTGATTTCTTCTATCATTTCCATTATATTCGCAAACAGGTATGTTTTCTAATTTCTTAGTTTAATAAATTAAGTTATTAAGAATTGTTTAAGTTTAGGTGCTTCATTCTCATTATCATGATTTTTTTATCATTATCATTAAGTCAAAATAATTCATTATTATTTATTTGTTTGTTTGTTTGTTTGTTTAGAATGACACCAAGTCAAAATTATTCATTATTATTTATTTATTTATTTGTTTGTTTGTTTAGAATGACACCAAATCTTGATATTGGTTGGCAATTTGGTCAAATGGTGGGTGATAATATAAAACAATACGATGCAAATCTTGTGGAAAAGTTATTATCGAAGGAATTACAAGATTAAAACAACATATTGCACATGTTATTAGAAATGTTGAAATATGTCACAAAGCTCCTAAGGAAATATCATTCAAGACTTTAAAGCAAGTAGAAGTTCAATGCAAAGAAAAAAACAAATAACCTTAGATTCAATTACACAAAATATACGCGTATCAGAAAGTGGTAGTAGTGGTGGAGATGACATAGAAGATATAGAAAATCGAGAATTACAAAAAGTCATTAAAGAAAGTCGTAAAACAAGAGTCATTGAGGAGCAAATGCGTAATCGCTATGGTCAAGGTAAAATATATAAATAATATTTTAAATTTATGTGTATATATCTTATCAATTTAATGTACTTAACTACTCCAAATTTTATAATTGTAGGATTTTCCTGTTCTTCATCTGGCTTAGATCCTGGTTTGAAAAAGGGATTTCTCGAAGCTTTAGTGTAAGAGAGGATTCTCGATTACCATCAAAAGGAATTGACTCTTTCATGTTTCCCACAAAACAAAAGAGTCTCAAAAATTGGTTTGGTGCTGAAAAAGTAAAAAATGTTGGTAAGGCAATATCGAAATGGTTTATATATAAAGTTATTCTATTTAATGCAGCAAATAGTGGTCCATACTATCAATCTATGATAAACATCATTGCTGAGGCTGGAATAGGAATAAAAGATCCCATATTACGGCAAATTGGTGGTGTTTATTTACAAAAGGAGGTGGATGAGATAAATGGATATTTAAACACTTTAAAATCAAAATGGTCAAAGTATGGATGCACAATAATGTGCGATGGTTGGAGCACACACAACAAGTATCCAATCATAAATTTTATGATATATTGTGACCGCAACATGGTATTTCATAGTTTTGTTGATTGCACCAACAAAGCAAAGATAGCTGATTTTATTTTATCTTTATTAAGTAAAATTATTGACGAAATCGGAGAGGAAAAAATTGGGCATGTAGTCACAGATAGTGAAGGTGCAAATAAGGCCGCTGGTGCCAAATTGATGATAGAAAGGCAACATTTGTTTTGGTCCCCTTGTGCAGCACATTGTATTGATCTCATGCTAGAAGATATTAGTAAAATGACAAAAGTAAAAAAGTGTGTTGAGAAAGCCAAGCAAATAACGAGCTTCATATATAACAGCGATAAAGTTGTGAATTTGATGAAAACATTTACAAATGACCATGAACTATTGAGACCAGGAATAACTCGATTTGCGACAAAATTTATTTCAATTGAAAGTCTTGTTCAGCATTTTTCAGATTTAAAAAGAATGTGCAGTTCTGGTGATTGGGAAGCATATAATAATACAAGCAAAAGAAGAAAAGAAGCAGAAAACATTGCAAGCATCATAATGGATGGAAGATTTTGGAAGAGGGCTCGTGATATTTGTGCTGCAATTGAACCATTAGTAAAAGTTTTGAAATTAGTTGACCAATATCAAAAACCAACAATGTCAATTATCTATGAAGTAATGGATAGAGCAAAAATGGAAATAAAAGATAATACTAGAGATTGACAATCATATTGGGATATTATTGATAATCGATAGTATAATCAATTACACCAAGATCTACATGCGGCAGGTAATCATATAATTTATTTGCTTAAATTGTAGAGTACAAAGTATGTCATCAAAATCATTTACAAAATCCTCATTTCTAATTTCATATTATCTTATTGATATTTCAGCATATTTCCTTAATCTGTTACTTCAATATTCTGGAACTTGTGTTTATAATGATGAAATTAAACGAGGATTAAAGGTTGTAATTAAGAGATTAGAGCCCGACTTAATTGCACAAGCTTCAGCCATCAGTGAGATAATTTTTTTTATGTTCCTATATTTTTTTCAAATATAAATAATAATAATTTATTTTTTCTTATAATTTTCAGATTAAATTATTCACAAATCAGATAGGTGAATTTGGGTCTCCCCTAGCAAAAATGGCAATAAAAAAAAGTCTCCCAGGTTTGTAATTTAAATTTTACAAATATTTATAATTAAAAATATATACGATATTGATTTTTTTTATTAGCTGAATGGTGGAGCGATTATGTTGAAGATGCCCCACACCTTCAAAAAACTGCAATAAAAGTTCTAAGTCAAACATGCTCATCTTTGGGATGTGAAAGAAATTGGAGTACATGGTCTCTTATACACACAAAGCTTCGTAATCGCTTGGCTATCAAAAAGTTGTACAAATTAGTTTATGTTCACTATAATATGCGGCTTAAGGTACGAAACATGATGCGCAAACAAGAAGATGATGATTTTTACAGTCCGATAGACCTCAATCACATTTTTCATGATGATGACATCTTAAATGAATGGACAATAGATAATGAACCACTAGTTTTAGAAGATGATGATTTGACATGGTTAGATCAAGCACTTCGAGTATCAGATGTTGAAGAACACAAAACAACTCCAAGCGTTCAAAGTCATTCAAGAAAGAAGGATAACGTAGAAAAGTCAACACAATTGAAAGGAAAAGAAGTTTTATCAAGAGATGATAGTGAAGATGGTGATGAAAGTGACGACAATGATGAAAGTGATGATTCAAATGATGGAAATAATCAACAAACTCATAGTGAACGTCATGTTCATCAAAGTGATCAAGATGATCAACATGACACAGGTATGACACGGCACGAGGTCATGAAAATTATTATGCAACACAAGATAGTAATCATGGGTATCGACTGGGATGGAGAAACAATATAACTTTTTTACAAGTTTATCAGAATCTGCCGATGGCAATGATAATGAACATTCGATTGGATCTTCACGACAGCATATGAGTGTTGAAGAACATATGAAACATTTGCTTTTGAGAGGGAACCAACAAATTCCACTAAGAGATTATTATGGATCAAGAAGTTATACTTGGGAGTCTCAAGATATTGGGCATGGTCCAATTGGATATCAATTAGGTGGATATGAATACTATAGTAGCAATCAACCCAGATATGATTCATTTGATAGATCATCTGATTATTTACCATCCTATACAAGTGCAGTTAGACATCATGAATCTGAGGGTTATTTTGATAATGCACGGGATGTAATTCCAGATTATTCAACGTCTCTTGGGAGTAATATTGGACACCATAGTTGCGATCGTGAATCATCAAGTGGTATTGGTAGTTCTATTGGGTATCATGATTTTGGATATTACAATCGTCATGATGAACATATGAACATATTATTACAAAGTCAATTATCTAATTTTGAACATATTTCATCAACTCAATGAAATGAATATCCATATGAACAATTTAATCCAAATTTATATCATCGCTCATATGTTTGAGATCAGTTTAATCAACATGATACTCAAGGAGAATATAATGAAGATTTGGTTCCTCCCCATCACTTTTCGTGGTATTAGCTTTGATTAGGTATAATTATCATTGTATTTTTTTCATTATCTTATATTATTGTAGGACAATTATGCACTAATGTATTGATTTTGTATGGTTTCATGTATTTTATTTTTTATTACTAGTTCTCCAATTATTTTGTGATTTTTTGATAAATCTGCGACCGTTCCGCGAAATGATATTAGAACTGGAACGACAGTGTCTGTGACAGCCGCCACGACCATTCCGGCTAACCATTACCATTCGCACGATTTCGACGCTGCGATACCGGCAATTCAGCTCCGGCACCGGCGAGTGCGCCGTCTGCCTCAGCAAATTCCGACCGGAGGAGAGGATACGGCTACTGCCAGATTGCCTCCATGTCTTCCACGTAGATTGTGTCGACGCTTGGCACCAATCCAGCGCCAACTGCCCACTCTACAGGGAATGTGTCACCACTCTAGTTCCCTCGATGGCTCGCCGCTTCGATCGTGAAGTGGAAGGTGGAGCTGTTCATGAGTCGAGGAGGAAGGCGGAGCTGTTCGTGAGCAGGGGAGACGAGTGTGCCCACGATTCACTAGAATTGTCATGGCGGCTGTCGCGGACATTGCCATTTCAGTTCCAATATCATTTCACGGAATGGTCACAGCGTGGATTTATCAAAAAATCATTAAAAAAAATTAGAGAACTAGTAATAAAAAATAAAATACATGAAGTCATACAAAATCAATACATTAGTGCATAATTATCCTACAATAATATAACATAATGAAAAAAAATACAATGATAACTAAACCTAATTAAAGCTAATACCACAGTGACGGGGAGGAACCAAATCTTCATTATATTCTCCTTGAGTATCATGTTGATTAAATTAATCTCTAACATATGAGCGTTGATATAAATCTGGATTAAATTATCCATATGGAGATTACTTTTGATTGAGTTGATGAAATATGTTCAGAATTAGATGATTGAATTTGTAATAATGTTTCACCACGACGATTGTAATATCCAAAACCATGATACCCAATAGAACTGCCAGTACCATTTGACGATTCACGATCACGACTATGATGTCCAATATTGCACCCAAGAGACATTGAATAATCTGGAATTATATTATGTGCATTATCAAAATAACAGTCGGATTCATGATGTCTAACTGCACTTGTATAGGATTGTAAATAATCAGATGATCTATCATATGAATCATATCTGGATTGATTGCTACTATAGTATCCATCCATATCCACCTGATTGATATCCAATTGAAACATGCCCAATATCTTGAGACTCTCAAGTATAACTTCTTGATCCATAATCATCTCTTAGTGGAATTTGTTGGTTCCCTCTCAAAAGCAAATGTTTCATATGTTCTTCAACACATATGTTGTCGTGAAGATCCAATCGAATGTTCTTTATCATTGGTGTAAAATACCGAAAATAGGCGAATATTAATAAAGGAATTTTCCGGAATTTTTGGAAATTTTTCGGAGCTCGTACGGACGAGTTAATGGGGATAAAAAACGGGGCCCGGAAAAGCCTGTTTAGGCTACCCGATTTAAGCGAGGAAAAGATTTTATTTATATATCTTATTCCTTTTTTATTTTCTTTGTTTTTTTCGTTTTGTTGTCGCCGAAACCGAGCCAAAGCCCCGCACCCCTTCCTTCTTCTCCCCGACGCCGACGCGCGCTTCTCCTTCTTTGCCCTAACCGGCGCCGACGCCGGCGGTTTCTTCCTCTCCACACCGCGAGCCGACCCTTGCCCTAAACCTCGCGGCGCCTTCTCCCGAGACCTCGCCGGCCACTAGGTTCGACCTAGCGCCGCCGCCCCTCTCCGATCTCCTCTGTGTCGGCCTCCTCCACACTGTGCCCTAATTCCCCGGTCTCCTCTCATCAGAGTCGAGCCTTCTTCACAGCGACTTCCTGTGCCCTATCGCCGATTTTCTGCCGCGACGTTGACCCCTCTGCCGTCGGCGACGAGCCACCTCTCTGGCTCTCTTTGTGCCGGCGATCGATCCTCCTTTCCTCCTCACGGCAGAGCACCCCGGCAAGAGCACCATTCCTCCCCTTACTGTGCCGTGCCTAGTTTAGGTGCGGCTGAGCCTTCCTTTGTGTTCTAGGTTCCGGTTGAGGTAAGTTTGGAATGTCGATTTTGCATCTTCTGTTCTTGATCCGAACAATGTAAATCGTTTCCAACTAAGTGTTGTTTTGTTCTTGATCCTGTTCTAGACAGAATCTGTGCGGTGGATTTTAGCAGCAAAGCTGTAAAACTTCAGCAGCAACGATCCTTGCTATAGAGCCACAGCGACTGTGGTTGAGCAACCTTTTGATTTACAGCAGCAATTGTATCGGATTATGTTGGAAATATTGTAACCTGCAGTTGCTAGATTAATTGTGGATTTAGGTAAGTTATGATGGATTCATGTTTAACTTAACCTAATGTGATTATGGAAGGTTTAATCTATTGTAGTTGTGATGAATTAAGTACGGTTGATTTATGTTGGATTAGATTTAGTCCTTAGATTTATTAGAGATGATCATATTGCTAAGCGTAAGTTGATCAGCGAAAGGAAATGATTGTGTTGATTGAGGATTATTGATTAAGAAGATTAATTCAAGTTAATCATTAATTAGGATTAATTAATGATGGATCGATTAGGATTTTTCCTAATTAAGTTGGGTTGGATTTAGCTAGTTGTTGTTTATAAAATTAGCTAAATTGTATATCACGTTATCTGCAGGACTGTGATTCGGGACGGGCGTCTCGACATTGGATTGGTTTGATTCGATCTACATTGGAGGCGGGTACCTCTTGACTTATCTTTTATGATATTGTCTTTGGATATGCATAGTATTTTATAACTACAAGCAATGAACATGTTTGTCTTTGGTATGTCACTGTTTGATATCTATAGCATATTAGGTTTATTGCCTGTGACGTATCCGTGCTTATATCATGTGATTTATTGCCATGAGTACTGTATTACCATGAGTATTTTAGTTTCTAGAATAAGTGACATACCATGTTTTACTGAGGTTAGGACTAGGTTCTGAACTTTTGGTTTCAGTCATGTGTATCGAGATTGTTTGATACTTAGGTTTTATGCCATGACTGGCTTGTGTACCTCTATTTGTATATCATATATGATTCGTGTACCTAGACCTTGATTCTTGATATGTGCATATTGTTGGTACATATGTTATGGAAGGTGATATGTTTAGGATCTAGGTTGCTATACCATAGAGGACCTGTATGCCTAGATCCGTGGATTGACCTACTGATACTGTGGTACCCATATCATGTATATATGGATTTTTCTATGCTGATCAGGATATTCCATACTTATTATGTTCAGGACATAGGTTTTTTTTGATATTCTATCTGACCTGTGTACTATAGATTTTGGTATGTGACCATCGCTTTTACAGTACCCATTTTGTATATATGGATATGATTATGTTGATCAGTTTTTGTTATGCATAGTGACATGCATCATGATTGCATGCTGTGCGATTGTCGGCTCCACTATGGTTGAGCCCATCGCCAGTTACATGTACTGCACACACCCCCACTCATGGTTTAGTGGTATCAGAGCAGGTATACGATACTTGCTATGTGTTCTGGATTTTTGAGATTTATCTGATATCAATTTATTTGGTATCAGAGATCGACTTACGAGTCTTATTCTCCTTGTGTTTCGGATTTCGTGTTTTGGTCTTCTCGATGTGACTTTTCGGGTTTTGGGACCTGGCAGCAGCAGGACATCTCCAAGCTATAGGAGGTATGTTGGTATATATTGTTATCCTACCTTTCTGTTAGTATATGTCCTATATTACAGTTTATCATCTGTATTTGCATTCTTTATTAGTATTTGTCTGGTTGTTGTAGCACATATTATATGTGATGAGATAGTCACTGATCTTGATCGACCTTAATAGAGATTAAAGAATATAGTCTCTGCTGATTTTTCATATCATATCATTAGTAGTATTAGCTTCTGTTACTACTAATTGGTTAGGAGATGGAGGCACATACCAGACTCTGTTATTATTAGTGTGTAGTAGATAGTACCTTCATATTCATGTTGACTAGCCAGTAGAATACCGATATACTTTAGTTAGTTTTCGTCGGTAGATGATTATTCTACTCTGGTTAGATCGGTCAATAGAAAACTGATTTACACATATTGACTTGGGGTAGTCGTGGGTTGATTTACCTTAGATGCTTGTAGAGGCTTTATTTATTCTTGATTAGTTAGTAGATGACCGATTAGTTTTGTTGATTCGATCAGTAGGGGATTAACCTATTTTACTTTTAGATGTTTGAATCTTGAGTTATTCGTGCTTAGTTGGATATCTTGAGCACATTGAGTACCTAGCTTATACTGACGTGGGAAAGGACTGAATTAGCCATATACTATTGTCGTTTTGGTCAGTCGATAGAGGATCGATGTATCTTATTCCATGGGTACTTTAATTTTAGACTGTATGTACCTAATTGGATAACTTAGAAGGTGGCATAGGATTTGTGTGGTAGATTGGATTAAATATGCTGATTCTGTATATCTATGTAGTGTGTACATGCGATTATTACGGGTTGTAGGAGCGTTTTGATGGACGATCTAATTGCATGTAGTGGGTGCATACTTTTCCAGTTATGATTGTTATGGGTTTCTAGTAGATTATACCCGAGTGGTCTGGTTGGTTTATTGGAGATATCTTATCGATTTAATCTGAGTTGTGATATGAGCAGATGTGTTTGGTGTGGTATCTGAGGTATATTGTTGCTTATGTTTGATATGTGAGTGCACCTGGGTTTAGTATGCTTTATTGGAAGTTGATGTTGATTATACTCATTTGGTATGTGTTGTGAGTATTATTTGAGGTGTATTGCTGATTATACGTACGTTGATTTTTGCACACGTGTTCGGTATGTATTGTTGGAGGTATCATACTGAATATACCTGAGTTGTGTGTGTGTTTGATGTATAATAATTGAAGAATTATGTTGATCATACCTATGTTGTGTGTGCACGTGTGTCAGGTCTATGATTGGTAGCATCATGTTGATTCTACCTATGTTGAATGTATAATGTTAAATGTCTATATTATGACATTAGTTGTATTACCCTATCAACTAATTCTCCTATTAGTGGGTGACCGACCCACTAGGATGATGATATAGTTGACTATGGATTTGATTTGATTACTGGATTGTGATATCCTAGGCTAACCACAGTGATCTGTGGTAGAGAGATCTCGGGCAGTCTCTAGCTAGATAGTTAGGTGCCTTGGACACTTATGTATTGTTGGTGGTGGAGCGTTGCTCCCACACATGTTATGGATTGTCTGTGGTGGAGCGTTACTCCCACCTATTGCGGATTGCTTATAGCGGAGCATTGCTCCCATATCTATTGCAGATACATTTTCGGATTATTGTGGTGGAGCGTTGCTCCCACATATGGAGGATTTCTTGTGGTAGAGCGTTGCTCCCACATTTGTGGTATTTCGTGTGATGGAGCGTTGCTCTCACACTAGAGGATCTTTTCCTTGGTGTTATGTTGTTGGTTGTGTAAGCCTAGCCAGCTAGCAGTTTTGTGTTTGGTTGTATTTGGTTTCTGTCAGTTTTTTTGTTGTGTTTTGGTTTTGGTACAGCCGAGTGGGCTGCTTTACTTTTAACTGCGTGGTTGTGTCAGCCAGAGGCTGAATTTGATATTAACTGCGTGGTGTTTGTTTTCTTTTATTGTTATGATTCCAGCCGCATGTGGCTGAGGTATATTATGCCTGTAGAAGTGCTTCAGATTGTCACCCGTATAAGGGAGGTGCTACCGAAATTTCTTCGGACAGAGACTCCCTCGGGGCGTGACAATTTAGTGGTATCAGAGCACAGGTATACGATCTTTTGTTTTCGTATTTTTGATGTTTGGGATAACCTGATACCAATTTATTTACTTGGTATCAGAGCGCCAAGTTTGGCGATACTTGTTGGATTTTTGTATTTTGGATTTTCGAGATTTATCTGATACCAATTTATTTGGTATCAGAGCGGGTTATGATACCTGCTTTTGGTTTTCTGGAGATTTATCGGATACCGGTTGTTGGTATTCAGGATATTTGGGTTAGCCAGGTTTGCGAGTCAAACTGGGCATTTTCGGATTTCCGTTATGTTCTCGTTCGGAGTTTGAGGTCAAAGGTTGGGGACAGGACAGCGACGGAACATCTCCAGACAGCAATTAGGTATGATGTTTAATTTTATAGTTTATGACATGTATTAGGATTCTTTATTTATTACCTGTCTGGTTGTTGTAGCTCATATTACATATGATGGGTTAGCCACTGATCTTGGTCGACCCTAATAGAGATCAAGGATTATAGTCTCTGGTGATTTTATATATCATACCATCAGTAGTTTTAGCTTCTGTTACTACTATTAGGAGATGGAGGCACATACCAGCCTCTGCTATTGTTAGCTGGCTAATGGATGATACCTACAGACTCCTGTTGACTTAGCCAGTAGAGTTTTTATACTCTTACCTTTTTGATATTAGGGTACCCGATACGATGGGAATTGGTCATTGGGGGTTATCATGTTTGATCATTGTTGAGAATGATTTGAGGTTGAGGGATATTGTGAGATCAGATATTATGATATGTTGATTTCTAATGATTTATGAGAGTAAATGTTATGTGGTTGTCTGATGATCAATTACTAGATATTTGTTTTGATGATCTATTAATGGATAACTATTTTGATGATTTATATTTGGGTTGTCATTGATGGTGACATAGTGAGTGTCATTTATGATATTCACAGGTTTGATGATTATGGTTGGTGATCAGATTATAAATTGTGTGCTAGAGGGTTTATGGTTGAGTGTGCCTATGAGATTTTAATAATTTGGCTAGTTGTGGTTTGGGGTGTTCGATACCTTTCATAGCCTGAGTTGGGGTGATGATGGAAGGCAGTGGCTACATTAGGTTTCAGCCACCACAACGTTGGTAGAGGATTTTTCTTCTACGCCGGATCCTTGGTCACTACAGACAATTGGAGTGGAAGAGGTAAAGGGGAACAGTTTATTTCTAGAATTCAATTGTTAATAGTTTGTTTTGTGAATGTTTTTGATCATTCTTCTTGATCTGGTCAGAGTAAATGGCTCCGGCAGCCACTTTCCAGCAGCTGTTTCTTTTGGGCAGCAACATTCTGACTTTCAGCAGCGGTTGAATTAAGGTAAGGATTTGGTACATATATAGATTGTTATGTGTTTGATTTGGGTTCGTTGATTGTGTAGGAATTGGTCTCCGTTGTAGATGGTTTCTAGATATGTTAGCAATAGTTGTTAATTTAGATTTGGAATAAATCTAATGGTGTAATTAGGGTTAATGAAACTAACCCTAGATGGTTGGTGGATTTGGAAGTTGTTTAGCTATTTGTTTATAGTTAACTTAGCTAAACTGTACGATTTATTACAGGACTCTGATTCGAGACGGCATCTCGACGTCGGATTGGACCTTTCTATTTTCGGAGGCGGGTACTTTTGACTTATTGTCTTTGATATGCTTAGTAATTAAATTAACAAGATGCATTAATTGTGTTTCTTACTTGTTTCGGTTAATCACTGCCCAATACATGCTACCTGTTGATTGATTGTTTGTTTACATCTTGTATGGATATGTACCTGATTCCACATGCTCATGGGTAGTGATATAACCATATTTTACCATGTCAGGACCTAGGTTTGATACCTTATATGATCAGATACCTTGATATGATTCATTCGCTTTGGTGCACATTATGATATGTCCAGAGATTGGTTTAGTATATTACCATGTTTAGTGACATGCACCATTCGCATAATTGCATGCTGAGTGATTGATTGCTCCTTTATTGTCGAGCACTTTGCCAGTTTCATCACTGTTCGGTGCTCCGTTGTGACGCTCATAGGTAGCGTGGTAGCACGTCAGTTTGGCTCTTCCGGTGCTCCGTTGGTCCGCTCATGGGTAGTGTGACGCAGCGTGTAGCACGTTAGAGATCCCTCCCCGTCACAGTGTACCGGGAGATGAGAGCATTGCGCTCCCCCATTTATGATTTGGGGTAGGAGTACGTATGTACTCCGACAGCATCCCGTCCACTCGATCACTCATCAGGAGTAGTGTTGCAGAGTGCACGATTGTCACAGCCCTACCCACTCGGTCCCACTATTGTTGTGAGTCGGCTGACTGGCGTCAGGGGTGACCATGACATTGGCATCATATGCATGATGCATTTACTGTTTGTGTTTGTGTTTGTTGCACTTATATGCTGCACATTGCTTGGATACCTTGATTGACATGCATACAGGTCTTCTATACCTTTCGGACAGTTTGTCCTTTTACCGGGTCCTGGTTAGTACAGTTTCTCTCCTGCTTACTTCAGTTTGGTATTTACCTTTATTCATCAGGAGACTGTACGCATGATTAGTGCTAGGTGTTATTTCCTTACTTTGCATATCAATTGTACCTGCTGAGTGTTGGACTCACCCCGCCTCCATTGTTGTTATTTTCAGGTTGATGCTGTCAGGAGGGAGTTCCAGTTGCTAGTCCCCTGCAGACCATCCTGTATGCAGGTCAAAGGTATGCATCCAACCAAAATGCAGCAACCAAATGCAGCAAACACAATCATAAGAATATAAATGCATATGATGCTAATGATGCGTCCTGGTCACCCCTGACGCCAGTCAGTCATCTCACACACAAATGGTGAGACCGAGTGGGTAGGACTGTGACAACCGTGCACTCTGTCGTCACTGCTCCTGATGAGTGACCGAGTGGACGGGATGCTGTCGGAGTACTCCTGTCCCAGATGGGGAAATCGTACCTCTGTCGCTGCTCAACTCCCATTACTCGCCTCGCCTGGTCACTGCCGCTACTCGCCTCGCCCCTGCTAATCGATCGCTCGCTGCTACGTTAATAGTATGCGAGCAAACAGAAGGAATCGATCGACCGGCTACCGCGCGATTGACCATCGCGAGGCCCGCATGCAGCGCACACACCTGCCTGATATACCACTAAACCATGAGTGGGGATGTGTGCAGTACATGTAACTGGCGATGGGCTCAACCATAGTGGAGCCGACAATCGCGCAGCATGCAATCATGATGCATGTCACTATGCATAGCAAAAACTGATCAACATAACCATATCCATATATACAAAATGGGTACTGTAAAAGCGATGGTCACATACCAAAATCTAGAGTACACAGATCAGATAGAATATCAAAACATATGTCCTGAACATAACAAGTATGGTATATCCTGATCAGCATAGAAAAATCCATATACATATAATATGGGTACCACCGTAACAGTAGGTCAAATCCACGGATCTAGGGTATACAAGTCCTCTAAGGTATAACAACCTAGATCCTAAACATATTCCCCTTCCATAACATATGTACCAACTATATACACAGATCAAAGAATCAAGGTCTAGGTACACGAATCATATATGATATACAAATAGAGGTACTCAAATCTGGTATGGCACAAAAACCTAGGTATCAGATAATTTAGATACACATGCCAGAAACAAAAATCCAGAACCTAATCCTAACCTCAGTAAAGCATGGTATGTCACTCTAGAAACTAAGATACTCATGGTAATAAGATACTCATGGCAACAAATCACGAGATATAAGCATGGACACATCACAGGCGACAAACCTAACATGCTATGGATATCAAACAGTGACATACCAAAGACAAACATGTTCATTGCTTGTAGTTATAAAGTACTATGCATATCCAAAGACAATATCATAAATGATAAGTCAAGAGGTACCCGCCTCCGATATAGATCGAATCGAACCAATCCGATGTCGAGACGCCCAATCTCGAATCACAGTCCTTACTGCTGCTGGACCAAGATGCTGCTTGAAAACAAAACTTACTGCTAGCAAAGATAAATTGCTGCTGTAAATCAAAAGGTTGCTCAACCACAGTCGCTGTGGCTCTATAGCAAGGATCGTTGCTGCTGAAGTTTTACAGCTTTGCTGCTAAAATCCACCGCACAGATTCTGTCTAGAACAGGATCAAGAACAAAACAACACTTAGTTGGAAACGATTTACATTGTTCGGATCAAGAACAGAAGATGCAAAATCGACATTCCAAACTTACCTCAACCGGAACCTAGAACACAAAGGAAGGCTCGGCCGCACCTAAACTAGGCACGGCACAGTAAGGGGAGGAATGGTGCTCTTGCCGGGGTGCTCTGCCGTGAGGAGGAAAGGAGGATCGATCGCCGGCACAAAGAGAGCCAGAGAGGTGGCTCGTCGCCGACGGCAGAGGGGTCAACGTCGCGGCAGAAAATCGGCGATAGGGCACAGGAAGTCGCTGTGAAGAAGGCTCGACTCTGATGAGAGGAGACCGGGTAATTAGGGCACAGTGTGGAGGAGGCCGACACAGAGGAGATCGGAGAAGCAGACTCGGCGGTGGCACGAACAAGGCAAGCCCCGTGCAGAGGTGCGGCAGCGAGCGATCGGACGATGGCAGAGCGGCCGGCGTCGACTGTGGTGATCGGTGGCGACGCGAGAGGAACTAGGCACAGAAGAGGATCGGCGGCTGGGATCTCCCCGGCGAACGGCGACGCCATCGGCAAGGCACAGTGTTAGCAACCGGTGCTAGGGCTGAGGAGGAGCTTGGTGGCAGCACAGTGAAGATCGGAGAGGGCGGCGCCGTCGGGTGGAGTAGCCGAAGAGGTGATCGGCGACGAGAGGAAGGAGATAAGAACAGCGCCGGTTAGGGCACGAGATCGCCACAGAAAGAATAGGCGCGCGGGGTTCGGTGAGGAAAGTAAAAAGAAAACAATTAAAGAAAATAAAAGAAAAAGGAAATATAATTATAAACATTTCCTCGTTTAAATGGGGTAGCCTAAATAGGCTTTTCCGGAGACCCGTTTTATCCCCGTAACCTAATTCATACGGACTCCGAAAAATTCCCAGAAAATTTCTAAAAATTCCGGAAAATTTCCTTATCGTTATTCGCCATTTTTCCGGTATTTTACATTCTCCCCCACTAAATTGTCAAATTGGTAGCAGATTGTCACCCGTATAGGGGAGATGCTACCGAAATTTCTTTGGTGATTATATATCGTTGGTGATTAGATTTCCGACTTATTATCAGAGATCTTATGGATAGGGATGTCTGTGATACGGATGTCATGTGTATTGGTTTTTGCCATATAGGCTTACAGTGCCTTAGATGTTTTCAGGGACTCGATGATTCTGGTAGTTTGAGGATGTTTGGATCGGTTTCCATTGTCTTTGTTGACGATGTTGTGATTTATTACGGATCTGAGGTGAGTCACGTACACTACCTTTGCATAAAAGTTGTTTCGACGAGAACATGTATATGTGATTATCAGTAGTGCTGATTTGGTTGTCTTCTGTGAGATGTTTGAGACACACGGTCACCAGTAGGAGTATACCGTGGTTCCACAGGAGATCGAGGTTGTTACTATGGGGAGTAGACGGAGTTTATAGAAGAGGTTCGTAACTTCCTTTGTTTGGCTCTATATTTCCGGAGATACGTTGAGGGTTTCTCACGGATTGTTATGTTACTTACACGCCTGACCAGGAAAGGCGTGAAGTTCACGTGGTTTGAGGATTACAAGACCAGCTTTCAGGAGCTGAAGCGGAGACTAGTGTCGGCTCCGATTTTTTTTGTTTTATCTTTTAGGAAGGACAGATTCGTGCTTTGTACTGACGCATCTCTATCGGGTTTGGACGCTGTTCTGATGCAGCACGATAGAGTAGTCTCTTATGCTTCTTGGCAGTTGTAGGAGTATGAGTAGAACTACCCTGTATATGATCTGGAGCTAGTCGCCATTATTTTTGCCATGAAGATTTGGCGACAATGTTTATATGACGTTACATTTGAGATTCTCACTGACCATAAGAGTCTCAAATATCGGTTTACTTAGAAGGAACTTAATCTCCGACAGAGGAGATGGATGGAGTTCCTGAAGGATTTTGATTGTACCATTAGCTATCACCCAGGAAAAGCTAATGTGGTTGTCGATGCACTTAGCTGGAAGTCCAGAGGGACTTTGGCTTGCTACCGAGTTGTGGTTACGGATTTGATTCAGGAATTCTCCGAATTAGGCCTTAAGGAGCTGGGACGGACAGAGCAGGGTATTCTGGTTACCATGGTTGCTCAATCCTCGATCAGGATGAGGATTCAGGAGGCCCAGGTTGGAGATCAGTATTTACGATCCATTTGCAGCCAGATAGTTTCCGGGTAGTAGACCGAGTTCACACGAGACGAGGAGGGTGTTATACACTTCCGAGGCAGATTATGCGTACTTCAGTCTCATCCGGTCTTATAGGAGTTACTTCCGGAGGCTCATCGCTCATGATTTGCTGTCCATCCAGGCAGTACCCGTGTATACCAAGATTTGAGGTGTTTCTATTGGTGGAACGACATGAAGGAAGACATCGCGGATTTTGTAGCTAGATGTCTTGTCTGTCAGCAAGTGAAGGCCGAGCATCAGAGATCTGTCGGCTTACTTCAGCAGATTTCTATTCCTGAGTGGAAATGAGAACATATTACTATGGACTTTGTGGTGAGTTTGCCGAGGACATGACGAGACCATGACGCGATTTGGGTAATCGTTGATCAATTAACCAAATCCGCGCACTTTTTAGCTATTCGGAGGACAGATTTCCTGGATCGATTGGTAGATCTGTTTTGCCGGGAGATCATCAGATCACGTGGTGTCCCGTTGACTATTATTTCGGGTAGAGACCCCTGGTTCACGTCTCGTTTTTGACAGAGTCTACCGCAGGTCTTGGGCACGCAGCTATGTTTCAGTACAACTTCCATCCGCAGACAGATGGATACTAGAGCGGATCATTTAGACTCTAGAGGACTTGTTGAGGTCTTGTGTATTGGATTTTAGGGGCAGTTGGGAGGACCATTTGCCATTGGTAGAGTTCGTCTACAACAACGGTTTGCATTCGGCTATCCAAATGCCACCGTTGAAGCGTTGTATGGTAGACCTTGTTTGGACACCCATCCTCTGGGATGAGGTTGGGGAGGCCTAGTTATTGGGACCTCATAGAGCTCAGTATGAGGCAGACTTGGTCCGTATTATCAGACGGAGGATGTTAGAGGCGCAGGATCGCCAGAAGTGTTATGTTGATCAGAGACGCAGACCCCTAGCGTTCTCTATTGGCGACCATGTATTTCTGCGAGTTCCACCCATGAAAGGGGTGAAGAGATTTGACCTCAGAGGTAAGCCAGCTTCGCGATACATTGGTCCTTTTCAGATCTTGGAGAGGATGGGAGCGGTAGCTTACTGTTTAGCACTACCACCATCCTTGGTAGGCGTGTACGATGTGTTCTACGTGTCTATGTTAAGCAGATACCTACTCGACCCGACACATGCACTGACAGATATCTCGGTTCTGTTCAGCTCGACATCACTTATGAGGAGGTTCCGGTGCGGATTCTCGACCGGAAAGAGCGTTAGTTGCGGAACAAGACTATCCGGCTGGTTAAAGTCGGATGGCAGCATCACTCAGATGAGGAGGCTACTTGGGAACTCGAGGATACTATCTGAGCTCGATATCCCCACCTTTTCACATGAGGTATGTGATTTTATTTATCGTTCAGCATTTATGCTTTATCTGTTGTTAGTACTTGCTGATGGTAGATAAACGAAATTTGGGGACCAAATTTTTATTAGTGGGGGAGAATGTAAAATACTGAAAATAGGCGAATATTAATAAAGGAATTTTCCGGAATTTTTGGAAATTTTTCGGGAATTTTTCGGAGCTCGTACGGACGAGTTAACGGGGATAAAAAACGGGGCCTGGAAAAGCCTGTTTAGGCTACCCGATTTAAGCGAGGAAAAGATTTTATTTATATATCTTATTCCTTTTTTATTTTCTTTGTTTTTTTCGTTTTGTTGTCGCCGAAACCGAGCCAAAGCCCCGCACCCCTTCCTTCTTCTCCCCGACGCCGACGCGCGCTTCTCCTTCTTTGCCCTAACCGGCGCCGACGCCGGCGGTTTCTTCCTCTCCACAGCCGAGTGATCTTGTGCCCTAGAGAGCAGCAGCGAGCCACCACTGCCGCTCCTCCCCGTTGCACACCGCGAGCCGACCCTTGCCCTAAACCTCGCGGCGCCTTCTCCCGAGACCTCGCCGGCCACTAGGTTCGACCTAGCGCCGCCGCCCCTCTCCGATCTCCTCTGTGTCGGCCTCCTCCACACTGTGCCCTAATTCCCCGGTCTCCTCTCATCAGAGTCAAGCCTTCTTCACAGCGACTTCCTGTGCCCTATCGCCGATTTTCTGCCGCGACGTTGACCCCTCTGCCGTCGGCGACGAGCCACCTCTCTGGCTCTCTTTGTGCCGGCGATCGATCCTCCTTTCCTCCTCACGGCAGAGCACCCCGGAAAGAGCACCATTCCTCCCCTTACTGTGCCGTGCCTAGTTTAGGTGCGGCCGAGCCTTCCTTTGTGTTCTAGGTTCCGGTTGAGGTAAGTTTGGAATGTCGATTTTGCATCTTCTGTTCTTGATCCGAACAATGTAAATCGTTTCCAACTAAGTGTTGTTTTGTTCTTGATCCTGTTCTGGACAGAATCTGTGCGGTGGATTTTAGCAGCAAAGCTGTAAAACTTCAGCAGCAACGATCCTTGCTATAGAGCCACAGCGACTGTGGTTGAGCAACCTTTTGATTTACGGCAGCAATTGTATCGGATTATGTTGGAAATATTGTAACCTGCAGTTGCTAGATTAATTGTGGATTTAGGTAAGTTATGATGGATTCATGTTTAACTTAACCTAATGTGATTATGGAAGGTTTAATCTATTGTAGTTGTGATGAATTAAGTACGGTTGATTTATGTTGGATTAGATTTAGTCCTTGGATTTATTAGAGATGATCATATTGCTAAGCGTAAGTTGATCAGCGAAAGGAAATGATTGTGTTGATTGAGGATTATTGATTAAGAAGATTAATTCAAGTTAATCATTAATTAGGATTAATTAATGATGGATCGATTAGGATTTTTCCTAATTAAGTTGGGTTGGATTTAGCTAGTTGTTGTTTATAAAATTAGCTAAATTGTATATCACGTTATCTGCAGGACTGTGATTCGGGACGGGCGTCTCGACATTGGATTGGTTTGATTCGATCTACATTGGAGGCGGGTACCTCTTGACTTATCTTTTATGATATTGTCTTTGGATATGCATAGTATTTTATAACTACAAGCAATGAACATGTTTGTCTTTGGTATGTCACTGTTTGATATCCATAGCATGTTAGGTTTATTGCCTGTGACGTATCCGTGCTTATATCATGTGATTTATTGCCATGAGTACTGTATTACCATGAGTATTTTAGTTTCTAGAATAAGTGACATACCATGTTTTACTGAGGTTAGGACTAGGTTCTGGACTTTTGGTTTCAGTCATGTGTATCGAGATTGTCTGATACTTAGGTTTTATGCCATGACTGGCTTGTGTACCTCTATTTGTATATCATATATGATTCATGTACATAGACCTTGATTCTTGATATGTGCATATTGTTGGTACATATGTTATGGAAGGTGATATGTTTAGGATCTAGGTTGCTATACCATAGAGGACCTATATGCCTAGATCCGTGGATTGACCTACTGATACTGTGGTACCCATATCATGTATATATGGATTTTTCTATGCTGATCAGGATATTCCATACTTATTATGTTCAGGACATAGGTTTTTTTTGATATTCTATCTGACCTGTGTACTATAGATTTTGGTATGTGACCATCGCTTTTACAGTACCCATTTTGTATATATGGATATGATTATGTTGATCAGTTTTTGTTATGCATAGTGACATGCATCATGATTGCATGCTGTGCGATTGTCGGCTCCACTATGGTTGAGCCCATCGCCAGTTACATGTACTGCACACACCCCCACTCATGGTTTAGTGGTATCAGAGCAGGTATACGATACTTGCTATGTGTTCTGGATTTTTGAGATTTATCTGATATCAATTTATTTGGTATCAGAGATCGACTTACGAGTCTTATTCTCCTTGTGTTTCGGATTTCGTGTTTTGGTCTTCTCGATGCGACTTTTCGGGTTTTGGGACCTGGCAGCAGCAGGACATCTCCAAGCTATAGGAGGTATGTTGGTATATATTGTTATCCTACCTTTCTGTTAGTATATGTCCTATATTACAGTTTATCATCTGTATTAGCATTCTTTATTAGTATTTGTCTGGTTGTTGCAGCACATATTATATGTGATGAGATAGTCACTGATCTTGATCGACCTTAATAGAGATTAAGGAATATAGTCTCTGCTAATTTTTCATATCATATCATTAGTAGTATTAGCTTCTGTTACTACTAATTGGTTAGGAGATGGAGGCACATACCAGACTCTGTTATTATTAGTGTGTAGTAGATAGTACCTTCATATTCATGTTGACTAGCCAGTAGAATACCGATATACTTTAGTTAGTTTTCGTCGGTAGATGATTATTCTACTCTGGTTAGATCGGTCAATAGAAAATTGATTTACACATATTGACTTGGGGTAGTCGTGGGTTGATTTACCTTAGATGCTTGTAGAGGCTTTATTTATTCTTGATTAGTTAGTAGATGACCGATTAGTTTTGTTGATTCGATCAGTAGGGGATTGACCTATTTTACTTTTAGATGTTTGAATCTTGAGTTATTCGTGCTTAGTTGGATATCTTGAGCACATTGAGTACCTAGCTTATACTGACGTGGGAAAGGACTGAATTAGCCATATACTATTGTCGTTTTGGTCAGTCGATAGAGGATCGATGTATCTTATTCCATGGGTACTTTAATTTTAGACTGTATGTACCTAATTGGATAACTTAGAAGGTGGCATAGGATTTGTGTGGTAGATTGGATTAAATATGCTGATTCTGTATATCTATGTAGTGTGTACAGGCGATTATTACGGGTTGTAGGAGCGTTTTGATGGACGATCTAATTGCATGTAGTGGGTGCATACTTTTCCAGTTATGATTGTTATGGGTTTCTAGTAGATTATACCCGAGTGGTCTGGTTGGTTTATTGGAGATATATTATCGATTTAATCTGAGTTGTGATATGAGCAGATGTGTTTGGTGTGGTATCTGAGGTATATTGTTGCTTATGTTTGATATGTGAGTGCACCTGGGTTTAGTATGCTTTATTGGAAGTTGATGTTGATTATACTCATTTGGTATGTGTTGTGAGTATTATTTGAGGTGTATTGCTGATTATACCTACGTTGATTTTTGCACACGTGTTCGGTATGTATTGTTGGAGGTATCATACTAAATATACCTGAGTTGTGTGTGTGTTTGATGTATAATAATTGAAGAATTATGTTAATCATACCTATGTTGTGTGTGCACGTGTGTCAGGTCTATGATTGGTAGCATCATGTTGATTCTACCTATGTTGAATGTATAATGTTAAATGTCTATATTATGACATTAGTTGTAATACCCTGTCAACTAATTCTCCTATTAGTGGGTGACCGACCCACTAGGATGATGATATAGTTGACTATGGATTTGATTTGATTACTGGATTGTGATATCCTAGGCTAACCACAGTGATCTGTGGTAGAGAGATCTCGGGCAGTCTCTAGCTAGATAGTTAGGTGCCTTGGACACTTATGTATTGTTGGTGGTGGAGCGTTGCTCCCACACATGTTATGGATTGTCTGTGGTGGAGCGTTACTCCCACCTATTGCGGATTGCTTATAGCGGAGCATTGCTCCCATATCTATTGCAGATACATTTTCGGATTATTGTGGTGGAGCGTTGCTCCCACATATGGAGGATTTCTTGTGGTAGAGCGTTGCTCCCACATTTGTGGTATTTCGTGTGATGGAGCGTTGCTCTCACACTAGAGGATCTTTTCCTTGGTGTTATGTTGTTGGTTGTGTAAGCCTAGCCGGCTAGCAGTTTTGTGTTTGGTTGTATTTGGTTTCTGTCAGTTTTTTTGTTGTGTTTTGGTTTTGGTACAGCCGAGTGGGCTGCTTTATTTTTAACTGCGTGGTTGTGTCAGCCAGAGGCTGAATTTGATATTAACTGCGTGGTGTTTGTTTTCTTTTATTGTTATGATTCCAGCCGCATGTGGCTGAGGTATATTATGCCTGTAGAAGTGCTTCAGATATTCACCCGTATAGGGGAGGTGCTGCCAAAATTTCTTCGGACAGAGACTCCCTCGGGGCGTGACAATTGGCATCGGCAGATTCTGATAAACTTGTAAAAAAGTGATGTTGTTTCTTCATCCCAGGTCGATACCTATGATTACTATCTTGTGTTGCATAATAATTTTCATGACCTCGTGTCCATGTCATACCTGTGTCATGTTGATCATCTTGATGATTTTGATGAACATGATGTTCACTATGACTTTGTTGATTATTTCCATCATTTGAATCATCACTATCATCACTGTCATCACTTTCATCACTATCTTCACTATCATCTCTTGATAAAACTTCTTTTCCTTTCAATTGTGTTGACTTTTCTACATTATTCTTCTTTCTTGAATGACTTTGAACGCTTGGAGTTGTTTTGTGTTCTTCAACATCTGATACTCAAAGTGCTTGATCTAACCATGTCAAATCATCATCTTCTAAAACTAGTGGTTCATTATCTCTTGTCCATTCATTTAAGATGTCATCATCATGAAAAATGTAATTGAGGTCTATTGGACTGTAAAAATCATCATCTTCTTGTTTGCGCATCATGTTTCGTACCCTAAGCCGCATATTATAGTGAACAAAATCTAATTTGTGCAACTTTTTGATAGTCAAGCGATTATGAAGCTTTGTGTGTATAAGAGACCATGCACTCCAATTTCTTTCACATCCTGAAGATGAGCATGTTTGCTTAGAACTTTTATTATAATTTTTTGAAGGTGTGGGGCATCTTCAGCATAATAGCTCCACCATTCAGCTAATAAAAAAAAAATCAATATCATATATATTTTTAATTATAACTATTTGTAAAATTTAAATTACAAACCTAGGAGACTTTTTTTATTGCCATTTTTGCTAGTGGAGACCCAAATTCACCTATCTAGTCTGCGAATAATTTAATCTGAAAATTATAAGAAAAAATAAATTATTATTATTTATGTTTGGTAAAAAAAATATAGGAACATAAAAAAAATTACCTCACTGATGGCTGAAGCTTGTGCAATTAAGTCTGGCTCTAATCTCTTAATTACAACCTTTAATCCTCGTTTAACTTCATCATTATAAACACAAGTTCCAAAATATTGAAGTAATGGATTAAGGAAATATGCTGAAATATCAATAAGATAATATGAAATTAGAAATGAAGATTTTGTAAATGATTTTGATGGCATACTTTGTACTGTACAATTTAAGCAAATAAATTATGTGGCTACCTACCGCATGTAGATCTTGGTGTAATTGATTATACCATCCATTATCAATAATATCCTAATATGATTGTCAATCTCTAGTATTATCTTTTATTTCCATTTTTGCTCTATCCATTGCTTCATAGATAATTGCCATTGTTGGTTTTTGATCTTGGTCAACTTATTTCAAAACATTTACTAATGGTTCAATTGCAACACAGATATCACGAGCCCTCTTCCAAAATCTGCCATCCATTATGATGCTTGCAATGTTTTCTGCTTCTTTTCTTCTTTTGCTTTTATTATTGTATTCTTCTCAATCACCAGAAGTGCACATTCTTTTTAAATCTGAAGAATGCTGAACAAGACTTTCAATTGAAATAAATTTTGTCGCAAATCGAGTTATTCCTAGTCTCAATAATTCATGGTCATTTGTAAATATTTCAATCAAATTCACAACTTTATCGCTGTTATATATGAAGCTCGTTGTTTGCTTGGATTTCTGAACACACTTTTTACTTTTGTCATTTTACCAATATCTTCTAGCATGAGATCAATACAATGTGATGCACAAGGGGACCAAAACAAATGTTGCCTTTCTATCATCAATTTGGCACCAACGGCCTTATTTACATCTTCGTTATCTATGACTACATGCACAATATTTTCCTCTATGATTTCGTCAATAATTTTACTTAATAAAGATAAAATAAAATCAGCTATCTTTGCTTTGTTGGTGCAATCAACGAAACTATGAAATACTATGTTGCGGTCACAATATATCATAAAATTTATGATTGGATGCTTGTTGTGTCATGTGTGTGCTTCAACCATCACACATTATTGTGCATCCATACTTTGACCATTTTGATTTTAAAGTGTTCAAATATCCATTTATCTCATCCACCTCCTCTTGTAAAAAAACACCACCAATTTGGCGTCCTATGGGACCTTTTATTCCTGTTCCAACCTCAGCAATAGTGTTTATCATGGATTGATAGTATGGACCACTATCTGCATTAAATAGAATAGCATTTATATATAAACCATTTCGATATTGCCTTACCAACATTTTTTACTTTTTAAGCACCAAACCAATTTTTGAGACTCTTTTGTTTTGTGGGAAACATAAAAGAGTCAATTCCTTTTGATGGTAATCGAGAATCCTCTCTTACACTAATGCTTCGAGAAATCCCTTTTTTCAAACCAGGATCTAAGCCAGATGAAGAACCAGAAAATCCTACAATTATAAATTTGGAGTAGTTAAGTACATTAAATTGATAAGATATATACACATAAATTTAAAATATTATTTATATATTTTACCTTGACCATAGCGATTACGCATTTGCTCCTCAATGGCTCTTGTTTTACGACTTTCTTTGATGGCTTCTTGTAATTCTCGATTTTCTATATCTTCTATGTCATCTCCACCACTACTACCACTTTCTGATACGCGTATATTTTGTGTAATTGAATCTAAGGCTATTTGTTTTTTTCTTTGCATTGAACTTCTACTTGCTTTAAAGTCTTGAAGATGTTTTCTTAACATTGATGATATTTCCTTAGGAGCTTTGTGACATATTTCAACATTTCTAATAACATGTGCAATATGTTGTTTTAATCTTGTAATTCCTCCGATAATAACTTTTCCACAAAATTTGCATCGTATTGTTTTATATTATCACCCACCATTTGACCAAATTGCCAACCAATATCAAGACTTGGTGCCATTCTAAACAAATAAATAAATAATGAATAATTTTGACTTAATGATAATGATAAAAAGATCTTGGTAATGAGAATGAAGCACCTAAAATTAAACCACTCTTAATAATTTAATTTATTAAACTAAAAAATTAGAAAACTTACCTATTTGTGAATATAATGGAAATGATAGAAGAAATCAATTAATCAAGCAAAGGAACTGGTGATCGTGAGCCAAAAGCTGCATATGTTCAAATTATGATAGATATTGAATTAATAAAACTAATAAAAATTAGAAAACTTACCTTGTCTATGAATATGATGGAAATGATAGAAGAAATCTGTTAATCAAATGAAGGACAAGAGCCAAAAGATACAAATACTCAAATTAATAATAGATGCTCAATTAATAGAATCAAAAGGTACTTATGCAGTCAAACATTATTAGCAAAGGCCTGGAAAAATAAACATGATGTGAATAACTTAGTATATTAAACTAAAAAATTAGAAAACTTATGTGAATATAATGGAAGTGATAGAAGAAATTAATTAACGAAGGAGTTGATAACCTTGAGTAAAAAATATGCATATGTTCAAATTTAAGGTAGATGCTTAATTAATAGAATTGGATGAAAAATTTAAAAACTTACTTTATTTGTGAATATGGTAGAAATGACATAAGAAATTAATTAATCAAATGAAACGAGCTAATGACAGTAGCTAAAAAATGTAAATATTAAAATTAATGGTAGATGCTTAATTAATTGAATTGGGGAGGTACTCATGCAATTAAGCATTATTTTCAAAGGGTTGGGAAAAATAATGTGAATAACTTAGTATATTAAACTAAAAAATTAGAAAACTTATGTGTCTGTTAATATACTGGGAATGATATAAGAAATTAGTTAATTGAGGAGTTGATGACTATATGTAAAAACATGATTCATATACTTAGATTTAAGTTAGATGCTTAATTAATAGAAATGGATGGAAAATTAGAAAATTTATCTTATTTGCGAATATGATGGAAACAATAGAAGAACACAATTAATCAGGCGAAATGAAAGACACTAATGCAATAGCCAAAAAAAAAAAAAGCAAATGCTATGAGTAGATGCATGCTCAATTAATAGAATAAGAGTACTCGTATTGGCAAAGATGGAAGAAAAAAAAAGACGTGACAGCAATGAAAAAAGATGAAAGAAAAAAGAAGACGTGATAGCAATGTGATGTTGTTTTTTCTTTTTCAATAAAGACAAAGTCACAAAACAGTGAGAGATGGAATCAAGGTTTCTTAATCAATTAATCAAGAGATCAATGAAAAGCAACGTGATAAGAAATGGAATCAAGGTTTCTTAATCAATTAATCAAGTGTAAAAATGGAATCCAGATTTCTTAATCACGCTGAATATAAAGCAACGTCAAAAGTTAAAAATGGGAACCCAAAGCTTTTTAATCCATAATCGAAATGTTTGTTACCGTTCCAGCCATCCTGGCCATTATAACGCCGAAGAACAGTGACCCAAAGCAACCTATGTTATAGGTCGGAACTTTGGAACGCCATGGGGCGTTCCCGTGCCGGAATAGCCGTTCCGGCCGTTCCACGTCCATTCCGGCAAACCATGTGTGCCGATGTGGGGGAAAAGGATGAAAGGGTATGCGTGCAACCCATGAGGAGGTCGTTCTCCATGGATTCGTCCACGGATTCGCAGCTCCACTTGGCACTGCAGAGGATCTTGCAGCAGAGCTCGTGGGTAGAGAAAGATGGCACGGGCATTTCCCGGTGATCTCTGTTCTCATTCGGCCGGAGCTCGCACGGCTCCATTCATCCTCTGCAAATGCAGCTGTGATAAAAAAAATCAAGATTTGTGAAGGTGTGACGATTCTGGAATTGAATCAGAAGCCAAAATGTAAAATTTGTCTATCGACAAAGCAATTCAGAATGTGGATTGCAAATCTTTCAATTCCAATCGATTGACTGTTCTTGTTTCAATCCATTCCAATCTACTAAGGAATTACTAATTGTTGTAAGTACAAAAAGAACTTTGTCTATTCCACTAGAAAGAAACAAAAGACGTGGGCTTTTGTTGATTATGCTTGTTAATTAACCGCGCCCAGACACCATAGTAAGGGCAAGAAAGATGACAATGACCAACATAAGAAATTCACAAGGAAAATTTATACACACAAGGAAAAGAAAGTTAAAAAGTTGAAGTTGCCAAAAGGCGGGAAAAAAATACAGAAAGAATTGCAGGATGAACTATGAAGAAAGTACCTGCTGTATTATCGACAGCCAAACAGTAGGGGAGGACAGAAAGGATTTACATTAAATAGCTTGAATCAGATATCACGACCTTTTGATGTTTTGTTTCTTCTTTTTGTACCGTCTATTTCAGTAAAGCTGGCTACTTCAAATTGTTTCCATAGCATCATACATAGTAGAGTACGGTTACTTCATTTGTACGAGAATGCACACAATTGCATGGGGCATTAAAAACTCTCATCAGAAGCCACCATATTGTACATGTCAATCATCATTATCTGCAAAAAAAATAACAATAAATAAAATTATGTTCACGCCATGAACATATGCATAACAAGCAAATAGCTTGATCTGCTTTACTTGTGAAATGAAAAGTGAACAATATTTTATGACAATAAGTAGGCATCGAACTTGAAATCGTGTTGTGACAATACCAAAATCAAAATAAAAAATTCTACTAGTCATCGTCTCACTTCATCTGCGTACCTGATCACAGAGGGCGCATGTATCACTTCTCTCCATCCATTCCAGAATGCAAGACATATGGAAATGGTGTTCACATTTTGTCATTATACGAGGATTCTCTACGTCATAATCTAAAAAGGAAGAGACAGTGAAGAAGCTAATCAGATTACCAAAATCAAGCAAGTAGAACATATAATTTCACATACTTCTCTTGGAACACACACTATACATTTAGAAACAACAATTCCACAGGAAATGTGTTCACGTTTAATGCTTAAATATGGTTCCCTCATCTAAGGGAAACTTGCACAACATAAGCATCCAAATCAGTGCAATATTAAAACTCACTATTCTCATAAGCAAATTGAAGTACTGTTTCAAGACAAACTTGATCTTTAATAAATAAAATAAAATGATACAGGACAAAAGAAAATGACAACTATCATGGACTAGCATAAAAGTATGTAGTTTTACTTAAACATGTTATATTTAAGAGGTGTCCTAAAGGCAATCGTTTTAAATTGTCTTAGTTATTTGATAAATAAAATTTACTATTTTAGTGTACATTCTATATGTATATGATTAGATCTTAAACTGTCCCTTTGGATGGGTCTAGTGGCTGGCGCATGAGGTGTTGCCACCATGAGGTTTAGGGTTCGAATTTCGGCAAAGCCGAGATAAATATCTCCCTTATGTGCTAGTCACTATTCCAAAAGCTAGTAGCCGCCCGTAATTTACCTCCTCCGTGTGGCCCTAGGACGGGTTGGCGAGGGCGCTGGGGGCAAGCGTATTCGCCTTTTTGCCACCATGATTAGATCTTAAACTTAATTAATAAAGTCTACAATATAAAGCATAGTATGAGAGAAATTGTGATTGGATTATAATTAGTGGGCTTCACTAGTCGATGAATTAATGAGACTGGACATCGTTAATTATGTAAAACTAGCACATGTTATACTCCTTGGTTTATCCAAGCAATCAATCCTCGTTGGCTCGAAACATAGGGATGTTGAGAGTTAACATATGGATGCTAGTCAAGGATAACTAATTCTTCGAATGTGACCTGCTATGAGACTTCATGTGGTTCTTTACATATCAATGAAGATCTCATTGCAGCTCGAGTGCAAGTTTCCTTAAACTTGAAGTATTCAAGTCATCTTGATCATGGAAGCTTATACTTTGACATCTTAGCTAAACATCTCCTAGGAGGTGTAGTTCTGGGAGATTGGGTATAAGTCAATATGCCCTAAGGTATTTGAATAGCTCACAGAGTATTCACCACTCCTTTTATAAGAAGATGTATATCCTATGGCCTCTTGTCAGGATTATTACTCGTATGTTTTTGATCAAAGCAAACATGTCAAGAGGATAGCCTTCTTGGACATGTGTTTAAGTAGTTTGAATCCACGGGATAAGGAACTACAACTTGGGCTAGGTGTGATGTAGTTAGCCTAGTAGGAACTAACATATAAACCATGTCTTGAACCAAGTGGATATAAGATGAGTGAAAAGAACAGAAGCACTAATAACTGTAGATTCTAAAGGGTTCACAATATGTTCTAATGTCAACTGTGAATTTCCGGTCAATTAGGGATTATGTGGCAAAAAAGGTGAAATGCTCGCCCTCAGCACCCCTGCTAGTCCGCCCCAGGACCAACACGAAGGAGGTAAATCATGGTGACTGACGAGGCAAGTGGTTGAGGGGATCAATTGGTGGTCATGATGTACTACTAGGTGTCACTCATCATCTATTCATAATTAATGGTCAATTATAAATGACCAACATAACCGAAAACCTATTGGGCCACACGCACTATGAATATGTCTTAAAGACCTAAAAATAAATTAGAGAATAAGATTCTCAAACAGAGAGATTAAGTCTGATTGGATCAAGTAAAGGGCAAATATGAAAAATATTTGCCGCGAAGCGCTTTAGGCCATGCCTCTTGCAGGCGAGTCGGGCCTACTATTCACACCTCTTGTAGGCGAGTTTGGGCTTACACATATGATATGGGCTTAGGTTTGTTCTTCAAGCCTTAATGAAGAGGTATAAAAAGACCTCTTCATGGAACAAAGAATAAGGGTTTTATTTTTCTTCCCTCTTGTTTTATTGTCACCGCCTAAGCAAACCCGCCGCCACTTTGGTGCACCAACTCCTCCTTTTGCCGGCTCCTTCCGCTGGCTTCCCTTGTGTGTTGTCAGATCTTCCTTGTGTCATCCAAACTGTTAGTCGGCTAACCTTTGGTGCCGCCAGTATCCCTTTGGCTGCTCCTCTTTGTGCCATCGGTTCCTACTTGGTGCCGCCAACCTCTCTTCGCTTGTGTCATCTCTTTGATTTGGCTAGTACCAAGCGGAGAAGCAACTTGTGGCTTGTAAAGTCGTCTTGAAGATATCTCAGCATGGATACTAATAGAAGCAAGTCTTGTAAGGCTTGCAAGGTGATTTCCTTTTCATCTAAACTTCGTCGGAAAGGTATAATTTCTAAATAACCTTTTTGATCTATGATTATGTCTTGCACATGTATGATCTTGTTTATTTAGGATATGTGAAAATTTTTATGTAAATTGTTTTGCTTCTGCTGCATGTTTTATCAAAAACATATGTTTTGTATCCCGAAATCCTCAACAAAACATGGTGTTAATATCTTCACCAATTAATCTAAAATGGTCCATGGCATTGAACTGCATAATGTCCTTATATTTTACCACATTAGATAGTGAATCTCAAATTCTCAATTAGAAAGCAGAGTAAATAAGCATTGGGATAAAGCTTATAATCAACTAATTTTAAAACATAATCAGGAGCGGTAGAGTGATAGCAAGAATTAGCATAAACAAGATGTAAATAAAACTTTTCAAACTTGAAACTAACTATAATTGAGTCTTATTCAGTTAATAATTATTCACTTAAACTACCAAAAAAAAACTACCTTCAAGACAAATAGGGCAAACATCCTCCTCGTCTGGTATTGTGGTGGGATTACCGATCTTATTTTTAGGAGAATTTTGGTCACTGTCAGTTTTCTTCTTGCAGTCTGATGTTTCAAAATAATCATCATTCTGTCCTGTTGTCTGGGAATTTACTACAGGTGTTTGATCAGTTTTGTTGCCACAAATCTCAACATCTCCAGGCAATGTTGATTGGCTCTCCAAACTCACATTATAGGGCAAAGGTGCAGGAGGTGCTTGGTACGTGTCAGGTGTTGATGTATCCAGATTAGTGTCGACAAGTAATCCTGAAGAGATTGCAGGCAACGTCTCATGGTTGGTAGATGACAGTGGTTCATGCTCTTCCAAGTCTCGAGGACACTGCAATTTGTGCTAAGAAAAGTTAATAAATCATTTTACTATAATTGACTCTTCAGATACCAGATATTTCATAGAAGCAACATTTATGAAGCCTATTCTCACTGTAGAAATACAAAGGCAACAACATAAAATATAACTTAAATCAACAAAAAAAGATAGGAATGAACTAGCAAGTCGATCCAAGCAGGATTACTCAAAGGTTCACGATAAATCTAATCGGCTTGTTTATTTGTTTTATTGCCAAAAAGATAAATCAGTTACTAGATGAAAATTTTGAAGTTCAACATAGAGTTGCAGTATACTGATAACCAAGGTTTTCACACTTGGTTTGCAAAAGGCCATTAATTTTCATTTAGGAGAGTTAAAGAAATTACCATTGGATCCTTATGTCAGTAGTAGGCAAAACATAGTACAGATATATATGATGGATACACAATCATGAAGATGTTTCATATGACAATAGGCAATGTGATTACCACAGGCTTGTCTTTGTATTGCTTTCTACTTTTCTGCTCAAAATATTTCCCTCACCCCCAATTTCACTCTATCAAATAAAATTTTCATATGTAGCCATGTGACATGTTAAGACAATGACCTATATTTGAGAAAGAGGAACAATAAAAACATATAGAGTTGAGCATGCTTCCAAAATTATCTGCTGAGATCAACATAAACTTTTCTATGGTTCTCATTAGGAGAGAATTGCTTCCCTTATGAAAATATGAGGAAACTTTGGTTTAGAACTTAGGACACAATAATCTCAGGTCAAAGATGCTTTTGTGTTGGATGCTATTTAATTTGAAAGCAAAAAATAGTGAGAGAATCTAAGTTGGTTGTGAATATACATACTAAGACGTTTCTTTGGTTCTTAAAAAGACATTCAAGATTATGAAAGAACCGGTCATCATCTCTAGTGATGCAATGAACAAAAAATTGATCCAATTGAAGTTATTCCAACTATAAAATTTGAAAAGGTTCTCAATAAACAAGATAAAATAAAATGACAAAAAAGAGTCATCAAAGCTTAACTGAGCTTGAAGGAAGAAAATATCTACGGAAACTGGAATAATTCCTTACCAGATTCATGGAACAATAGTTTGCGCAGAAAACCCATTTTTGTTAGGCCTAACAAAGTGATGAACCTCAAAATTAAACTATATGATGATAGGACAATTCAATTTCATGCAGAAAAATGGCAAATGCATTTGTAAGCATCCTTAGTTTAAGTTGTTGGGTAATTTCACTTGAAGACTTTTTTAAATATGTGCTAGCTTTAAGCACGCTGTAGGCTACCAGCCAAACAATCTCCCAAATGGTCATCCTTGTTACTACTCCAGATATGACACCCCCTATGATTTTGAAGCTCTTATTCCATAATATCTTGTAGTGTTAGTTTCCTTTAAAAATGAGTGTTATTTCCATCAAAGATAAACTGAGCTTCAAGGAAGATAATGTCTCTGGTAACTGGAATGACTTTTTACCAGATTCATGGAACAATAATTCTACTCAGAAAATCAATTTTTCTTTGGCCTAACAAAGAGATGAACCTCAAAATTAAACTATCTGATGATAGGACTGTTCAATATAGCACATAAATGAAAAATGCAATTGTATATATCTTTAGTTTGAGTTGTTGGTTTCTGGGAAACTAATATGCAAACGATTGAGTAAGCCACTTCGAGAAGTAGCCGACTTTCCTAGAGAAGAGCTACCTATGCAGAAGCTGTAGGCAACCAACCACACATCCAAACTCCCAGAGGGTCTTTATATGTACGGATCCTGTGATTTGAAATCTAAAAGTATTAGTTTTCCCCTATGATTTTGAAGTTCTTCTCATTCAATAATATCTTGTAGTAGCAGTTTCCTTTAAATAAAATGAGCCCGTAATTTCATTAAAGATCACTGAGCATGGAGGAAGAAAATGCTTCTTAAAACTGGATAACTAGTTACTCGATTCTGGAACAATAGTTTACTCAGAAAACCCAATTTTGTTAGGCCTAACAAATACATGAACCTCAAAATTAACCTATATGATGATAGGACAGTTCAATGTAGTGCAGAGACAAATGAACATGTAAGAATCTTTATTCTGAGAAGTGCAGACTTCAGTAGGATCCCTTGGAGAAGTAGACTTTTCTAGACAAGTGCTAGCTTTAAGCGGAGGCCGACCAAAAGCCAAACATCCAAACTCCCATATGGTCATCCTATTAGAAACTCCTGAGATGCCTTGTAGTCTAGAAATGAGCACAAAGAAATATATCAGCTCAGTCAACGTCATTTATTTTCGTGTTTTTCCATGCTACGATGCATTACTCTAATTTTCATTTGTATAAGTTGATAGCAAAGACTGTATCTGACTGACTGCCCAGAAAAAAGGTCAATGTCAATTATTTTCTTGTTTTCCCATAGATGGATTTCTCTAATTTTTACTTGTATAATTAAGTTGATAGCACAGACTGTATCTGAGTGACTGGCCAGAAAAATGCAGTTACGAAATAGTTCTATGATCTCCTTTTGCACAATCTAAGATTCTGGACAATAAAAATGCCTATCATTTATCAGTGTATGAAACTTGGAAAGTTTTGCAGCAATCAGTGAGCTTGTGAAGCTTGAAGTGAAGTAATTTTTGGTTAAGGCTTATTCCTTTAAAATAAAAAAATAAAAAGTCCTTGCAAACTTAATCCATGAAACCTTGTAGGAATGAACTCAACATGACAAAATGTGTGAAATACCAATCACTAAATACAGATGTATACAGAAAATTATTATGCAAATAGCATGTCAAAACCAAGTTTGCATACTAGAATAAATATGACAAGCACAATAAGCCAAAAGAAAAGATCTACTCACATAGTAGTAATCTGGTGGTCGGACTGATTCAATTCCTCTTGAAGAATTGCAACAACAACCACCCATTAACAATTTATCTGTTGGAGTTTGTCTAAGTCAAAAGTACAGTCCAACTTAAATTTGCACTAGATCTACACATAATTGTCTTTGAGTTTTCAATCTAAAATAAGAAGCATAAAGTCATGTTAGATTTTCCGACATAGCTTACCATTTGATAATCTGTACTCCTTAAAAGTAAAACTTGACATCAATCATACATACATAAGGATGCTAAATCACAAAAAATAATCAATAAATATCAGTCCAAGTACATAAGTAGACAAAAATATAGATAGCCTTCTGTTGAATGAGGCTCTTCAACTGATTCCCGTAAAAAACAACTCAAACAAACCAGTGTTGATGGGTCTTTCATCCTCAAGTAAAAGTTACCTGACAAGTTAGTGTGTTTAAAAATGTGGCTATAGCTCAGCTGTAAAGCAAAGAGAAAACCAGGATTGCATTGTCGTCCAGTGTCTCAACAAGAAATTACCAAGTCTACAAACATTGTAAGACCTGATTACCAACTGCCAATCATCAAACAATTTCAAAACAAATGTTGCTCAAACTAGAAAACTAAGGATTATAAGTAACCAACAATCCTCAAAGGATCCTAACATTGTCCTAGGTTAATTGTACGAAATCAAGAACAAATCCATTTGCCTGTCATATCAGTGTCCAAAGCTAGTGCTGTTTGTATATTTCTTTATTTGCACTTGATTCTTCAAACAAAATGTTAAGGGCATGATTTTATATCTGATATACACAAATATCCAATATGTGCAATAGCACAACAACTGAACTTAAGGTTCTAGACATGTTAAATACTAAAGCTCAATCTTCCAAACAAAACTATACAAATACAAGAGAAATCGTCGTATATCTCATTGTTTGTGGTTGTCTACTACAATCCAAAGCTTCCATCCATCTAATAACTTGAATATCAAATGTTTTCTGTTTTAGATATTACAACCCTACTGTCAACCAAATTATTATGGGTGTATAATAACCTCCTATTCTAAGGCATTAGTTTCATCATATTCGGAAGTGGATACATCCATGCGAGTTACTACTTGCCTATAATAAGGCTAACGATGTTAACAGCGCTGAGACTCTCTATCGTTAACTAAATCATCCAAATTGAAAATAGACCCAACAATTAAACTAATAAACAAATAGGGCAAATCAAAAGCCACGAGCACTCCGTACAATTTCACGAAGAAAGACATGCAGAGAGATTTAACTTAAAACACCAAATCGACAAAAGGCCACATACAATCCCTAAATACTCCAATAGCACGGATCTGACCCCCACAAAAGTTCCTCCATTTCAATCAATCACGAATGCCGAACCCAGAGGGCGTCGAACGCCACCGCAGCTAAGAAGGAACCGGAAGCAGCTACAAGATAAGGGGAATTTTTGGGCTTACCGAGGTGTTCGTGGAATCCGAAATCCCATCGGCGCAGAAATCTGTCTCAGGCAGCGAAGCGGGAGCGAGACGTCGTCGGCCTTTTCCGAATGGAAAAAAAAAAGTAGCGGAGGGATGTCGTCGCTTTTTTTTTTTTTCTGTTTTGATGTGACTCGCCGTATATATCCAAATTATGCGTAGACGTCTACGTAATGAACGACAAAAGTAGTGACTACGAGATGCCACGTCAACGACTATTTGTCGTAAGCGGCGTACCCTTTTCTTGTACAGCGAGGACCACTGGCAGTGATCGTTATTGCAACCGAATCGCCAGACTAGTGAAGGATTGCGTACGTATCAGGACAGTTATCGGCTTTGGTTAAACTGTGAAAACGAATTAAGTAATGATATTGTCACGGCCAGAGATCCTTATTCGTTAAATCGGACAATAATCCTAGTCATAATTGCACCTATCTGAAAACTACATTATTGTGTTGAGTATGATGGATCGAGAGTTGACTGATAGAAAATTTTTTCCTCTACGAAAAAGCTTCTCTTCAATTCTATGCACACGGAAATGATTCAACAAAGTGTCAGCGTCTAGAAATTAGGGGAAAATTTTTAACGAAGACTCTATGATACTCAAGTTATTATAAGCCCCGAGTGGGTGGATAAAGAACAGTAGCAAATGTGCGCATGAGGATGAGTTGTCGATGTTCAGAGAGCGTACCTTCGTCATAGAGAGAATTCTTCCATTATATACCACCTCACGTACTAGAGTCCCCTCGGATGGGTCTAGTGGCTAGCACATGAGGTGTTGCCACCAATGAGGTATGGGGTTCAAATCTTGGCAAAGCCGAGGTAAATGCCTCCCTTATGTGCTAATCACTATTCCAAAGACTAGTAGCCGCATGTGATTTACCTCCTCCGTGTTGGCCCTGGGACGGGTTGACGAGGGCGCTAGGGGCGAGCGTATTCGCCTTTTGCCATCAATTGAATTATGAGGTGGGAGTCCCCAGGGCATAGCACAGCTGGGGGTGCATGGTTTCGTGACCGAGAGGTCCAGGATTCGATCCTTGGGGTGGCATTGCCTGGGGTTAGCGTCCCGGCTATGCGCTTTCAGCTGTGTGCCTGTATTTACCTCCCTCCATATCCGTAGGACCGACTCTAAGGGACCGCTGATGTGGCGGTTCCACAATTTTTTGAATTATGAGGTGGGAATTCTTTTTTCTCCTCCGTGTTGGCCTTGGGACGGGTTGACGGGGGCACTGGGGGCAAGCATATTCGTCTTTTGCCACTATTGAATTATGAGGTGGGAAAGTGTGTCAAAATTTGTTAGACAATATACTATAATTGTTCGAGAAATCTTTCTTTTATCCACATGCATACCTCTTTTATCGTTTATAACTTCTGTTATTGCCGAGGTTACCGAAGAATATACTGTTATAATTGGTCTGTTGATGGGAGACACAATGGTGCCTAAAGAAGTTTCCAGAAAAATATTCTCTGACACAAAATTATTATTATAACAGGTTGTCAAGATGTTATTTGATGCGTAGTATATCTTGGCCGGTCTTTGAGTCAGCCGCTTTTATTGTGATGTTCGATTGTATTTTGTATATTCTACTCTGTAGTGTATCATATTGCATATATCTTGACCGGCCAGTGAGGTCGACTACCTTTATATTTGTGTCGATATTAAGCTGCTCGGTTATATTCTGCACAACCTTGAGACATTCAATCAGAGAATGATATAGTATCTTGGTCATGCTGGAAATTCGTTAGAGAAATAATACAGTGCCTCAGGCTTCTTGGAGATCCCTCTGATAATCTATACTTTACTGGAATTTCGTCTGGGTAGTAGTATAAAGATAAATGTTGTGAGCCCAAACATCCTTTTACCCGACTGGGCATATAATGATCTACCTAGAGAAACGCCGCTACGCTCTGAGAGGTTCGGTCAATATATATTAAGTTGGGTTGTGTTTGGCCCGGTCGGATATGTGTACGGTCAAGGCATATGAACTTGTCCGACTTCATTATCAGCTGGATACACAAACATACTACCACATGGAAGTCCATCAGGCCAGCCGACAATCAGGGTCGCCCGAACATATGTAGAAAAACTCATACGAAGTAAGGAGTTTAGCTTTCCCCTTGACCATATCTATGACTGGTCTATTAGGAAGTGAGTCGGTCACTCTAACTGATATGTAAGGTCAGCCGCCCTTAATCTTGGTCGCCCTAAGGTCTGGCCATCCTTAAGGCATTGAACTCTTAAGGTCCGATCAGCTTAAGGGCTAGCCGTCTTTCTCCAACCGGCTGGCTTATAACTCGATCGGATTGAATCTGAGAACCCTAGTGCCAAGCAATTAATTAAAGCTGGATGAGGGGATGTTGTCCCTTCTCAACTACTACTGTCACGCATGTTGGTGCAATCGACCTCCAAGGTTTTAATGTCCGACAAATATGTTTAAGTATGTTTAATTGAGATTGATCATGGGAAGTCCTAGTCATGGCTAAGCAAGGGTGGGAAGTCAACCGAATGACTAGTCCTAACTGCAGTTAGGCAAGGGAAGTCCTAGTTGTAGACTAGGCAAGGGAAATCTCGGTATATCGTGGAAGCTAGGTGGATTCGATAGGTCTGGAGGACCTAATCCCTAGGTAGTCGAATACTGAGTTTTGGTGAGTGAAGCCAGGTGGAGAAAACCCTAGGGGGTGGTAACCTTAGGTTCTGGTGAGTGAAGCCAGATGGTGAAAATCCCAAGGGGAGATCATCTTATATAGCGAGAAGTCTTGGAGGAGTGAACTCGTGCGCGGTCGACCAGACTAGCGGATCTCGGTAAATCTAAGTTTAGGTTTACCATAGTATTATGTATTACTATTATTGTTGTTGGCTAATTTAGTATTGCAGGAAAAGTCTTAGTGGATCAGGCGATCAGATACTGAGCAGGCAAAGTCCAAACAGATCTAGAGGATCAACGTTTGGTAGGTAGGTTGAGGTAAACAACTGGAGGAGCGACAGTGAGGTCGTGTTCCTGAAAGCAACAACCTAAGGTCGCTGATCCAACTGAAGAAACCGGAAAGGTTTCTAAATTGAGATCAAGACAGTTGAACTGTCTATTACTATTACTCATACATTAGATATATTATTACTGTTCTAATATCTATTTTGCAGGATTATTGTCTAACACTGTTTTACAGGTTTAGCTTGATCAGTCAATCGAACCCGATGATTAGTCGACCAAACAAGGCTAACTCAGAGCAGATATCAGTTCAGATCAAAACATAGCAGGGTCCGATCAATGCTTGATCGGTCGACCGAACTAGAGGATTGGTCGACCGAATCCTGATGAGTCAGCACAGTTCAGATCAAGCAGAAACAAAGAAGGAAGAGTGACTGATCGGTCGACCGAACAAGGGGATCGGTCGACCGAATAATCATCACTTAATGGCGTATTAATTCCATATCTCAACGAACAGGGAAGGATCTCTGTTTGCTCGACTGAACAAGGGGATCGGTCGACCGAACACTTTAATGTCATTAAATGTCGAAGATCGAATCAGCATCAGATCTCAGTGAAGCTAGAAAGGGAGCTAGTTCGGTCGACCGAACCTAGGGATCGGTCAACCGAACGTCAACGACTCTTATAAAAGTCAGCTCGAGGTCTGAGGCTGTGCAATGAAAATTAAATCAGATCTGTTCGAAGTTCATCTCTGTACAAGCTGTTGTTCGTGCTACTACTCTTCTACATATCCATCAAGAAAGCTGTTGTACCATCCAAGAAGTACCGATCGAGTTGCATCTTCTATCTAAGTAATCGGTATATTTATTTAAATTGTTTTATACTTAATCTAAAGTAAGATAATAGGTTGTTACTATCAACTCATTTCATTGTACGTTCTTCTTCTCTATGAGATTTTCAGAGAAAAGAGTTTTAGTGGATTGCCCAACAGTGCGATCAAGAATCGCGAGTCTTAGAGTAGGAGTCGACCTAGGCTCCGAACCAAGTAACTGAACCTGTTCTTTATTTTTCGATGCACGACTTTGATTTAAACAAGTCAAAGAAAAGTTTTTTAGAGTGCAATATTCACCTCCCCCCTCTATCGCACTCATTCGATCTTACAACGCCATCTTGACTTTGACCGCCACGTCACATCTTGGTTTCACTCGTATAGAAATTATAGCCCCCGGCTTATAACCCGGTCGGTGGCTCAAGAGTCTGGGATTGACCCATTCTATAAGCTGGAGGCTATTATTTCTGGACTTCTCTGAGCCGCGAGAACATGCTCTCTTATAACCTGGCCAATGGCTCGGGAGTCTAGGACTGGCCCGATCTATAAGTCGGGGGCTATAATCTCTGGACTTTTCTAAGCCGCAAGAGCATGCTCGCTTATAACCCGACCGGTGGCTTGGCGCGCTACAAGAAAACATGGCTTCAGAAACGGATTTTTAAAACGAAAATAAAATCTGTTTCAGATTTTTATAAATCAGAGACAGATTTATACGGAATTATTAATCCGTTTCATTTTAGTAAATTATAATTTTTTTTAAAAAAAATAAGACAAAATTTAAAACAAATTTGAAACAAAATTACATATAAATTTTTATAAATAAAAATAAATACGAATTATAAATAGAATTTGATACGGTATAATTTCTGTGACAAATTTTGTTTATAAATTAATTAAAATTTAAAACAGAAATAAAATCTGTTTCAAATTTATATAAATCAGATAGACAGATTCTCTACAAAATCATTAATTTATTTAACTTTAATAAAATATAATATTTGAAAATAAATTTAAAATAAATTTTAAAATAAATTTTTATACGAAATTACATATAAATTTTATAAATAAAAAATAAATATGGATTATAAACGGAATTTGAGACCGCAAAATCTCTGTTACAAATTTTGTTTAAATATTTAATGAAAATTAAAACGGAAATAAAATCTGTTTTAGATTTATACAAATCAGAGACAGATTTGATACAAAATTGTAAATATGTTCACTTTGATAAAATATAATATATGAAAAAATTTTAAACATAATTTAAACCAAATTTAATATGAAATTACATATAACTTTTTATAAACAAAAATAAATATGAATTATGTTTTCTAACCCTTCCTCCTTGCCTTAATTTGTCTTTGGTTTTAGTAGAATAGGTACGCATTCTTCTTCCCCCGCCTCTGACTTTTTTTTTCTTGTTCTTGTTGGGGCCATCTCATGCGATTGCAAGGTTGGCCGCAGCTGCGAGGTCGGCAACGACTGTGAGGTCGGTCGCGGCTACTAGAGGTTGACTGTTGTCGCTTCTCATGGCCACAAGGTTCGCAACCGCTTCAATCGACCCCCTCATGCAACCGAGAGGTTGTGCACCCTACGGTCCCTGGATATCGCCTACTACTAATATGTGATAACTAGCATTTTGATGCATTATTTTCCCCTATATTTTAATGTTTTAATCCACTGATATGGTTAATTGTTGATTCTTATCATGTTTATTAAGTTTGATGCATATTATGAGTTTTGTTATCATTCTTGTTATTTTTATGGATTTCTACTTATAATTGTACACTTTTTTTTGTAGGGATTGAACTCAAGTTGGACCAAATTAAACCTAAAGACTTGAGTCAAGGAGAAGTCTAATATGGAGAAATATGAGCCATTGGATCAAATATGAAGCAAAGTAATCAAAGGACTCCGATCTAATTAATTCTAGTCGTTCATCGAGATCTAGTTGATTTTGGTCGATCTGTGTAGATCTGGGATTTTCTGAGCCGTTCACTATGATCTAGCCATCTTGATCATTCAACTAGTTCTAACCGATCCTGACCGTTCAATCAGATTTGATCTCATCCATTCACCTAGATCCGGGCCAATCCTGACCGTCCGATCATATCTGGGAAAATAAGAGTGGATGAAGCATAGTTTGTTCATCTATTCTCTGCTTCCTCACGCGATGGTTGTCGAGACGCCGCCCCTTCTCATCGAACTCCACCTTCAATCGACCGGCGAGTTCATCTACCACTCCACCTCCGGCCGATCGATCCTCTCCATCTCGCCCATCTGCATCCCTTCACCCTCCTCCATCTCGGCCTCATCTTCTTACTGACGCGAACGCTGCCCAATGCTAACTCCACCACCACCGACACACCAAGGAAAGGGGTTTTCTCCCTCTGGTCATTACCCATCGCGCATCTCCTTCCTCTTCTCATCTTCCTTTCACAATAAGCCTTCAAGCTTCCAACAGCAACTCCACCACATCTCTTCCATATCCGCTCTTCGATCTACGAGTTCTTGGGCTTTCCCAGCTTCGTATTTGATCCGGACACCTATCTTCTTCATCCATCTTCGATCCAACAGCCTTCTCTTCTTCGCCAAGTCCGTAGCAATTCCCTTCACCACCAGACAGCTTCATATGCACCTCCTAGAAATTGGGTTGTTTCTTTTATCATGTTGGATGTGTGTTGATGTTTTTTATTGAATGCTTGTATCAAACTTGATCTTATTTAAATAGATTGAACTCACTTGATTTTAATTGTTTCATGCACACAACTTGTTTGATGAAATGTTCTAATCTTCTAATTCCTGCATGTAACGTGTTCGGTAAAATGTCTCTTTCAATAGTTTGGTTCAATTTGAGGCATCTTAGTTTGCTTAACTCTTGCTTTGTATTAATCTTTCAATTGCTAAGTTTTATGTCTTCATTTAAATGCAATTAGGTTACGTTAGTGTCTTCATTTAAATGCAATTAGTTTTATGTCTTCATTTCTATGTTTAGTGTGTATTGTATTTTAAAAAAATGTGGAACCGCCACATCAGTGGGCCCCCTAGAGCCGGTCCCACGGATATGGAGGGAGGTAAATGCAGGTACACAGGTGGAAAGTGCATGGCGGAGACGTTAACCCCAGGCAGTGACACCCCGGGGATCGACCCCTGGACCTTTCAGCCACAGAACCATGCACTCCTCATCTGTGCTACGCCCTGGGGACGTGTGTATTGTATTTTAAGTTGTTACATATTGTTGTTGGTGCAATATTCCTTAGGTCAAGGTTGACCTGGTTGACTGAGCTTGAATTGGTTCAAGCTCGAGTCGTGATGTTTGGGTTTCAATGTTTGACAATACATGGAGACAAGACATGGAGATTGCAGGTGCAATTGTTCATGTGGTGAGATTATGAAGGAGAGTCAAGTAGGTCAAGGTTGACTGCATACTTAACTGGAAAATCCTGGTGAGTGAAGTCAGGTGAAAGTCCTAACTGGGAGGTTAGGCAAACTGAAAGTCCTGGTGAGTGAAGCCAGGCAGAAGACTGAAAGTCCTGGTGAGTGAAGCCAGGCAAAAGGGAAAATCCTAGTGAGTGAAGCCAGGTGAAAGACCTAGTGAGTGAAGCTAGGCAGTATGGAAAGTCCTAGTGAGTGAAGCCAGGCAAATGAGAAGTCCTAGTGAGTGAAGCTAAGCAGAAGGAAAGTCCTAGTGAGTGAAGCTAGGCACAGGAAATCTAGATGGATCAAGGTTAATAAGACATCTGGTGTTAGGAAGTCCAAGTAGGTCAAGGGATTGACTGGATACTTGGCACAAAGAAAAGTCCAAGTGGGTCAAAGGGATTGACCGGACATTTGGTGAGCGAGTTTTAGCAGGTCAAGGGTGACCGGATGCTAGGCATGATGTACCAACAGGTCATAGGTGATCGGATGTTGGTTTAAGGGGCTTTGGGCTTGATTTTGGGCAAAATCAAGGAGCTGGATCGATCAGCCGATCGATTGGCTCATGCTCAATCGATCGGCCGATCGATTGGGTAAGTCCCCACGACAAGCTTCCTCCCAATCGATCGGTGGATCGATTGGGAGAGGCTCGAAATCACACAGAACAGCGCTGGATCGATCAGCCGATCGATCCAGAGCTCCCAATCGATCGAGCGATCGATTGGGAGGTGTGATTCTGCGCAATAAGCCCTAGATTGATCGGTGAATCGATCCAGGCATTTCCCAAGAGCACAGAGGCGCTCTGGATCGATCAGCCGATCGATCCAAAGCCTCCCCAATCGATTGGGAGCAATCCGATCGATTGGGATCCGACTGTTGGCGTCGTATTTAGCTACTGGCGAGCTGTTCTCTCAGTAGAACTTCCACGGCTTCTTCTCCAGCGAGCACAGAGCTTCTCCACAGAGTTCTCACCGCCAGTTCTTAGAGGTTCTTCCAAGTCAAGAGGTGGATCTACAGCGAGAAGAAGAAATCTAGGGTTAGGGTTTTCTTGTGCAAACTTGTCAGCTTTTGCTTGTATTTTGTTCCCCTTTCCCTTTCTTCTTGTAGTGTGAACTTGTAGGGCTTCTCCGCCTTTGGTAGTTACCATAAAGGAGTATTTTCATAGTGGAGGGTGCGTGAGTGTGTGGATCCTTGGATTAGTCACCTCTTGTGAGGTGGATACCAAGTAAATCCTCTTGTTAGCGTTGTGTATTTTGTTTCTCTATATTTTCCGCTGCATATCTTGAAGAAACAAGCAACAAAAATCACGAGGATTGCGCCGAGCTATTCACCCCCCCCCTAGCTACATAATCGGTCCCAACAATTGTTTCCTTATAGCCATAATATTCTAACTAATTTGTAGATGAGAATGAGGTTATCTGGAGGCAATCAAGTTATCTAAGAATGATCCGTAATTATTTAATGAGGTCATTCTACTTTTCCATATTCTATTGTGACTTATGTTTCACTCGTTAGTATCATGCAGGATACCAAGAGCAAATGTTGCATTAACCACAACAACCAAGAGCAAATGTTACATTCAAAACCATCTTTTGGTAGGTACTATTTACTTACTATCTGCTATAGTCTTGTTTATTAATATTACAGGATTATTTCTTAGCAATATTTATAGTTTGTGTGGTATTGTGTTTGTGGATATTAAGATTTTTAGTTTATGATTTAAATCAATTAATGTGCAATAAGAAGACCAGCGAGTCTTTTCTATTGTCTTGTATTTGATTTTATTATATGCACTTAGAAATTCTAAGTTTAAGATTCAAATTCGAAAAAAATCCTACTTAAGTATTTGTTCACATTGACCAAATTTTTATGGTTTTGTTATGCCTATTGTTTCAGAGCCAAAAGAGTCTTCATGACTTGTTGATTCTTTAGCATTGACAACTAACTATGCACTAATTAGTGGATGAACATTGATATTGACTATGACTTTTGTACCATTTCAATTTATTTGTATTAAAAATTCTGATATTGTAAGACTTACTTGTTTCATATTTTGATTTGTTAGATTGTCTCAACAAAATTGGTTGGTTCATTAATTTGTACAAGAGAAGTAATTTCTCTCATAGAGTTCGAAGACAGGGAGGGTCGTGATAGACAATGTAATATAAAAATTAGATTACTTATGGTAAGATTTAAAAATTTGTATAGTTGTTTATAGTTTGATTATTGGTCAAATTTGTTTGGATAATGTAAATATTTATTTATTTTAATGTTAATTGTACGATACATTTGGAATTAGAAATTATTTCTTTTTAATAATTTTAATTTATTTGAAATGAAGACTTGTTTTAATATATTGATGAGAAATATAATAATATTTAGTGATAAATTTAAAAATAAAATTATATACGGATTTATAAATGGAATTGTAAATAGATTTATAAATAAGATTACTAACAAATTTAAAACAAAATTAGAGATAGAATTTACATTTAAAATCAATTTTATTTTGTTAACTTAAAAACAGATTTATAAACAATTTTTTTTATCCATTTCTAAAATTAGAGACGGAATATTTCTGTCTCAAAATTAGCTACGGGGCTTTCACTAACGGATTTTTGAGACGAAATATTTCGTCTCAAACTTTCTTTAGAGAGGGAAAAAGGACTTTCATAGACAGATTTTTTCGTCTCTAAAGCCCCGTTTTCTTGTAGTCTGGGATGGGTCCGGTCTATAAGTCGAGGACTATAATCTCTAGACTTCTCTGAGTCGTGAGAGCATACTCGCTTATAACTCAGTCGGCAGCTCGGGAGTAGGACTGACCCGGTCTATAAGTCAGGGGATATAATCTCTAGACTTCTCTGAGCCATGAGAGCATGCTCATTTATAACTCGGCCAGTGGCTCGAGAGTGTGGGATTGGCCCGGTCTATATGTCGGGGGCTATAATATATGGATTTCTCTGAGCATCGAGAGCATGCTTGCTTATAATCTGGTCGATGGCTCGGGAGTCTGGGATTAGCTCGGTCTATAAGCCGGGGGCTATAATCTCTAGACTTCTCTAAGCAACGAGAATATGCTCGCTTATAACCCGACCTGTGACTCAGGAGTCTGGGACTGACCCGATCTATAAGCCAGGGGCTATAATCTCTGGACTTCTCTGAACCGTGAGAGCATGGTTGCTTATAACCTGGTCGATGGCTCGGGAGTCTGGGACTAGCCCAGTCTATAAGCTGGGGGCTATAATTTGTAAGAATCTTTTGATAAATTCGCCTTCATTATCATTAAGTGTAAAAGGTGTTACATAATACACAAGTAAATTACAGGTGTAAATTTTAAGCCTGATAAGGCTGTAGATGATTCACGCTCTGAGGCCTCTCCAACCTTTTGCCTTCTGTATCTTCATGATAGTAGGAAACCGAGATGACCTTTTGAACCACTTTATAGGGTCCTCCCCATTGTGGCTCCAACTTGTTGACGTCCCTGACTGGCTTGACCCCAACTCCAGACCAGATCGCCAACTAAAAAAAAATCAAGGGATAACTCTTCTATTATAATTTTACCTCATCCTTTGACAGTAAGTCATTAGCCAAGCTGTCGCCTTATCTCTAATTTATTTTATAAGATCGAGCTCCATAAGGCATCTATTACAGTGTATACTAAAAGTCTAGCTTTTTATAAACATTTATTTTGAAATAAAGAATCACATTGGTCAAATGTCTACATTTATATGCTAAGTGTAGTTGTTCAATTAATTTATATTATAGATAACATGGTGTGTGATGTCACACACAGAAGATCATGTTATCGGTTCCTTATAAATTATAAACAGTAACTCACGATTAAAATGGATAGGAACAAATCATTGGAATAGTCATAGTGTAATTTGGTATTAGTTTATTTTAACTATAAAGTTACACTAGTACACTCTGAGTGTATTGAGCAAGACCATTTGAGGTAGTATCTTTTTATATTGACTATATAAAAGAATAATACCTCTGTTATTATGGAAGTGTGTACTCTTAATCATGATATAATAGCAAGCACATATACTTAATGCTTATTTCTTTAATTTATCAAAGGGTGAGATTTAGCTCGTTAAATCAATAGGCTCGATAAGTTGGGAAATGATATTATTTATATGGTGTGTCATTGATTATAGAATGAAACTGTGTCCTAGTAATCTAGGTTGATAATGTCCCCTTGAGGAGCTCATAAGGATTGACATGTAAACCCTGCAGGTGGACTTAGTCTGACCTGACGATAAGGTTGAGTGGTACTACTCTTAGAGCTAGATATTAATTGAGTTGTTAGTAACTTATTTAATTAGTGAGCATTCAATATCTTAAACACAGGGAGTCTAACACACTCATGATAAGAAGGAGCTCATATAGTAATATGAGATTGGTGCGGTAGTGCAATAATAACTCTTTAGTGGAATGAGATATTATTGATGAACTCGAGTTGGGTGTTCGGGGCAAACACGGGAAGCTCAAGTTCATCGGGAGACCAAAACCAATTCATCCTCTCGGTCCCTGTCGTAGCCTCTTATTTATAAAGTTTTATACCCACCTAAACCTACCTTCTTACCCATCCATAGGTGGTCAGCCAAGCCAAGCTTGGAGCTCAAGCAAGGGTCGGCCAAGATAAGCCTTAGATGGATCAAGTGGTGGTCGGCCCTAGCTTGGAGCCCAAGCTTAGGTGGCTACCACAATACAAATAAAAAGGATTTTATTTTAAAATCTTTCCTAATGTGGAAGACATGATTTTAAAAGAGAGTTTTAAAATTAAATTTTACCTTTTATAGTTTCTACAAAGGATTAAGAGAAAGGTTTGATATCTTTCCTTATTTGTAGATTGAAAGGAAGATTTTAATTTTGGAGAAAATTTTCCTTATTGTCATCATCCACATGTTTTAATAGAGAGATTTTAATTTATAAAAGTTTCCTTTTATAACCAACCATGAAGGGAATTTTTTTAAAGAGACATTTTTATTTTAAAAAATTTTCGGAAACAAATTAGGAAGTTTTAATTTTGTGTTTAAAACTTTCCTTGTTTGGAGGATTTGAGATGGCCGGCCATTAATAGAAGAAAAGGAATTTTTTTATTAATTAAATTTTCCTTTCAATGGCAAGGAAAATAAAGTAGTTTTTATTAAAATTGTCCTTATTTGCCAAGACCAAGGAATATAAAAGAAAAGGTAGAGGTGCCTCACCTCAAAAAAATAATACTTCTATTATTCCTCTCTTCTCTTCCTTGGTGGTGGCCGGCCCTTATCCCTCTTCTTCCTCCTATTCTTCTTCCTTGGTGGCCGGCGGCATCTCATCTCAAGGAGTTTAAGGTGGCCGGTTCTTGTTAGAGGAAGAAGGAGAGATAGAAGGCTTTGTTTCCTAGCATCCCTTAGAGCTTGGTGGTGCTGGCCAAAACTTGCAAGAAGAAGAAGAAGGTTTGGGTGGATTCTCATCTCGGTAGATCGTCGCTCACACGACGTCCAAGATAAGAAGAGGAATACGACAGAAGATCGTGAGGTCTATAAGCTACAAATGGTATAACTAGTTATTAGTTTCCGCATCATAACTAGTTTATTCTTTTGTTTAGATCTTGAAATACCAAACACAAGAGGTTAACGTTTCTAGGTTTCGGATTTATGATTCGAATTTGTGTTTCTTTTGTTTTTCGATCTTGTGATTCGATTGTTCTTATTGGTTAAACCTAGGGTTACTATAAGGAGATTAAATATTGAATTTCGTTGAAATGCTTTGTCTAGCAAGTGGTGGATGCTTCCATAACCAAGAAGGCCTAGTGTCTCACCATGTTTAATCTGGAAGTCAATCTCTGAAATAAATATTTAATCAAATTTGTAACATAGGTGGATTTGGATTAAGAATATTAAGCATCGTTTGCGATCCAAGTCTAAACCTCTAAGAACAGATAAATTGAATTTGGAATCAATAATGTTAAGTTCAGTTTGCGATTCCTAATTTAATTTCTAAAGAACACAATAGGTTGTTAGGAAAGGTTGAGGACTTGTACAAAATTTTTGTACAGGGGAACCGATATGATATTCCGAGTAGCAACCAACAGCATCGACCCTCATTACCTTCATCGTACAATCGCCTTCGATCGGACTCCACGTCAATCTCAACCAAGACTACTGGTTCACCTCCATAAATCAAGTGAAAGGAAGTTATACCTGTTGCTTCTTGAGGGGTTGTACGGTATGCCCATAGTACACTAGGTAGTTCATCTACCCAACTCTCTCTGACATGATCCAATTTGATTTTGAGCCTTTTGATAATTTCTCTGTTAGTTACTTCTGTCTGGCCATTACTTTGGGGATACTCTATGGATGTGAAAGCTTGAATAATACCATAAGTAGAGCACCACTTTTGGATCTTCTGGCCTTGGAATTATCTTCCATTATCTGAAACTAGCTTGTGTGGAATTTTGAACCTACAAATAATATGTTGTCATAAGAATTTGATAGATTATCTGCTCAGTTATCTTGGCTAATGGTTCGGCCTCCACCTATTTATAAAAATAGTCCATAGCTACTAGCAACAATCTTTTCCGAGTGGGTGCCAAAGGAAAATGACCCACTATATTCATGCCCCATTGATCGAATGGGAAAAAAACTATTGAAGTTTTAAACAACGCTGTGGGGTGATGTGGGATGTTCTGGTGCTTCTGACAGGACAAACAGTTTCTCACTAGCTAGGCTGCATTAGCTTGTATAGTCGGTCAAAAAAATACTCGGCCAACAACACTTTCTGAGTGAGAGACTGACCGCTCACATGACTTCCACAAGAACCTTGATGCATTTCCTATAAAATGTATTGTATGCCCTTCGGCCTGATGCACATGAGCAAAAGACATGAGAAAGCCCATTTAAAAAGATGATCGCCAATCAAATTGAACCAACTGGCTCTCTTCTTGATCATACATGTTTGCTCGTCCTCTGCCAACAACTACCTTGTTGTAGAAATAACATGATTGACATCCTCCAATCACTTTGTAATTCAAGGTCGGTTTGCCATTCAATACAGGCTACTAGTAGCGTTTGCTCCACCGGCCTATCTATGACTCAGGGAATTATGGTAGAAACCAACTTGGCCAGATCATCCACTATTTGATTTCTGACCTGGAAACCTTCAGGATAATTACTTCCTAGAACTCAGCTCAAATTTTTCCAAATGCCTCGGCATAGAGCTTGAGTTGTTCATTATTGATCTCGAAATTGCCTGACAGTTGTTGAGCAGCTAACTTGGAGTCTAAGTAGATGTGTACCCGAGAATCCCCCACGTGTCTGGTGATCTGTAGGTCGGCTATCAATGCATCATATTCTGTTTCATTATTAGTAACTCGATAATTCAACCAAACAGATAACTACATTCTATCTTCCCTGGGTGATATCATAAGAATGTCTATACCACTGCCTTGTCAAGTGGAGGATTCATCCATATATATTTTCTAAGTCCCCTCAGGCTCTGGGTTTTGTACCTCTATTATGAAATCGGCTAGGGCTTGAGCTTTGATGGTCACTCGAGGTTGATGCTGTATATCGTATTTACTGAGCTCAATGGTCCACTTGATCAATCTTCCAGAAGCTTCTGGGTTGACAAGTACCCGACTCAAAGTACTATTAGTGAGTACTATGATTGGGTGAGAGAGGAAATCAAGATGTAATCTCTAAGCGGCTAAAATTAATTCGTACGCTAACTTTTCGAGTGTGGTGTAATGACACTCGACTCCTATAATTAAATGGCTTAAAAAGTATATAGGTTGTTGTTCTTTTCCCTCTTGCCTCACTAGTACTGAACTAACTGCGTAATCATTAGTAGACATATACACCCACAAAGTCTCACCCTCTATTGGCTTAGCAAGTACAGGCAGAGTGGACAGGTAATTCTTTGGCTCCTTAAAAGCTTTATCGCATTCGGCATCCCATTGAAATTTAGTCATCCAACGAAGTATCTTGAAAAAAGACAGACTTCGATTGGCCAACTGGGAGATGAAGCGAGAAAGGGCAGTAATCCGGCCTGTCAGTCTCTGTGCTTCTTTCAAATTACATGGAGGAATCATGTCTTGAAGCGCTCGTACCTTGCTTGGATTGACTTCTATCCCCTGTTCGATTACAATGTATCCCAGAAATTTTCCTCTCTTGGCTCCAAACAAGCACTTATTGGGATTAAGCTTCAATCCATACTACCGTAAAGTATGACAGGTTTCCTCCATGTCAGCACACAGGTCAATCGCTTGGAGGAACTTGATAAGGATGTAATCCACATACACTTCCATATTCCATCCGATTTGCTTCTTGAACACTTTGTTCATGAGCAGTTGATAAGTAGTTCCTGTATTCTTTAGTCCAAATGACATAACATTATAATAATAAGTGTCCTTAGCTGTTATGAAACTAACCTTCTCTTAGTCATCCTTTGCGAGTGGTACTTGATGATATCCTTGATATGCGTCCAGCATATAGATAAATACGCACCCAAAGGTGGACTCCACCACTTGATCGATACGAGGCAGTGGATAATAATCTTTTGGACATACCTTATTAAGATCTCTGAAGTCGATGCAAACCCTCTACTTATTTCTGGGCTTGGACACCGTGACAACATTAGCCAGCCAACTCGGGAATTGGACTTCACAAATGTAGCATGCTCCCAGTAATTTGTCCACTTCTTCTTTAATGATCTTATTCTGATCGGCCCTGAACGCTGGGGTAGACATGAAACACATGCTCCATGATCATAGGTGGCACCCCCATTACTTCATCAGTTGTCCAGGCAAAAACATAATTGTTGCATATAAGACACGCAACAAGCTCTTTTTTGAGCTCTTAAGGGAGGTTGGCCGCCACTTGTGTAATAGCCTCTGGTTGACCTAGTCGAATCTGGACTTCCTCCTTTTCTTCGTAGACCAGGGTGGGTGGTGCCTCCGGAACGATTCTATTCGTTGCATCTTCTGTGTAGAGTTGGCCTTAATTTTTATTATATCAACATACCACTTGTGTGTAGCCAATTGATCTCCTCTAACTTCCCAGACTCAATCATCGACAGAGAACTTCATCTTCTGGCAAAAGGTAGAGACTACTGTCCGAAACTCATTCAGGGTCGGGCGGTCCAGAATGACATTATAGGCCAAGAGTGCATCAACTACAATGAAGTTTGATCGGCATGTCCTTCCTAGGATCTCCTCCCCTAAAGATATGATAAATTTTATTTGGTTGAGCGATTGGACCTCATTACCCATGAATCCAAACAAAGGAGTTACCATAGGCTGAAGATCACTATGATCTATTTACAACTGATCGAATGCTTGTTTGAAAATGATGTTGGCGGAGCTACCTGTGTCAACAAAAGTATAGGAAATATTATTATTGGTCCCTTGGTGGCCGACAAGAGGGGGTGAATTGCTCTGCAAGTACAAAGACACCTTTCTCGGACTTTACAACGTAATTAAAACTAACATTGCATAAAAGGAATTAAGAAACTAATTAAGAAAAAGAGGCACCGAATTTACTTAGTTTGCAATCAGAGGATTGCTAATCCAAGACCTTGAAAAACGCACTGAGATTCTCCTCTGGGTGGAGTAGTCTCTTACAACGTTGAAGCACACAATTACAAAGATAAACAAGAAAGGAACTTATTACAAGTGATCTATCTTAGCTTCTGGGACCAGGGTTGTATTTATAACTCTGGTCAGGGCGCCTGAAAGGGTTTTAGGCGCTTTTAGGGGAATAAAACTTTATCCTCATCGCGTTTGGATAATTGTTTTGGTCTAGGCTCTCGGAAGGGTTACGGGTGCCCGGAGTCCGGGAGCCCGGACCACGTCCAGGTGCCCCGGACAAGTCCAGGTGCCCCAAACTTGGTCGAGGCGCCCGGACAAAAAAATTAACTTTTTGTTGATTTTCGGTCCCGATCTTCCGCTCCGCTTCCGATCGTATTGGTTCAAGTCTTCCACTCCGGCTCTACTAGCTTGGATGATCTCAGCCATCTGGAATAGGTTCACTCGAACCCAAGTTCCAGCCTTCTCGAGCAATCTTTCACTCTGACTTCTCGTCCCTCGAAAACGTCGTGCGTCTCCTTCTCATCCTTCGAAAATGTCGCGTGTTTCCTTCTCGTTCACCCGCTTACTCTTCCGCAGCACCTCGTCCCTTGAATGCACCGAGCTCGTTGGCTCTCTCCCGTGTCGTTCTTCTTGTTAGTTGCGTCTTTCGCTTGACTTCCCGTGCTCCTAAGTTCTTGCACACTTAAATGCAGGGGTTAAATACCAACAGGATCTAACTTGACTTGGTTGACCACATCAAAACCACCACTGGGTATTTACAATCTCTCCCTTTTTGATGTGAGCAAACACAAGTTAAGTTAGGGTATACCACAAAAATAACAATTATAAAAAAAGATTTTTACAAGTAAAAAAATTGTTTTATAAGATTTTTGTAAGTATAAAAAAATTGTACAACCCTCCTCATAGACTTAATATTTAATCTTTACTACTCCCCCTTTTGATCTCATTAAAAATGGGGTACTTTTAAAAAAATCTACTTAACAACAATAAAAAGTCTAAGGGACAATTTAAAAAAATTTAAATTTAACATATTTAAAGTAGAAAAAAATTCCATATAAAGTTGAAATTATCATTTAAAAACTCCTAAAAAAATTTAACATTCAGAAAATTTTAACATTTAAAATTTTTCTTACAGTTAAGTGATGAAGTTCTCAAAAAAATTAACTTTTAAATAATTTCTAGCAAAAATTTTTGGCAAACATTTGAAAGTATTTTTATAACAACTAATTGCTTAACAGTTAGTCAATAATTGACTTCCAGGCTGTGGTGAGGCACTAGGCCTTCTTGGATATTAGAGCAACAACCACTTTCTAGACAAAGTCTTTTAAAGAAATTAAATATTTAACTTTCTATCTGAAAGCAAAAAAAAAAATACTAATCTAAATATGATTTTGGAACCCAAAATAGGTTCCTTCCTACAGGATTAATTAAAAAATTCTCAGGAACATATTTCTATGATATTTTTCTAATTTGACTTTTATAAAATCTATAATACCAGTTTAATCCTTTATAGTTTCTAAAATTAGAAATAGAAAAATTTGAGCATGCAGAACATTTTAAGTTTTCTATTTGTTCCTTTAAATTAGCATTTTCAATTTATCAAGCTCCTCTATTAAGCATGACTTTGCTAAGATTCTTTTTATTTCTAAATTCTCCTTTTTTAAATTATCATTTTTACTTTTTAATTTGCACATTGATTTAGCCATAGACTTAATATCGAAATAGAGTTGATCAGGAGGTAAGAGACATACCTCACTTACCATGTCGGATCTGAAGCTTGATCCTCCCCCTGTTTCGCTACTTTCGTCTGATGTCACTCCCCCTTCATCGATATTAGCTTCTGAGGTGCTTTGATCTTCATGGCTAGTCATCAATGCTAGTCCAGTGTATGCTTCTATTTTTGACTCGGATGATGAGCTTTCGTCCCAAGTAGCCTTGAGATTCTTGTGTTTGTTTGGCTTGGGCCCCTTGTCTTTTTCCTTTTTGAGCTCCGGGCAATCCTCTTTTATGTGTCCTTCCTTTTGACACCGGTAGCATCGAACTTTTCTTCTATTTCTTGGAGTTTTTCTGTTATGTATTTCTTTAAATTTATTAGATCTAAAAAATTTTCAAAACTTCCTTACAATATAAGTTTCTTAGTCTCCTTCCAGATCTTAGTCTGACTCGGGTTCGTCCTTCTTGGTGGCTCTCAGTGCCAGTTTTGGCTTAACTCTTTACTTGATCCTACACATCCAGATTCATGTAATTCTAAAGTTGAAAACAATTCTTCTAGTGAACTTACCTCCAAGTCCTTCGAGATGTAGTAGGCGTCGATTATTGAGGTCCATTCTAGAGTCCAGGGAAAGGCGTTGAGTGTGTAGCATACCGAGTCTCGATTGGCTACCGTTTCACCGAGGTTGACCAGTCCGGTGATCAGTTCTTTAATCTTCGCGTGTAGTTGGGCTACCTTCTCACCTTTTTCCAGACATACGTTTGTTAGTTGATTTCGAAGAAGGTCTCGTCGTGCGAGCTTCATTTCGGATGTGCTTTCGTGGAGTTTCAGGAATTTCTCCTAGAGTTCTTTGGTCGACAGTAGCATCCGATGCGGTTGACTTCTTGAGGAGGCAATACACTTAGCAAGTGATATTCTGCTCTGTTGTTGGCGATGAAATCACTTTGTTTCTTCTTCGTCCAAAGATACTCATCTTTCGCTATGCCTTGTTGATCTTTGGAACTACAAAACCATATTTAATAATTAAAAGAATTTTAAAATCAGTTTTTAGAAATACCTCCATTCAGCATTTCCAATGTGCGAACTCTCCCTAAAACTTTAGTGGGACAAGGCTTGGTCCGGCCATTGATTTTTCTTCGGTCAGCAGTTAGTCCTTCTAAAGCGAACCTTGCTCTAATACCACTTGTTGGTCCCTTGGTGGCCGAGAAGAGGGGGTGAATTGCTCTATAAATACAAAGACACCTTTCTCGGACTTTACAGCGTAATTAAAACAAACTCTTACATAAAAAGAATTAAAAAACTAATTAAGAAAAAGAGACACCGAATTTACTTGGGTTATAATCAAGGGATTGCTAATCTAAGATCTTGAAAAGTTCACTTAGATTCTCCTCTGGGCGGAATCTGTTAGAGTGTATACTAAAAGCCTAGCTTTTGGTATAAACATTTATCTAGAAATAAGAATCACATTGGTCAAATGTCTACATTTATGATAAATGTAGTTGTTCAATTAATTTATATTGTAGATAACATGGTGTGTGGTGTCACACACAGAGGATCATGTTATCAGTACCTTATAAATTATAAACAGTAACTCACGACCATAATGGAAAGGAACAAACCATTGGAAGGTCGTAGTGTAATTAGGTATTAGTTTATCTTAACTATATAATTACACTAGTACACTTAGAGTGTATTGAGTAGGATCATTTGAGGTCGTTTCTTTTATACTGGCTTTATAAAGAAACAAAGACCTCGGTTATTATGGAAGTGTGTACTTTTAATCCTAATATAATAACAAGCACATATATTTGATATTTATTTCTTTAATTTATCAATGGGTGAGATTTAGTTCGATAAATCAATAAGCCCGATAAGTTGGGAAATGATATCACTTATAGTGTGTGTTGTTGATTATAGAAGGAAACTGTGTCCTAGAGATACTAGGTTGATAATGTCCTCAAGAGGAGCTCATAAGGATTGTCATGTTAAACCCTGCAGGTGGACTTAGTCCGACATGATAATAAGGTTGAGTGGTACTACTCTTGGACTTAGATATTAATTAAATGAGTTGTCAGTAACTCACTTAATTAGTGGACATTCGATATCTTAAACACAGGGAGACTAATACGCTCATAATAAGAAGGAACCCAAAAATATAATTTGGGATTGGTGCGGTAGTTCAATAATAGTTCTCTAGTGGAATGAATTATTATTGATAAAATTAAGTTGTGTGTTCGGGGCGAACACGGGATGCTTAATTTTATCGGGAGACCAAAACCAATTCCTCCTCTCGGTCCCTATCGTAGCCTCTTATTTATAGAGTACTATACCCACCTATACCCACCTTCATACCCATGTTATAGGGGCCGGCCAAGCTAGCTTGAGGATCAAGCTAGGGCCGGCCAAACCATTGGTTCATGGGTGGCCGGCCTTAGCTTGAACCCAATCTTAGGTGGCCGGCCCTATTTAATTTAAAAAGAATTTTAATTTTAAAATTTTCTTATGTGAAAGATATAATTTATTGAAGAGATTAAAAATTAAAATATCTCTTTTATAAGTCTCTACAAAAGATTAAAGAAAGAGATTAAATCTCTTTCCTTATTTGTAGATTAGAAAGGATATTTTATTTCTCTTCTTTATAAATTATTCACATGTTGAAAAATTAAAATTATAGAAATTTCTTTTTATAAACCAATCATAAAAAAGGGATAAAAATTATTGGAGAAATTTTTTATAAAATTTCTGGAGACAAATTAGGAAGTTTTAATTAATTAAAACTCTCCTTGTTTTGTTTTTTTAAAGTGGCAGGCCATTGTTTTTAAAAGAAGAAAATTCAACAACAACAACAACAACAACAACCAAGCCTTTTCCCACTAGATGGGGTCGGCTGTATGAATCCTTTTACGCCATTGAGCTCTATCTCCTATTATATCATCATCTATATTTAAATAAATTTTATCTTGTTTTATTGTTGCTAACCAAGTCTTTTTTGGTCTTCCTCTTCCTCGTTTTATATGCATGTTTATCATAGTTTCACATCGCCTAACTGGAGCATTTATTGGTCGTCTAAGTACATGTCCGTACCATCTTAAACGTGTCTCTCTGAGTTTTTCCTCAATAGATGCAACTCCTACTTTCTCTCTAATGCTCTCATTTCTTATTTTGTCCATTTTCGTATGTCCACACATCCACCTTAACATCCTCATCTCTACAACTCTCATCTTCTGCTCATGTGCTCGAGTCATAGCCCAACATTCAGCTCCATATAACATAGCAGGTCTAACTGCGGTTTTATAGAACTTACCTTTAAGTTTAAGAGGTACTTTACGGTCACATAAAACACTCGACGCTCCCCTCCATTTCACCCATCCTGCTTGTATTCTATGTAAGACATCTCTCTCAATCCCTCCATCATTTTGTAAAAATGATCCTAAATATTTAAATCTCTCGGTTCCGGGCAACTCGTCCTCTCCTATCTTAACAATTGTTTCATTACTTCTAATATTGCTAAACTTAAATTCCATATATTCTGTCTTTAATCTACTAAGCTTAAAACCTTTCCCTTCTAGTGTTTCCCTCCAAGATTCTAGCTTAGCATTTACTCCTTCACGTGTCTCATCTACCAAAATAATATCATCTACAAACAACATGCACCACGGTACCGTGTCTTGAATGTGTGCAGTGAGTTCATCCATAATTAGTGTAAAAAGATAGAGACTTAGAGCTGATCCTTGATGTAACCCTATCTTTATTGGAAATGCTTTAGTTACTCCGCCTGAAGTCTTTACTCTGGTCGTTACATCCTCATACATATCCTTAATTAGTTCAATATATGTTACGCTAACACCTCTCTTTTCTAAAATTCTCCATATAATTTCTCTTGGGACTCTATCATATGCCTTTTCTAAGTCAATGAATACCATGTGTAGATCTTGTTTTTGCTCCCGATATTTTTCAATTAATTGTCTAAGAAGATGTATAGCTTCTATTGTCGACCTTCCAGGCATGAACCCAAATTGATTTTCTGTCACTGTGGTCTCCTTCCTTAATCTTTTTTCTATTACTTTTTCCCAAAGTTTCATAGTATGACTCATTAGTTTAATACCCCTATAGTTTGCACAATTTTGTACGTCTCCCTTATTCTTATATAAGGGAACTAGAGTACTTATCCTCCATTGATCAGACATTTTTTTCGTTTTCAATATCATGTTAAATAATTTTGTAAGCCATTCAATACCTTGTTTCCCTAAGCACTTCCATACCTCTATCGGAATATCATCTGGTCCAACGGCTTTTCCATTGTGCATCTCATTTAAAGCTTGTTTTACTCCTGAAGTTTGAATTCTACGATAAAAATTAAAATTTCGATGCTCATTTGACCTAATTAAATTACCTAAGTTAAGTTAGTCTCCTAAACCTTCATTAAAAAGTTGATGAAAATACCTCTTCCACCACTCTTTTATTTCTCTATCGCTTACTAATACCCTATTACATTCATCTTTAATATATTTTATTTGGCTAAGATCTCTTATTTTTCTTTCTCTCACTTTAGCTATTCTATTGATGTCTTTTTTCCCTTCTTTTGTATCCAATTTTTGATATAACCATTCAAAAGTTTCATTTTTTACTTCACTCACTACTTTCTTAGCTTCTTTCTTGGCTATTGTATATTTTTTTAAATTTTTCTCGTTCTTACAAATATATAATTCCTTATAAGCTATTCGTTTTTCCTTCACTTTCTCTTGTACTTTCTCATTCCACCACCAAGATTCTTTACTTAGCGGTGCATGCCCCTTTGACTCACCGAGGACACTCTTAGCTACTATTTTCAACTTTGATACCATCTTATCCCATGTTGTATTAGAGTCATCGTATATTTCACCTAATGCTTGTACTTCTACCTTCTCTTTAAATATATGTTGCTTCCCATCCTTTAACTTCCACCACTTAATTCTAGGAATTGTATATATTTTCTTTCTATTGATACTATGTTTGAGGCGTATATCCAACACTACTACCCTATGTTGGGTAGTTAAGCTTTCTCCAGGGATGACTTTGCAATCTTTACAAATCTTTCTATCCTTCTTCCTAACCATAAGAAAGTCAATTTGCGATTTATTATTCCCACTTTTGAATGTGACTAAGTGTTCTTCTCTTTTCTTAAAAAATGTATTAGCTAATATAAGGTCATATGCTATCGCAAAATCTAATATAGTTTTCCCTTCCTCATTTCTCGCTCCAAACCCATAACTCCCATGTACTCTCTCATATTCCTCATTTTTCACTCCGACATGGCCATTTAGATCACCTCCTATTAAAATCCTTTCATTTGGTGGAATATTTTGTAATATTTCATCTAAGTCCTCCCAAAACCTTAATTTGGTAGCTTCATCTAATCCTACTTGTGGTGCATATACGCTAATTATGTTCATAGTTTCTTTCGCCACTATTATCTTAAGAGTTATAATTCTATTTCTTTTTATCACTACTCCTACAACTTCATCCTTTAACAAACTATCTACAATAATACCCACTCCATTTCTTGTTTTACTTTTTCCAGTGTACCATAACTTAAAACCCGAGTTCTCTATCATCTTTGCCTTCTCACCTGTCCATTTTGTCTCTTGTACACATAAAATATTAATTTTTCTCCTAATCATCATATCTACTACCTCCATTGATTTACCAGTGAGAGTTCCTATATTCCATGTTCCAAATCTTAGATTATTAGTTTTCCTATCATATTTGTTCTTATCTAACCTATGGTGTGAGAACTCTTGCCTATTTAACACTACACCCAAGTTCTCATGGAGATGTAGCGGTCCTTGCTGAGACGTTACAGTCGGACCCTGTAACGCGAACTCTTCAATATTTATCACTACACCCGAGTTCTGGAGATGTAGCGGTCCTTGCCGAGACGTTACAGTCGGACCCTGCAACGCGTTCCTTCCGGGGAACAACCTAGCATTAGCACAATAGTTTAATGGATTCATTCATGAAATTTTGCCATAGTTTGACGCTGGCTGGCAACCTAACGCAACCCTCCTCCTTTATCCGGGCTTGGGACCGGCCATGACTGGTCATCATGGGCGGAGTTTAAAAGAAGAAAATTGTTTTAATTAAAATAATTTTTCTTTACATGGCAAAAGAATTAAGGAAATTTTGTAATTAAATTTCCTAATTTGCCTAGGCCAAGGAATATAAAAGAAGAGGTGAGGGTGCCTTCTTGGTGACAACCTCTATTATTTTTCCTCCCTCTTTTCCTTGGTGTGGTGGCCGGCCCTTCCCTTTCTCTCTTCTCCTCTTGTTGGCCGAAACCTATCTTCTTGGTGGAGCTTTTGTTTGTGGCCGGATCAAGGAAGGAGAAGAAGGAGAGAAAGCAAGTCTCGTCTCTAGCATCCCTTGGAGCATTGGTGGTGGCCGGATACTACTTGGAGAAGAAGAAGAAGAAGGAGAGAAAGCTTGTATCCCTTGGAGCTTGGTTGGTGTTTTATTCTTCGTCCTTGGTGAAGCTTCTTTCTTTGTGGCCGAACCTAGCTAGGAGGAGAAGAAGGTGGTTGGTGGTTTCTCATCTCGGAAGATCGTTGCCCACACAACGTTCGAGGTTAGAAGAGGAATACGGTAGAAGATCAAGAGGTTTTTCTACAAGGTATAACTAGTAATTTTTCTTTCCGCATCATGCTAGTTATTTATGGAAATAATATCAAATACAAGAGGCTTACGTTCTAGAATTTCGAATATGTTTTTCGATGTTGTGTTCTTTTATTTTTTCTTTTCCTTGTGATTTGATTGTTCTTTTTGGTTAACCTAAAGTTATTTTAGGAAATTAAATATTAGATTTCTATAAAAAGTTTTGTCTAGTCGGTGGTGGTTGCTCCCATATCCAAGAAGGCCGTGTGCCTCGCCACGTCAGTACTGGGAACCAATTATGGAAATTAATATTTAATGGAATTAATAACTTAAGGTGATTTGGGTCGAACGTGTTAAGTTCCGCAGGAGATCCAAGTCAAAACCTAAAAGAACAAATAGATTAAGTTTTGGATCAAACGTGTTAAGTTCCGCAGGTGATCCAAAATTTAATTTAAAAGAACACATGGTAGCTAGGAAAAGGTTCAGACCTTTGTACAAAATTTTTGTACAGTGGAACCTCTAGGTTTTCCGAGTAGCAACCAACAGAATCGTCTCTTACAACATTGAAGCACACAATTACAAAGCTAGACAAGCATGGAATTGATTACAAGTGTTCTATCTTAGCTTTTGGGACCAGTGTTGTATTTATAGCCTTGGTTGGGGCGGGGCATCTCTAAGGGTTCCAAGCGCCTCTAGGGGGATAAAACTTTATCCTCGTCGCAACGCAACGTACCACATCGCGTTTGGCTAATTTTTCCGGCCCGTGTGCTCAGAAGGGTTCCGAGCACCCGGAGTCCGGGCGCCTGGACCAAGTCTGAGCGCCTGGAGTCCGGGCACCTGGACCAAGTCCGGGCGCCCCAAACAAGTCTAGGTGCCCTGGACTTGGTTGGGGTGCCCCGGACCAAAAAAATCAACTTTTTGTTGATTTTTGGTCCTGGTCTTCCGCTCTACTTCTGCTCGCATTGGTCCGGATCTTCCGCTCCAGCTCCGCTCACTTGAGTGATCTCGGCCTTCTATGAACAGTATGAAGGCACCTTCATTGCTTGAAGGCGCCTTCGGACACTGTTCATCCGAAGGCAAATATGCTCCTTTTGTCCTGCAAAACAATGTTAGTCCAAATAATCTGTAAAATAAATATTAGGACAATAATAATTAATAATAAAGAGCAGTAATTAGTTCTTGTCCTCCCATGACTAGGAACTAGTCAAGATCTTAGTTTAGGGATCCTAAATGGACCTAAACTGGACTGATGCCTACTGTCCCTCAACTGGGGTGCGTCCTCACAAAGTCACTCTCCTCCAGCGACTTACCTTAACTTACCAATTTTCCAGATATCCGGTCAGCTCGTTGACTTGTCTGAATTTTACACCAACTATTCGGTTGGCCCGTTGACCTAGCTAGATTTCTTGCCAGATATCCGGTCAGCCCGTCGACCTATCTGGACTTCATACCAGCTAACCGGTCAGCCCATTAACCTAGCTGGATTTCCTACTAGATATCTGGTCAGTCCGTCAACCTATCTGGACTTCTCCTGCACACTTAATCAAGTGGTTAGATCATAACAAAACCTAACTTAACTTACTTTTCATTTATCAAAACCTGAGTTAGACTGTTAGTCCAAACTACACCAACAGAAAGTTCCCACATACGGCGCCAAATTTGATCCTATCTAAAAACTTCAAAGATGATGGGATGGGCACGGCGGATCGAGGATTGATTGGAAGAAGACCTTTTCCTCTAAGAAGAAGCTTCTCTCTTATCCTACACACACGGAAACAATTCAACAAAGTGTCAACACCTAGAAACCAGGGGGAATCCCTGGCAAAGGCCCTCCGTTGCTCAAGTTAGCACAAGCTCAAGCGAGTGGATGAAGAACAGTAGCAGATGCGCGCACGAGGATGAGTTGTCGATGCTCAGAGAGGATACCTTCGTCACGGAAAGGACTCCCCCTTTATATACCACCTCACATAATCTCTGCAATCATGAGGTGGTAAAGTGTATCAGAATTTGTTAGGAAATACAACCATAATTTTCCGAGGAATCTTTCTTTTACCCACATGCATACCTCTTTTGTCATTTATAGCTTCTGCTATTGTTAAGGTTACCGAAGGAATATGCTGTTATAATTGGTCTGCTAATGGGAGACACGATGGTCCCTTAAGAAGTTTTCAGAAGAATATTCTCTAACATAAAGTTGTTATTATGACGAGTTGTTAGGATGTTGTCTGATGAGTATATCTCGGTTGGTCTTTGAGTCGACCGCTTCTATTCGATTGCATTTTGTATATTCTACTCTGTAGTATATCATTTGCATATATCCTGGCTGACCAGTAAGACCGACTGCCTTTATATCTATTTTGACATTAAGATGCTCAGTTATATTCTGCACAGCCTTGAGACATTCATCCGGAGAATGATATAGTATCTTAGTCATACTGGAAATCCCTTAGAGAAATAATATAGTACCTCAGGCTTCCTAGAGATCCTTCTGATAATCTATGCTTTGCTGAAATTCCGTCCAGGTAGCAGTATAAAGATAAATGTTTTGAGCTTGGTCATCCTTTTACTCGATCGGACATATAATGAGCTACCCAGAGAAATGTCGCTACGCTCTGAGAGGTTCGGTCAATATATATTAAGCTGGGTTGTGTTTGGCCCGGCCGGATATGTGTACGGTCGAGGTATATGAACTTGTCCAACTTCATAATCAGCTGGATACACAAATATACTGCCACATGGAAGCCCATTAGGGGCAGCCGACAATCAGGGTCGCCCGACCATATATAGAAAAACTCATACGAAGTTAGGAATTTAGCTTTCCCCTTGACTATATCTGTGACTAGTCTATTGGGAAGTGAGTCGGTCACTCTAGTCGATATATAAGGCAGGCCATCCTTAATCTTGGTCGCCCTAAGGTCTTTTCATCCTTAAGGCACTGAACTCCTCAGGTTCGACCAGCTTAAGGGCTAGCAACCCTTCTCTGGCCGACCAACTTAAAGCTCGATCGAATTAACTCTAAGAACCCTAGTGCCAAGCGATTAATCAAAGCTGGATAAGGGGATGTTGTCCTTTCTCAACTGTGACTGTCACACTATCTTGACTTTGACCATCACGTGACCTCCTGGGTCCACTCGTCACAACCTATATCAACAATATAGGAAACAATTAATATCAAATAAATTCAAACGAAACCAATCCTGAATGCAATATAATACCACCAAAATATAAATGACAATGCGTGTATGTATACATGTACATGTGAACAAATTAAACTAACTAAAATAAAACCAACGCTCAAACATTCGATACGAAAAGAACACCATAAATACAAGCAGTGAAAAAATAGACCCAACAACTCGAAAAGAAATCAGAACTCGAGTGGGACCGGCAGTCAAGACCTCTGAGCGACATAATACATCCTCTATCTGCTAACCTGAAAGTTAAAGAAAAGCAAGGGGTAGTGAGTACAATAACTCAGTGGGTATAAGAAAATAATACATGAACAATATAGTATAAAGAGATCAACAGATGCAATCTCAGGTAATAATACTTACTACAAAAGTAAGAGTACCGACATAAGATCTACTAAAAGAACCATAACCAACAACGTAACCCTTCACTGACCTACTCCACCAGGTATAGCTAATAAATCGGGAGTACATACAATACATCCAAAAATCACCTGTATAAACTCAACATATAACAAGCATATAATAAAAATATAACAAGTCCTGACTAGCGCAATAACATGCTACCATGAATGGGTCTCGTGGACAATCAAGGTATATAACTAGTAATTGTCCGCAGGAGAATGCTCTATCATGGATGGTCCCGTGGGCAGACAAGATGAGGTTGCTATTGTTAGGACCGATGGCGGCCGGCTAGAGGAGAGAGAAATAGTCTTGAAAAAATAAAACTGAACCTTCCTCGGACGTTATAGCTTAATTAAACACTTGCATAAAAATAATCAAGAAACTGAAAATTAAAAAGATAAGACACACAGAAATTACTTAGTTACAACTTGGGAGGTTATTAATCCAAGGAAGATGAAAAAGCTTAGTAAATATCTCCTTCAGGCGGAGAAGCCTCTTTACAACAATTAAAGAACTAAAAATACGAAGCTAGACAAGAGAAATCATTTACAAATATTCTCTCTTATCTTCTGGGACCAGGGCTGTATTTATAGCTCTGGTCGGGGCGCCTGGAAGGGTTCCAGGTGCTTGGAGGGGGATAAAACTTTATCCTTGTCACAACGGATCGCGTTTGACGTGATCCGGATAAGATTCAAGGTTTGGGCGCCAGGACTATCTGGGCGCCTGGATTCAGTCCAAGCTCCCAGACCCAAGTTAAGAGCTTATTAACTTGTTTGGTCTGGGTTCTTGCTCCGGCTCCGCTCACTTAGGTCTACGTCTTCCGCTCCGACTTCAGTTCCACTTGGGTGATCTCAACCTTCTGGAATAGGGCTCACCCGAATCTAACTTCTGCCCTTCGAGCAAGCTTCCACTCCAGCTTCTCGTCCCTCAGAAACGATGTGCGCCTCCTTCTCGTCTGCACGCGTACTCTTCCGTAGCACCTCATCCCTCAGATGTACCGAACTCATCGGTTCTCTCCCTTATCGTCCTTCTTTTGCTCGACTTCTTGTGATCCTAGGTTCCTACACACTTAGACACAGCGTTAAAAACCAACAGAACCTAACTTGACTTGGTTGATCACATTAAAATCACCTCGGGGCACTAACAATCTTCCCCTTTTTGATGTGATCAAACCCAAGTTAAGTTAGGGTAAATTTTATAAGTACAAAAATTAAGTACACACTTTAAAAAAAAATTGTACTACCCTCCCCTAGATTTAATCTTTACTACTTCCCTTTTGATAACATTAAAAATGAGGTACCAAAAAAGAAATTCTACTTAATAATGATAAAAAGTCTAATGGATAATTAAAACAATTTTAACATATTTAAGGCAGAAAAAAATTTCATATATAGTTGAAATTGTCGATAATTTTTTTTTTAAAATTTAACGGTTCTCGAAAAGTTAACTTTTAAATAATTTCTAAAAATTTTGATAGACATTTTAAAGCATTTTTATAACCAATAATTGCTTAACAATAAGTCAATTAAATATTCAATTCAGTAATTGACTTCCAGGTTGTGGCGAGATACTAGACCTTCTTGGTTATTGGATCATCACCTACTTCTAGACAAAGCCTCTTAAAGAATTTCAACATTTAATTTTTCTTTCTGAAAGCCCTAAGTCTAGAAAAATAGTTAACCTAAATATGATTTTAGAATTCAGTACAGGTTCCTACCTACTAGATTAGTTAAAAATTTGGAAGGTACATAACTTCTGGGGGCTCTTCTAATTTATCCCTAGTGTTTTCTAATGTACTAGTTTAGCCTTCTATAATTTCTAAATTTTGGTTTTTGAAAGTTATTCAGTTTCAAACATGCATGTACATTTTTCAAACTATCGATTTGTATTTTTAATTTATCATTTTCTAATTTTAAATTATCAAACAAATCTAAGGGGCATGCATTGGCTAATTATCTTTTCAAGTCTATATTTTCTTTTTCTAATTTTACTAAATCCTTGGAAAGAATCTTAATAAATTTAAACAACTTTTTAGGGGATAAGGCACGTACATGACTTAACTCGTATTTTGATTCTCCCCCTTCATCATAACTTTCTTCTGATGATCCTCTCCCTTCATCGATGCTCATCTCTGAGCTACTTTCATCTTCTTTTTGATGGTCTGCCATTAGGGATAGTCTGGCGTAGGCTTCAACTTCAGATTCAGATGATGTGTCGTCCCACGTCGCCTTTAGATTATGCTTGGGCCGGGCTAGCTTCTTGTTCTTTTCCTTTTCCTTATTCTTCAATTTTGGATAGTCATCCTTGATGTGCCCTTCTTCGTTGCAGTTGTAATATCGGACTTTCCTTTTGTTCCAATAATGCTTTCTTGTTTGCAATTTAAATTTATTAGATTTAATAAATTTATTAAATTTTCTTACTAGTAGCATCGCTTCATCTTCGTCAATTGATGCTTCAGAGTCTAGATCTTCCTTCTTGGCTTTCAAGGCAAGTTATTGTTTGACTTTTCGATTTCTTTAGGATTTGCACATCGAGTTTCGTGAAGTTCAAAAGTAGAAAATAAATTCTTTAGTGTATTTACCTCGAAGTCTTTAGAGATGTAGTATGCATCTACTAAGGATGACCATTTTGGAGTTCTCGGGAAGGCGTTGAGTGCGTATCGGATTGAATCTCGGTTCGTTACTGATTCTCCGAGATTGTTGAGCCGAGTGATGAGTTCTTTGATTCATGCTTGGCATTGCGCTACCTTTTTTCCATTGTTCATCCGCAGGTTTGTCAGCTAGGTTTAGAAGATGTCTCACCTTGCTAGCTTTGCTTCTGAAGTACCTTCATGGAATTCTAGGAATTTCTCCTAGAGCTCTTTGGCGGAGTCATAGTTGCTGATTCAATTGACCTTCTGGGGAAGAAGGATGCTTAGCAGATGCAATTCTGCTTTACAATTCGCCACAAAATTGGCTTGTTCTTTCTTCATCCATAAACACTCTTCTTTTTCAGCTCCATGTTGGTCCTTGGGGGATATAGAACCATATTTCATGATTAACAGAATCTTAAAATATGTTTTAAAAAATACTTCCATTTGGCGTTTACATTGCGCGAAGTCTCTCTTGAACTTTGGTGGATGAATGCTTGTACCGACCATCGTCTCGTTACTTCAGTCGTCGTTTAGTCATTCTGAGGCGTCCTAGCTCTGATACCAATTGTTAAGACTGGTAGCGGCCGTCTAGAGGGGAGAGAAATAGTCCTAAAAAAATAAAACTAAACCTTCCTCGGACGTTATAGCTTAATTAAACACTTGCATAAAAATAATCAATAAACTAGAAATTAAAAAGATGAGACGCACAAAAATTACTTGGTTATAACTAGGGAGGTTGTCAATCCAAAGAAGATGAAAAAGCTCAGGAAAAACCTCCTTCAGACAGAGAAGCCTCTTTACAGTAATTAAAGCATTGAAAATACGAATCTAGACAAGAGAAATCGTTTATAAGTGTTCTCTCTTAACTTCTGAGACCAGGGCTGTATTTATAGCCTTGGTCGAGGTGCTTGGAAGAGTTCCAGACACCTGAAGGGGGATAAAACTTTATCTCCATCGTAATGGATTACGTTTGATGCAATCTGGATAAGATTTAAGGTCCAGGTGGTCAGACCAAGTCTGGTCCGGGTTCTTGCTCCGGCTCTGCTTGCTTAGGTCTAGGTCTTCCGCTTCGGCTTCGGCTCCGACTCCATTTGGGTGATCTCGGCCTTCTGGAATAGGGCTCATCCGAACCCAAGTTCTGGCCTTCGAGCAAACTTTTGCTCTGGCTTTTTGTCCCTCGAAAACTGTTGGTTGCTACTCGGAATACCGCTCTAGTTCCCCTGTACAAAAATTTGTACAAGCATAGAACTATCCTAGCTACCCATGTGTTCTACTAAAGTTAAATTTGGATTGCAAACGATGCTATTAATCCAAATTTTCCCTTTAGAAGTTAAACTTGAATTGGGAATGAAACTTAACATTCTTACTTCAAGTTCAACCGATGTGATCTTCCTAAGTTAAACCAAATTACAGAAGTTATCAAATATCTATTTCTAAGATCGACTTCTAGATTAAACATGGCAAAGCACTAGGCCTTCTTGGGTATGGGATCATCCATCACTTCCTAGACAAAGCCTCACAGAGAAATTGGATATTTAACTTCTTACAGTAAACTAGGTTTAACTATAGAGACCTCAATAGAAACACATTATCGAAACATGAAATCGAAGAATAAATCGATAACAAAAACTAATAACCTCTTATGTTTGGTTTTACAAGATCTATACAAAAAGGATGCACTAGTTATGATGCGGAAACTTATAACTAGTTATACCTTTTGTACCTTATAGACCTCTTGATCTTCTATTGTATTCCTCTACTTCTCTTAGGCGTCGTGTGGGCGACGATCTTCCAAGAGGAAATCCACCCGAGCCTTCTCTTCTAGCTTCCAAGTTTCAGCCACCAACAACCTCCGAAGGATGATGAGTTTCGGCCACCAACCAATCTCCAAGAGATGCTAGGAAACAATGCCTCCTTTCTCTATTCCTCCTTCAAGCAAAATCCGGCCAACCACCAAGCTCCAAGAGATGATGCCGCCGACCACCAAAGAGGAAGAGAAGGAGAATAAGAAGGGTCGACCACAAGGAATAAGAGAGGAAGAATAATAGATGTGTTGTGAGGTGAGGCACCTCTACCCTCTCTTTTATATTCCTTGGTCTTGGCAAATAAGGAAAATTTTAAACATAATTAAAACTTCCTTATATTCCTTATCAATGACTAAAAAGGAAAGTTTTAAAACAAAAAAATAAAACTTCTTTTTCTTCTTTTCATGGCCGGCTACCCCTTTAAATCCAAACAAGGAAAGTTTTAAACATGAAATTAAAACTTCCTTGTTTGTTTTTGGTAAGAAATTTTAATTAAAAAATTTCTTTCTTTAAATCCCTTCATGGTTAGTTATAAAAGGAAAATTTTATAAATTAAAATCTATCTTTAAAACATGTGAATAGTTATAAAAAAGTAAAGTTTTATCAAAAATTAAAATCTTTCTCTTAACTACAAATAAAAGATATCAAATCTTTCTCTTAATCCTTTGTAGAAAGATTTTAAAATTTTAAAACTCTCTTTTAAAACCATGGCTTCCACAAAAGAAAAGATTTCAAAATTTAAAACTCCCTTTTGATTTCAATGTGGTCGGCCACCCTTTCTTGAGCTCCAAGCTAGGGTCGGCCACAACTTGGCTCCCTTCTTGGTTTGGTTTGGTTTGGCCGGCCCTAGCTTGGGCTCCAAGCTAGGCTTGGCCGGCCACCAAGAGGTGGGTAAGAAAGTGGATTTTGGTGGATATAAGATTTTATAAATAAGATGTTACAATAGGGACCAAGAGGAGGAATTGGTTTTGGTCTCCCGATGAGTTTGAGCTTCCCTTGTTCGCCCCGAACATTCAACTCAAGTTCATCAATAATATCTCATTCCACTAAAGAGTTATTATTGCACTACCGCACCAATCCCATATTACTATATGGGCTCCTTCTTATCATGAGTGTGTTAGTCTCCCTGTGTTTAAGATATTAAATGTCCACTAATTAAATGAGTTACTGACAACTCACTTAATTAATATCAGCTCCAAGAGTAGTATCACTCAACCTTATCGTCATGTCGGACTAAGTCCACCTGCAGGGTTTACATGACAATCCTTATGAGCTCCTCAAGGGGACATCATCAACCTAGATTACTAGGACACAGTTTCATTCTATAATCAACAACACACCATATAAATAATATCATTTCCTAACTTATCGGACCTATTGATTTAAAGAGTTAAATCGCACCCTTTGATAAATTAAAGAAATAAATATTAAGTATATATACTTGTTATTATATCATGATTAAAAGTATACACTTCCATAATAACAGAGGTATTGTTCTTTTATATAGTCAGTATAAAAAGATACTACCTCAAATGGTCCTGCTCAATACACTCATAGTGTACTAGTGTAATTTATTAGTCAAGATAAACTAATACCTAATTACACTATAACCACTCCAATGGTTTGTCTCATTCCATCTTGGTTGTGAGCAACTGTTTATAATTTATAAGAAACTGATAACATGAACTTCTGTGTGTCTCCTCACACCATGTTATCTACAATATAAATTAAATGTACAACTACACTTAGCATAAATGTAGACATTTGACCAATGTGATTTTTATTTCAAATAAATGTTTACAAAAAGCTAGACTTTTAGTATACATTCTAACAGAAACGTCCCACGTCTCCTTCTCATCCGCCTGCCTACTCTTCCACAACACCTCGTCCCTTGGACACACCGAGCCCGTCGGCTCTCTCCCGTGCCGTCTTTCTCGCTAGCTGCGTCTTTTGCTTGACTTCCTGTGATCCTAAGTTCCTGCACACTTAGACATAAGGTTAAAAACCAACATGACCTAACCTGACTTGGTTGATCACATCAAAACCATCTCGGAGTACTAACAGCTATCAAGCTCCCCAGTCACTGACTGTGGGAGAACGCTCTATTACGGATGATCCCGTAGGCAGTCTGGGTATGTAAATAGTCACTGTCTGTGGGAGAATGCTCTACAACAGATGGTCCTATGGGCATATAGGATGTATAAGTAGTCACTGTCTACAGGAGAACACTCTAGCACGGATGGTCTGATGGGCAGACAGGATATATACGTAACTATCTAGCCACAGACTATGGACGACAATACACACTACCACGGATGGTCTCATGGGCAGTTGTATATATCATGATCACTGACGACTCTCTCAATTACGAATGGGAGACAATGGTCATCTAGAGATACCAATGATCACTAACAACTCTCTCAACTATGAATGGGAGACAATAATCGTCCAAATATACCAACTGTCACTAACGACTCTCTCAACCATGAATGAGAGAAAATGGTCGTGAGGATATAACAAAGTAATGATAAGAAAATGAATAATTACATCCAATAGAAAACTCTATAACCACACCTCTATCTAACTTTACTAGCGTATAGGCATCAGCCTAAATAATAAACAAGGGTCTAGTAGGGTACTTGATATCTTATACTACATTATAATCATTCTAACAATAAGTATATGCTTAAATCATCAATTAGGGGTTTAGCAGGATACTCAACATTTTATATTATGGTATGGTAATATCATACATATATAAAAATATCAAGCATAAAGAATAATGAGACTATATAGATATAACATGGATCGAACTAAGATCGAGCAATAAAAGATCAAACTCAAGAAGTAACATTGAGTAGATATCAAGGTAAATAGCTACTACACAATCAATGCAAATAATAAGATCATGCACTAAGGTCAAAGATTTAAAAAAGCCAAGCAAAAACTATCCACCTCGATCATACAACGTGTTGACTGTCTTCTAGTCAGAGTCTGTCTCAAGATCGAATCCTACAAGTGTCGGAAACGAAGACAATCTAAGTAAAACAATAATCCTTATTATCAACCTATTATTTAATTCCTACGTTAATCTATTAATCTCTCCATCATTTGAATTATAATTTAATCATGTATCCTCAATTAATCAATTAGTTATTAAACATTCAATCCATCCATTAATCTCAATTAATCAACCATTTAAACAAACCTAATTAACTATATAGCTTATCATTTAAATTAATCAAATAACCTTAATTAATCATCTCATACTCTTAATTAGTAATTAATCAATCTATTAATTAATTAATTATTCCTGATTAACCAACCTGTAATCAACTTTTAATCAATCTAATTAACTCATCATGTAACCCATAACGAAATTATAAGTAATTCATTTAATCCGAACAATCAATTAATCCAACATCAATTTCTAATTTCTCTGTACTAAATTTATTAATCTAATTAAATCATGATATTTATCAATAATGATTAATTCAATCTCAAATTTATCTCATTATCATAATCACCTTCTTCTTCGCCGACGGCAAAACGACATCAGCCAGCGGTGCTAACAACGGTGGTCACTGCCAAGTCGAGATGACAAGGATGTAGTACAGGGGAATGGGGTTGGCAGGAATCTGCGGCGGCATCAATTGGCTGAGGAAGTAATGACGTCGACTGGCGGAGGAGGCGGCGGCTTGCTGCTTGTGGTGCACAGGAACAGAAGGCAACGGCAGCAGCCGTTCACGGCGTGGGTGGAGAGGGACAATCGGCGATTAGTGAGGGAAGGGGTGCAATCCTGGCAGAGCTGGGGCTGCTTTCGGCAGCTGCACACGGCGGTGACATGAGTGCGCAAGACAACTGGGGACTGCTCATGGTGGCATGCGACCAGTAGTGGCAGTAGTAGCCGGCAGTGAGGGAGATGTCAGCAGTGGGTGTTGGACGTTGCAGACATTGCAAAAGATTTGCAACATTAAATGTCGAGAAGATGATTGGTTCATCTAGCTCTCTCAACCTTTATTTCAATTAACGGTCATCAAAGATCGGTTACAAATAGATATTTTCTTTTTATATATTCATGCGTCCAAGAATAATTGAGAGGTGTAATAATTAAGAGGTGAAGATGGGCAAAAGAGCAAAGGAGAACATCCCTTCGGGATTTGGTTTGTGATCCTGTGAAGAGCTTTTCAATCTGTGATCGTTCTTCTGACAATAAGCAAGAAGAACTTGTAGAGATTTGACTTGTGATCTTCAAGATCATCTCAAGAGATCACTCTAAGTTTTGTTAAGTGATTCATGTTTTTTTTATTAGATGCGGCAATGGTATCAGAATGATCCAGTAGCTCTAAAAATGCATGAAAACTTATCTCTTCGTTGAAAAAAAAAAAATGTCTATGCTGCCGATGCCAGGTAAGATCACGACTAGATCGCGATCTACCATAGTTGTCGAGCCCCGAGAGGTTGATAGCTATTAGTTTTTCAGGCCGAAGAGAGCCAACGACCATGTCGAGAGGCCGTCAATTGATAGTCATGACAATTACGTTCATCATGATAGAAGAAGTGAGCATCGTGATCACGATAAGAAAGAGAAGAAAAACTTTAATCGATTAAATTAATCAATTAAAATAGATTTTAATTTATTTAAAAATTTATGTAATCGATTAAAGTCACAAAGCATATTAAATATGTGATCTGTGTTGTGTAAGTGTAATCGATTCGTTTAATCAAAAGCTTTCTTATTTAAAAAAAAAAAATTGAAACGTGAAAGTCAAACTTTCTATGCTTTTGTTTTCTAAGCACGCAAAAAAGAAAAAAAATTGGATTTTTTTTCCTAATAAAATTAATTGAAAAAATTAGACTTTTTAATTAATTTGGCTTAGATTTACATGACTACCTAATGGTTCAATCTGAATAAGTTTAGTTCATTTGAAATAGATCATCTCAAATTAAGTTAGTCTAAGAAGATCTTAAACTGGTTCAAACTATTGATTAGTTTAACCAAATTAGTTTGATTCAATAATACCTAGATCTAGTTCAAACTATTGGTTGATTTAACCAGATCAGATTATTATTGACTTAATTGGGAGGGTTTGATTATATGGGTTGGGCTGATCAAATTAGACCGAATTTGTTCTAATAGGTCAGATTTAATCATATGAGTCAAATTACCTAATGAGTCAAAATTTGATAAAATGGGTTAGATATAAATCAGAACAAACATAAATAAGACATTCCTGTCCAATTAGATTATTTCTAATTGGAAAATAGACTGAACAAAGGAGTTGGTCAACAAATCCAATATGTCAGTTTGCTTATGTATTATGCATATATTTGTTCTAGTGAGAATTGAATTTGATCGGTTTTATTACTAGATCGATTTTGTACTGGCATCATTATTTTCAATTCCACATACCACAAACAATATACACGATGGCTGGTCACTATGAACGATAACATGAGCTTTAGGAGCTAGAATATGACCTGTATCAAAGAGTCAGATGGCTTATTGGTCGGCTCAATCAGATATTCTAGAAACTCGAGCGAGAATGGTATCCAATCCAGGACAAAGATAGAAGATGGGCTCTTGTTTAGTCACTGTCAGAACATCTCAGTGATATGGGATCATTATAAATGGCGCATCTCATATTCAAATATGTGCAGGGAATTACTTCAATTGCAATGGGATCCTAAAGAATCTGAAGAGGATCTAGATCCCGAAAAATTAGATCCTGCAGAATCTGAGGAGGATCCAGATCCCATAGAAATGGACCTCGAAAAATTTAAAGAGGATCTAGAAATGGACCTCGAAAAATTTAAGGAGGATCCAGAAATAGATCCCGCAGAAGATCTAAAGATGGATCTTGAAGAATCAAAGGAGGATCCGGAAGAGTGTGTGGAAGATCCAGAAATGGATCTAAATATGGATCTAAAGGATGATTTTGAGGCTGATCTTGCCATCGTCAAGTCCAGCATGAAAAGATGAATATTGCCCACTACACTAATATATTTTCTAGTGGGAGTGGTTCTAGCTTATCTAAGTTCTTAGTGTTTTGTACGAACTCATTTTGTTTTTCTAAAAATAATGTAGTGAAAACTGTTATTTTATACAAATAGTGTTATATTCAATGAAAAAGAAAAATAGTTATGTCATGTGTTAATTAACTTGCTTATGATTAGTTCATATTTTATGATTCGTTAATATTCAATGATTAGTTCATTTTATGATAAGTTCATATAAAAATGATTAGTTTATTTAATGATTAGTTAATTAGATGGGATGTGTATAATATAATTGCTGGATCGAGAAGCGCTAGAGGAGGGGTGAATAGCGCTCGTGGCTTTTACGCGTTTCGAAATTAAAAACACGACAAGTAATGCAATGGAAATAATAAAAGAAATAAGCAATCGCACAAAAGACACCAATGGTTTACTTGGTTCAGAACATATGGTGACTCCTACTCCAAGGTCCGTGATCGTTGATCGCTTACTGTGAGCAACAACTATATAGCGCAAAAGTGTACAAGAGTATTACAATTTTAATAGTATTAAAAACTTATACCAACAACAAGAAATCTTAAAACTGAAGCTCCGAGTCGTCGATTGCTTGTAGCAGCACTTCAAGGCGTCTTTTGGAGCAGCACGTTGTAGTAGAAGCACTTTAGAATTGATGATCTTCACTGCTGCTTGAACACATCTTTTATACACTGCTGGAGGCACCTCCAACACCATCCAAGGCACCTCGAAGCCTCCCGAGTCAGCCACGTGGATCAGCACAGAAACCTTCGTCGCTTATCCTGCTTAAGGCGCCTCCATGGCTAGTCCAAGGCGCCTCCAACTCCTGTTTGCAGCTAGCTTCTGCTTTGCACCCGAGGCACCTCTAAGCTCCATGGAGGCGCCTCGGACACTGTTCATCCGAGGCTTAACTTGTTCCTTTTGTACCTGCAAGACACGTTAATCCCAAAACAACAACATACCCTACAAGACAAAGTTAGAACAAATAGAACTATGATAAATCAAGTGATCGATAGTCATCGGACTGTCCGGGTCTAACTTCGAATATCCGACCGGAAACCCTTGGTCGACCCGATGCCTACTGTTCTCACTGCGGGGAACGCGTCCTCACCTACTCCCCTCAGGAGAGATTACCTGATGTCAGTCCAGTCCTCTAGATCGATTGGACTTTTCGCTTAGGGTTACCACTCCCTAGGACCTAGGGTTACCGCCCCCTAGGGTTTTTCTCTACCTAGGGTTACCACCCCCTAGGACCTAAGGTTACCCCCCCCCCCCCCCTTAGGATTTTCACCACCTAGGATTACCACCCCCTATGACCTAAGGTTGCCGCCCCTTAGGATTTTCCTCCACCTAGGGTTACCACCCCCTAGGACCTAGGGTTACCGTCCCCTAAGGTTTTCCTTCACCTAGGGTTACCACCCCCTAGGACCTAAGATTACCACCCCTTAGGATTTTCACCTTGCCTAACCGCAGCTAGGACTTTTGCCTAAGAACACTTAGCTTTAAGCACGTTAGATAACAAGGAATCTTAGCTTTGAATCCCTTTGCCATTATCAAAACCTAGGTTCGATCGTCGGATGCTTCCCGCACCAACAATAATTAATCAATATTGATTGAATTGATATATACAAATGATGAGTGGAAACATAGTTATCACTTGATTTTGTAAACCAATTCTAATTTACACTGAGTCAATAATTAATTACATGCATATGAATTACAGGGGGTTTTTTTTAACCCCTGGAAAAACTTTTCCTTGGGCTGAAGGCATCTTCCATAGGGCTGGAAGGTGCCTCCAGCGAGGCAAAGGATAAAACTTTATCCTTTCCGCCAATGGCCAGATTGCCTAGTCGAAGGTGTCTTCCATGGCTGGTTGAAGGCGCCTTCAACCATTGAAGGCGCCTTCTACCTGAACGTTGCGGAGGCACCTTCAACTCCAGTTGAAACCGCCTTTAGCAGCTCCATATCTCCTCCCTAGCTCTTCCGCTGCTCCAATCGCCTGGATGATTTCGGCCAACCAAAATAAGGCTCGCCCGAACTCAATTTCGACATTCTCCTCGAGCAGGCTTCCGCTTCGGCTTCTCGTCCCTCGAACGTCGCACACGTCCTTCTCGTCCACCAGTGTACTCTTCCGTAGCATCTCGTCCCTCAGACGCACCGAGCCCGTGGGCACTCTCCCATGCCATCCTTCTCGCTAGCCACGTCTTCCGCTCGACTTCCTGTGCTCCTAAGCTCCTACACACTTAGGCACAAGGATCAAAACATAATAGGATCTAATCTAACTTGGTTGATCACACCAAAAATAATCTTGGGGTTCCAACAATCTCCCCCTTTTTTGATGTGAGCAACCCAAGTTAAGTTAGGGTAAATAAATATAAAGTTAAGGCAATAAAATTACAAGTAAGCAATAAAGTACAAAAAGATTTAAAATTTGAAGTGTACTACCTCCCCTAAACTAAACTTCCTTTCTCCCCTTTGATCACATAAAAATGGGTAAAAAAATATAAGGGTAATTAAAAAAAAATGATTCTCCAAACGAATTTTATTGAAAAAAAATATTTTATAGAACTTAGGAAAAATTTGCAATGTAAATAATTTAGAAACTTTAAGTTTTGAAAAGGAATTTTCAAAAAATTTTCAAACAAATTTGAGAAATGCTGACAACTATGTAAAGTATTATCTAATCGTTATTCAATGTTTTATCAGTTAGTCAATTAAATATTTTATTTTGTTAATCGGCTTCTAGGCTATGGCGAGGCACTAGGCCTTCTTGGTTATTGGATCATCAACCACTTCTAAACAAAGTCTCATAATGAAATCAAATACTTAATGTACTTTCTGAAAACCCTAAGTCTAATTTTAATTTAGATACGTCTTTGGAACCCAATATAGGTTCCTTCCAACTAGGTTAATTAGAAATTTTGGGGGTACATAACTTTTGGATATTTTTCTGATTTGACCCCTGTGAAATCTAAGATACCAGTTCAGATTTTTATATTTATTATATGAGCATGCACGATTTTTCATATATTCTATCTCTATTTTCAATTTGTCATTTTCTATTTTTAAATTATCATATAAATCTAGTGGACATGCTTTGGACAATTGTTTTTTCAAGTCTATATTTTCTTTTTCTAACTTGCAACAATTTTTTAATAAGAACTTAACAAATTTGAATAACTTATCAGGTGGAAGAAATCGTACCTAACTTACCTTGTCGATCCCGTCATTCATAGCTCCCCCTGAACTACTACTTTCTTTTGATGTACCTCCCCCTTAATTGATGCTCTCGATGCTCATTTCGAAAGAGCTTTCTTCGTGTTTGACTTCTTGATAGCTTGCCATCAACGCAAGTCCGGAAAAGGCTTCGACCTCCGATTCGGACGACGTTTCATCCCACGTCGCCTTTAGGATTTTGTGTTTGTTCTTTTGAATAGGCTTCTTGTTCTTCTCGTTGATCTTTAACTTAGGGTAGTTGTCTTTAACGTGTCATTCTTCATTGCAGTGGTAGCATCTGATTGTCCTTGTCTTTCTACCCTGCAGATGGTTAGATTTTCGAGTTTTAAATAATTTCTTAAACTGTCTTACCATCATTACCGTTTCGTTGTCATCGAGAGAGGATTCTGAAGTTTGTTCGTCCATCTTTACCTTAAGGGCAATATTGTGCTTCGGCTCCTTCGGATATGCACATCTTGTTTCGTAGACTTCAAAGGTAGAAAATAATTCTTCTAATGTAGTTGAATCTAAATCCTTAGATATATAATAGGCATCTACTAATGATGTCCATTTAGTACTTCTAGGGAATGCGTTAAGCACGTACCTTAGCGAATCTCGGTTACTTACCTTTTCTTCGAGATTCGTGAGTCTAATGATGAGCTCATTGATCCTTGAATGAAGGTGTGCAACTGTTTCATCTTGTTCTAGTTTAATGTTGATGATCTGGTTTCTGAGCAGACCCCGTCTTGTGAGTTTTCCCTCTGAGGTTCCTTCGTGTAGTTCTAGGAACTTCTCCCAGATCTCCTTCGCAGACTCGTAGGCTCCGATCCGATTGACTTTTTGTGGCAGTAGAACGCTTAGTAGATGGAACTCTACTTTGTCATTTGCCATGAAATTAGTTTGCTCCTTTTTGGTCCAATGATATTTATCTTTACCTTCGGGTGCTACAAAACCAAACTCCATTATAAAAAAATAAATCGAAATCAGTCTTGAAAAATATCTCCATCTTCTTTTTCTAGTTGGCGAAGTCCCCCTCGAACTTTGGTGGGTGGATGCTTGAACCGGTCATCTCGTGTGCTTCGTTCGGCGGTTAGTCCTCCTAAAGCAACTTGTCTCTAATACCACTTGTTAGTAAAATGGGGTTGTTGAAAAAAGAAATAGGACTCTTCTTGAAATGGTTAGGTCTATGATGGCCCAGGCTAATTTGCCGATCTCCTATTAGAGAGATGCATCATTAGTTGCGGCCTATATACTTAACAAAGTGCCTTCAAAGTTAGTTTCATCTACCCTATATGAACGTTAGACAGGCAGAAAATTAAATTTGAGTAATCTAAGACCTTGGGGGGCAGCTGCCTACGTTCATGATAAAACTCACGATTATGAAAAATTATGACCCAGAGGTAAAAAATGTATTTTTATAAGGTATTTTATGATTTCTAAGGGTTATGTCTTCATTGATCAGCAACAAGATGGAACCATCTCTGAAATAGAGTTAAGAGATGCTATTTTTCTTGAAATGGAGTTCCCAACACGAGGTGAAGTTGATAAGACAATTTCTCTATATGAGATAGAGAAGGAGGATAATGTTCCTTTATCAGTAAATCTGGAGATGCTTGAATCTAGTCAACCTAGTGGGAGTAATTTGTTATTAAATGAGTCAGTTTCTCAACAATCTAACCTACGAAGAAGTAGTCGTTAGATTATTCCTCGGAGAAGGTTTGACATTGAGAATGAGGCATTGATGATTCTCTCGGTTGATGATGAGGAACCTCGAACAATTAAGAAAGCTTTGAGAAGCTCAGTAAGAGAAAAATGGAAAATTACAATGGATGAGGAGATGAAGTCAATGAGAAAGAATCAAGTTTAGGATTTAGTCGATCTTCCTCAGGGCCAAAGGGCTATTGGGAATAAGTGGATTCTCAAAGTAAATAGGAAAGTAGATGAATCGATTGTTGGTGTGCTAAGCATCCGACTATCGAACCTGAGTTTTGATAATGGCAAAGGATTCAAAGTTAAGGTGTGTTATGATCTAAGGTGCTTGATTGAGTGTTTCAGGTAAGTCCTAACTGTGGTTAGGCAAAGTAAAAACCCTAGGGGGTGGTAACCCTAGGTCATAGGGGGTGGTAACCCTATGCGGAAAGTCTTGGTGGGTTGAGTGCTTCAGGCAAAAGTCCTAGGGGGGGTAACCCTAGGTGGAAAGTCCTGATGTCGCGAACCAGGTGAAAGACTGGACTAGCTGGGAAGCGGAAGTCCAGCAGAAAGTCCGGAAGCATCGAGCACTGAGCAAAAGTCCAGTCGATCTGGAGGATCGCACTGGCAACAGGTAAATCTCCTGAGTGGAGTAGGTGAGGACGCGTTCCTCGTAGAGGGAACAGTAGGCGTCGGGTCGACCTAGGGTTTCCGGTCAGAAACCCGAAGTCAGACCTGGACAGTTCGGTGACTGTCAAATTTATTTCTATATATTATCTTTTGTGTTCTAACTCTGTTTTGCATGAAACTAATACTTTTGTGCAGGGTTAGAACTGACCGAGATCGGTCGATTGAACCTTGGGATCGGTCGACCGAACCCCCAAGCTAGCAGATTAGGTTTCCAGGAGTTAGACCGGGCTTGACCAGGGATCGGTCGACCGGACCTTGGGATCGGTTGACCGAACTTGGGATAAGTGTCGACTGGATCAGGCCGAGGTGAGCGGGTCAGAGGAGACTGATCAGTCGACCGAAACTTGGGATCGGTCGACCGAAGCCGAGGATAGAGCTTGACCAGATCGAAGTGGAGCGACGGATCGACGGATCAGATGCGGTGGAGATCATCTGATCGGTCGACCGAATATGAGGATCGGTCGACCGAACATGAGGATCGGTCGACCGATCCGCTTCGGGTCAAAGCTGATCTCGAGACTTGGGGATCTGGATCAGACTTGCAGAGGCTATAAAAGGAGGCTTAGGATGCAGCTTCGAACAACAACTCTCAGAAAGAAGAACTTGTGCTCTTGTGTTCTGCTCCGTACGCTCCAACAAGGCCCTGCTGCTCCAACGACTTAAAGCTCCGAAGTTCTTTATTTAATGTTCGTTGGTATAATTTTTCTTACTGCACTTAACTGTATTTAATCTTGTAATCATTGATTCTATAGTTGTTGTAACACCCCACCCTCCTCACTACTGGTCTGTGAGAGCGGAGCGCTACTGGACTACTAACTTTACTTAACTATCTTTGTTCACATGTTGATAGAAATTCCTACAACTCTCGGAGAACTCAAAACATACAATTAACTAGTAGCGGAAGACTAAATGACTCATCTAATACATTCTACTCAACTCTTTGTTAATAAATTCTTATGCTAAATCCCAAGGCTTCTATAGTCCAGGCATCACACATCCATCCGCACCTCCTTGTCGCCTTCCTTTGCTATAACTTTTCCTTTCCATTATCTGCAGTAAGAGGAAATGCATCTATAAGCAAAATTACTTAGTAAGCGCTATCTAACTCACAAAACTCGAGTATGCATGTAAGCTGAAAGAAATCTAGAAACTGAATGCTCATCTAATAGCAAACGAAACATAGCATACTGAAATACTAAACATGTAAGCAAATCTAAACAACATGTCAGTATATAAGAAAGCTAAACTTGCTGAATTTTAAACTTATGTGAAGCTTATTTCTTTTGTTTGAAAACTTATACTTTAATACTTCAAAATAATAATCAACTTTCTTCTTGGGCCCAGGCGTAGTACCATCTTATGCGCGTTCCCTAATAGGTTGGGGTAGCGAGCCACCAATCCTAAAAGAGCAGACATCGGTCTACCATGGCCAAGACCTCGGAATTGGACACCTGAATTTGTTTAACGACAACCTCGGAAGTCGGGTACTAGCCTCTTAAATAAAGTAAAATACTTGTTATCTTTTATTACTTCTAATATATAATGCCTCGGCATTTTCTTTAAGCACCTTGTGTGCCAAAATCCCTAAAGTCCTGACTTTGGGATCTACTTAAGGCCTTGGCCTTTCTCTTTCTTTTCTTTATCTTTCTTACACTTGTTAATACTTCTAATAAAAGAATGCTTCTTTAAAAACTGAAATGTTTAAACAAATTCTAATTTTGAAATGCATAAACAAAAATCTGCATACTATGCTAATCAAAATTCTGCATACTATTCTAATCAAGGTTCTGCATTCTATGCTACACTATTTCTGCATACTATGCAAACATAAATTCTGCACTATAATACTTAACCAAACTGCACTATAATCTTTTTCTTTAAAAACTGCATTATAAGTTCCACAAAAAATCTGCACTATAAACTTTAAAGAAATCTGCACCATAAGCTCTTAAGAAATCTGCACTACAAGCTCTAAAGAAATCTGCTCTAAAGAAATCTGCATTTTAAGCTCTAAGAAATCTGCACTACAAGCTTAATTAAAATCTGCACTATAAGCTTGATTGAAATTTGTACTATAGGCTTAATTAAAATCTGCACCTATAAACTTAATTAAAATCTGCACTATAAGCTTAATTAAAAATCTGCACTATAAGCTTAATTAAAATCTGCACTATAGGCTTAATTAAAATATGCACTATAAGCTTACATAAAAATCTACATTATAAGTTTAATTAAAATCTGCACTATATGCTTAATTAAAAATCTGCACTATAAGCTTAATTAAAATCTGCAATATAAGCTCTACATAAAAATCTGCATTATAAGCTTAATTAAAATCTGCACTATAGGCTTAATTAAAAATCTGCACTATAAGCGCTTAATTAAAATATGCAATATAAGCTCTACATAAAAATCTGCATTATAAGCTTAATTAAAATCTGCACTATAGGCTTAATTAAAAATCTGCACTATAAACACTTCTTATGCTTCGAATTCAAGAAGAACAAAGGTCCGAAACTACTCTTACTACAGGTGAGAAGCACTTACCTTGCTTCTTGGACTCATAACCAAACAAAAAGGGCTTCTAGGACCTTGGCCGGCCGCCGGAGATGATGCCCTAACTCCCTTTCGTTTTCTGCCCGAGCTCCGCCATCGTACGCAGAAGAGAAGGAGAGAATGGTTTAAGTCACGGGAAAACAGAGCATTAACTTATCCCTTTTTATAACTTAATATTTCTGTTAACTCCTTAAATAAATTCGGTACCTTTTCTAAACAGACAAATCCAACATCAACTTATCCCTTTTATAATATTCTGTTAACTATCTTAAATAAATTCGCTACCTTTTTTAAACAGAAAATTTTGTTTGCCCACCTGGTCAACCGGGTTTTGACCGAGTCAAAGGTCGTGGGTTCAATTCTCGGCTTGGACATTTTTTTGTCGAAACTTCCTTCGTTTAGTAAAAATATCAAACGACCTCCAAAAATTACATAAAAATACTCTAAAAATCTCTAGAATATTTCTAAAATATTTCTAAATATTTTTAAGAAATTTTAGAACTCTTAATGAGGAAAATTGGGTCGTTACAGTTGTTGCCCACGGAAAGCGATCAAGGATCGCGGGCCTTCGAGTAGGAGTCGATCTAGGCTCCGAACGAAATAAATCCTCTTGTTCTTTCTGTGTGTTTTTCATTTACTTTCCGCTACTTTTAATTACTCAAACGATTTTCAAAAAACGTGAAATAGCCGCGAGCGCTATTCACCCCCCTTCTAGCGCTTTCGATCCAACAATTGGTATCAGAGCGGGGTTGTTTTGAATCGGTGCAACCACCATTCAAAACAATTTCTTCGTGGTATTTTCAGATTTTTCGGAGTCAATTAGAATTTAACTTTATAGTTATATTCTAATTCTTTTCTCGAATCGATTTTTGCTCGAGGTTGGTACAACACCACCCGAGTTCGTGTTCTATTTTTTATACTTCCCGCACTACTAATCCAGGACCAAGTCCTGGAATTTTCTTGTTGTTTATTTCTTTCTTAGTTTATCTAAAATGGCCCAACAAGAGGGTTATAGCATTGTCCGTCCCCCGCTCTTCATCGGAGAGGACTTTGGTTATTGGAAGGGCAGAATGGAGAACTTCCTGAAGATCCAGTTCGAGACGTGGATGATCGTCAAGACTGGTTTGGATCTGCCAACGGATAAAGACGGAAATCCTACACCCTGTGAGGATTGGGAACCTGCATTAATCAAGAAGGTGGAGGCAAATGTCAGAGCAACGTGTACCCTCCAGTGCGGACTAACAAAGGAGGAACTAAACCGTGTCGGTCCATTCTCAAGCGCCAAGGAGCTATGGGAGAAGCTGATCGAGCTTCACGAAAGGACCTCCGATACCAAAGTAAGTAAGCGTGATTTATTATTCAATAAATTGTATAACTTAAAAATACAGGAAAATGAGACGGCAAGCCAGCTACACGCGCACATTCAAGACATCCTCAATTCTCTTCATGGAATCGGGCAAAAGGTAGAGAATCGAGATGTCATAAGGTATGCACTAAACTCGTTTCTGAGGAGCACATTGTGGGCATCAATGGTAGATGCCTACAAAGTCTCCAAGGATTTATCTTCAATAAAGTTAGACGAATTATTCTGTGAGTTTGAATTACATGAGCAGACTAATGCACAGCCAACCGAGAAGGGGGTTGCTTTGGTTGTAGGTACCAGTCGAACGCGCGAACCGAGATCACGACGAAGAACTGAACCAGAGTCAGAAGAAGAACCCGATTCAGATAATGAAAATGTAGAACTAACAACTGAGCTCATGAACCTTGTGAAGAGACTCTACAAGAAGAAGAAAAGCTTCAACAAGAAGGACCTAAAGAAGGCAGTCCAATCCAAGGAGGTCCAACCAAGTTCTAAGGTAAAGTTCGAAGTGATCTGCTATGGGTGCAACCAGAAAGGGCACATCAAGGCCAACTGCCCTAATCAAAAGGATGCAAAGAAGCAAAGAAGGAAGAAGGCCTTAAAGGCGACATGGGACGAATCTTCCTCAGAAGACGACGACGACGAACTTGATCAGACGAATTACTTGCGCTGATGGCCCAGGACCAGATCGACGAATCCGAGAGCGAGATCGAGTCAGAGGCCGAGTCCGAGCGAAGCCACGGATCCGTATCCGTTTCCGAAGGGTCCGATCTCTCTGTAAATATCCCTCGACTTAATAACTTAGTCAATTACTTATTACGAAAATTAGCTAAGTCGAACCTTAGAGTTAAGTCACTTCTAAAGGAAGTAGAAGTCCTTAAAGAAGTGACTAACTCCAAATCTCTGACTGAACCAGTTCAGACTGGAAACTCAACTCAAGTTCAAAAACTTGAAGAAGAGAACTCCAGTCTGAAAACTCAAGTCAAGGATCTGGAGAAAATACTAGAACGGTTTTCTTTAGGTTCCAAGAATCTTGACCAAATTCTTGGGACACAAAGAGTCGTTTACAATAGAACTGGTTTAGGATTTAAACCAAAAAGATAATATAAATCCTACCTATCGCTTGTAGAAAGAACAAATAGAAAAACAGTCCAAGCATGGGTCCCCAAGTCCAAATTGATCAATCAAGTTGGACTTGGTCAATATTGAATCCCGAAGGATCAAATACACTACCTCGATAGACCATATCGAGGCTATGATCCAGAGGAAGCAAAAAGAAAAACAATATTAATAAAACAAACATAATTTCAAATTTAAAAATTCGAAAATAAATTAAAAATTAAAATTAAAAATTAAATTAAATTAAAAAATTAAAATTAAAATTAAATTCAAAAGTAAATTAAGAATTCAAACATAAAGATTAAAAATTCAAAATTCAATTCAAAGTAAATTCAAAAAATTAGAAGGAGGATCCAGAATAGCTGGCACCTCTAACTAAACTACCCGACTGGGTAACCGAACTTAATCTACCCGAGATGGGTAAACAAGAGTAGACTACCTGGCAGAGTAATTAAGGTTACATAAAATGGGCTAGGTTTAACTTGACCCACGGTACTGGTGAAGTTTTTGGATGATAGTACATTGGGGAAGCTTAGGCATCGTATGTCTAGGAAGATATGGCTTCGACCTGGTGCATTTGGCCAAGTGGAACTGACCGAAGCTACTCTTAAATGGATCCTAACTAGTTAGACCAAGATTTAGTATTAAGTTCAATGGGTAGGACTATTTGGAAAACCTCGAAGGCATGGTTACTTTAATGAGTTCCTTGTGACTCACCATAGCCCAGAAGTTTATCCAAAGACTGCTTACTTGTTGAACTCAAAGCTAAACCTGAATCTAACACAAAGTTAAACATAACCCTAAAATTGAACCTCAATTCATCTCAAAAAATTATAGAATTCCCTGATTGAAAATTTAAATCGGGTGAGATGACTAAGGAATTTAAAATTCAAATTCAAATTAAATTTGTAACTATAATTAATTCAAATTAATACAATTTTAAATGAAATTAATTTTAAAATCCTTTAAAAAAACATTTTAAAAATCTTTTCAAAATTAATTTCAAAACTATTTAAAAAATCTTTTCAAAATTAATTTCAAAATTATTTAAAATCTTTTCAAAATTAATTTAAAAAATCTTTTCAAAATTAATTTCAAAATTATTAAAAAAATCTTTTCAAAATTAATTTCAAAATTATTTAAAAATCTTTTCAAAATTAATTTCAAAATTAATTTCAAAATTATTTAAAAATCTTTTCAAAATTAATTTCAAAATTATTTTAAAAATCTTTTCAAAATTAATTTCAAATTTATTTAAAAATCTTTTCAAAATTCATTTCAAAATTATTTAAAAAATCTTTTTTCGAAATTATTTAAAAAATCTTTTCAAAATTATTTAAAATCTTTTCAAAATTAATTTCAAAATTATTTAAAATTATTTTCAAAATCAATTTCAAAATTATTTAAAAATTATTTGAAAATCATTTTAAAAACCTTTGAAAAAATTATTTGAAAGCTTATTTAAAAAACCTTTGAAAAACTATTTCAAAATCATTTTAAAAACCCTTTAAAAAATTATTTGAAAATCATTTTAAAAATCCAATTCACCACTCTAGGACTAAACACATAGAGGTAAAATACCACTTTGTAAGGGATCATGTAGCTAAAGGTGAACTTGCACTCAACTATGTTGAGTCCAAATCAAATCTAGCTGACATTTTCAAAAAACCCTTACCTGAACTTGAGTTCAATGCACTTAGAAGACAAATAGGAATATGCTAGGTAGAATATATATTAATTTTCAAAATTCACTGTCTTACTTCAAAACTCATTCTTTTATTTTTTTTTCAAAATCTAGGAACACTAATGATTTTAAAATCTCATTTTCTTAGAATTTCAAAAATATGACTTAGCCTAGGCTATACCCTAGAAATTCTGTTCCCCTAGATTTAAGCCAGAGCATCTCACAAACACCTAGGTATACCTTGCTTGTGTTTGCAAAACATAGAATGGTGTGAGATGCATAGGGTACAGCCTGGACTCAAGAATGCTTATTTCTGTACATCAATATGAGTCTGGGCATTAAATACTTTATTAACATTAATCAAGTCAAGTCTTCCAGCAATAGTCAAATCTAACTGGACCAAATGACTTCACTTGACTAACCAAATGAAAGTTGTTGCCCTCTAGGCAATCAGCAAGTAGCTAACGGTTAGACAGTTGGTGAAGGAAATGTTAAGCTTAAGCATGCTTGTACTTTAGGGCTCTGATACCTGATCAAAACAATTTGAATAATTTAACAACTATTTAACTTGACTCATGCTTGGACTGAAGGACCAACTGAATAAATAACCTAAATTAAATTTTTAGTTACTCCCTCTTCGTCCTAAGATTTCATAAATTCTTACTCCTATTTTCTTCAAAATAAAGTTTTTTTTAAGTAAGTACCTTTTCAAACTGAAACTACATTTTGAAAATTTAATGTTTGCAAAAGGCTTAGCTAAGTGGCTCAGATAGCAACCTTCAAACTTAGCAAGACAGTAAAATAATTTGCCTCCAAAATTCTTTAAAAACTCTAGCTAAGGTTTTCTAAACTTAGTTAAATATTTTTTTCTAAAACCAACTAAGTTTAAAATGAGGCTAAGGTCATCCTTCAAAGTCATCCATAAATTAGCCTTTTAAGCCCTCCTTCTCCCTTAACTAACAATTTTTTCAGTAAAATTTTATTATAAGTTAAGTGTTACACAAGCATTTTTTCTTTCAAAGAATAAATCTGTTTTTTCTAAAAACTTAAAACTTGCTTTCAACTAGCTTATTTTTTGATATATGGCAAAGGAGGAGAGTAGGAAATTCAAAAGTAAAAAGTGTTGCTTTTATTAAGGGGGAGAGTAGGAAATTTAAAAGTAAAAGGAAGCCCTGTATTAAGGGGGAGATTCACAAAGTTCAAGTGTTAGCTTAAGTTATGCTTTTATTTGAATTTATATACTTAAGCTTGCTCACTTAAAATCTGTTAATATATTTGTTTTACTTAACTTTGAATTTGGGTTGTCATAATCAAAAAGAGGGAGATTGTTGGTGCGGGAAACATCCGACTATCGAACCTGAGTTTTGATAATGGCAAAGGATTCAAAGTTAAGGTGTGTTGTGATCTAACGTGCTTGATTGAGTGTTTCAGGTAAGTCCTAACTGTGGTTAAGCAAGGTAAAAACCCTAGGGGGTGGTAACCCTAGGTCATAGGGGGTGGTAACCCTATGCGGAAAGTCTTGGTGGGTTGAGTGCTTCAGGCAAAAGTCCTAGAGGGGCAACCCTAGGTGGAAAGTCCTGGTGTCGCGAACCAGGTGAAAGACTGGACCAGCCGGGAAGCAGAAGTCCAGCAGAAAGTCCGGAAGCATCGAGCACCGAACAAAAGTCCAGTCGATCTGGAGGATCACACTGGCAACAGGTAAATCTCCTGAGTGGAGTAGGTGAGGACGCGTTCCCCGTAGAGGGAACAGTAGGCGTCGGGTCGACCTAGGGTTTCTGGTCGGAAACCCGAAGTCAGACCCGGACAGTCCGGTGACTGTCAAATTTATTTCTATATATTGTCTTTTGTGTTCTAACTCTGTTTTACAGAAAACTAATACTTTTGTGCAGGGTTAGAACTGACCGGGATCGGTCGACCGAACCCCCAAGCTTGCAGATCAGGTTCTAGGAGTTAGACCGGGCTCGACCAGGGATCGGTCGACCGGACCTTGGGATCGGTCGACCGAACCTGGGATAAGTGTCGACTGGATCAGGCCGAGGTGAGCGGGTCAGAGGAGACTGATCGGTCGACCGAAACTTGGGATCAGTCGACCGAAGCCAAGGATAGAGCCTGACCAGATCGAAGCGGAGCGACGGATCGACGGATCAGATGCGGTGGAGATCATCTGATCGGTCGACCGAACATGAGGATCGATCGACCGATCCGCTTCGGGTCAAAGCTGATCCCGAGACTTGGGGATCTGGATCAGACTTGCAGAGGCTATAAAAGGAGGCTTAGGATGCAGCTTCGAACAACAACTCTCAGAAAGAAGAACTTGTGCTCTTGTGTGCTGCTCCGTACGCTCCAACAAAGCCATGTTGCTCCAACGACTTAAAGCTCCGAAGTTCTTTATTTACTGTTCGTTGGTATAATTTTTCTTACTGCACTTAACTGTATTTAATCTTGTAATCAGCGATTCTATAGTTGTTTCCCACGGAAAGCGATCAAGGATCGCGGGCCTTCGAGTAGGAGTCGATCTAGGCTCCGAACGAAATAAATCCTCTTGTTCTTTCTGTGTGTTTTTCATTTACTTTCCGCTGCTTTTAATTACTCGAACGATTTTCGAAAAACATGAAATAGCCGCGAGCGCTATTCCCCCCCCCCCCCCCCCTCTAACGCTTTCGATCCAACATCGATTAATTGATACAAAGCTCATTTAGTTGCAAAAGGATATACCCAGATGAAGGGTAATTATTTTGAAGAGACGTTCTCACTAGTTATGAAGTTTGTGTCAATACGTGTCATCCTAGATATAGTAGCACAATTTTACATAGAATTACATCAGATGGATATAAACATGATTTTCCTTAATGGTAATCTTGAAGAAGAAATTTATATGGTACAGCAGAAGATTACGTTGTTGAAAGCCAAGAGAATATAGTATGTAGACTTAAGAAGTCTATATATGAGCTAAAGTAAGCGTCAAGACAATAGAACATAAGATTTAATAAAGTCATTTTGTCTTATGGTTTCAAAATGATCAATGAGGATCATTATATTACCTAAGAAAGGAAAAAAGAAAAATTTATCATTTTATCATTATATGTTGATGATATGTTAATAACTAGAAATAACATAAAGTGTGTGATAGAAGTCAAATCATGAATTTCATCACAGTTTGACATAATAAATATATGAGAAGCTGAGTACATCTTAGGAGTGAAAATTATTGGAGATCAATTAAAAAGGTTTTTGGGTTTGTCTCAAGAACTTATATCACTAAGATATTACAACACTTCAATATATCATATTACAACATTGAACAGACGCCTGTAGTAAGAGGTACTGTTTTAAGCAAAAGTATGTATCCCAAGACTCCTGAAGATTAATCGAAATGAAGAAAAAATCATATGCAGTGTTATTGATAGTTTAATGTACACTATGTTGTGTACTCGTCCTAATATGAGCTATGTTGTTGGCTTAGTTAGCCATTTCCAATCAAACCCAGGATTGAGACACTGGAAAACGGTGAAGAGAATATTTAGATATCTCAAAGGGACAGTGGATTATTGTATTTATTTATAAGGATCAGATATGAGCCTGAGTGGCTACACAGATGCAGATTGGGCAGGGGACCTTGATGATAAAAAATTCACATCTGGCTATACCTTCTTACTGAATGGTGGCGCCATCACATGGAACAGCAAGAAGCAGGTTGTGTAGCCTTGTCAACAATGGAAGCTGAGTATGTGACTTGTGCAGTGGCTATGTAAGAGGTTGTATGGTTAAGGAGATTCCTGAGGCATCTGAAGATTGCAGAGAATAGTGGGAGTCCTATTACAATATATTATGATAATCAAGCTACTATAGCTTTTTTTAAAGATCCCAAATATCATAGCAAAGGCAAGCATATAGAAATTATGTATAATTTTATAAGGGATATTGTTGACAAGAAAAAGATAGTTCTTGAGTATACCCCCTACACGTAATAGGTTTGTCGATCCTTTTACTAAGATATTGACTAAAGAGTCATTTCAAAGACATGTGAAGTCTTTGAGACTTTGAAGATTGTAACTTATTGTAAAGATATTTAAATAAATAAAAATGTCATGATTTATTCAGTGTATATGTCTTTGTTACATTTGAAAAAAAAAAGTCTCGATAAGTATGTTGCCAGATTGAGATTGATTCACTCACATGAACAAGTATCTCTATTTGTTAAGTATGAATAGAGGTAAGACTATTGCTTATGGGACAGCTTATGTAACTGTGAATAAAGGCATACTCATAAGTTAAGACCGCCTTAAGAATTGTATCAAGATAAGATCATTTATGTAATGATTGAAGTAAATGAACCTACCATTTACCGAATTTGCTTAGAGCCAGATTGAAATTTATATGTTGAATTCAGGATTAGACATTAGGTATGTCTAAATCGAAATCTGTACAATGTTAGATTTTTGTGAAAAATATGTGTTCTTTTTTGTAAAGAGAATAAACATGTGATTCATATCACATGTGCTATGACGACAAGAAGAGAAGTAGGAGAATGGATCCCTGCTTCTCTACTATGTGAGATCCTTGAGATTATAAGTTAATCTTAATCTTACCCTAAGTGACTATTTAGCTGTCTACTTGAAGTTCTGATCAGTGTTTGCTACTTTAGCATATTTCCTATTGGCTATGGATAATTCGGTTTATGGATCATAACTAGGAAAGCGATTGATTAGAATGAATAGATTCTAGCTAAAAATGAAGATTAAGATTAATTTATATCTGCTACATTTATTTGTTGGTACTGGTTACATTTTTATTTAGTACATACATTGTAATTGTAAATAATTATGTTGATTGAAGATGTTGAACATGCTCTTGATATAATAGTCATTTTGAGGTATTAGAGATATTCATATTGATTAAATAATTTAATCTGGGGTAAAGACAAGTTTTTGATGTCTCTGATTCGTTCTATAGAGCAACTATGTAAGGTGTAACAATTTTCTTAGCAATAATTACTCAGTGTGTTTGCTGTCGCACTGACCATTTTTCTTAAAGTATGGAATAGATGTTCTTATTTGGTCTTTGTAACTAATTAATTTGTCTATGCTCTTTATGACTTGATCATCATATAGTCTATGTACTTATTTGGTCTTTATGACTAATTAATGTTTTGTTCTAGCCTTTGTGACATGATCAACTTGTAGTCTATATGATTGACATGGTCTATGTGATCTGATAACCTCTATAGATTGACTTGAACGAGTGTAAGATGTTAGACATTGTAAACGTTGCAAAAGATTTGCAACGTTAAACATTGAGGAGATGACTGGTTCATCTTCCTCAACGTTTATTTCAATTAAGGGTCATCAGAGCATTGGTTACACGCTTATGCTTTCTTCTTATATATTTATGCATCCAAGAGCAATCGAGAAGTGTGCTAAGAGGAGACGATGGGCAAAGGAGCAAAGGAGAGCATCCCTTCGGGATTTGGTTTGTGATCTTGTGAAGAGCTTTTCGATCTGTGATCGCTCTTCTAACAACAAGCAAGAAGAACCTGTAGAGATTTGGCTCGTGGTCTTCAAGATTATCTCGGGAGATCGCTGTGAGTTTTATTTTATATTTGATGCTATTAGAGGCAACAGTAGAACATGCAGAGGTGACGTGCGGTGACGGCGACGTCAACAGTGGGGCGCGCGCATGAACAAGCAAAGGAGCGGCAAAGGGAAAATCATATTTTAATTAAAACTTAGATTAACGCTTCCAATTAACTCTCAAATTAAATAGATATTCTAAACCGACCTCATATATTACCCGTTTATCCCCTAAAATATAAAAATATTCATTTTAAATCTTAAAAAATTCTATCAATTCATATAGACCTATTTCCTATTAATTGTTCATTTTTTTATTATTATTTTCCTAATTAAATCTATTTAGTTCTAATTTTAATCATTTAAAGTCATTATTCAAGATATAAAATATATATATTCGGATATCTTACCAATACGTTAGGACATAAAGCCGTCAATTTGGGTTGGGTCCGTCGGATTAGCCCACCCCTCTAAAAAATTTAAGCAGGTTGAGTTGGAATTTTATCAATTTAAACCCGTCGCAGGGTCAGCTCACGACGCACTTGGGTTGGTCCGCGAGTTGAGAAATATATGCAGGTCAAATTTTATGTCAATTTATTATTTTTTATAATTCTAAAATAAAAATAGTACTTTTCATCAAACATATATACTCATTTATATCTATTTACATTTAAAATATCTATTTTTGGATATATTTAATTGATGAAATATTTCTGAAGTAAAATGTAAAATATAAAACTTTTTAAAAAAAATTGATGAATTTATGGGTTGGCTCGCTTAACCCATAATCTGCCTTAGATTGGATTGGATTAGAAATTTCTCAATCCATCGAGATGACGGGTCGACCCGTCCCGTCCCATTAAATGACTAGCTCATCATGGACATTACGACCTGCCCTACTACAGACCGACCTCTCCGTCACGGGTTGATTCGCCTGATCGTCTAGGAGGACCTAACTCCGCTTCATGGCATCCAGATGTGACGTCACGTGGGCATCAGCTTAATGATTGAAGCCAATTATAAATTAGCTTTAATTAACTTTAGCATTCAAGCCGCCTTTTATATTTGTCATAAAAGTAGCTTTAGGTCTTTTTCATATAAATCTGCTTTCTGACATGATTAAGTATTTGTAATAATTATCCATGGTATTTAATTAATCAAACTAATAATATTCTGTGATGGCTAAAAGTATCGCAGATTTCCATCTAAAGGATGAAAATCTCATGTCAATGAAAAAATAAAATGAAGTGCATGAAAACCTTTCAAAAAAAAAAATAGTATTATTAAGATTATAAGGTTTTGTGAAATATGCTAATAACTTGTTTCCTTAATGATGGTGCCCTTCCGGACGTGCACAAACAGCTCCTCTCCCTCTCTTTTTGAAGCCAAGATGGCATGGTTCCTCTAGTCGATCAGACGTCAATCTCCTGCAAGTCACGGCACTGGCATGATCAGCGTGACTCTTCCGACGATCAAGTCAGTGCAAGATTAAAAGTGGAAGGAGGTTGTGGTCAAAGGTGGTCCGCTCGATAAGGATCCTTTCGATGGACTAGAGTAGTTGTGATCGACGGGGCTCAAGCAGGGCCCGCAAGGGGAGTGTTGTCTGAATAGAGTTGTCGTGGAATTGTCTTACCGGCGTGGATTTCCCCAGGTACATCACTTAATTTAGAATTTGATTAGAAATTTAGTACAAATAACATTTAAATAGAAAGAGAGTACACCTATTTTTGTTAGCATTGTATCATCCTACAAACATGCATGAGAATGAAATCCATTCATAAGAGAAAATTGACTCAAAACTCAAGTTAAGACTAATCAGGTTCTTTCTCGAGATAGCATTTGAGTTTCACAAAGCCAAGGGGAGTGCAAAATAATAAGAGCCAACAAGAAGCATGGAAGCAATTTGCAACAAGGTCTTAGTTAGCCAAATCTTCAAAACATGGATAAAAGAAGACCGATTTAAAAGGATTTAGTTATAACAAACAAATAATATACAAGTTCAACAAGCTTTTGCTAGTAAAAATTGTCATTAGATCAGAGTCCAATAAGTTACCTACATAAAAATCTCCAGTTGCCAAGTCTAATGAGCTTCCGAGCTGACAATACTATTCATTTGTTCAAATTCTGCTATGTATGGTATAGTCACCTAGTCGTAAAGCCCTTCTTCATGCCAGATATCAACTAAAAAATCTACCATTTCCTGCATTTGCTCAAAAATATTTCAAGATGAATATTAGTAATCTAAGACTTTTAAACACTTATCTAATGGGCAAATAATGTAAAAGTTACTTGACACACCCATAATGGAATGGCCTGTGGGAAAGGTTGAGTCGTCGATAGCAAATCATCATACGTTGAGAGCCAGCTGACAAAAATGAGCAAGTGAGAATTGGACAAGAACAATCAAAATTTCAATGTCGTTGTATTTTGTGGAGGTGGATGTTTACAACTTACAAACATCAAGCCTGAACCTTAAAAATCTGAGTTCTAAAATGAAAATATTGTATCACGAACAAACAAATACCAAAAATTCAACAACGCTGCTATATGAAAATATGAACAGAGTCCAACCATTCACACAGAAATAGAATCAGATTAAGTTGATGTAATGACAAATATGAAGGATCAAGTGCAATTACCTGATTGATGGTTCGCTCCGTCTTCTCCACCTGTTTGAACTGTCTCCTAACCATTCTCGTCTCATCTCATTCCAAGTTATAGCACCTAGAAAAGATAAGATTCCTTATTAAGATGGGCAAGAAAGCTCGCATTATTTTCTTTGTATGAATCTCCAGTTGAACTATTCTCCTGGAAGTAGCTTAGATGCAGCATTTAAATTCAATATATTCCATCTTATTTACTTAAATAACCTTCATTATATCATAATACAAACATTTCAAAAAAACATATCGCCTCTGCTGCAAACTATAGAGATGTGGATGTGAATAGTGCTTTCCTGATAATAATCGAACACAATGGAAAAGATACATCAAATATTTCCACATGAAATAAGACAGTTACAATAGTTAATAAATGTCAAATGGCCAAGTGAAGGAACCTGGTCAGGGGCTCTTCCCTAGGATCAAGCGATTCAGATTTAAAAAACTTAGAGAAAGCATATATATCACAGCAAGTATCATTCCAAACATCCAACGCCAATTAAACAAGAAACTTCTCCAAGAAATACTAGAGTTTTTGTGAACTTACTATGACAAGCAAAAAAAAAAAGTGCCCTTTGATTTAAACAGGCCTGGCGATGTATTAATAACCAATTAAATTGCTTTCTAAAGCATCACAAAAAGAAATTATGTTTAACCTATAGTTTTGAACTAAAAGTACTAACCCTTCCCACCTATTTGAAGCAACAACCTTAATAACCATGATTGTTTTATCAATCCCTTCACAAAAACCTGGGATAGGTTGTGAGGGACACCTAGAGTGAACGTAATCACCTTTTGCTATAATGATTATTTTATCAAGGTTTATTTGGTCTTCACTGAAATCCCCGAAAATATCAATCGAAAGAGCCAAAATAATCTGATGATTGATTGCAAATTTTATTAGCAAAGCAAACTAAGACCCCATTTACTTGTCTTGATAGGAAAGAAAGGAATCAGAGAGAGAGAAAAGAGTGGATTCATTGAAGGGAGAGACAGGAAAGTGTTCGAAGTCGATTTATAAAAAACACAAAGGACAAGAAAAAGGTAACTATGATTAGGTATTACATCCCTCTTTTGGTAATTTACTTCTGACAGTTGCATTGTTTAGATTTACCCATTGGTGTGTCATAGAATAGCAGCTATGACACACGTACAAGATAGATATGTAAACAGTCAAAATTATGCCATATCATTATCATCAGAATAACTCAATGACTAAAGTAAATATTTGCAGGAGTGAAATTATCAAACTAAAACTAAGACAGTAAGTATTAACAAATAATAATGACAACATAGTATATTCTGCATATAGTTTGGTTTTAAAGGCTAAAATGTATGGTAGATTTAGGAACCATAGGTTTGTATGTAATGTCAGAGTAAGTGAAGCTAAAGAAGCTTTTAAAGAAAAAGGGAGCTATAAGTATCGGTCCAAATGGCAATTCTATTGAAGTTTGAAAGAGTTACAAAAATCAAGGTATAACTTGGTTGCTTCTTCTTTATATAGTTAATGGATGGCATTAGAGCTGTCTTTTCTTTTCAATGAATTGTTTCTATTTCTAACAAAATTGTAGATGAAATCAGTTAATATTCCTATTTGTATGAGGGAAAAAGGAATGTTTAGTAACTATATCAACGTGATAAAAAATATGTATCATGATATTGTTACTAGTGCAAAAGCAACTACAAGTGTGATATGATTTTCTACAATTCAAGAATTACATCAAGGGTGAGGCCTAAGACTATCTTTTTTACATTAGTATTAGATAAACTAACCAATCATATTCAAAATAAACCTTAATGTATATTATTTGCAAATACAAGGATGTATGAAATTACAAGAAAAGATTAAAAAAAATACTGATATTCAAGAGAAATTAGGTGTAGCTCAAATAGATGATAAAATGAGAGAAAATAGGTTATGGTACACGTATGTTCAAAGACGACCAATAAACTCTATTATTAAAAGAATTGCTTCTATTAAAGTAGAACAGGTAAAATATTTGAGAAGAGAAAAAGAAAAAAATTATTAATTAATGTAATAAAAATAACAATGATTTTAAACATTACAAGTAATATATACCTTTCATAGATCTCAATGAATGGAGAAGATTAAGTGGTCAACAGTAAATAATTGGAATAAAGGCAGCTTGATGATCATGATGTGTTAGTGTCATGTGCCTCTTAGGTTAAGAGGGGGCTTTATAAGACTATGGCTATATTTTAATAGAACAAAGTTGGACTTTTAGGAAGAAACATATACAAATAGTTATGCTAGAAGAAATAAGAATGCTAAAATGGAGGTATAGCATGACTAGAAAAAATGAAAAAATAGACAATAGCAATATCCAAGAACAACTAGCTGTAGCTTTTATGACAAAAAAAGAAGAAGAAAAAATAGTTGGGTGACAAATGTTAAATTGATTAGAAGGGAAGGAATAAGGGATAGACGTAGATCATAACATATTCAAAAGCAACACATATTGAATTGAAGAAGGGAAGAAATAAGGGATAGAGGAGGATAAAAAAAATTATTTGATGTAATAAAAATGATTCGATTAATTTGAATATGCAAATAATACAGTCCTACAGAGTTCAACGGAAGAATGTCATTCACAAATAATTGGGCCAAACAAATTTGATGACAAGAAGGATGAATGTTTAATAGCATATAATGTTAAATCTTTGCTAATAGGGAAACAAACATTTCACCGTGAAAATTTGAATAGTAATCAATGAGTATGGTTATTCCAAATAGATCTTAGATAGACCTTGATTGACAAAGGAATGGTTGTTTGTATTGATCACTGCAGCCTTGATGTCCTTGCAAGCAGATATGGGAGTTGAAGGGCGGTGGGTATCAAGCAAGCTGATGTTGTTGACATTATTTTCCATTTCTCTAGAACTTGATGACCACTGGCTTCCCCAACCTATTAAAGATTGATCTCTTTTTAAGGGTGACTTCAATGTTCTTTCTGAACTTGATCTGGTTTCAGCAAGGAGTCCCAAACAACAACTGTTCTGCACAAACTTAAACAAAATAAATTGTGCCCATGGAAAACATGATTGTATAACTAAGAAGTATAAATTTGCATTGAGACGATGACAAATTTTAATATTATCTTGAAAGGAAAAATGTATTTTGATAATTAAAAATTTGAGAAAGAGAAATGCCTACCCCATGAAAGCTAAAAGTAGGTGCTTGTGAAGGAGCACGCATCCACCAAAACCATGCCTACCCCAAAACTTCTGAAGCATAAAGTCACAGTAGTTTTACAAAAACACAGAATGAATAACTACTGGCAGTAGCCAAAAAGGAACATGATTCATGAACAAAAAAAACATGGGTGTGTTTCCTATGAGGGGAAAAAACTAAAAGAAATAAGGTAACCTAATATTTCCACATGCAATGGAGCACAAATCTAAACTTAAAAAACAACAAAATTATTTTTATTTTTAATTATGTTTATTAATATTTTTAATAAATAAAGTTTAAAATTTTAAAATTTCATCCCCTTTCCTTTTCTCTAAGCAAAGAGTTGGATAGTAAATATTTTTCCTCAACCTTAATAGCAAACAGAGCGTCAGTTAGCTACATAAGTAAGCGTTTATAAAGTAAAAAGTAGTTGATGAAACATTTAAGAAGTTAGATTTTGTGCCGAATGGCAGAATCAAAAAACAAAAAGAAAAATGGCAGGAATCACAATTCAGAAGACAAGGGATGGATCAGATTTGGATTCTAACCAAGTGGATATTAAATTGAAGCAAAACAAGTTCATATTTTGAGTGAGAAAAGCAAAGGATCTCTTCGATTCTCCCCTGCGCGTCGAGTCAAACAAAGCGAAACCCCATCCAAACAGGAATAAACGGCAGGAAGCGCCCACCACCTAACCAAATAGACCACCCCCAAAGGATCGCAAAACAAAACATAGAAAACCCCACCCAAGATCCCCAACGAAACCTAGAATTCAATCAGGATTAAGGAGCAAAGACCAAAATTTCCAATCTCAATCGCAGCAAAGCAACCGAACACGAGGTAAAGAAAGCTGCGTGAAGAGAAGGATCGCTTACCTTGTCCGAATCGATCAAATTCGCCGCCGAATCGGATAGCGTAGGAGCGGCAATGGGGTTGTTTTGCATTACCGTCGCGCTTCCTTAAAAGGCCGCGGCTTTGAGAGATAGAAGCCGACGACGACGTCAGCGCCGCCGTTTCGTGGGTTCCCCTTCGCCGACTACAAATCTGAACCGTCCATTTCAAATCAGTAAACGCTTTCCAGATTTTTCTCACAGTCGAATCATTAATCAAACTTTTTTACCTAACCCACTTAATATTTCGAAATATCCAAATCATATACTATAATTTAAAAATTACCTATATCTACTTTCTATTTTACCCTCGTCCTCACGCATCAATTAGATGGAAAAAAATAATGATCTGATTTTTTTCCAATAAAATTGATTTTTTCTATATATTTAAAATCTTAGAAATTTATTTTTTAAATTAAAATAAATGAGTATATGATTTGATAATTTTAAAATTATGATATGTGAGGTATAAAAAGATTCATTAATTTCAAATTTAAATTACTAAAAGCAATAAAATTTTAGTTTTAATCTTTCATAAATTTTATAAAATAAAATTTAGCTGTATTAGTTGTGCTATATTTCCTATCGCAATAATATAATTCAAGAATTTTTATAATTTATCGCTAGGGACAATTGCTAATCATATGGTAATTCTTAATACTCATTAGTTTTTTATTTAAATTGTAAAATAATATACATATCCTAAGAAAATGACTTATGATTTGCTATAAAAAAAAAATTATTAATCTAGCTCATTGGTTATATCTGGGATGATCAATCCGACTCTATAGAAGTTTTGCATTGGTCACGAGGATAAATCGGGAAGCGCACGCAGCAGTCAATCCAAAAGTCCATCATCCTTTGATTACGCCTCCTCATTTAGAGAAAAAATTCTTACAAATACATTGTAGCTAAAGTTTGAACTGTGAATGTCTAAATGACAATTTAAATATCCTATCGTATGATATCATAGCCCTGGGACATGATTTGCTATAAAAAGAACTATTCGAAGCCATCCAATTAAGGACGGATCTAAAAACGTAAAGGTGAGTTGAAGTTTGGGTGTGATTTTAGTGAACTTTAATGGTTATTCTAAATTTAGTCAATCTTATTCTTTAATTATACTATTAAAGAAGTAGGATCGAACCAACATTAACATTCAAACTAACTAAAATCAACAATTAGTAACTAAAATATTAATTTAAAATTAAATCGACTCCACATTTACATTGCCATTTAACACTTGCAATGTCCTACAAGTATACAGTATCGAAATGGGCCATACGGAAGCCCATGCTGTCGGTCCTAGCTTTAAATGGGTCATTTTTCTAAAGCCCATTAATGTTGTATAAAACTGATATATCGGGTTGGAAACCGATATTCAACTTTCTTCAATAAGATAATCAAGCGTAACTTAAAATGAACTAAGTTGTTAAAAAAGATTGTTTGAATTTAGTATAAGTTTAGTTTTCTTATGAAACTCTCAATTTAATCATATTTAATTATTTAAAATTTTTATATTTTTAAATTTATTTTATTGATTAAGATTCAGCATATTAATTTTATTTGTTATATTGATTAGAATGTGATTGTTGGACATAATTCATAAATTATATTCATGAATATTATTCATAAATATTTTTATGATCAACAGTTGGATACAGGAATATAAAAACAAAGAACATATTCCATAAATAATTGGCAATATATGTTTATGAATATTAATTATGTATTCAAATTTATTAATTTAGTTTAACAAATTATTTATATTTATTTATATATTTATTTATTTGACATAATATATATATATATATAATAAATATAAATAAAATCTTAGTTAGAATATTTTTTTCAGACAATCCAGATATTTAATTTTTTTGAACCGATTAATTTTAGAGATGACTAATCTAATCTGAAGGTTTTTATCGACCATCAAAATTAATCGGGAATCACTCATGAAGATCTATCTAGATAGCTAATATCCTTGACTCACTTCTTATTAAAAGGAAAAATTTTTAATAATACATTATAGTTAAAATTTAAATCTTAGATCCCTTTTATCTATTAAATAATCTAACCATTGTATTACTGTCTACTACTGTCTCACAGATAAAAATATTAAATTATATAACATTGAACCTAAATGATTAATTTAACCCATGAAAATTTTCGGTCAATTGTTCGAATAAATCAGGAAGCCTCGCACATTTAATGAAGTAGATGAGTAAAATAAATGATGTAGTTTGCCACTTTTCTGGTGCAATAGAAACTGGCGGCAGATGTAATTCATTAATTTGAAATGTATTTAAAACGATGGCTTAATGCGATTGGTCGTGTTCTTAGTAAAGAGGGGCCACGTAATAATATTAGTGTTTTTCGGCTGAACCTGCTGGGACAGGGAACAGATTGTTGACCATTGATTGGTGCTGGGCTCCACACGCTTTTGCCAATCTAATCGAGTTAACTTGTACGGCCAAGAAAAGCCGCGAGACAAAATGAAAGCATTTTTTTACTAATCTGGGAAAAAACTGTCATTTTCAACGCAAATATATTATTATTGAAAAAAATACAATGGCAACGCAAATATGAGTGCTTTAGTTTTTCGAACACTGTTCCATAATTTTATCCTAAAATTATCCCTTTTAAACTATGGGTAATGCTGACCAGCTAGAATCAATACATGTAAGTGTATACATGGGTATTTTAGTAATATCATATGTGTACATTAATTACATGCATGCATTCTAATTGGAGGATAAAAAATTCTAACTGGTCAGATTCTGGCTAACAAGAATTACCGTTAAACTATAAGGTGGTAAAAATTATTAGGTAATTTCTATCATATATAATAGCTACCAGCTAGCGTAGAAGCTACCGAATAATGTTTAAAATGAATTTTGATCTACTGTAATATAATTCAGCTTGTAATGTAATTAAATTTGTAATGTAATACAATCTTAATTACATTACTACGTTTTGTAATATATAATCTATGTAATCTTTGATTAACATTCTTTTGTTTGATATCCATTATTTTTTATAAGGAATGTAATTCATATTATTATAAAATTATAAAAATATCCCGCGACTTCTACCGACGGTCGCCGCACCTTTGTTAGAGCTTGCAGTCATCGGCGCCTGACAACTGACGACGGTCGACGACCAGTGACGGTCGACAACCGGCGACCAGCGGCGGCGGCGGTCGGCGACCAGTCGACGACCGGCGACGGCAGCCGAAGACCGGCGCCGGCTGCGACAGCGATCGGCGACCGACGACGGCCGACGACCGGCGAGCGACGACGGCGACGGGCGGTTGGCGGCCGACGACAGATTAAGGGTATATTCGGCATTCAAATTTTGGTTAACAGTGACCTCGTAATGTAATCGGATTACATAGTATTTGTTTTGTAATCCATATTACAAAACTTCACTACCTTTTGTAATCAAGATTACATTACATTACTGGTTTAAAGTTAAAACAAACAAAGTAATCAACCATATAATGTAATCCTAATTACATTACAAGGCATATTACACCCGACCAAACGTAGCCTTAGAATTTAGAATTTAGAATTTATACAATATAAAAGTTACCTAATATTTACTACAATATGTATAAATTACTCAATAGTTGTTACAACATATAAAAATTATCTAATTGTTACTATAATGTGTCTAGAGTGAGTTTAAAATTTATGATTTATATCTCATATAGAAATTATCCCGTAGCTGCTCAACGTATTTAATGTGATTTTAGAGTTTAGGATATCTTAACACTCTTATATTTAAATATTATTTACCAATTTAGTTAAAATTATTTAAACTTCATCAAAATAATTTTAAAATAGTTGTAGAAGCTATTTTAATATAATAGTTTTCAAATATCATAAACTCTAAATCCTAAACTTACGTTAAATACACGTTATAATAGCTACTAGGTAGTTTTTATACATTGTAGTATCTACCGAGTAGCTTCTACACATTATAACAGCTATATAGTTCTACACGATATAAAACTTAAATCTTAAATTCACCCTAAACATGTCATAGTGGCTATCGAGTAGCTTTTACACGGTATAAATCCTAAATCATAAACTCACCCTAAATACGTTGTAGCAGCTACCGAGATAGTTTTTACACATTATAGCAGTTACCGAGATAACTTTTACACATTATAGCATATACCAAGTAGCTTCTACACGTCGTAGCTGTAGGACCGTTGCGGCCGGCTAGAAAGGGGGGGTTGAATAGCCCTGTAAAAATAAAACACAATCCTTCCTGACTTTTCAAACTAACACTTGTATATAAAATAGAAAATCAATAAATCAAAACAGAAAAAGGCGAGGCACCAGATGTTTACTTGGTTACAACCGGGGAGGTTGTTAATCCAAGGAAAATGATCGCTCTATTATCTCCTTCAGGCGGAGAAGCCTCTTTTATAGCAATGTAGGCACAGAAAGAAAGAAGCTAATCTAAACAGTGGAAGTACACAAACGTTGTTACAATTTCTGAACTGATTGAAAAGCTTCTGGACCAAGGCTATATTTATAGCCTTGGTCGGGGCGCCTGGAAGGGGTTCCAGGCGCCCTAGAGAGATAAAACTTTATCCCCCAACGTTCAGATCGCATTTGACGCGATCTGGTCAACAAACCAAGTCCGGGTGCCCCGGAGCCTAAAGTCAACAGATGTTGACTTTTTCATTCGGGGACCACTGCTCCAGTTCAGTTCGCCTCAGTCCGGATCTTCAACTCCGGATCCGCTTGCTTGGGTGATCTCTGCCATCCGGAAAATGGCTCACCCGAACTCAACTTCCGGTCTTCTCAAGCGGGTTTCCCTTCGGCTTCTCGTCCCACGGAATCACCGCGTGTTTCCTTCTCGTCCGTCGGCGTACTCATCCGCAGTCTTCGTCCCTCGGGCGCACCACGTGCTGTCCTTCTCGCTAGCTGCGTCTCTTGCTCCTCGACCAATCTTCCGCTCCGGCTTTCGTCCCTCGGAACCACCGCACGCTTCCTTCTCATCTGCCGATGTACTCTTCCGCAGCGCCTCGTCCCTCGGACGCACCGCGTGCCGTCCTTCTCGTTAGCTACGTCTTCCACTCGACTACCTGTGCTCCTAAGCTCCTGCACACTTAGACACCAGGTTAGAAACATACAGGACCTAACTTAACTTGTTGATCACACCAAAACAACCTTGAGGTTCCAACAATCTCTCCTTTTTTGGTGTGAGCAACCCAAGTTAAGGTAGAGTAAAAATAGACATAAAATAAACTTAACTAGATTTGCAATTAAGTGCAAAAATAAAACAAGTTAAATTTTGGTCTACCTCCCCCTAGACTTATACTTTTCCTTCTCCTCCTTTGATTACAAAAAAATGGAGTTCCAAGTAAAATAATCTAAGGGTTAAAGACTTTGAAAAATATGAAAAATTTTCTAAATAATTTAAGCAGAAATTTTTAGTTTCAGAAAAAAGTTTTTAACTTAGGGAAAAAAATGATTTTTGAGAGTTTTTTTTTAAAAAAAATCTAAGTAAAAATACTTTTGAGATAAATTTTTAAAAAAATTTTAACTTAAATCTTTGAGAATTTGTAAGTTAAAAAAAGTTTTAAAAAAATTTCTAAGTAAAAGAAATTCTAACTTAGACAAAAATATTTTCTGAAAATTTTCCTAAGTATGAATTTAAGTCTTTGCAAAATTTATTTTTAAAAAAATCCTAACTTAAGATTTTTCTAAGTAAAAATTTCTAAGTCATTTTCACGTAAAAGTATTTTTCTAAGTATAAAAAAAAATATTTGAAAAACTTTGAAAGCATTAATTAATTCTAATTTTAATGCTTTGACATAAAGTTAATTAAACATTTATTTCAATATTTTGGCTTCCAGGTCGTGGCGAGACACTAGACCTTCTTGGTTATTTGAGCAACAACCACTTCCTTAGACAAAGCCTCATAGAGAAATTCATTGTTTAATTTTCTCACTGGAAAGCGCTAATTTTAATTTTTAAAATTTAGACTAAGCAAGATTTAGGAACCCAATAAAGGTTCCAACCTACTGGATTAACTAAAAAGTTTTTAGGGACATATTCTCTTCAAATGTTCCTAATTTGTCCTGGGTGATATCTATAATACCAATTCAAATTTTTAAATTTCTAAAATTAGATGAGCATGCATAGTTTTTCAAGTTGCCTATTTGATTTTTCAAATTTTGATTTTCTAATTGTAATTTTTCATTTTTCAATTTTGATTTATCTAATTCTTCTAAAGGGCAGGATTTAACTAAAATTATTTTTAAATTCTTTATTTCTTTTTCTAATTTACAGCAGTCTTTAGTTAATAACTTAACAAACTTAAAAAGTTTATCGGGAGAAAGAGAACGTACCTAACTTACCTTGGCGAGTTCGTTGTCCGTGTCTCCCCCGGACCTGCTGCTTTCTTCCGACGTGGCTCCCCCTTCATCGATGCTCATTTCGGAAAAGCTTGACTCGCAGTCGTCGTCTTGATGACTTGCCATTAGAGCAAGTCCGGAGAATGCCTCGACTTCCGACTCCGACGATGTATCGTCCCACGTCGCCCTTAGGGTCTTTCACTTTTTGATAGGCTTCTTACCCTTCTCCTTGTCTTTATTCTTCAGCTTGGGGCAGTTGTCCTTGACGTGCCCTTCTTCGTCGCAGTGGTAGCAGCGGATCGTCCTTTTCTTCTTCCCCTGCGGATGGCTAGTAGATCTGGATTTACAAAGTTTCTTGAATCTTCTTACCATCATTACCATTTCCTCGTCATCGAGAGAAGATTCTGACTCTGGTTCGTCTCTCGAAGCTTTGAGGGCGACGTTGTTCTTGGGCTCCTTCATTCCTGCACATCTTGACTCATACACTTCAAATGTTGAAAAGAATTCTTCTAATGAAATTTTTTCTAAATCTTTAGAAATGTAAAATGCATCTACTAATGATGCCCATTTGGTATTTCTAGGAAAGGAATTTAAAACGTACCTTAGCGAATCTCGGTTACTTACATTTTCTCCAAGATTCGAAAGTCCGGTAATAATTTCTTTTAGTCTTGAGTGCATATGCGCGACTGTCTCGTCTTCCCAAAGTCGTAGGCTGGTGAGCTGATTGCGAAGCAGATCTCTTCTGGCGAGCTTGGCTTTGGACGTCCCTTCATGCAGCTCAAGGAACTTCTCCCAAAGTTCCTTTGCCGAGTCATAGTGTCCGATCCTATTGACTTCTTGAGGTGGAAGAACGCTTAGCAGATGGTATTCTACTTTGCCGTTCGCCACGTATTCAGCCTACTCCTTTTTTGTCCATTGATATTTTTCCTTACCTTCTGGAGCTACAAAGCTAAATTCCATTGTTAAAACTAATTCGAAATTTGTTGTAAAAAATACCTGCATCAATTTTTTCCAGGTGGCGAAGTCCCCTTCGTATTTCGGCGGGTGGATGCTTGGTTCGACCATCTCGTTGCTTCGTTCGGCGGTTAGTCCTCCTGAAGCGCCTCGGCTCTGATACCACTTGTAGGACCGTTGCGGATGGCTAGAAAGGGGGGGTTGAATAGCCCTGTAAAAATAAAACACAACCCTTCCCGACTTTTCAAACTAACACTTGCATATAAAATAGAAAAGCAATAAATCAAAACAGAAAAAGGCAAGGCACCATATGTTTACTTGGTTACAACCGGGGAGGTTGTTAATCCAAGGAAAATGATCGATCTATTATCTCCTTCAGGCGGAGAAGCCTCTTTTACAGCAATGTAGGCACAGAAAGAAAGAAGCTAATCTAAACAGTGGAAGCGCACAAGCGTTGTTACAATTTCTGAACTGATTGAAAAGCTTCTGGACCAAGGCTATATTTATAGCCTTGGTCGGGGCACTTGGAAGAGGTTCCGGGCCCCCTAGAGAAATAAAACTTTATCCCTCAACGTTCAGATCGCGTTTGACGCGATCTGGTTAACAAACCAGGTCTGGGTGCCCGGAAGGGTTCCGGGCGCCCCGCCCTGCTCCGGGCGCCCAGAATGGTTCCGGGTGCCCCGGAGCCTAAAGTCAACAGATGTTGACTTTTTCATCCGGGGACCACTACTCCGGTTCAGTTCGCCTCGGTCCGGGTCTTCAACTCCGGATCCTCTTGCTTGGGTGATCTCTGCCATCCGGAAAAGGCTCACCCGAACCCAACTTCCGGTCTTCTCGAGCAGGCTTCCCTTCGGCTTCTCGTCCCTCAGAATCGCCGCGTGTTTCCTTCTCGTCCGCCGACGTACTCATTCGCAGTCTTCGTCCCTCGGACGCACCACGTGTCGTCCTTCTCGCTAGCTACGTCTCTTGCTCCTCGAGCAATCTTCCGCTCCGACTTTCGTCCCTCGGAACCACCGCACGCTTCCTTCTCATCCGCCGATGTACTCTTCCGCAGCGTCTCGTCCCTCGGACGCACCGCGTGTTGTCCTTCTCGTTAGTTGCGTTTTCCACTCGACTACCTGTGCTCCTAAACTCCTGCACATTTAGACATCAGGTTAGAAATACACAGGACCTAACTTAACTTGTTGATCACACCAAAACAACCTTGGGGTTCCAACAGTAGCAGCTATTAGGTAACTTTTACACTGTATAAATTTTAAATCTTAAACTCATCCTAAACATATTATAGCAGCTATTGGGTAGCTTCTATACGTTATAACAACTATTTTTGATAGCTTCTACATAGTATATATCCTAAACACATTGTAACAATTGTTTGGTAGCTTTTACACATTATAATAACTATCCGGTAGCTTCTACAATAACGCTGGATCAAGGGGTAATTTCAAGATAAAATTATGCAAGGGGCGCTCATTTAATTTTTTTTTTTTTAAAAAAGGAGCATCCTTTTAATGATTTATAAAATTTAGGGTACATTTTTAATTTTTGCCCTCTTATATTGAGTAACTACTACAACGTTATTCTTTTCTTCTAATGCTATTGTAGCAGCTATGATCTACAATGCGTAGAAGCTACTAAGAGCATTCACATTGGTGGATGTTATAATACTATTATCTCATCAAAAAGTATGAGGTCTACATGCCACATACACATTATATTAACACAGTCATCCTCTCACATACATTTTAATATTAGCACTCATTATTATGGGATATATATGTCACATACATATTAATATTCTTTCACATTCATTTTAATATTAACATTGATTATTTATGAGTCTCATTCTCTACTCATTCATCTTTATTCTTATTTTATATTAAATAAATATAATTTTAATTTTATTAACTAGCCATCGTGTGACTCTACTAGCCGTTATATAAATCTACTAGCGGTTAACTTGTTGTTTATTTTTTTTATTTTAATCTCATAAAAAATATATCACTAATTCAATTTTATTTATTGATTTTTAATTTTAAAATTTAAATTTTTTAATTTGTTTAATATAAAATACAGGGAGAGCACCCATGTGACCCAATGACGGATCCTCTGGTACATAAATTACGGATTAGAGGATGATCCACTCCATGCATTGGTTAATTTTTATAGTCCCCACCTGTTTAATAAGTGGAAGTTAATTTGTGGACCATCTTCTGATTCAGAATTTACGGACCAGAGGATCCCGCCTGATGTGACCCTCCCATGCTTTTATCACGTCACACTTTTTGTTGTCCTCTCGGGATGATATAGTGGCTAGCGCATAAAATGTTGTCACAAAAAAGTTTGGGGTTCGAATTTTGGTAAAATCGAGATAAATACCTCTCTTTTATATGTATTAGTCATTATTCTAACAGTTAATATCTACTTGTAATTATTTTTTTCATGTTGATCGTGAGATGGATTGATATAAGTACTGGAAATGAACGTATTCATCTTTTAATGGTCTGTGTCACACTTTTGTTTTATTTTTTTATTTTTAATCTGCATGCATCATTGAACGCATTCAATTCAATGCCACATCAATCATTAATATCGCGTCATATTGATTTTAATGAGGAAGGCTGTTATAATATTCACACTTTAACGTGAAACGTGAATGTAGATGTCTCCTCGGGACGGTGCGATGGGTAAAACATGAGGTGTTGTCACATGAGATTTTAGGGTCGAAACTCGGCGTGACCAAGCATAACCTTCCCTATGTCTTGGCCATTTGCACTAATGGCTAGTAGTCACCCATGATTTACCTCCTCCGTATTGACCTAAGGATGGGTTGACAGGGACGTTGGAGGTGAGCGAATCTCCTTTTTTACCATGTGAATGTAGATGCTCTAAATAGCACTTGCAATTGTTTTTAAAAAGATTTCGATAATTAAAGGTGATTTTAATGAAATTTAAATAATTTTGATCGATAAATAATATTTTAATATAATAATATTTAAAATTTAAGATTTAGAATTCAATAAGCTAAAACTTAAGATTTATTTATAACTTTATAGTAAATACCAGTAGTTATTATAACATTAAAAATTAATTATTCATTTTAATAAAAATTATTATACATAAATTACTATTATATTAAAATTTTCTTTACTAACTTAGTCAAAATTATTTAAACTCCATCAAAATTATTTTAAATTAACTAAAAATATTTTTAAATAATTATAATTAAATCCTAAATCTTAAATCCTAAATCCTCATTAAATCCTAAATTCAAAAATCATTTGAAAATAATTATAATTGTATAGAAACTAGTTAATAGTTGTAGAACATTCATAGATAAGGGGTAGTTTAGAAATAAATTTTTTGAAGGGTATCCTTTTTAAGCTGTAAACAAGTCAAAAATCGAGTCGACATTTGTGATGTTCAAGTTTGTTTGATAAAGTAATCGAATCGAGCTGAGCCTAGCTTAAAATAAACCAAAATTTTGAAATGAAGCTTGGTTTATTTTTTATGAGCTTGAGCTTGGTTTGTTTAAATATTATCGAGCTTTTTATTCAAGCTTGACTTGAGCTTGGTTCAAGCTTGACTTGAGCTTGATTCATTTAGATGTTATCAAATCCTTAATTTAAGTTTGTTTGATTGTTTAGAACTTTTAGTTGCTTGATTAATTATTGAACTTAATAATTTAAATTTATTTATTTATTATTTATTTAGTATATTGAAAAGAATTTATTAATGAATATGGTTCATGAACCTTGTTCACGAATATTGTTTAAGAACATTGTTCACGAACATTGTTCACGAACATTGTTCACGAATGTTAACGAGCTGAATACATATGTGTTAAAGCTTTGTTGTTTAACTTAACGAGCTGTTCAAGCTTGTTTGTTTAATTAATTTTATATATATTAAACGAATATAAATAAATTTTTACTAAGTCAAATACTAAATTTATTCACAAACACTTGATTTATTTATCGTCCTAATCCTTATTCAAAAGAGATGTCTTTTAATGATTGACATAATTTGGGACGTATTTTTTTTTTCGTTTTAATAAGACCAAGTGACCCCTTGCAAGATTAGTGTGCTAACATTAACAGAGGGTAACAGAGTAAATATAGAACTTTTAATAAAAAAATAATTTAGGTGTTCGAGTTATATCGGATTGTAGATGATTTTTTTTTAAAAATTTATCTATAGGATAAATTTAAAATATAATTGATACAGATTAATATTGATTTTATTTGAAAATCTAGATTTTCACAGAGGTAGTACTAATCACACAAGGGACGTCCCGACGTTGGAGGACGCGAAATAAAGAAGAAGCTACAAAACAAGCAACTGCCCCTTCACGGGCTCATACACAACACTGCAACCTTCCATTTCCCTCATCAGTCACTCATTTCCCTTCCGTCTCTTCTCTTCCTCCTAACGTTAAAAACTGTCCACCCAACGGCTCTCCTCTGTCTCTCTCTCTCTTCCCTTGGACTTCCATCCATCATAACTCATCTCCTCTGTACCCATCTCTTTCCTTCTTCCTTCCCTTCTCACTGTCTGCACGACTTTTGATGCTCCTCTCCAACGGCTACTTACTTAGCTTTCGCCTGTGCTTTAGCAGTTGGGCATGTGGCGAACGCAAGCCGGACAGCCGGCCATCTGGTAAAATGCTTAGGTTTCTATAAAACGGGGTGCGGAAGGGCAGCAGCGACTTGGCTTCGCCCCCCAAGATCTGAATGAGATCTAAGTTGGAGCAAAAGAGAGCTGCTGGGTCAGTCAGTCAACCAAGTCGCGGGGCAATCATTGGACTTAGACTCCCCCCTTCTTCTTTCTCTCCTTGTCCTTCTCCTTGGCGCCGTTAAAAATGGTGGTGAGCGAGGTTTAATTAGACTGGGGATTCTACACAGCCCATTATTAACTCCATTGTCCATTGCCATCATTATTGATACGGTTCCTGAGCTTAGACCTTGCTATTTATTGCGTCTGCATCGTGTTGTGCCGCTGCCTTCTTCATTTAGCGTTACCCTCTTCATGGATCTCCGTCGCCCATGTCTTCTTCTTCTTCTTCTTTTTCTAGTGCTGCATTGTTGCCGGGCTCAGCCTTCCCCTGGTTACTTCCCCAGCTACCGGTACCGGCCGCTCAGGGGCTTCAATCGCGGCTTCAACAATCTCTGGGGCCCCGAGCACCAGATCGTCACCGGCGACCAGCGCTCCGTCACGATTTGGCTCGACAGCCACTCGGGTTGGTGCTTGCTTCCCGTGCCCGGATCGTGTCCGGCGCATTGATGTCTCATGCTCTGTTTTCGCAGGGAGCGGCTTCAAATCCATCAAGCCATTCCGGAATGGGTATTTTAGCGCGTCGATTAAGCTCCAACCTGGGTACACCGCCGGAGTGAACACCGCCTTTTACGTGAGGATCTTTGCTTCTCTCTTTTGCTAAAAAAGGTTTGCTCTGTTTTAGCTTTACAAAGAAGCGATTTTGGAGGTTTTCAGCTCTCGAACAACCAAGTGCATCCTGGGTTCCACGACGAGGTGGACATCGAGTTCCTGGGGACGACGCCCGGAAAGCCGTACACGCTGCAGACAAACGTGTACGTGAGAGGCAGCGGCGATCGCCGGATCATCGGCAGGGAGATGAAGTTCCACCTCTGGTTCGATCCCACTGCAGGCTTCCACAACTACGCCATTCTCTGGAATCCAACTGAGATCATGTAAGCGACCTCCAATCCTCCTCCAATCCTGATAATACCAACATGACTAAGGGAGTCAATGGGTCTCACTCAGGTTCAGTGGACCCCACCCAACTTAGTCAAAGTTGGGCACGGTTACCCACATGATCGAATTTTCCGGGTCCCAGGCTGCTTTGTAGGGTATTCTGATTCCCTTACTACTCTGTTTTTGTTTGCTTGGACAAATCACGGCGACAGATTCTACGTCGACGACGTACCCATCCGCCGGTACCCGCGAAGAAACGCCGGGACGTACCCGCTGAGGCCGATGTGGCTGTACGGGTCGATTTGGGACGCGTCCTCGTGGGCGACGGAGGACGGCAAGTACAAGGCCGACTACCGGTACCAGCCGTTCGTGGCGCGGTTCACCCGGTTCACCGTCCACGGCTGCTCCGCCTTCGCGCCGCCTCGCTGCCACCCGGTGCCGCCGTCGGGGTACGGCGCCGGGCTGAGCCGGCAGCAGAGCGCGGCCATGCAATGGGCTCAGAGGAACTACATGGTCTACAACTACTGCAGCGATCCAAAGAGGGATCATTCCCTAACCCCTGAGTGCCGGTCCTGAAGACAATCATGCAACTCTTATCCTTATCATAAATATTATTATCATCAGCTTCAAGTTGTAAGCTTGTAATTTGATTCTAGATATCATGATCGATGAGGCGATAAATAAAAAAAATGGAGAGAGAAATCAAAAAGCTGAAGAGGAAGCAAGAGATAAGGCGATGACGATCGAGTATAATGTCGGCTTCTTGTCTCTCTTGTCATTTCTCAGTGTTTGGAAGCGAAAATGGTGCTGGTATTTTGATGTTGCACGACCAATGACAAGACTTCGCTGTTGACTTGGAATTGCAATTGTATTTTTTTCCGGATGTTGTGTTTTTGTCGATTGATCAGTAGGGAGGAACATCCGAACATGATTGCATGAACATGAACAGAGTACAACCTTTTGAAGAAGTTTTAAAAGGGCCGGATCGATCTTGAAAGCCCATTAATGGCCTAATAAATGCTTCCCAATTCGCCGTCTCGTGTCGGCTTCTGCGATTTTGGAGCTCTCTCGGCACCGGCGGAGAGGAATCGGAAGGAACTTGCTGTTGCTGTCCGATCCGTCGTTGTATGTGCCAAAACCCCTTTTTGCTTTCAATCTTCTCGCGGTTTTACAAAAAGTTGGACTCTTTGCTTCATCTGGATCCTCTTTGCCTTTGGTTATATGCTAGATGTCGGTTTTGCATCATGATTTCTTCTCCTTGCACACAATACTTTGCTGTTTCTTCTTGTCCCTGAACTAGGGTTTAAACATGTTCCTTCTCTTTCATAAACCTAGTTGGTGAAGAACAATTAAACGCAGTATTACCAGAAATGATGCAATTCAGTATAGTACTCGAAGATTATGCAAGGACAAGTTGATCAATATAAACAACTAACTGTTTGATTTAAATAATTCATCATCTTATTCCCCTTTTCACCCAAACAATAGAAATGTGAAGAATAAACATTGCATTTCCACTCTGTTCCTGTTCTTATAATGCCAGGAGGGATATCAACAATGCTAAGAAGACACAGCAGGAGAATTCGTAATGTCGGCAATCATCTTTAGTGCAATGCAAGGCTGGTCTACTGGAACCTGCATAGAGAAGATAATACATTAAAATCTTGGATTAATTAGTTTCAGAGAGAATTTGAAACTTTTTGGTTAGTTTATCCTTGGACCCATTTTGAAAACATTGATTTTGTGATCAAACCTTCTTGATATATCTTGGTTAGCAAATTATCAATAGTAAAGAGGATCAGGGATGGTAAAATGAGATAAATAAGTGTTTTCTTCTCTATGAATTTAGCTGTGTATTTAGTTAGTAGGAATGTCTAGAGAGAGGAATTCGTAGAAACTGAAGAATACCCGGATCTAAAGTTTAAAATCTAGAGTTGTGTTTAGTTTTCGATTTGTGACCAGAATCATACTAAACTAAACAGTACCCGTATCCAAGGTTTAAGATGTATTCTAATCAATTATGTTGATTGATTAAATAATAATTGATGATACAGATGTTGGATAGTTTCAATAGATTAATATTTCACACCCAAACATATCCCCTACATGAAGTGGAAGCTAGCTCGATGACATCAAGGCTTAACTTCACTTGAGTCCTCTCTTGTGGCATTGAAAATAAGAATTTCTTTACCTCATTCTTCCTTTGATCTACCTTCTTCATCCACAAGTGAACAAGAGCTTGACCTTCGGTCATTTCCTCAGCCACTGCTTCCTTGTTCAGTTGCCCGTTAATATCACTAGAACACCAATTTCTCTCAATATAGCCTCAAATTCATTGTTCTTTCTTCTTCCTATGACCAACAATTAGAATTAGACAGTCGAGAGATGAAATTTTGCAATTCCTTTGAAGTGCAACGATGCCGATATGAGACAATGTTAGAATAAACATTTTAGGATTGATTGGTCTTGTCAGAATATTATAACATAATAACTAAGGGTATTATTATAATTATGCTATATATCTTTCTCTATATAAGTTAATAACTCCGTGGTGTCTAATACACGATATTCTCTTAACATGATATCAGAGCAAAGTTAAAAGAAAACCCTAACTTCCTATTGCCCTAATTTCCCCCGATTCTACCGCCGCCGTCTCCCATCTTCGCATCTCCCTCGCGCTGGCGCCTGCACCTCGCGATCTGTGCTCTCTGGCGAAAGTGTATCTCCTTTGCTCGCCGGCGGCTCCACCTCTCTTTAAACCCATCTCCGTACCGACGCTGACCACCTCCTTCACTCTCTTGGCCGCGGATACTAGGCGCGCTGGAAGCCGAGCACCTGAGCTCGCTTTTTGTTCATGACCTAGACCTCTACCGTCACCTCTGACAGAAGAAGCCGCTTCTCCACGGCTTCTGGTGTCTCGTTCGCGTCTACGGCGTGCCGCTCCTCATCGTCAACGCCTGGCGCTCTACCTCGCCTTCAACATCTTTGGCCGTGCTTACCCCGACGCCGCGAGCACATCCAGATCTTCATCTCCAACGCCGCGCGTACTCCGCCGAGGGCCACAGAGGCAGCCGGAGGTTGGGGTTGTAGGAGAGCAGCGCCCCTGCTTTCCTCGCCACCTCCATCGCCTTCAGGTGCACCGATCTGCACAGCTCTGTGATCAAGTTTATAGATCCGTAGTGGAACATCGCAACGCCTTCCTCGCCTTCCTCCGCCCGACGCCGACTCTGCACCACCTCTGCGCCGCCTCTGCCATCCCTACCCATCCCGGAAGGGGTCTACGGAGGCTGTTGTGGGTCGTCATCAGGGAGTTGCGACGTCGCTTTAAAAGTCAAGCTGCTGCCCTCTTTCATGCCGGCTGCTGCTGCCACAATGCAGTGCGTCCTCCCTAGTCCGTGCGACTTCCGTCCTACCTTATCCGTGCTGTTGGTGCCGCCCCTTCCAAACTAATCAATGGCTACATCTGGCGTCCCAAAGCCAGATATCTCAATTTTTACCAACCATATCACTGCACCCCTCTCTTCTGAGCAATTGGATGGTAAAAATTATGTCTCCTTGGGCAGCTCCACAGAAACTACCATGGACAATAGCTGGGTGGCTCTCCTCTGTGTCCCGGCCAAAGTCTCGACGATGCCCCCTTCCGTTCTTGTTGACTTGTCAGCTTTGGTCTCTCGATACAACAATAGACCCCTACCTTGCAAGGGTGGCAAAGGACGTCCTTGGTATGATCATTGCCATCAACCGGGACACACGATTGATAAGTGCTGGAGTCTACATGGTCAACCTCCTCGCGTTGCTCAGATCATTCAAAGTTCTGTTGCTTCTTCAGCTTCCACTTCACAGTTAACACCAAATCATTAGGCTTCTAATTCCACTACTACCGTTGCACATGCTGGTAATTCCTTTGCTGGCATATCTCGCTCTTCAGGTCCTTGGGTTCTTGATTCTGGGGCCACCAATCATATCATTGGTAATAAATCCCTATTTTCTTCTCTCACTACTTCCGGTTATTTACCTATTGTCACCATGACCAATGGTTCCCAAACGCAATCCCAGGGTATTGGTATTGTTCATCCTTCTCTGTCTAATTCTATTCATAATGTTTTTTATACTCCAGGAGCTCCCTTTAATTTATTGTCGATAAGTCAACTTACTCGGTCTCTTGATTATGCCATTTCTTTTACTAAAACGTCTGTTTCCTTACAGGACTGGAGTACGAGGAGGATGATTGGCTTCGGATGTGAGTCTCATGGCCTTTATCGGCTTCAACAACCCTCTCTTGTTGGTTCGGCGACGACATCTCCACTTCTTATTCATGCTCAGTTGGGACATCCAGGTCTTGATAAGTTGAAACAATTACATCCTAGTCTTTTTCACTTAGAGTCTTTGTCTGGTGAGTTATGCCAATTAGGTAAGCATGTTCGTAGTTCTTTTTCTCCTCACATTGTGAGTCAGACTACGTTGATTAATTATGTTGTTTGGGATCCGAGTCGTATTTCTTCTACATTGGGATTGCGATATTTTGTTACTTTTATAGATAATTTTTCCAGTGGTACATGGTTATATCTGATGAAGGAACGTTCAGAATTATTTTCTATTTTTCAATCTTTTTTTTTATGAAATCAAAATTCAGTTTGATATTTCTCTTCGAACTTTACAAAGTGACAATGCACGTGAGTATCTTTCTACTCAGTTTCGTTTCTTCTTGGCATCTCAGGGTGTACTGCATCGTACGTTTTGCCCTCATACCCCTCAACATAATGGGGTTGCAGAACGCAAGAATCGTCATCTCCTTGAGACCAATCGGACTCTTCTCCATTCTCATGTTCCTCATCAGTTTTGAGGTGATGTCGTACTTACTGCGTGTTATCTCATCAATCGCATGCCTTCCTCCACTCTCTAGGATAAAATACCTCATCATATCCTCTACCCTCATCATTCTCTTCATCCTTTACCACCTTGGGTCTTTGATTCTATATGTTTTGCTCATGATCTTGATTCTAGCATTGATAAACTCTCTCCCCGGTCTGTTAAGTGTGTTTTCCTTGGGTACCCACGGTCTCAGAAAGGGTACAAGTGTTATTCCCCTACTCTTCGTCGCTACTTCATCTCTGCTGATGTCACATTCTTTGATTCGGTTTTATTTTTTGGGCCTCCTGCTTCCCAGTCCGAGGTTTCTCCCTCTCCACCTACACCAATGACTATCTTTTGTCCTCCCGAGGCACCTCTATCGTCCCCAATCTCGTCTCCTTCTTTGCAGGTTTATCAGCGTCATCCTCGTCCTGCTTTGCCGCTGACCGACACTGACACTGCCGTGGACACATCTTTGGAACCAAGTCTTTCGCCGTTTCCTCCGGTCCCATCTCCTGACTCTGATATTCCTATTGCACTTCGAAAGGGTATGCGTTCCACTCGTAATCCTTCTCCTCACTATGTTTCTTTGAGTTATCATCGTCTTTCTCCTTCTTATTATTCTTGTCTTTCTTCCTTGTCGTCTGTTTCTCTTCCTAAGGACTGCAGGTGATGCCTTTGCCTATCTAGGATGGAAACATGCTATGCTCGATGAAATTTGTACTTTACAGAGTAGTGGGACTTGGGACTTCGTTCCTCTACCACATGGGAAGTCAGTTGTTGGTTGTCGATGAGTGTATACGGTGAAGGTTGATCCGGACGGTATGGTTGATAGACTTAAGGCGCGTTTCATCGCTAAAGGCTATGCTCAGATCTTCGAATTGGATTATGGGGGATACTTTTTCTCCTGTTACCGATATGTCTTCTGTACGCCTATTCCTGTCAATTGCTGCGATTCGTCATGGGTCTCTTTATCAGTTGGACATAAAAAGTGCATTCTTACATGGTCATATGCTCGAGGAAGTCTACATAGAGCAACCTCCGTGTTTTGTTGCTCAGGGGAAGTCTTCTGATCTTGTATGTCGCCTGCAAAAATCTTTATATAGCCTAAAGTAATCACCCAGAGCATGATTCGATAGATTTGGCATGACTCGGAGCGAGGCTGACCATTCTGTCTTTTATCGCCACTCATCTACTGGTTACATCTATGTAGTAGTTTATGTTGATGATATTATTATCACAGGTAGTGATCATCTTGGGATTTATGAAACAACATTTTTTTAAACATTTCCAGACAAAGGACCTCAGCAAACTCAAATGTTTCTTGGGGATAGAAGTAGCACAGTCTAAATAGGGGATCGTCATATCCCAAAGAAAGTATGCAATGGATATTTTAGAAGAAACATGAATGTTAAACTCAAAGACAGTCGGCAGCCCTATGGATCCTAATGTCAAGCTCCTGCCTAATCAGGGGGAGTCTCTTTCAGATCCTGAACGGTACATGCGATTAGTAAGGAAACTAAGTTACCTTATTGTTACTCGTCCGGATATCTCATTTGCGGTAAGTGTAGTAAGTCAGTTTCTCAACTCTCCATGCAAAGGACATTGGAATGCTATGACTCGCACTATTCGATATATCAGAGGCGCACCAGGAAAGAGACTTTTATATGTAGACAAAGGACATATTCGAGTCATAGGGTACTCTGATGCAGATTGGGCAGGATCTTTCACTGATATGTCACAGGGTACTCTAATGCAAATTGGGTAGGATCTCCCACTAATAGAAGATCCACTTTTGGGTTTTGTATATTTGTCAGAGGTAACCTTGTTCCTTGGAAAAGCAAAAAGCTGATTGTTGTGGCAAAATCCAGTACAGAGGCAGAGTATCGAGCTATGACCATAACTAGTCAAAAGCTTATATGGCTAAAACGGTTGCTTCAGGAACTCAGATTTGGAGAGGTTACACAAATGTCACTTATATATGACAACCAAGTTGCCATGTATATTGTCTCAAACCCAGTTTTTCATGAGAAGACAAAGCATATTGAAGTTGACTGTCACTTTGTTAGAGAGAAAGTCATATCAGGAGAAATATCTACTAGTTTTGTCAATTCACATAATCAACTAGCAGATATATTCACTAAGTCACTGAGAAGTTCCCGAATTGACTACATATGTAACAAGCTGGGTACATATGATCTATATTCTCCAGCTTGAGGTAGACTGTTAGAATATTGTAACATAATAACTAGGCATATTATTATAATTATGTTGTATATCCTTCTCTATATAAGTCAATAACTCTGTGGTGTCTAATACACGATTTTCTCTTAACATGTCTCTTCTCTTAAATCAACATTTCCAATTGGCAATCCTCAGATAGCCATGAACACACCAATAGTTTTCCTATAATCACTATCATCTTCTCCTTCTCTAACCTTGGTGTCTCTCCACCGAGTTTCGGCAATCCTTGCCAATCACTAAAAGATTCTTAATCTTTATAGTCTTAGCAAGTCTATACTAGCCTTTTAATTTTATCAAATCTATCATAATTTATCTAACAATTACAATCTATCCTACCATTGTCATTTTCCATTTCCATCTGATTTCTTTAGTCAGTCAGATTTCTCTCCATCAAGGCTGATTTTTCCTTGTCCTATCATCCTATGAGACAGAGAGATCTTATATCAAGGTGAATATAAAGAAGATTCTTTTTTGAAAAAAAGATAACTTTTAGCCAATTTAACTGTAAAATACCAGAAAGAATACTTACAAAATGTCCTGCTCCAAGAATCCAGTAGAAATGCAAGTTCTTATAAGATTTTAGGAAGCCCCGGGTGAGTCCTGCTTCCTCACTAGAACAATATAAAGGCGTTCGATCTATGTTGTTGAAACTCTTTAATCCTTCCCATCTAGAAACAAAAAGCTAGGAAATTCTCATTCACCAAAGAGAAACATTTCCAAGTTGAAAATAATAATAAAGGCAATGATACATTGAAATTCAAAAGTTTTATGTTTCTCACTTCAGCTTCTGAATCCAGGCTTCAGTGCCCTTGGTTGCACAAATTAAATCAACCTATGCACAGAAACAAAACACATTACTTTTTTTTTTTCCTTGGAAAAATATGCTATATATATACAGTGTAACAAGTGCAGTTTCTATCATCACATCACATTCTATTGTAGATTTATTTAAAGTTATGTCAGCTTGCAGTTTTGCCCTTGTAAAATTTGTTGGGATGTTTCTAATGGTACCCGGAGTTATTCCTGAGCACTGACCTCTCTTCCCAATTCGCCAGTTCCCTTTCTCGAGGACTCGGCCTTCATCAATCATCCTACAGTTTACCACTTGGAGTCGGGATGCTATAGAACTTGGGAAGCTTCAGTAATTGCAATGCTACAGTACTCAGGAAATTAGAATAACCGCGATGCTGCAGTACCCACGAAAGCCATTCGGAGTTTGTTCTCCCAAGCGCTTAGTATTCATCCAGCAATTTCCCATTCGGACATGGGAAACTCAGAAACTCAGAATCAAGCTCCAACAACTCTCAACAGCCTAACAACCTCCAACAATCTATTTGCCAATAACCAGACAATGTCAGTGAACTGTCTAATGGTTGTCACCCTTTGCCCCCCAACAACTCGACATATTACGTACCATATGAAGATTTCCTTCCATGGGTTATATAAGGATCGATGGAGGTAAGTCAAAAGGATGATGACTTTCTTCTTGTGCGCGGAGGCACTCTTCACCACGAAACTCTCCAGCATTTTGATTTCTTTCTTTCTTTCTCTCTGTTTCCTTCACTCTTTGGCTCCAGTTCTAACTTAAACTTCGGAGTGGTTGTGCCGGTAGAGCCGTCCAACCTTGATGTTCCTTACTTGCCATCGGACTCTGACCAGATCAGAGACGGTCGCAACATCGGAGGTTCTGGAGAGGAGTCTGATCCGAGCAAACAAAAGGACACCATTAGTTTCCATTTGGAAACTTTCATTGTGTTATCATTTTGCCCTTCTTGAAATATTTGGGAAAATATGATGAAGCCTAATGCAAATTTGTGAGTGCAATATAGCAATATAGCAATATATGAAAGATTAAGGAGCAAATTATAAAGTGAAACTACAATTTGAGGGAGGCCAATTGGCCCTTGTTTAGACATGGCAGCACTTTCCAGGAACCACAACCTAAACTAAGCATCTAAGCCAAAAAAAAAAATGTTTTTCCTTAGAATTACCTCAACACACTTTGACATGTAACAAGCAACTTTAATAGGCATAAACTTAGATTCCAGGACCGTTCATGTTTTGCCTTCATATGAGATGCCACTAAGCTATTACTTATGTTTTTATCCTAAAAACTATTAGGTGACGTTTGGTTCTTTCCTAGGAATCGGAATGAGAATCATAATATTGTGGAATCAGAATGGGTATGAGCATGAATATCACTTTTAAAACTAATGTTTGGTTTGTTGAATATTTCCTATCGGAATAAACTAAAATTTTCGATTTTATTCTTAGAAGAAAATAAGAGAAAAAATTAGATGTGAGAGAAAAATATGATGTGAGAGAATGATGAGAGAAAATGTGATGGGAAAGAATGAAGAGATTAAAAGTGTGCTGAGAGAAAATGAGGAAGAGAGTGTGATGGGAGAGAGCATAGTGACAAAAGGCGAATACTCTTGCCCCCAACGCCCCCGCCAAGCCGTCCCAGGGCCAACATGGAGAAGATAAATCACGGACGGCTACTAGCCTTTGGAATAATGACTAGCACATAAGGGAGGCATGTACCTCAGCTTTACGGAGGTTTGAACCCAGACCTCATGATGGCAACACCCATGTGCTAGCTACTAGACCGTCCCGAGGGGAGATGTGATGGGAGAGAGCATGATGAGAGAGAAAATGTGATGAGAGAGAAAGTATAATGGGATAGAACGAAGAGAGAGAAAGTGTGATGAGAGAAAATGAGGAGAGAGAGTATGTGATGGGAGAGATTGAGGAGAGAGAGTATGTGATGGGAGAGATTGAGGAGAGAGAGTATGTGATGGGAGAGATTGAGGAGAGAGAAAGTATAGTGAAAGAGAAAGTGTGATAAGAAAAAATAAGGAAAGAGAGTGTGATGAAAGAAAAAATATGATGAGAGAGGATGAGGAGAGAGAAAGTATAATGGGAGAGAATGAAAAGAGAGAAAATGTGATGAGAGAAAATGAGGATAGAGAGTGTATGATCGGAGAGATTGAGGAGAGAGAAAGTTTGATGAGAAAGAAAGTGTAATGATAGAATGAGGAGAGCGAAAATATGATGAGACAGAATAAGGAGAGAGAAAATGATATGAAAAAAAATTGAACAAATATATTAAGGATGTTTTCGTCCAAAACTTAATTCTCATTCTCATTCCCATCAAAACCCAAGGAAGGAGGTGAGTTTCATCAATACTCAAGTTTTTAGGTTTCATTCCAAAATTTTAATTCCATTCCCATCAACTAAATACAAGATTTGAGAATAAATTCATTTTCTCATTCCCAATCTCCTAAACCAAACGTCACCTTAATTAATTTCCATGAACAAAGTTTAGTTTGTAGGTCCACTTGCATTATTATTCACCAGTACTATCGGTCAACAACTTAGCAACATTTCTCCACATCAAGGTCAATCTGACATCTCCTATAGTAGGATAAGATATTATTTAGTGTTTTTTATTTTCAAATTAACTAGGATTTCCTACCCATTAAGTTTCATAATTCATTGATGAACTTAAAGATTGCTAGATTTTACATTATTAGAGCAAAAGGTGATATTGTTCATCCCAGGTAGTCTAGTATCGTCGGTCCTACGACAAAATATACAAACAGGTAAATCACGGGGGCATGAGATTTTACATTATTCGTAATACATTAGCAAGTATATATTGTTATGTTGGCAAATATATATTGTCTTCTTCACTTCTTTTGCATTACTTCTTGTTATTCACAAATTAAATTAATTTATTGTCTCAGATTTAATGTACTATGTAGGGACATCTACTGAACAAAGAAGAAAACCAATCAAGTCTGTCGAAGGTAAAAGTAAATCTCACTCCAACATTTTACTATTCTGTTTATTACAATACTGTAACTTATTGTGTATCAAATAAGTTTTGTTCTTGGCATCTCTGAAGCAGCTTATTTACTTGAATAAAGAGCTTATTTACCAGCTTATGGACTGCTTAAATAGATGAACAATCCAATCTACTGCTCCTTTGGACCCTACTCTTTACTAATCATAAGGTTTATGAGTATCTCAAAGGGACTTTCTCAACATGTGGGAAATCTAGAATGAGTGGTCAAAGTGGCTTTGGATCCTTCCTAGATGGTGAGATATCAATTTCATACCTGTCCATTATAGACGGTGACATTGACTTCCAGGGAAAGGAGCTCATCAACCTGTAAGATTAGATCAGAACATGCAACTTTATCTATAGAACTTAATTTTATTATAATAATCTAATTTTTATTGAACACTATTGTTAATGGTCCACCTCTTTGATTCTTGGCTTCATGAAGTCATTGGAAAGATAATTAAAGACAAGGTCAGACTGCTCTCCCCAGCTGCAAAATGCAAATGCACAAACTCACCCAATCTTTTCCAAGCTAAATGCTATGAACTAGTTAGTTTCTTCTTCGATTGAAGAGGAAGTAAAATATATACCTCACATTTCTTGGAATGATCTTGAGCTTGTTCCTGATTGGACCGTTCATGAGGCTCGAAATGTCAACATCTGCAGAAGCCTTAGAGCTCAAGTATGTTGTATACGCCTTCATTACTTGCTTCCTTCCCACTTCTGTAGTTGTTGCCAGTGACAGAGGATCGCTTGCAGAGTCCAACAAGAAATTGTAAAAATCCTGCAAATGTGCAGCATTAGCTTGAGCCATAAAAAAGCATTTAACTGTCCCTTTTTTTGTTAATGGATTTGCAATTACATACAACATCATTGCTTTTAGAACTGATGAAGTCTTCAAGCCTTCCCCATGTGTATGCTGAATCATTGTATTGTCCATTTGCTATCTGCTGCTTAATTTCTTCAGCTATTCTGAAATTAACAACGTGATCAACCATGCTTAATATATAGTTTGGTAGAAGTAAATTAATGATTACACATAATTGAGAAAAGCACATCACTTGTTCGATTCCTCTGCAGATTTTCCATCGAGCCTTGATATATCCTTCAGCAGAGGCCCCCAAGAGAACTGCAGTACAGTAGTTTGCATGAAGTGTTTGTCTAATTCAGTGGAATTCATAGTTGCTTACCACATAATCTTCTGGTGAAATCCAGCTATCTCCCAAAGCAACACCTATCAATAAGTACCAACTTCAACTTGTTTCTTTAGCTGCAAAGACAAGGAATCGAGGGATAGAGGAAACAAAGGTACCTCCAAACTTGAGCTTCAATTCTCCTGCTTTAATGGCTTTATGGATAGCTAAACCAACAGTGGCAGCAAACTTCCCTCCATAAGATTCTGCCACAATAAAGAGCGGGCTCTTCTGCCATGCTTCGTTGCCATTGTAGAGCTTCTTGAGAAGCGTCGTCAAATCCGTGGCCGCCGCCACGTCGCTCTTCACAAGAAGGCTCTCGTCCTCCACGAAGCTGAACCCTGTACCCACGGGATTGTCCTAAAAGTCCAATTTTTTTTTTCCCTTATCAAGATGATCAAACTCCAATTATGATTAAAGAAATCTGCAGGGAATCAAAAAGTTCTAAGTTTTCTGCAATTTTGAGAGTCAAATGAATCACCACAAAAAGGAGGTCAGCCTTTTGCAGCCACGTCGATTTCCGAGGCTTGAGATTCGCGTCCAGCGGCCCGACTTCTTCGAAGTTCCCCATGGCGACGCCCGAGGAGCCCTGGAGCGGAAAAATGGAACCTTTCATAAGAGTTGGAGATCTCGGAGTCGATCCTGCGAAGAAACGGACGAACTTACAGGTCCGCCCTGGAGCCAGAGCACGGTCGGCCATGGAGTCGGGCCGGCGTCAGTCCTCTGAGCACTCCGGTAGAGCCACCAGAACATGTGCGCCTCTGCATCAAACAAAACAGCAGCAATTGAGGTGCTCCTCGACAGGGTGGAGAAGGAAGAAGAGTGACGAAGGGAGATTGAATACTTGGCCGGACTTGGACGTATCCCCACTCCTCAGACCCGTCGGCGGTCCCGGAAGCGGCGAGTACGGTGAAGTGGAGGGCGGAGCAAAGGAGGAGGAATTGAATGTGAAGGAGAGGAGAGGATGTAGCCATGGAAGATGAGGCAAGAGTGAAGATGGTTACAGTGACTCGATCAACGTGACTATTTAAGGAGTGAAGAAGTAAAATCAAGTAATCAAGAGAGAACTGCCGCTGCTAAAGCCACAAAAGCAAGGAAACAAAATACGATTTTTTTTTTTTTGATAATTCATGTGCGGAGGTACTTCTGATTCGCTTCAGGCCACTAATCTTGGAGGTAGATGAGTTTTTTTCGATTCGGATTCGTCTCCTGATAAATTCAAAACACAGCACACAAGTCTGATATGTCTGCATTATGCCCCTGAATCATTAGAAATATGTTGTAATTGTCTTTATACTTATCCATATTCTGTAAATTTTATCTAATTATAGAAATTGATCCAACTATGTGTTGAAATATAATTTTGGTATTTGATAACATTTAAGATTAGACTAATGAAATGAGATCTTACTTGTGCGATAAGCATATAGGAAAAATTCTTAGTTAGTCCAGTGAACCTCTCATCTGGCATTAGATAACAGTTTGGGAAGGTTAAGATAAGAGTATTAATCGATTGATATAAGCATCAACTGATTGATACTTTGAAAATCCATTCGGATCATACTATTAATCGATTGATTAGTTTCATCAATTGATTGATGTCAATTTGAAGGAGAATAGAAGGGAGTGAAACTCGCTTGTTTTGTCCGACTGATATTAACAGTCAATTGATGTTAGACGTCAGTCAACTGATGTAGAATTGAAGAGCATAGAAGTGAGTGAGGCTCACGTGCTTCATTCAACTGATATGATCTGTTGATCCCGTTGTTGTTTTGGTGTGATCAACTAAGTTAAAGTTAGGTCATGTTTTGTTTTGATCCCCGTGTCTAAGTGTGCAAGAGCTTAGGAGCACAGGAAGTCGAGTGGAAGACGCAGATAACGAGAAGGATGACACGGGAAGGGAGTCGACGGGCTCGGTGCATCCGAGGGACGAAGTGTTGCGGAAGAGTACACCGGTGGACAAGAAGAACGTATGCGACGTTCGAGGGACGAGAAGCTGGAGCGGAAGCCTGCTTGAGGAGAAGCTCGGAAATTGGGTTCGGGTGAGCCCTATTTCGGTTGGCCGCAATCACCCAGGAGATCGGAATAGTGGAAGAGCGAAAGAAGCTGATGAAGATTGCCGGAGGCGCCCTCAACAAGGGTTAAAGGTGCCTTCGAGGCGCGTCCACGCCTCCGCCACCTTCAGGCGGAAGGCGCCCTCCACAAGCATTGAGGGCGCCCTCCATAAGATTGGAATGCGCCTCCATGAGTATGGAAGGTGCCTTCGGCAAGTCAAAGTAGTCGTTAGCAGTGGATAAAGCTTTATCCACTGTGCCTCGCTGGAGGCGCCCTCAAGTTACGGATAAAATTTTTCAGGGGCTATAAAAAGACTCTTGGACCTAGGAAATAGACATCAACTCTAGTTCTCATTTCCTAGCACATTCCTGAGCTTTTGAAAAGTGTAATAGGCTTCTCCGCCTACACGAAGGAGATCTTTTAGTGCTTTCCTTTGCCTTGGATTAACAATCACCTAGGTTGTAACTAAGTAATTCCTTTGTGTCTTTCTTTATTTATTAGTTGCTTAATGTCATTTATATAAGTGTGCTACTAATCTGAGTTGAAGATCGAGGAAGGGTTTTATTTTTCTATTTCAAGTAATTCACCCCCTCTTGTCGACCCCGTTGCACCAACAAGTGGTATCAGAACCCAACCACCTCAGAAGGACTAACCACCGACTGAAGCATCAAGATTAAAGACAATTGCCGGACTGATAATCTATCCACCAAAATTCGAGGGAGAATTTGCGTCCTGGAAGCAACGAATGGAAGTATTTTTCAAAACCAACTTTGAAATATTGCTAATAATTAAATACGGTTTTGTAGCTCTAAAATCCCTCCAAGGAGAAGAAAAAGAAGAATATCAGTGGACCAATAAGGAGCAAGCAGACTTCGTAGCAAATGGACGAGCCGAGTTCCACCTACTTAGAGTACTTCAACCCCAGGAAGTAAATCGAATCGGAGATTATAATTCAATAAAGGAACTTTGGGAGAAGTTCCTAGAACTGTACAAAGGAACTTTGGCAGAAGTTCTTGGAACTGCACAAAGGAACTTCCGAAACAAAGCTTGCGAGACGGGACGTGCTCCGGAATCAATTGACGAACCTCCGGATGGAAGAAGGAGAGTCATTAGCACAACTACACGGAAGACTCAAGGAGCTAATAACTGGATTATCAAACCTTGGAGAAACGGTAATAAACCGAGACGCACAAAGATATGCATTAAATGCGTTCCCAAGAACACCTGAATGGACATTTATAGTAGACTCCTACTATATATCCAAGGATCTCGAGGTAAGTACTTTAGAAAGTCTTTTATCTAATTTCGAATTACACGAATCTCAGTATGTAGGACAAAGAAAAGGACCAAGTCAGAACGTTGCCCTGAAGGCAAGAACAAACGATTCAAACTCCGAAGAATCAATTGATGAAAGCGAAGCAGCCCTAATGGTAAGGAAGTTCAATAAATTTATTCAATCTAATAAATTTAAATCACAGAGAAAGAGGGATTACCGAAACAAAAGGAAGGTCCGATGCTACAACTGCAATGAAGAAGGACACATCAAGGATGACTGCCCAAAATTGAAGAAGAGGGACAAGGAGGAAGATAAGTATAAAAGATCAACATCTTCTAAACACAAGAATCTGAAGGCCACATGGGATGAATCATCATCCTCCGATTCCGAGGTCGAAGCTTTCTCCGGACTAGCTTTACTGGCTAACCACCAAGTAGAAGATGAAACCAGCTCAGAGATGAGCATTGATGAAGGGGGAGAATCAGAAGAAGAAAGCTGCGATGAAGGGGGAGCATCAGAACATGAGGTAAGTGAGGTACATGCTCTATCTTCCAAGCAATCTTTTCAGTTTATTAAGATTCTTTCTAAAGATTTAGTCAAATTAGAAAAAGAAAATGCTGAGTTAAAATTAAACTTAGCAAAGATATGTCCCTTAGACTTATTTAACAATTTAAAATTAGAAAATGATAAATTGAAAGTTTAAAAGAACATGCGTGTTTGAAATTAACCAGGTACATAAGGAAACACCAAAGACAAATTAGGAAATTTTTAAAAAATCATGTACCCCCTAAATTTGTGATTCATCCAGTAGGAAGTGACCTGTATTAGGTTCCAAAATCATGTTTGAACTGAATTTTTCTTTGGACTTTCAGAAAAGGAAATTAAATGTTTAATTCTTTAAGAGACTTTGTTTAGAAAGTTGTTGATGATCTAATAACCAAAAAGGCCTAGTGCTTCGCCACAACCTGGAAGTTAATTACTAAATTAAATATTTAATTGACAAACTAATAAGCATGTCAAATTTATGCTTTCAATATTTGTCAATCATTTCAATTAATTTAGTAAAATTATAAATTTTTAACTTATTTTCTTAAACTCAAACTTATTGTTAACCTTACTAAAATTCTTTAAGTACCCTAGTTTTTTTTATGTGATCAAAGGGGGAGGAAAATGCACAAGTTAAAGGGAGGTTAAGGGGTTAAGATTTTTTTTTCAAATTTGAATTCTGTTAACTCTATCAGTTTGAATTTGAATTATGTTTTTGCAATTTCTTTGATTGCAAACTTATGCTTAAAATGTTTGTTTTGCAATTTCTTTTATTGCAACTTGTTCATTTTTAACCCTAACTTGAACATGAGTTGATGCACTCAAAAAGGGGGAGATTGATAGTCCCCCTGATTATTTTGGTGTGATCAACCAAGTTAAAGTTAGGTCCTATTTTATTTTGATCTCTATGTCTAAGTGTGCAGGAGCTTAGGAGCACAGAAAGTCGAGCGGAAGACGCAGATAGTGAGAAGGATGAGACGGGAACGGAGCCGACGGGCTCGGTGCATCCGAGGGACGAAGTGTTACGGAAGAGTACACCGATAGACGAGAAGAACGTACGTGACGTTCGAGGGACGAGAAGCCGGAGTGGAAACTTGCTCGAGGAGAAACTCGAAAATTGGGTTCGGGTGAGCCCTATTTCTGTTTACTGTAATCACTTAAGCAATCGAAGTAGCAGAAGAAGCTGATAAAGATTGCCGGAGGTGCCCTCAACAAGGGTTAAAGGCACCTTCAAGGCGCGCCCGCGCCTCTGCCACCTTCAGGTGGAAGGCACCCTCCATAAGCATGGAGGGCGCCCTCCATAAGCATGGAAGGTGCCTCCATGAGTATGGAAGGTGCCTTCGGCAAGTCAAAGTAGTCGTTCGCAATGGATAAAGCTTTATCCACTGTGCCTCGTTAGAGGCACCCTCAAGTTACGAATAAAATTTTTCAGGGGCTATAAAAAGACTCCTGGACCTAGGAAATAGACATCAACTCTAGTTTTCATTTCCTAGCACATTCCTGAGCTTTTGAAAAGTGTAATAGGCTTCTCCGCCTACACGAAGGAGATCTTTTAGCGCTTTCCTTTACTTTGGATTAACAATCATCTAGGTTGTAACCAAGTAATTCCTTTGTGTCTTTCTTTATTTATTAGTTGCTTAATGTCATTTATATAAGTGTGCTACTAATCTGAGTTAAAAATCAAGGAAGAGTTTTATTTTTCTATTTCAGGCAATTCACCCCCCTCTTGTCGGTCCCGCTGCACCAACATAATCAGTCAACTAATGATGAATTGAAGATCCCAAAAGTGAGTGAAACTCATATGCTTCATTCGATTGATGTGATTAGTCAACTGATGTTAGATATCAGTCGATTGATGTTGAATTGAAGAGCACAAAAGCAAGTGGGAGTCGCTTGCTTCATTTGACTGATGAGAAGAGTCGACTGATGTTAGACATAAATTGACTGATGTTGAATTGAAGAGTACATAAGAGAGTGGGATTCGCATGCTCCATTCGACTATTGTGATCAGTCGATTAATGTGTTACATCAGTCGACTATTATTCTAATTAAAGACAAAATGAGACAGGTTTCAGAAGGTTCAGTGGTCGTTCAACGATATGAACAGTTGTTGGAGACCAGATCAGTCAATTGATGGTATGTAATAGTCGATTGATGTCTGAAATAAAGACTTTGATTCAATCATTCATATAAAAGCAAAAGAGAACATTTGAAGGGGTAGAGCTCTCATTCCAAGCCAAGACTTGTTCATGCTATCTAATTATTGAGAAGTGCTTGAGCTCAACCTTCATCTTTGGTGCAAGATTTGAAGAAGAAGCCTACATCTACTTAAGAAATCATGATAATCTCTTGCTTCATCTCATTCTTGCATTGTATTGTAAAATTGTTGTAGAAGGTTTTTCCACCTTTAATTTTGGTTCGAGAAGGAGTTCACAGTGGAAGAGAGAGTGAGTAGTGGACCCTTGGATCAGTCATCTTAAGGAGGTGGACACCAACTAAAATATGAGGTGGCAGCGATTTGTGTGTCTTGCTTCAAGTTTCTATTGTCATTCAAATTCAAAGAAGTGAAGCGTGCTATTCACCCCCATTAGCTCTCAAGATCCTAACAAGTGGTGTAAGAGCAAGCTCACTTCAGAGGACTCACATCCAAAGAAGTCAAGCTCAGAAAAATAAGATGTCTTTGAAGAAGGGTCACAGTTCTACACGACCATCATACTTTGAAGGAAGCATCTTTGCATATTGGAAGAGCCACATAGAGTATTATCTTAGAACTGAAGTAAACATGTGGTTCTCCGTAACTGAGGGTTTCTCTGAACCAAAAGATGAAGATGGAAAGGTATTAGAGTCTACAAAATGGTCCACAAATAAAAAATGGAAGTCACAAGTGAATGTTAAAGCGATTGTCACACTACAATGTGGATTGAGTTCTGAGCAATTAATCAAGGTTGGTTCATTCAATAGTGCTAAGGAGCTGTGAGATAAGTTGATTGATTTTAATGAAGACACAAAGGACTCAAGAATTGCATAGAGGGACCTTCTAGTTAACCAAATGCAGAATTTGTGATGAAAGAAGGTGAAACCATAAATATACTTGATGGAAGGTTCAAGGAGTTGTTGAATGGAATTTGTGCCATTGGAGAAAATGTAGAAAATAGAGATATCATCAAGTATGATGTGAAAACCCTCCCTGGAGACTCCTTGTATTCATCCATGGTAGATGCCTACAAATTTTCAAGGAATTTATCAATTGTTAAATTAGATGAGCTGCTTTGTGAACTTGAATTGCATGAGTAAGCCAATGCAAGGCATAAGGAGAAGGGTATAACTTTGGTTGTAGGTGATTAAAGTAAGAAAAAGAGCAAGGAGAAGAAAAATGAAAGGGAGGAATATGTTGGTACCTCATGGTAGTTTTGATGTGATCAACCAAGTCAGGTTAGGTCATGTTAGTATTTAATCTCTGTGTTTAAGTGTGCAGGAGGTTAGGAGCACAAGAAGTCGAGTGAGTGACGCAGGTAGTGAGAAGGACGACACAGGAGAGAGCCGATAGATTCGGTGCGTCAGAGGGAAGAGGTGCTGCAGAAGAGTACATTGGCGGATGAAAAGGATGCGCACGGCAGTCTGAGGGACAAGAAGCCGAGAGGAAGACAACTCAAGGAGAAGGCTGGAAAATGAGTTTGGGTGAGCCATATTATGGTTGGCTAAAATCACCCAAGCAAGCAGAGCAGTGAAAGAGTCAAAGGAGAAGTTTGGAGCTCGGTAGTAGCTGCTAGAGGTGCCTTCAATGGATTGAAAGCACCCTCGCAACCTTCTGGTGGAAGGTACCTTCAAGCACTTGAAGGCGCCTTCAAGCTTTCATGGAAGGCATCTTCAGTCGCTTGAAGGCACCTTCAACACTTCATGGAAGATGCTTTCAACCACTTGAAGGCACCTTCGACCGAGTAAATTTTGCCATTGGCAAAGGATAAAACTTTATCCCTTGTTGCCTCGTTGGAGGCACCTTCTAGCATGTTGGACGCGCCTTCCAGCCTAGGATAAGATTTTTCAAGGGCTATAAAAAGACTTCTGGATTTAGGAAATGAAATACAACGCTTGTAATTGAATCCTCTTGAGTTCGGTTCTGTAATTGAGTGTGTTAACTATTGTAAAGAGGTTTCTCTGCCTGAAGGAGAGATTAGTGCACTTTCAACTTCCTTGGATTAACAACCTCTCCAGTTGTAACCAAGTAAATCCCTCGTGTCTCTTCTTTTATTCTCTTATTTTTATTTATGCAAGTGTTCATTTTAATTAAGCTATAAAAGTTCGAGGAAGGTTTGGTTTTTAATTGTAGGAATATTCATCCCCTCTACCCAACTACCCAAGGGTCCAACATAAGAGACTTCATCTGAATTTGATCAAGAAAGCAATAGTGAGGAAGAGATGTCATCCAGCAAGATGGCCAATTTAGTAAGAAAAATGATGAGAAGATCTTGAAAATTCAATAAGAATGATGTCAAGAAGATCATCAATGTTAACAAAAGAAGAGATAAATCTTCGATGGATTTAAAGTCTAAAACTAACGTGATTTGTGTTGAGCGCAATTGTCACGCCCCGAGAGTAAGGTTGTCCGACGAAAATCGGACAACACTTCCCCTGTAGCAGTGACAAGTGAAACCAATATACATTGCCCAAGGCTACTCACAATCCAACAACAGACCACATGGTTGGATATAAAACACAATCACGCAGTTATATATACAACCCACATAGCTAGAACAAAAAGAACATAACCATGCAGTTGTATAGTAAGCAGCACACACGACTGGAACAAAAAGACAGCGGAAGACATAAGCAAAACATAAAAATAATACAACTAACTGCGAGTCAACCTGACTTGACACAAGAAGTTCATAACCAAAATAAAGGACACAACAAGTCCAGAAAACCATACAGAAGGTACATAATATAAATATAAGTACAAAACCAATAATGCAAGTGGAAGCAATAACGATAGAGGTCGCTCTATGTGACATGGGATTGGCAGACAGGATCTCCAGGAGACTCCAAAAATCCTTTACCTGTTATCTGGTGAAATAACCAGTTTGTGGGGTGGTGAGTACTAAGACTGAACGGGTAATAGGCAGATAGTGCATGAACATAATAAAGAACTAGAGATACAAAGGTATACAGTCTCGTAGGGAAAATAGCAGATACTATAGTGACATCATAGTAATGTTCATACTTGAAACCATATCCTAGGCTAGTAATAGAAGGTCAGGAGTAGTAAGGATCTGCCATAGTACTGCTCATAACTACAAGGATAACATGTGAGGAATATACATACTACTAACAAGTAAACCAGTGACTAAGTACATGCAATAGGTGTATAACTCAGCATATGTAAGCATATCACATGGATATAATAACACAACTGTATAAGTAAGCAATTAACAACATCTGCAGGTATAATAATAACAGCGTATGCACGGATGGTCACTCCCGCCCACCCCTCTGCACTACGACCCCTGTATGGCCGAGAGGCGGGGACAATGACAATTGTACACACTTCAGCTACCACTACTCTCGAGTGGTCGAGTGGACAGGTACTGAGTAGCTAACTAGCTACGTAGCAATGAGGTCCCTACTGCTCGCATCTCCAGCTATCACTATCCCTGAGTGACTGAGTGGGATGATGATAGGATGAGCAACATCTTCTCCAGCTACCACTACCCATGAGTAGCTGAGCGTGCGACTTTGGTCAATGACTCTCTCGACCACAAGGGAGAATTTATCGTTGACATGCATGCAATGATATGATACGCAAGATGCAACAGTTATCATATATATAAACAGTAATCAGGTATGCTACATGAAGCCAACATACTTAATAAGGTCTGTAAATAACCAACAATCAAAGCAATTAAACATGATATATAGTATCTGCTAAATATCATAGATAGAAACGAAAGACTATATAGACATCAACTTGATTAGCTCAAAGATCACGCGGATAAGTATCAAACTCAAGAAAAATACGAGTGGAGTCAAGATAAATACAACAATTATCTAAATATAGCTTATGTACTAAGGTCAAAGCACTAAAGAATTAAGGTAAGAAATACCCACCTTAAATTTGGATTGGGCCAACATAACTCCCAGTCGAAACGATCGTCTCAAACTACCTCCAAGTCGAGATGTGTCTCCGATTAGTGTCCTGCAACAAATCATACGATTACAACTAAATCCCTTCATACATTAATAGCTACGTAAATCCAAATCCAATCCGGAAACCCTAATTGACTTCACCCAATCCATCCACTTACTGAGGGTTAATCAACCTATTTTAACAATCCGATTCCAATAACCTCATCAAACAAATGCTTCAATCAATCAAGTAAGTGGATATACAAAGTTATCCGAAATTAACCGATTCCAATCCTCCTCATTCCACAATCAACTCAATTTAAGCTAAACTTGAATCAATTCCAATACAACTTACCCAAAACTAGAGACACCTCGGTAGACTCTCGGCTGGATAAGTTGCTGCCGAAAGTTTCGGCTGGTGTTAAATGAAGCTACTGCCTTCTAGGTCAAGAACCCCAAATCAGCACTTGCTTGTCGGAATTCAGCAGGTTCATAATGCTACCTATTGGATCTGTAACCCATCTACAGATCAGATGAGTACCTCAACTAATGATCAAATATGAAGGAAACAAAGATAAGATCACCATACTCTCTTGTGAACGGAGGAAAGAATCTGGTGGTTGTGATTTCAAATTCGGCACTCTAAACAATGACGGCGCTAGGTCAAATGGGTGGCGTTGACTCGAAACAATGGAGGATGGTGGCGTTGCTAGGTTAGGCTCGGCGTCGTGAGTGGATTGGGAGCTAGGGAACGAAGACGGTGGATCTAAGCTGGCATAGCAACCATATTAGGATCGAATGCTTGGCTCACAACAAGTGCTTGGTGTCCGCGTCCAGGAAAGGGAAGACGATGGACATCTTCGCCAATCGAAGAGGAGAGGGAGAGAGCGACAGTGGATTGGAATAAGGCTTAGACTGTGTGCGGCATCTAACGCCGGAATTACGGTGGTTGCTCGTGAGAGGGAAGGCATCAACGGATTGGGCGATGACGACCCACGATCGGGTGGTGCAGCGAGATTGGGAGATGGGAGAGGAGGGTCGGTGGTGAGGAGGAAAAGGAGAGGGATCGGGAGAAGAATCATATGAGATTAGGTTTTTATATAAATATATAACTTAGGTTTAATTAATTAAAACCTAAGTTAATTCCTCAATCAACTCCCACTTGAATGGTATTTCAAATAGGCTTTCTCCATGCCCAATAGATTCATCCTCTTAAAACATGTCATACGAGCTCCATTTAAATCCTGAAAAATTTCTAAAAATTCTCAATAAATCTAATAAGATTATTTCTCTAATCACACTTATTATTTGATTTGTTGTATCTTACATTCTCCTTCACTAATAAAAATTTGGTCCTCAAATTTACTGCTCAACTTAGAGATCGCCATCTAAGTGCAACAATCAAGCAACATACTCATATACCACTCCATCCAAGTATCATGAACAAATCTCCAACCAAAGGAATGACTCTGTGGGTCATGAGCTCACCCTGCTTCCGCTACTCCCACACTACTATCTAGCCAATTGTGGGTAACATACACTATATCCGAAATCCTTAACACACTATCAACAAATCCTCCATTGTTCGTATAGTGCACTCAGACTATCCATCTGTTTAGGGTTGGAAACCTCTACTACAACAAAGCTTCATACTCACGCTCTGCTACAAACTTTGCCAGAAATGCGAGGTGAATCGTGGATCTTAATCCGATACAATACTCAGAGGTATACCATGAAGTCTGGTAATCTCTCTACGATATAGCCCTACTAATCAATTCAAAGAATCCGTTCTATGAATCAATAGAAAGGAAACAAATAGTCAACCAATCAACAATTACCCAAATCATATCATATCCTCTTCGTGTCCTGGGTAATCCCATAACAAAGTCCATCGAAACATGCTCCCATTAGTATTCCAGTATCTGAATCTACTGATATAATCTAGCTAGTCTCTATTGTTCAACCTCCACTTACAGACATACTGGACATTGAGCTACAAAATCCACACTGTCTTTATTCATATCGTTCCACAAATAGAAAGCACTCCAAGTCTCTATACCTTCGAGTACCACCCAAATGTATCCTAAATCTGGATTAGTGTGCTTCCTGGAGTAACTCCTCCCAGACAAGATGAGACCCAGGAAACACATAATCTCCCACGAAAATAATGAATCTCGTATAAATGATGTCTACCTATTTCCAGCGTGAAAATGGTAGCTACTAACTCCAAATCATGAGTTGGATAATTTTCCTCATGGTCTTTCAATTGTCGAGAAGAATATGGACTACTCAACTGTGCTACTTTAGAATTGCACCTAACCTCTAGTACGATACTTCTGTGTAGAGTACAAATCTGTCTACATTAGAAGGTAAAACTTGGACGAGTGCAGTTATTAGTCTTCGTTCCAACACCTGAAACTGGTCTCAAAAGCATATGTCCAGGAAAATTCCACACCCTTCCTAGACAGTCAAGTCAACGACATAACAACGCTAGAGAAACCCTCAACCAATCTCCGGTAATATCCAGCTTGACCAAGGAAGCCGTGAGTTTCCTATACAGACTTCAACTACTTCAATTCCAACTGGTAACAACTTCTATCTTCTGTGGATCCACTGATATACCCCTGCTAAAGACAATATGTTCCCAAAAATTCCACAAAAGACAATCGAAATGTGCACTACTAAACTCTGCATAAAGATGTTCCCATCGAAACATCTCCAGAACTATGTGAAGATGTCATTTGTGATCCACCTCAGATTAGGAATATATCAAAATATTGTCAATGAAGACAATTACCACTGATCCAAATTTCCTAAGACTATCAAATTCATTGAGTCCATGAAAACATCTAGAGCATTGTAATCCTAAATGGTAAAGCCAGAGACTCATAATATAGATACAATGATCACACTCAACTGTAAGATCACTAACAACAAGTCTGTAATCTGATTACCAACTACAAATCACCAAAATCCATAAATGTCAAGACATACTACTCCTTATACTACTATCAACATCAAACACTAAATAATAGACAACCAAGTCAAAAATCCAATAATAGAGTATCAGAAAAATCACATATCACAACATTTAGATGTTGTGTAAAAGGATATCCACCAATAAATCATCAGAAATCAACATATCACAATATCTGATCTTACAATATCCATCAATCTCAAATCTTCCTCAACATCAATCATACTTGATAATTTCCCAGTGACCAATTCTCATTATGGTGTACTATCAAGATATAAAAATATATCATCATCCAACTTATGATGTATGACTACTAAAGTTCAAGGGATATCTCTTGACTTCCTAATTAATAATCTACAACTCTCCAAATAGTAGAGATATGGTCCATCCATGAAGTATGAGTATAAAAACTCTACTAATCCTATCCAAAAGTATCCAAAGAGTATGTTAAATCTCATCCTTCAGATACTCAAATATTCACAATAAAAGAATGGTAATCCAAAATCCAAAGGGTCACTCAACATACTGACTAAGAGTCTACCCATCAAGAGTTTATCACCACAACCCTCAAAATCGTACCCATAAATGTCCTCCGACAAATATCAACAAAATATCGAATACCCTGATCTAACATATAGACTACAAGATCTTAGGTATAAAATCATATGATCAAGGTCTTAAACCACTAGATAAAGACAATGCTAGTTGAGTCGACTAACCATTGTCTTGTAACACATCATACTACGATGGCTACACCTGAGGTTCAGGAACCTCTAGCGACAAGCAATGCATACAAGGGTAGAGGAGCACTATCACTAAATAGATGGTCGAAATAACTGTCAATCGATACTTTACTCCCCGTAAATCATTATCTGATATTTCCACTCAGTGAAGGTGGAACTTTCTAGGCGTTAATCAACTAACACCACCTTCTTCGCATCACTACAGGTCATAAATCCCTAAGTATCATCAAAGATATTTAACCATATCCGATCGGTCAATGAGTTAGGATCTCCCATGGAACATCATTAGGTGAGTCAACTAACCATCGCTTTATAAAATGTCATGCTACCAAAGAAGGTAGATAAGTACTCTCTCTCCAAACACCTCAAAGTAATCACCAAGAGATGTCTTGATCTCAAAAATCATCTTTTGCATCCTCTTTCACGTGATGTCAGGTCACGCAAAGGACAAACAGCTAACATCATATATCCCACATCAGTACAACTCATTTATTTGAATGTACTCTCCAAGTTATACACCCTAGTAACGGTTGTATCTCATAAGTGTTAAGCAGGTAGCTTTACACTTTTTCACATAAGTTGGGGTCATCTATCCGAATGAACCTTCTAGGTTATCCTACCAGGTACATGCAGTCCATGGTCAAAGTCCCTATGGAATAGGATGCATCGATCTTCTACAGACTAGTTAAGCCAATAATGGCATGCGTCTAATTCAGTCTATTCTACGTCTGTACAAGTCATGTACTCTAATGGACCTTCTAGGTTATCTAACCAAACACAAATAACTCAATGGTCAAAATCTCTATGGAATAGAGTAAGTCAGTCAGTCCCCTACTGACCGAACTAATAAGGGTAAATCAGTCCTCTACCAACTAAACCAACAAGAATGAATCAGTCCTCTACTGACCAAACCAACAAAGATAAATCAGTCCTCTATTGACCGAGCTAACATGATATTTAGCAGATACTATCCACTACCTAACTAGTAATAGCAAAAACTAGTAATATTGGTGGAATGGTAAAAGAAATCCCATGAGACTGTAATCCCTAATCTCTAGTAGGAATTGATAGACATAAACAGTGGTTGACCCCACACATGTCATACATGCTTCAAATGACTAGACAAGTACCAACAGAAGTGTATGATAACAGTATACAAACATACCTCCTATAGCTTGGAGATATCCTGTCACTGCCTGATCCCAAAACTCAAAAAGGTCACATCGAGAAAACAAATCATGAAAATCTAAAAACCCGTAAAGCAAGGCTCGTAAACCGATGACTCTGATACCAATAAATTGTCACCGCGAGAGTAAGGTTGTCCGACGAAAATCGGACAACACCTCCCCAGTAGCAGTGATAAATGAAACCAATATACATTGCCCAAGGCTACTCACAATCCAACAACAGACCACATGGTTGGATATAAAATACAACCACACAGTTATATACACAACCCACACAGCTGGAACAAAAAGAACAACCACGCAGTTGTATAGTAATCAACCCACACGGCTGGAACAAAAAGACAACGGAAGACATAAGCAAAACATAAAAATAAAACAACTAACTGCGAGTCGGCCTGACTTGACACAAGAAGTTCATAACCAAAATAAAGGACACAACAAGTCCATAAAACCATACAGAAGGTACATAATACAAATATAAGTACAAAACCAATAATGCAAGTGGAAGCAATAACGATAGAGGTCGCTCGATGTGACATGGGATTGACGAACAGGATCTCCAGGAGACTCCAAAAATTCTTTACCTGTTATCTGGTGAAATAAACCAGTTTGTGGGGTGGTGAGTACTAAGACTCAGCGGGTAATAGACATATAGTGCATGAACATAATAAAGAACTAGAGATACAAAGGTATACAGTCTCGTAGAGAAAATAACAGATACTATAGTGATATCATAGTAATGTCCATACCTGAAACTATATCTTAAGATAGTAATAGAAGGTCAGGAGCAGTAAGGATCTGCGATAGTACTGCTCATAACTACAAGGGTAACATGTGAGGAATATACATACTACTAATAAGTAAACCAGTGACTAAGCACATACAACAGGTGTATAACTCAGCATATGTAAGCATATCATATGGATATAATAACACAACTGTATAAGTAAGCAATCAACAGCATCTGCAGGTATAATAATAACAGAGTATACATGGATGGTCACACCCGCCCACCCCTCTTCACCATGACCTCTGTATGGCCGAGAGGCCGGGACAATGACAATTGTACACACTTCAGCTACCACTACTCTCGAGTGGCCGAGTGGACAGGTACTGAGTAGCTAACTAGCTACGTAGCAATGGGGTCCCTACTGCTCGCATCTCCAGCTATTACTATCCCTGAGTGACCGAGTGGGAGGACGACAGGACGAGCAACATCTGCTCCAGCTATCACTACCCATGAGTGGCTGAGCGTGCGACTCTGGTCAATGACTCTCTCGACCACAAGGGAGAATTTATTGTTGACATGCATACAATGATATGATGCGTAAGATGCAACAGTTATCATATATATAAACAGTAATAAGGTATGCTACATGAAGCCAGCATGCTTAATAAGGTCTGTAAATAACCAATAATCAAAGCAAGTAAACATGATATATAGTATATGCTAAATATCATAGATAGAAACGAGAGACTGTATAGACATCAACTTGATTATCTCAAAGATCACGTGGATAAGTATCAAGCTCAAGAAAAATACGAGTGGAGTCAAGGTAAATACAACAACTATCTGAATATAGCTCATGCACTAAGGTCAAAGCACTAAAGAATCAAGGTAAGAAATACCCACCTTAAATGTAGATCGTGCCAACATAACTCCCACTTCGAAACGATCGTCTCAAACTACCTCCACATCGAGATGTGTCTCAGACTAGTGTCCCGCAACAAATCATATGATTACAACCAAATCCCTTCATACATTAATGGCTACCTAAATCCAAATCCAATCAGGAAACCCTAATTGACTTCACCCAATCCATCCACTTACTAAGGGTTAATCAACCTATTTTAACAATCCGATTCCAATAACCTCATCAAACAAATGCTTCAATCAATCAAGTAAGTGGATATGCAAAGTTATCCGAAATTAACCGATTCCAATCCTCCTCATTCCACAATCAACTCAATTTAAGCTAAACTTGAATCAATTCCAATACAACTTACCCAAAACTAGAGACACCTCTATAGACTCTCGGTTAGTTAAGTTGCTGCTGAAAGTTTCGGCCGGTGTTAAATGAAGCTACTGCCTTCTAGGTCAAGAACCCCAAATCAACACTTGCTTGTCGGAATTCAACAGGTTCATAATGCTACCGATTGGATCTGCAACCCATCTACAGATCAGATGAATACCTCAACTAATGATCAGATATGAAGGAAACAAAGATAAATATGCTCACCGTACTCTCTTGTGAACAGAAGAAAGAATCTGGTGGTTGCGATTTCAAATCCGACACTCTAAACAACGGCGGCGCTAGGTCAAATGGGTGGCACTGACTTGCAACAATGGAGGATGGCGGCGTTGCCAAGTTAGGCTCGACACCATGAGTGGATCCGGAGCTAGGGCACGAAGACAGTGGATCTGAGCTAGCACGGCAACCACCTTAGGATCGAATGCTTGGCTCATGACAAGTGCTTGGTGTTCATGTCCAGGAAAGGGAAGATGATGGCCAGCTTCGCCAATCGAAGAGGAGAGGGAGAGAGCGACAGTGGATTGGAACAAGGTTCAGACTGTGTGCGCTATCTAACGTCGGAGTTATGGTGGTTGCTCATGAGAGGGAAAGCATCGACAGATCGGGCAACGACGACCCACGATCGGGCGGTACAACGAGATCGGGAGACGGGAGTGGAGGGTCGGCAGTGAGGAGGAAAAGGAGAGGAATCGGGAGAAGAATCATATGAGATTAGGTTTTTATATAAATATATAAATTAGGTTTAATTAATTAAAACCTAAGTTAATTCCTCAATCAACTCCCACTTGAATGGTATTTCAAATAGGCTTTCTCCAAGCCCAATAGATTCATCCCCTTAAAACATGTCATATGAGCTCCGTTTAAATTCCAAATTTTTTTTAAAAATTCTCAATAAATCTAATAATATTATTTCTCTAATCACACTTATTATTTGATTTGCTGTATCTTACAGCAATAGAAAGGGACACTTCAAGTACGAATGCCCAAAATTAAAGAAGCAATTGGAGAAACTTAAGAAGAAGAAAGCCTTGAAAGACACATGGGATGAATCTTCTTCAAGCTCATTAGACGACGATGACAGGAAGAACTCAAAACACGTGGCACTTATGACGTTAAGTAATGTGGAGAGTAGTGTAGGTGAAGATAACCAAAGTGAGGATGTGGAATCCTCAAGTGAATCATCATCCAGTGATGAAGAGGCAACCTCACCTAAGCTTGATGAAATGTATGCTACTATTGCATGCTTAACCAATGCTTTGTCAAAAACAAAAAGTAAGGTTAGGAAATTGAAAAATGAATTGATGTCATTTAGAGATGAAAATGTATCCTTAAAATTACAAGTAGACATCTTAGAAGTGTATTGAAAAATTTTACTTCAAGTTTTAAATATTTGGATATGATTTTAGGGGCTCAATGGACGATTTATAATAAAATAGGATTAGGGTACAAGCCAAAATACAAAGAAGTTAAATTATGTCCTTGATTAGTAGAAACCGTGTTTCTAAAATTAAAATTGTGCAAGCTTGGGTACCAAAATAATATGTTGTTGATGCTTCTAGACCCAAAATTTGGGTACAAAAATATTTAGTTCATCATGTTTGAACAGGCGTGGGCCAAGGGGGAGCATCCAACAATAAGGTTTATAGATAACAAATGCTCTAAGACACATGACGGAGGACTTATCAAAATTTCCATCACTTAAGAATAAAAATAAAAGTACTATTTCCTTTGGTAATAGTGGTGAACTAAAGGTTACAGGAATAAGAGACATTCAAATTTCTAAACAATTTGTGATTAAGAATGTCTTTTTAGTGAAAGGCATGACCTTCAATCTTCCAAGTGTTAGCCAACTATGTGATTCAGGATATAGAGTTAGTTTAACTCATTTCAATGTCTAACAAAGCATAGCGAACTAAATACCATCATGCTTATAGGCCAAAGAAAAGAAAATATTTATCAAGTTAAATTATTTGGTGCTACTAATATGCTTACTAAGTGTTTTATGTCCAAAGAAGAGGAGACTTGACTTTGACACCAAAGACTTGCCCATACCAATATAAGGAATATCAAAAGACTATTAAAGAAATAGTTTGTGCAAGGATTGCCAAAGTTAAAATTTCAAAAGGACAAATTATGTGATGTCTGTCAAATGGGTAAACAAACCAAAGCTGCTCATAAAGGTAAAAATGTCATAAGTACTTCAAATGCATTAGAACTTATTCACATGGACTTTTTTTTTATAGCGGTAGATATATTTTTTTTAAATGGTAGTGTAAGTACCCCAGGTTAGTTTTAATATTGATCAACAGAGTTAAGTTAAGTCCTGTGTGTTTTGATGTCTTGTGTCTAAGTGTGCAAGAACTTAGGAATACAAGAAGTCAAGTGAAAGACGCAGCAAGCAAAAAAAATTGGCATAGGAAGGAAGTCAATGGGCTTGATGCATCCAAGGGACAAGGAGCTATAGAAGAGTACACCGGTGGAGCGAGAAGGAAGTGCACAGTGCATCCAAGGGACGAGAAGTCGGGAGGAAGTCTACTTAAGGAGAAGGTCAGAATTGGGTACATGTGAGCTCAACTCCGAACGGTCAGAGTATCATCCAAGCGTACGAAGAGTGATGGTCAACTCATAAGTTGACCATCTAAGGCACCTCCAATCGACTGGAGGCGCCCTGATGAAGTGAAGACTAGATGCGCTTCCGATGGGTCTGAGGCGCCTCACATGCAGTGAGCTTTAGGTGCCTTTGATGAATCGAGGCACCTCTAAGGAGCTAGAGACGTTGGCGAAGAGATAAGCCATGGAATCCAGCTTAGCCAAACCGAGGTGCTTCCGATGAACTGAGGCGCCTCCAGTTGCCAGAACAGCTGAACATTGGTAGCGATAAGAATAAAATTTATCCGGTTGGATGTGTCTCCAATTGTCACTATTCACCTTCGAAGTGTCACATCAACAACAGTCACTTTTGACCAGTGGGCTATAAATAGTACCCTAGAGCTAGTTGCAAAGAACACACTTGTAATCACTTATGTATTTTCTTTTTGAGCTTTCAACTACTATAAGGGGATTCTCCATCTTCGACCTCTATCAAAGAAGGAGTTTACTAGTGTAGATTGTACTAATGATCAAACAAAAATTTTGATATATGACAAAGGTTAAAGTTATATTATGTTGTAATCTAATCCTTTTACCAAGTGTGTAAGATATGAACTTGATGGGTCTAGGGATCAGACATCAGGATGAAGTCCAGTCGGGTCAGGAGGACCAGACGATTAGTAGGAAGTCCAGTTGAGTCAGAGAGGATTAAACAGTTGGTAGGAAGTCTAATTGGGTTAGGAAGAACCAGATGATTGGCTGAAGTCCAGATGAGGCATCTAGCAGGAAGTCCTGGTGGGTCAAGGGACTTGACATCAAGAAAGTCTACGATTGATAAGTGGAGGTAAGCAATTGGAGGAGAGATCTAGTGAGGATGCATTCTCGGTTGAGGGAATAGCAGGCATTAGTCTGACCTAGAGTTTTAGCAAAACACAAAGTCATGACCGGACAATCCGGAGACTGTCAAATATTTAATTACTACTTTCTTTCCATATTATTACTTGTTGTGCTAACGTTGTGATGTAGGAAAATCATGTGGCTAAAAAAGGGAGCTCCAGGCACCCGGAGGTTCAAGTGCCCAGAGGTGGTCTAGGTGCCCGGGCAAGAGGGCGAAGCAGTAGGTAGTTAGATGAGGTGACACACACTGATTGACCAACCTACATCATAGTTTGAGCGCTCAGACTGATCTAGGTGTTGGTTGCTACTCGGAATACCATCCTAGTTCCCCTGTATA